>NC_087453.1:6752607-8002607 GCF_036321535.1 Camelus dromedarius | reverse complement strand
CACTTCCACGGTTGTTGCTCTGGACTCTCCCACCCGAGGCAGCAACTTCAGCTTGTGCCCCAAACGTGGGGGAGGGTGATGTCTCCAGGCAAAAATGACAAGGGAAATGAAAAATCACAGGCATTGATAGCCACACATCACCTGCCCACAGGAACCATGCTGAGTAAAAGGTTAACGGGCATTTACCGGCCGTGAAATAGAATATGATTTCAGAGAAGGCTATCCCTTCAGGTTAATTTTGGGAGGGCTGCATGAGCTTTGAGAAACCCTCAGTATTCCATCTTGTGTTGAACATAACCGTAGGAATAGTGAAGGGAAAAGTCACCCTGTTGCTCTGCCTGCGTCTGTGCTGAGCGCTCTTCCATAGTCATGTGATCTTCTTGTGCCGAGACAGAACTGCTGTCACTCCTGTTTTCCAGGTGAACAGAAGGGACTGGATCAAGTCCCCACAGAGAGGAAGCAGCAGAGTGAAGATTCAGCCCATCTGTCCGACCCACGCTGGTCCCTGACTCAGATTTGAGGCCGCCCTCCTTGAAGCTCCAAGATGCACGGACCCCAGGACCCTTTCCAATTCCCTCCCTGTCACTAGGAGGTAAGCATTTTCACTCACTTTTACAGTAACTGCTTAAAGTATCACACTTTCAAGGTGCAATGCCATTCGTGGGCAGTGTGGTTTTAGCACCACTTTTTGTTTGTTTGTTTTGTTTTACTTAATCGTTCTCAAAAAAGTAAAGTGAGGGATGTGCAGGGAGCTGGGTTCTTACCTGCAATGACCACCTCACACCCCTTCATCCCAGGGGCTGGCTCTGGTTGGAAGTGTTAAGAGAGACTTGGAAAATGGGAAAGAAGGAGCTGGCTGTGCAGTTCCCGATCCTGTGGTCAGGACCCCAAGAGGTTCTCTATGTGAGTGAATTTTAGCACCACGTGGGGAGTTTGCAGAAAATGACAGGACTTGGTTCTCAGCCCACAGCTTTCAATTCCATAGCTCAGCGGTAGGTCTAGAAGTTAGGTTTCTCATAAGCTCCCCACTGGCACTTCAGTGCAGGAGGTGGGCAGACCTTGTTTTGTGGAATTCAACATCAAACCTTCCATCCCCGCCAGTAACAGCTCCGAGGCCCATCTCAAGGGGACTCTGGACTTTGAACTAGCTTCAAAGCAGCTTGGTGTTGCAGGATTTCAGCAGACTTGGAGCCAAATTCAAGCCTCATCTTAAGCAAGTCACTGCAGCTTCTCTGAGCCTCAGCTTTATCACTCAGAAAACAGGGACTCACCCATTCATTCCCACAATCAGCCCCTCGCCCTGTGCCACCACCAAGGAGCTCACTGATGGAGGTCGGGGGACAGACAAGCAGGGGAGGGGGAGCTGGGAGAGTCCTGAGGAAACTGGGAAATCAGGAAAGGCTTCCCTAAATACCCAGAGTTGGAGCTGAAGCCTGAAAGCACTCCAGGCGGGGGGAGAGCCAGTGTGATGGGCAGAGGAGCAGCCAATGTGAGCACCTGAGCGGAATGAAATCTTGGGAGAAATTTCGCCTGGTTCATCGTGGCTGGAACAGAGCGGGCAGAGATCAGGCATGAGAGGTGGGCGGGGCCTTATCAGCCTCGAGATGTTTAGGCTTCTTTCCCTTTAATGGGGTGCCCTGAGAAGATCTGGATCAAGGAACGGGAAGACAGGTCGAGAGGCTGCTTCAAGAGAGCAGCAAGGACATACGGTGGCCTGTCCCACACAGGCAGCCCTGTGGGTGGAGAGAAGCAGGCTGGAGAGAGGTGAAGTCAAGGAGACTGATGTAAGTGGGGCAGCAACGTAGGAACAGTCTGGTACCCTCCATGCTTAACTTCCAAAGCAGTACCTGACACATGGTAGACACTCAAAGATCATTACTGGGTGAATGAAAAATTGAGTGAAATATCTTAGTTCCCACCCCTGTCTGGTTATGAAGAACAGATCAGATCTTCATATGAAAGCACTAGAAACATACACATTGAGAAAGTGGTTCAGCTACTGAAATTGAGTCCCAAAACAGCAATGGCTGTAACATAGTAGAAGTTTATCTTTCTCTTTCATGCAACAGTCTGAGTAAACATGTGGATCCAGAAGGGCAGCTTCACAATCATTTGAAACTCGGAGTCCTTCTTTCTTGTTCTTCCATCTTCCATGGATGGTTTCTGTCTCATGGTCCAACATGGCTGCTCTAGCTCCTGCTACCGCATCTGCCTTCCAACCATTTCCATTCTATCTGTGTGCCAGCTAGTGATAAATGGAGAAGGGCATGCACTTCCTTTAAGGACATGACCCACAGTTGTACCCAAAGTTGTAAAGTAATCTACTTTAGCCAAAACTCAGTTCTATGACCACACTCAGTGGCAAGAGAGGCTGGGATTTGCAGTCTTACTCCAGCAGTCATAGTCCCAGCTAAAGTATGAGGGTTCTATTTCTAAAGGGAGAGAGGAAAATAAACTTTGGAAGACAAATAGTTTGTCACAGTACTCATCATTTGAAGCCCATTTAGAAAATTCTAACACTTGCTAAATCTGGATGGTGTACATATGGAGTTGATTAGATTATTATTCTCTGTACTTTTCTATATGTTTGAAACACTTGATAATGATAAAAAGTGCTACATGGAACTGAGCATCTCCACTGTTTATCTCCATTTTCTCTGTCTTGGCCAGTTATTGTGATTTGCTATTTGAGGCTGCAAATAACAGAATATCTGATTAAATAAGAGGAGTTTGGTTTTGTTACTTAAGAAGCCTGCTTCCAGTGTTCCATCAGCAGCTCATTCGTGTCAGGACCCTGTTCAACTCAGTGATTCTCTAAACCTTTCCTCATGGTGACAAAACAGTTGCCACAGTCCAGATGTCATCTATTCACACAACTGCATCAGGGCAGTTCTCTCAACCTTGGCACTGTTGACATTTGGGTAAGATTAGTCTTTGTTGTGACAGCTGTAGGACGTGTCCCCTACCCACTGGATGCCAGTAGCACCACCCCCTTAGTTGTGACAGAGATGTCTCTAGGCATTGCCAGATGCCCCTTTGGGAACAAAATCACCCCTAGGGGAGAATAACTGGTCCAAACTAGGAAAGAATGGGAAGAAAATGTTCTCTTGATGCAGCTTATTCTGTCTTCAGTGAGAAAAACATCTCCCAGAAGCCCCAGAAACCGATCCTCCTTAATTTCCATTGGCTGGGGCGGGGGGGGGGGGAGGCACAGGTCCACGCTTTACTGCAAGAGACCCTGGAAGGGTCTCTCCGTTTTCTGCTTTTCTGGGAGGAAGCAACTCTGCCAGGGGAGGCGGAGGGTGGAGATGGCTGTCGTGTATACCCCACAGCGTCCGCAAGATGGGCCTTTGCAGGAGGGTCTTTGTGTCTTCCCAGAGGTCTTTAAAAACGCGTGGTTAGGACTGTCCATGGGGACGGGCTGGCTTGAAGGATGCTGCTAGCCTCTGACGTTAGCGGGGAGCTCACCAGGTGAGAGGCAGCGCGTTAAGTGCTTTGCACTATGGACGTGGTGAATTGTCGCCTCACCTCTGTGGGGAGAGACTGTTTTTATCCCTCTGACAGAGATGAAGAAATGGGGCTGAAAAAGATTAAGCCACCTGCCACGGGTCCTGCAGCTCCTGAACGGGGGAGCTGGGTACTGTGTCCGTCTGACTCCAAAGCCCATGTGTGTCGCAGAGTCCTGTCAGGGGACAGAAACCACACCCCCTCTTTTCACAGGGAGAACTAACATAAAGGTCTGTTAACTCAGTGTTAACGAACCGGAGAGGCAACAAGAGAACATGAAGGTATCGCGGAGGAAACAATTTCTGGGAGCAGCTACCACGCCAGGGCAGAGGGGAGAAGGGAAGGAGGTGGAATTGTTCAGACTTAGGAGCTGGCAGGAGGCCACGAAGGGGCTCGGCCCCCGGCCTCTGAAGTGGGCACTGGCCGGCAGGTGCTGGTGTCCCTGAGAGACACCATGATCCTGGTTCTGGGACCCTCGGGAAAACTACAACCCGGAACAGACTGCCCTGGGACCAGGAAACAGACAGGAGAGAGCGTGTGCTTCCTCCATCCTTCAACCCCACCAGCCAGCGGAGAAGGCAAGTGGTTTTCAGAGTCCCAGCCCAGCACCACAGGACAGAGCACAGGGAGCAGGTTAGGCGCTCAGGGACAATCCTTTATAATCGGCACACCTGCCAGCTTTCTTCCCTCCTGCCTGATGCTGGAAACCAGGAGGGCTTCCCAGACGGCTGGTTATTTCTAGAGTTGGCCCAGGAGGTCAGCTAGATGCTGTCAGCATCCTTCAGTACTCAGAGGGTCGGCTTGAGATGAGATGCTGTGGGGCCACAAATGAATCCAGCTGCTCCCCAAGACTGGCCGCTGGGTTTCCAGACTATCCAGTGCCTCGCCTGACGTCAGATTGGTCTCAGCTGCCATCATCCTGTTGCACCTCCTACTCTTCCTGTCCTGCAGACACTAGCAAGCAAAAGAAGCCCCTTCCCTAATTTCTTTGCACCTGGGATATTCAGGGTGCAATTCTGCTCCTCCAGCCGAGATTTGAAGGGTGGTGAGGCCAAGGCCCACTTCCTGCTGCCGTGCGCTTTCTGGAAACATCCAGTTTTTCCTTAACTGCATTTCAGCGACCCAGTCGCCAACTCTGTGCAGGGTTTAGTGGGTCTTTGCAGAGATGAAGGCTTCTTGTTTCCAGGGTCACGGCTTCTGCTGCGTGCTCCTGAAGCTAGCATTTCTGGGTCTGCATTTTCCTGAGGGAGGCAGACGCCCAGCTTCCACGGTAGGCCACTTCTGCTGTGTTTTTCCTGGAAAGCCAGCCCAGAGACTGCTCCTTGTGAAATTCCAGTGGTTTCTGTAAGCACCTAATACCTTCCAGGAATTTCTTTTTTTCCCAAGTCGGTAGAGTGGCTCTTTGTTTCTGCAGTTGAACCCCTGATGATTTCGATCATGCCTATAACCTTCACATCAGTTCCATCTTACAGAAGTGAAAACTGAGGCCTACAGTAGTTCAGCATCTGACCTGAGGTCACACTAATTAGTATCAGAAGCACAGTATTAAGCCAGGTCTTCTGCCCCCTAGTGCTGTGCCTTCCCACATAATCTCAGGAGGGTGCGATTTTTAAACTGCAGTGAGAGTGTGGTCTGGAGCCATATTTGACTTGCAAATCACAAAACGTGTTCCACTTTCGTACTGAATTAATCTGAGCCTGATTCTTGTTTGTTTCAATTGCATGATTAAAAATGAATAACGATTCTCCTCTGGAAAATAATGATTTCTCCCATCAGGTCAAGTGGCTGTGATTGGCAGGCCCTGCACACACACAGTAGCTGCAGCAGATGGCAGCTGCAGATGGGTGCCCTGTGCTCTTGACCTTGTTCCCAGCCCCCGGCGTGAGTGTAGGACCAGACGGAACAGAGGGATTCACCATTTACTGGGCACCCACTAAGTACCAGGTGATACACCTGATCCTTGCACACCCCTGTGCAGTGGGGACAGCCACACCCTTGTGCAGATCAGAAAACACCGTTCTTTAAGGTCACAGTAATAAGTAGTGGAGTGGGGGCTGTAGTTTTGACCTGCTTGGCATCCTGTTCTCCCCCTGCTGGTAACAGGATAACAGCACCTTTCTTTTCCTTCGAAGGGTCCTGTCCCTCCCTACCCTCAGGCCATGAGAGGTTTGGATGGCACTGACTCTTCCTCGTTGCCCGCTTCAGGGGGAAGGCCTGACTCAGGTCTGGAAAAGTACCACATTCCACCCTTGAGTTATAAGGATTCAGTCAGCGGTTAGCGCCCAGCCCGAATGAGCCAAAGTAGACTTGGTTCTTTGACTTCTCTAGAATTATTGGGAAAGAGAAAGCGATTCTGTTGGAATTAAAGATGCAAGTATGGATCTGCTGGGGTGACCACAGGCTGACAACTTGTCAAAGGGTGAAACCTGGAAGGGGCAGTGGAAAGGTGGGGACAAAAGAGAGAGCGAGGAGACAGATTCTGGGTGCCATCATTTACAACACTGGATCCAGCCCTACCTGAAACCATCTCCTCCCACCATAGGTTTCTTCATTATGCAAGACAGTGAATTCCTCACTTTGCTTAAGCCCAGTTCGAGTTGGCCTCTTAGTTACTTGCATTTCACTGTGTCCTGACTGCTACACAGATCTTTTTTCCAGTGGTGTTCCGTGTTCTTTCCACCAAACCGACTTGCCCTGCCCCCACCACCATCCCAGGCAGGTTAAGCTTGGATTGGTCGAAACTACAAACTATGAAATTTCTCCAGGATTGCGAACCTGGCTTCTCATGTGACAAACACTCCAGAATCAACCTGTTACACCATTTCTCCAATTAACTGAAGATTGGCTTCAGAGGCCACCTACCAAATTGCCCTGAAATCAGTGCCCCCCTCTTAGGGCTCTCTCTCTGCTTCCCTGCATTGTCTGTGAGCCCATGGACATGGTGAGAAGGCATCCTGAAGGAGGACAGCTGAACTGAGTTTAGAAGAATGAGTTTGCATAGTTATATTAAAGAGCAGGAGGCGTGCCCTTCAGGGAACCAGCAACCCGGGTGAAGGCAGATGACTGCAGGGAGAATGCTTGGAGCTTTTTGGGCCATTTGATCTCTGTTGCAACTGCTCAACTTGGCTGTTATACTGTGAAAGGTGCCATAGACTGTTTAAACCAATGGACGAAGCTGTGTGCCAATAAAACTTGATTTACAAAAAACAGGCAGCCCGGATTATAAACACAGGGCCATAGTTTTCCAACCCTGCTATGGAATATTCCATTGAGTGTATATGCCACAACTTATTCATCTATTCTGTTGATGAGCTTTGGAGTAGGTTTTAGTTTGAAACCATTTATGAACAGCACTGCTATGAACATTCTTGTACCTGTGTTTGGTGAACATATGCTCGCATTTCTGTTGGGTACATTCCAAGGAGTGGAATTGCTGGGTCAAAAGTTACATGTACGTTCAGCTTTAAAAGCTGCTGCCCAGTGGCTTTGCAAAGTGGTTGTACCAATTTATTCACCTCCTACCTACAACCAGCCGTGTCTGGGCATCCCAGTTGCTTCACTTCTTTGCCAGTGCTTGGCATTTGCACATCAACATGTCAGGTGGGCGTATCCTGGTATCGCTTTACGGTCTCAATTTGCATTTTCCCGATAAGTAATAAAGCTCAGCTCCTCTTCATATGTTTATAGCCATGTTGGATATCTCCTTTGTGAAGCAGCTCTTCCAATAACATTTTCTACTTTTTATTTGCATAAATTACCTTCTGCCTCAACAGTAAATCTGGCAGTCTCCTTTGGTTTTTCTTTCTTCGCTAAACCCAGGAATCTTCAGGGGCTCATATTATACATACGTTACTAAGTTAACTTTAATTCCAGAATCTACTGTAAGATGTTTGCCCTCTAAGGGTCTGCTTCAGGTTCTTTGCGCTTAAGAAATTTTGATCTTGTACCATGCACGTGTAAGTTCTTCCCAGTTCCTCTTCCTTCAATACACAATAGCTGCCACAAAGTTATTTTCTCCCACCGACCACATTTAAACAAAATGAAACAACACAAACAGAATGATCTCAAACTCAGCCTGCATGGGCCCTTTAATTTGGATCCCTCTCCCTGTTTCCCAAACCCAACCCTGTCTCCCCCTTGTAGTTCTCTCCTTTCTCGCTGGAACTCCCACCAGCCCCTCCTCGCCTTGTCTCTACTACTGATTATTGCAATTAATTAAGAAAAAGCCCAGTAGCTAATCAGACAAGCTTCCTCCTGAAGGGTGCAGGAAGAGCGCAAAGGCAAAGCTGATAGAATTTTCGTTAGAACTGAAGACGAAAGAGGCTGTGAATACTCTCATGACTTCATCTCTTTGTCTTTGCCACTCGTAGGTTCTGAGTCCATGCCAACAAATACCTTCTTGAACTTTTTTTGAAAAGGAAAACAAATTACTTTTCGAGGAGAGGGGTCTCTCTTTTTTGATTCTTGTGAGTAAGAACTTGAGCCCAGGACTACCATGGGACTTATATTCGAGGCCTTCACTTCCTGAGGACTGACCACGGGGCAGGCACAATGTGTACGGGGTGTCCCTAAGAGCATCCCTGGGTCTGATGATTTGCTAAGGGGACTCAGCCTATGGTTGTCCTCATGGCCATGACTTACTATGGCAAGAGGATACAGAGCAAAATTCACAGAAGGAAAGGCACACGCGGCCAAGTCCGGAGGAAACCCGGCCCAAGCGTGCAGAGCCCTCTCCCAGCAGAGTCACAGCATAATTTCTCCAGCAATGAGTTGTTTGACAACACACGGAGAATGTGACCTGCCAGGGAGGCTCATCAGAGACTCAGCACCCCAGGTCTGCATTGTGGCTGGTCACGCAGGCACTCGCTACCCGGCACGTACCAAGTTTCCCCAAAGGGAGCACGTGTTCAGCAGAAACCAAACTGTGTGTGCAGTTTAGCCAGTCTTATCAGGGAATGATAGGAACCTCCCTGAAATCTACCTTCCCAGATGCTGGCCAAGGGCCAACCTTGTAAGCAGACCTTTCAAGGCTTTGACAGCAGCCACCCCTGTGGTGCTAACTGGTTTCTGCAGAGTGAGGCATTTAAAATTAACAAATCTTCCCAGCAACCCTACAAAGCTGTACAACCGTTATCCCCCTCTGGAGGAGAAGCTGAGGCTCAGGGTGGAGAACTTCTCTACTAAGAGCTAATAAGTGGTAACATTTGGATGTGGACTAAGTGAAATTACAGACCACGTTGTTCTCACCATGCCTCACTGACCCTCAATTATTTAATTTCAATATTTAAGTTCTTCATAGCCAACATTGACTGAGTTTTTTCTATAGGCCAGTCACTGTGCTAAGTGTTTTTCCTACATTTAAGCCTCCTGAGAGCTTGTGTTATTATTGTTCCCATTTGACACATGAGGAAACTGAGGCACAGAGATACTGAAAACTGAACATCAGGTCATAATAATTGTGGCTATGTGTTGGGTGCTTATGAGGTCCAGACACCGATGCAGCTCTAGAATTGGGGGTGGGAGGGAGTCAGGGATGGCAGTCTGGCTGGAAGGGGGCTTGAGGTTTATATATCCCTTTACCTAAGCCTGAGGAAATCCGATTGTCCATGTCAGAGAGGGGAGGGTTGCACTTCCAGGGAGTAGGTGCCAGTTTTGTTCTCAATCCTGGGATGAGGCTCAGGAGTTGGAAGTAACAGGCTGAAGCCACACAGCTCCTGTGGGGCCCCAATTCCAGTGCCCCGAGGCATGTTCCTCCTGCAGGGATCTGCTGGCTTTGTTGAGCTGCTCCTCCTGGCTGAAAATACAGCAAAGATGAACTGGGAATGAATCTCAGTGGAGCAAAGCTAGTCTGAGGAGAGAATCCAAAGTTCCAGAAGCAAGGCTGATGGAGGGCTCCAGCAGGTCAGAGGAATCTGGGGCAGGTGCTTCCAGCAGAAGTGCGAGGCGACTCATTCACGCAGTCAGGGAGGAGGGGAGCAAGCAGAAACTTCCAGCCTCCAGGCTTCGATGAGCTTCCAGTGCATAGTGCCGTGTCCTGGAAGTGGAAACAGGCCCCCTGTGACTTCTTCCTCATCCTCTCCCACATCTACTCTTGCCCCGCCCTGGCCCCCACCCATCAGAGGAAGAGACTTCCTTGTGTCAGGGAAGGGCTCCTTGGAATCCTCGCTCCCAGAGGGGAAGCTATGGGCCTAGTTGAGGCAGAGGAGCTGAGAACTCATCCAAGCCCAGAATGCTATCCCGTGCCTCTCACGTAGCTGGGAGAGAGGCCGATGATGAGGGAGACACAGGGGTTCCCTCTGGCTCTACTGAGTCACTGCCATTGTCCGGCCCTTCTTCTGCCTGCTGTGCCCCAAGCAGCCTTGTCCTAAAATGACACAGTTGGTGAAACAGCCCCCCACTTCCCATCCCCAGAGAAAGCTGACAACCAGTGTTGATGTTGCAGATTCTAGAAGATAGTGGCTAATGTTATCGAACTAATAACGCAGTGTAGTGTGGTGTTGAGTTTATCTTTGTGGCAGAATTCACTTTAAGGTAGAGCATCATGAGGCCTGAAGGGGACACTTTCATGACACTTTCCTGCAGTTTGCAGAGAAATGAAATAAGGCAGCAGGGATTACTCAGCGCAGACAGGACTTCCATTTTCTACCTTTGAAGGCCCATCCACCCAAGCCAAGCACCCAGCACGTGGGGTTGACAACGCTTCTTCCACTAGGGAACTGAGGACAGCAGGGTGCCTCCTTGATTTTTCAGTTGAGATCAACAACTTTGGGCAGATCACTTCGGCTCTCCAGGCCTGTTTCCTAATCTGCAAAATGGAAATAACCATCCTTCCTAAGGCTGTGGTTAAATGAGATAACGAACAGCGAATGTGGGGCATCATAGTACCTGGCGCTGCTTGTGAAGCTGTTCACAAACCTCAGGAGGGGCTTCTGCGGCTAATGCCATAGTGACGACAGAGCAATACTGAGCGCACGTTGCAAGCGCAGCCCAGTGACGGAGGCAGGAGGAAAAGCTTCCGTATCAGCTCAGGGGAGTCCCGTCTCTGAGAGCAGGCAGTGGGTGCTTGCTACCAACCCTCCCGTCCCTTCACCTTCCTCAAGCTCCCGGAATTTCCTTCGGGTAAATACCCCGCCCCCATGCAGCCAGCACGTGGGGAAAGCTGGCTCCACCCCCTTGCTCCAGCAGTGGCCCCTGATTGGCTTACAGGGATCGGCCGTCCATTTCCTGGCCAATTGTTGGTTTGCAAGCAAGCATGTGACATAGGGGATCCAATCAGAGTGCAGCTTGTTTGGACGCGCGCTCACCCGCCCTGGATGTGATTGTGGAAAGGTGTACGCGGTGCGATCCCGGCGGCCTTGCTGGGGATGTTTCTGAGATGGAAGAGCTGAGAAATAGAAAACACCTGGGTCACAGGTGGCGCTGTTAAACCTTGGGAATCATCCAGTCCGGAAGCTTGATCTTACCTGCACTTTATATTTGAGCGAAACGTGTCTCCTCGATTGCGCCAGCCAGTGCAAGTTGGCTTTTCTCGGTTACTTGCAGCTAGAAACTTCCTGTAGTGATGGGGTTTTGTAGGTACAGTTGTCCTGCTGTCACATTTGCCTTGGAGAAATCAGTGACCTTTTTATTATGCTCTGTGTCCGCAGCTTCTTGCCAGTGAATAGGACACCTCAGGCGCTTCATCATCGTTTGTTGAATTCATAGGACATGACTTACCTCATGCAACTTGCAGTCTCATTGAAAAATGAGACACATGGGTCTGAATCTAAAAAAGATGTGGGACACGCTGGGACCTTACGATGCTGTTGTGAGTGACAAGGGCTAACAGCAGATGACAAAGTCACCCATGCAGACCAACTGGTCTTGGGGAAAGACTCGTGGAGAGGAGGGGAGGTTTTCTCCTTAAAAGGTAAGTTGGAATTGTTATTGAAAGTAGGAGACAGGCCCCATACAAAGTTTCCATTAGAACACTTTTGGTTCAAATGGGGCAGAAAAATTGGTCTCAAAATGGCTTAAGCAAAAAAAGAGAAAGAGGGAGAAAAAATGTGTTGGTGTGTGAAGGAAAACTCCATGGGTAGCTCCATCTCCAGGGACAGAAATGTGAGCAGAGTCTTAGTTCTTCCCTGTCACTCCCGTCTGCCTTCCCCTGTGTTGGCTTCAGTCTTTCGCCCTGCCTGGGAGCAGGATGGTGCCAGCAACTGCCGCCGGTATATCCTCATGGGCTCCCAGTAAGTGGGACAGAACTGGCGTTGGCCCAAGGACCTGTCCCAGCACCAGTCACTGTGGCCAGGGTGGGTGGGTGAGGGTTATGCTTTGATTAATTGAGGCTTTGGTCACATGCTTCGCCTCTTTGGTAGAGTCCCATTGGCCGGTCCCTAAGACCTTAGGGCACCACTAGGCCAGGCGAAGGTTGAGGAGTCCTGGGGACAAAAGCAAAACGGCAGTGAACAGGAAGAGTGGGACAAATAAATGCCCTCATTCTCACAGCACACACTGTAGAAGGGCTGCCATTCCTCAGACCCTGTGCTGGGAGTAACGGGACAAATGAGGGACAGGGCCTGGTTTTGAGGAGCTCACAGCCCGGAGGACAGGTGAGAGTTTATTCCTTTCTGGCTTAGAATAAGGACGAGCGAGTCACAGAGCGGGGCAGACCCTCCGGTGCCTCAAGCCCCTTACCCCTCTCTTCCTGTTGGAGGATGGAAGTCCTTACATCCCTTATCATGGTGTCGCAATCTCCGGCAAGCTTCTTGTCCTCTCTGCCTCGGTTTCTGCATCTTTAACATCAGGGTCATAGCAGCATGCGTGTCCCAGGGCCAGAGGGAGGGAGAGGAGACATCTCACCGGGCAGCACTGAGCGAGGGCTCCGTGAGTGTGGACGCTGCTGTGTTTTGCTGGGGTGAGGTTGGCGGTATTGGGACGAGTCTGCCTGTGATGCGTTTCTCTACATGGTTGGCGGAGGATGGGTGGAGAAGGGGTTGGAGTCAGACTGCCTGGTTTTGCATTTGTCTTAGTTTGCGTGGGTTGCAGTAAGAGAATGCCACAGCCTGGGCGGCTTGAACAACAGACATTTATTTTCTCACAGTTCTGGAAGCTGGCAGTCAGAGATCAGGGTGCCAGTGTGATTGGGTTCTGGTGAGAGCTCTCTTCCTGACCTACAGGTGGCCACCATCTTGCTGTGTCCTCACGCGGCAGGGATCAAAAGGGGGAGGGACAGAGAGAGACAGAGATCTCTTCCTATTTTATAAGGTCACAGTTCTCTCAGCTTGGGAACCCGCCCTTATTATTTCATTTAACCTCAATTACCTCCTCAAGATCTTATCTACAAATGTAGTCACTTTAGGGGCTTAGGGATTTAACATATGAACTTTTGGGAGACAAAATTCAGTCTGTAGTAAACAACCTAACCTCCCTGGACCTCAGTTTGCACATCTGTGCAATGAGGGTATTTATAGAGCACATCTCACCGGCCTATTCTGTGTGTATAGAAGGTACTCAGGATCTTGTCACTGCTGCACTCTCCTTATTCACTGGCAACCGAGGACTTTGATTTCTCTCAGTAGCTCCCCACAGCATCTGGCTCCACCCCCAGCACACAGTATGTATTCAGGGAATCTTGGTTTAATGAGTCCATAACGTACTGCACAGTGCAGTGTTCACTAGGGAGATGGCGAAGTATCAGGCCACTTTGTGTGACACAAGTTAGCTAAGATTTAAATTCAGCTATTGTTACAAAGAAACCAAAATAACAGTAGCTGAATCAAGGTGGTTTATTTCTCCATCACGTAACAGTCTGGATGAGGCAATCCAGACCTGGGACAGTGGCTTTATGGCCTCGGGGACCCAGGCACCTTCCCCATTGTGGCTCCGTGGTGCCTCGGGTGTTCCTCTCATTTGAATAACCCACAATGGCTTCCTTTCACCTGCATGGTCCCTGTTCCAGGTAACAAGGGGGAGAAGGAGATGAAGGGAGAGAGCGCCACTTCCCTCCAAAGATATCCCTTGGCCAGAGCTTGGTCGTGCACCATGCCTGGCAAGGGAGACTGGCTAGTGTGGTTTCCAGTCAGGTGTCCGTGTGTTCCATCAGGAAGCAGGGACGCTGGTGCTAGCAGAGACAAGTGGGGAATGGGTACTGGGGCACAATTGGCAGTCTCTGCCCAAGACTTCTGCTTCTCTAGGGACAAGGGCAAGAACTCTGCCTCGGGGATGAAAAAGAGCCCAGGTGGGAGGTAAACCGGGATTTGTCCAAAGTGTGATGTCCTGTAGGAAGATGAAGGTGATGGACAAGGTCTTCTTCACAAGCCAGTACAGGCTCTTTGGTCCCCCGGGAGCCAGGACCCCTCCCTTCACACCCCCCAGCTCCGGGCCCCTGCGAAGGCCCTGCCCGGGTAAAAGGAGCCAGTTTCATTCTGTGTCAGATCCCCTGGTTCCATCAAGGAGATGAAGGGGCTGTAGGCCTTGCCTGGAGGGCCCTGGAGGGACCCAAGGTGAATTGTACCCCTGTCTCCCTCTGAGTGGGAGATGTGGCTTCAAGGTCAGGGAGAAATTTAGAAGCTGAAAGAAACTAGTTTTTTTTTTTTTTTTAAAGGCAGAGCTTACTTCCTACTCCTGGGCAGCCCTAGTGTTGCATGAGGCCTGACACATAGTAGGCGTGCTGTTAAACAAATAATTTCTTATGTTTTTTCCTTTACTTCTTTAAACTTCAAAGACTTGATCTCAGGGGGTGAATATTGCCTTACGATTTCTTTTGTTCACTCAGCAACGTGAAGCCCAGTGCCTGGCACATAGTAGGTGCTCAGCTGTATGGCTTTTCAGTGCCCCTATAAATACATCATGTATCATCAGGCCTTCAGAAAAGGAGGGTCACTGTCCTTACAAAGTCCTTGTTACAGAGTCAGGGCTGATCGATTCTTAAACCTGCAGAAAGGGAGAGCAGTGATGATGGCTTTCATGATAGTGGTCACCATCTGAGCACCTACTGTGTGCTAGGCTCTAAGCCAGGTGCTAGGCAATCCTTTCAAATCCTCCCCTACCCTTTCCATATGAAGATTCTCATCTCTGTTTTCTAGGTGAGGCAACTGAAATGTGGAGACGCCAAGAAATGAGCTCATCCCTTTAGAGCTGGGATTGGCAAACTATGGCCCATGGGTCAGATCCAGCCCATCACCTGTTTCTGTAAATAAAATGTTATTGGCCCAGGGCCACAGCCACTCATTTACATAACGCCCACAGCTGCTTTCGCACTACAGCGGCAAGTCCTTGTGACAGAGACCATATGTCCCACAAAGCCTAAAATATTTACTATCTGGCCCTTTCCTGAAAAAGTTTGCCTCGTATAGAGGAAACATGTGAATACTTTCTGTTTGCCAGGTGGGAAAGCAGATCAGGAAAAGCTTTGTAAGCTGTGGTGAGGAATTGAGCCTTGTTGGGCTGGCAAAGGAGCGCCCCTGCAGGGGTTTGAGCTTCGATTTGAGTTTGGTTTCAGGACAAGCAGTCTGGTGGCAGAGTGGAGAACTGCTGGCAGCGAGCAAGGGAAACCTCTGAGGATCTAGGGAAATAAGGCTGCGAGAGAAGGCTGGGCTCCCCGGCCGGCAGGTGAGGGATTTGGGAGGGCGAAGCCACAGGACTGGTGACTGACTATCTGGAGGTGAGGAGGGGAGAGAAAAAGCAGGGGAGGACCTCAGGTTGCGGAGGGGTTAGACGTGGCCTGGAAGCACATCCCAGAGCAGGACGAGGGGCAGCTGGTGGGGGGAGCAGGGACAGGAGTTTGGCAGGTGTTGAGTTGAGGTGTCTGTCGGTTGTCTCCGATGTCCAGCTGGAGGGTGGCCCCGTGGGGCTGGAGCTCAGGAGGGAGGGCCAGGTGTGCACTGGAAGGAGAGGTTTCAGGGTCTCCAGCAGAGACATGTCCGTGGCGTAAAGAAGGGACTGGACAGTGGGGTGAGGTTCAGGATCCCTGCAGCTCTAGCTCCGCACCTTTCGTCACATCCTCCTGACGCTGTCCCTTGAGCATCATCAGGTGGAGCTGCAGCCAGGAAGGGCATCTGGAGCCAAACAAGACCCAGCCCATCCCCCCAAAAGCCAGGCCCTGCTCCTGGCCTCAGAAGCAGGGAGAGAACTGTCCGTCTCCCTGGAGCCAGAGGTTCCCAGAGGGCTAGCGGCTGTCGCTCCTCCTCAGAACTTGACACCTGCCGCACTGGCATGGCCTTTTCGGTGCCTCGCACCCCCGGCTGTGTTTCTGCCCTGAAGCGAGGCTCTGGGAGCTGGGCTGCTCTGGACTTTTCTCCCCCTGTGGGCTCAGGTGAGCGCTTGCCTGTTGGAGAGAGCAGGAAGATGCCCCAGCTAGCCCCCCCCCCCCGGTACCATTCTGAGTGTGCACAGCACCCAGGATGCCTGTGTGATGCGGGCCTGGCAACGGGTGGCAAGTGGGAGGCTTCCTGCGTGCTGGAAAATGCTTTTGCACCTTAAAGAAGGCTGAGGAAGTCTTTTTCCTCCAAAGTTATGACTACTACCTCAGCTTTATTTTTTGCCTTGAGAGATTTCAGGGCTGCCTGATTCTGGTGGTGAGAAGCAGGGCCCTCCATGTGGACGGGGTACCTCCAGCAGAGAGCAGCTCAGGAGCTAGGAAGATGGCTGGGTTTCCCATCAAAGCCCTGACTGACTTCTGGTCTAATCTGCCCTGGAGTTTTGTTCTCCTTCTCCCCTATCTAGTGGAGGATGTTGTCCTCTGTCCCCCTGGCTGTCTCCTCACGTGTCTTGGCTAGCCCACAGCTGACTAATGCTTGCTCTATGAGTCAGAACCATTTTGGTGGTGACAAATTCACGTCTAATTGGCTTAAGCACAAAAGGGAATTTATTGGCTTGGGGCACTGAAATTTTCAAGGGTGGCATTTACTTCAGGTAAAGCTGGATCCAGGTGCTCAAATGATATTATCAGAATTTCTCTGTCTCTGGGCTCTGCTGCCCTCTATGCTGCCTTTATTCTCAGTCAGGCTGTGCCCACATGGTGGGAAGGTGGCTGTCAGCTCTAGACTTATCTACCTGGTTTGGCATTCCCAACAGAAAGACAGTGCGTCTTTGCTGATTAACATGCAGGGAAAGTCCTGGATTCAATGTCAGTGGCCCCAGCTGGAGTCATATGACCATCGCTAGCCGATCACTGTGGCCAGGAAAATACTGTGTTCTCATTGGCCAGGCCTGGGTCACATGGCCTGCTCTAGACCTGGGGATCGGGTCTCCATCAGAGCTACTGGGGCTGTATGTGGGGGAGGGGTGGTTCTCCAGAAGTGACATCAGGTTCTATTCCTAGAAGGGGGTGTGCAGGAGACAGGCAGGAATGACAGATGAATGTTTTGCTACCTCTGAGAACAGTGGTGTGGAAATGTTATCTGTGAACTGGGCTGGCCCTCATGACACAAGAGAAGGGAATATTAAATGGTGTGATGTTATATACAAAGCAGCCATCTACACAGAGGTAGATCAGGCGTTGGAGCCCAGTGGGGGTTGTGTGTGTAAAGGCGCTGGGGGCGGCAGAGGGGGGACCCAAGACCTGGGGATGTGAGGAACAGAGGCTCTAGGATGGGGTAGGGGAGACAGATCTAACTTCCTCCCTTCTCCCTGCTTCCCTTTTTTCCTTGCTCCCTCCCTCCCCAAATGTTTGAGTGCCTACTCTGTGCCAGACATGCACTTGGGCACTGGGAACACAGAGATGAACAAAATGGAAATGTTCCCTGCCTTTTCATGCGTATCTTCTCCTGGGGGGAGAGATAAACAGATAAATAAATGAGATCGTTTTTTGAGAGATAAGCTAGCAAGTGGCTGAAGCCGCTTTCTCCAGAGTAGTCAGGGAGGGCTTCTTGGAGGCAGTGATATTTGGGCAGAGGCCGAATGATGAGAAAGAGCTGGCCCTGGGAAAAGTAGAGGTGAGAAAGGGAGGGACAAGGAGCACTGTGGTCTTCAGGTAGCAAAGAGCCCCCAGGTACTGCAGAACAGGCAGCTGCCCACATCGGGGGAGCCTAGGGATGGAGGCCACAGTAGGACTGGGCCAGAGCAGAAGGGGCAGGTGTGGGAAGCTGAAGGAATTTGAATCTCAGGGCCACTGGCTGGGAATAGAGCACTGCTGCCTGCTGGTCTAGATGGTGGGGAGTGACGGCGACATAGACACGTGTGGCTGGGGCCCAGCCTTACGGGAAGAGAAGGAGAAGGATCAGCATCCTTCAGTGCCAGCTCTGGACCAGCTGCCAAGTACCTGTGTCCCTTCAGGATGACCCTGTGAAAGGCACAATGCCCATTCTAACAGATGAGGAAACTGAGGCTCGGAGAGCGTGAGTGGCCGCAGGCCGCCTGCCAGCCTGTAGTGGAGCTATATTTGAACTCAGGTCTTTTCAACTCCCCAACTCTTCCTCCTACACGGATCTGCCTCTCACCACACGGCATGCATGAGAATGAGGCCACAGTCCAAAAGTGATTCATCGCTTTTCTTTCCTTTCCACCGCCCCACGTTTCCTTTCTTAATTTCCACATTTCTGAGCTGAAACAGGCTGGTATTTCAATTTGCCAGTTGCAGAGTGGCAGATGGAGGTGGGGGTGGGGCAGCACTGGCCCCTCAGAGCACGAAGGATGGAGGCTGAACTCCACCTGGCTGCTGAGGCTGGCAGGACCCCTCCCCGCAAGGCCAGATGCTCCCACAGCCTAAAAGATGGTGCGGGTGGCAGGCACCAATGTCCCCCCTTCCCCAGCTCCTGAAATGGCTTTGGAGTAGGAAAGAAAATATGCCTCTCCTAGTCCATAAATGTCACTTTACTTCATGCCTTCCTTTTTTATCAGTGCAATTGGAAAGTAGCTGCTATCTCCAAAGGAACGGTGTTGGTTTCGTCTTCTAAATGCCACCACAGTTGGGACAGCGCAGGGCTTAATAGCGGCTTATTTTTACAGCTTGTGCTTTCCTGCGTCTTTGGATTCTGATAGCATCTAAGCCAGACACCTGAGAGGGCAAGTGGAAGATTGCCATATAAATGACCCCAGTGTCCTGCATTATGGCAACTTTTAGGGCCCCTTTACGAGAATCCTGAATGCTGGGGTTCTGGGGTCCCTCACGCAGGCTCAGTCTTGAGAAATCTGCTGCAGAAGGGAGAACTCCTGTTTGACCTAGGCATTTGGTGGGAGATGTCTGTTGATTTTTTTCTGCTCAGTCACTTCTGAAAATAGGCCCTTGATTCCCTGGGGGCCTGCACCATCTCTACCCTTGGTTCCTGCATTTTGGGTGGGGATGAACTCCACCTCTGTTCCCTCCCACACATTTTAGGAATGGCCAAGTTACCCAGCCTGGCCAGTGGATATATTGTCTCTCTGATCCACCTTGATGATTCAGACATGAACAGGAAACCCAAGCCAGGCCAGCAAGATTTGGATTGCTGACTTAGAGTAACAAGGAAATAGAGGTCCTACTAAGAATTGGCTGAATGGGTAACAGGCAAACCAGGAGCTGAAAACCAAGAGTTGAGAGAGTCTTTATGATAATGAGAACAATATAGGGGAGAGCAGAGCTAAAACTTGGGGGAAAGGGAAGGAAAGATCGAGTTCTGATGGCATCGCTTGAACACCTGGATCCAGCCATTCCTGAAGCTACTGAATTTTGAACTTGATAATTATATGAGTTCATAAAGTCAGTTTAATGGCAAGAGTACTGACTAATACCTATTGGTATGATCCTGGCCACATAAAGCAGCTTTATCTCTGAGTTCCCCCATGCTCACAGGTTGCTGCAAAGGTAGAGCTCATGGCAGGAAGGAAGGGTAGGAGCAGAGCATAGACAGCACCCCTTCCCACCCACGCAAACCCCATGGGGGCCATCTCTTCAAGGTTCAGCTACTCCCAAGACAATGCTGGCAGTTGTAAGGGAGGGGCAGGGTTCTGGGGACCACAGAGTGAAGAGGCCTCTCACGGCCCCCACCTTGCTTTAACCCAGAGGCCTCAGTGCTCCCAGGTTGCACTCGGCAGGAAGTCCTCACAAGGACCTTCAGTCTACTTGCTCACGCCCAGAATTGCTCTTCGGTTCAGCAGACGTTGGCTCAGGGCCGTGCCGGGACCAGGGGTTGGTGGGCTTGGGTCTGGGTTCCTTAGCATCTTTGTCCCTTAGTGATGACTGAGTGATATTGACAGGGTCCCTAACCTCGCAGAGCTTCCAAGTCCTTATCTGTGGAACAGGAATAAGAATATCAGCCGCTTCAAAGGATTATTAAGAGGACTCAATGTCCTGGGTCTGGCACACAGTAAACAACCGATAAGCATTTGCCAGCATTACTGTTCCAAAAATGATTACATCCTGGTTCCTGTGTGTGTGTGTGTGTGTGTGTGTGTGTGTCTGTGTCTGTGTGTGTGCTGGGTTTGGGAGGAGGATGGGGATGGCTCAAGTTCTAAAGAGAGAGCTATATAAATGGATTATTTCTATGTTGTAGACTTGATGGTAAGATGGGCACAAGCCAGAAGTACAAACAGTTGCAGGATCCCAGGAGGAGAGGTGTCCGACCTATAGGTGGGATTCAGAGAAGGCTTCCTGGAGGAGGTGAACGCTGAGCTGAGTCTTGAGGACTGAGTAGCTGAACCAGAGAATAGCAGGGGCAGATGCTTAGAGGTGTGGCATGAGCAGGAAGTGTGCCCAATGCTGTGTTACTAGACCGTGGGGTAGGATGGAACGTGAGTGTCAGCGGGTGAACTCAGAAGGGCCAGCGGGGAAGGGTGATGGCCAAGGTGCAAGGAGCCTGGGAGCAACGGTAAGTCCTCGGAGGATTTTCTAATGAGGGAGCAGAATGATCAGGCTTGAGTTTTAGGGGGCCTACCCCATCCTCTGTGTGGTGGGAAGATGAGAGGGAGAGGCGCCCTTTGAGGGAAGAGGTTGTTGGTGGCATCTGGACAAAAACGAGGACCGGGCAGAGGTGATGGTCTGGAGGTGAGGGGCAGAGCTGAGTACGAATGGGAGGGAGAGGACTCAGCTGGACTAGCATCAGAGCACGCAGTTTCCCTCTGGTCCTTGGTTTCCTTTGACCGTGATTTGAAAACACATCATGTTTGCCTTATAGAAGGATGGGTTGTTTATCAGGATTTCTAAACGCTGACGTCATCTCTCCCCAGATTAGCCTCGTATTTCGCAGCCCGTCTGCCATAGCTGAGCATATTTTGCCTTGATCAACACTTGTCTTATTTTCTTCTTTTTTTTTCTTCTATCCCCACATACTGATTCCAGCTCTTAGCTGTAGCTCTGCTTTTCCCCATTCTTTATATGTGTGGCCCTGGACCACTTACCAAACGCTCTCCCGTGTATTATCCCAGTTTGTTTCCACAGAAACCCCAGGTAGTGTCTCGGATGGATATCATAATGCCCATTTCAGAGAGAAAAGAACAGAGGAGCTGGGAATTTATAGGACTTGCCCAAGATCGTGCAATAAATACCTGAAATAGGTATTCAAATCTTAGTTTTTTTTAAAAACTTTTTACTTTGGAATATAGATCTTTCACCACTGACCAGTATTCTATTATTAAACTATATAAAATTTTGATATATATATAAACTATAGAAGATTAATAAAACTATATTAAAGGTCACATTTAGGCTTATACCTTCAACTTGGAGACCAATTAGGGAGTTTATTGACACTATTTATAGCTTCTGGCAATTTTTAAAAATTTGAGGTGAGGTTTTCAAGTATCAGAGCTATCTTAGTTTGGAGATTTTTATTTCTGTTTTATGGGGGTTTGTGTGTTTTCTGTGTGGATACTTGAGCATTAAATTAAATTTTAGAAGATTTCTGAAATACAGTGAGGCCCCTCTTTTGCCAGGGTTAGCAGGACAAGGCAGTGTGGGAGATTCAGGGAACTGGTATTCGAAATTCCACCTTCCCTCTAGGCTGTTCCCTGTATGTAGAGGCAAAAAAGCTACCAGCCACATTTCCCAGAGTCCCTTGCAGCTGGAGTTGTAGATGACATTTGGGTTGGGTCAGTCAAATGCACACACATGAGATTTGTTCCTCCCTTCAGGTAGTTATTGTGTTCTCTTTTAATATTAAGCTTCTGTGACCTAGCTTGTGTTCACAGATGTGTTTCTGGGACAGACTAAAGGATGTATTGAGTCCCGTTGTGTAAGAGGATTGGTTTTGAAAGTTAGCTCACATGTTAAATGCACAATAAATGCTTATGCAGATGTGTTTTCATTGATTAATGACCAGAAACTCTTATCCCCAAACAAAAACTGCCCAGTATACACAGTGCAGGAATCTGAAAACTAGCTGTATTGGTTAGAACAGTGTTTGACTGCACATAGCAGGAACCTGACCATCAGTGGCTTAAACAAATAGGTGTATATATGTGGGGTGGGATTTGTTCTTTCACACAAGATGTTCAGAGGTAGGTAATTATTGATACTGATTCAGTTGCTCAAAAGTGACGTGAGGAACCTGAGCTTTTTCTTTTTTATGTCTTTCTACTTTGCTTTCCTTAGTGTTTCAGGGTTTTTTTTGCTTCATGGTCACAAGATGGCTCCCACAGCTCCAGGCATCACATCTATGCTCAAGGCAAGAAGGAAAAAAGGTTAGCCTTAGCATATCAATCTTTTTTAATCAAAAGGGCAAAACTTTTCTCAGAAAGCTCCACATCAGACAGCCTTTAAGGTCTTATTAGCCAGAAGTAAGTCATGGGACCACCCCCAGCTGCAAGGAAATCTGGGAAATTTGGGGGAATGATTATTACAACTGCTCTAAGTCAATCAGTCATAGCCTGTTGTTGTTAAGCACATTTCCTCCCTGACAAAATGAGGTTCTGTGAGCCAGCAAGAAAGGGTTCCCCTGGCTGGTGGCATGCAAACCAAAGCTAATAGTCCTAGGAGCTATGGCTACCTCATTGTGGATGTTACATTCCCAAAAGGAGAGTCAGACAATAAACCAATAAACAAATTAATACATAATGTGATGTCAAGAGGTAAAAAGAAACTTAAAGAGCAAAGGATGGCTGGAGTGGAGCTGTTTGGATATGGTGGGCAACTTTCTGCTTACCATCCTTAGTATGTGGCCCTTTTCCTCATGCTCCAAAATAACTGCTGGAGATCTAGCCATCACGTGTGTGTTCTTCTATGCACCTACATAGGGTCCCTGTAATCTGCATAAATTTGTATCTGGAAGCAGAAGTTACCATAACACAAACATAGTCTCAAATGGACTAAGCATTTATAAATTGGCTCCTAATTAACCATTCCTCCTTGTTTCATACCAGCTGTCTGTCCCTGTCTCTTCAAATTTGTTAGTCAAGCTTTTCCTCAATGTTGGGTGTTGGCAAACGCCAGACAATTACAAAGTAAAATTGGAAGTATTGCAAAAAAAAAATACAGGATTCCATGAAACTGATGAAAGTAATGTTGGAAAACAGCTTAGTTTCTATCCAAAAGACAATTAACAAGACAGAATCTGGTGGAGTTGGTCCATTTAAAAATCAGAGGAGAGAAAACTAGATCAAGATAATAACAGGATTAACTGCTTCCAACAAGAACTGCCAAAGGTGAAGAGTGTCCTTCGGAAAAATCAATCCAGCCTTGAAATGACCCTTTCCATAACATGATCTAAAAGTTGCATCTTGAGTAGAGGATGTTGTTTGTGTTGTGCTATCAAAAATTTTGTTTCTTAGGAAATTACTCCAGATGAAAATACTGAATTTATTCATTCTGTTGTTCATTCTAAGAATTTAGCACAAAACTTTAATTATAACTTCAAATTTTAGGTTTTTAAATAGTTTTTAAAATTTTATATTGCATATTTCAACATAAAGCCTAGCATTTGTTGTTGTTACAATAAAATTTAGATCCAAGTTTTAAGTGGATGCCTTAAAAAAAACTATTTTTTTGAAGTGTAATTTAACTTGCAATAAACCACACATTTGTAATGTGCAGTTTAATGAATTTTTACAAATGTACCCACCACCCCCAATCAAGATAAAGAACGTTTCCATCACTGAAAAATTTCCCTCATGTCCCTTTGCAGTCATTCTCCCATCCCCTTCCCCACCTTAGACCGCTACTGGCCTGATTTCCATCACTATGGGTTGATTTTGCCCATTCTAAATCTTCGTGTAAGTGGAAACATAATAGTAGGTAATCTTTTGTGCCTGGTTCCTTTCACTCAACCTGTTTTTGAGATTCATCCGTGTTGTTGCTTGAATCATGATTTCCTTTGGTTTTATCACTAGGCAATATTTCATTCGTATGAACAGTGACATTACCAAGTGTTAGGGAGGCTGTGGGGCAGTTGAAACTGTCATACACTCTCCTGGGGAGTGTAAAATGGTACAAAGACTGAAAAACTTTTTGGCAGTTTCTCATGAAGTTAAACTTAGACACTCCGTGCTGCAGCAATTCAACTCCTTGGCGTTTACCCAAGAGAAATGAAAATATACATCCACACAGACTTGTATCAAATGCTTCTAACAGCTTTATTCATAATAGCCCCCAAATAGAAACAACCTGTGGCTGTCAGGGGACAGAAGCCACACCAGTAATCTGAGCATCCACTAGGCAGTTAACTACTGAAGGGGTAAAAGAGAACTTTAAAGGATACAGAAATGGTGAATCCAGAAAGCTGCAAGTAGGGCCGAGGGAGAATGAACAAGGAAAGAAGCAGGAAGGCAGCAGAGGCTCCCGCACCCCCAGAGAGTCAGACCTCTCCTAGGAGTGGACGTGTGGCTGCCTCTGGGACCACGCAGCCACCAGAGGGCGCAGGTGAGATGGTCCTGCTGGGTGGTCTGGAAACTTGCTGCAGGATGCGTGGGCTGGAGCTGGTCCTGGAGGGCTGCTAGGTGGGCGCAACTGATGTGCACAGGAACCTGTGGGCATCCAGGCCACAAAAACATCACCCGGCCTGGAACCAGGAAGAGCAGTCCCTCTCTTACTCTGGATCGCCGTGCCCCTCCAGCTCCCTGTGCTGTCGAAGCCTAACATCAAGCCGGAAGTGTTTCCAGCGCCCAGCTCCGGTGTCCCAAAGCAGGACAAAGAGGAGTAGATTTGGTGCTGAGAAGCAATAAATTGATAGCCCGTAGCCCCAGCTGGTGAACGGATAAAAACCCTGTGCTGTGTGTGTCCGTGTAGTGTGATTCACTTTTGTGCCTTTGCGCTCACCTGTGCCACTACCCTCGTGTAGTAATAAGAATTGCTTTGAGTCTTCAGAGGTGGAGATGGAGAGGAAGTAAGTAGCTCTGCCAGAGTGATGGGGCTTAGATGGTGGAGGCGGGAGGTCGGCTGTGCTGGTAAAGAGGCATAGTGCTTAACCCTGGGGGCTCTGGAGACAGACAATGCTGGGTCCCCATCCTGCTCTTGTATCTACAAGCTGTGTGGCCTTGGGAAAGTCACCCAACCTCTCTGAGACGATGTTACCACGTTTTAAAGTGGGGATGATAATAGTCCTTGCTCACCGTGGGGTATTGTAAGGACTAAATGATAAAAAGCAGGAATCAAGAAACCACAGCCTGCAGACCAACTCTGCCCACCTGCTCGTTGCTGTTTCTAAGGCCCATGATCTGAGAATGTTTGGTTCACCCTCATTTTGGTTTTATTTTATTTTATTTTTAAATTGAAGTAGAGTTGATTTACAATGTGTTCGTTTCAGGTGTACAGCAAAGGAATTCAGTTATACATACATATAAATCTCTTCTTTTTCAGATTCTTTTCATTATAGGTCATTACAAGATACTGAATATAGTTCCCTGTGCTGTACAGTGGGCCCTTGTATGTTCACCCTCATTTTTAGATGGTTACATTTTAAATGGTGATGTAAGTGCCTACATAGTGGCCTCAGTTTTGCCTCTAGCCTGCAAAGCCAAAGTGATTTACTGTCTAGCCCTTTAAGGGAAAGTTTTCAACCCTTGATATAAAGCATGTGGGCAGAGACAAAGTGCTCACGAGAAGTTAGCTGGTGCTGCTTGAGTTCTCAGGGAGCTTAGGTATCCTCAACGCCCTTCGCTCCCGTGTAGCCCTCGAGAAAGACAAGCAAATTTTAAAAACAACCACGGGTAACAAAAGCTTAGATGTCACCCACTGTGTTCCAAGCATTCTCCTAAGACCTGTGTATATAGCAACTCACTTAATCCTTAAAATAACCCATGAGGTAGGTACTCTTACTATCCTCATTTTAAAGGTGAAGAAACAGAGGCACAGAGAGGGTAGGGGGCTCCCTAGGGTCACACAGCTGAGAGTGATGGAGCTAGCATTCGGCTCTTGTAGCTACGATTTCTGTTGCACTTGGCAAGGCTGTGTCCAGCCCCTAGAGGGTGCTCATGAGACATCTGTTAGACGTGTGGGGTCTGATAGCAGAAAGCAAGCCAGTGTGCTGCTGAGCTCGTAGACAGGGGTGTCCTCTCTTCCAGGTGTCTTCTCTTACTAGGTGTCCGTCTGAGCCTGGGTGCCCGGCAGTGACAGCTGGGAAAATTCCACACGGCCACACGGGCTCCTGCTCTGACAGCCTAGCCTCTTCCGACCTCCATGAAAGACAACATTCATTGCATTCAAGATGCACCCACGTTACACCTGGAATCTTATTATCTCCTCTGCGAGTCCATCAGGTAGCTCCAATTGTTATGTCCACTTACAGACGAGGCACAGAGAAGTTAAGTGATCAGCCAGGTATCACACAGCTAACATATGGTCATACAAGTTGCCACACCCAGGTCCATCTGACCGCAGCGCCAGGCTGCTTAGCCACAGCGCAGGGCACAGAGATGGTGGCTGGCTGCTCAGGCTCAGCGTCACTCCTGAAGGCGATGGCCAGCATGCATTTTCACAGAAACCCCAAATGAGCAAATTCTGAATTCACACCATGGCGTGATGGGGGCCGTGATTCACATTTCCTCTGAGAGCCTTCCCTTTTAAAAGCACACCCTTTGATGCATCTCAGCGCGGGGCTCTGCAGAAGTTCACTGTTCACACACTCTTCCAGAAGCCATCGGCTGGGGAATCAGGGTTCACCTGTGAGCTGAGGGGGCACCGTGGGCGGCCACCCCTTCATCCATTTTGATGAACATCCGATGCTGACACTCGCAGCCTAATTCAATAGAAGGTCCCTCCCCGGGAGGGAAGCGTTAACGCCAGGAGTGACACCCAAATGAAAGGTTAAAGGGTGCTGTCTTGGGGGAGGTGGGGTGGGATGTGTGTTGAAGAGAGGAGGAGAGGTTGGGAAGGAGAGAGGTGGGCCCTCAGTTTGCAACTTCTAGAGCAGCATTTGTTTGGTGGCTAGTTTTCAGTCAATTTTTTTGTCCTGTTACCTTGGTCGAGAATTTTATCATTGTGAAGAACAGAAACCTACTCAAAGGAGGCCTGGCCAGCAGAAACTATATTCTTTCACGTATCAGGTGTCTCCCAGGTCCCTGCTCTGTGCCCCACACAGTGTCCTCCAGGTTCTCATCAGGAGGAAGGTCAGGGATCAGGTACCGGGTAAATAAACAAGGCAACTGCAGACGCTACTGCTGCGCTCTGAAGAGCTTGGACAAGGCAGGTGGCGGAGCAGGGGGTCAGGGACAGTGCCTCTGAGGAGGGAACCTCTGAGCTGAGCCACAACTGATGAGAGCCAGCCATCGGCAGTTTTGGGGAAGAGTTTTCCAGACGGCTGGATTAGCAAGTGCAAAGGCCCTGAGGCAGGAATGGAATTTGCATTGTAGAACAACAGAAAAGAAGGCTGGTGTGGCAAGATGCCGGGAAGGAAGGGAGGTTCAGGAGACTAGGTTGGGGTCTGGCCTTAGAGGCCTAAGTTTGGAATTTATCCTCGGAGCAACAGACAACAGCCAGCCTTGGGAAGGTCCCCAGGAGGCACAGGAAGTCCCAAGGGGGGTCCAGGCTGTCTTTCTGCTTAGTCATCTGACGTGGTCACCGTGCTACCAGCATCCGAGGCCGGAAAAATGCCTGAAAAGCAAACAGGAAATAGAGTCTTTCCCAGAAGCCCCAGCAAGCTCCCACTTCCCTGCCCTTGACCAGGGCCGGGTCAGGCGTGCACCCCCGCTGGGAGATGAAGCATCCAGCGAGGAAAGTGGCCCCAGCCGGTCGGGATTTATGGCACAGGCTGGGCACGTGGAGCCACCGTGACTGACTAGGATGCCAAGGGCAAGAAGCAAGAGAGGATAAGCCTTTGAATCTAGTGGAGAGGAAGGCTCAGGCCGAGATACTTAGCTGTAAATTAGAGGCCTGTCCAAAGTGCAGGGGAAGCAGCCGGGAGTGGGGCACCCCACCACGGCCCCCACTGCCACCCCATCCTGTGCTGTTGTTGTGCCAGAAAGTTCCGGGTCGAGCTCCAGTGTCAGGGAGTCAGGGGTCTGCACCGTCCTAGGTGGGAGGCCGGGCAGGAGAGAGGCCTCTGTGTTAGGAACGGCAAGTGGTCCCTTTAGTGGCTGCACAGAGGTGAGCCCAGCATCCTCCCAAGGGGACGGGAGCTCGGGCCCTCATTGGGCTTGATCCCTGGGCTCCCAGACCCTGGAAGAGGAAGGGGACCAAGGATGCTGGTAAGAGTGAACATTGATGAGGTACTTAGGGTATGCCCTCCACGCACCTTACGGACATTAACCCGCTCCTCTCGACAGTTCTGTGAGATTGGTCCCATTCTTGTTTCCGTTTGAATGATGGTGTCATCTGCCCAATATCACAGGGACAGGAATTGGACCCATGTGTGCCTCACAGAGTGGCTGGGCTCCCAGCCAGTGGATTTAGGGCCTATAGAATACACCCCAAATGTTACCCCTAGGGGACAATCACATGGGTCATGAATTACATTTCTTTATTATTTTTAACTTGTCTATTAACAAAATCTTGTCTGAGGTTTCTCGGGGATGCACGTGGTCCATGGATGGGGTGTGGAATCCCTGGGATTGGATGTGAAGTGCCACGTGCATCTCTGTACATATCCCTGGAGGGGTGCCCAGAGCAGCTGTGAGACAGGCAAAGGAGTTGGGACCCAGAGAAGTCACAGAGCCTCTGTTTCATATTATTTTGATGTCGTGTTTACTCTCTTGAGACTTTTGGAGGCGGGTAGGGATGGAACTGATTAGCAAACGTTTGTCACAAAAGCTTGTCTGCACCCTAATTGACTTGTGATGAGCTTAGATCTTGCACAAACCCGCTTTGGTTTAGCTCTGGAAACATCTTGATTTTGACACCTAATCAGGGCCTCTCAGAGATTTGGGAAGGCAAAAGCCATTTAAAATTTAAAAAAAAAAAAAAAAAAGAAGTAAAGCTAAAAGGGTTGTAAAGATTGTGGTAGATTTTAAGTTTCCGTGTTTAATTAAGTCACTTCTCACGTAAAGTTCAATGGTTACTCATCGAAGTTCATTTAGAGCTGATGTCAGAAATCAGTGTTGGAGGATTCTATGAATAAATGGCCCAGACCAAGTTGGGCTCCTGCCCCTCTCCCCGCTCTAGAAAGGACACCAATTAGCTGAATTGTATCCACCCGGGTGCTGGATTCCAGCAGAGATAACAAGGCATCCTCTATCTTCAGTTCCTGGAGCAGCAAGGCCACCTCCCTTCAGACAGGAAGCCCCTCTGGGTGGGGACATCCTGGGGCCGGGGGAGGGTGAGGGCGTATGAACATAGGAAACCTCTCACCTCCCCAAGTTGAATTCTCGACCACCTGGCCGCAGAGCTCGGATTGAGGTTAACCCCGAGCCCCCAGCCCTCCTTCCAAGGATGTACCAAAGCTCATTCCGAAGACAGAAGAAGTAAGGGCATTGGTGGTACAGTGCTGAGCATAGCTGCCTTCCAAAGACAGAAGAAATGATGTTGCATTTCTGCCTGTTTGGGAAATAACAGGAGCAGTTTGGACTTTGGATTTGGTTTCCATTTCTGCCGCTCTGGGTGCTTGTGACTCTGGGTTGACTTCTTTGAGCTTCTGATTCTTTACCTTGGTGGTCGGGTTGACGAGGACCCCTCCCCAGGCAGCTGCAGGAGAGAGTGGGGTACATGGGCAGGGCCGCCAACCCCAGCACCCGTGGCTCAGGGAGAGGTTGCGGGGAACACTGCTAGTCCAGTGAGAACAAGGGTCCCCAGCCTGCGGAGGGCATTTTCCGAAGGCCAGTTCATCTTTGTCACAGTCCCGAGATTTCGGCGAGGTTATCCTCACTTCATTGGAAACCGAGGCACACGCTAGCTCAGGGCCTGCTGGAGGCCGTGTTGACAGCAGAGTGGGCTCTCCATCTCCCTGCCTGATCCCAGACCCCCAGGACTATCAGAGCAGGAAAAGACCCCATAGATGGGGCCAGAAAGGGAGGGTGGGGAAAGCGTGGCCATCCTAAGTGACCTTTTTAGGGAGAAGCAATGGTCATAAACAGGGATAAATTCACTGAGGTCTGTACAGCTGAGCTCACTCTTAACAGGGTCTAGAAAGCCTGTTTCGGAGCCCGCTCCACAGCTGTGGGACGTCCCCTTGCCTGCCTCCACGGGTGCCCGCTCCCTGGGCTTCGGGGCTCCCGGGCGCCTCCACACCCACACTCTTGCCTCACTGCCGGGCCCCACCTTCCTGCTCCTCGTGTTGCCCTTCCAGGTCACATCAGCTGCAGAGAATACCCAACTCTTGGTTAACTGTCACACACATACACTCCCCACTCCCCAAAGGCGGCTGGGAGCAGAGCAGGAGGTTGGGAGCAGCAGCAGGACTCACATCTCAGGAACCAAAGACAGCTTACAGACTTTAGTGCCAGACATCCATCCCTCATCTTAAAAAGGCTCTCCGCCACTTTCCCGGTTCTGACTCCGGTCTCCAGCTGTACTGCCCAGCTCATCTGCCCTCTCTCCTCCCTTCCCCTTCCTTCTCCTTCCCTTCTCCTCTTTTTGCAACTTTCTCTTTCTTCTGAATTCCTCTCTGCTCTAGCACAGAGCAGTTTTGCACTGTCTTCTGCTGGTCTGACTTCCAGGGTCCCCCCCAACAGCTGGGAAAACAGTCCCAGGTGGCACTCATTACATGGTGGTCCCCATCAGGGGTCTGCAAACTAGAGCCCAAGGATCAAATCCACCCCCCTGCCTGTTTTTGTAAATTAAGTTTTATTGTGTTGCAGCCACACCCATTAATCATTGTGAGCTGAGGCTGCGTTCACAATTCAACTGCAGAGTTGAATAGTTATGATGGAGACAATGTGACCCGCAAATCTAAAATGTTTACTCTCTGTATCTTTGCAATTCGATATTTTCATTAAGCGCCTAGAACAGGGTGAGGGGCTGGTTAAGGGTCATTGTCCTGTCCCCTCCAGTAGCCTTACAGCTGATGCAGTAACAAGTGGCCTAACTCCTGCTCCAACCAGGCTGTCAGCCGGATGCTGTAGGCACAGAGATGACCAGTAACATCTGCCTATTCTGCAGAAGCTCGAAATCGAGTAGAAGAGGCTGCCATGCAGTGTGCATGAGGCACAGAGGGAGGATGAGGTTATCCAGGGGAGGGCTGACCCCTCCAGGCTTCTGTAGCGGCTGGGTTTGGCCAGTGGGAGGCCCTGCAGGAAGGAGAGAGAACAGGGGTATTTCTCCCCTTCCTTTCTGCCTCAAGAAGCACCTGTGTAGCCCTCTCGGCCCAGAATTGCCAAGCTTTCCAGCTTTTCACAAAAAGCTGTGAATTTAGATTTTGTGCAAAGTCTTCCACTTGTGAATTTTAGCACTAATTCAAATATTATGCACTTTTCCAGCCCCATAGGCTGACAGTTTGAGACTTATGGACAGAAGGCAGGTGACACTCTCCCCAGTTTAAAATTTCTGTGACTCTAATATAAACCCCCATGGAGAATAAAATTGTACACACATGTATCCTGTGAAACACCAGCTCCACCCCTACGGACGCTGGAAAAACTCACTCCCGTGTATAGAAGCCATACTCGGATGTTCTTCTCAGCATTGTGTGTACACATGTGTAATAGAGAAATGTAGGGAGCTATCCAGGTGTCCATCAACAGGCGGATGGAGGAATGCCTTAAGACATATTTGCAGTGAAAATGAACTACAGCTACATTTATTAACATGGACAAATCTCAAATCATCATTTTAGAATGAGAAAAGCATAGTATTTTATTTATGTATATAAAGTTTATTCATATGAAGTTTTAAGCATGAAAAGCAATAATTTGTATCATTTACAAATACGAGCATGTGTTCTATGAATGTAAAGGCAACTGTGGGATTGATGGTTATGATTCAGGATGCTTTGCTGGCATCTAGTGGCTGGGGGCCAGGGATGCAGCTAAACATCCTACGGTGCACAGGACAGCCTCCCAGCCAAGCATGATCTGGTCCAAATGCCAGGAGTGCTGAAGTTGAGGTCCTTGACAGGGCAGGGTGGTGGGGAGGGAATAGAAACCACTTGGAAAAGCTGACCTCTCCTATAGGCTGTGAGAATGGGCTGTCCTGGGTTGGAAGATCTTCTGGAGGCCAGGTCCCCTGTGGTTCTGTCTGCAGAGAGACCCTGGCCCAGCCCCGCTGTTATCACGGCTACCGCCGTGTGAGGCAGCCTCTCACTCAGCCTGACCGGCTGTCACAGGGTCACAGCTGGTCATGGGGGCCACTCTGGAGCCCTTACAGGGACTTATTGGGACAAATTCCAGCATTGGCTTTCTCACCCACCTGAGGACTGATTCCACACTTTAGTAAGAAATCGCATGTTAGACACCCATAGAAGTCACTGGCTGGGGTGAGTGTTATCCTCACTGTGTGACAGATGGGGAAGCTGGGGCTCAGACGGGCGAGGCTACTGGTGCAGGACACACCACTAATAAGAAGCTTGAACTCGGGCCTGAGATTCTGGAATTCAGAGCCATCCCTGCAGACACCATCCCTCAGGCCCAAAGTCTCCGGGATCTGGATGCTGGGCAACGTGCTCTGAGCCATGAGTTAGAGGAGGCAGGAGCAGATTCAAGATTTTCTTCGAATGAGCTGATGCATCATACTCCTAACACTGTGCTTTACTGAATCCGTCTACACAGCGGGCAGTATTCAGTCCTCCCAGAAACACATGTGTAAAGCTAAACATTGTTATCTCCATTTTCCAGAGGGAAATAAGATGGAACCTGCCCAGCGTGACCTGAATAGAAAGGGGCAAGGGCAGGATTTGAACTCAGTCCTCTGGTCCGTAACCAGGCGCTGACCTGCTGCGTGGTGCTGCCTTCAGTGCTCAACTGCTTGGGTCACTCTCATCGCCCCTGGGCCAGTCAGGGCATCAAAACCTTCGCTAATTCATGTCATATCTTAGGAAATGGAAATGGCCAGGAAATAGACTTGAAGACTTCAGACTTTTAGCTCTGTGTCTCTGCTGAAAGCATTTCAGAAAGGTTTCAGAGGAACTGGCTCTGTGTGTGTGTGTTTAAAGAACAGAGCTGAAACACTGTTTGCTCAGAGGGGTGTGGAAATTTTTCCGGTGTTTCCTTGGTTACATGCCCTTCTAGGGTGCTAGCCATGGCTCCACCAAATCATTTTAGACAGATTTTATAAATTTGTACATCTTTAACCTTAAACCCCCTCCACTCAAAAATCCATAGAATTGGAAATTGATCTTTGTTTACGGCAAGTCCATTAACAGCTAATTCCTTTTCACAACCACCAAATCCATCCTCGCTTGATGCCAGAAACGGAAGTGTCGGGGGTTTGGTGGGCAGACGGCGGGGAACCTCCCCCGGACGCGCCGGGCCCGGCCTCCTTGGGGGTTGCCCTCACGTCATGTCTCGGACTCAAGCCGCAGTGATGTCACCGATGCCACGGCGCGGAACTCCCCTCCGTGGTGTCTGTGGTCAGTCCAGGGCCCAGAAGTGTCTCCCTTCCTGGGCTTCAGTGTCCCGATGAAGTCAGATTTCCTGGGCTGTGGATTCGGTTACCGATAATTGCCTTGTGAACTGGCAGATGCAAAAATAAACATTTCTAGAGCCTGAAGCACACGGAGCTCTGGGGGTGGCCCACCCAGAGGGGCCAGGAGAGAGAGCTGCCAGGGAAGCCATCTGGGCGATGTCAGGGTGGCGTTTCTGGAGGCCTCCTGCTCTGGGTCTAGAATGCACACCAGGTGAGGAAACCAGGCCCAGGTGGAGGGTGGTGGGCCCGGCTCTCTGACTGCCAGCCTGTGGGGAAGGGAAGGATGAGGCGTCTGGTGGCGGGGGGGGGGGGGGGGCCTGGGGCCCTGGGGCAGTGCAGGTTTTCCACAGCCGCACAGAAAGCAGATACGGCCGTGGGAGGGGCCCCTGCCAGGACCAGCAGTGAGTCATTTTTTCCACCGCCTCCTGTCCCTCCTCCAAGTCTGCTGTCTCACGCTGTGGTTGCTCTGTGGGGTGAGAGCAGAGCCTGCCCTTGGGACAAAGGCAGATCCTGAGCCTGGGTTAAAGGGACCTGTGTCCTTCCCACTGGCCAGTGTGAGGAAAGGAGCGAGACCTCCCATCTCCTCAAACAAAAAACAAAACACCACCGTTGCATCAGAGCAGGCCTCCCTGCACAACGAGGATAAAACCCAAATTCCCACCAGGCCCTAAGTAGTGCAGGCCTTCCGACCACTCCCCTGCCTGCCCTTTGGCACCTCAGCCCTAATGTCCACCCTGTACTGTTTCTCAGATTCCCCAGGCTCCTTCCCACTGTCTGACCTCAGGGTGTTGCACTGGCTCTGCCCTCTGCCTGAAAAGTTGGTCTCAGGTCTCTCTGCCCAGTTGTCACTGCCTCAAGGAAGCCCTCCATGATCACTCTATCTAAAATACCATCCCCAGAATTTTATTTCATCCCTTTTACTCTGCTCTTCCCCACATAGCCTTTGTAATTACCTGGTGTGATGTCACGTATCTGGCTATTTACTGATGGTCTGTCTTCCCCACTAAAACGTCAGCTCCGTGAAGGCAGGGATTTTTGACTGACTTGTTCACTAGCATGTCCTTGCACCTGGAACAGAGTCTGACTTAGTAGGTCTGCCATAATGAGAGGACAGGTGTGTGAGTGAGTGTGGAACATGTAACACGGAGAAGAAATCATGGAGCTGTGAGATGGACTCGGGATCCTGGTTAGAAACAGGCACCAGGGGCAGATACAGCTGGGCCCCCCTTGGGTTGGGGAAACCCGGAGGGGAGGAGTGCCATGAAGAGCCTGGAATAACTGTTTTGCCTCCCAGGGGAAGTGGTATATTATGAAACTTATCTGTGCAGGAGAGACATGTGAAGAGGGAAGGCTTTGAAATCTGACGGCTTAGGCTTAAATCCCAGCCTCACTGCTTCCTTGCTGTGTGAGCCTGAGCAAGTCAGACAGCCTCTCTGGCTCTGTTTCTGCATCTGAACACTGGAACTCACCATAGGCCCTTAAAAGAGATTTGGAGTGGATCTAATGAGACAGGACAACAAATGCATTTGCCCCCTGCCTGACCCATGGTATGCCTGCAAAAAATATTGGCTTTAAAAAGATCCAGTCATCTGAGGGACTGACTGTCTCAGTGCATTTCGGCGGCAATAACAAAGTACCATAGACTTACAAATAACAGTCATTTCTCGCAGTTCCGGAGGGTGTGAAGTCCAAGATCAAGGCACTGGCAGGTCTGGTGTCTAGTGAGGGCTGCTTCCCGGCTCACAGACACCATCTTCTCCTTGCGATGGGAAGGGAAGGGGCCTCTCTGGGGCCTCTTTTATGAATGCACTAATCCCGTCAGGAGGGCTCCACCCTCCCGACCTAATCCCCTCCCAGAGGTCCCACCTCCTAACTCCATCACATGGGGGTTAGGGTTTCAACATCTAAATTTTGGGGAGACACACTATTTACTGAAAACGTGAAAGCAATAGGGAAGTATTTGGGTACCTCATTGGTCACAAAGATGATAGAATAAACCAGAGGTCAGCAAACTTCTATTAAAAGACCGTATAATAAATGTTTTAGCTTGAGGGTCTTAGGTCTCTGTCGCAACCAGCGAACTCTGCTCTTGTAACATGAGAGTAGCCAAGGAGAGTAAGTAAAAGAATGAGCATGGTTCTGTTTCAATAAAACTTTATTTATAAAAACAGCCAGCCAACCCATAGCTCCCTGACCCCTGGGATAAACAGTTGAGGTCAGTCTTTCCACCTTTATAAAACAGACTAAATAAAATTTTTTTAATTATTTAATTACATTTAATAAATAAATGAACATTTTCATAAAATGTTCCTTCCTCCTCTCGGTAAATGAAGTTGCATCCGTTCATGGATTTGCTAATTATCCTTTTCTCCTTTAACTAAAATAGAGGCTCATCACCCTTTTTCAAGTGGCTATTTCTTTTTTTGTATAAATGGGGAGTTATTTATTAATTATTATTTTCCCCTGCAGGCTGATGGAAGCTCAATCATGAATGAGATGAAAGATGGGCTTTCGTCTTCCATGAGCTACACTCAGTTCAGTCATTTTCATGTACATATGTACACACACACACGTACGAGCTTAGGAATGTACTATTTGTGGTTGTAAAAAAAGAAGTTGCTCATCTTCTGCTCTGAGCGTCTGGAAAAGTTTATGAATATCAAATAGTGCCCGCTGGCATTGTCCAGGAAGACACATCACTTCCCATTGAGCGGGCACTTCCCTCCAGTCTAGCCACATGCTTACAATACAGGCTCAAGCTGGCATCAGGATTTTCCACTAGACGGTCCGTGTGCTCCAGCAGCCAACTCGGAGGTGTTCCTGCCCTCAAAGCCATGGCCAAGTCCAGGGCCCTGGGGAAAAACCACCTAGTGAACTGGGAGGACCCAGGAGTCTGGGCTGAAGGCAAAAAGACTCCCTCCCCCACCTCTGCTCCTCTCCAGACAGCCCTGGTGTTCATCTTGAGTGTATTCCTTAGAATCTTCAAGCAGAGCTTTTAACCATGATGTGTAGCACATGTAGGTGTTCCTTACATGCTCATAGATTTGGGGTACAGGTATTTGAAAACAGTGGAGCTATGGAAATAGGCTTAGATTATCCTATTTTAAAGTACATGAAATGAGAATTCGCCTCCAATTATTGTATAAAGCTTTGATCAGAGAAGGAGAATCAACCAGAGGGATTTACCCTCGGAATTTGACCTTATGCCAGTGTGGGAGCTGGTTCCATAGCCTATGTGAGCCTGTTTCTTTGAACGTGGTGCTGTGTGTCAGCAGGGTGGCCGCCACAAAGGAAGGATGAACGAGAAGTGGGAACAGATGAGGACGAGCCAGGGAAGTTACAAGGACAGACCTGCCGAAGTGACCTTCAGGAGAAGGCGGTGTCACTCATCACAGAACAGGCACTTGCCCAGGATTCAGAGAAGCTGAAAGCAGATGCACAGGAGCTGGAGGCTGCAGGCTCGCTGTTGCCCCACACCTGCCAGGTGAGTCCACGGAAGAGCATCCATGTGGGCAAGCCATGACGGTGCCCCAGTACCCATCTCCAAACATCAAATCTGTATATCTGCTTCTCCACTTCTCCCTTCCAAGTCTCGCCTAAAATGTCTCTTGTGGCCCATGCTAACCAGAAACTCTGCAGGGAAAGGAATTCTGGGAATTCCAACTTTGCTGAGTTGACACAATCCAAACCCACCACAAGTATTACATTAATAAGTAAATGGTGGTAAATGAATTGATTTGGGCTTTTATTAGAAATGTCTCTCTCAGCTGTCAGTTTAAATGTAGACATTTAAAACATACATATGAAAAAATTCTGGTGTAGTAAGAAAGGCTCAGGGGTCAGAAAAATCTAGCTTCTGTTTTTTAAAATTACTAGCTGTGTGACCTGGAACAAATTGCTTAACTTCTCTGAAACTGCATTGCTTCACTTGTAAAATGGGGATTAAATACACCTACTGCGTATAGATAATATAATACAAGATTTAGCACAGTGATTGCATATAATAGGTGCCGAATTCATCAAGGCACGTAACAACAGTCTGTCAAATTGTCTGATGCTGTTTTCAGAATGTACCAGTCCATCTGAGTCTCTCACTAAACTGTGAATCCATGAAGCCGAGGGTTATGGTGAAGTGACCAACATAAATGAATGAAAGAACTATATGCCTGGGTACTAGGCAGAGTAGGTGTGGTTGCTCCCATTTAAAAAATAACAAACTACACTTCAGTCGTTTGTCAATTAAGTGGCTGAGCCAGGACTGGTTGCCTGGCCCTTCTGATATCTAACCTGGTGCCCTTTACAGCACAGCCTCGTAGCGCCCCTGCATGTTGGAACATTCTGGAAGTACTATGAGGTAGTGGCTTTGTGTTCAGAAGCTGTTGTTTTTCCTCCCCCCCCACCCCATTATTCCAAAATTGTAGCAGATGATGAGAGTCCTTCGCAGACTGCCCAGGAGGAAGACCTTCTGTGGAGGCCAGGCTCCACCTCTCCTCCGAGAAGTGTGCGTGTTCTGCTTGGGCTAGGTGCCGCCTGGTCCTGTTCATTTGTTCATTCAGTCAATCATCCAACAAAACAGATTAAGAATCTATGATGTGCCAAGCATTGTTCTAGAAACTGAAAACACAGCAGTGAACAAAACAGACACGGTCCTGCTCTCATGGTATTTATGTGCTTCTAAGCTGTGGTAGCTAGCCTCCAAGATGGCCCCAGGGATCCTTGCCTCCTGGTGTTCACACCCTTGTGTGGTCTCCTCCCACAGTGAGTAGGATGGCTTATGTCACACACACACACACACACACACACACACAAATACAAAGGAATGATGGAGGTAACTTGACAGAGGTTAGGTTGTAGAGACATCATGCCTTCCATCCTGGTCTCTCCTGAATCCTTCACTCTGAGGGAATCCAGCCATGGTGTGAGGACATGGCAGGGTCCGCATGGTGATGAACTGAGGCCTCCCACCCACAGCCAGGTGAGGCAGCCGTCTTGGAAACAGACCATCAGCCCCAGTCAAGCCTTTGAATGAGACCACAGCCCCAGCAACATCTTGACTGCAACCTTAGGAGAGGTCCTGAGCCAGAACCACTCAGCTAAGATGCTCCCATGTTCCTGACCCACAAACACTGTAAGATAATCAGTGTTTATTTTTTTAAGCCCTTAAGTTTTGGAGTAATTTGTTGGGCAGCAATAGGTAACTAATACATGGGGAGAGACAGAGAGTGCCCAAAATAATGCTGGGTGAAGGTTAAGTGCTAAGGAGAAAAATAAAGCAGGGAAGGGGACTGGTGAGGTGGAGGGAATTACAAATTTAAATAAGGTAGGCAGGGAAGTCCTCACTAAGAAGGTGAGAGTTGACTAAGGACTAAAAGGAGATGGATTTAACCGTGTGGAGGAGTTTTCCAGGTAGAGAGATCACAGGGTACAAAGGCCCTGGTGCAGGAGCTTGAGGGTGTCAAAGGTACAGCAAAGAGGCTGAAGCGGCTGGACCAGGTGAAGGGGGGAGATGGTAAAGGTGAGGTTGGAGAGATGATAAGGGGCTCGACTGAGGCATGGGAAGCTCTGTGATTAGTTGATGGTCATAGTGGCTCGTGACCTGGGTGCGTCTCAGTGTCCGGCATGGGCCTTCCTACGCGTTGGCCTCCTTCAGTCCTCACCAAATGGGACCATCCCCATTTGTCAGATGAAGAAACTGAGGCCCAAAAGTTACATTACTTAGCTAAGGCCACACAATCAAGATGCAACAGAGCCAGGATTCAAATCCAGGTCCTCAAACAAGTGGTCTTAATAACCAGCTGGATTTTGGGGTGGGGGCCGGGGGAGGGGACGAAGGGGCTGCGTCTGCTTCCCTAAGGATCACTACACTTTGTGATGCTCTTTGCCTGAATTGGGGCCTGTGGAATCGGTGTCATGGGAGGATAAGTGTGCATGTTTCAGACCCCGGCTGGAGCACAGGCCATCAGTGACCCACAGGGGTGGAATTCGGGCTGGGCCCAAGGTTCTGAGGTTCAGCAGAGAAGCTTGGAGGCCCTCCAGCCCCAGGGGAAGCAGGACCAGCCGAGGCCCACTTGGCAGCGGGGCGCGCCGGCTTCGGGGCTGGCTCCCCACAGACATGCATGAATCACCGCGGGGCAGCACCATGCGGTCTGCCCGGGACGCACTGTTCCACGGGGACCACAGCTCCCACTGTGAGCCGGGGCCAAACGGGCAGAGTCCATGGAAAAATGCTGCGGTGGGGTACACCCTGGCACTCTGCAGTGTTCTGTGCTGCCCCAGATTCGCCCGGGGCCTCCTGCCAAGCAAGTGGGATTCAGTACATTGGTTTTTAAAAAAAGCTAGTAGAGCACTTTTTGAGAAGGCCGAGGCCCAGATGTTGGGCTTTGCCGCTTTCTCTCTCCAGGTTGTAACAGCAACGTTGTGTGGGCGAGTGCCAGGTCCTATACCAACAGGTACACTTCTGTCACATTTAGTCCCCATCCTGGTCTCATGCAGGTGTGCCTTTATCACTCTCATTTTCCAGGGGATGAAATGGAGGTCCTGAGAGGTTCAAAGACCTGACCAAGGTTAAGAGGGAGTTTTCATAGTGTTTGCTGTGGCCCTCCGAGGGACCTCTCAGGTAATTCAAGGTCACTGTGAGGGGCACGGAGGGAGCTGAAGGCACCCACCCCTCCCCACTTCAGTCCGAGCACGCAGTTCCTATATGTGGGGCTTCTGGTTAACAGTATTAGTATAAATAAACAAGCCTCTCCTTGTCTACTTATACTAATAATGTAAGGTATACAAGACAGTCCCCTTAGTTGCCTAGTCAATATTCATTCTTCCCTTCTTCACTAATAAAACCCTAGTTTCACTCAGTGTGGCACTGTGTCTAGCTAAAAGACTCCAATCCTAGTCCTGCTTACAGCTGGAGGTAGCCAGTGAGATACAAGCTGAAATCACCAGATAGGACTTCTTCAAAAAGGCTCTTAATAAAGAGTTTACTCACTCACTGGAAGGTGAGCCCTTTTGGTCCTTCCTCCCTTTGTCTCCTTTTTCCTGTTTGGAACTACAGTGGAATGGCTGGAGCTCTGGCAGCCACCTTGGACCATGATTCATCGTTAAACATGTGAGATGATTAAGCAGGAGCCTGGGGTATTAATGGCATTATAGCAGTGATGTGCTAGCCCTGTACTGCCCTCACCATGAAAGGAAATGAAGCTCACATTTTAAAAGCTGTATTTGGGTTTCTGTTATATTCAGCTGAAGTTAAACTTCCATTAGCGGTATTTATTGGTATTAGCCTTATGCTGGTCACTGAGCTACAACTCTATGTACATAATCTCATTTAACCCTTAAAATAACTTGATGAGTTAGGTGAGCTCTGGGATGGGAATTTGAATTTACACAGGATTCTGTTACAATATAAAATAAATCAGATGTTTTTAGATCATCTGTAAGGATTATTCTTATCTTAAATTCTAATATAGTGTGTATAGTCTAATGTTACCTGCATTTATGAAACAATGCATATGAACTAGTATTTGTCGCTGCTTTTCAACTAGTGAAGAAACATTTGGTTTTAAAAAGCACTGAGCCCAGCTGTGTGCCCAGAGCAGACAGGGGCTGGGAATACAGCAAAGAATAAACTAGTAAGACAGAGTTTCTGTCCTTTAGGACCCCCCAATTTGGTGAGGTAACGGGGCTCATCAGCAGGGCTCATGCACAGTAATGTGTTACACATCGTGCAGGGATCCCTGAGCTGTGTGTGCTCAGGGAAGGAGCTCCTAACCCAGGAGTCAGGGAAGGCTTCCTGGAGAAAGAGACACTGACACTGAATGCTGAAAGAAGGTGTGGGGGGCTGCTTCTGCCATGGCCCCTGGTCATCCCTGCCCACCTCTTGTATTCATATCCTGTGTCACCCACTCCTCGTATGTGGACCAAACCTGGTGGCTTGCTTCCAGAGAAGAAAATATGGCAAAATGAATGGATGTCACTTCCAAGATTAGGTTGAGAAGCTCTGTGACTTCCATCCTGCTGGCACTCCCTCTTGCCTGCTCACTCTGCCAGCTGCCATGTTGTTACATGCACTGTGGAGAGGCCCACGTGGTGAGGAACTGAGGAAGACTTCCGGTCAATAGCTTGGGAGGAAGGGAGGCTGTCAGTCCAACACCCCATGAGGAACTGAGTCCTGTCACAGCCACTTCAGTGAGCAAGGGGCCTTCTCAGTTGAGCCTTGGGATGACCCAGAGCCAGAGGACCCAGCTCAGCATGTTTGATTGCTGGCCCAGAGAAATCGTGAGATAAAAAATGTTTTAAGCTACTGTGTTTTGGGGAAATTTGTTACACAGCAACAGATGACCTATACAGAATGGTCAGAATTAGCCACGTGTCAGAAGGGGAGAGAGGCAGGGCAGGAGGCTATTCAGACGTGGGGACCAGCTGTGCAGGGGCCTTGAAGGAAGTGAGAACGGTGCTCTCGCAGAACCACAGGGATCTGGTTGGGTCTGAGAGCAGGCTGCAAATGTCCAACCACGAGGTCAGAGACCTCACCTCTTCACCCACTGCTGTGTCCCCAGTGCCTGGAACGTGAAGTAGGTGCTCTGTAAATGTGTGGGTGGTGTGATCCAGGGGCGTGAATGCAAAGGAGAATCTTGAGAGGAGAGCTCAGGGCACATGGCTGAGGCCCACGGGCCTCCTCTCTGAGCCTAGGCTGGTCCGTGGGCCCGTGGGGGCCTCCGCTGGCACTTCAGGGGATGACGTCTGCTCAGTGAGAATGGCCTGGACGGAGGGACCAGAGACAAGAAGCCAGAGCAGAGAGGGAGGCTGACACAGGCCTGCAGGCCAGAGATGGCCTGGCCCGGGCTGGCCGTCAGGGAAGGGGAGACACGTGACTAGACCTGGGACATCTGTTGGAAGGAGAGCCCACAGGACCTATTCGTGGAGTGGGTGAGTGGGCAGAGGGACACCTACCGCTGTGGTCAGAGTGACCGGGTGGGCGGCGGTGCTGCTTTTGGTGCGGGCGTGACCTTGGGCGGGTCAGTTAGCCTCTTTGTGCCTTAGTCTTAGTCGTCTTAGAGTTTGTAAATCCTACCTAGTAGGGCTGTTGCAAAATTAAATGAGATAATGGCTGAAGACACCTGGGAAAAACAAGAGAAAAACCAGATTTGCACACATATACATGGAATTTGTGTGTAACAGGTGATTTGTATATTACATACGTAGCTTTTTCAAGCATAGTTGACTTACATTCTGTTAGTTTCAGGTATACAACATAGTGACTTGATATTTTTATAGCTCGTATTCCATTGAAAGTTGTTATAAAACCCTGACTCCATTCCCTGGGCTGTATGTGACATCCTTGTGTCTCACTTATTTTATATTATGTCAGAACACTAGAGAAGGAGCAGTTTCGGCTGCTACAGGGGCACCAAGAGAGAAGTTTGCGTTTGGAATTTTTTTTCCATCTCTATCCCTGGGAAGGAACGAGCCACTCAAAGGAAATAAGAACCCACTCGATGAAAACTTACTTTTGCCAGTTGTGGCAAAAGCAAATTACATTCTGTTTTTGCTGCCATCTGCAAACGGCACCCTCCTGAGCAGTGGCCTCCCCTCAAACCAACAGAACCTCTGAAATAGGATGCTTCTTGGAACGATTAAGTTCAGGCCCCCTTGCATCCTGACATCATTTAGGGTCTAAGTGTTTTGTCTCGCCACTGCAGATGTATAGATTTCAGGGTTTCAAGGGCTAACGGGGGATTGTGACATGCTTGTGGGCTCAAGTCACTTCTTAGCTTTCAGGCCCAATCGTGCCTGCTCACATAACGGCTGGTTCGGGAGCTTGACGTAGGTACCAACTGTCTTGTGTCAAATATGTGTTATGTCAGTGCCTCCGATGTTTCTGAGTTCCTGAATCTAGGGTGATTATGCCTGTCATCTGTGCAGTCATTCTAACACTCTAGATCAAGAATTTTGTCTCCCCTGGAACATTTGGCGATGTCCAGAGACATTTTGGGTTGTTGTGACCCTGGGGGATGGAGTGGAGAGGGGTGTTCTGTCATCCAGAGGGTGGAGACCCAGGATGCAGCTAAACAGCCTACAATGCACAGAACGGCCCCACAGCGGAGACTGGCCCAGCCCCAAATGTCAGTAGTCGGGAGGTGGAAGACTGCTCTTCGCTGGACAAATTCTGAGTGCCTACTGTATGCCAAGTCTTGTTCCGCCCTGCAGGAAAGACTGAATGAGATCAGTGAGGTTCCTCCCCTCATGGAACTAGCATTCTGGTGCAGAAGACAGGTAAGAACCCGGTACACAAATTAGCATATTTCCTAAGATAACTTCAGATAATGAAAACCACTCTGAGAACAGGGTCTACGTGGGCGTTCACACCCAGTTGCGTTAGGCCTGGCACAGTGCTTGGTGTGGCGTAGGGCTCAGTGGGTTTTCAGTGATTTCGCAGCGGTTAAGACTCTGCTGTTGGTTAACTATGTGCCCTTGGGCAAGGCCATCTCTCTGTGCCTCAGTTTCTTCATCTGTGAAATGAGGATTACCCTAGGACCCACCTAGGGGATATATATAGAGAGAGGAGCTGGAACATTTCTTGGCCTGCAGTAAGTCCTTAATAAATGTGAGTGACGTTCATTCATTCCTTCACTGCTTCATCCCTCCACCCTTGCCAGGGGTCAACAGGAACAGGCTCTGCTCTGACTCCTTGGTTCCATCTCTGCCCTTCACCTTTGGCAGCTGGCTCTGGTTACAAGTGCCCAGCACAGTGTAGTCAACCTCCCAGCCGGTCTGAGAAGGATGGTGACCAAAGGACTTGGCAAGGAAGTGGGCATGATAGAGAGTAGTCCCTGCCACCAGTGGGGAGGGCACAGATGACCGTGTCCACAGAGGGCCCTTTGGGGCACCATGATGAACGGGAGTGGGGAGCCTTTTTCATGTCCTGGCTACCTTGGTAGCTTACACCAGTCCCCAATGGGCTTCTGACCTCCTAGTAAGGTTTTCTTTTCTTCTGTTGCCAACAACTTCTTATTATTATCTGTGGCCAGATCCCAAGGGGGAACTATGGTCTAAGGTTCTCCACCTGGTTGAGTCAAGAGCCTTTTGGTCACAAGTCAGAGGAAATCAGTCGAAATGGACTTAAGCCAAAAAAGGAAATGCATCAGCTCGTGTAACAGAAAAGTCAGGGCATGGCAGGATTCAGGATGCAGTGTTTCCAGGAACCCCTCTCCTTTGATCTCATTTCCTCTACCTTGGCTATATTCTCAGGCAAATTCTTCCCAAACACTGCCTAAGCCTCCCCACCCCAACCCTACCCACAACTCTGGACTCAAAAGTTGAAGAACCTCAGCTGAAAGAGAGCATCTTTTTCCCAACAGTTCCAGCAAGTCCTGGGGTCAGTTGTGATTGGCCCAACTTGGGTCATGTGTCTATTCCTGAGCCAGTCACTGAAGCTGTGGGGATATGATGTTTTGATTGGCCAGGCCTAGGTCACATGCCTGCCCTCTGGTCTAGACTAGGGGCGACTCCACCCATATAACCTTGATTGAGAGAAGAGGAGACGCATTCCCACCAAAAGCAAGTCAGGGAGCTGGTACAGAAAGTAACAGCCCAAACGACAGATGCTGTCTGTACTGTCTCATTGGGCATAAAACCTGAAGGCTGAAGTGCCCAATTCTTCCTACCTTAACCAAATGCTGGTTTGACACTATCAGCCGGCTTTCTTTTTTGGTGAGCAGGTATCAGCACGGCAGGCATTCCCACGAAAGACAGAAGGCTTCGGGAAGGGTTGGAGCCCAGCAACCTCCCCAGTGCCAGCTGCTTCCTGATGTGGAGCAGACACCTCCCCCCACCCCATCACCTCTTCCCGGATAGGACCCCTTGGCCTTTCTGTAGAGCAGAAGTTCCACGGATGCCACTTTTTCCGCGTAAAATTCACCAAAATTTGGAAACAAACTCATGAGACCAATTTAATAATAAAACATACTCCAGGTGAAACCTGACCATAGACAGCCTGTTTGTTTTTTAAGCAAGATCTGGACAAGCCTGCAGCTATTGTGCTGAGTGGCTTTAGAATTCTAAATCCATTTAAATGTGACGTTTTTAAACATCTTCCAGGGTTAGCTGCTTTAAAATAAGAACCAAGAGGTAGAAGTGACTCTATGAACTTCCTCCTTGTCCAACTATTAATGGAATAAATATAATAAAAGCACACAAAATAAACACCAACAATAAAAAAAAAAAACCCAGCTCTTTTGAGGACGAATGAATAGAAACCTTGGAATGATAATACTGGTTCATGTACGTTGCACGTCTCCAATGAACCAGGCATTGTTCTGAGCACTTTATCAGTGTGAGATACTGCTAAGATTGCCCCCATTTTATTGAGGAGGCACAGAGATGTGAAGGGACTTGGCTAGGGTGACAATGGCTGGTAAATGACAGAGAGGGAATTTGAAGCTAGCTGATCTAGCCCCACTGGCGCATAGGCCTAGGACAGCCTGGTTCCCAGCTGCCACATCCTAAGACAACTTCACTCTTTGTAGATGGCTGAAAGAGAGATCACCCCACTTGACCTTGTTTTCAGGTTCATCCAGCAAAGTCTGCATTGCATGACTGCTGGACTTTTTTGTAGTTAAGGCTGAGAACCCATACTGGTAAGTGGGCTCTCAAAATTTCTTCTTCTGCCAAATTTCTGTTCGCCTGCAATCCTCAAAGGCACTTCGCATATACAGACTTCAAAGTCAATTACATCCAGCCTGATGTGACCAGAGGGTGCCTCCCAGGGCCCTGGTAGAGATGACAATTGGCAACAGAACTGTTTTTAATGATGTTTCATTTTGATCAAACCAGAAAAAATGTGCAAATTCTCAAAAGGCCATTGACAAACGCCAGCCGCAGCCACTGACCTGCATCTAATTCTGCTACTCACGTAAACACAGGTTTTATGCCCACCTGTGGACGACATTCCCAGCTCATCCCACCCCGCCTCCTCCCATTCCCATCCCCACTCCCAGCCGAGAAATCGCTTTTGTTTGTCACTTACAATTGCTGTATTTAGGACTGTCTACACAGTGATACCAGGCCTGTTCCTTTTCTTGCTCCTTGTCCCAAGATGTGCCATTAAACAGAGAGCTTTGAGTTTTTATAAAGTCTAAACAATCCCAAATGTGTAGGGCTTGCATTTGTAAAAAAAAAAATTTCAGAGGATGAGTCCAACTTCAGATTTCTATCTATAACCAATTATATCTGTTAGGATTAGATTTCACTAAATATAACAGGAAACCCCCCCAAATATGTGATGCCTTAAAAAAGATCAAAGTTTATTATTCTCTCATAAAAATATCAGAGACCCAGATGACTATCTTCCTGTTCTGCCATCTTCAGCATGTGGCCTCCATCCTCAAGGTCATCTTGTAATTCAAAGTGGCTGCTTCAGTTCCAGTCATCGCATCTACCTTCTAGAACAGCAGCCAGAAGAAACTGGGGAGCCAGAGGGCCCTGACACCCTTCCTTGTACAGAGCCTTCCTGGCAGTAACCCCACCCAAGTTCCTCTTATGGGCCAAATCATGGTCGTATGGTCATATCAAGCTGCAAAGGATGCTGAGAAATGTAGTCTTTGGACACTGGCTGACAATCAGCAGTCTCTTACCATCAGAGATACTGTATGACCAGGTCTGCCCAGAAGAAGTGGCGTTCTGACCACCCAGAACAGGGACCAAGGGACCACAGAGTCTCCTGGTGGTGGTTCCATCACTCACTGACCCTGAGTCTTCTTTGCTTGGGACAGACTCCCTTCTTCCAGAGGAACTGTGATCTGGGGATAGAGGTGACTTACTGGTTCTTGATAAATTTGGCTCCTTGTGTTCTCAGGAGGGCACCTCCACGCTCCGCCCCGGAGGCAGCCATGATCTCACGGCAGCGAGTCTGTCTCCGTCATTCACAGCTGTCTGCCTCCACCCCACCTACCTCAACAGAAAAGCACTTCAAGGCTTTGCTTTGGCTTCCTTTGTCTCCTCCGTGGTGGCATTGCCAACATCCTGGCTCTTCTGCCATCTGCTTTATTTACCTCCTTCTCATATCTTATTCTTAATCCTCCATCATCTCTTTCTAGAATGCTACAGGTTGGCTGTAGATTACGGGGCTCAGAAGAAGTGGGGGCGCCTTCAACAGGAGCCCAGTGTGATGGCCGTGGTGGGGCGAGGTAGGCAGTGGAGCCTATCAGGAGTCACCAGGGCCAGAGGAGACTAGAGGAGAGAACTTGGGTTAAAGCAGAGCTTCTCCCCCAGGGTGCTTTTGCTGCCCAGAGGAGGTTTGGCATTATCTAGAGACATTTTTGGTTGTCGCAGGGGTGGAGGGTGTTCCTGGCATCTAACATGTAGAAGCCAGGGATGTCATTAAACACTCCACAGTGAAGAGCGCAGCCCCCCCCCCCCCCCCCCCCCCGCCGCCAACAAAGCATTACCTAGCCCGGCAGGTTGGGAGCGCTGAGACTGGGATATCCTGGCTTAAAGGGAACAGAGATAATGTAGCTTAATAGTTAAGAGCATGTGCTCTGGCGTCAGAAGCTTTAGCTCAAATCCCAGCTCTGCCACACGGCCACTTTGTGACTTTGGACAGGCCCCCTAACCTCTCCAGCTGCTCTGCACATCGGCAGTATTTGGACTACCTCGGGGGCTTTCTGAAAGTTGAATGAGAGAATTCCCAGAAAGTGTGTTGCACGGTACCTGTCGCCTAGACCTCCCCCAAGTTTGCAGAGTGAGCTTGGGTGAAATGCTTACAGATACATTGGGGTTTTCCCTCTGCAGTTTGGTTTTATTGTAACACTTAATATCTTGTCCGGCAACTCAAAAGAATGTAGAAGGTTGATTCTGAAGTCGGAAAACAGGAAACAAATCTAATGTGATTATGCCAGTACTGTTCTGTGCTGAACCAAGAGGAGAGGAGGAAACGTCACTCCACGCCACTGACCCCGACCGCGCGGAGGAGGATTGTGGGGACAGCTGGCCACCCGACCCTCGTCTCCTACACTCCCCTGTTGCTCACAGCATTGCTTCCCGTTAGTGTTTGAGATGTGGACTGGGCCTTCCCCTGTCCAGATCTCTTGTTTGATTTGGTCTCACTGAGATGGGGCTGTTTAAGCAAAGACTTGAAGCAGATGGGTGAAGGAAATGTTTGAGTGCTTCCAGAAAGGGCGATCCAGGCAGAGGGAACTGCAAGAAGAAAGGCCCTGAGCAGAAGCAGAGCAGGTATTCAGGAGCAGCTGGGGGGCCAGCGGGGCTGGAGCAGGGTGAGGAGGAGGAGTGATGGGGGGAGGCCTGGGCCTTCTGGAATGTCACCGGGACTTTCGTTCAGCTCCTGTTTAGATAAGAAGCTACTGCAGAGCTTTGAGCAGAGAAGGAACTTGATTTGCTTGGTTTGAACAGAGCCCTTCTGCTGTTATGTTATGAATGAACTGTGGGGCACCAGGCAGGAGGCAGGGAGGCTGGAGGAGGTGGTCACAAGAGTCCAGGTGGGAGGGGATGGGAAGAAAGGAGGAGGAGTAAGGAAGATATTCAGGTTATATTTTGAAGCTGGAACCAGTGGGATCTGCTGATGGATTGGAGGTGGGCTATAAGAGAGAGTCATCATCGAGGGTGACCCCAGATGTTTTGAGCTGAGAAACTGTGTAATGGATTCAATAGTGGGGCCCCACCCCAAAAGATGTGCCCAAGTTCCAACCCCCTGGAACCAGTGAAAGTGACCTTATTTGGAAAAAGAGTCTTTGCAGATGTAATTGAGTTAAGGATCTCAAGATCAGATGCTCCTGGTTTTCGAGCTGGCTTTAGAAGAAAAGGAGAGGACACAGAGCCACCCAGGGAAGAAGGGCCTGTGGAGTCGGGGGCAGAGACTGTAGGGATGCGGCTCCAAGTCCAGGAGCGCCAAGGACTGCCGGGCACCCCCGGAAGCTAGGGGGAGCCGCACGGAGTGCACTCGCCTCAGGGCCCCCAGAAGGAACCAACCCTATGGACACCTTGATGTCGGACTTCCAGCCTCCTAAATTGGGATAGAATAAATTTCAGTTGTTTTAGCCCCCTAGGTTGTGGTACCTTGTTTTAGCCACCATGGGGAACTCATACCAACTGGAAAGATGGAGTTGCCACTGATTGAGATGGAGACTCTAGAAGGAGGTTTGTGTAAAAGCGGGTGGAGGGCGGAGACCCTGATAAATCCTATGCAGGGAAGCTGTGAGCATCAAATGGGGTGATGTACATCAAATGTCCAGCGTGCCTGACCCTTCTCACGCCTGGCTTCACAGCTCAGGTCTCTGCCCAGTGCCCCCCGCCTTGTCCCGGAAAGGCCTCCTCCCCGGCTGTCTGAAGTGGCCCCTGCCTCCCGCTGGGCCCCGTCACCCTGTCTCAGTTCCCTCCCAGAGCTTTATGCTCTGAAATAATCTTTTTTTTTTTTTAACATTTTTTATTGATTTATAATCATTTTACAATGTTGTGTCAAATTCCAGTGTTCAGCACAATTTTTCAGTCATTCATGGACATATACACACTCATTGTCACATTTTTTTCTCTGTGAGTTATCATAACATTTTGTGTATATTTCCCTGTGCTATACAGTGTAATCTTGTTTATCTGTTCTACAGTTTTGAAATCCCAGTCTATCCCTTCCTACCCTCCACCCCCCTGGCAACCACAAGTCTGTATTCTCTGTCTATGAGTCTATTTCTGTCCTGTATTTACGCTTTGTTTTTGTTTGTTTGTTCATTTGTTTGTTTTTTTGTTTTGATTTTTAGATTCCACATATGAGCGATCTCATATGGTATTTTTTTTTTCTCTTTCTGGCTTACTTCACTTAGAATCTTATTCTTTGTTTGCTCTCTGTTATCTATCTCCCCAACACCAAGGCACACACATGCCTTTAACTGGAATTTGCATGAGGACCGGGGTGGGGGGGCCTTTCTCTGTTTTTATTTCATTTTATCTTGTTTCTTTGTTTCACTCTTTATGTGTTGCTTCCTTTCATGAATCCTCAGCTGGGCTCTGGTGATGATTCATGGAAGGCACTTAGCTGGTGTTTGGTGACTATGCTTTCTCTTCTGCACCCTAGACTGTTGGGCTGGAAACTTTACTGTGCTGAAGGCTCTCTTGGCCGCTTAGTAAAAACGCATAGTGCTGAGATTCTGATTCACTAGGTCTGGGTTAGGACTTAGGAATCCACATTGTTAGCCAGATCCCCACATGATTCCAATGTGAGTGGCCTGGAGGGGCTCACTCTTTGTCAAACATCATCGTCCAGAATGCTTGGGGACAGTGCAGAGTACAGGACTGCCACCGAGAGGCTGCTCTCCTGGGACTTCCTGCCTGCTGGACCCCCAGCAGTTTGAGCATGGGCCAATCACTTTGTCAACCCGAGGGACCAGACTTGGACTCACATCCAGCTTTAGGTCCTTCTCCAGAGCCCTGTTCGTTGGGGCGGTGCTCAGACACACAGGGTGTTCCTGCACACATCTCTATCTGACTCACACGACACCCGATCGAGCCAGGAAGGAGCCTCCCATCAGGACAGCCACTTTAGTGCCAGCCCTGGGATAATGTCACTCCAGATGCCTTGTGACTAACCCGTGGCCCCAAGGGCATCCCTGGGTGGGGAAGGGATAGGCCCGTCTTTTCTGGAGTTTAACATCTCAAGACAATTTATTAAAGAATCAAATATACTCTGGGGAAATTCCGATTAAGGCCAGAGCTGGAGGGATGGAGGCAAGGAATGGTGGGCAGGAAGTGGACTTCCAAGCTTGACCAGTGTAGGGCATGGCTTTAAGAGCCTGAGGCACATTTTGACCTTCAGAATGATGCTTGACCTTGGGAAAGCAATGAGTCACACAATGAATTCCTGATGGCAGAGCTTCCAACCTCTGGGAGCCCCAGGGCATTTCTGTCCTGAGAAGCCTGTCTGCTTGGCTGATGTCAGCCGCTTCTGCCAAACTGCAGTGAGGCATCTTGTCCTGTGAGCCAGCCTCTCTAGGGAGAGGTCAGCTTCCCGGGAGGACACTGGGCTGATACAGACTTGGCCTCTCAAGGGTCTCGTCTGGTCCTCCGTTTGGGGCGAGCAGACATGGATCCATCCACGAGAATAAACTAGGTTGGCATGCAGAGTTGAGGCCAGGGAGAAGCAGAAACCAGAGGGCCAGGAGGTGGCCGGGGTCTCTTACTTCTATTTCAACTTGTACTGAGCAAAAATGGCAGTTAGGGTTGACAGAGCAGCCCTGAATGAGAAAACTCGGCTCCCTGTTCCGTCTCTCACACATTACTCACAGCACTTCCACACATCAAGTAATTTTGGAACCCCAGCTGTGTGTCCTACAATTCAGTGCAGTTCTGACACTAACCAGAGTCAGCCCAGACCCCACAGGTTAAGGGCTCCGTCCCACAAGACTGTCCCTCCCCCCGTTTCAGTGCTGATCCCAAGTCCAGGTTATCGCCTGTGCTTCTGACCAACCGGCAATAAATGAGGGTTCCCACAACCTCCTCCTCAGGTTTGATAACTTGCCAGAGCATCTCTCAGAACCCAGGAAAACAGTTTACTTACCATTGCCAATTTATTATAAAGGATATCTGAAAGGATCTGAATGACCAGCCAGATGAAGAAATGCCTAGGGCGGGTCCAGAAGGGTCCCCAGGGAGTTGGGGTGCACCACCCTCCCAGCATGCGGATGTGCTCCCCAACCCTGAAGCGCTCTCTGAGTCCCATATCTGGGCGATTTTTATGGAGCTTGAGCACATAGGTATGCTTGATTATTACCTCATTTTCCAGCCCCTCTCCTCTCTCTAGAGGATGGAGGTTGGGCTTAAAAGTTCCTAGTTTCTAATCACAACTTGGTCTTCCTGGTGACCAGCCTACATCCCGGAGCCCACCCAGAGTCACCTCCTGAGAACGGAAGGTGCCGCTCTCCCCCTGGAAATCCCAAGGGACTTAGGAGCTTTGTCTCAGGAACTGGAGTCCGAGACCAAATGTTAGAGCGAAAGCCGCTCCCGGTGCCCCCACCTACAGGGGATCTAGGAGCTCGGCGTCAGCAACTGGGGGCGGAGACCAGTACATGCTTTCTGTTATTTCACATGCCCTGCACGCATCTCACCTCCCCTCTCTTCAGAGCTGGAGTGAGACGGAGGAGCACGGGGCTAGGAATCAGGGGACCTAAGCTGAAGGCCCCCCGACTCTAAATTGTCGGGGCTGGCGGATGGCTCAGCTGCTCTGATTCATGACAGCAGCTTCATTTCCCGAGAAACTGCCCCTAGGGGCTGGGAGAAAGTCTCCACAAAACCGGGTACCCCAGGCTTGCCGGTGAGGGTGCGGGTTGGTGAGCGCCAGGGGAAGGAGCCTGGGCAGGAACTCTGGTGCCCTGGAGGGCGTCTGGGAGGCGTGGGCGGGCTCGGGCTCCGAGGCCTTGGATCTGTGTGGCCTCGGATGCCCTCCGTGTGCCGAGTCGTGGATCCCCGAGGGCGGACGTAGGGCCCTCGTGGCACCAGGGACAGCCTTAGGTTTTGCACTAATAGTCATGTTTAAGAAAAGGGTGACGCGTTTTTATGTTTGCTTCCTTATATGACAAATGATGCTAACTTATTATTGATAGTAATGATTTTGTTTCCTTTAAAGTAACATTTATGTAAGTGAAAACACGAGTGCATTTGTATATTTATATAAAATAGTTGAGCTGGTCTCAGACGGGCCCAGGTCCCAAGGGCAGGCTGGGATGACTCGAACTTGATGTGGACCCACGTGGGTGCTGCTGTAACCCCGACACCGATCTGCGGGTGCTTTGGTTTTGGGGAGTGCCCCACACCTTTTAAGTGGGTTTATAAAAGGGGGACACTGAGGCACCGGTTGAAGGAGTTTTTCCAGGGCCATTCATTAAACAATCTACCCTCCAGGAGGTGCTAGAAAAAAGATTCTTCCGAGGCTATAAGAAGGCCCGCCTGCCTTGGGAAGGGGCACCGTCTGTCTTTAGGGTGTGTCTCTCTCCCAGCCCAGTGCCTTTGGACGCACCCCCAATTCTTCCCTCTGCTGCCCCGTGTAGGCTGGCACTCAAGAGAACATCTCTGTCCCATTCTTTGATGGGCGATTTGGGCTGGCGTGTTGCTTCTCCCCAGAGAGGAACACTAATGGTTTTCTCTCTGAGTGCAGGCCGAAACATCCAGAAAGTTACAGGACCAATGTTAATGGTGGTTATTGCTTGGAGATAATTGTCACATTCAGATTTTGCTCGACTATGCTTCTCAATTTTTCTACAATAGACATATATTAAGACTCAGAAAGATAAACGTGTCCTCAGGATCCGCTTCACGGCTGTGCAGCATGTGCTCCTGCACGCAGTCTCGTGCTCAGAAAGGCCCCGTGCTTGGCGCTTTCAACATCTTAGAATTCCTAATAATTTTATCCTTGAACTTGTATTTTGTAAGTGAAGTCCGATGAGGCAGGAGCCTGTGGGCGTGGCGTACACGAGGCTGTTCCGTACAGTGTTCACCATTCCCCGTGATGTCAGGATCCTGGGGTGCCCACCGCGCCTGGCAGACTCAAAGGAAGTCCAAGGCAAGCATGTTATGTTCATGAGTGAGCCGTATTAAGGGAGCTGTCAGCCCCCAGAGGCCAGGCTGTCTGCCAGAACCAGAACTTGCTTTGAATGCAGAAAAAAAAAAAAGGCAAAGGCAGAAAGTGATCAAGTGACCAGTGACCAAGGAACCCCTTCTTATACATGTTGCTTCCCTGTATCAGTCAGCCATTTACACTGAAAATGATGACTTGGAAGGAAAGGGGAAGATGGTGCGAAACCTCCAGTTCCTTCTCCCGTCAGTCCTTCCCTGCTGTCAGTAAGCGGGAGGTAGGAAGGGTCGATAGAATGTGCGCATAACAAGAAGTAAAATACACTCGTCCCTCAGTATCCATGGCAGGTTGATTCCAGGACGCGACATGAATCCCAGAATCCGCTGCTGGTCAAGTCCCACAGTCAGCAGTTGTATCCTTGGTTCTGCATCTGCGGATTCAACCAACCGCGGGTTGTGTGGTACTGTAGGTTATTTAATGGGGAAAAAAACTCACATGTAAGTGGACCTGTGCAGTTCAAACCCATGTTGTTCAAGGGTCAACTGTAAAAACAGCTGAGTTCAATGTGTGCAGTATTTCCACTGTTCTGCTGAGGATGGAACTACGCAGGTGTGTACGGACTATAAAATAGAAACTGTGTAATTTTGGTGATTCTGCTTACAGGTTAAATGCTTTCCTGTTTGTATTAGAATTGGGATTGCACAGTATCAAAATGGATGGCAAACAACAGGCACATGAAATGATGCGCCACATCGCTAATTATTAGAGAAGTGCAAATCAAAACTACAATGAAGTATCACCTCTCACCAGTCAAAGTGATTATCAGTAAAATTCTACACATAAATGCTGGAGAGGGTGTGGAGAAAAGGGAACCCTCTTATGCCGTTGGTGGGGAATGTAAATTGGTGCAACCACTATGAAGGACGGTATGGAGGGTTTTTTTCCCTTAAAAAACTAAAAATAGAGTTACCATATGATCCAGCAATCTTACTCATGGGCATATATCCAGAGAAAACTCTATTTGAAAAGATACATGCACCCCAGTGTTCACAACAGCACTATTAACAATAACCAAGACATGGAAACAACCTAAATGTCCACTGACAGATGAATGGAAAAAGATGTGGTGTATATATACACACACATACATATATATATATACATACACACACATACATACACACAATGGAATATTACTCAGCAATAAAAAGAATAAAATAATGCCATTTGCAGCAACATGGATGTACCTAGAGATTATCATATTGAAGTAAGCCAGAAAGAGAAAGACAAATATCGTATGATATCACTTATATGTGGAATCTTAAAAAATGATACAAACGAACTTATTTACAAAACAGAAATAGACTCACAGACATAGAAAACAATCTTCTTGTTACCAAAGGGAAAAACGTGGGGGAGTGGGGGCGCTGAGGGATAAATTAGGAGTTTGAAATTAACGTATACATATTACTATATATAAAATAGATAAGCGACAAGGACCTACTGTATAGCACACGGAACTATATTTAATATCTTGTGATAACCTATAATAGCAAAGAATCTGAAATATATATATAAAACTGAATCACTTTGCACCTGAAACTAACACAACATTGTAAATTAACCACACTGAAAAAAACAGCAAAAATACATGGAATTTAACATCTTATGGATTTAATTTAATATAGTAACTTGAAATTAAATTTTTTTCTATACTTAGAACATTAAATAGCAGATAAAAACACCATGACAAGTCAAGAGAGAAACCACTGAAGAAAGGAAAAGACTATGTTTTAGTACCTTTAATACCTGTGGTGGCACTTTTTTCCCTGCTTTTTGAACAAGGGCCCTGCGATTTCACTTTGCACTGGGCCCTGCAGGTTATGTAGCAAGTCCCATGCACCATGGAGAAAGAAACAAGAGAAGAAATGATCGGGGACACATGGAGCAGTGTTTGGCCGGTAAGGGGTTGGCTCTGAGCCCAGGTCTGGCCTCCCCCACCCACATTTGCAGAGAGGAAGGAGCTGGGAGATTTGTTTGCACTCAATTCAGTTAATCAAGTGGCCAGGCAGGCATCAGCAGTAACTTAGACTTTATCACAATATTTTCTTTGGCTCCTGGCTCCACCTTGAAGGTGAAGTTTGGTGAGGGGGAGCGGCTGCTCTGAGCTCACTCCCTGGGGTCCTTCTGGAGACATGCAAGCACAAAGAAAGCTCATTCTTCTGCTCTTAAAAACAATCAAGCCCTTTCCCTGTTTTATTTATTTTTTTCATTTTAAGTCCAATTTAGAATGACTTGGGGGCCGTGACTCAGTCCTTCCTCGTGCCCCTTGGGGAGGCCGCAGACGGGAGCTGGGGGCCCAGCTAATCTCCAGGAGCAACTTTTATGACCCTCTGGGAGGTGGAAGGCAGACACTGCACTGTCAGAGCAGCGCGAGAGCTGAGGCCCCAGAGTGGCCCATCACCAGCTCAGCTTCTCTGAAAGGCTCCTCGGCTTCTGTGGGTGGCAGGGCTGGGAAGCCAGGGTGATGCGGGGCCAAGTGGCCTTTCCAGGGCCTGAGTGAGGGTGGCACCAGCAGTGCCCTTGAGACCTTCCATGGTGCCCCGCACTGAGGACCAGATGGGAGGAAGCTCACTCTGGAAGGAAGCCTTGTGCCTGGAGGGCCCTTAATGACCAGGAGGAAAGGAACTGAGAGCAGGAACACTGCCTCCTCCAGACGGGGGTGGGGGGGTGGGGGGGTGATGTCACCCTCTGGGGGGGCGGGGTGTGGCATTTACTCTGTGGGCCACTCTGAAGCTTTTTCCGGCCTGGCCATCGGGTACACAGAGAGCAGAGGGGAAGGAGCTTGGCTTTGCCATCACTGGGGGTGAGGTTGAATGCCTGCCCCCAGCCTCTGGCACTCCTCGCGCGTACGGCTGGTGCGAGGCGTGCACGGAGATGTCCTCCATGCCTGTTAGTTCTGCTTATAATCAAGGTGCCCCAGAACCTAACATGTCCCAATTGTTAAACGTTGATGTGTCAGAGACTGCTCTTTGGCCCCCAAAGGGATCTTCTTTGATGATAGCACTTCTGGATTTGAGCTGGGCTCCTGGCCATCCTGAATCAGCTACACCTCCCCCAGCTGTATGTGGCCAAATGACCAGGCTCAGGTCAATGGGCCGCCTGTGAGCTGAAGTGATGAAGGCAAATGCCAGGCCTTGCCCTCAAAAATAGGACAAGCCCTCCCCCGCCCTCCTGCTGCTGGCTGCATGCAGGCCGAGGCAACGTGCTGGTGAGCCACCGTCCACCTTCTGGTGGGTGACACTCTGGAAGGGGGCAGAGCAGCTGGAGGAGGGAGCCTGGGTCCCCCAGCTCCATGGACCCTCCGTATCCATCTGCCTATCCTTGCAGTGTTTTGGGAGAGAGAAGTGAAATTATCTCTTCTTTAAGATGCTATTTGGGGGGGGGGTCTCCAGGTTAGCAGCTGGACCTGCCCCCTAAGTAATTCCTTTGGCAACTATCTCAAGTTGTAAAACAATTGTGTGGGCTGACACCCAGTGTGCCAGACAAAGCACATCTACGGGCTGGGCGCTGCTGCTGGGACCACTAGTTTACTGCCTCTGCCTTAGGTTTGGAAATCAGAGCTGGGGGGATAGGACAAGAAATACATCAGTTTTGTTAGAGAAGATCAGTGTAGAAGAGTCATAGTAATTAAAAGCTCAGTAATCTATTGTGAGCTGTCTGTGCCAAGACGGTGCTAGGTCCTTTCCCTGCATTATCTAGTTGAATCCTCAAACAATCCTCTAAGGTAGGCCCTTTTAAAGCTGAGAGTATGAGGATTTATGACATTAAGTATGAACTGAGACGTGCTTCGCCTGGGGTCAGCGAGAACCTCTGGGTACCCGGGGCCAACAGGAGGCACAGGGACCTCTGACGTGATGCATTCTAATTACCCACCTTCCATGGCAGAGACAGTAGAGAGGCCGGGATACAGAGAGGGAAGGGGGCCTGCCGCTGAGACTGGGGCAGCGCTGGGTCTCAAGAGAGGTGTCACAGCAAGTAGAGGAACAGAAAGAGCAAACGTGCAAGGGACCCAGGGATTCCCTCACTCACGGGCAGGGCATCAGAACTCCCTCCAACTCCTTTGTAAGTAATCTTGATGAGGGGGATGCCCAGCGGGTCCTCGGTGTGTTGTGGTGGGGTGGGGAGCCTCTCAGATTTGGCAGAGGCCCCGCCCCTGTGGTTTCCTGTGCATGGCTGCTTTGGGGAGTCTCCTGGCCCCAGGCCCCCATCAACACCCCTGACTCATGCCTCTGTTGTCACAGGAGAGCTGTTCTCCCAAACAGAGGGAGGAGGCGTCAGTGTGCTCATGGGCAGTTGCAAAGGAGGGGTTTGAGCCACCAAACTACAGCAGAACAAAGGCCATTTTTGCTTAGGGGCTTAGAAGGATGTCCTGAGAAGTTGAAAGAAATAATTTATTACTTCCCAGGTTGACTTCCAGGTCATAGGTTTCACCCTACACTGTTCCCTTCTGAACCTTCTAAGTTTTTTGAAGGTGGAGGCAGAAGTGCAACACATAGGAATGTATCCTGACTCTGTGCTTACTAGCTGTGTGTGACCTTGGATGATTTACATAACCTCTCTGAGCCTCAACTTTCTCATCTGTAAAATGAGGTAGTTCCCTGGCAGGGTTGTGAGGATTAAATGAGTGATGCAATATCTCATTTGCATTATGAATGTGCATTACGAATGTGGAATGAAACACTCTACAAGTGGCTACTTTTATTTTCTTATGGACGATGTCCTTAACTAGTGGATGGGTTTCCTATGACCGCTGTAACAAATCACCACAAACCTAATGGCTTAAAGCCACACAAATTTAGGATCTTCCAGTTCTGGAGTTCAGAAATTCTCAAGCCAAGTTGTCAGACCACGTTCCTTCGAGAGGGGGAGGACCCATTTCCTTGCCTGTCCAGCCTCTGGGGGCTGCCTGCCTTCTTGGCTCGTGGCTCCTCCTCCATATTCAAAGCCAGGAGCCTCTTCAAATCTCTGTTTCCACACCTCCCTCTCTGACGCTGACCCTCCTGTCTCCCTCCTGTAAGGACCCTTGTGATGACACTGGGCTGACTCTGATAATCCAGAATAATCCTTCCATCTCAGAATCCTTAACTTAATCACATCTGCAAAGCCCCTTTTACCATGGAAGGAGACATTCACAGGTTCTGGGGATTGGACCGCGGACACATTTGGGGAGCCGTTATTCTGCCTCCCACAACCAGCGGTGGTGATTTTTTTTTTTTAATGGGCCTGAGAAGACGTCTGTAAGGTGGGCTATTTGGACTGTCATTTTTTAAGATATATGCAGCAAAGGCCCAGATAACAGTAACAGTGGCTAAAACAAGATTAATTTCTCTATCACTCTTTCTTTTCCTCTTAGAATCAGGTCCTCTCTCTCTCTCTGCCCTGATGCTTTGCATCCGCAGAGGTCTTGCAGACAACTGTCCTCCACGCCTGCAGCCTAGCCAGCGGGAAACGGGGAAGGGGAGAGCACCCACCCTCTTTCTCTTATGGACACGCTCACAAGTTGGATCCTTTGCTTCTGCCTCCATCCCACTGCTGGGACTTGGCCACACAGGCACTTCTAGCTGAAAGAAGGGTTGGGAAATGCGGTCACTGTAGGTGGTCATGTGCCCAGTAAAAATGGGAGTCCTGGTACCAAAAAGGAAGGAGAAAATTAATATTAGGGGACAAATGGCAATGCCGCCAGAGAGCTGAGAGAGGAAAGGAAATGGAGATCTCTGTCGCAGACACGGGGCTTTGGGGGAGAATAAGCAGCCCCTCCGGGGGGTGGGGGGTGGGGCTAGGGAAGCACCCATCACACACACAGTTAACAGCTTAGTCAATGTCTGGTCTCTTTCTTCCTTCCGATGAGGAACTTTGCTTTATTCAAGATCACGAAGTATTTGACTAAAAAGTTCCATCTCTCAGTCTCCTTCGAGACCGTGAGTGTGAGCAGGAATCTGCTGGGGATTTCTGGGAGAGCTTGCACTCTCCTGATAGACATGCCCTTCCTTCTTGCTTCTCCCGTCTTCCTCTTCCTCCCGGAAGCTCAGGAGTTTCTGCAGGTGCAGCAGCCACCTGTCACACACAAGAAGTTGGTGTCCAAGGGGAGCTTGGAGCCTTGATGATGACCCTGAGCGCCTACCATCGGTGCACTGCCCACTGAAGACTCCCTTCTACCAGAGAAAAACAAACCCCTTTGCTGAATCCTCTTTGCTTTGGCAATTTGGGGTCTCTCTGGCCTGCCTGTTTGCTCTCTGCCCTTGTGCATATAGGGAGGTGTGCTGGCAAGTGTGCTCTGCCCACATATACACAGCCCATAGCTTACTCCGCCATTCCCAGGGGAGGCCCTGTGGAGAAGGAAAGTGTATACAGTTGCAGAGGAAACCCATGCTTCTTACAGTCATTAACCAACTTGATCCTTTATTTATAAATGCAAAACAATATTCAAGGGCTCTCGGGATATTTGGGGAAAACAAACATCACAGAGGGGAAGGATCAAAGTGGATAAACTGAAGACTTCACTTTGGAGTAAGCAGAGAGAATTTGAGGAGAAGAAAAATCATTTGTATTCTGCTTTGTGTCTTCAGGAGGATTTGAGAGACTTGAGTTGACAAGACTAGGTTGTGAAAATGGAGGAGTCAGAGAAAGAAGGAATCATTCTAGAAAATGGAAAATATGGTCACATTTGAAAATGCCAATGAATGGGCTGAGAAATAAGATGTGGCCAATGACAAAATTAGTCAGCTGGAGTACAGAATTGAAGAAATCTTACAGCATGTCAGAAGACAAAGCCGGAACATGTAAGAGAAAAATTGAGACAAAGAGGATAAATCCAGGACTTCCAAATGCTGTAAAATGGGAATTGCAAAAGAAGAGAGAGAGGCTGGAGGGGAGGAAATAATAAAAGAAATGGGAGGGACATTTCCCTGCACTCCAGGAAAAACCTGAGTCTTCAGATTACATACCCCACCTGGTTCCATTACCACACAAACCTACAGCCATCGGGGGACATTTTAAAACATTAAGAATAAGAAGTCAACCTTATGGGCTTTTAGAAATAATAATTTTCAAAGTGGTAAACTACCAGAGACAGAGAATCAGATTAACACCAGACTTGTCCTCTGCTTGGATGCCAGAAGACAATGAGGGTATGTCTTCCATGTTCTGCGGTAAAGGATTCTTAATCTAGGACTCTTGCTATAGCTAAACAAAATAAAAGTATTCTTAGACATTCAAGAATTCAGAAATTCACAATCCGTGTACTCCATTAGAAAAAATTACCCAAGAATCTATGTCAGTCTCCTGAAAAAGATTCTAAGAAAGAGGATGGCATATACATTATTTAAAAGTAGCAGTTGACGATCGTACAGAAGAGGCAAAGGCTACTAGAAAGAAACTAACAGAGCACGTGTTAACCCTGACACTTGGAAGATTCTCCTTTGAGCGGTGGAGTTTCAAGGACTCGGAATCATAATTCCTTCTTCATGGGTCCATTCACACTTAATGAAGACTATGTACTTGGTCCGTGGTAAGTGCTATTTATTGGTTTTCAGTTTTTAGAGCCAGCCTATTGATAGTTCAAAGAAGATTTAGTTCTAAATTTTAGAACAGAATAATGAAAAATAATAGAAATATTTATTGAGACCTATTACATACCAGGCAGTGTTCTAAGAACTTAGCATGGATTAACACTTAATCTTCATGACAGCTTTCTGAAGCAGAAACTATCATTATCCCCATTTATACCAATATGGAAATGGGAACACAGAGAGGTTAAGTAACTTGCCCAAAGTTACACAGCAAAAAGTGGCAGAGGTGAGATTTGAATTCAGATATATTGACCTCAGTGTTAGTTAAAATAATATAACTAACATGCTTAGGAAGGAGGGAACAATAGACAGATTAACTACATGAATTTCCTTATCTTTCATTGGAGAGAATTGTTCAATATCATCTAAAGTTGATAAATCAGGAAGTAGCAGGAGACATACTGTTAAAGGTGAACTTTACCACCAGAAAGACTAGAAAACCCAAGCCAAGAACTGACACCCCTGGGGAGAGGGGCCTGCGAGGACTCCAGTGGAAGACTTTTTGGGTTAGACTTTACTTTTTTACTCCTCAGATATTAATATCCTGAGATGTTACATGTATCTTCATGTTCGCAGCTAATGCTTTATTATTAAAAAATGTTTTATCATGTGCAAATATCATTGCTGTCATTTTAGAAACTAGTTCAGTTTTCCAACAAAATTAATTCTTTAAACGCGTCACGTCATCTTGACAATTCTGAGTGGAAGTTACGCATTTTGGAATGACAGTCGTGGTGGGGTCTGGAGCCCACCTCTCACAGCCTGCTGAGCCTGACCCCTCAGGTCTGCCCAGTCCTGCCTTCCTCCCACTCCCCGGGAAAGGCTATCTGGCAAAGTCTTCCAAGTTCAGAACCTTGGCAGACATAACATTCCCAAAGGGAGCCCCAAGATTCCTGCGAAATGACTGTCAGCCCTTCCCCCGGCGGGGGTGAGGGTGTTGGATGATGGGGCCCTGGGAGAGTCTAGAAGGGGAACGCTGACGTTGCAACTGGAATCATCACTGGGGGCATTTGGGACATTTTAAAACCCTCCCCAGGTCTGGCGGTCTCCTCCAGCCCCTTGAAGGTGCCTTGGGGTTGGAGTCGCTGCAGTGTTGGGGCCTCTCCATCCTCACCCCTGGACTGCTCCCCGGGTCAGCAATCCCTTGGCCTCCCAGCTCCCCCACCCTCCAGTGCCGGCTCCCAGAGCCCCCTTTGGAGCTGCTGTCCCAGCAGCCGGCCCCTCAAGGGTTCCAGGCTCAGCTCGAAGCGGCTGCAGCCCTGTGGTTCTCGCCGTGAGTCATGGTGGGCCGGCTGTGCCGGCTTCCCTATCTCGGGGAACCGGAGATCGCCTTTAATTCCCTCCAGCTGCATCTCTGCAGGACTGAGGTAATCTGTTCTGGCGCAAGAGGAAAGCAGAGAGTTTGTTGTGTCTTTGTTTCATTCAAATGGTTTGGATGATGACTCACTCCATTTCTTCTTTCTTTTTAAACCAGGGCACCGTCTCGAAGTCGTTTCTGATTAGAAGTTGACCTCAGAAATATGCTCGCATCATTTTGAAAACATCTCCCAGCACCACAGAAACCGACGCAGAATGGGAAAGGACACTGAGGGGACCAAGGCCAGGACCCGGGCCTTCCCACAAGGCTCTCAGGGTATCGCTGGCCTGGATCAAAGTTGGGATGCGATCACCGTCATGACGCCGGATACATTCATGGACCTGGGGCCAGCTGGGAGTGACAGGGATGACTGTCACCATCGTGGTTGTCAGCTAATGTTACTGAGTCCTTACTACAGACCCTGCGGTTCTAAAGAGTCATCCGTTCTTGCGGCATCCTCTCAGGCAGGGACCATTGGAGTTTGAGGTCCGAGTGGCGTTGTCAGGTACCGGTCTGGAGAGGGCAGGTCAGTGTGTAAGATCAATGCCCTTGGGAGGGACTACCTAGTGGGTAAAGTCAGTGGTCTCATTAGGAACACAAACTCCCAGCTAAGCCTGCTCAGCCCTGAGGCAGAAGCTGTGAACCCAGCGAGGTGGGAGAGGGTGGCCAGAGGCAGTGAGCAGGGTATGAGCGGGGTCCGAGGTCAGCGTTGGCAGGAAAGGGGAGTGGCTGGTGTGCAGTTGGCTGCTCAGGGGCGGAGGATGGCCCAAAGCTGTGGTTGACCAAGGACATTGCTCTCCTTATCGATGCTAGATGATGTGCAGAGACAGGTGGGCCATGAAGTGTTCATTTCCCCAGGAGTCCAAAAGGTAGGTTTAGACTAGAGTGTGAAGGTCTGGTAGCAGTGATGACGGATACAGCAGGAGAGCCATGGCCTCTTGCATCTCTGCCCGGGGGAGAGGCCAGTGCCTGGAAAAGCATGGAGGGCTGAGCTGGCCGTCCCTCCTGGGGGAGCAGCAACTCGGATGGCACCCCTGAGTCTTGTGAGCACTTCTGTAGGGTGTTTAATTATTGATAAAGCGTCGGTGGGTAGTCAATGCATTGGTTTCCCGAGGCTGCTGTAACAAATCACAAGCTGAGTGACCTAAAACAACCCAAATTTATTATCTTAAGGACCTAGAGGCCGGAAGTCCAAAATCAAGGTATGAACGGGGCTACACTCCCTCCCAAGGCTCTACCTACGGAGGAATCCTTCATTGCTTTTTCCGGCTTCTGATGGCTCCAGATGTCCTTTGACTTGCAGCAGCAGAACTCCAGTCTCTGCTCCCATCTTCACGTGGCCTTCTCCTCTGTTTCTGTGTATTTTCCTCTTCTTTACAAGGACACTTGTCATTGGATTTAGGGCACCCCACCCCTGATAATCCAGGATGATCTCATCTTGAGGTCATTGACTTAATTACATCCCCAAAGACCCTTTTTCCAAGTAAGGTAACATTCACAGACTCCTGATGAACATTTGAGGGGTGGGAGGCAGGTACCAGTCAATAAGGCCCATTTCCCCCTACGAAGTGGGAGCTTCCTGAGAATAGAAATGTTACCAATTCATTCACTCATTCCACAGACATTGAGGGACTGCCTGCTGCGCCCCCTGGGGATACTGAAGCAAGGCAGACAGATCTAATTCCTGCCCTCACAGAGCTGACATTGCAGCGCCAATAAAAACAGAAACATCATTGTGCATTGCAGGTAGAGGTATTAAGGAAACCAGGGAGGGTCGAGACCAGTAGGGTTGGGGATGGGGTGACGTGGACCAGCTCCAACCAGGGAGATCAGGGAAGGCTTCCTGGAAGATGTGACACATAAGCTGGACCCTGGATGCTGAGAGGGATCAGATTGGAGCCTCCTCCGCCACTTCAGGGCTGTGTGATCTTGGCCAGTCACTCCACCCCTCTGTGCCTTGGTTTCCTCATATGTAAAATGGTGACGGCAACATTACAACCTCCTAGAAAGCATCCCAGGGACTCGGTGAGTGAACTCATGGGGGAACTTCGCAACTGCTAGTTCTTGCTTATCAAGCAGTAGCTAATCCTCCTAAAGGAATACTTAAATGTTAACATTATTAGCACGTGTGCAAAACCATGCACCAAAAACAATTTTGTTAATTTGAGGGAGATTTATTTTTAAAAACAAAAAGACCTAGAAGTAGTCTTCATTCAAAACTCGGAAATGTCTCAGAGTTCCTTACTCCTATTTTACAGCTTAACGTGGGGCTTATTTGAATCAGGTTGGGGGCCTGGGACATCTTATTCTCTTTGGGGTTTGGGGCTTTAAAATCTTTGGGGACCTGGCAGAAGTACCCGTGGACGTTGACCGCAACTGCAGGCAGAGCCAGCTGAGTCCTTGGGACCTTGGGATGCCAAGGGTCTCCTACGTTGTGTTGACTCAGCAGAGGGATGGAGGTCAGGCTAAAGGTTGTCCTGGGGTGAGAACCAGAGGAACAGCAGAGAAACCTGAGGAGTCGTGAGGCCCAAGGAGAGAGCCCAGGGTCCCAGGTCCGCACGTCCCCACCTGGGCCTCCGGGATCTGTCCCTCTAGGGGGCAGTAGGGCTCCACCGAGAGTCCCTGTCGCTGTCTCTTGGAGGCGGGGAAATGCTCCTCACCTTGGAACATGCCTCAGCATTCAGCATTAAGGGGAATTTCTGCACAGACTTTGCCTTGGCTGGGCCCAGAGGAGATATCTTTTCACATTCGGATGTTTGAGAGGGAAATGCTCATTAGGAAGGGAAGTATTTAGTGTCACGGTAACACGTGAGTGTTTCTAAAAACAGAAGCCCAACAGCTGTACCCACTTAGGGGCACTTTGGGGTTCCAGCCACCACGCGTTCATTCCCCTCCAGCCGGATTTCTAAGGCTCATAATATTCATGTGGAGAAGCTGTACGTTTCCACACTCGTGTTCGTGGCCAGAGTCAGGTTTTTAGACCCTCAGAACAAACCTCTTTGACCAATTCACGCATACTAGGGTCCACCAGCTCCTCCTCTCCTGCTCAGGGAACCAGGATAGCCCCGGATGTGTTTGCATGTAGCTCTGTGACCGCAGAGATCTGAGACTCAGGGGCAGCACTCCCTGTGTCCTCGTGGCCCCCTCTGGGGGCAAGAGTAGGGGTTCAGGGCACAGCTGCCTGGGGCGCACACAGACCTGACTTCAGATCCTCACTCTGCCGCTTCATGCTGTGTGGTCGTCAGTGGGGGTCCTTCCTGAGCCTCCCACTTGGCCTGTAAAACAAGGAGAGACCTGCCTTGCAGGGTGGTTGTGATTCCTGGACACGATTCCAGTGACAGGATTCCTGGAATGGGCTTAGTGAGGTGCCAGGCACATCCTGGACACTCGCCCTAACACTGCCAGCCACCTCCCTGTGCCCACCCTCTGCCTCCTCGACTCCTCCCCGCCTGACCTACCGCTTCCTCTTCCACCTCACTTGTTCCTTCCCTCCATGTGTTCTCTGCGCACTGTTTACCGAGCCTCCGGCTGGCATGCGGGCTCTCTCCTGCTGTATCTGTTCCAGGCACAGAATCGCCGTCAGCGCGTGTTGTTGGGTGCACGCACGAGTGAACGGGAGCTCTTAGCAGTTATCTGGGCCTCAGTTTCCTTGGCTGCACAACGAGGATGATGGTACTAAAAGTATCCAGGTGGCTTTGGGTGGATCATGTGAGCAAACCTGTGCGCGCGCCCCTGGCCCAGGCCCTTACAGATGCGAGTTCACTTCGCCATCGTTGGATTTCAGACGTTGTCCGTGGCTCTATAACACAGTCAGGAGAGTCGCCACCCGCTCCCCAGCCCCCAGGGCAGCTCAGGGCTACAGGCCACCTGCCGCATTTATACAGACTCACCCAGTGAGATCCAAGTGGGGTCTCTGTACCGGGCACTCTCAGGTTGGATCCTTCCCCACGCCGGGAGGGGAGGTCTGGGTCAGGAGGAGGCCCCCGAGGCTCAGAGAAGTGGGGCCACTCGCCTGCGTAAGTGATGCACGCGATGCGAGTGACGTAGGTGGTGCCTGGGGCCTCTGCCGTTCTGCGGGAAGCAGCTCGGGGCTGTCACCAGGGGAGGAGGTGGTCCATGACAGGTGACAGACACCCACCATGGCGGCCAAGAGCAAGGGCCCCTGAGGCCCATGGGTGGGTGTGGGCATGAGACCCAGCTTGGCAGCTACCGGCTAAGTGGCTCCTGGCAGGTGGCTTCACACCTCTAAGCCTCGATTTCCTGTTAGGTGGGGTGGTGAGAGCCCATCCCTCCGAGAGCTGTGATGAGAACAGAACCAGGACAAGAAATGAGTCGTTAGTGGGCTGCGCTCAGAGTTGAACGAAGGAATTGAGGCAAGCAGAGTAGCGCCCCTCCAAAGACGTCCACGCCCTAATCCCCAGAACCTGTGAATGCACGTTACATGGCGAGGGGGACGACGGCGACAGACGGAATTAAGCTCACTGATCAGCTGACCTTGTGAGAAGAAGCCCTAAAAGTGTCAGAGGGAGGCAGCGGAAAAGGCCGGACCCGCCACTGCTGGCTTTGAAGATGGAGGAAGGGGATGTGAGCCAAAGGATGTGGGCGGCCTCCAGAAACTGGAAAAGGCAGACAAATCCTAGAACCTCCAGAAGGAACACAGCCCTGCCAACACCTTGGTTGCAGCCCAGAGACTTCTGACCTCCCAGACTGTAAGATGATCACTCTCTGTTGTTTTAAGGCACAGGTTGGTGGCATCTTGTTAGTCCGGCGATAGGAGCCTCGCAAGGGCGGCTGCATTACGGCAGCACCCTGCCTGGGCCTCCCTCTCAGGAGCAGAACTTGGCACAACGAGGGTCAATCTCAGACCTGCTGACAGTGAATTAAGGCTCGTAGAACCCCAGCCCTTTATAAATGAGAAGAGACTGTTGAGATCATGGAGTTCAGCATGTGAGAGTGGGGTGTCCTCCAGATTAGTTCTGACCCATGTCCCGCCCAAAATGTTCCCATGGGTCAGTCAGTTAGGAGATGCTACATACACTGTCTGCCTTTTAAACAGTCACAGCCCTCTTTTACCTCTTAGAGGCTCTGGGAAGTTCTGCAGCAGAAAGCAGAAAAGCCTTGCTAACTTCAGTGCTTCCAGAGATACTGCGCCATAAACCTGCTTCACCCAGCCCCCCACCCCCGCCCTGTCATATCTCCTGACAACCCACAGGGCAGGTGTTGGGTGGATGGGCCGATCTCATCAAACCGATTCGTGAGACAAATAGAGAAACTGAAGCCCGAAGCTGTGTAAGTGCCCTGGAGAAGCACAGATACTGAGAGGGCGGAATGCAGGCCTTGGAGTCACGGAGACCTGGGTTTGCAGCCTGGCTGTGCTGCAACCCGCACAGGGCCCTGGGGGACTCACATCCTCACTCAGAGCGCCTGATCCCTGGTGGGTCAGGTGGAGATGGTAAGAGAGCCTGCTTTGCAGAATGTCACGAACGGTTGGCTCCGTCCATCGGGGCTGCTATGACGAAGTACCGGCGACTAGGGGCTTGTCAGCAATGGACACTTCTCACAGTTCCAGAGGCTGGAAGTCTGAGACCAGGATGCCAGCGTGGGCAGGTCCTAGTGAGCGCCCTCTTCCGGATGGCAGACTGCCCACTTCTCGTATCCTCAAGGGGCGGAGAGATAGCTCTCTGGGCCTCTTTGAAAAAGGCCCTGGTCCCATTTCATGAGGGCTCCACTCTCAAGACCTAATTACTCTCAAAGGCCCCACCTCCTAATACCATCACATCAGGAGTTAGGATTTTAATGTGACATTTCAGCCTAAAATCATGGCCCACTGAAGTGGCTGGCACCCCCTGGGAGGGAGACGGGGATGAGAAAACACTACTGTGCGTGTTCATTTCCTGTTGTCGCCACGATGGACCACCACGAGCTCCGTGGCTTGAAACAGCACAAATTTATTGTCTACATTTCTGGAGGTCAGCAGTCCTAAAATCAAGATGTCAGCGGGGCTGGTTCCTTTGGAGGCTCCGGAGCAGAACCTGTTTGTGCCTCTTCCAGCTCCTGGAAGCTTCCTGCGTCCCTGGGTTCACATCACTCTGACCTCTGCTTCTGTCATCACGTCTTCTCTGAGTCTGACCCTCCTACCTCCCTCCTATAAGGGCCTTTGGTGACTCCAGTGGGTTCCCCTGGTAATCCAGGATAATCTCCCCAACCCAAGGGTCTTAACTTCATCAAAGCTGCAAAGTCCCTTTTGCCTTATAAGATGACATGCTCCCAGTTTCCAGGGGTTGGGATGTGGACAACTTTGGGGACCACTATTCAGCTGACCACGCTTAGAATGCCTCCTTTCCTGGCCCTGCACTTCTCCTCCTGCAGGGGGTTCTCTCTGTCTTTTGCTCCAGGATGGACACCAAAGGACTGATTTAGTTCTAATCTGGGGTTCTGGTTGGGCCAAGTGCAGAAAGTTTTTATCTCCAAACATCCCCCGTCACTCTCGGACTGTCACCCCCAGGCCACCCAGGTTGCAGTGGGAGAGCATCTTAGAAGGCAGGCTGCAGGAGAGAATTCCAGAGAGGACCAGTTGCAAACATGTCTATTTGTTCATCAAATATTGGAGTGCCTACCACGTGCCTTCTCGGTACTGCGGGCGTAGCTGTGGACTGGACAGACTGGGCCCTGCCCTCAAGGAACTGACCCCCTCGTGTGGGGAAAAGGACAGTCAGGGGAGAGATCATGTAATAGGCACTAGACCAAAAACAAGACAGCGAGGTATGGAGGTGGAGGGTGGCAGAGGGGTGCCCGGTTAGTCGTAGTGGCCTGTGGGGGGTGGAATGGAGGCTGCACTGGGGTCCTAGGTTTGGTACCAGGGTGGATGGTGGTGTCATTTTCTGAGAGGGGAGAAAATGTTCACAGGAGAACATTTTGCAGGCCTAGGAGATGATGAGTTCTGCCCTGGGTATGACAGTGTGACAGGCGTAACGTATATCCACACGGGGTGTCAGTGGGTAAGGGAGGATCTGAGCTGGAGCAGACGAACATGGGCATTTTTCATCTCAGGATGGGAATCAAAGGAATGGGGTCCCCATGGGTGAGAAGACAAGAGGTCCCGGGGCTGAAGCCTGGGGAGCCTCCGTTTGGCTGTAGAGGAAGAGGGGCTGATGTGCAGAAGTGGGGAAACGGGTTCACGGGTGTCCAGAAAACAGAGCAAAGAAACAGGTTCCTGGGGTGGTGAGAATGCAACAGTGCCAAACGCTGCAGAGAAGCCCAGGAAGGGAAGAATTGAGAAGAATCCACTTGGTTCAGCTGGAGGAGGGCCCTGGTGACCTTGGTTTCAGCAGCTGCTGGGGGCAGAAGCCTCAGGGCAGCAGCGGGTGGAGGGGTGAGCAGGAGGAGAGGAAGCGGGGACAAGACAAGACACGTGAACATCTCTTTCCTTGGCTGGTAAGTGTGGAGAGAGCCAGGCCAGTGGCTGTGGGGTTGATGGCTTTTTCTATTCTTACTGCTGGTTTATTTTGACGGTGACACCCAGTGTGTTTAAATGCTGATGGTTGGGAGCCTGGAGAGTGAAGATAAAGGAGGAGTTGACCAAGATGCTGAGTGGGCAGGAAGGGCTCCTCCAGGATCTTAAATCAGGGGTGGGACAGCCACCCAAGAGGAAGGACCCCATGCAGGGAAGCCAGCAGATTAGGGGCAGGAGGGGCATGCAGCAGACACATGGGAACCAGCTCTGGGCAGTGCAGGGATGGGCAGGATGGACAGCGGCCCTGGGAGCCCATGAATGGGTCATCGCAGGGCTTTAAATCTGAGAGTGATGTGTTCTGATTTGACTTAGAACCAATGTCTGGCCACTGAGTGAATGGGCTGGAGGAGGCCCAGAGACTAGCTAGGAGGCCAATGTGCAAGCCCATCAATCTGCTAGGAGCAGGGCTCACAAGCGTCCATCGGCTTTGCGGAGATGCTGGTGGAAATGTCCATCATAACTCAAGATGCAGGTGTTTTAGGAAGTGGTACATTTTGAAATTTAAAAGCAGAAGATTTAGGGGACAGACTGGGCTTGGATCCTGACTCCTTCCAGCAAGCTTTGTGACCTTGGGCTGGTTACTTGACCTCCCTGTGTTAGTTATTGATTGTTGTGTAACAGATTACCTCAACACTTAGCAGCTGAAAACAACACATGTTTATCGTCTCACAGTAGAAACTGTGAATCCAGGAGCAGCTTAACTGGCTTCTCTGCTCAGGGAGGGGTTGTGATCAAGGAATCTGCAGGGGCCAGAGTCCTCTCAAGGCTCGACTGGGTAGTATCCACTTCCAGACAAAATCAGCGGCTATCGGCAGGATTCAGTTCGTCCTGGGCTGTTGACTGAGGGCCTCACTTCCTCACTGCCCAAGGCTAGAAGCTGTCCTGAGTTCCAAATGGAGTTTGTCAAATAGGCAGGTGGATAAATTGAGTCTGGAATTCAGGGGAGGGATCCAGACAAGTGATATAAATTTGGGAGTCCTAGGCACGTAGATGGTCTTTAAAAACATGCGACTGGATGAGATCAGCAAGGAAACAGATGCAGCTAGAAGAAAGTTCCAAGGGCTGAGCCTAGGGGTGTCCCAGTGTTGAGAATGAGGAGTTACTGGCAATAGATGGTGAGGAGAGGCAGGTGGGAGGGAAGACCCAGGGGCGTGGGGCCACTGGAAGCCACGTGAAGGAAGCAGATCAGGAAAGCAGGAGTGCTTAAGCCGCCAGTGCTGCTGACCAGTCCTGGGAGGTGATGACGGACAACTGACCACTGATGTAACAATGTCCTGGGGTCGCTGGTGACATTGGCAAGGTGATGTCAGCAGGTGTGGAAGCTGATGGAAGTGAGTTCAAGAGAGAATAGGAAGGGAGAGGTGCAGGAGAAAGTGGATACACACAATATTTCACAGAGTTTTGCTGTGAACAAGAACAGAGAAATAAGTAGCTGAAGCGGGAGTTGTAGGATCAACAATTATTTTTAAGCAGGAGAAATAATAATTGCATGTTTGTATTATAATAGGAATTATCTAGTATAGAAGGAGGCTGGGTGAAGTCTTGAGAAAGTGAGAGGGAATGGAGTGGGATGGTTTAAGGTAGGAACAGGACGGTTATTGAAGTATCGCGAGGCAAAGTCTGTTGCGCACAGGGGCTCTGGTGATGGTGGGGCAGATGCGGTGGTCCCAGCTCCCGGCAGTTCCTTCCAGCTGCTTCCACTTTCCTAGTAGGAGGCAAGGCCAGGAGGAGAGCTGGAGGGTGGCGGGAGGAGGTGCTGGGAGTTTAAGGCGAGAAAAGAAGATATGAGTCATCCAGAAGAGTCGAGAGAGGAGGTCAGGGAGAAGTGCACTCTGGGGCCAGGCAGTGACAGAGGCCCGTGCATCGTTGGCTGTCACAACGCGCATTGCATTTACGTCTTTCTGTAGCTACGTTCCTGGGTACAGGCACAGAGGCAACCGAGCACTGGATTTAACCAGCTTGGGTGGGTGGATGATGCCTGGCCGTGGGATTTAAGCTGGGAAAGGGGAGGGGGGAGCATATCAAAGGAAAAAGAAGAGTGCAAGGGTTGAAAGGGCAGAGGATTGTAGGTGGCAGGTGGGATGTGGGATTATGGGAGTCAGGGGCTAAGAGAGAAGACAGTGTCAAAGAGTGGGGTGCTTGAGACTGAGACGAGGCAGGGGCTACAGTTAGTCATTTCAGGGTCTAGGGCCATGGTTCTAAGTGCTGTCCCAGGACCAGGAGCACAGGCATCACCTGAGACCTTGTCAGAAACGCAGATTCTCCGGCCCCGCCCCAGATCTAGGGCAGATTCAGAATCTCTGAGGGTGGGGCCGGCGGTCTGTGTTCTCCCAAGCCCCAGCCCTAGCCCTCCCGCTTTCTGATATACGCAAGGGTTTGAGAACCACTGTTCTAGCGTTATGGTGATTGAAGGGGGAGGACAAGTGTTACAGGACCAGAATTAAGAAACTGAGAAGTTGGGAAGGGAAAAGTACCCTTGGAGGAAGATGAAAGTGCTGAAAATAAAGATGGGTAGAGCTGAAGGAATTGCCTGACCCAGGAGCTAAAATCACCAAGCAATGAGGACAGTGGCCGGGGTGGAGAACAGCCTAGAAGAGGCAAAAAAGAGTAAGGAAGGCACCTACTCTGGAGCCCAGTGATCTGAGGGCTGCGGGAGACAGGCAGCCCCTCTGAGGGGACAGCAGCTCCTCAAAGTCCACCAGGCCCTGGCACTTGTGCGTATGTTACCTGAAAAGGAGCAGGAACTTGGCAGGTGTGATCACTCGTCTTGAGAGGGGGGCGTGGCCTGGGTCCTCCAGGTGGGCCCAATAGAATCACAAACATACAAGAGGGAGGCCAAAGCATCAGATCGAGGAGCTGTGGCACCAGGGTCGGCGGTCGGGGCGATGCGATCTCTGGCTTTGAAGCTGGAGAGAGGCCCACAGGGCTTGGAAGCGGACTCTCCCCCTGGGCCTCCAGAATGGACACGGCCCTGCGGACACCCTGAGTTAGCCCAGTGAGACCACTTTGGGTCTTTGGCCTCCTGAACCCTGAGGTATGAGCTGGGATTGTCTCTCAGTACTCTGTTCCCTGTATCTCAGGTACCTGCGAGGTGGTGGGTTTCAGACAAAAATACCAGGCACGCTGTGGGGCAGCGGGTGGGGGACTGGGAAGGTGGGTTTCACTCACGCGGGCAGCGAGATGCAGAGGCCGAGAGGCGGCCGTGGCGTTTCCGGAGCTGAGGGGGCAGAAAGTGGGGCTTGCCGAGCCTCGAGGGGCTAGCGAGTGGGAGATGAGGGGCGGCTTACGGGATAAACAGCAAAACCATCAGCCCTGCAGGTGAGTCCGTGGGTGCTGGGAGGTGGGAAGGGGTGGCGTCTGGGACTCCCCGCCCTTCACAACTCTCCGTGGGGGCCTGGCCTGGCCCTGCTCTCAGCAGCGTTGGTCCCTCTTGGTCCAGGGTGTGGGTGTCGGCAGGACCTTCTGCAAGGCCAGTGGTGGGGGCAGCAGTGCCCACGGAGCGCCCTGGCTCCTGTGCACCGCGTGGAGGGTAATAAGGTGGGTTTGGGAGCGGCAGGGCTGCAGGTGCGCCTGGGGAGGACCAGACAGAAGCGCCGGCCCCGGTTCGTGTTCACGTGTCCACACGAGCGGGAGCGCGTGCCCCGCCGCAGTCCCATGACTCACCTTGTCAGACAGACTCCCCAGGGGAGGTCGTGGTTCACATTTGGCTCATAAAAAGCAGCTGGCCGGCCGCTCTGCCCTCACCTATCCCCGAGGAGCTGTTGAACCACAGCAGCAAGCATTTTACCGGCAGGGTGCCAGAAGGCAGATGAGAGCCTGGCGGGCTCCAGGGTCCTGGGGAGTCATGGTCTTTATGACTGTCTGCAGCAGAGGGAGCTGGCTCTTTCTAGAAGACGGCCTGGATCCACGGATGTGTAATAGTGAATAAACTGAGCCACATGGGACAGAAGAAAAGTCCTTCTTGAGTTAGATGTTCGGTCTTTTAAAATGTGTTAAATATTAAGAAATGATTAATTTCTTGTGCATTCTGGATGAATCCATCGTTCCCAGTGTCACTTGCGTGTATGAAACTTAGACATTTTTGTTCATCGAGGACACAGTTCCAGAGGGCCTCCTGAGGGTGGTGTCTGGGCATGTGGTGTCGATCTAACAATAAAGACTATCCTTCTCGTGGGATGTACAGGCATAAGAGACAGATTGTAAACTAGCAAATGGTTATGCAAACAGGAGAGTTCTATGTAGATGTCCTCCTGGTAGAGGAGGGGTGTGGGCAGAGTGGAGGGAGATCCCACATTGCATGCCGTGCTCAAGCAAGTCCTTTCAGGATGAGATGTTTGATTGGGGACCTAAAGAATGAGGGAGAGCCAGATCCTTGAGCCTCAGGGGTCAGAGCATTTCAGGTCTCAGGAAAGCAGAGACAGATGGGAAAGGGTTTGGACTGGGCAAGGAACAGAAGACAGGCTGACGTGTGGCCAGAGGTGAGTCTGGAGAAGAGGCAGGCAAGGAAACTGGTCAGAAATCCGCATCATTCTAAGTGGGAAGGGAAGTTCTCAGTCCTGTGACTGATGGGACATTGAAGCTCCTGCATGGTCTCAGATCTGAGTGGCTGAGCTGCCTGCTGCAGGTTTGGGGGGTGGGGGGAAGTCAGCACAGTGGCACAGTAAGTCTTCTACAGTCATTCTCCCACAGAACATTGATTTTTTTCCCCCAGCTTTATTGAGGTATGACCAAGTTGTAAGATATTTAAAGTATACATCATGATGAGTAAGTATAAACTGTGAAAGGACCCCCCATCTAATTAATGAACACATCCATCACTTCACATACTGATCTCTTTGTGTGTGTGAGAACCTTTAAGTCGTTCTGTTAGCAAATTTCAGTTACACAATATCAACTATCGTCCCCATGTTTTCCATTAGATTTCAGAACTTACGTATCTTACAGCCAAAAGTTTATACCCTTTTACCAACCTCTCCCTATTTTTTCCAGCCCCTGGAAACCACTTTTCTGTTCTGTTTCTATAAGTTTGACTATATTTTTTTTTTCTTAGATTCCACCTAGAAGTGAAACCATGCAGTATTTGTGTCTCTGCCTGGTTTATTTCACTTAGCATAATGTCCTCCAGTTTCATCTTGATGCAAACAGCAGGGTATCTGTCTTCCTCGTGGCTGAGTGATGCTTCATTGTGAGTGTCTGGATATATGAGCAGACATCTTTACCCACTCATTCATTGGCAGATACTTCAATTGTTTCTGTATCTTGGCTGTTGTGAGTAACGCCACAATGAACATGGGAAAGCTGATCTGTCTTTGGGATCCTGTTCTCATTTCCTTCAGATACATACCCCAAAGTGGAATTGCTAGATCATATGGTAGTTTCTATCTTTAATTTTTTGAAGAGCCTCCATACTGTTTTCCATAGTGGCTGTACCAATTTACATTCCCGCCAACAGGGTATAAGGATTCCCTTTTCTCCACATCCTCACCAAGACCTAATATCTTTGGCTTTTTGATAATGGCCATCCTAACAGGTATAAAGTGATACCCCATGGTGGTTTTTATTTGCATTTCCCTGATGATTAGTGATACTGAACATCACTCTATTCTGTTCCATTGACCTGTGTGTCTGTTTTTATGCCAGTGCCGTGCTGTGTGATCACTATAGCTTTGTAATGTAATTTGAAATCAGGAGGTGTGATGCCTCCAGTTTTGTTCTTCTTGGTCAAGACTGCTGTGGCTATTTGGGGTCTTTTGTGGTTCTATACAAATTTTAGGACTTTTTTTTCCTGTGAAAAATACCGTTGGAATTTTGACAGGATTTGCATAGAATCTGTAGACAGCTTTGGGTGGAATGGACACAGGATATCTTTCCATTTGTGTCATCTTCAGTTTCTTTCATCAGTAACACAGTTTTCAGTATATAGATCTTTCACCTCCTTGGTTAAATTTATTCCTCTTGATAGACTGTAAATGGGGTTAATTTCTCTTTCAGATAGTTTGTTAGTGTAGAAGCACAACTGATTATTGTATAAAGATTTTTGTATCCTGTGACTTTACTGAATTTGTTAGTTTTAATGCTTTTGGTGAAATCTTTATGGTTTTCTATATATAATACCATGTCCTCTGCAAATAGAGGAGATATTACATCTGATTCAATAGACTTGTAAAGGATCATTAAGGGACTACTGTGAACAGTAACATGCTAACATATTGGATAACCTAGAACAAATTCCTAGAAACATACACGTTACCAAGACAATTGTGAGGGAAGGAAAAATCTGAAAAGACTGCTTACTGGTAAGGAGATTGAATCAGTAATCAGAAACTCCCAGCAAAGGAAAACCTAGGACCAGATGGCTTCAATAGTGAATTCTACCAAACACTTAAATAATAATTAATGCCAGTCCTTCTCAAGCTCTTCCAAAAAATTGTGGAGCAGGGAATATTTCTGAACTCATTTAATGAGGACAGCATTACCCTGATACAAAAGCCAGACAAGGACACTACAAGGAAATTGAAGGCCAATACTCCTGGTAAACATAGATGCAAAAATCCTCAAACACTAGCAAATCAAATTCAACAGCACACTAACAGGATTGTACACCATGATCAAGGGATTTATCCCTGGGAGGCAAGGATGTTTCAACATATACAAATCAATAAATGTGACATAGCATATTAAAAATTATATAATTATCACAATACATAAAAGGCATTGACAAAATATCATAAAAGGATCTCAAACTCCCAACAAATTAAGTATAGAAGGAATGTATCTTCACATGTTAAAGGCCACATGTGACAAGCCTACAGCTAACATCATACTCAACAATGAAAAGATTTTCCTCTTAAGTTAGGAATAAGACAAGGATTTCATTCTCTCCACTTCTATTCAACACAGCACTAGGATCCCTAGCTAGAGCAAATTAGGCAAGAAAAATACAAGACATCCAAATCAGAAGGGAAGTAAAATTGTTTGTTTGCAGATGACGTGATCTTATATATAGAAAGTCCTAAAGACTACCAATAAATCTATTAGAGTAGGTGAATTCAGCTGAAGTTGCAGGACACAAAACAAAAATCAGTTGTGCTTCTATATACTAATAATGAGCCATTCAAAAAAGAAACTACTATATATACTGTATGTAAAATAAACAAGTTTATACTGTATAGCACAGGGAATTATATTCAATATCTTGTGATTTATGATTAAAAAGAATATGAAAACAAATATATGTACGTTCCTATATGACTGAAGCATTGTGCTGTCCACCAGAAATTGACACATTGTAAGCTGACTACTTCAATAAAAATATATTAAAAAATAAAAAAATTTAAAAATTTAAATTATCCCATTTACAATAGCATTAGAAAGAACAAGATACATAGGAATAAATTTAACCAAGGAGTGTGAAGATCTATACACTAAAAACTATAAAACACTGAGAGAAACTGAAGACACAAATGGAAAGATACCCCATATTCAAGGATTTTAAGAATATTAATAAAATGTCTGTCTTAGATAAAGTCATCAATAGATTCAGTGTAAACCCTATCAAAATTCCAATGTTTTTTTCTAAAATTTGTACTTAGCTACAAACGACTCCAGATAGCCAAAGCTATGGTGAGCAGGAAGACAAAGCTGGAGGCCACACACTTCCTGATTTCAAATTACATTACAAAGCTATAGGAATCAAACACTGCAGTATTAGCATAAAAAGACACAGGCAGACTAAAGGAACAGAATAGGATAAGCCCATGCATATATATGTCAACTAATCTTCAATAAACATGCTAAGAATACACAATGGGGAAAGGGTAGTCTCTTTAGAAAATGCTGGTGTTGGGAAAATTGGATAGCCACGTGCAAAAGAATAAAAATGGACCCTTATCTCCCACCATACACAAAAATCAACACATTAGATTAAAGACTTGCCTGTGAGACCTGAAACCATGAGACTCCTGGAAGAAAACTTATGGGAAAGCTTTTTTGACATTAGCCTTGGCAATGATTTTTCAAATTTGGTGCCAAATGCATAAACAAAAAAGGAAAAAACCAAAAATCAACAAGTGGGACTACATCAAACTAAAAAGCTTCTACACAGCACAGGAAACCATCAATAAAATGAAAAGACAACACACAGAATGGGAGAAAATATTTGCAAGTCATGGATCATGTAAGGGTTTACTATTCAAAGTAGATAAGGAACTCATACACTCAATAGCACAAAAAAAGGGGTGGGGGTGGGGAGCAAAGGACCTGAAGAAGCATTTTTCCAAAGAAGACATGCAGATGGCCAACAGACATATGAAAAAGTGCCCAACATCTCTGATCATCAGAGAAGTGCAGATCGAAACTGCAGTGGGATATCACCTCACCCCTGTTGGGATGGTCATTATCAGAAAGTCAAATATAGTAAGTGCTGGTAAGGAGGAGAAAAGGGAACACTTAAACACACTGTTGGTGGGAATATAAACTGACACAGCCACTATGGAAAACAGTATGGAGGCTCCTCAAAAACTAAACTACCACGTGCTCCAGCAATCCCACTTGTGCACATACCCAAAGGAAAGGAAAACAGGACCTGGAGGAGAGACCCGCACGCCCGCATTCATTGCAGCATCACTCATGATAGCTAAGATGGGGAAATGACCGAAGTACCTGTTAGCGGGGGAGTGGCTAAAGGTGTGGCGTGTATACACATGCGTACACACGCACACACAATGGAATATTGTTCAGCCGTAAGAAGGACCTCCTACTGTTTAAGACAACGTGGATGAAACTGGAGGACATTATGCTAAGTGAAATAAGCCAGACAGGGAAAGACAAACACTGTATGATCCCACTTATATGTGGAATCTAAAAACATCAAACTCATAGTAACAGGGTAGAATGATGGTTACCGTGGATGGGGGTTGCGGAAACAGGGAGATTTGGTCACAGGGGACAAATTTTTTCTGAGATCAGTAAGTTCTGGAAACCTAACGTACATCATCATGACTAGAGTTAATAAAATATATATATATATATTTGAAATTTGCTAGGAGAGTAGATCTCCAATGTCCTTACCACCAAAAAAAAAAAAGTCACTATGTGAGCTGATGTGTTAAATAGCTTGATTTGGGGAATCATTTCACAGCTTTTAACATGTATCAAGATACTATGTTGTGTTTCTTAAACATACACACGTTGTCAATCATACTTCTATAAAGTTGGGGGGAAAATAAATACAAAGGGGTGCGATTAGAAGGCTTTAAGCATGGGTGTGATGTGTTCTGGCCACCATGGGGGCAGCGAGGACAGGTGTGAGCCAGGGCAGCGAAGGCGCTGCTCTGTTGTCCAGGTAGAAGATAAAGGTGGTCCAGTAGGCATGAAGCAAAGAGGTGTGGACTCGGAGATGGATCCACCAAAACTTGCTGACGTGTGGGGCCTGAGGGCAGTGAGGGACCCAGGGTCACTCCTATGTTTTTGAATACACAGCTGCTTAGACGGTGTTGCCGTAAACTGATGGGGAAGACGGGGTGTGCTAGAGTGTCGGGGTTCAGGGTGGGGAGAGGAGACCGGAAATTAGGAAGATCCGGGGCATGTTGAGCTGGTGATGCCTCCCAGTTATCAAGGTGGAGAAGTCACACGGGCAGTTGCGTGAGTCTGGAGAGCGTATGTGTGAGGGTGTATGTAAACTCCGGTGCCAAGATCATCCCATGAATGCTTCTCCTCAAGAGCTGTCCTGATGGTATTAATTGCAGAGGGCTTGTGATCAGATCTCCGTGGTTGTCCTGACACTTTGAGGACCAGCAGAAGCCAGCAGCCATGTGGCCTGGGGGTGTTTCCTGGGGAATCCCATCAGTAGCTCCTCCCTCCCCACTAAGAAAAGCCAAGATCAGATGGTCATTGTACTTTGTGTCTGGAGTTCAGTGCAGAGTTTGAGGTTAAAAACTTTTAGTAAACCAAGAATTCCTGGAAATCCTGGGATAGGGCCGGGGTTTCCATCTCTTTGGTGATAACTCCACATTGGGCCATTGACCACACTTGGCCTGAATCTTACCAGGCACATGAAGGCAGAGATGGTTTAGAGTGGGAAGCCTTTTCTGGAGACCGTTCAATCCAACCTCATTCATCTTTGTCTATAAATACAGCATGAGGCTTACAGCAAACTCCTCTGGTTCAACACAGCTCCCAGGGCTCCTCAAACAAAAGAAATGACTTTGCTTTCATTTCTTAATGGCCCCTTAATGGTCTACGCCTCCTTCACAGGCTTATTTCGTATTCAACCTGCTCCTGCCAAGAAACCAGCTTCCTTCCCATTTATAAACTTGAAAGGCTGTGTAGGAGTCAGCATTTTGTTTTCTCCTGTAAGTCTTGTTACTTCTTAAATTCCCACTTGTAAGTTCTCTTCCTCCTCCTCAGGACAAAACTACACCACGCTGCTGCACGGACAGGGACGTTCACAGATGAGGACAGTCTCCCCAAGGAGGGGAGGCTGGCTGCCCCAGTGTGTGTTTGTTTCCCTTTTGTTTCAGGATTTGAAAATTGGATTAGCTCAAGTTTGGGCTTCAATGATCTAGTCAGAAAAAACTCAAGACCTGTTGTCAAAACTCTGAATGTTTCCTTCCAGATATTGGGGAAATGAGGTCCAGCTTTGGGTGAATTGTAAATCTGTTAGCTATTGGTATTGCAGATTCTTCATTTTGTATCTGGGGAAACTGAGGCATAGGCTGAATTTGATGGTGTCTATCAAGCGGGGCACACGTAAATGTAGAGCACAAACTTACCGTTAAATGGCTGAATTGTTTTATCCTTGTTTTCTGCTTAGGACAATTCAGGGTTCTATTCTGGGAACAGTGGCATAAGGTTTTCAGAAAGTGAATTAATTTGGAGAATTAGTTGGTTGCAGCTACAGCATAAATCCTAAGGGGGCGGAGTTGGCCCTAAGGTGGGCGGGCCTGGGGAAATATTTTCTATGGGGGTCCTGTCTTGGTAAGTGGTTTGAGTCAACCTCAAATCAATGTCTCAGCACCATCCTCGTGGCCCAATCTCACATGATTTCCCCCCAAAATAAAAATGCTGTGCTGGCCGTCAGGAGCAGTCTGCTCACAGGAAGCTCTTCTGCAGACTGGCTGGGACCCTGTAGGTGTGGTTTTTGAAGCTTTTTGGGGCATCTGGTTGACCTTGTGCCCTGAAGAGAAATGGCAACTAGCTGGTCCCGGAGGGGGACCTGGGGCATTTCAAGGAAGGCACTCCAGCCAGAACCCATGTGGGACCCTGTGTATGCTTGGGGCACTGTACCCACATGGCACCGTGGGTTCCAGGCACTGGGAGGGGACTTGGGAAATCCCCAAGAAGCTCTCCCAAGCGCAGGGTCGTGGGCGGGGAGAGGGGAGTGGTCCGTGAAGCACAGGCCTGGGTCAGGGGCTTCCCTGGGGTTCAAGGGAAGCACTGAAGGGTGGGCTGGAGTTTGAACAGTATTATGTGAAGACAAGTAGCATTTTTTTTCCACATCCCATAGATGCTTTAGCTGTAAGGAGAAAATGCTGTTTTAAGGAGGCAGCCAGCTGGAAAACTCTTGTATTTATAATATCTAATTCTGTTTGTGGGTTTGATAGTAAAAGATACTTTTTTTGAGAACTTTGGAGTTTTGTAAGATAGTCAGGCAGAAGACCATTTTTTGCCTTCCAAATGACCAGCTCAGCCCCACTCGCTGTAAATGCTCTGCGAGCCCCTGCGAGCTGGCCCGAGGTGTACACTAGCAATCTGTGGACCTGGGTGCTCCTTGCAAAGAGGTGGAGAGACACGGATTGCAGCCGAGCTGCGGTGGAGGGAGCAGGGAGAGAACTGGACAAATCCAGGTGGACCTCATGCCTCCGTGACCTTGGGCTTCTGCTGTGAAATGCAAGCGTGGGACCTAGATGTCAAATGGGTAGCGCCTACCTCATAGGGCCGAGATGGGGGGGGGGGGGTAAACCGCACGTGCACACAGAAAGTGCTCCTTGCTGTGTGAACTCAAAGTGTAAAGGGGGTGTCTGAGCAGCATCACTCGAGCAGAAAGGATACACCAAAGTAGCCGCTGCTTTCAACTGTTTTATTGCTAAACTATCATGATACAAGCCGTATAAAAATACTTTACATATAGCAAAAATAAACTACATTAAACTGGAGATTAAAAACGTCTTACCTAGGAATGTGATGTATTCAAACTCCTTTTAACAGTCAAGATTTTCAAAACCTAAGCCTTCTAGCACCACCCCGTGGGAGAGACTCTTTATTTGTTGGAGAGGACATTCTCAACTTTTTCTCCCCTCTGAGGGCTGTAGAGGCAACAGGGATAAGTGAGGTTCTTTGACAAAATGTGTCAGGATGCTAAGCTGGTCCCAGCCACAGCCTCTGTCTGCTCAGGCCCATCAAAGTGCTGAAAGCACCTCCTAATCGAAACAGCATCATTTGCATCCAAAGCCTGAGTGAAGCAGGTGGAGTTCATTCTCATTGGCCAGCCACTGCGTAAAGGCAGGGCGTCAAACCTTTCTTCCAGCACCCAACACCCCTGCTCACTTTCAGAGGAGCTGGCTTGGGGAGTGCCCCTAGCTCGCCAATCATCCGAAAAGTTTGTCTTTAAACAAACTGAGTTAAGGCAGTGATGTTGGCTGTAACTCAAGGCATTTGTGAAAGCTTAGGGAAATTGATGTTTGTAATTACAGTTTCTTGTGATGCTTCTTTTTCTCAAGCATTTAGTTGGGCTGCAGGAAAACCATTTTCCTTCGCTGGCTTGGCTCCATGAGGTTTAATGCCCAAGCCCCAAGTGTGGGAAAACCCAAGGTTACCATGTGTTGGGTACCTGCTAAGGGGCTGGCCCTCCAAAAGTGAGTTCAGGAAAGTTTACCCCAGTTTGTCAAGAATGTCACCACCCCCGTGCCTCTTACAAACATAAAGCAAACAAAGTTGTTAACCAGAGCCCTGACGTTCCTTCAATTCTCAACAAATAAAAAGCACTTGGAAACGGTTTGACATGAAAATAAACTCAGCCTCCCTTCAGTCCAGAGTGACAAATCGGAGCTCCTCAGCTTCGATCTGTCTATGTGTGACAGCTCCCGCGCTGGCCAAGACTGGCTTCCTGAGAGGGATGGCTTGGCCACCAGATGTAAACAAGAAAGGCTACATCAGTGCTTCCCAGTTGTTAGAAGGAAATGACTTGGTTCGCCTAGGCTGTGTCTTTGCTGGAAAACTCTGGATGTCCTTGGAGTAATGCGTACAGGGGTTTATCTCCCAGGATTCGGTCAGCTCTGTAAACGTTAGCCTGCACGTCTGTGAACGTGGACTTTTTTAGAATCCCCATTACAATCCGGGCAGTCTTGTTAAGTCAAAAATACTACTCGGTCACTTCTGGTGGGGGATCTAAACACTTGAAAGTTCTCCTCATTGACCAGATGGAGGCTCGGAACTGAAGTCAGCTGTGTCCTCGAGCAACAGACAGGTGCTTCCTTCCTCCAGAGCCATCCCTCCTCCGTTCTCTGGAGATGCTGTCTTGTAGGAGACAGGTGACTGACAGGCTCTGAGGTGGGGTTTTGTTTTTTCGATTGTTTTCCTGGAATGATTAACAAGTCTTCAAGAATACATCGTTTTCTCTTAGGGGGAGAAAAAAAACCCATCCACATATTTGTAAAAAGAGACACTTAAAAAGATTTCTGACCACTTATAAATATTTTCTAACTCCAACCAGGATGTGATATTTTGAGGACAGAGAAAAAGCATAAAAATACAGGTAAGAAAATAAAATTTAATAACATACGAATTTGGGTTGCTATTATATATTATCAAGCAGCAGTTATTTTTGTACAATATAGGAAGACTTGCAAACTTTGGAAATATACTACATTCAGCAACAGGGTAGATTTCCGTTGGAAGTGCTACATATTTACATTGCTTTGGATGTAGCAAGTGCAAACCTCGACCTAACAGATCCCTCTAGAACACATGCGACACACCCAACGACCGGTGAGACATCCTTCCTTTCTCCTTCTCTTAGAGGATCTATTGCCTCTTCCCAAACTGGAAATACTTCTCGAGCAACTTGCCCTTGGCAAAACCTCCTCCTGGCGTCTGTGACCGACAGAACTTTCTCGATTGCCGTCCAGTCCTGATACACGTTCTCTTGCCTGTTTGTCTCTAATGCTTCTGTTCCTCTTTCCTTTGCTATTTGGTATAGTTGGCGTATGAAAGTGCTTCCTATAATATCCAGCTAGGCTGTCTTTAAAAAATAAAAACGAGTTGGTGTGTGTATCACACACACACACGTACAGATAGATGTACAGGAACGTAAACTACCAGGAGGCCCTTCTCACTAACAGGGCTAGAATAGCGATGGAAACGCGTTAGTCCTTTTTCACCCCCGTGCACGGTGAAGCTGAGCGATTTTGCTACAATAGCAGGAAGGCACTTGGGTCAGACATTCAGATAACCGAGGAAAAGCCCAGTTCCCTCATGTGCAAAACACGGCTCCTCGCCAATCAAGTGAGAACAAATCACTCACCAGACGCTTTAACCCTTCCCCCGGGAAGTCAAGAGTGCTGGAGAGACAGTTCTTTAGGTAAAGCTGCTTGTATAAGGAACTTATTATTAATGAGAAAGAATTTTGCAGTCAGCTTCCTACTGGCATTCTGTTTCAAAGAATTTTGCTAAACTCGGCTTGGGGTGGGCGGAAAAGTCCCCTGTTGTTTGGGAGGAAAAGAAATGCTAGGTCTTGACCCGAAGGTTACATACACGTGGCTGCAAAGGCCCCCATCCTGGGCTTTCTGTCCTGTCTCTGGAGGAACAAACACACCGGGCCCTGGTCGCCAAGCCCAGGGTTCCCGGCCCAGTCCTCAGGAAGGTTTTACCTGTGGGTAGACTTGAGAAAGCTAGGACTTAGGGCCCTTAACTGCCATGATCCTTTTCTTAGAGTGATGTCTCAATCACACCTGCTAAGGGCAGCCTTCTAAAGAGTGCGAGCAATACTTACACTCTGTGTGGATTCCTGGGCAAGCAATTCAATGGCCGAAAAGGAAACCCCAGCTTGTCCTGGGGTGTCTGCCGTAAATGGAAACGCACACATCAGTGTGGTTAAAAACTCACCCGCCAAGAACTTTGAGGGTTTTATTTGTTTGCAAAAACTGCACCAAAGGAGGAAGACTCCGGGGGACGGACCGTGGGCGTGCTCTGTGGAGAGACTGGGGTGGGGGGAGGAATCGTGCAGCCCCTGCAGGTGGTCTGAGCAGAGCTAAGTGGGGTGCATGAGTGGATTCGTTTCTACTCAGGTCACTCTTGTGATGAAGCAGCGAATGCAGATGCGTCTTTGGGGGCCGAGGAGGGGTTGCAGTGGGTTCAGGTAAAAATAACCCCTGAACTTAGGGACTAAATCCTGAGCCTGAGGGTCTCACTTTGAGTCTAGGTCAGAGAAGGAATTGAGCCGTTTTCCTCTGTTGTGGGGGAACCCACCCACGGAAACACTTAGGCCCGCCAATGGCCACATTTCACAACAGTTGTACTTAATAAAAATACCTGCACTTTTTGGGGGGGGGGGTTGCTTTTGCCCATCTGCCATTTCTTCTCAAAATTCAACGCACATGCTTGAGATTCTTCTTAGCTACTTTATGTAAAAGCACTTTGGCTGGTAGAAGAAAGCAAGCAGGAACATCAAAAAGCTGTGCAGCTTGCCTGGACCCAGCCGCCCAGGTGTCCTCCTCCAGTCTGTGAGCTTCCAGCTGCAGGACGAAGATGCTGGCCGCGAGCGCCCCCCCTCTGGCCACCTTTGGCCAGCTTTTTGAAGCAGAGGAGGGGGAAAAAGTACACATAACTTAAAGCCGGGAAGTTTTAACAGGTGATCTTGTATGAGCCAGACAGTTTTTGCTTCAGCATCAGAAAATTTAAAAATGAAGCTTTAGCGGTGGCCCCACTGTGGAACGGGCGATTCCCTAAGGATGGATGGTCCCGGCTTCTCTGGTTTTCTTCAGCCTGTAAGCCGGACTCTTGTGCCCCATTCCTTGGGTTGCTCTGTTTGGGAACTCCTTTCCTTCAAAAGGTACAAGAGCTGTATCTGTGACCTGAAAAAATGAATGCAAGGGCTGGGGTTTAATCACCGTGCCCCCATCTTCCGGCCCCCTCCCCAGCCTGCGCCCCCGGCTCCAGGCTATCCGTTCTTGGGCGGGTTCCAGTGGGCGGTCTTGTGCAGAATGTGTTTGGGGTCAGCAGGCACTTAAGGTTTGGATGGGACACCATGAAAGTCAACCAAGATGCTCTTTGGGATTTAGAACAGAACTCAAAAGGCAGAGTGGTGTGCTCTCTGATGTTCACAGAGAGAGGTGGTGAGTCCTGAATAAGGAGTTCGTGTTCGGCCAGTCCATGGTCCCACGTGGCCTCCGGGCCGGAAGATGGATACTAGAGAGGCCAGGAGAAGGGGCCGTGGAAGGCTCCAGGGGTCAGCTAGGATAGGTGTCTTGCTAATGGCTTCTTCTACGTCTGATTTCGGGCGGGAGGTCCTGAAAACTCCTTCCTGATAATTTCATTAACTACAAAAGAGAGAAAGAGAGAGAGGGAGGGGCCGGTGAGAGGGCACCAAAAACACAGATCAGGTTAGCTTTCTAGAACCTAACACAGCCAGGCTATTCTTAAAACCTGTTTTTGTTCTTTGAGATAATACCTCTGACATTTTTTAACATAATCATGCCCTCCTACACGGTGACCTCCCAGCACCACAACCCCCCCTCCGCCCCCAGTGACGCCACTGTGTGGAACAGGTGTTAGTGAAAACACCCAAATGGTGACTTAAGAACTGCTGTGTCAGAATGGAGTTGGGCCACGGGGCATGATTTAAGGAACAGCCTCTCCTATCTTTTTACTTGAGATGCTCCACTGTACACCGAACTGCCTCTGTTATTACACCCCAGAAGGTACCCACGGTATGACTAAAACACAGCTTCTTGACCCACAAAATGTACGGCTTTCGAAAGAGGGTCTTTAAAAAGAGTGGGTTGGGAATACCAGAAGGATGAACTATCACTGTAAACAGCATCTCTGTTCCTTTTGGCACAACCAGGAACTCCACCCCCTTCCCCCCTCTCTGGAGAAGGACCACGCAATGATTCTTAAGTACCAAGTGTCCTCAGAGAGACTCTGGAAAGTTCCATCACCCCTACTCCAGAAAGATGCGTGGAATTTAGCACCAAGAGTGCAGTGCCAGCCACCGGTTCCTGGATTTTAGGCAGTAAGGTCTTAGGTTAGTGGCAAAGGCAAAAAGGCTTCCTTCCATGTCCTTGGGAAAAAGTTGTCATCAAAGGCAGCCCAGACACCAGGCAGGGTGTGCATGTGACCTAAAATGTGTGTGTGTGTGCAAGTGCACGTGCACGTCTTTGGTCTTGCAGCTGGGTTGTGTTGACTGGCCCCAGGAGGCAGACCCCTGTGGGGTCCCATCAAAGGTAGATTTGTCTCCCCTCTCCTAGTTCCAGCACTAAATTCTTCCCACAGGTTCCTCCCACTTTTTCTCGTCTCAGCCTTAACCTAACGCTACAGAGATGGAAGCCGTGAGGGTTAACCATTGAGATGTGCTCAGCCTCTACATGATCTAGCTGGACCCTCCCAGGTCCAGGGTGCTTTTCCCAGGAAAACCCCTGCCTAGTGAGTCTGCAATTCCCAGAATAAGGAAAGCAGATACAAACTGCTCCTGGAGCTGGATAAGCCAGGTCTGACTCTGAGCTCCCTCCCTCCAGGGGGCTGCGTGACTTGACCTCTCTGTGCCTCTCGGTCTTGTCTTCTGGGAAGCAGGAATCCTCGTGTGTGGACCTTTCCGGACCACTGTGAGCATGTTAGGCACAGTGTATGTGCACGTTCCTAGCCCTATGCCAGGTCACTGGTGTTCAGTAGCCGTCAGCTGTGATGGGCACTGAGAGCCCCCCACACTTTGTGTTGGGCTCTAAACTCGGTGCTTTGCCCACTGGGCTGTTTTATGGCAGAAACTAGTCAGGCATCGCTCCGCCTTCATACAGATGTGTGCTGAAAGCACATGCGAGGGGAGGTCAAGGGTTCCGGTTCCAGAGCCAGGTGGCCAGGGTGAGGGTCCCATCTCTGCCGCCTCCTAGCTTGGTGAGCCTCGCCTTACTGATATAACCGCTCTGTGCCTCAGTTTCCCCATCTGTCAACTGTGTATGAGAATAGGACCCTCCTTCTACGGTTGTTGAGGAGCTTAGATGAGATAATACGAGTGAGGAAATGATCACAGTGCCCGGTGTATAGCAGACGCTGGTTCGCGGGGTGGTCCATTCGTACACATTCCATGTCCTAGTACACACATACACATCTGTGTTAATGTGCAAGAATGTGTGTATCAGAATTACAGCCGTTTCCAAAGTGTGGAAATGGATCCGATACTAGGAACTCAGAGGATGAATTCATTTATTCAGCTCACCAGCTCTGACTGGGCACTGACTGTGTACCAGATACCAGCTGACTCCCAGGGGCCCTGAACCAGGAACATCCCCTGCGCACCCCCTTCCCCAGCCTCTGGGAACCGCTCAGGGCTGGGAAGCGGGGGCCTTTGTGAGGGCAGCCAGGCAGGAGTGAAAGCAGAATGCGGGGGGTGGGGGTAGGGGTCAGTGCGGCTTCATGCAAAGCTTTTCAAAGCCCGGATTCTGAAGGGTTTCCTGTTTTCTCAACCTAGGAAACGAGAGTAGTTGATCCTCAGTGGAAACCTTCCACAGCCTCAGCTTTCTAAAAATAGCTGGTGGGCAGAGATGCTGGTACCACGGCTCTCACCAAAGGGTCGTTTCCCTTCTCAGAACTCGAGGCCAGGTTAGGGGAGGGGCAGCGGGAGGTTGTCAAGGTTGCCCCTCCCTTTGGAGGGAAACCGTCCCAGCTTCCACCTGAAAGCAGCTTTCAGAGAATCTGGAAAACTCAGCAAACCTACGCTGTTCGACCTCCCCGCGGCCGGGGGTGGGGAGGAGGCTGTGCAGGCCCCGGCCGGCCCCACAACGAGGCCCGCTCATGCCCCACGGAAACCTCTCTGGGGAGAGGAAACTTCTCTTTCTGAAACCTCAGAGCTCATGCCTCTGGCTGTGGACGAGGAGAAAGTTCTAGAGCAGAAGCGCCCGCTGGGTGGCAGCCACGGCAGCGTGGCCACATTGGTCTGAAAACGTGGGCTCCGGGTTCCACGAATCTCTCTGCCTGACCACTTCAGCTGGACTCGAGAGGCCCTGCCTGCGCTGCCTCAAGGATTCGGGGAGAAGGGGGTGGGCGTTGCGCTGCCCTCCCTTTGAATCAGCTTCACGATGGCCATCATGGAACCCCTCCCTTGTAGGGGAAGAACGGCTCCCGCTAGGCCTTGTCGCTGCCTCTTAGTCACATCTTTGGTGTCACTTCCTCACTCTGCCCCTCTGCGTGCTTAAGGTAACCCTGCTCTGGGCCTGTCTCCAGCGAGGCCCCCTGGAGGCGCCCTCAGATCTGTCTCATCACCTTGCCTCCTGCTGCCCCACCACCACCCCCGCCAAGCCGACCACAGGCTTCTGCACTGCGAGCTCCCTGGTCCAGCACAGAGCCGTGCTGGCCTCCCCGCCGCTTCTAAAAATGCTTTTCTTCCTCACTTCCTTCAAGGCTCTGCTCCGTCTCCTCCAGGAAGCCGGCCCTGGGGGCAATCAGCAGTGCCCCCCCCCCCCCCCAGCTGTGTTCCATCCCCTTGACTCCTTTGTTTACCAGTTCCTGACAGTTTACTTTCTAGTGCTTGAATTTTGTCCCCACACGGTGTCACAGGGCCCTAGGACCCAGGAAGCACTCAATAACATACTACTGAATGAGAAAGCAGAAGCTTAGAAAGGGGTTAAGTAGCCTCAGGTCTCACTGCACTGGGATCTGTCCTCAGGTCTGACTCTGAGGTCTGAGTGTTAAACCCACTCTTCGAGATCGCTGCCATCAGCATTTCGTTCGTTTGGTATGTCAAGTATCTGTCCTCTGCCAACATCTTCACCTTTCCTCCCTTTTCCCAAACTGGGCCACGGGCAGTTCTCCAAACAGTGCCTTTCCCTGTCTGAGTCCTGACCGCCCCACCCCACCCCACCCCTGTTCGAGCACCGCCTTTTCTGGGAAGCTTTCTCCATTTCTACCGCGGGGGCCTAACTCCCTCCAGAAGCAAACATGGGATTCTCAATGCCGTGCTTGTCCCTCCTGGGCCACAGTCTTTGAGTCACCTGTGCTCCCGGCCTCACCCTGCATAGCAGCATGCATGCAGCAGCGCCTGACGCATGCATCTCAGCTCACACAAGGACCCCACCCCGTCAACCGAGGCCACTTGGTTTAGGGGAGCTGACTTTTCCTCTGTCGTCCCGTTGACAAGGGGGTGGCTGCGTGTCTGGCGACTTCTCCATGGAAGAATATAAGCATTCCCATTTTTTCAGGGCAAACTATGTGCCAGGCGCTGTCTCAAGCACTAGGTTACTTCTCACACCAAACCTGGTACTACAGTCGTCCTTGTGTTATAGATGGAGAAACAGAGTCAGGCAGTCACTTGCCATAGCAGGGGAAGGGGAGGGAGCAGGATTCGAACCCCAGGGCTCATTTTATTAACCTGTACCTTATGTGGCTCCACTGTATAGCGAACTATGAAGTTCGCTAGTCATCACCTTTTTTCTGGGGCCCCAGAATCCTCAGTGTGTTTTGTGTGAGTCAGGAAAAGGCCAGAGCAGCCTCTGCTAGGTTAGCAGCAGACAAGGCCATGTGCCGAGTGGTTAAGGTGGTCACTGAGCATCACTTTCTCAGAACAGAATTGAGGCCAGCGGCGTTCAGTGTGCCACAAGCACCCATGACCTTTTGTTAACCTTAGAGACATCGTGATGAAAACACACATGCTGAGGGCGAGTTCTAAGCCTGATACCCAAGGCTGAAACCAGAAAGGAAAGACGGGCAGATGTAAGTGTATAAAGTTTATACATCTTTTGTTAAAACTTCAAAGAAGAAATCTATAATAATTTCAGCATAGATGACAAAAGCCATTCATATATAAAGAGATGTTTGCAAATCAGTAACTATTCTAGTAAAAAGTGGCTCTGGCAATAAAAAGAATAAACCAGGGGTCAACAAACTTTCTATAAAAAGTCAGACAAAAATATTTTCAGCTTTGTGAGCTATATAGTCCATTACTCAACTCCTCAGCTCTTTATTTTTTTAAACATGAAAGCAGCCACAGACAGCAGGTAAGCAAATGAGCATGGCTGTGTGCCAATAAAACTTTATTTAACCTAACAGACCAGGCGCCACATTTGGCCTGAGAGACAGTTTGCCAGCCTTTAGTATATACACACTAGTGGCAAAGAAGAAAAGGAAAGCAGAGTATGTTTTCTTCCCCTACTTTTTGGGGGTGGTAATCTGGGGAAGCCAATGCTTTTTACAAGTATTATTCATCAAACAATTCTGGTTTGACTAGTGTTAAATTTCTTAAAACTGATCTCTGCTAGCATCCCACTCTGCCCCAGGAGTTTTCTGGTTCACTGGCAGGCCTGGACACCTGGTGCTGGCTGACTTCTGTTAGCCAAGCTCAGAGGTTCTCAAACTTCAGCTTGAGGAAGAGTGGCCGCTCCGGGTTACACACGGAAACCCACAGTTAGACTGGAGGTGCCGTTTCAGAAGACTGTCCAGGGAATTTTGGCAATTCTAGGCATTCTCTCCTTTAACTGCTGACTTTGGAACTTAATCCCCTGAGAAAGAAGCAACAGGAAGGAGAGGACAGGCCCCATCCTGTTTCTCTCCCAAACCTCAAGCATGTTTTCTAAAACCTGGTTAGACCACGTGAGTGCCCACGGGAGCCTGGGGCTGGCCAGCGGGTCACTCGTCAAGCTCGGGGGGACCCAGGGAGGCTGTGTTCTTGAGGCCAAATGAAAGAACCTGAACACCTCGCGCCCTTCTCCTCCGTCCACAGTGCCCTGCCCCACTCACGCCCGGGGCCCACGCCTGGGGCAATGGCTGGACGCCAGGGCGGCTGAACCAGAAAGCAGGTGAGTGGTCTCTGGATGCTTCTACCTTTTGTCCCAACTGTGCCCAGGGAAGGCTACCCTGAAGGCCAAGAGTGAACTCCAGGGCCACTTGTTCCCTGACCCCCAGGCCGTGTTCCCCACAAGCACGGAAAGGTGGCCGTTGGCCTCGGCCTTCCCCTGGGACTTGGGATCAAAATGCTTTTCACTTGCTAAGTGACGCCCAAGCCTTTCCTCCCCTCCCCAGGTGCACTTGACAACACTGGAGAAGAGCTTTCCAGGAGGGCCCAGCCAGGCCAGACTTGAGAAGCTCAGCGAAAAGGACAAAAAGCCCTTGATAGGCCTGTGGCCCAGAGCCGTGGGCGGGGTCTGAGGAGCTCCACGGTGGTGAACCCCCTCCGCGGCCAGGCACAGCAGAGCCAGCTCGCCGGAGTTCCCAGGCCCTGCAAGGTCAGAAGCACGGCCAAGTTCTAACACCGGGGAGGGGGGAAGCACACTAAAAAGGCCCTTTGACTGACCAAGTGGCTGAGTCTCAGCGCTGATCACTCAGCTGCAGCTTTGTCATCCTGATTCCCTGGCTGCGAAGCCCTGGGGAGGGACTCGGCACCGGGCAGGTAACCAGCCCAGGACCGCTGGTGGAGAGCATGCCTGGGAACCAGGGCTCTGGGATGTCCGCTCCACTGTGGGCTAAAGGGCGTGACATCTGACGGTTATTTCTCCTGGGTTTTCAGCATGGGACATCAGTGTGCCGAGGACTTCGGGGTCTGGCCTGTGATGTAGCGAACCCGCTTTCACTGACAAATGGACAATTCAAAAGCCACGGCCCAGTGAGGCAGGTAACTCAACAATAAATACTGACCTGGGCTGACTATGGTGAGCGCCACCCTGTGCTGGGTGCAGCACGTGCTCACTGATGCTAACCAGTGTGCTGGAGGGTTAAAGCACAGCAGGAGCATCTAACCAGCTGAGGCAGACAGGTACAGTGACATCCTCACTGTCTCATGTGGACGCCCCACCCCCAGAGCCCCTGATCGCTGCGCTGGTTCCCAGGCTCTTCCATGGAGGCCCAGAATCCAAAGTCACTGGGTCAATGGAGGGGCCCTACTGCTTGCAGCTAAGGTGAGGGGCACCGCTGAGTCCGTGGGAAAACCACACTCAGCCCTATCCCAGTTCCACAGGCTGGTTTCACATCCAGAAACCGAGCAGTGAGTTAACGCCTTCCAAAGCCCATAAGAAAGCCCTGGGGGGAGGTGGAACTTTGAGTTGATGAGATCAAGACTGGAAATGACCACTGCACAGGGCAATTTTCTGATCTACCTGCCCCCTCTCTCGTTCCCCAGTGCAGAACGCCCCGCCACTGATGGAGAGCCTTCCCGGACTGGAAACACCAAGAAAAGTGTATAAAACCAAAAGGGAGCTGGCACAGGGCAGGAGCAGAACTTCCAAGGGCTGGAACCCGGCACTACTGCCTTATTCCTGGAATAGGGCGATGGGGCCCCGGAAGAGCATGCAAATTCCCAGAGCCCCATCGCCACCCTATTCCCCACCCCAACCTTGGGCTCCAGCCTCCAAGAATCTCAGGTATGTCCCCCAGGGGTGTCCCCTTGACAAAGGGGTGGAGTCTAGCTCTTAAGAGCGAGAAATGTTGGAAAACGAGGAGAGAGGGCCTTCAGGTTGTAAAGTTTTCTTTTACAAAAAAAGAAAAAAATTCAAGTTAAGAAAACACACAGCTGGAAAACAAAAGGAAAGGCAGAAGATATCAATTACCTTTAACTTTGATTTCTCGGATCAAAGATCACAGTCATTCTGTTTCATAATATGTTTTGTATCCAGCTAAGGTGTGTGTCTATCAGCTCTGAAAAAGATTTGCAAAACCATTTTTGAGAAGAAAAAAAAAATCACCTTTGACCTCTATTATGCTTCCAACTCATGTTATCATCATCCAATTCAGGAGTAGCCCTTAACCTAGGGCCACTCAGAACCCAGGATCAAACTTAACCCTCTGGCTGTAGTTGAAGCCCAAATTCTATTATCATCTTAACATTTGTGCCAGAATTAACTCCAAACCAGAGTAATAATCACTGAGATGACTTTGTGCAAAGAAATAGGGATCTCTGAAATCAAAATATACCAGCAAGATTATGGTGGTTTGGGTTGGGTTTTTTTTTGTTTGTTTTTTTTTTTTTTTTTTTAAAGCTAGACAAAATGGCTCTGCAGCTGGTACCTCATGGAGTTTCTAAAGAGAAAATAATGCTGGCAGCTGTGGCAGGCAAAGAAAATCAGAATTTCATGACAGATCTACCTCAATGTTACCTTCCTCCTTCAGGCTTTTATATATGCTAAACTTGACCCCTGCTTCCTTCTTGCTAGTGATACAACCTCAGCGGGCATGCAAATTCATAAGACTGTACACTTTCTTCCTGTTTTTCTTCGGTCGACTGTTACTATTTTTACAGAGCACTGAAGGCACGTAGAAAGGAGACGGGAGCAGGGAACTTTACAGGCATTCAATTATATCACATGTTCTCTTCAATTTTAAATAGCCCCTCTCTAGAGCTCTGTAATGCCTAAAGCTTTCAAAACACTTGTTCTCGCAACCCCTTTTAAATGGCTAAATGGTAAGTGCCATTTTGAGTGCTTGGTTTAGAAACACTTTCTGGGATTAATTTCTTGCAGGGACTGATCCAGCTTTTTACTAGATGCAACTTTGTTCTCATCGTGAGGTGAACAAGGATGCTCTCTGAAGGAGAGGCATGAGCTCCCTGAAATCTCATCTTCAAGGCAGAGAACACTGAGTTCTCTCCTGCAGTTTACAGGCCTGGACTCCCAAGAGCTGGGCTGCAGTAAGGTTTGTTCGAGCGGGACTGGCTGGGGTGAGTCACAGCCCAAGACAAAATAACCACCTCCCCTCCTGAGCCTAGTGGCTGTAAACACAGTTTGGACCATGCATTTCAAGACATTTCCTAAAGCAAAAAGGCCCCCGTGTCCAAAATCCCAGGTGCTTGTGGCCCCAAGGCAGCTCCCTCACTATCATACTTCCCTGTCTCGACTCCACCTGGGCTTGCTCAAATCCAAGAGCACGGGCTTTGTCAAACCATTCACTCCAGGTCTTAAAATACCGCCTCTACCCTGACTGTGGCCCAGTTAATGTTTCCAGCCCAGACCTCACCCCTGAACTTCAGACTGAGAGAGCTAACTGCTCATTGGGCATCTCAGACTTAACATGGACTACCCGCCCCCCAACCTTCACCCCCAACAACCCTCCTATAATCGTCTCATGATAGGAAACACTCCCTTCTTCAGGCCAATCTTGGTCACAGCCCACATCCCCTCCAGATGCAAATACTTCTGGATTTACCCTCAAAATATATCCGGACCCGACAGCCTCTGCCACCTCCAGTCTAGCTCACTGCACTGGCCCCTCAGCTGTCTCCCTGCCTCGGTACGGGGGTCCCTGGTCTCTTAAAGTTCCAACAGGAGCACCGGCTGTTGGGTAAAGTTGAGCCTGTGGCTCAGTTGTTACTCCTCAGCAAGAACGGCTCCAAGGCGCTCAGGTAGCCAAGGTGTTTTCACTCTATCCATAGGTGCCCATTCAAGGAGCACTTCATGGGTACCTTGCACGGGTCCGAGGTCACGGCCTTCGAGCAGCACTCTGAATGCATGTGGAGCCCCAGGGCCCAGGCCCTTCATACTAGCGGCCAGTAAGGCCAGTAGTCAGGAAGCCCGGTCCTGTCTCCATGCCCCGCCCCCTTGTCAGAGTTCAGCATTTATAAAGCATCAAACCGATCGGGTGTCTGTGGACTTTTGAGGCGCAGCTTCCTGTTTAGTCAAAGTTTCGCTCTTTCATCGTCTGCTTCCTGGTGGGAGGCGGGCACCAAGAGCCAGAGGAAGACCCTGACTCCCTACCATCCTACTCTGCAGGTGGCTGTTCACATGCCTTACTCAGGCCTCACAGTTATATCTGAGGGTTGGTGGGGTGACGCCCATTTCTCAGATCGAGGTACTGAGGCAGAGGAAAAAATGAAGCAACTTGTCCAGGAATGGCCCCCACTCCACAGGTGCTCATCCCAGGTCAGGGCTTCCCATGTTCAGAAGAGCATTGGGCTGCCCTGGGGGCTCAGTTAAAATGCAGTTTTGCATCAGAAGCCTGGACGCAAAACCACCCTGTTGATATATTGGTGAAAGTCTCATGCCCTCTCCCTGAGCCTCAGTTTTCCCCCAGAGGGAGATCAGAAGACTTCCTCGGCAACTGTGAGGACTGAATGAGATGAGGTAGCTGGCTGGCTCCTTCGTGCGCAAATGTTCACTAACGCTGCCAAATGGACTCAGAGAGCAGACGGAAGAGTGAGAGAAACGATGCGAAGGAGATGGACCAGTCCCATCCCCTCCTCTCTAATAACCAAGAATACAGATCTGCGTCCCTACATGTTGAAAGACGAGATCTGTCCCACTGATCAGTGTGCCCGCTCCAGTCAGCTGTTAATAAGACGGGGACAGCTGTCGTGAGGGAAGGCAGTGTTGAGAGTTACTGTATGTGACTGAGGTGAGTGGACTCAGGTCCCAGGATCACTGCCACATTTTGAGTTGTTTTTTTTTTTTTTTTTTAACGAGGCTACGGCTGAAGACCTAGATCGTAATGTTGCATTTTTACAGCCTCGGCCTCAGTCGGTGAACTGTCCTGCCAGTCTTGTAGATTACATGATCATTGGGGATATAGATCGGAAATGATTCACTGATTACTTAACACAGATAATTAACAGGAAAGTACAAGGTGTCAACAGATAAAACAAAAAATACAGACTCAAGAACCTATCACCTTGACAAACGACGCAACCAGCTTCCAGCCTCCCGAGAGCCGGGCGCACGTCTTGAAACAGGATGGCAGTAAGGGGAAGACTTGGGCGCATCTGTGTCACAGGACTTAGGCTGGTCTAAGGTGCGTGCAGGTTAACGGATCTATGGTGAAAAGACCGATGTCCCTCCCCACCCGTGCGGAACACGCCTTGTTTCTCCACCTCGGCCCTGATTCCACACTGACGCACAGTCTACGGAGAAACAACTCGGACTTTCTCTGAGCTAAGCTGCCCGACAAGGGAGGACTAACCCCCTGTCCAAACGCTGAGCTGAGCTGAGCTGAGCTCATCTGCCCAGCTTTTCTCCAGTTCAGCAGAATTTCTTCCGATTACAGGCAGTTAAGAGGCACCTCTCCTATCAAGCAACCACACAGCTTCGAAGGTAGCAACCGCAGGCAGGAAAGCATTCTAAACAAACCACGGCAGGCTTCCTCGTCCTCTGGCCGTTTCGTCACGGCCCTGGCCCCAAACCTCTGCCGGGAGGCATCAGCCACAAAGCACTGCAAAATGAGCTGCTGCCTTTAAAAGAAAAAAAAAAAAGAAAGAAAGAAAAATCCAGAAGCAAAGGAAAAGCACTTGTCAATGACTACATCCAGCTGAGATCCGGGAAAGAAACAGTGATCCAAACCCCAAACGCAGCCTACAACCACAAATGAGATGATAAAATAAATACCTAATTGTTTGGGAAGCCATCTTTCTCTGTGGGGCTTGGAGGAACTAACCAAACATTTATGTTAAGACACTGGTGCTCACTTAGCCTTGCTGGTGCCCGAGAGACAGAACTGAAGGCGGGTCCGACACGCCAGGTGAGGAGCAGGTACAAGCAAGAAGCAATAGGAAATACCTCCACCCCGAGCTACCCCGCTCAGAGGCGCACAGAAGCTCCTCGTGGCCTCCCGGAAAGGTCCCAAACCCCAGGCCTTTCCTTCGAAAACCAGCACAGCCTCTGCTGCTTGGAAGGAAGTCACTGGAGGTTTATGGACTTTTCCAGCCTAGGCGCCAACCACCCGCTCATAAATCCACCTTCCAGATCATTCTGTGTCCTCCTATGTGGGTCAGGACCAGCCCCCAGTACAGCCATGCCCCCCCCCCAAGAAGGATACATCCGTACATCCCCATGCCCCAAAGGGGGCATCCAGACTGCCTCGCACTCCTGTCAATCTTAGGCATTTTGTCCTGAAACGCCCCCCTCCAAAGATTCCAACCACATCTGCCCACCTCTTGAGTCCCTCAGCCCAGTTTGGCGTTAGAATTGACTGACCCACAGCCTGTCCCCACATGCACTCAGCAAGCCCTCACCGTGGGGCCCACCCACCCACATCCTGGGGACAGAAGGACGGTGCAGGGCCCCAAGCACCCGAGTGACCACGAGACAAACCTGGGCCCCCCCAGCTCACCCCTTCCAGGCTCACAGGCACAAGAAGCCACCAGCTGCCTGGACAGAAATCCCACCAGGTTTAAGCAGGGACCAGAGCCAGTCCTAAATTTCTCCAAGTGAGATTCACAGGCCTGGTTTGCTCTCAGTTCAAAGGCCGCCCCAAGTGATGAACAAGGACTGTGTGTGTGTGTGTGTCATTATACCAGGTATCCCTAAGATACCGTAACTCTCCTGGGACATGCAGCCAGAGCCCTGACACCTACCCCTGTACAGTCCTTGCCAAGGACTGGCCTGGGGCCCCCAGATGGCCATGCTGAAGCCCAACCTGCAATGTGTTTGGAGGTGGGCCTTGGGGAGGTGCCCGGGGTTAGAAGAGGCCATAAGGGTGGGGCCCCCACGATGGGATCAGTGCCCTGTAAGAAGAGACACCAGAGAGCTTGTCTGCAGGCTCACTGGGCGCAGCGAGAAGGCAACCAACTCCCCAGAATCCGATCACACTGGCACCCGGATCTTGGTCTTCCAGCCTCCAGAACTGTGAGAAAATGAACCTCTGTTGTTTAAGGCGCCCAGGCTGTGAGACTCCGTCATGGCAGCTGGAGCTCCGACAGTCCTGGAAGCGCTGTTCTGCCCAAGAGCATTCCTCTTTAGCAGGTGTTTGTGCGTTCATGGGGCAGACCAGGGAAGTGCCCTGCCCAGGGGCCCGTGCAGGGGCAGGGTTGGAACAAGGAGCAAGTGCGGCTGCAGCCCCAACCCCACACACATCCGCCACCCCCGCCACACACCCCTTCACGCCGCCTGGCTCTGTGCTGGGAAAGCCCCCTCTCTCTGCTACGCGTCCGAATCCTCCCTTCTCTTCCTACATCCAGCCTCAAATGCTGCCCAGGTTCCTCTGGCCAAACCCCCTTCTCCCCTCCCCGCCTTCCACTCATCTCACAACTGCAGCCTCTCTGTGTCTGATGAGGTTGCAAGTGTCTGAGGGTGGTGGCTGCGGGGGGCCCAGGGCAGGGGCTGCAGGCAGAGGTGAGGGGCTCACACCCCGGCGCAGAGCTGCAGAGAAACACTCCAGTGGGAACCAGACTGCGGGGGTCCAAGTTCAGCCTGCACATCCTGCCCTGGACTTGAGGCAACAAGCCCTGACCCCCTCTGCACCTGCCCTGTAGAAAGCGGGCAATAATAGCTCTTCAAAGCGTTAGAGGGAATCAATGAGTCAGCACAAGGGCTGTAAACAGAGTCTGGCACATTGTAAGCATCCCACATTCACTAAGGGAATGTGAGCCAATCATTTAACATCCTGGGCCTCAGTTTCCTCATCTGTAAAATGGGAATAATACTGTGCCTCCCAGAAAGATGCTGGGCAGTGCACACTGTTGGCACAATGCTGAGTAGACAAAAAACCGTGTTAGCGGCTGCTCCTAGTAACACTGTTAGTACATGTCTGTCCACCCCACGGAGGACATTTGGTTAAAGGACTGAACTGATTGGTGGCCAGGCCGCCTTTTACCAAAGCACTTTCGCCTTAGAAACTATTTCTGAATTTTCAGAGTGAGTGGGTCTGAGGTCAGCCGGGCTCACAGAGATGCACTTTCATATCCTGTCAAGAGGGGCCCCCTCCCAGGCCACCCAACACGGTGCACTGGCTGCACTGGGCCAGCGACACGCAGGAACAGCCTCTGAGTCACCAACATTCTGCAAACCAGAGGCCTCCGGAAGCCAGCCCAGGCAGCAGGCCCGCAGAGCCCCCAGCAGCCCAGACACCTTACCAGCAAGACCTTGGTCGGGGCTTACGAGAAAAATGCCAAACTGTCCCCAGCTCTCAGGATGAGTAAATGTGGCAGTTCTGAGGCCCCAGTTTTGAGTGAGAAGCTGAGGTGCTAACTGGGAGGAGGGCGGATCAGCTGTAGCCAAGAAGGTGCCAAGCCCTGAGGGGTAAGAGGAGGTCCCCCGCCCTGAGCCAGCCTCCGGGGGACACACTCATCCTGCTCTGGTCAAGCAACACGAGACCGGCCACATCTCCCAACTCGGCTTCCTGGGGCCTCAATCCCAGCATCCTCCCCCAGGCACACCCTCCACCGGAATCGGACTTCGTGGTTCACAGCTCCCAGCCCACGTGCAACACTCCTCCATCCAGGCGGAGAGGACAGTTGACGGGAGTGTGACCACTTGAAAAGATGAGCAGGTGGCCAAGTTCACCTCCATGGTTCCCAAAGGACCCCGTGTGCACAGGCCAATGAAGCACCATTTAGTGGCCCCTCCTCTGAAGGCCCCGTGCTGTCACATACAGCATCTCGTTTATGGCCACCAACAGTTTTGTGAGCATGCGCCAGTGTTCACAGAGGCTTAGCATTAGCTGGATCGGGGGAACTCGCAGGCACGCTAGTGTAGGCACAGCCTGTCCATTGCACAAGGTCGCCATGGTGATGGATCCTGGTTTAGGGGGAGGGTTGGCCTGACTCAGGCTATAAGGACCCTGTATCTTGAAGCCAGGACGTGGTAACATCAACCCCTCACTGGGCTATCATCACCCCGTGGAGGCAGGGACCTCATCTCTCATTCTCTGCCTTATCCCTGGCACCCAGACCAGAGCCCAGCACATAGTAGGTGCTCAGTAAAAAATTTCACAGAGGGATGGTTGAGTGCATGAATGAAACACAAACCCCTCATTTGGATTTAAACAGAGTTTGCCCAGGTAAGTCTGGTTTTTGACAGTCTCCAAGTGCTGGTCTGAAACCCTAGTGGCAAGGTTGGTGGCCAAGCTAGCAGTAGTTGAACCGGAGGGGACAGGAGAGAATAGGAGCCACGCACCATCAGCGAGCGAGCATCACCTACGTGAGTGTATCTCTGCTCAGATAGCACCTCCTCTGGGATGCTCCCCTTACAGAACAGCTACTTATCTGCATGGAAAATAATGAAATGAGCACCTTACTTCATACCGGACACAAAAATCAATTCCAGGTAGATTATAAACTTAAGTGCAAAAGGTAAGACTGCAACGTATTTGAAAGACAGTCTAGGAGAAGCTCTCTGACACCAGGGTGGGAAAGGATTTCCTAAACAATTTCTTTAGATTTGAGGGGCATCAGATCACTGGAGGGCCCGTAAAAGCGCAGCTCAAACCAGAGAAAAGAATGACAGCTGCAAAATGATGACATACGAATGCCAAGAACATAATGTTGAAGGAAAAAGCAAGTTGCAGAAAGCTGTTTACTGCAGTTACGTCAAGTTCATGAGCATGCAAAGCTCATTGTGTTGTTTTGAGAATCCAACAAGCGGTAAAGCTATTAAAAAAAAAAGGGGGGGACATGACAAACACAAAATTGAAGATAGTAATTAGTCTAAGGTGACGGGGAAGACTGTACACTCAAAATTACATGCTCGAGCCAGGCGTGGAGCATCACACAACATCACGGCCGTGAACACTGCAGAATAGACACAGACAGACTCCAGGAGCCCCTGATGGAGGAACACACCATCACTTAGGAGGCAGCCTTGCCCAAAACATCAAGCCCAATCTGGTCCAGCCACCGGTCTCACAACTGATTTACAGGGGATGCCGAGGACAAAGTAACAACGTTCGACGGCACCTCAAGGCTGCAGTCAGCAAAACCCAGCCCATGTGCACACTCCTTCCGCACAAAGATTGCGAAGGGGAAAAAGATGAAGGGGCCCTGGACAGAGAAAAGAAATGGGAAACTCGTTTCAAACCACCATGATGGGTGGGCTTGCCTGGAATCCAGAGTTGAAAATTTGATCATTGGGTTTGATATTAAAGAATTATGTTTAGCCATGAGAATGAAAATCAAAGAAAAGTTTTTTAAAGGGTCTTCTTGTAGAGAAACACAACTGGAAGGTTTGTAAATAAAAAAGTGTTTTAGAAGGCAGAGCTCAGAGGTAAGGGTGATGTTCTTTTTCTTTAAACTCAGGGTAGGTACACGGTATTTATCTGTATTGTATTGTTTTATATCTTAGGTACATGAAAGTCATTTGGTATTTAAAGAAAGGAAGGAAAGAAGGGAGAAAGAGAGAAAGGAAGAACGGAAGAAAAGGTGAGAGGAGGACAGAGGGAGGGAGGAGAGCAGAAGAAGGGGCAGAGAAGGAAGGAGCAGAAGGCAGGGGGAAGGAGGTGGGGAAGGAAATGGAGAGAAGCCAGAAGAAAGACAAAAGGAGACAGACTACCTTGTGGCTCCCATACATGGATTAGCCTGTACCACCACAGCTTGCCCCGCGGGGAATGGGGGAGGGGCCTTCTGGTACACAAGGGGCAGGAGAATGTCACTTCCTCCAAGAGGCCCTCCCTGATGACCCTGTCCAAAGCCTCTTGCAGCCCCTCTTTCTCCCCTTCGTAGCATGTCTCACTATCTGAAACACACATCTTGTGTCTTTATTATCCTCCTTCCACCTTAGACTGTGAGATCCAGTGGGACCACCCCTCATCCACCCAGCACCCATCAAATGACCTGGCTGGCCGCAGGGATGGAGAAATCATGCCGGTGGCTGGCTCATTCTGAGCACTTGCTCTGTCCCGGGTCCTGGTCTGAGAAATGACACACGAACCCCGCAGTGTTCACAAGGCCCCGCGCATAGGTGTCGTTACCATTATCATCACTCCCAGTTTGCAGTTCAGTAAACCCAGACTCAGCGAGCTGCAAGGACTTGATCAGAGTGACACAGCCAGCAGAGGGCCGAGCCAGGATTTTAATGCAGGCCGGGATTCCGGGGCACAAACTTGAAACCAATCTACCCTGCCTCCCTGTTTCGCCAATAAATGTTGGTTTAATGGTAAAGACAGAAGCTTTTTTGTTCAGGCGTAAAATGATCAAAGTTAACCACTGAAGTCCAAGGCGGACCTGACTGGGCCAACTTATTCCTTCTGCCCAGTCTAGCTCCTGGGCTGGTCCTCTGCATGCTTCAGGGCACGCGCGCACGCGCGCGCACACACACACACAGAGCAAACTACACGAGGCCGTATTACAAACCACAATGCAAGTTACCAGATCAGTGCCCTCTGACTTGTTTTCTGCCTGGCACACAGTAGGTACTCAGCAAAAGTGTTGAGAAGAACTGACTAAATTGCAACAAATTTGGGCCACGATGCCAAACCTTCCAACTCAGAAACTAGAGGTGCCAACCTCCACGGGAAAACATCCCACCCCATTTCTCCCTCCAAGACCCATCAGTGCGAATGAGCCCCCATGGGTGTTCGTGGCACCCACAGGAGAGGCCCTCATCTTATCAGTCACTCCTATTTCAGCAGGAATTACTTTCCACAGATTGCTTTTCTTCCTGACCCCCTGCCAACACCAGCCACACAGAGGGAACCCTGAAAGGCTAGCAGCTCTCTCAGAGCAGCAGGCGCTCCTGGGCTGGGATCCAGAGTTTGAATTTAGGAAACTCTGTCCAGGGTAGTCCTGGTCACCATCAGATGTCAAGACCCCACGGTGGGGTGAGCCCCCAGGACCTGGGCTCTGACATCAAACAGCTGCAGGACTGGGTCGGAGGAGGGGCCGGTGACCAAAGGGGTGGCACCTACAGATGAGACCAAAGACCCTCCCCAGAACCTTCCCCCTCATCAGAACAGAACAGGAAGTCAGCTTGGGGGGCGTGGGTACACCCTTCTCTGAAAGTTAAGGGGGGGAGCAGGAGAAAGGAGTTCCTGGGCCAAGGCATGAATTTCTCAGAAGCCTGGCAGCCTGGAAAACACAGGGTTGGTTTCTGTTTTCCGCCCCCAGAAGCGCCTGGAACCACCGCGGGTGGGAGGCCCTGCTGGCCAGGAGAGCCCTGGCCAGGCCCGGGGTGCACACACTGCGCTGTTTACAGAGGGAAGCCCCAGGCCAGCTCGGATACCCACTCCGGAGCATCCCGGCCACCGCCTCACACCCTCCGCCAGTTGGGCCCATGAGGATGCTGCCTTCAGGGGGAATGGGGGCTGGAAGGTGGCAGCAGGAACCAGGGGCCAGCAGGGCGTCTCTTGGCATGAAAAGGGGGAGCGAGCTCGCGGGTCTCCCTGCAAAAAAGAGAGCTTCTGAGTCCACAGCGAGCCCAGGCCAAGCACAACAGGACAGCAAGGGGTCCGGGAGGAGGGCAGACCCAAGATGCACTGGCCCAGCTGAGAGCAGCTGCCCGGCTCTCCGGCCGCCCGCTCTGGGGGTTGCACAACCGTTTCCATGGCACCCAGTTTTGCTGTCACAACAACCTCAGGCTGGCCCGGCACTGGGCAGCGCTGCCGGCTGGAGGCAAGAGACGGATTTTCTAGAGGGCCCAGCAGCCAGCACATTTTTGAAGGCCTGCCCCGGTCTGGTCTTCGGACTCTGGCCCTGTCAAGTCCACCGAGCAGTCTGAGGCCTGGCGAGCGTGGCACCAATGCAGAGGTCCAGGGACCTGCTGGAACCCCCCTGCGCTGGTCCCACAGGGATGTGCCTCCCTCCCTGCCACCCCACCGAGAACCAGTGGGACGTTCAAGGGCCCCAGGACTTTTGCTTTTGAGAACGCCAGGCCAGCCATATCACGCCAAACAACAGAAGTGTCCCCATTGCTCACAATAAATATAATTTAAATACTGCTATAAAGGTTGAAAGTGACTGGCTGGCATCTTGTGTCTAGAGGCATTTCAGTAAACATTTATCACTTCAATTCTATGGTCTTCTTTTTGGATGGAGTTTATCGCTCTGCCCACTGTGTCTCTCAAACTTGTTTTCAGGCCTTTGGAGAAGCTCACAGGCTAGGTTCCAAAGCTGTCCTGATGAAGCCAGATTCTAGGACCAGGACACAGGACATCTCCGCAGGTTTTATATACTGTCATACCTGGCTAGCAGGTGCTCCAGGGTTTTTTTATTTGTACTCCTGAACTCCCAAAGAAATGCATGGCATCTTTCCTCCAAAAAAACCTACATAAAGAACATCTACAAATTTACTCACTGGCTGTGTGATCTTGGGCCAGTTACTTAACCTCTCTGTGCTACAGTTTCCTCCTTTATAAAACAGGAATAGAGTTCCTGCCTCATGGGGCTGTTGTAAGAATTAAATGAGTTAATATAATGATGTCATAGAAGAGCACCTATTATGCAAGATGTGAGATCTAAGGGTTAGCTTTAATTATTATTAAAAAGAAGTATCTGCTAAAAAAAAAAGTATCATTGTTGTGGTTTTATGAAGAATAGTTCTAAATCATTTAAAACTCAGGCAGTGTATGATGTCCATTTCATTCTGGGATATTCACTCAATGCCACAAATACATGGTGAGTATCTTATGTGCAGGGAGCTGGGCTAGACTTTGCACAAAGGGGACATTAGAAAATGTTGTTAAGAGCTTACCTACAATGTGCAAAGTCAGCCCGGGGGCAGCTGGGGTACAGACAAGTCACAGACATTAGTCCTTACCACCTGGAGACTTGGACTTGAGGTGGGGGACAGAAAAACTATGTCAAAACATCTAAAACATATATGTGATACCCAGCAACTGCAAAGAACCAGGTGAGTCCAGGACTCAGAGGAAGAGAAAAACCCTGCAGCTGCAGAGAGAAGAGAGCTTGTCAGAGCCTGGAAACGCTGGTCAGACTGCAAACGGCACAAGAGGGAGGGAAGGGCATTCTAGGCGGAGGTTACGATGTGGCCACAGGTTCAGAGGCAAGAAGATCTCACCACACACGTGTCCCCTCCACTCCAAGCTGAGCGGGCTGGACCAGAAGGATGATTATGCAACCAAATGGTGGGAGACACACCCCTAAGCAGAACTAAAAGCTTTCTATTTCTAAATCCTCATTTTTTTTTTTATTAGCTTCTAGGGTCATTTCTAGGACCTAAAATGTGTCCCTTTTTTTTTTCCCTTAATTTTTTTAAAGTAAATACATGCATATGGCAAAAATGAAAAAAAAAATCCCAAAGCATAAAAATAAACAGGAAAAGGTCTCCCTTCTCTCTGGTCCCCAGTTACTTGGTACCCCTTATGCGGCTGACTCATATTAATAGCTATTTAGGTTGCTTCCGGTAGTCTGCTAGGAGGCACAAGACTGCAAGCAACATGCCACACCCCACACTCAGCAGGGTGTCTGGAGGGCCCGGGCCAGGGCTCCTGACAACGAGGCTCACTGTTGAGCAGGTGGCCTCTGCCCAGGACTGGTGAGAAGATATTAAAGAAGGGTGGGCACGTCCCAGATGCAGACACTGAGACATTTGCACGACCCTGGACAGATGAAGATGATGAGGCTGACAGTTACTGTGTGGAGGGCCTGCCATGTGGCCGACCCTGCTCTTTGCACGTTTCATGTATCATTTCATTTAAACCCGAAGCACTGCTAGTAATCCCCATTCTACAGATGGGGCAACTGAGGTCACAGACATTAAGTAAGTTGCCTAAGCCGCATCCCAGATTCCTTAGGACAGACAGGAGAGGGGAGATAGGAATAGCGCAGGACCAGTATGAGCTCACTTTGGCACTGGCTGAGTCTGAGATTCCTGCAGGTACCCATGCCGAGGCGTCCAGGAGGCGGGCAGCTTGGCGGGTCCGGAGGGAAAGCTGATTTTCTGGTATCTCAGACAGAGAGCGAAAAGCCCAAGACACATGCTCCGTTCTCTTCGTGAACTGAATCTAGACCATTCTCTCACACACATGCCTCTAACAGCTCACCCTCTAGGCCTCTAGCTGTGTGACCGGAGACCAATCACTGCCTCGCTCCTCGGCCTGGTTTCCCAGCTGTGATTTGGAGATGATTAGTCTCTGCCCTTAAAGGTGCTTATTAAGTGGGAGGGACTGTTGTTGTAATTATTTCCTGTACTTGCTGGCCTGGCAAGTACACATCCCAGCCTGCAACCTGGCACCTGCCACCAGCTTCCTTGCCCTCTCAGAGTCACATCCAAACCTCGCTGTGGCCTCGGAGGCCCTGCATGGTCTGGCCTACCCTCAAAATCTCCCTTTCACTCATCTCCTGGTCACGAATCTCAGCTACACCAGTCCTCTCTCTGTCCTCCACACAAACCAGGCTTCTTCTGAGTGCTGGCACTTTGCACATGCTGTTCCCTCTGCCTGCAATTCCCTTCCCCTACCTCCTCCTTCAGGTCTCAGATCAAGGTTGCCTCCTCAAGCAGGCCGTTCCTGACCGCCCTGTCTGAAGTGATGCCCTCCCCTGCCATCACCTTGTTTGCTTTGTTCAGAGCACTGAGCCTCACCTAAAATTCTCGTTATTTACTGGTTGGCTTTTGATTAACATCTTCCCTAGAGATTTTGTCAGAGGAGGTCCTTTTTGTCCACTGAATTCACTGCTGTGTCCTAGCACCTGGCACAAAGCCGAGAACACAGCAGGTGCCCAGTGAATATCTGTGCAAAGAAGGAATGAATGAATGGGCACCAGCTGACTAAAGGCAAACCAAGAAGGCAAGTGCCCAAACAAGATGGCTCCTGCCGGTTTCCTGAGGCAGCTGCCTGCCTACCCCATACTGAAGGAGGCCCTGCCCCATATCTGTGGGCCACATGACAGTCTACAAGTCGCTTTTCACACATGCCTCACCCAAGGCCACAAGCAAGGAAGAGACTACGTGGGGCTCCAAGTCAAGCTTTCTTTGACCACAACTACTCACTGACATCTTCTGAACCTGAAGCCACTGTCCCAGGCACTTGCCAGGGAACACACTGTACATAGCAAAGAAGTAGTTCCCAGCGGCCTCCCATACCCAGAAATTGCTAAGAATTCCCCAGTCTACAAACAGGTCTTCTAGAGTGGACCAACACCGCCCACCAAAAAAAAAAAAAACAAAAAACCCACATAGTTTGGTCAACAATCAACATTGTTGACTGTTGTTTCCACCAGAATCAGGCACTAAACCCTTCAGACTGGTGGTTCCTAACTAGAGGCAATTCTTCCTCCCAGGAAATAATTGGCAATATCTGGAGACATTTTTGGTTGTGGCCGCTCGGGGCTGGGGTGCTACTGGCACCTGGTGTGGAGCCCAGGGATGCTACTCAAGGTCCCACAGTGCACAGGACAGGCCCCACGGCAGAGAATGATCTGGCCCCAAATGTCAATAGTGCTGAGGCTGAGAAACCTATTTCAGGAGAAAAAGATGATAAAATGTTTTGGGGTTCCTGGACTCCTGGGCTGAGCCTGAGGAGAGGGGCTCTCTGAATTTGGGGAGAATCAGCAATAATTGGACATTTAAGGCCTGTTCCCTCCTGTGTTTCAGATTTTCTTCAGAGACTATGACCATCTGACATTATAATATGCAGTCAGCCCTCCCTATCCATGATTCATAGATTCAACCAACTGTGGACTGAAAATATTCGGAAAAAAAGTTCCAGACAGTTCCAAAAGCTTGGCAACTGTTCACATCGCATTTACATTGTATTAGGTATTACAGTTAATCTAGAGATGATTTAAAGTATATGTGAGGATATGTGCAGGTTATATGCAAATACTATACCCTTTTATATAAGCAACTTTAGCACCTATGGATTTAGGTATCTGCAGAGGGGGGAAGGGGGGTCCAGGAACCAATTTCCTGCAGGTACATAGAGGACTGTATGTTTATTTAGCTGTTTGGGTCTCTAACTAGGAGGTAAGCTTCAAACGAGCAGGGACCTGTTTTATGCACTGCTGTGTCCCCAGGACCTAATAATTACATTTGGCACACAGGAAGCATTCAATAAATATCTGTGAACTAGATGAAGAAACTCTTAAGAATATTAAACAATATAAAAAATTCAACCTCCTTTTGGAGCTATTTTCCCATTATGATCATGCTTCCTGTTCAGGGACCCAAAATCCATTCTCCTTCTCTTCCATAGTAACAAGCTTTAGCTCTGCACATGGTTAGGTAAATATAAAAACTACATTTCCCAGCCTCCTCCGCAGCTCCCTGTGGTCACATGACAAAGCTCTGGCCAATTAGGTATCAGATGCAGGGATATAAGTGATTTGCAGGTTAGGTCCTTAAAGGGAAGAGGCATGCCTTTCTTCCTTCTTTCCTCCATCCTCTCCTCCCATCCAGGAGCTATCTCACAGTGCAGATGAAGAATGGTGGAGTGATTAAGACAGAAGGAGCCTAGTCGTTGCACCGTGGGACCAGTCAGTATACCAGCCCTGGACCGCTTATGCCTGTGCTTTTACATGAGAAAGAAATCTTCTATCTTGTTTAGCTACTGTTACTTTGGGTTCCAGTTACAGAAGCCCTCTATATCCTCAATACACAACTTTCCCCTGCCCTGCAAACTCTATTCTTAAACTACACTTAAAGACTCCTTAATGCTGAGAGGAGTATCTCAACCAGCTGACCCTCAAGAGCTGCTTGATGATTTCCCCTTCACATGTGTAAGGGAATAGAACCCTCAGTCTACATACAGTGTTCTTTCCTTCCTGACGCCCCCAGAATATCTGAGCGCATTGCTAAGCCAAAGGGGGAAAAAAAAAAGGAGAGGAAGTCATATTATTTAGCTCCATCAAATGATTAGGACAAAAGGAACAAGCAAAAAAAGCCCATTAAAATCTTAAAACATCAATTATGCTTAAATCTATGAGTTCATAATGGTACAAAAAAAAACCCTTAATTGATCACCAATGGGGGATGTTAATGAACCAACTCATTATTTTAAAAGCTGGTAACTGAAGGGAAAGAATCAAGCATTCATCCTGCTTTTCCCATATGAATTCTACCATTGTTGCTGAAGGAAAGTTTCTCTTGACAGAAGTTTTCCAGCTAACAGAAGAGGAAGGGAAGACAAAATTAGAACAGGATATCACCATTCTGCAATTCACGCACCACTGAATTAATGGAGCTCGGCACTGACTACCAGCAGCTGCCAACATCACCGAGCGAGGGGCAGCCCGGCAGCACGTGCTTCCCGACAGAAGATACGCTGCCAACTATGAAGCAGTCGTGCCCAAAACAATTAAACCTGAATCCATTAAACCTCCAGAATCGACAGCCAATTTACAGGAAACACAGAGGAGCAAGCTACCCCTCACCATGGGGATGCAACTGGTAAAAGACAGACTGTGAGAAATCTTCCAGCAGGAACAACCTAGTTTTTCCAACAAATAAATTGCAAAATAATAACATTAATGATAAAACCAAAAAAAAAAAAAGGTTCTATTATTTAATAGACAGACAACCTATGAGGGGGTTACCTAGATGGCAACAGTCTTAGAAACCAAGGCATCCACATGCAGTGTGTGGGCCTGGTCTGAATCCTCATTCAAACTATAAAATACAAACAAAACAAAGAAGAAAAAACCTTCATGACATGTATGAGACAACCAGAAGCTTAAATACCAGGTAATTCAGGGGCTCAAGGAATTGTCACTGTGTTTCATACACGTTGATGGCATTATGAGTATTTTCAGAACCCTTGTCTTTGAGACCGATACTGAGTATTTTCCACATGCGCTGGTACAATTTTGCTATCCAGGGTTTTTGGTGTGTAGGATTTGCTTCAAATGATTATTGTGAAATGGGGGTGGCTGAACAGGGGGGTGTAGAGGAACCCAGACTGGCAGCGGGCTGATCACAGCTGGAGCTGAGTGTGGGGGAGGTGGGTCCACTGTGCGACTCCGTATCTGTACATATGGACATTGCATCACAAACATGCTTTTAAATCTTACCCCTGGCCACAACGAGTGGGAAGGAAGACAGACAGGAGGCGCTAACACCTCCAAAGTCCCCACTGTGCACCAGGTGCTGGGTTAGGCGGCCACAGGTGTGAGTGGCACTTCCGGGAACAAATGCAAACACCCAACAGGTCCGGATGGAAACCCTGACTTAGCAAGTTCAGCCAAGTGCACGAGGAACAACAGTACCAGCATGCTGGCAAATAACAACAGATGCTCCAACCATCTTTAGGAGACAACAGAGAGTGGTGGGGGCTGTGGACAAGTTCATGCTCAGTCGAAAAGAGGTAGTTGCTCTACTCAGAGCAGCCCTGACTTTGACTCCAGGTAGCTGCCATGCAGAATGTGGGGGCCCGGGCAGCCAGAGCCTCGGATTTTCCAAGGAAAGCTGGAAATCTGTATTTTTATGTGCAATCTCCTGGTTTTAAGCGTTGGCATCTAATCCAAATATTTTTTTAAATACTGTGTGGGCCAAACAAAATATCTAGAGGCTAAATGCGGCCCGCGGAGCACCGGTTGGCCACCCCCCGTCCAAGTCCTGAAGCAGACCACAACTCAATCCATCTGTAAGAAGTGGAAAGGGTGTATTCATCAACTTTGGGTTGAGTCTTTTTTGGGCTTCCAATAAAGCTGAGAATTCAAAAGACACCATCAACTTCCAGAAATCTATAAGAACCGGCTGCGGAACATTTCAAAGGCGTTCCCCACGTAGTCGGCTTATGCAACAGAACCTCCGCTCTGTCCAGAGCTTCGGAAACTAACAACCAGGGAGCGGCCTTTCAACTTTCCCAGGATGGTGGAACTAACGGGCTTCAGATGAAACCCATTTGTTGGTTTGCAGAATGCCTGGGACCTAAGTCCCAAGCTGCTTGCAACAGACAATCCCGTCATAAAATCGAGTTGGGGTGCTCAGCGCTCGTTGTAAAATGACCACGGAGCATCTGCTTTGCCTGCCTGACCAGAGATCTGATTACACGGCAGTTGAAAGGGATGAGGCAGATGTCGTCCTGACAACTGAAAGCGGCAGGATTGGCTGCTGAGCACCTGAACAGACTCCTTCAAACTCGACCCTCAGTTTGCCTTTACTTCACCGAGAGAGACTCCGAGACTCCGCCATCCTGGATGGGCAAAACAGGCCCTCGCCCTGCCTTTACAGTCCCAGTCCCAGCTAACCAGATCCCTGGGTCAATAACAAATTAAAGAGGTGTCAGGAATGTGGTGGAGAAGAGCCAGACAAATGGTTTCATCATTTCCCAAGAACAAAGCACTTTTTTTTTCCAAAGGATGAAAAGTAAAAGAAAATGGTGCTAAAATTGAATAGGTCCCGGGAAAGGAAAGAGTTCAGAACTATACTCGAGGGCGACAAAAGACAAAATCTGCCCAAATCTCAACTCTGGAGAATGGAATAAAACCTGGGCTATTCCATTAAAGAAGGGTTTGGGTTTTTTTCCTAGGAAAATAAACCTCACTGTTTATTTGAAATGGGTTTATGGATGCAGGAGAAGGGAGGCAGTAAGAGAAAAATGTAGCATTCAAACAAAATTGGATTACCTGCTCCCCCATCTAATTCATAGCTTCAAATAACTAAATTGCTTTTCTAACTTGTCTAGAGAGAAACCGATTACAGCTCGAGCTATTGTTGGGGAGCTCTGTACTTTTGAATACACAAATTCTGGATTATCGCAGGTGATGGCTTGGAATGAGGGCAGACCCATCACAAATACGGTCCCCGCCTAGAATGATGCTCACATCATCACCCAATGGCTGCATCATCCTGAAACCAGCCCAGTCTGTGGCATGTCCAGCCCATCCACTGAGCGGGGAAGCGAGCCCCAGCACGTCTGCAGGCTGTGTGAGTGAGAATGAAAGTACAGAAGGGCCTTGACAGGAAAGGTCTGGATGCTGACATCTTGCTTAGCTGATCACCTTACTCCCGCACAAGGATACTCACTCGTTATCATCAGAAAATAACCTCATTTGGAAGGTGGAAATTAAATGCAACACAAATGACTCAGAACAGTTAAAAGCGTGGGTTTTGATGGCTGACTGTGGGGCCATCGGATGACACTAAAGGATGTCTCCTTGGTCCTCTTTCTTGGGCCCCGTTGGCTCTTTGTGGGTCAGATGCTGCTCTGGAATGCAGGCTGAGTGGACAGCAAGTCTGAGAATGAACTTTCTTGTGGTTTGGTAGCTTCTGACCTCAAAATGCAAGAGCGTATTTCTTTGAAAACATCTGCTTTGCAAAATTCAAAAAGATGGCTGAGAATTTCTGGGTTTGGAGTCAGCTGGAAGGTGGCTCCTTATATTTACATAAGCCAGCAACGCCAAGTACACAGGGTTTGGGATGAAAGGACAGTTAAGTGGCACAGCTAGGAATTTGAGGTTCTTAGAAGGTGGAGAGGCATCGGAAGGGGCAAAATAAAGACGCCCCCTAGGGACAGATACCTACATGATGTTTACTCTCATGGGAGAGGGACGCAGACCTGCTACTAGCTCAGGTAAGTAATTTTCAACCAGAAGCTCTTGCAAATTTTGTGGGCTTGTCTCTAGGCAAGCAGTTTTCTGGACTTTTGCATTTTTGAGTGAGACTCTAAATATCCTTTGCTGATTAACAAGAAGTAGCCCAGCCGGGTAATGAGGACAGAGGCTAAGAGTCAGCCTCGGGGCTCTTCAGCAAAGCCCAGGAGGCCCCTACCACCTGCAGGCTGTCTTAGTCGAGTCAGGCTGCTGTAACAAAAAAAGCTCCTGGTGGCTTATGAACCACCAACATCTGTTTCTTATAGTTTTGGACGCTGAGAAATCCAAGGTCAAAGTGCTGACAGATATGACCCACTTCCTCACAGACAGCTGCTTTCTCAGTATAACCTCACACGGTGGAAGGGACTAGGGAGCTTTGTGGGCTCTCCTTCAGAAGGGCACTAATTCCGTTCCTGGGGCCCCACCTACAAGAAGTCAAGTCCGTTAGATTCATAAACAAAAAGAGCAGCTAACATGCACTGAGGAGTACTTTGTGCCAAGCCCCGTTCTCAAGGTGTGGCGTGCCCTAACTCAGCACATCCTCACCACAGCCCCGTGAGGGAGGAGCGCGGGTCGTCTCCCAGTCTGTGGGTGGGCAAACCAAGCACAGGGAGGCCAGTCACTTGCCCAGGGTCCGAAGGAAGTACGAACGCTGACATTCAGCATGTCTTAGGGGGACGTGGTGAGTAAGTCCTGAGAGCTGGGGTTAAGGCAAGGGGGAGACTCAAACAAGACCAAATGGAGGAAAGAGGACTCTGAGAGTGAATATATTGCAATATTTAAATATATAGAAATATTCAAATGTATTCAATTATTTCAGTAAATGATTTTTAAGTAGTTCATAGGAAGAAGAGAAAAGTAGATTAAAAAACCAACAGACTATTTTGTGGTCTTCCTACGTGTGTATCTACCCACTCACTCTCTCACACACACACACCATCTGCCACCCTTACAAGCCACCGGCAGAGGCTCTGGCCGTCACTGAGATCATGTCCTTCACCCCAAAACATTTCCAGAACAGCAGAGAGGATCTCCCTTGAGTCCCAGGCCTCACCCCATCCCTCAGTCCTCTGGTCTGCGGCTGAGTCTCAAGGCTGCTGGTGTAGGCTCGCTACCCCAGCACCTGTGGAGAGGTGGTCTGACGACCTGAGACCCCCGGTTCCTCAGAGAATGTGACATCACAGCACCTGGCAGGAGTCCCCTTGGAGCCCCATTTCCTTGACGCCTCTCCCACCTGCCTGCCCCTGACCCCCTCACACAGCACAGACACTATCCCCCCGCTCCACGCAGGTGCCCTGGGCGGGCGACGGTGCAGCGCCCTTGGTTCTGGGCTGTGGAGGTGGTCAGAACTCCTTGTGAACTCATCACAGTCTGGCAGTTCCAGTTACGTTTGAAATAACCGCACTAAGTAAGGATGCATAAGGCAACCTTTGTAAAACGCGCCAGTCCCAGAACACGCCTGCCATGGGATCCACGTGCTTCAGGTCTGGCTTTGTCTAAAAAGAAGTCAGTCCCTTGTTTTCCAGCTCTTGCCTCCCTATCGTCCATTTTCCAAATTCAGTCAAGGTCATCCTTTCAAGATGTAAGTTAAATCACACTGCACTGCTGCCAAAAAGCCACCAACGCCAGCCCATGCCCCTGACCTCACGGCGTCCAGCTCCTGCTGTTCCTTCTCCCTGAGACACCATTCCCTCACATCTCCCCAGCACCACCCCCATCCAGCCACACTCTGGCTCCTAACCCTGTGTGATTTCCCTTGTGGCTTTTTCCCACCATCTGAAATACGCTTACTTATTACCTTACATGCTAATATCTACCTCCTTTATTAAAAAAAAAAAAATACCACGAGAGCTAGGACTTTTGACTTGTTTACCAGTGTCTCCCTGAGTCCCAGAATGGTGCCTGGCAGGCACAGAGAAGGCGTCCAGTTAATACCTGTGAGTGAGAGGGAGGGAGGGAGGCTGGCGAGGGAAGGGAGGAGGGTCAGGATGGAGGGGGACGAAGGTTGGGAGGAGGGGAGGCAGGGATGAAGGAAGAACTGGTTCCCAGCTCACAAGAACGTGTTACTGTGAGGGGCCACTGGTATTTCCCAGAGACGACCTGGGGCTTTAGAACAAGAAACCAGTCACAGAAGGGGAGACAGGAACAGAGGAAAAACCAGTTTATGCATGTGCAAAGCATGCATTTCAGAAGAACTACGAAAGAGTGCCTGGGATGGGGAGGCGGGGGGCAGTGGAACACTAGGAGAGGAATGAGGATACAGTCTGCCCTGGAATAGCACTTATTTGCGCGAGTTCAAAAAGAGACTTTTGGAAAACGTCTCGAGTCCTTGGAGTGGAGAATGGAGAAGCTGCATTTTGGAGTTCCAAGAAAAAATGGGGCCAAGACAGACAGTGTCTGTGTGCAGGAATGCAGCTGGGGAAGAAGAGAGGCGAGAGCAGGTGGGACGCCCAGACAAGATGCCCCGGGTCGTCGGCAAAGGGTCAGGAAAAGATAACCACATGCTGGGGCTTCCCGGGATCACGGTCCAGCAGCGTAATCAACTTCTAAGATGATTTGTTTGCATTTGGACCTGAGTCCTCTGGCGACCCCTTCCTTTTCCAGCTGCGGAACCTTCCTTTGACCCTTCAAACACTGAAGCCCAGCTCTCACAAAGTTTCCATGGAAAGTCTAGTTTGCCAAAATCCCAAGGCAAAGGAATGGCACGTGAGAAACAGCCCCCACACTGGGAGCACGTTCTGCTGGAGTTTGTGCAGCCAGACTTCCTTTGGGCAATTCGTGAAAGAGACAGAAAAGGACCTAGGATGCCTCCCAAAAAGACCAGAGAAATGACCCAGGGATTTCCAGCTTACGTGTCAGAAAGTAACGCCAAAGAACTGAGAAGTCTGAATCCCCACATTCATAAAGCCAGCAGTGGAATCTGAGAACATTCCATAGGTGCCTAGGCCAGGCGGCAAGTGTTAGAGGGATCCGAAACCCCAGCACGTAGGAGATAAAGCTGCACCCACCTCTTCCCAGCGGCTACAGCAGTGGTGCAGCGTGGGGTGCATCACTGGGCACAAGAAGCCACATGGGCACCTCCCCATCGGAGGGCCCGGGGCTGGGTAGAGCCTTGGGGACAGCGCCGGTCAAGCATGGAACGTCTAACCAGCAGCCACTTGGCTGCCTTTTGGGGGCCACATGGGAAGAAGTGATTCTACTGCCCTGTCACACTCTGGCCCCAGGAACGCGAAGCCTCCAAGCTGAAAAGCCTGAATACGGCACATGGGACGCGGCACTGCTGGTTCTGAAATCTGACACTCTTCCCCGTTATTTCTCCCAAATGCCAGGGGAGAGGGGTCCCAGGCCTGCCATGTTGTACAACTCCAAGGGCTCCATTAGCACAAAGTACAATAAAACATCACATGAACACCACCCCCTGGAGTTGTGCACTCAATCTTGCCATCAATCCAGTAATTTTGGGAAGCGCTACATCCCCCTCATTTTAGAGATTGATCATGTCCACTAGCTCAGTAAAGGCTCTGAGAAGTCCTGTATCAAACAAGTTTTTTAAAAACCTGGTTTCATCAAGTATTTTTCTAAGGCATAGTACCTTCATTTCAGAGAAAATCTCCTAAAATCCCAGGGAACGGGGCTTGTGCAGAACGTACTTAAGCAAAGGCTCCACCAGGAGAGGCAATTTCACCATACTCGGCTCCCTGAGACGGCCTTAGAGCCAGCTCATGTCACTGACACAGGGAGCTCACTCTCACTGTGACCTTGAACCTGCCTGTGTTCGGAAAGACACTTAGGAGGCCCCAAAGGGTCTCCATTCTGGCTGCTTTCTCCATAACACAAGTTTCTGAGAAAACAGGAGGCTCCTCTGTGGGTCTGGGGCTATTCCAGACACTCAAAGGTCACACATGACCACCTCAGGCCCACGTGGATACTGATGCATCACAGAAAACCAGGGACCGACTCCCATCCTCTCCCAGAGACGCTCACCATTGGTCTGTAACTTGACAGACAGGGTGGGAGGGGCTGGCACATTTCTCCCTGGAGAGACTAGACCAACCCAGCACAGAGAGCCAGCAGGGGAAAGTTCCAGTCCCGGCTCTGGCATCATTTATTTAAGAAGCACCTCTGCCCTGATCCAGCCCCCGAGCGCACGCATGGAGGGAGGTCCAGTTACTGCCACGTTTCATTTATCTGCCACCTCGGGGAAGGCTTTCTGTATGAGTTGAATTTTCTACACGATAGCCCCATTTCAGATAAGCACCGAAACTTTACCTTCACCATTTTGAGTGTAAATTGTTCAAGAATGGATGGCGCCTGGGTCTCCCATTAAAACTGAGCAGTGACCCTAACTCAGCCTGTGTTTGATTATTCAGCATTAGCTAGATCAATTATTAACTCAGCAGTCGGCCCTGTAAGGCACACGGGGCGGTCTGACCCTCTACTCAGTGGCCCCAGAGATCTTCGCTGGATGTGTCTAGGGGAAGTTTCTGAAAGACAGTTTTACTAGAGAGAATGACGTGGAAACTAGAAGAAGCTCCAGAACCCAGATAACCTGGATCGTCAAAACTTTGCATAAAGTAAAAGTCAACAGTCCCTGAGTGCGCTGCAAAGAATTTCCACCACTGAAATGTCTGGTGTCTAGTACCTGGCCTTTAATGTAAATATTGTGGCTATTTTGAAGCTTTTTAACCTTTCTTCCTACCCCTTGGCTGGGTTCCTGGGAGTAAATTTTCCTAAATAACTGAGGAGTCAGGGTCCGTCTGATGCTACTGCCTGTAAACCACGAGGCTGGAGCTGCGCATGGCTGCTGGTGGTGTAGGCTTTCCTTCTACCAATAAGAAATTCAAACCACCTGTTTTCTTTTTTCTGGCGCCCCCAGGGGAAAGCTGCTCTGTCCGCCCTGCGCCCTTGTCCTTCAGCAGCACCTGGCTGATGCCAGGTGAGTCCTGCCAACACAACTGGCCCTTCCTCTCTGCGATCACAGACTGATGTCACATGCACAGCTACTCCAGCAAGTCTACCCTCCGGCTTGACCCCCCGTCAACAAACCCAGGCACCTACAGACACACAAAGCTGCCTCTGCATCTTTCCCTTGGCCCAACCACCCATCAGCTGGGCTTGCCACAACGGAAGCCCACTGCTTCCCTCCCATCAATGCGCTGCTCTGTTCCACTGGCATGGGGCAGAGATGTGCCCGCAGCCTGCCCGCAAGCCCCCCATTCATGCTCAGTTCTGATAGAGCCACTTTTCAACGAAATTCCTCCTTCCCTCTGCTCTACCCTCCCTCCCCCAAATACACAAAAGAGGGCTATCAAGTGAGATTTTTTTTTTCCTCTCCAGGAATAAAAGGTTAGCTTTCCTTCCTTTCTGTTTCCCTATCCTTGGTCTAAATTTGGTAAATGGAAAGAGAGTGGAAGCAGTTTAACTGACCCAGCTGGTGACCCAGGGGACACTCCTAGGGCCAGAACTGCCCTCATTTGCTCTTTCTGTTGTGATGGTTGTAGGGGGAGCAACTGAAACTCTCACCACCCGCTCCAAACCTCCTGCAGGGAAATGAGTCCTGCACAGTCAGGTGAAGCCTTAAAGGTTATATTATGCAACTCCCTTAAATTAAGGAGAGGGACACTAAGGCCCAAACAGGTGAAGGAAGATGCCCAGGCCATATGGTACACTTGCTGGGGGGGATGCTTTGGGGCACCGAACTCACGGGCAATGAGAAAAATAAGCATCTTACCATCATCCAAGTAGGTCTGGTCCAAGTTCTGCTCCTGTTTAATTGTCACTCCCGTGGGTAACACTTCCTTTTGGTCACTGACCGGGGGTCCGTTTTTGGCTGCTCTTTGGCTTGTGGCATTCTGCTGCTGAATGACCGTGGGGTAGGACCCCGGGCTCAGCCTCTGACCTTGACTGACAGGGGGTGGGCCGGGCCTGGTGGTGCCGGGTGCGAAATTCTCGCAGTACATGATGTGCTGGAATTCCTGGTGGCTTCCACAGCGCAGCTGCTGGTTAGTGGGTGAGTAGTGGATCACTGGCGAGGCCTGCTGGTTGGTGGGACTGGAGTGGAGCAGGGCCGAGCTCTGGCCCTGGGAGCCGGCATGCACCAGCACAGAGCGGTGGGCGTCCGCAAGGGACAGGGGCGCAGCCATGAGGGCCGGCTGCTGGTAGCCCAGCAGGCTGGGGCTCAGGCTCTTGCTCCGCTGGTAGAGGACGGCTGCTGGGTTCTGCTGCTGGTAGCGGGCATCGGGGGACGAGAGCCCAGAGCGGAATTGCTGGCAGGGAGCCATGGTGGCCACGAGGCAGGAGGGGGACTCGGCCACCATTGGGTGCTGTGGGTAGTAAGGCTGGCTCCCCAGGCCCCCGTGGGCGGGGCTGCAGATCAAGGTGGGGTCGTATTCATCGGTGGGCTCCGTCTTGATGGCTGGGACTGTGAGAAGAGAAAAGCGCACAGGGGTCGGGGGGCACCACTCTTAGTGTCGCAGGTGCGCACAGAGGATCAGCAGACAGTGGTTGGGAATGTGGCCTTGGGAGTCCAGATGGGTGGGATCAGAGATTTGTGCCCTGTCAGTTATTAGCCTTGGGCAAGAGGCTGCCCAGGCAATTGTCTTAGGTCAGAAATTTTACCCTGGGTGATGATCTGGAACTCTAGATCTTTCCAATAGTGGAAAAGTGGCTGGTGGGTCTATGTCAGCCCTGGGATGTGAGCGGCCTTTTTCCCCAGGGGGAGGGCTGGGGGATGAAGGCTTGATTTATAATTACACCTCTGCTTCCTCCCTCCTCCCTAGCAGTTCCCACCCTGCCCCCACGCTTGTCGTCCTTCATAACACTCACCGCCATCTGAAATATCTGTACATTCATGTGCTAACTTATTACCTGAACGCACCCCCCCCCCCACTAGAATGTCAGCTCCTCAAAGGGAGGATTTTTTTGGGAGTGGGGGGTCTTTTTTTTGTTCAATGCTGGGTCCCTAGCACCTAAAACAGTACCTGGCACTTAATCGGCATTTGGATATTTTCTGGACAAAGGAATGACCACACACAGTGACTGTCAGCGTCCTGAGTTCTGCAGTCTGTAGGGGGATGAGGCCTGCTGGCTTGGGCCTCAGTTTCCCCATACATTCGCTGGCAGGAACAATCAGCCCTGCCCCGTGGGGTTGTTGGGAAGATTCACTGGGACGTGTGTGCACTGTATACACAGTCACTGCCAGACAGTGCTCAATGCGTGCTGTCCTCATCACTGCCATCACTGCTGTTAGTGTGGTTGAGGTCCCTGTTCCTCTCCCCTCCCAGGACAGTCACGAGAATTTGTGCTTCTCCAACACCCTTCACTGAGGCACCACCAGCCCGTGGAGCTGAGGAATCCGTTTTCTTGTCACTGGAATAAATGAATCAGTGACAGGACCAGAATCACATCGGGGGCTCCCGAGTGTCGGGTGTTGGGAGAGGCAATGGAGGTTCAGGACCTAAAGCGAAAACGCAGCTTTGACTCCAACCGCAGAAACCATCTCTCAGGATGCCACTCAAAGACCGCCAGCTCAGTCCCTGGGCGCCCGAGCCCTGAGTTCTCGCTCCTGCCAAGCCCAAACAGGCGAGTGCCAGTCCTCAGGCCCAGGGAGGCCTCACTACCACCCAGGAGAGGCAAGAACACGGGGCACAAAATTGAAATCCTCTCCATTACAAAGGATTGTTGAGCTGCGGCCTCGAGCACCCCCTCCAGAGATTTCCCCCTCATCATGGGTCCCCATAGGTCTTTGCGGCTCACGGCATGTCACACTAGTCCTGGGATGATGGGACACTCACACGCGAACCTGCGGACGCATGTGCTTCACGGAAGCCAGCCCCTCGGTTTCAAGCATCCGGCAGCCCAGAGGCTCTGTGTGAAACTGTCATGGGACGGAAATTATAACCTGGATGATACTCTCAGATTATAGGTTTCCAGTCCCGGCAGGGCAGCTGGCAGGCCCGTCTCAGCCTTGGGAAGTCTGTAGCCTCTTTCTGCAGCCCTCACCACAAGCCAGCGCACCAATAACACGTTACCTATCATCTGAAGCCCCTTCAATCAGTATTAGCTTTTATCTGAATCCCCTCTGTTAGGACGGCAGCTCCACAAGGGCGGGGATTTTTATCTGTTTTGCTCACTGCTGTGTCTCCAAGGCGAGAACAGTGCCTGGCACTCAGATATTTTCTGGACAAATAAATGAATGGAGAATGGCAGTCGTCCCCCTCCTGGGGACTGTAGTGCTATGTGGGAATGAGACCTCCTGGCCTGGTTGTCCACCCAGTGACTCCATTTGGTCACCAGGTGACAACCTACTATGAGGTCCCTAAGATTCCACAGTTTTAGGTCATATCCACCTTCGACCCCTATCATGATCAAATCTAAAATAGAGATAGGAGTCATCAGCTCTGCCACCTTCTGCTGAACAAGTCCACATGGGCCTATTCTGCCCTCCCAAAGGGAAATATTAATAACCACAATAGCTAACATCACTGATGTGCCCAGCGCTGAGCATTCTCAGTGCATCTGATTTCTATAGGTGAGGAAACTGATGCTCAGAGAGGATGAGTCACCTGCCCAAGGTCACCCAGTAGATGGCCTGTGTCCTCACTTGCTTGCCCGGGGAGGCCTCTCCACACCCAAGGGGCCTTGGGAGAGAACGCCTTACCTGGATGGTAGGTAAAGTGCTGAGGCTGACTTCGTTTTCTTTTCCCGTTGATGACGTAGAAGTTGACCTTCACCGACGTCCGAATGTGCTTGTTCCGATACTCAGGGATCTCAACAAAAAGCATGTTCTGGAAGAAAGGAGTTGTCAGTGACTACAATCACATCTAAATTCCCATCCAAGGCCCTAAGCACAGTGAGCCAGCCCATCTTCAAGGACTCATGACTCGTTTCTGTACGTGTACAGGCAAAATCCCAATTAAGGGGAACTTGACTTTTGAGCTGCAGTGAAGACGACTTACCACTGGGTCTATCAAAGTATATTAAGATGTCACCATCACAAATCAGAGGGCCTGGGGCTCAATAAACGTTTAATTCATTCATCAATTCAGTACCTGCTGAGTGCCTATTAGGTCCAAAGCACTGGGACTTTGATGAAGGAAGGGGGGAAAAAAGGGGGAAGAGGGCACAAGGGAGGTTGGGGGCAACACGGCAGGCTTTGGGTCATCGCATCCGGGTGCTTACAGGCTGGCTCTTGTCTTTATCCACCGTGGCCTCCATCTCCCAAATTTGCTGCCCATCTGGAAAAATTTAAAAATGACAGACTTTGAAGGAACTATTAGCAACCAAAGATTTAAGACAAAAAGTTACCAGCTTATATTTATCTTGGCTTATATATTAGACCATTCCAGTAAAATGTATCTGTGTTTGTGTTGTGTACGCATATATGTACATATTTGTGTTTTTATTGCTAGAAATGCATATTTCTTTTTGCAAAGGGAATGCACACTGATAACAGAAAACTGGGCAACAATAGCAAATAGGAAAAAAAAATTGAAATTACCCATCATCCCAACACCATTATCTTTTTTTCTCTACGTCTGAATGTGTCTATATCTTTTTTTCTTAAAAAAGAAGTACTGTCATATGCTTTACTTTATAATATGCTTTATTCAACCAAAGACTATTTCCAAAATGTTCTGCCTGTGCCAAGCCTGTCACAGGGGCCCCATTACAGATCCCTGGCTGTCCCAGACATGACTTCTTCATTGTCTGAGAACACAGGTGGCTTACATATTCTGTCCTAAGAGGCTTAAACGATGTCCTGGCTCGTGAGGCTTTGGAGAGGGTGGAAACACAGGCGCCCACCCTCCACCTTTCAGCCAGCAGAGAGCCTGCATCTCGTGTGACTCATTACAACAAGCAACGAGAGTTTTCGCTTGACAGTAAACCCTCCTTCCCTGGAGCAGACCACTAGTTCCCCAGTTTGGGGCCAACAAGTTGGGCCAAACAAAACTCTGCATTTGCAAATAATACATTTCTTTCGCTGACCACCTACATTGGCCATTGGGTAGTTTTCGGCTGAAACAAATCATTTCCACAAGTGTTTCCAGGGTGTTCTGTGGAACACTGGCTCTGAAGAATATTAAATGGGTTTATGAGAAAGGGAAGCAAATTCTACAAGCTAATAAGCATTTGGAAAATGCTGAGTCAAAGTCAAGTGGGTTTCTTTCCTGCAGGACTTCTCAGAGCCTTTAATCTGCTCCGGTGTCACATAACCCTCCAAGATGGGCTGGGGTATGTACCATGTCCCAACATTTGGCCAAAGAATCCCCCCCCTTTTTAAGCACAACTATTAGCAGCTTCTGTGATAGGTTAGATTTGAATCCATATTGTCTAGGCTATTAAAGTTCACCCCCAAAAATCTGGTTTCCAAGCATTATCTGAAATTGCTAGTACGTAGTATAGAACGTAGTTCCCAAAACAATAACCAAAAAAGCGTCTTGTGATTGCTACCAAAACTGATGCGATCTGGATGATCTGAACAAAGAATAAGCAGTGAGCCAGCTGGAGGCCTCTCCAACGAGTCAGTCTGCAGGTCTTGGCCTTCATGGTTCTAGTAGGTGCAATTCCTCAAATGACTAAGGAAGACATGGACTGATGTCCAAAGGGAAGAGGAAAAGGTGGTTAGTGCACCAACTGTCACCATAGTGTGTGATCCCTTCAGGAGAGACCAAGTTACAGCCATCATGTCTCCCCAACACCCAACATACTGTAGGTGCTAGTAAACATCTTGAATCTGAGCGCGTAAAAGAGTCAGCTGCTCCAAAGGCACCTGCTGGGGGCCAAGGAAAAGCCAGAAGCCAACATCAGACACTGCTTAAAAGGAAGCAAGAAAGGAGGGATGGATAGACATTGAGGAACTTGAAGTTAAGTCAAGACAGGGTGCTTTCAGTGTGCAAAGCCCTGGATGGAACTATTCAGAGATAATCCTCATTTGTTTATCAAAAACAGGCCAAAGGTCATCCAACAGAGACACGTGTCTCCCTCTCAGGTGCCCATACAAGCTAGGTGTGGGTCCTCATCAGAAAAACACGTTCTTATTCACTAACTGCAGTGTGAGCCCCAAGTCAGAAGATCCAGTAAGAAATTAATCGAGGAAATGAACAACATGTGTGGACGTCTGGCATGTCACCCTCCTCCTGAGCCTCTCACTGGCTGATCTGAGTTCTGCCATCGATGGTACCATGGTTCTTTGGGTCTGGTTCATTACCATGTGTGAGCTTCACTCATTTCGAAAAGAAAGAACCATTTTCAGAAGTCTCATAATGGGAGGAAAGAGAAAGAAGTAACTGGAAACGTGGTCAGGAAGTATTAAGGGTCCGTAAAACTTCCATCCTCAGCTCTCTTCCTTGACTCATGCCAATAACTGGCAGATGAAGCACAGAAAATACAAAATGGTGTGTGATGAAAAGGGTGTCACTTGGAGAAGAGTCTTCAAAGTCTCTTCTCCTGGTCTAAGGACCCAAGAAAAATGGGAGGGAGCCCTTCTCCCCAGATTGGCACCCTGTTCTCCATCTCTGGTGGGCATACGTAATAAGCAAAACTCCCCCCACCAACAGCCATAGACTTCCAGCGCACAAGTGCCAGAGAGCAGCCTTAGAAATCAGCCAGCCCACCACCGTCAGAGGGGGAAACTGAGGCCCAGAGAAGGAAGGGGCATTGTCCAAAGGCATGCAGTAGACAGTTATTAAATCAGCAACTGGCACAGTCCAACAACAGGGGGAATGCTGTCGAGGAAAGAAGCTCAAGGGTATCAAGCGAAGAGAAGATGCCAGCTTCCTGGGAGGCTGGACAAAGGTCCTCGGCGGGTCCATCCACCACAAACGTTCACACACGTCTTCTCACACCCTTCCCTGCTTCCCCTGTGCCTCCAGACGCCATCGAAACCCCCACAGTGGCCTCGAAGGTCCTGCACATCCTTGCTCCTGCCCTCCGTTCCAGGTTCTCCGGGCACCATTCTTCCCCCTCCTAGTAGGAATAACACTATCACTTATGAGCACTCACTATACACAAAGCGTCACTCAAAGCAACTCGCAGGTACAGACTTGTCTAATCTGCACAGCAACCCTCGGCTGCAGGTCTGATCATCACTCCTATTTGACAGGTGAGGACACAGGTACAGGGAGGCGAGGGCACGAGCCCAAGGACACGCAGGGAGTAGGTGGGAAGCCAGATCTGAGCCGAGGCAGCCTGGCTTTAGAGGTCGGCTGTATCCCACCCAGATTCCTGAGCCTGAGCAGCTCCTCAGCCAAGTTAATGAAGGGAGGCTGGCAGGCATTCTGAGTGGCTCGACCTTCAGGACTCAGCTGCAGTCTCCTGTTTTGGACCAAGTTTGTCCCCTCTGGGCTCCTGTAGCTCCCTGGGTACCACTGCTACCACATCTGCCACTGCTTCCCCCATCCTCCAGGGCATCCTCAGGAGCCGTGTCTTCCTCATTCCACACCCTACTACTCAGCTGGTTGTTAACATGATCGGAATTTAAATCACTGCAATAAGTTACAGTCACAATCTAAGTAGTTGCTGAAGCAAGGAAGTGCTTCTTCAAAGAAAACAGAGGCACAGGGGGTGGAAACAGCCCAAGTGTCCATGGACGGATGAAGGGATAAACAAAATGTGGTCTACACAGAAAGTAGAATATTATTCAGCCTTAAAAGGCAAGCAAACTTTGATACATGCTACAACATGGAGAGACCCTGAAAACATTATGTTAAATAAAATAAGCCAGATATTGTACGATCCCACTTACATGAGGTACACAGAACAGGCAAATCCACAGAGACAGAAAGGAGCTTACAAGTTACCAGGGGCCTGCGAGGGGAGAGAGGAGGGAGTTACTGCTTGAAGCGTGCAGATTTTCTGTTTCAGAAAAGGAAAAGGTTCTGAAACATATACTGCTGACAGTTATACAATGTTGTGGATGTATTTTAATGCCACTGAATTATACTCCTACAAATGGTTAAAATGATCAACATTATCTTATGTGTATTTTACCGCATTTTTTTTTTAAAGCCAATTGGCCTCACCCCAGAGACTTGGCTAATTTTAGAACGTAGAGTGGCTTAGCAGCTTTTTAATTAGCTGCTGCCATTTTAAAATGAAATTTCACCTAAAAATGAAGATTTTACTTTTGAAAAAAAAAAAAATTCCGAAGATCTGACCCTCCTAGTCACCCGCACGGGAACCTGACAGTGCTAAGTGCTTCCTGCCCTGGTCCCTGCATCCCCCGGCTACTTACCACGCCCCACCCAGGGGGGTCTTTGAGGGAAAGAGACAGTGCCTTCCCCCCATCACATGCAGAGGGGAACCAGTCAGGTGTCTAAAGACACTGTGTTGTGCGAGGAGGCACCTGCCTCTTTCCTTAAACTGCGGGGTTTAGGAGAAAATGCCTGCTCCCTCCAGTGTCCTCTATCAGGCCCCTGGCGACACGTTTATTGCAACCCCCAGCCTTCTCCAGCATGTTCCGCGGCCAGAACCGACTTCCCCTCTCAGTCACTAGAACAAGCTCCAGTTTTTTCCTATGTACCCCAAACTCTGGGGCAGACAGACCCAGCTTTGAATCCCTGTGTTGCCCCAGTCAGCTGTGTGAGCTTGGATAAGATGCTTTACCTCTCTCTGCCTCTTATCCGAAATACAGGCATAATCTCATCTCCTATACGTCACAGGTTCATTCCAAGAGAAAAGACCCAGGCAGGGTGTAAATGTTCAACAGACATGGGCAAGCATCATTATCAGTGCTGGTGGCAGACGGATTATTTAAACATTGTCTCATTTATAATTTTTTTTGCACCACAAGCACCTTTCAATCAGAAAATAATACGCATTCTCTGATCATGATTTTAAATACCTTTGCCTGCAGGCACAGGCTGGAGGGAACTCACAAAGGGATGATGTTCTGGAAGACAGGTGGCATGGGACCTGTTTCCCTTCCTTTCAAAAAGTGGGTCTTGTCATCATTATATCAACTTTTAAAAAGCCCAAAGGGCACCTAGCCTGGCTGTGCATCTTGTGTGGTGCCCACACTCAGTTCTGAATAAACAAGTCCCCAACGGGAAGTGAAAGCTGCCACCGCAATCCTCAGTGCTGCGTAGCATGAAGAAGACACACCAAGGAGGCTGGTCTCCAAGGGAAGCATGTGGTTTGCAAAATCCCTCGAGGCCGTTTTGCTGGGCTCTTCCGCCACTCCCCCATCCCACACGGAACCCCAGCTCACAGGTTCCAGGGTTTAACCCGGAGAACAAACTAATCCCATCCTCTGAATGGCGCTTCCAGGAGGCAGTGGACCTCACAGTAAATGCTGGCAGGACTCTCTCAGCCAGACGTCACTCTGATTTGAAGTCCTATCACTGCCATTTATACTTGCTGTGTGGCCTCTGAGAGGTAGCTTAACCTCTCTGTGCCTCAGTTGTCTCATAGTCCAAGTAATAAAGTTAATTTATTGACTTCAAAGAGTTGTGGCAAGGATTCAAATAGAGATTATATGTAAAATCCTTAGCAAAATGTGCAGCCCAGAGTGGGTACTGTTAACATTACTATTTTAGAATTTAGTGTCTCACACAGGTCCAACTTTAGGGAGAAAGAGTTGGCTGGCCCTCTTGACCCAAGTATTCTGGTGGGCATCAGTTTTTCGTTTCACTTCTTTGCATTATGTTTCTCATTGCAAATAAATAAAATGGCCATAGAAAAAATTCCTTGACAGGGACAGGGTGAATTAATTATGGGCCATCCATACGTGGTTTGGAATATCGGGTATAGAAGTACAGAAATATCTTCGAATAAGGACGATCATGTTTTCTGACCTGGGGACGTGTCCCTGCTCTATTAAAAAGCAGAATTTTTAAAGCATGGCAGGATAGCTCGTGTAGCACGACGGCACTTTGTGGGTCTACAAACCGGCCTGCTTGTGTTCAGGGAGCCCGCGCCCCACGATACTTGTATGGTCACACCCCTACGCCTGGGACCACAGGGAGGGGGTGAGACCTTCCCGTCCTCCCTCACGTGATTCGAAAAACGTGCTAGGAGTATGGGCGATTTTAATGGATGTACATTCTTTGGGTCTTTTTTACAATAGTTTTTCTCTTAAGAAAAAACTGTTTTGCAACTGCCTGTGGACTCACCCGTCGCCTGTCTCCCAGGAGCCCTGCGGGGCCATGATCTCAGAGGGAGGCTGGGTGTGGACCACCAGCAAGGATTAAGCACTACAGGCCCTCGGCAGGTTGCTGGGGCCATGATACAAGCCACACACGTGCCTTCCTGCCCTCAGGGGCCCCCAGAGAAGGAGGAAGGGCCCTGTGTCCCACCGGAGTTCAAAAGAGACATGGACTCAAGGTTCCTCACCTCTCCTGGGATGGGGGTGCTGCCTCCTTCCTTAGCTTCTCCACACTCACCAGGACCAGTTCCTCCCCATCCCTCAGGTCCAGCTCAGGGAGGTCCTCCCTGACTTGTGCTCCCACCCCCCATCATTTTCTTCTCCTCCCTTCCACTCTCTGATGTCATTTTATCTGCCTCTTGGTTTTCCATCTCTCCCCACTGCTGGCCTGGGTTCCAGAGAGCCAGCCACCCAGCTGTCTTGATCTCTGCTTTCTCCCCCGTACGATGTGTCTGGCACTTAATAGATGCTCAATAAACACTCATGGAAGAAATGAACCAACTGACCTCAGGGCTGATTCCCCAGTGCCTGACCCCCAGCCAGAGCTCAGGAGACATCTGACCACTGGCCTCTCCAGCAAAAAGTCCCCACAAGGAGAAATCCCCAAGCCCTTGTTGAAGAGTCCTTTTTCGGAACTGACTAAGAAGGCAGGCATCTGGATTACAGTTGCAGACAAGGAACCAAACTCCACCAGAGCCACTCAGCCTGAGGTCTAGATAACCCTCCTCCAGAGCCACAGCCCAGGTCTGGGACTGCGGGGCAAACCTGCCCAGGAACAGAAGAGGCCTAGGAAGACCAAGCGTGTTTCTACCGCTCTGGGCTGAGATGAAATAAAGGACTTCGGTTTCTTAAGCAGATGTTCGGGCAAACTTCCCCCGTGCTAAATTAACAGGGGCGGGCAGCCAGCACAAAGCAGCCTCATCCAAGTCTTTACTCAGAGGGGAAGAGAAAAGAGCCAACTTCTTTGGGCAAAGAGGTTGGGTCTAGAGAAGACTGAGCAAGATTCTGCAAGAGCCACACACACAGAAATGGGGTGAAGGGAGTGCGTGGCTCGAGTAACATCACAGGCTTTGTTTTAACTTGGCCATGGTGCCAGGAGAAGCCAGCACGTTTTGGACGGATGGCCCCTACACTTGGTTGATTTGGTGGTTTCTCTCTGCAGGCAGCTCTTGCCCCCTCCGGCAGAAGGAAGTGTCAGGAAGCAGGAGGGCTGGCGCGGGGTCTGGGCTGGAGTCTGAGCCTCGTGGCAGCAGTGGGCTCGCGTCAGCACTCGCAGCAGAAACGAGCACGCTTTCAGGAGGAGGAAAGCAAATCCGTCCTCACTGGGGCCATGAGCGCGTCGCTGGGCTCGAAGCAAACAGGGAGGAAATCAAAGTGTCAGTTTGGGTTAGGAAACCATGTGTGATGCTTCCCAGGCCTGGCTCTGCTTTTAAAAATTAGCTAAATGAAGACAGTTGAAGTCATTTCAGTCTGCTCTTTACGACTGCGAACTAGCGAAAAACGCACGCTCCCTGGATGCCCAGGCTCAATGAGCTGAGCAGATGTGGGGGATCAGGAGAGCCCCCTTCGTTAGGATTCCACCCACCCGAAGCGGCACATCTGCCCTAGTATCTCTACTGAGAGCTGGGGAGGAAGTGCCTGGATGCTGACAGCCCCCCTTCTCCCTTCCTGCCCCGCCACTTCCTTGGTGGGCTGACCCACTCCATCTCCCACCTGGACAACCTCAGCAGCTGCTCAGTCACCTCCTAGCTTCCACTTGTCCCCGCACTCCCACCCCACAAAGTCCATTCTCCACCCAAACTGCCGGAGCAATCTGAAAAACATAAATCAGATCATGACACTCCCCTGCTTAAAACTTCCAACAGCTACTCGTTTTCAGAATGAAATCCAAACTCCCTGCCACACCTGCACGGCCCAGTGGGACCTGAGCCCCTTCCCCAGTGGCCTCTCCAAGCTGCCTGGTGTCATACTCCCCCACGCTCTCAACCTGCACCAGCTGCTTAGATCTGCCTTCAGTTCCCCAAGTACCCTCAGCCAGTCCTCAGGCTGGGACCCCTGGCACAGGGCAGTTCCTTCTGCCTGGAACACTGCCCACTGTCCATGAGACTCCCTCTTTCCCGCCTTTAGGGCTTTGCTCAGAGCCACCTCCTCAGGGAAGCCCTCCCTGACTGCTCTGTCCACGGTTGCCAGATCTAATACATAAAAATATAGACCATCCCATTAAATTTGAATTGCAGAGAACAATGAGTATTTGCTTAACTACCAGTATGGGCAATACTCATACCAAAGAAATTCACTAAGATTTGAATTTAACTTAGCATCCTACATTTTTCTCTCGCCTCCAGACCCTTTGCTCTTGCTCCTATGACTGGTTTCCCTGTCTTCACAGCACTCTCCGCATCTCAAAGTGGCCACCTGTAAACAGGTTTGAGACTGTCCACCCCGGCCAGCAGGGACCTCATCTGTCATGCCTCCCCAGTGCCAGGCACAGCACACAGTAGGTATTTAATAAATATGTGGGGAGTATCTACGGAAGTCCTTGGGGATGAGTGAGCGGAGTGAGGCTAGAAGAGACAGGTCATCTTACACAGAGGCCAGACTTCAGCTCATCTTTCATCCCACCCCAGGGGCACCTCTTCTCAGCAATAGATGTCCCTCACCACTTACACAGCCAGCCACTCTGGGAACCAGGAAATGAGGTTTTGGACCCAGCCTTCCTCTGATGTGCTCTGTCACCTCAAGGAAGTCTGCCAACCTCACTCAAGTCAGCTTCCCCATCTGTGAGATAGGGGCAGGGACGGGCCGTTAGTCAAGTTCCCTCTGGCTGCATCACATGTGACAGCAGGAGTCTGATGGCCCCAGGTGAAAGGAGGGGGAGATTTGCCCACACCAGGAAGGATTCTTCTCCCAGAGAAGAAACCAAGGCTGGCCTGCCCTCCCCACTCCACGTTAAGTAAACTAAGCTCCTGGGGGTGCATGCAAGGTCAGCTGACATCTTCTGGGAACCTACTATCAGATCCTTGATCTCCTTTAATCACTAAAATACCACCAACCCCATTTTAGAGATGGGTAAACTGAGTCCCAAAACACATATGAGGCCTATCTAGGCTTTAAGCCAAGTCTCCTGGATGATCTAAAATCTAGCCTGCTCACTATTTACAATAGCTAAGACATGGAAACAACCTAAATGGCCATCAACAGATGACTGGATAAAGAAGCTATGGTATATTTATACAATGGAATACTACTCAGCCATAAAAAATAATAAAATAATGCCATTTGCAGCAACATGGATGAACCTGGAGAATGTCATTCTAAGTGAAGTAAGCCAGAAAGAGAAAGAAAAATACCATATGATATCACTTATATGCGGAATCGAAAAAAAAGAACAAACGAACTTATTTACAAAACAGAAACAGACTCACAGACATGGAACACAAACTTACAGTTATGGGGGGGAAGTGGGTGGCAAGGGATAAACTGGGAGTTCAAGATTTGCAGATACTACTACATATAAAATAGATAAAACAACAAGTTTATGCTATATAGCACAGGGAACTATATTTAGTATCTTGTAGTAACTTATGGTGAAAAAGAATATGAAAATGAATATATGTATGTTCCTGTATGACTGAAGCATTACGCTGTACACCAGAAATTGACACAACATTGTAAACAGACTATATTTCAATTCAAAAAAGAAAAATACAGCCTGAAAACACTTTAAATTTATACAGTTTTACTCTAAAAAAACAAAGAAACAAAAGCAGTAAGCCAAAAAATATAGGGAAAAAACACAAAAGAGTGTCAAATTGTTCATTAATAAAAAATAGGATTTTCTTGATGGGGTTGGAAATTCTAGCCTGCTAATTGCAAATGACAGGAGGTCTGTTGGCACTATGAACAGTTTCTGATGGTGGAAACTCTAGGACCCAAGCTAATTAGAAAACTCATGTCCCTGTGTCCTCTTTTTAAGGCATCTGAACTCAGCGAACTGCAGGACTTTCACTCCAGAGTCCGTTCTCACACGCAAGAGGACTGAAGCTCGGGCAAATATTCAGCCCTCTGAAAAAAGACCACTTTTTCTATCTCCAGTGGGGCTTCCAAGCAGCGATCTGGCCTCTGTCTCAGGAGGAAAGCCTCACGGCCCGGCCAGCTGTGTGTAAGGGGTGGGCTGCAGCCCAGGGGGCCCATGACACTGTGGACTGAGTCACCGGGGGCAAAGGTCTACAGAGCCTGAGTCATGCCCAAGCCCGGCTTGGAGCCTGACCTTTCCCAGAGTGAAGTCCAAGGCAGAGAGACTCCCAGACCAGGTCTATTGTTTCGGAAAACACCAGGCTGGTTGAAGCCAAACCCACGGAGAAAAACAGGTGGGAAGAGGAGGTGTCATCTCTAAGACAGTTCCAATGTTTCCAGGGTACTCATCCATGGAAAAAGACTTAATTTAGCAAGAAATTTTTATTTTAAGCATATGCATTTATATTTATTAAACAAGGCTCAAAATACAACCTTTGGGAACCTCCAAGTCATAAACTGACTCATATTAGGATATGATGACTCAGTGGGAAAGAGGGAATTCCACCACCCACGCCTCCCTTCTAAAAAATCAATTTGCCCTCTCAACAGGTGATAGGCGCCTCTGTCATCGGACTGTTCCAAGAAAATCGTCCAACAAAACAAAACACAAGTTCTCTTCAAACAATTTGAGTTTCAAAGCTGAGTAATCCGATGCAGGCAAGTTTCCAACCTACACCCCCGCGGGACACAGAGAGCCAGGGAGCTACTTGGCTGGGGCCGGGGGCCTGAATTAAGAAAGATTTACCAGCTGAAAAATTCCAAAACCCTGTGTCATGTGGAGGAACCTTCCAAAACATTGGATCCCACCCAGGCGCGGCGAGTCGCTCAAAGCCATGGCAACCCCATTTCCGCTGCCACATCACTTTTATTTTTGTGTCCTTAGATTTTTTCCTGTTTTGCAGTGTTTTGCTGGGACCCCCGACTCCGCCTGAGGCCCCAGTGGCCAGGGGCCAGGGTAACCAGCTGAAGTCAGGAACAGCCTGGACTTCCCTGCGTGAACTTTGCCTGAAAGGTTACACATTTTTTAAATTTCAGAGAATATACAGAGGCTTTTCAGCAATTACTGAAAATGGTAAATAGGAAAGATCCTCATCGTTCTGTTTGGTTCCTCTTTGTTCTCTTGGACGGGAGAAATTACTCGGGGGTTAATGATAAATGTTGTTTGGGATTCCAGCTCTGTCACCAGCTGTGCACTGGCCTCTGGGAGCCTCAGTTACCTCATCTGTAAAGTGGGGGGAATACTGCCTGTTTCCTGGGGCCAATGTGACTACTGATGGCGATCACACATTCATTCAACAATATGTATAAGCACTATGTCCCAGGGGCTGTTCTAGACACTGCAGCTACAGCAGCCAACACCAAGCCCCCACCCTCAAGGAGCTCTCACAGTGGGAGACGAGATAATAAACAAACAGGCAAGACAATTCCAGCAGCGATAAATGCCACCGGGGAAACAGGGCAGGGCAATGGGCTAGAAGGTGACAGGGTTGTAGGGGAGGCTGAACAACTTCAGAGCAGATGATCAGAAAGGGGCTCATTAAGAAAGTCACCTCTGGCTCATACAACTCAATAACAAAACAACAGACAACCCAACCCAAAAATGGGCAGAAGACCTAAACAAGCAATTGTCCAATGAAGACATACAAATGGCCAATAGGCTCATGAAAAAAGCCTCAATATCGCTAATTATCAGAGAAATGCAAATCAAGACTACAATGAGGTATCACCTCACGCCAGTCAGAATGGCCATCATCCAAAAGTCCACAAATGACAAATGCTGGAGAGGCTGTGGAGAAAAGGGGACCCTCTTACACTGCTGGTGGGAATGTAGTTTGGTGCAACCATTATGGAAAATGTTATGGAGATTCCTTAAAAAAACTGAAAATAGATTTCCCTATGATCCAGGAATCCCACTCCTGGGCATATATCCCAAAGAAACTCTAACTCAAAAAGATACATACATGCACCCCAATGTCCACAGCATCACTATTTACAATAGCCAAGACATGGAAGCAACCTAAATGTCCATTGACAGATGACTGGATAAAGAAGTTGTGTGTGTGTGTATATGTGTATGTGTATAATATATATATATATACACATATACACACACACAATGGAATATTACCCAGCCATAAAAAATAATGCCATTTGCAGCAACATGTATGGACCAGAAAGAGAAAGAAAAATACCATATCACATACATGTGAAATCGGGGTGGGGGGGGACGGACACAAATGAACTTGTTTACAAAACAGAGACAGACACTCAGACATAGAAAACAAATTTGTGGTTACTGGGGGGAAGGGATTGGGAGGGATAAATTGAGAGTTCAGGATTTATAGATACTAATTACTATATATAAAATAGATAAACAACAAAGTCCTACTGTATAGCACAGAGAACTATATTTAATACCTTGTAATGGCATATACTGAAAAAGAAGATGAAAAAGGAATATATATATATATATATATATATATATATATATATATATATATATATATATAGCTGAATCACTATGCTGTACACCAGAAATTAACACAACATTGTAAACCAACTATACTTAAATTAAAAAAAAAAAAGCTCAGTAAAAGAAAGAAAGAAAGTCACCTCCGAGCCAAGACTTGTAGGGACAGGAGGACGCAGGACACAGGGAAACAGCAAAAGCAAAGGTCCTGAGACGGGAAGGAACGTGGGGTGTTTGAGGACAGAATGAAGGCAGGTGTATCTACAGCCAAAGGGGAGGGGTTGGGGGTGGCAAGTCAAAAAAGCCGAAATCAGAGAGATGGGCAAGGGCCAGATCATGCGGGCTCTTGAAAGTCATGCAAATACTTTAAAATAGTAATAAAAATAATATAAAAATCATTATTATTACTGCTGCTATAAATAAGGAGCTGTTTTCCAAAACACCAAGCTTTTCTAACTTAAGAAACACCATACTACCCCTCTCCTACTGTTTTTCCACCGTTCTCCAATTTGTCATCCTGCTGGAGTGGAAACTGCCAATTCCATTTCAGTCGACGGCTATTAAAAGAACTTTGGAGCTGGTGGTGCCGATGACCCAACATGGGGGCTAAGATTAGCCCAGGAGGCTGTCACCTTTCCTTAATGTGAGAACCAGCTGGGGTTCCCCTTCCTTGGAAAACTTCAACTGTTCCACTCCACCCCACCCCGCAGCAGCCTTGCCGGCCAAACTGTCCATAGAGATGGGAACGAGGATGCGTTTTGGAAAAAAGAAGTTGAGCAACAGGGATTCCCCCTGCAGAAGGCGGTCCTGGGCTGGGAGGCGAGTTCTTGGGGTCAGAAGAGCAGGACCAGCTCCCTGCAAATACAAGGCAAGTCCCCCATCTGTCAGAGCCACCCGGAAGCCAGATGTCCCACCAGGGATCCCACCACTTTTCTGGAGGCTCAGGGGCACCCCAGGTACCCCAGCTTATTTGCTGGCATCGATCCAGGAACCACACTCATGCAGGATTCTTTTAAGATCGACATGGAACGGTCCTAAATGGTCCCTGCTGCCCTCTGCGACCCACTGCAGGATTCGAGAGTCTGTCTCACCACAGAATGGTTCAAGGCAGTGGCTCAGAGCAGCTGAAGGGTCTTCAGGCAAATTAACCTGGTTCTAACCTTTTTCAGAGTGAAACGGCTAATGATCGAGAGTACAGACTCCAGAACTAGGCTGCCTGGGGTCCAGCCCGGCTCTGCTATTTACTGGCTGTGTGGTCTTCACTAAGTTATTTAACCTCTCTGTGCTCAGATTTTCATCAGGAACGTTGGGAGAATAGTAGCTAGCTTGTGGGGCTGTCATGACGAAGCAGACTGGTTAACACAAATAAAGTGCTGAGAACAAGGCTTCGCACATAGTTTATTATTGTTATTAACTTATAATTATTTTTCAATATCTCATGATTCCATGAGATAAAATCCTACCCATGTTTGTCTTCCACAGCCTAAATATAATGATAATAATAATGATAAAATCTTAACATTTAATGAGCATCTACAATGTACCGAGCTCTATGCAAAGAGCCTAATCTGTACCATCTCATTTAATCTTCTTATCGCCCAAGAGAAGTAAATCATCTCGGTTTTATAAAGGAGGAAATCTTGGCTCAGAGAGACGAAGTGGCTTCCCCAGGATGACAAAGCTACTAAACACAGATCATGGCTTTGAACCTAAGCTGTCTGAGCTCAGAGCCGGCGCACGTAATCACTGCAGCTTACCGCCTCCCAGAGCCGGCCCAGCCAGGCTCGCGCCTGGGGCAGCGTGTGTCCCATAAACAATGTCTATGGCCTGAGAAACAAGAACGCTGGCGAGACCATGAAAATAATAATGAACATTCGATGAGCACTCCCTATGTGCTGAGTGCCCACTGCTGGTTTATGCTGCTAATTCCGGGAGGGAAAGACTGTTACTAACTCAATTACTGGAAACTGAGGTCCAGGGAAGTTGAACAAGACGAGGCTGGACATTATCTGCAGGTGAGTCCTCTGACTCCTCCAAGCTGAACTGTCTGCCTCCCACCGGTGTCCGGGGAGATGAGACAACAGTCAGACAGCAGCAGGCAAAGGGCCGCCCACAGACAGCGCTCAGTCAGAGGAAACTGTTCTAATTCCTCTAATTAATGTGCAACTTTCCAAGTCGAGACAGACTCTGGGTTTTCCTCCCTTCAAGAGGTAAACTGAAATTTCTTCTGAAACAAAGAGAAGGAATGCTAGAGAGTAAATGCCACCCCCATCCATCCATCTATTCATTCACTCATTCAGCAAATATTTATTTGAGGCCCTTGAGTAGCTTCACAAGAGCTCCCGAGACAGCTGGAAGTTGTCTGACTCATCTCCACAGGGAACTTGGTAGGACATGGCCTCCAAGCCATCTCTGCACAGTTCCAACAGCCTCCCAAGGAGACTGCCAATCCGGACACGGATACCAAGATGTCTGTATATTATTAGCATTTCCCCCTCTGCTGATAGGGTGCTTAGAAGCCATGCACTTATTGTATTGAGTCAGGAGAAGGCCAGCAGGATGATTTCCTGGTACTGGAGATCCATCAAAGCTGGGAAGGCTAATGCTTACCTGGTCATTTACATGTCATGCCACTCTCCTGCTCAACAACCCACCATAACTCCCTATTACCTTACTCATGTGCAGACTAAACCAAAGCCATGTCTCTATCTGGCATTGGGAGACCTGTCCGTTCTGGGCTCTGCCTGCTCGTCAAAACATTTCCTGGTGTTAACCAGCCTCCACTCTAGCCACATCGCTTTGCTCTCTGTCTCACGAGAGCCTAGTAAATTCTTGCCATAGTACTTCACACTGTTCTACTTCCTGAAAATTAAGCCTTCCCCAAAACGTACCAAGATGCTTAAAAATGTGGATGACTTTTGAACCCACTACATCACATGAAGGCCTTAACCCTAAGAAATAAAAATAACAGTGTTAGCTAACATATTGAGCACTTCCTATATACAGTTTGCCCTCAGTATCCACAGCTTTCACATCCACAGATTCAACCAACCAGATACAAATAATCAAAAAAATCCAGAAAGTTTCAAAAAGCAAAACTTGAATTTGTCACTCACCGACAACTATTTACATAGCACTGACATTGACTAGGTCTTCTAAGTAATCTACAGTGATTTAAAGTATATGCAAGCATGTGCCTAGGTTCCAAGGAAATACTACACCGTTTTTATAAAAGACTTGAGCATTCCTGGATTTTTGTATCCACAGGAGGACCTGGAACCATCCCTCGTAGATACTGAGGGACAACTGTAGCAAATATTTATGAACTCAATCTCATGACCTCCCTATGAGGTAGGACTGTCATCGTCCTTATTATACAGATGAGGAAACTGTTGCCCAGAGAGGTTAAGTAACTTGCTCAAGGTCACACAGCTAGAAAGTAGTAGAACGGGGCTGTGAACACAAGCAGACTGGCTGGAGAGCATGAGTCCTGACCTAGCTGACCAAAGGAGTGTAGAGGACGCTCATCACTGAGTTACTACAATAAATAGCACAAGGTTGGATGCAGCCTAATGCCCAATAAATAATAGTGAAATAAAGTGCTGGATGACCACTGAACGGAGCGCGACGCCTCCATTCACATGTCTGCGTTCCTCTTCACTCACTCCACCACCATAGCCCCTCAAACCCGCAGTGATGACCACATGCCTTCCAAACAACTCTCAAACCCATCCATCTGACTCCAGCCTCACTGCCACAGCCCTACCTAATGTCTTTTTTTGGTGTTTTTGTTTTTGTTTTGCAATGCCTTCATCAAGTCTCTTTAAAATTATCTGCCTTCAAGCATGCTTTCAAAGTGTGAGGAAGCAGTTCTCACGCCCCCGTCCCAGGGCTGGCCCATCCCAAGAGGAGGCTGTGTGAACGGGAAGAAGCACTCCCCCCCAAGACACTGCCTCCTCCCGTCAGAAGCCATCCTGGTCACACACGATGATGCATCCAGTGTGAACGGCGGCCCCCAGAGGAGGTGCCCTCCAACAGTACACAGTCCCCGCAAGCGAACACCTGCCTGGCATATTCTGTAGATCATTGTAAGGGCAATAAACAAACAGACAAACCTCAACACCCCTTTGAATTAACCTACTGAAATGATGTCCATGGAGGGAAAAACGTTAGGTCTAGCATTCACAACTAGCAAATAAATTGTATAACCTGCTGTTCCCCCTCCTTCAGATCACTGTCTTTTTACCGTGTCCTCGTTGGTAAACACATGAACAGACAGTCCATATAAGCAAGAATACACGTGTCAATAAACAAAAATATTAACTCTCTCACAGCAAAGGAAAGCAAAGTCAAAAAAGTACCGATTCAGCAAATACTTAATTTTTTTAAATGGCACTTCTGGGATGGAGTGAAACCATTACTGACACAGTAATCTGTATACCTCTGGAAGGTAGTTTGAATTCTGGAAGCAATGCATTCAAAGCTCTCAAAATGACTATCCAAAATTCTACTCTAGGAATGAACCCTAAATAAACAAAAAGGATACAGGTGGAGATTTATGCATAAGAAGATTCATTAATTAATCCTACAAGTATAACAAGATTAACTGCAGCACTGCTCATAATAAGAATGTAAGGAGCCAATGCTAATTGACTTATAATATACCTGGTGCTATTATAATTATCTGACATGTATGAACTCATTTAACCTTTGTGACCACCTTACTGGTTAATAACTTGTTATTATCATTCTACACATAAAGAAATGGAGGCACAGAAAGGTCAGGTAACTTGTCTAAGATCACAGAGCAAGCAAGTAGCAAAGTCAGGATTTGAACCCAGGATATTCAGGGCCAGAGCATGCATGATTAATCGCCATGCTGTTAGCCCTTCCTTCTTGATAATAGAAAAAAAAAAGAGAGAGAGAGAGAGAAAGAAAAAAATGTGTCTCCTTATGTGAAAAAATAATTTAAAAAAAAGAGTTCGGGATGCGAGAAACCTTATTATCCAACAAAACAACCCGGATCAGTTGAAATGCACTCCAGCATGTCCACGCCACAGTGAACCATGTCAGTATCAAAATCACTGAAGACCTCTCACGGTGGGAAAGGAGGGCAGGAGAGAAAACCCCACACAATGGGATCTCCCTCCCAAATCAGTGCTGTTGGGAAGAAAAAGACGGTCGCTTTTGTATGGCGCTCAAAAGGCCCCCTGACCTGTGGTCTTCTCCGTAAACACGACTTTGGACTCGGCCGTGAAGTTCTGTCCCGTGAGGATCATCTGCTGGCCCCCGTACACCAGGCAGCTGTCGATGTCTTGTCTTTCCACCATGGGCAGCTCGTGGGCAGAGCGCTGGGCTGAGGGCAAGAGAAAAAGAGGTCACTGCCATGACGGCAGACGCCCACGCGGAAGAGGCTTTCTGATTTCACGGCAACGGGACACGACGCCCTCCGCCCGCCTCTGTCACTTGTTGTCCCTGCAAACGTGGAGCCCTCACCCCGGACAACCGGTGACTCTGCAAATGTTATGCTCTTGTCCAGGGGCCCTACGTTATTTGGGCTAATTTGCTCCGAACGACACAATTCATTTTCATGACCGAGGGACAGGTACCTGTTCTCCTTAGAGGGACAAAGGAGAATACAAATTTGATGTTTTCTTTACTTTTTTTTTTTTTTTTTTTTTAATAAGAGGACAGGCAAATCAACTTTTCCCTAAGAGAGTTCCTTTGCTGGCTGCACGCTCCTCTGCACACGACGTCAGCCAGCACGTGAAGGGCTCATGCACATACACTTTCGGACCCGATTCCTGAAGGTTTAGACATTTTTGCTTTGGAATTCATTTGCAATCCTGAATATGGTCTTCAAGACATCCAACTGCCCCCATCGCCTCCCTGCCACATTTCCTAGAACTCCTCCTTGCTCACTGTGCTGCAGTTGTCCTTCCAGAACATTCTCAAACACACGCAGCATGCTCCTCCCTTTGAGTGTCTGCACTTTCAAATCCCTCTCTCTGGAAGGCTCTTCCCTGATGACCTGCACGGCTGCCTTCCTTACGTCTGGCAGGTCTCTACTCAGATGTCACCTCCTCAGAGACGCTTCCCTCCCCTTCTTCTTCCAACCTCCTCCTCACAGTTAAACAGCAGTGCCTGCCCCCGTCCATCTGTCTGCCTGTCTGTCTGTCTCTCCCTCTCTTTTCCCTTCTTCCTGCTCTGTCCTACCTAGTTCATCTCCAATGAACTTTCCACTGTCAGAAACGCTACATGGAGCTTGATTGGTTCATCTGTCTTTTCATCTCTTCCCCGTGAGAATGAGAACCCAGGAGGGAGGAGCGTTGCTCTGTGCACGCTGTCAGCCCAGGGCCGGGGACAGCGCCGAGGACCTAGCAGAGATGCCTGAGATGGATGGATGAAGGGAAGGAAGGAATGATGGATGGATGGATATAGGCACGGAGATGGATGTATCTCAATATATCTTGACACACACAACATATCTCAATTTCTGCACATATCCACATCCACATCCTCACCTGTATCTACAGTGAGGGAAGCAGCAGGCTGAGTGTTTAACCACAATGATATACTTGAATGCTCACAGCAACCTTCTAAGGAAAGAAGTACTAAAATTATTCACTTCTGGGGAGAAAATGAAAGCCTAGGAAAGATCAGGTCAAGGATATGTGGTGACACTTAGATCTGAACCCTTAAGAGCTGGTTTGTCCAGCTCCACAGCCCCATCTCTTAGCCCCTCCAGCCAGCCGATTCTTCTGGAAGGCAGGCTGCAGGAAAGAATGAAGACCCTCTCAGATGCCTTCCCTGGGCAGGGTGAGAAATGGGTCCCAGCCAGCACGAGGGACTATCTCCCTAGCCTCGCCTTGGCAGCGTGGGCTGAAGAGGCCGGCCCTCCCCCTGGGTGAGTCAGCCTGAGCTCCTGGCGTTCCTCCCAGAGCCCGAGAACCGGGCAGAGGGCCAGCCCTTTCCGTGCCAGGGGCCTGCGGACCTCCCCATCCGGGAGCCGGGGACGCAGCCGCGTGAGGCCTGAGGCCCAAACCTAACCCTGCCCTCCTGGCTGGCCAGGGCCTCCAGGTCCCGCACCCTCTTCCATCTGCCCCAGACCCACCTTGAAACCTGTCCCTGTACCATGCACCAGGCAGCCATGCACTGGGTAACATGTAAGGAGTCTACTGTGGACCAGACGCTCCCAGACACTTCACGCTGAAAATGCAGCCCAATGACTCACAAGGACCCCCCTGCCGGGACCTCCCCAGCCCAGGCTCAGCCCAGGCTCTGCCCAGGCTCTGCCCAGGCTCTCTGATCCCAGGGCCCAGGCAGCCAGTGTGGTTCTAAGGAGCTGCCGGTTAAGAGTACATATGAAGGAAGGCTCTCAGCAGAAGCTGCTAATTTCTCCCACATGGGCTGGATTATTAATCCTTTCTTTCAGTAGAGGAGTTTTGTATGACTTCCTAATGGAGCTGCCACAAATGGAGATTTATTAGCAATGAAAACAGCAGCCGTACCGCCTGGAAGAGCAGGTCCCCGCTTTTCAGATCTGCCTTTAATGAGTCTGGGGGGTGAATGGGGGCTTTTGGTCCCAGGGACGGGTGGGGAAGCAGCAAGGGTCATCTCCCTCACATTTTGCAGGTGGAAAGCCTGAGTCATCGCTCCCGGACAAGCTGGCCAAGGGCTCACAGCCAGCCAGGCCAGGACTGGACGTGGCCGTGAGCTCTCAGAGCTGGGCGGGAGGCTGGGCCGGACGGCTGCTCTGTGAATCACTGTGCATTGCTGTGAACACCACTTGGCTATTCTCTGAAGCAACCTCCTTGCTTCTCCCTTCAAAGCCTCACAGTTTCAAGCAACCAACTGAGTCTCCCTTTGCCAAATCTGCATTCCCCACCCCTTCTCCTTACCTGAAAGAAATCTTTTCTAATGAAAATTTAAAGAGAGAGAACAAGAGTCTGGGCCAGCTCCCTGTAAACTTTTATCTGTACTCCAGTCTTGCAATGCCGAGTGTGGACTGGGAACATCAGCTTCACAGGGGTGGGGAGGGGCGGCGGGGGGAGCGGATTATTAAAGATGCAGACCCTCGGCCCTGCCCCGGATCTATTGAACCCAAATCTGCAGCTTAACAAGGAAACCAGGTGATTCCTATGAGCCATCAAGTTTGAGACACACTTCTGTGCTCTGACTAAGCATTAAAATCAGCTGGGGAATTGAAAAACTAATGACACCCAGGCCCTAATTCTGGAGCATGTTTCTCAAGCCGGGCACTACGGACATTTGGTCTGGATAAGTCCCTGTTGTGGGCCATCCTGTGCCTGCAGGATGTTCAGCAGCATCCCTGGCCTGCATCCGCTGGATGCCAGTAGCACCTCCCCACTTGACAACCCAAATTGTCTCTAGACAGACCTGGATGCCTCTGGGGAGGGGGTGGCCAAAATCACCCCTGGTTGAGAATCACTATTTTAGAGATTCTGACTTCAATGGTCTGAAGGGTGGACCTCAGCATAGTTTTTTAAATTTCCAAACAATCCTTAGTAATTCCAATGGGCCACATATTGGCTCTGAGGCACCGCCATGGTAGGATACGTGGGGCCCTGGGAGACACAGAATTCTTGGTTTGCTGTTGCTTGGACCCTGGGGTCAGAAAGCCATGGTTTCCAGCCCTGCCCCTGCCAGCTCTCTGCTGTGTGACCCAGGGCAAGTCACTTCACCTCTCTGAGTCACAGATGCCTCCTCTGTAAGATCCTAACATTACTTGCCCTCATGGGCAAGCAGTACCAGAGAGGCTGCATGTAAACACGTGCACAAGGCCAGTAAATGTGTGGTAAAATATCTAATGTCAAGAACCCAAATGTCCATCAATGGATAAAAGCATAAACAAAATGTGGTATATCTACGCAGAAGTATTATTCAGCCATAAAATGTTAAAAGGCACTGATACATACAACACCATGGATGAACCTTGAAAACATGCCAAGTCAAAGCAGCCAGACAGAAAAGGACAAATATTGCGTGATCTCATGACATGTTCAGAGCAGGCAAATCCATAGAAATGGAAAGCAGACTGATGGTTGCTGGGGTCTGCGGAGTGACTGCCAACGGGCTTCTTCTGGGGGTGGTAAAAAAGTTCTAGAGCTCAGCAGTGGTCGTGATTACACAATCTGTGGATGTACTTAATGCCGCCGAACAATACGCTTTAAAACGGTTAAAATGGTAAATCTTACCACAATTAAAAAAAATAAATCTAAGACAAAGAGACTTAGCTAGTGCCTAGCACATGGTCACCACTCAAGAAACTAGTCTTCACTATTGTTAACTTTCAAAATGATGCTCTTTCCTTCCTGCTCAGCCGTTTTCAAAACGTCTCCTCATTTGTTAACTTTTTAAACCCTTAAATGACAACCCCACTGGATAAGCAAGGAAGACCCTATCAGTGCCATTGTACAGACAGAACAGCAGGTGCTCAGGAACCAGCTTCATCGAGGGGCAGCTCCGGCCCGGGGGAGGCTGCCGTGGCTCACAGTCCTCGGTTGCAGCTCACGTCCCCTACGAGGTGAGCCTTGTACAGGCCTTCCCAGCTCTACACCTCAGCTTTCCCATCTGAGAAACAGCACTGCTAACAGGCCCATCTCACAGGCGGTTGTGAGGGTTAAGTGGGAGAATTCACAAAAACCCTGTTTGGCTCAATGAGCATCAGCTGGGAAGGCTACAAACACTAAGAACTGTAGCTTTTTGAGCAGCTGCCCTGTCGTGGGCACTGGTGAACCGTTGTCTTAGAAATTTCACCAAATATGTGCAGACCCTGTCCTCATGTTCACACACATTACTGCTCTTATCACTGTTGTTCTGGGTGGATCCTGAACCAGAACCCGGGTTTTCTGGGCCCAATTCCTAGTATTTTTCAAAGTGAGGCTCCCAGGTCACCTGCAGTCGAATCACCAGGTTGGGAGAGGTGCTTAATAAAAATGCGGTCACGCAGGCCACACCCCCAAAAGCAACTGGAGGAGCCTGGACATTTGCATTTTAACAATCTTTCCAGGTGACTTGTTACACACGTTCTGTTTGAGGGCCAAGCCCCACACTTAAGAGGCCACCTGAGGACAAGGGGACCCCCTCCGGGGAGGCCTGGCATCCTGGGAGAGCCCAGAGACAAAGCAAACAAATCCAGTTAGCCTCTGAAAGAGGAACTGAAGACAGGCAAACAGCAGCCAAAATTACCCTCCTGCGCTCCACTTCCCCCTCTCTGATGCAACCTCCAACACCTATGGCTGCTTACGGGGGTGGCACCGTCCAGGACCTAACGGAGGGCTCTCCACAAGCCCACCCAGCCTCCTGGGCCGCACCACCACGCCCAGCAGTCCCCACTCAGCTTTTCAACCATGAGACCCCAGACCCTCGAAATCCCAAACCCTGCAGTGATCTAACCAAACCGGGGGCCGCCATCTGACTGCCAACCCGAGGGCCGAGGGCTCACCTGTGGGCAGAGTCTAGACCCTCTGCTCCAGCTCGGTATCGAGGTGGCCCTCCCGCCTGCCCCCGGATTCTGGCACGTCATAATGTGTCTTGGGGCTCCTGTATTTTATGAGCTCTGAAGCAACGGGGCACTGTTGGTTTAACCAGTTGGGGTGTTTACTTTCACTCGCAACAGTGGCTGATGGCACGCAGAGCTGTGGTGGCCAAGGCTCAGTGAGGGAAATTCACACCAGCGCGGGGGTCCTCAGGTCAGCCTGGAAATGGGACATTACTGCCGACTGTCTGCAATTCGCCCATCACAGGGGTGCTGGGCCAAGAATTATGATCGACCCAAGAACTTGAGGAGAAAGGCGGGCGAGGCCGGTCAGGGAAATTCGGCTGTGATGAGTGGGTGGGTTCTGCTAACAAGAGCAAATAATTACAGCTGCCACAGAGAGCGCCCTGGATTCCAGGCCCTCCATACATACAGTTTTGTTTTGTTTATATCATAAAGCACACACATGATGAGGCAATTTAGCGTCGTGGGTCAAAGTAAGGATGCTGCCGTGTGACTGCCCAAGTTCAAAGCCCAGCTCAGTGACATCCTAGCTTTGGGACCTTGGGCAAGTCATGTAATCTCTCTGTGCCTCTGTTTTCTCATCTACAAAATGGGAATAGGCGTAGTACCAACGTCGGCGGGCTGTGTGCAGGCGGAATGAGCTAACGCTGGGGCACGTCGTCCAGGCTCCGTGAGCGCTGGTTATGTTTATTTTTATTGCTAAACTTCATGAGACCACAAAGAAGGAATTATTCCCATTTTGGAGTTGAGGGTGCTGAATGTCCCAGAGGAGAAGGCATATGCCAGAGAGCTCACAGTTACATAAGGTGGACAGACAGACAGCTTGAACCCAGACTGTGGGATTCCCCTATTCAGAGGAACCTCTTTTCAGTAAACCGAAGAAGGACCCAGTGGGAGAGCTGCCAGCCAGCCCAGGCAAGGAGGAGCCCTCCCATAGTCTCATTCTGGCTCAAGCACTGCCCACCCCTGGCCACAGCACTCCGGCTGCTGTAAACCCTGCTTGTCTGTACATCAGGCCCCCGTCCCTGGCTGTGAGCCTGGCCCGGCTGAGCCTGGCTTGGCCCACAACACGGTGCTGACTCAGGCCTTGCCTGGGAGGGGCCGTGAGCAGGGCCAGCAGACTGGCCCCTTGGGTCCCCTCAGCCTGCACCACAGCCACTCCTGGGTCTTCGCTGGGAAGTGGGAGGTGGGACAGAGGAACCCAACTCTCCCTGAGTGTGGGGTTCACCTCTGTGAGGGACCGGTCGGCAGTCACAGCACGGGAGTGGGGCACAGGGTTTGCACAGGCAGGGGTCTGACCTCCAGACCTCACAGAGCCCCAGTCTCGTGCTGCACAAAGCAGACCTCTAAGGCCGGCCCTACAAGCCCGGGAGGCTCGGCCAGTTCACGCAGACCCGGGTCCATGGGAGGAGCTAGTGTTTTCTCTCCTGACCAGGTAATTATGGTCCCACTCCAGTGTTCTAACAGGCAGCCCCCAGAAGATGCCCACGTATCTCCAGTAACCAAGACCCTTCCTGGGGGCTCCCTGAATCTCCATTTGACTAACGAGCTCTCTGGTCACTGGGGGACCCAGGCGGCCTGGACAGAGAAAAGGACACAGGTTTTAATCCCTAGCTCTGCCCCTTCCCTTGCCCGCTATGTGACCAGCAAATCATTTAGCCCTTCTGAACCCCAACCCGCTAGATATAAGCTCTGAGGGCGGCATTCCATGCCTCCAACGCTCACCAGCACATGTCAGCGCCCAAGAACTATTTCTGAATGAACGAACTGAGTCTTTAAGATGTGTTTTCTGAGGCTACAATGAGGCTGTTAATGAGTTAACACATGTAAGAGCTGGGGGCACACGGTAGGTCTTCAATAAAAGAGAATTTTGCCTTCCCCACCCCTGTGAAACTCGCTCAGTAAAAAGCTCTATCTAATCGCATGGTCAGGTAACCATATCAATCAGCAGAGAAGCCACTCCAATCCTGGGCTCCCCCCAAAGCCTAGCTTTCCTGGAACCACCTCCCAGCCAGCCCACAACACCAGCCAGATAACTGTCTAGGCTCCTTCTTAGCAGCAGGGTCCGCAGCCTGCTCCCAGCTCACCTGAAACAACTCATGCCTGTTCAACTCCCACACCTACCACTGCTGCCTGGGCTGTGGACTCTCGGCAGCACAGAGCAGCAGTCAGAAGGACATAACGTCTGCTTTGCAAAGCTACGGGGAGGGCGACAAGCAGGAAAGCATGAGACATACCACAAGAGAGGCACTGAGGTTATGCTACTGGGATGAGACAGGTACCACCCCCATTTTACAGATGAGAAAACTGAGGCACAGAGTGCTAAACAACTTCTCTAGGACCTAACAGCTATGAAGCAGCTGAAACCGGATGTGAACCCAGGCCCTCACTTCTAACCCTCACCTTAACCTGCTTCTTCCCGTCATGTTGGTTTCTGACATTTCTGAAATGTGGTCCCTTGGTCATTGCTTAAAAGCCACCTTGGAGAACATGAGCTGACAAAGGCCTGGCTTACCTGCCCTCTGCCCAGTGCCCCCATTTCACCCAAGATTTAGTGCTACAGGATCTAGAGGGAAACAATCTACTGTAGGGTGGTGGGAGGGCACCCAGGGCCCTCTGAGGGTCACTGAGCTGGTCTCTCTCCAGTTTAGATGAGATGATGTCACCCTTTGTGGTTCTGGCCCAAATGAAACTGTCACTTGTGATGCAGTTCAACCTTGGTGTCCTGGGATCCAGCAAGATGTGGCTATCACAGCCGCCCGGGCCCCTTACTAGATGGCCCCTTACTAGGCAGTTCGTTTAACCTCTCTGTGCTTCAGTTTTCCCATCTATAAAATGGGGACAGACACTAAGTTCATGGTGTTCTTACAATGACCCAGCAGCAACAGAGAAAGGGCTCGACACCCAGCGGGTGACTGGTAACTGTTCCTCTTCCTTGACCTCTTCCCCGTCGGACCCTCTCATCTCCTTTCTTCCTTCATCTGGTCCTCAAGTATTTATTAGCATCTACTGTGTGTGTGCCAGGCACTGTGCTACATGAGTTTTAAAATGTAGATCAAATCATGCCAGTTCCTTATTTAGAACTCAAAGCTTCCTGTTTCACCTAAAATAAAATCCAAAGTGTCCAGCCTCCTCTCAGACCTCACCTCCTACCCCTCTCCCTGCTCTGTCGCTCCATACAGCCTCCCAGGCTGCCTTTCTGTTCCCTGAAGATGCCAAGCGTATCCCTGCCTCGGGGCCTTTGCACTTGCTGTACCCGCCAACTGGGCTATGCTCCCCCATCACTCAGGTCCAGGTTAACATGCCATCTCTTCAGACTGGTCTTCCCAGCACCACTAAGGTTGCTGCTCCCCGACCCCCAAGTCACCAATACATGGTCCTTATTATTTTCATCATGACACTTAGCTCTGTTTGAAATGATGTCTTTGCTTGTTTGTTGGCTGTGGGTTTTCCCCACCAGAACATGACCTCCATGATTGCCAGGACTTTGTTTTGCTCACTGCTGAATCCCCAGTTCCCAGAACTATATAATGCACTCCAAATAGATATTTAATTGAAGGAATGAATGTTAAGAAGCCCACGACAATTATGTGGGTCATTTTGGCCTCTGGCAGGAGCAGAAGGACAAGACAGCAGCTCTGATTTCTGAAGCAAAGCACAATCAATATGTCCGTCTGGTCTCCCTCATTCTCAGTATCTCCACAAAGCCCTGCTGGGTGATCACCCATCTCCCACAATGGACTCAGGAGAGCAAAGTGGAGGAACAAAGTGACGGGGGACCACAGTCTTAGGTTCCCTAAGCGCCTGCTTTCAGAAAAAGGCATGTGAAACCACTGAATTTCCATATGGAAAACAATGGGCCTGGACCCTCCTTCACAGCACACACAGAAATCACCCTGAGAGAAAGAGAAGGAAAAATGCCATATGATATCACTCAAATGTGGAATCTAAAAAAAAATAGAAAAAAAGAGGACACTAATGAACTCATCTACAAAACAGAAACAGACTTGCAGACATAGGAAACAATCTTATGGTTACCAGGGGGAAGAGGGTGGGAAGGGATCAATTTGGGAGTTTGAGATTTGCAAATGTTAGCCACTATATATAAAAATAGATTTTTTAAAAAGCAAGTTTCTTCTGTATAGCACAGGGAACTATATTCAATATCATATAGTAACCTTTAATGAAAAAGAGTATGAAAATAAATCTATGTATGTATATGCATGACTGGGACATTGTGCTGTACACCAGAAACTGACACATTATAACTGTGCTTCAATAATAAAAAAAAAATTACCCTGAGATAGTTTGAATCCCTAATCCTAAAAGCCAGAATCAAAAGCTGCTAGAAGAAAAGAGATGAGAATATCTTTGCTACCTTCAGATAGGTGGAGATTTCTTGGGAGAGCGTAAAGGGCAATGATCCCCAAAGAAAAGGAAATGATAAATTTGACTTCCTCAAAATAAAATATGGATGCCCATCATAAGACACCATTGAGAAAATAAACAGGCAAGCCACCGGCTGGGGAGAAATATTCATAACACATATATCTGACAAAGGATTCAGACCTGGTGTGCAAAGAACTACTGCATATTGACAATAAAAATATGAGGAACCCAATAAAAAAACGGGCCAAAGCTTTGAACAGACACCTCGTCAAGAAGACATGTGAATAGCCAGTAAGTGCACAAATCAGGGTTCAGCATCGTCAGTCTTTAGGGAAATGCAAATTACAGGTTATGCACAATGAGATGCCATCTTACACTTGCTGGGATGGCTACAATTTAAAAAACTGACGAAACCAAATCGTGGGGAGGACGGAGAGCAAGAGGGAGTCTCGTACACTCTTTTACAGAGTGTAAATGACTTAGAAAACACAGAAACTGGAACATGCATTTTTCCCAACGACCTAGCAATTCCATTCCCAGGTATTCACCCAAAAGAAGTGAAAGCATTTGTCCACAAAGGGCCTTGAATGAGAAGGTCCATAGCAGCCTTATTCATGGTCTCCAAACCCCGGAAACAACCCACATGTCAATCAATGGTACATAAACAACTGTTACATTCATACAACTGAATACTGTTCAGCAATTTAAAAAAAAGGATGAACTACCAAATCACGCAGTAACAGAGATGGATCCCAAAGCCATCGTGCTGAGTAAAGCAAACCTGACATGAGAGTCGATGCTGTATTTTTCCATTACATCAAGTTCTAGAGCAGAAACCAGAGCAGCGGTTGCCCGTGTGTGGGGCTGGGGAGGAGGCACTGACGGCGGGGCACAAGGAAACTTTCCAGAGTGAAGGAAAATGCCCTGGATCTCACTTTGGGTGGTGGTTACAGGGGTGCATACAATTGTCAAAATCGCTGACTTCAGTCTGGGCAGTTTACTGCATTTTAATTATACCTCTGTAAAACATATTTATGTCACCAAAAGGGAAAGACTGAAAAGAGCATGTGAGAAAATCCGTTTTCTAGTCCACACCGCATACCCTCCCCCTGCCCCCAATTCCTGCAAAAGTGAATTCACACTCTGTGCTGGGGAGCGGGCGGGGCTTGCTGGGAAACTGCTTTAGAGGTTTTCTGAAAACGCGATGCAGGGAGAAAAGCCATGGAAGATTCTCGTGAGACAAGCATCTGCACCTGTGGGCATGTCCATTCTGCCTCATCACTGCCTTTTCCTCCCACTGGGCAGCCTGGGGATGCTTGTCTTCACACTTTTATTTTTTTTTCTACAAACGTTCTATAGACAGCTATGAGCCAGGCCCTGGCTGGCCCCCGCTGGTCCCTAACCTGACTGGAGAGAGAGTGACAAGTAACTTGGGGTGTCAGAGCACAGAGAGGGGATCCCTTACCCTGTGGGGTTCGGGGCAAGCTTCCTCCTCAAGGGGCCATCTCAACAGGCTTCTTGGATAAGGAGGAGTGACTAAGGGGTAGCTGGGTGGGGGAGGGTCTCTAACTTGGTCGCAGGTCAGAGTCCCCAGGACACCTCTGAGAGTCTCCAGGCCCAGACCTCACCGCGGACCAACCGAATCAGTTTCTGAGGTAGGATTCTGGCGTCATAGTTTTCTCTTGTAACGCCCCAGGGGATTCGACCACGCAGTTCAGCGTGAGAACCAACGTTCCGGATGCAGACAGCACAGGTAAAAGCCTGGGAGTCAGAGGAAGAGCCCAGCGCACGTGGGAACAGAGGAGCAGAGAGGAGAGCGCAGTCAGGAGTGCGGCTGAGGAGGTGCCAGAGCCTCCCACCCCCCAGACTCCCGTCCACCCAGACCCTCAGCATGTGACCTCGCGCGATGAAGCAGAGATGGAGATGAAATCATCCCAGATGAGGGGACCTTACACCCAATGAGATAAAAAATAAAGGGCTCCCAGAAGAAGGCCACGTGAAGACAGGGCAGGGAGTGGAGTGGTACCTCTGTAAGTCAAGGATGGCGAGTGACCCATGGCCACCACCAGAAGCCAGGAGAGGAGATGGGAACAAATTCTCCCACAGAGCCTCCAAGAAGGAACTGACCCTGCTGACACCTTGATTTCGGGCCTCTGGGTCTGTGAGAGATTAAATTTCTGTGGATGCAAGTCTCTCAGTGACGGGAGCTGGTTATCCCAGCCCTGGGAAACTGGTGCAAGAGGGAAGCCAGGGCTCCACCGCCACAGAGAACTCGGCGTGGAAGCTGAGAGCGCTGAGGGTCCCAGGGGAGAGAACCAGCCCACTTAGAGGGGCCGGACGAGGGAAGGCCACCCGCAGCTGCCTCCACGCGAAGGTTTTTTTCTTGGGCAAGACAAGGGTCATCCCCTCTGACCTCTTCCTTGCTCTCTAAGTGGGAGGCGCGGTCATCTGCCGGGAGTGGGAAGTGGGCGGGGTGGCCTCCGGAGCTGGGGGGACTGGAGAAGGTTCGAAATGGTCTCTGCTGAGAATAAGGGAGGGGACCCAAAGTGTCTCTTTGGCGACAGTGAAGATCTAGCAGAAACAGAGGACTAGAACCACGGGGCGCCCCAGCGTGCAAGCTGAGAGCTGACCTCTGGCACAGTGGCCTGTAAGTAAAGACGATAAGTCTGCATTCGTAGCAAATAACTCCACTTTCCAAAGAGTGGCCTCCGGTAGTTTGGTCAAGATTTTTCCACTAGATTCTGAGAACTCTCCTTTGATCCCTAAGACATCATGCAAAAGGCATCTACCTCCAAAGTAAATAAGTTAGCCTTGCAAATAAATACCAGCCCGCTGAGTGTTTTCCTTACCAACACGCCTTCCCCAAGGGGTATACATGAAGTCAATCAGTCAACAAATATTTACGGCACACGTACGCAGTTAATACATGTTAGGGACTCATTTGTCAGCAAATATTGAATATCTCCCCAAGGATCATACAAACAGTAAGTCAATTCACACATAAATATTTATGGAACTACTAGGCACTGATCCAGGAAAACAGAACAAAGGAGATAAAACTGACAGAAGGGCCTGTCTTCCCCCTGTAAGAGGGAAAGTGGCCAGTCGGTAGCTCATTTGGTACTGCAAGGAAGGCCAGTGTTGCAGAAACCAAAAGAAGGTATTTCACAGAGCTAGAAAGTTGGAGACTCTGGGTCTGCTACCTACCGAGTAAAAATGAGTGAATCACCTTGCCAAGAAAAGTCTCAGTTTCCTTATCTATCAAAGCATGAGAGTTCAATCAGCCAAAAAAAAAAAAAAAAAAAAACACCATGTTCAAGCTTCAAACAACTTTATACCTCCCTGAAGATCTCGCTGGGGGTGCATGCAGCTCAGTGATGATCCTTTACATCTCAGTTCGACGTGAGAAAAGTTGACTTCAAAGACCCAAAATGAAGAGATGCCTGGGCTCCTGTGTATGGTCCCTGCTGAGGCCTGCTGCTCCCCACCTTGCTGCAAACCGCAGCCCCATCCTGGAGAGTGAGTCATTCACCAGAAAGGGGAGACCTTTGCTTTTCAAAATCCCCCAAATCACAGAGGAAGAGCCCAAGTTTCCTTCCCCAAACATCCTGAGATGTTCAAAACCAAGACCAAGGTGGGGCACCCGCCACGACGAGCACCTGGGGGTCAGGGGTGGGGTCTGCTGCGGAGGGCGGGGGAATTCCAAGGCTTCTGAGATGATGTTTTTCGAACACTTCTTTTCCCTTGTTGTCTGCTCTTGGGCCTTTCCCTCCCGCGGAGCACAAAGTCACCACCACTTTCAACTCCAGCCACATCTTGACTCACAAACCGGGAAGAAATCACAGGCCTCCTTCGCCTTTTCTCAAGACCAACCAAGACCAAGTTCTGGCTTCTCTCCCCACCAGGGTCCACCCTCTCTCCCTGCTGGCTGAGGGCCAGTCTCCCTCAATCCTTTCTATATAAAATATTCATCTGTTTCCTTTCCTCATCAGTGTCTGATTAAGACTACCTCTGATTAATCCAAGCCATGTGCAGATCTCTGCTGACCCAAAGAGTATCCTGAATTTGTTGCTGCTTTTTAAAAAATCAGGAGATTATTGGTTAATCTTTAAAAAAATCAGAAGATTTGGCCACACTAAGTCTACATTCCCACATGGAAACACTGGCTGGATCTGAATAACAGCATCCCATTTCGGTGACCCCCAGTCTCCACCACTCCCTACTGCCCCCACCCAGCCCCCTTCACTCATTAACATCACCTCCTTGGCCTTTGTAGGCAACTAATTTTGTGACAATAATTATGGTGAAATGTCCAGTAAAAAGAAAAAAAAAAAAAACGCTGCAACATAACTGAATATAGAACATGACTGTAGCAACATAAAAAAATATTCTTAGAAGAAAGAGACTTTAAAAATAATATAAGCAGATTTTGTTTCTGGAACAAAGCTTACTTTCTTCCTTCTTTATGCTTTTAAAAGTGACTTCTAAACTCTCAAATGCTGAGCAGACAGTAAGCTTTGTCACAACAACAAACTTGCCCAAAGTACCTAAGAATGAGCTCAAAGCAGCTTCTCCTTTCGAAGCCTATTAAAGCTGAGCCAGGTCTCTGCTCAGAGCCTTTCCAGATGGCAGATCTTAGCCATTCTATACTGGATTCTGAACATCAATAACATCCTTGGTTATTTATATGTCTACCAGATCATAAGCTCATTAAGGACAGAGAAAACATCATGCTCATCTGCAGACCCCTGGCCCAGCACCAGACACTGAGCAGATTCTCAGTAAACATGTGTCCAGGGATGGGCTGAGGGTGATGGAGACAGGTGGCTCCTGCATGCCAAAGCTCCTGCTCAAACCTCAGCCCTGCTGGAAGGAGTTACCTAACCCCTCATCTCTCTCCCTTTTCTTCTGCAAAATGGGCAACAGGACATCAGCTATTGCCAAGGATGGCTGTGAATATTTAATGAGCACTGCACACTCACAGTTAGCCCAGGGACCAGCAGAGTCACAGTTCAGTAAGCGACGGCTACTGCGGTATTATTGTTATTCTACTGAAAGAAGAGAGGAGGAAAAGAGAAAGAGGACACTAAGTACAGTGAACGCACTCCAACTGCATCCCTGTGGGTCCTGCACATTCTTGTTGGGCACCCTGCCCAGACTACAATGCCTGGGGTGGAAGGTCACACACAGTGCACTTTCCAAAGACCAACCCTGCCCAGAACCCAACTTACAGCATTCGATGGGGTTAGACGCTGTCTGCAAGGAGACAATCCTTCCGCTGGACTCTGGAATGTGCACCCGGAAAACCAGCCTCACTCGCGTGTTCTTTCTCCCAATGTCTGTCTCGCCTTTCCGCAGCTCAATGTCCGCATTCCTAAGCTTCAGAATCCCCGCACAGTCGATGCTGCCAGGAAATGGAGAACTCCGTTGACCACCGACCATCTCAGTGGGCAGGAAAGGTCACCCACAAAACCGCCTTAGTGAACCAAAATAATTCCACCTGCCAGCCACGGTGGAGGCGGGGATTGCAATACACTGATCAATATTTCAGCCAGGAATTTAGACCAAGATGGGGGTAAAACACTTACAAAATAATTAGCGTAATTCCGCACTGGAAATTATTTCTCTAGGGAGGTTTTTTTTCACGCCAACTTTTCTACTCTCAAAAGTATATGAGAAACTCAAAGACGCAACTGGCGAAAATTGATTCTGGACTATGCAATGGTAAGAGTAGTGTATTGACATTAAATACCTTGAGTTTGATCAATGTACTGTGATCACAGAAGAGTGCTCTTATTCTTAGGAAACACAGGCTCAAGTATTTAAAAGTAAAAAGGTGTGATGTCTGCAACTAACTCTCAAATGACTCAGGAGAAAAATGGAGAGACGGTGAGAAAGAGAGTAATAAAGCGAGTGTGAAAAATGTTAACAGGTGGTAAATCGTAACAAATGGTGTAACAGGAGTTCTTTGTATAATTCTTGCCATTTTCATGTTTGAGATTCTCTCATAAAAAGTTTTTTTAGACTCCAATACGTGGGTGCAGTGTTTCCCACATTTTAGGCATATGCATATTAGTTTTATGAGTTTAGACCTGTCTGCATCATTATTTAATCATTTTCTTTAAGTCAAATAAATGTTTAAAATGTAAGTAAATTTAGCTTCATTCCAAGCACAACACAATCCAAAGATGCATAAATATTCTTTCTGCCAATACTCATGAAAAATATCTAGGTCTAGAACTTTTAAAATAGAAACTTTAAAAATAGAACTCTCTGTGGGTCCATCACAGATTGGGATCCACCATCTTAGCTGCTTCCGTCAACTCCAGAGCCCCCTCTCCCACACCCCTGCCACTTGGCCCCACTCACTTCCCGGTGAAGACCCACCGCCCTCGGCACCCACAGCCCTTACGTGGCCCTCATATTGTTTTTTGGCTCCAGGGGGATCTCCAGGACTTTGGTGTTGCCCACGATCTTCTCATAGCTGGTGGTGGTGACAGTTTTCCCCGTGATCCGGTGCACCTGGTAGAAGGCGTGGGGCTTAAGGATGCGCTCGTCGGCCGTCCCAATGAAGATCTGAAGCCCCAGGGGCTTGTTTTCCATGTAGCCATGGAGCTGGGGGCAGAACACAAAATCAAATTATGATGGCGCCATCAACATGCATGCAGGGTGTGGTGGCTGTAGTCCAATTGACAAAAAAAGATCAGAGGAGCTCAGGGGCAGCAGAGAGAGCACAGGATTGCTGCGTCATCTGGAGGAATGGAGACCCAGAAGCAATCTCAGTGTCCAGCCAGAGCGGACTGCTTGGATAAATTACAGGGAACTCCTCTAAAATGGAATGGTAAGCAGCCACGAGAAAGAATGGGATAGATCAGAACTGCATTTATGGAGAATCAGCCAGAAATCGTGCTTAATTAGTGGTCAGGGAGTTGGGGGGATGGTAGTGAGGATAGAAAACAGTCAGAAAAGGTAAACCAGAACTCTCTATAATGGTTGCCTGGAAAGATCAGAAGAAGGAACTTTTACTTTTTACATGATTATATTCCAATTAACAAGTTAGATTTTGTCATTTAAACAAAAAAGAGAGAGAGAAAGAAAAAGCAAGGCAAAAGCACCATCATCTAAATTGAAAGGAAATTAAAGACTGGGAGAAAATACATCCAACATCTAACAGGCAAAGGATTAGTACATAGAATACATAAAGAATGCCTACAAGTGAATAAGTAAAGGGTAGGATTCCTGTCCATCCTGTTTAAAATCCAGTCCCACCCCTGCTGGTTCTCCCTCGCCCCTTCTCCTTCATTTCATCCCATAAAACATACTGCATATTTTCTCAATTCCTTTTGCTTAGGGTTTTCTCCTACAACTAGATCATCCCCTCACTGGGGGCAGGAATGTCTATTTCTTTAACTTGCCACAGAATCCCTAGCACCTAGAACAACATGTGCCACATGGCAGGCATCCTAGTACATGTATTTGCTGAATAATTAATAAAACTCTCCGACAGAAAAGTGGACAAGAGATTTGAACAGGCAATTCACAGAAAAACAAATGACTATTAGCACAGAAAAGATGTTCAATTTCGCTTGTAGACAGGAAGATACAAATTAAACGACCATGGGATATCATTTTTCACCCATGTGATGGACACTCATGTAGGTATCGATGACATGCAGTGTTCTGGAGGCGGAGGACACAGTTACTCTCGCACAGCTGAGGGGAGCGTAAACTGACACAACTATTTTAAAGCGTGTTAGAGTAGTAGCCATTAAACTTAAAAACACATATTCCCTATGACCCAGTAAATCCACTTCTCAGCATGTACCTCAGATGAAGTATTGTGCCTGCAGGAGACATGCACAAAGATGTTTACTAAAACAAGCAGAAGAGTGAACAGTCAGTTACTCTGATTAGGCTTATGAATAATCTGACATGTCCAGGCTATGAAAGACTGCATTAGTTAAAAAACAGCAGGGAAGAAGACATCTATAAACTTGCCCAGGAAGATCTAAGGCTGTTGAAAGAGATAAGCAATTGGTAGAAAAATATGGATTGCGTAATACAACTTATTTTTTAAAAAACACTGAATGTTTTTAATCCATTCATTGATACTCATGTCAATGCAATAGGAAAAGGTGTGGAAGGATGCACTTCAAACTGGCCACACTATGATCACTTCTAGGGACAGAGGAGGAGATCAAAGTTGAGAAGGTGGTCAAAGAGGACTTTAACTTTATTCACAAAGTTATAGGAAGAATTACTGCCTAGAAATTTGGGAAATTTAACATTGGTTTTGAAAAATATTTATTTAAAAAAAAAGAAGAAGAATGTCGAGCTGAGAGTCAGAAGGTGGGGTTCCTGTTTTGCCACTCCCCAGCTGAGAAACGCTGGGCAAATCATGGAATCCTCTATGCCTCTGCTCTTTTCTCTGCAAACTGGCAGGGAAAGGGGTTGGGTGGGATGACAGTGACAACTCACTGAGATCCTACCATTCCACAGAGTCTAGAAAATTTCAGTAGGATCTCCAGTCAACTGCTCCAGGGCAATGGGTGATTACAGACGGTCTAGGATGGTGCTGTCCAATACAACAAGTAACACAAAAATAAGATTAATTCAGTTTCCCCATCACACGAGCCCCACATTTCAAGTGCTCAGCAGCCACAAAGGGCTAGTGGCTACCGTAACGGACAGCACAGATAAAGGACATTTCCATTATTGAGAAAAGTTCTATTGGACAACGCGAGTCCAGAAAGGTGGCGTTCTCTCGTGCCCTGCTAAACTCTCTACCAAGAGACAAGCTAAGGGTGGAGCAGAGACAGATGGCAATCTTCTTCATAACCTGCCAGGCTGATACCCACAACATTTACATACATGTCTGATACACACCCAAGAAGCACCCTCGGGCAAAGGTGGAAATGGAGTTAGAGTCTCTTATCGTTCTCCTCCTATGCAAATCAAAGACCAGGCACTTCTCCCCAGGACAAAAATCACAGGGAGAAGGGCAGCATTGAAAGAGATTTTGTTTTTGTTGTTCTTGCTTTGCATTTGGATCCAAGATAAGTAGATTTCCTCATCTTCCCTCCTGGATACACCAGGAAGTGGTAACAGTATCGTGAGTACCAAGGAGGAGGGTAGGTAGGACAGATAGTGACCCTGATGGTCTGAGGTTCATCTGCCTCCCCAGGTTAGAAGAGCAGAAGTTGCAGGCTGCATGTGCTCAGGGTGAACAGCTAGGGAACACCTAGGGGTTAAATCTGTCACATCCCCAAGGCTCTCCCTGAACCCAGCCACCTGTCACCTCCCATGATGGCACACTAGTCCAAGCCACCACTGCCTCTCCTTGGAGTGACCACGACTGCCCCCAACTGACCTCTTGCTGCTCTTTAACAGACCAGCCCAATGATCTTTTTTTAAAAAATGCTAATAGACCCCGACTGTTGCTCTGCTTACAACCCTCCAAAGACTTCCTGTGCCTGGAGAATAAAATCCAAACTTAAAAGCTATGGTCTAGGAGGCATCCAACAGCCCAGGCTCTGCCTTTCTATCCCTCCATCCCACTGCCAACCCAGCCATCCTCTGTTCCCTGAGCAAACCAAGCGCTCTCTCTCTCTCTCTCTCTGACCTCAGGGCCTTTGCACAGCCATCTTCTCTGCCTGGCACACCCTTCCACCACTGCATTTAGCTCTTAGATCTTCAGGTCTTTCCCAAACCACATTATTTACATATACCCAGTACTGGAGCCCGCCCTTTCAGCCTTGCAAGAGCCAGATGGTTAAATTTTCAGGAATTTTAAGAGACACTTGACATCACTTTGGTAGCCTGAAATCAGCCACAGTGGGAATATTTACACCACAAAAATTGGCAAATGCTGGAAGTCAGGACTTCTTTTTTCGGAGAAGTGGATATTAAACACTCACTAGCACGTCATGGAAATAGTGACTTCTTTATCATCTGAAATTTTCTTGTCAATTGTTCATTTGCTTAGTATCTTTCTCAGCCAAACATGAAGTCCATGGTAGCAGGAAGCTCTTGTGTTTTGTTCAGTATGATCAGTAAACATGTGGAATCAGTGGTCACCATCAACAGCAGTGCAGTAGTTAAGTGCACACTGCCCCAGGCCCAGCCCTGTGCCCCAGTGCGTTACAAACCTCTAGGTAGGATGGGCCCATTTTATAGATGAGGGAACTGAGGCTGGAAAGGGAGAGATGGAGGGAGAGAGAGAACGACAACAGCAACCAAAACAAAGACTGTTGCCCCTAAGAGAGGACCCGTGTCTTTAAGCAGGCCCCCTCAAGTCCCAGAGCAGCCCCAGGTTGAGCTGGACTAGCTGATACAATGGACTTTCAATCCAGGCTCTGCTTCTTAAGAGCAGCTGTGGGACTCTGGAGCTGTGACTCCACTTCTCTGCGCTTCCATTCCAAACAGGGACATCACCTCCCACTGCCCAGGGCTCTTTCGCAGGCTAAATAAGATGACCTTTGTAGGGCCCCAAAGCCCAGCACCCACTGGGTACCCATGAAAGAATTCTCCTTGTCATCGGAGGGTGATGCACATCCAGACACAGAGGTGACATGACAGAACCGAACGGAGAAGCTCAGAGTGAGCAAGACTCACAAGGTGAAAAACAACCTTAAACATCCTCACGTGCCATGAAACCCAGGCCCTCATTCTGTCTTCTCCATGGGCGCGGGCAGCTAAACACCGGGTTTAGCTAAATTTCCCGGGTCGGGGTGGGGGTGGGGGGAAGAAACCACAGCATCGTGATTGAGAAGAACGCTTCCCTCCGATATCCACCCTTCCCTTCCCCAGAAGGTGGTAGGAGGTGCCCGGGTCAGTTCATTCTGGAGGAGCCGTGCCAGGTCTCGGAGGTCTAAGAAGAGCACATGGCTATTTACTTGCTTCTGCAAAAACTGAGTGACTTGGGTCATTGCAAACGCAACGTGGTGTCTTGGGACAGTAGGATCTGCCCTTGAGGTCCCAAATGCCCTGTTGTCCCCAATTTCAGGAGACCTCGGTCATGAAGCCTCTTTCCAGGCTTCTCCAAAGGTAAGACCATCTCAGGGGCATGGCAAGCAGGGTTGCCTCCCAGAGCAGACTCCTGCGCCCACACTTTGCAATTAAGAAGCTCAAGGTCAGCCGGCCTCCAAAGCAGAAGAGGCTCCACTTCCTGCATCCGAAGTGAGAGCGAAAGTTTTTTGCTTCTTGTAATTTCCAGGCAGTCTACCAGGTTCCGGGAGGAAGAGGAGTTTCTGGTGCGCATCGGGAGGGTCTGACGCACAGGTAGGAAGCTCTGAAGCTGACTGAATCTGCACAGCAGTGGAGGGGAAGCAGGGGGGTTCCTTTTTTGCATGAGAAAGCTGAGGCTCAGCAGGGTTAAGTGACTTGCTCAGGACCCTGCAGCTCAAAAGCCCCAGAGTGGAACCCCAGGCTTCCTCGTCAAAGCTGACTCCTGACTCTCCCAGATCCTGGACCACGTCTATTAAGACAAGCAGGTCCATCCCACCAGCTCAGTAAAAGGAACCCAGAAGTGACCATGGTTTCCACATCTCAGAGACCTACAGATTCAGATAATGCTCATCATACCCACACCCAAGTCCCAGTTCTCCCCACTCTTAGCGGCAATTTAACTGTCCTAATGCACAGATACAGCGCATCAGTGCGTGTGGATACTTGCTTCCTCTTCATTTTTTTTTATAAAAGTAATAAGGGTTCATCCATGGCAGAAAAACAGACAATATAAAAATGTATAAATTATAAAGAAAATACTCCCTCAAAATAAGTAAGCACATTGGTGTACTTCCTTCCAGACTCTTTTAGGCACACAGAGAAACATCTGAGATTCTATCTTGGATACTGTCTCCACTTAACAAGGTAGTGTGACTATTTTCCCTTGTCATTAAATGTTGTTTAATGGGACAATCTCAAATGATGTCACAGAATCTCCCTGGGCTTAGACTGGCACAAAGCAAGTGAGGGTGCCGGGCATGTGACTTAAGGAGGCACCGGCTCTCAGGGCTGTGCAAATGCAAACTGGGTGCCCGAGAGAGAGTGCTGCCTTAAATTTTACCCTCTCCCCCTTGCTCCTCCCCCATTTCCAACCTATGGAAGGACCCGCAGTTTTAACCCCTACAGTTGGGCATTTAGGTTGTTCAAACGTCACATTATAAATGCCGCAGTGAGAACTCATAAATGACACTTCCTTGAAAGCGATTTTTCTATCAACTACGCTCAGAGCTTTTTAAATACTCTCAGATGGACGAGGCTGCCATCAGATCTGAAATGTGGGATTGATTTTCAGAATGGCAACTGGCCAAAGAAACTGTTTTGAATTTTACTAAAATCAAACTTTAACAATGTTAAGTAGCATTTTTTGTTGTTGTTGAATTTGGAATATTAGGAAATTGGTATCATCCTCAAAGATTACATTCTGAAAGAAAGGGGAAAGTCCATGGGGATGTTTTATTGTAATTACCAATTGCCACACAGCACGTGGGGAGAACGTTTTTTCAAATACATGTGGATTTCAACTTCTACCTTTGTTTTTGGAGGCAAAAATTGCAGAACACAGCTGCTACTCAAAACCTGCTCCCATCTCTCTCTCTCTCTCTCTCTCTCTCTCTCTCTCTCTCTCTCTCTCTCTCTCTCTCACACACACACACACACACCAGGGAGACTAGTCCATGATTTTACTCTCATCTCAGTGACGCCAACAAGCATTACTATCCATCTAATGAGCACCTATGAGTAACTTCGTGAAAAATCCTAATTCATGACAGCTCCCTGTCTCGCCGCCGTACTGGAGCCATCTCAAAGTCCCATCAATTTGGTTTCCTAAAGTGCCCTTGAATCCACCACCCTTCCCCTGTCCATCACTGCCACCCTAGTCCAAACTACCACTGTTTCTCTCCCTAGAGACTTTCCCTGTATCCCCTCCAGTCCTCACCCATCATTTCCCACTCTATGGCCAGAATAACCTTCCATCAACTTCAGCTGGCTGTTAGTCACTCCCAGCTCCCACGGGCTGCAACGCAAGGTGCGACCTGGCCCCACCCCAGATCATGCCCCTACCCCCTTACCATGGTCTTCCCTGTGCCTGCTCTTTCAGGAACAATCCCCCTCCTCACCTCACCCCCTACCTTTGTCCTAGTTAATTCTTAGTCATACTGCAGAATGTGGCTCAAATATTATTTCCCAAGGAAGTCTTTCCTGGCTCCCGGACAAGGCGGGGCATCCCAGTAAGAGCCTTCCTTGTTGTATTTCTCATAATTGCAAGATATAATTAACTTGCCTGATTAATTGTTGCATGTCTCTCCCCTTTTCATCCTCTTACAGTTCCATGAACAATTCAACCGCCCTTCTACAGAAGAGGAAACTGAGGCTCAGAGATGCAAGGCTCCCCACTAAGCAAGAGGCAGTGCAGGGATCTGAACCCAGGTTTGAAAGCAGGAGGATTACTTCCGCCATCTGCTCCACGAGGGACTGATGAAAAGACAGAACAAGGGTGCCACCCAGGTAAAACCTGCCCTGGCTGAAATATGAAAACCTCAGAGCAGAGTCTGCAGAAAGAGGGGTGTGCCCAAATCTGCAGTAGACAATTTTGGAGTTGCCTTTCAAAATTACAATGTACACTCCTTTTGTAGTAATTCCATTACTAGTGAGTGGGTTATCCTATGGGTGTCCTGGCAGATGTGCAGAAAAACACTGATGACAAGGTTATTCAATGCAGCATTCTTTAAAATAGCAAAAGGTTGGAAACAACCTAAAGGTCCATCAAAAGAGTACTGGTTAAATCAGCAGTGGTATATGATGGACAGTAATGCTGTTATAAAAAAGAAAAGAATGAGTATGCTTAGGACCAGCCAACAGTTACTAGGAATGGCAGCCCCTGGAGTTGTGCAATGCACAACCTGGGCAACCATATGGGGCATTCTAGGGAAGCTTTTTACATACTGATAGAGAATAATCTCCAAAATATACCATAACCTTGGGAACAAATACATCTATTTGTGTTTTAGGGTGAGGAAGAGGGGTGTGTGTATGTGTGTATGTGTACAAGGGTGTGTCTATTCAAAATAAAAGTGGAAAAGAAATCAGGCCTCATTGTAAAATGTCCACTGGATTTTGATCATTCCCAGGAAGAAGCTCCGTGCTCCAAGGACCCCATGGTTGTAGCTCCCCTGAACCTAATATGTGGATTACAGTTCAACACAAATGAACTGTATAACATAAAAAATATAGCCAAAGCAATCATTCAAAGAAAATGACCCCCTCTGCTTTTCCCTTTGTGAACCGTGACATTCCTTCTAAAGGCCACAAGGAAGAAAAACCACAGCAATGAAGGTCCAAATAAACATGCACTGTCCCATCCCAGGCTGTGAGGAAAGACCCAGAACCCCTCTACAGAAACCTCAAGAGCCAGAGTCCAAGGTGGAGGCCTTCAGCAAAGGGAGAGGCAGGCAGAGGCGCCAGCAGGCTCCCCTCGAGTCCAGGGCACAGGGCCCATGCCGGGAGAGGCACACACCGCACACCGCACACCACACCCAGCAGAGCCATGAGTGTTGGCTCAGGGTTGGAAATCCAGCGAGAACCTGACTGCTTCCCACCGGCCCTGTGACCGCCATGAGGGTCCGGGCCACCATCACTCGTCCCTGGGCCACTGCAGTGGACTCCTTCCTGGTCTCCCTGCTCTCCTCCTTGGCCACCTCTCCCCAACCCCGCTCCACGGAGCCTCCCCCCCACAGCAGCTAGAACGATCTTTAAAGCTGTGCATGAGGTCTCACCGCTCCCCTGCTCAGCCCTCCCCAAGAGCAAACATCTTAAACATCTTATTCGGATCAAAAAGCCAATGTCTAGCATGACTCAAAAGATCCTATCTGACCTGACCCCTCTCCTCCGTCTCCAGCCACCCTCCCCCCGCCTCCACTGCAGCCACACTGGCCTGGTGGTCCTCAACTGAGCCAGGCAGACGCCAGGCACACTCCGGCCACAGGGTCTTGGCAGGTACATGTTCCCTCTGCTCGGAGCGCTCCTCCTCTCTGTCCCCAGGGCTCGTCCCTCTCTTCGCTCAAGCCTCCCCCAACATGACCCCTCAGCAGAGAGGCCTTCCCCAACCGCTCACCCCACTAAGGCAGCCCACCCTCATTTCACTCTTCATCCACTCACCCCGCTCTCTGTTGCAACAGCCATTTACCATCGCCTGACATCATGTGGTATTTACTTGATTTGTTCTCTGCCTCCCCCTCCAGAGCATCAGCAACTTCTCTGCCTTGCTCACCGAGGCATTTGCAGTGCCTCGAATATCATGCAGGTGCTCCACATGTGAGCAACACCAGGAGGGAGGTGAGCCCCCCAGCGGGGGTCTGAGTGGCTTTGATCCTTCCAGACCCTTCCCTTCTCCATGACAAAGGGCTGTTATGCTGCCCACACTGGCTTCTCCAGCTGATGCAATTACCTTCCTGGCCCACAGCAACCATTGTGTCCTGCTCAGCGTGGGCACGACTGGGCAGGTTGGACAACTGGTACCCTGTTCCAAAAAGAGATGACAGCATCTCCCAGGTGTGATGAAATAGGAGCCCCACATCTGCTTTCTCACCTGAGTGGGGATCCCACTGGCCAGATACATCTTGAGATCTCTTTGACCAGATGCCTCTATGATAGGGCCACATTTAATGTTATGTCATTTTATTTTATTTTATTTGAGGTACAGTTGATGGACGCTATGCTGTAAGTCTCAGGTGATCCACAATTTTTAAAGGTTATAGTCCATTTCTAGTTATTATGAAATGCTGGCTATATTCCCAGTGCTGTACAGTATATCCTTGTAGCTTATTTATCTTATACCTAGTAGTTTGTACCTCTTAACCCTCTACCCCTAGCTTGCCCCTCCTCCCTGCTTCGATAGGGCCACATTTAAAAATCACAAGGTGAGCCCTAAAAAGAGAATTAGACATTTTGCACAGGCTCAAAAACAAACCAAGTCAGTCTCTTTTGGTATTCTAAATTAAGAATCAAGTCATTCTATATTTCTCACATCACTGGAAATTAAAAACAGGCGCATCTACCGCACAGCAAGCACACTGACTGCAGAGAGAGGCTGGATGGTCTGAAACATGCTAAATTTGTTTCCAATTACCATGTCCACATTTGAAACCCCGAGGAAGCCATAGAAAACAGTGTGGAGAGATCAGAGGCAAGGCACATTAGCCTCATGGGTCCCAGCACCCAGGGCTGCACCGCATTCCCCTTCCCCCACAGCCCCGCCCCCAGGGGTATTTGAACAAAGAAACTGGATCACTTTGCCTCCTCCCTCCCGGAGACACCAATTTTCCCTTCTCGGGTCCCACTCACTCCTCTCCACTCTCAGCCCCGGCTTCTCGTCCACTTGCCAGGCATGTCAGCTCAGCCAGGGCTTCCCACCAGCATCCCTGTCACGACCAACTATCTCTCCAGGCCAAGGAGCGACTGAGTCACATAGGAGATGAGTCTGGAAGTCCTGGACTGAAATATGCAAGCCTTCTTGGAGTCGAAATTTGGAAGGAGTTTTATTTTTCTGTTGTTTTAAGAAGCCAAACAAGTACTTCTCACATCTTCTCTCTGTGCTCCTCCTTGGGCAGAACCAATGTAACTTTGAGCGTACGAACCCCGGAGAAGTCAGACCACCTGGATTACCTCCTGGTACGGGCACGTCCTCTGTTACGGGAGAACTTTACCTCTCCAGGCCTCAGTTTCTTCACCTGTAAATGGGACTAAGGGCAACGCATAGCCCACTGGGTTGCTGGGATGATCAGGTGAGTTACACACAAAGCATGTTGCAAGCATTCAGTAAATGTTAACTTTTACTAATATTCCTTCACCGATGGTAATTCAATTCCTCCTTCTAGTTTCAGTTCTTAGAAGAAATCATCTTGAAGGTTATCTTTCAGCTCTAAATTGGAATGACCCTCAGGTGCATTTGGAATAAAATCCAAATGCCTCATCACAGTCTACAAAACCTTGCATGATCTGGCCCTTGCCCCTGTCACAACTTCATCTCCCCAACTCTGGTCCAGCCACATGGGCCTCTTTGCTGCTCCTTTAGACAGGCTGAATTTAGATCTACCTCAGGACCTTTGCATGGGTGCTCCTTCAGCCTGCAGCACTCTTCCCCCCGGTCTTCCCATGGCTGGCAACCTCCTGATTCTTTAGGTCTCAGCCTAAATTCAGGGCCTTCTTTGAGCAGCCTGGCTAACGCAGAACCACTCCCCCACCCCCACTGTCATTACACCATTCCTACTGATTTCCCTCCTAATCATGATAAACGCATCTTACTTATTTGCTTATTGCTTACTGTCTGTCCCTCCACTGCAATAAAAGCTTATTCATCACTGTGTCCTAGCCCCTTGAACAGTACCTGGCCTACAGCAGATGCTCAATAAATATTTACTGCGTAAATAAATGAACAGATTAATTCTCAGGTTCCTATGTGGCTCAACATACTGCCAAGTGATTCATCCTCCAGTGACCCTGAGAAAGGAGGCTTATTCATGTCTAGAAGAGAATCCCCATGTTTGGAGTAGGCCTAAATTCACTACCACTTGAGCCAGCCTGTAGGAATGTGTCTCACCATGAAAGAGACATATTATACCAGGCCAATTCCATTGGAAGTCAAAGAGGAGACAAGCTTGGGGTGGAAAAATGAAGCGTACAATCTCTTCTCCAGGGAGCACTTAGAGATCGACACAGGGAGAGACTGAGTCAAAAGTGCAGTGACTTGGCAGCCTCGTGGAGATGGTGAGGAAAAGTGCGGCACAGGCAATGCCCTCTGCTACCTGTGTGTTCACCCAAAGACCAGACAACAACGGAGAGCGTGCTTCAGAAACATTCCTCCAGGAGTCCCTCGCTCAGGACACCAACCTGATATTGAGGAACAAAGTGTCTGCTGTCGGTAAGGGACCTGGGTTCTGGCAGAAGCAGGGAGGAGGGAGGAAACTGAGCCCCCCGGAGGGGGCCATTGAGGACTGAAGGCAGCTCATGAAAACCTCGTGCACTTTTCTGACCCTGAGCGGTGGTACCCAACACGGCAGTGTGTGAACACCCCAAGGACGCTGGGACAAGAATCCCGCAGCTGGCTCCAGCAGCAGCCCCTCTGAACACTTTGATAAAACGTCCCACCGAAACTGCAGCTCAGCCTCATGTATATGTTTCACCAAAGACAGAGCCCTCTGGGCGCGGCATAAGCCCTGGCCCCTCCTCTTTCAACTTGGGCCAAAAGTTGAAAAAGAACCCCGAGATTGTGGGGTGGGAAAAGGCAGGACTTGCGAATTGCAAAAGAGTCAGCTGAGCCCGTCAAGACATTAAAAAGGTGAGTTATTCCCCATCAAATGACACCCCCCGCCCCCACCCCAAAGGCCAGGCAGGTCTCTCTGGATCCAGACCAAGAATTCTGAGTCACTTTTGCCACAAAGGGGAAAAAAGGAGAAGGCAGACGTGATGTGTACCTTTCCGCACTCTATTTTGGGATTTTAAGATCCAATTTCTTTCGTTTCAAAGGGTCGGTTTTTGGAGGGCTCTGCAGAACTCTTGTACCGTGCACACGGCGAGACAGCGCGGAGACGGGCCTCTGTCGGTGACCTGGGGAGAGGCGGGGCCCCTTTGGCAGATCAACAAATCGCATCACGCAGGAACAAGGAGCCCGTTCTTGTGTGGAGCCACACGGGGCCTGGCTTTCATAACATGATGGAAGCATGTGGGCCAATCCGATCTGACTCACCTCTTCAGGGAGGCAGCTCTGCGCTCATTCACTCATTCGTTTATTCGTTCATTCAGCTGAGGGCCTCTCAGCAAAGAGATGCTAAGCTGAAAGCTGTTCTCAGAACAATTCTCACATGTCCTTGTGGTGAAGAATCGGGTGCCTCTCTGGATGGATGGTGACATCTGGGATTATCATTATCCCCCCATTTATTTAAGATGTGGCGTAAAAAACAAACTAACGCACCGGGATTTCTCAGCCTCAGCACTGATGACCAAGGTTGATTTGGGGGCCAGATCATTCTCTGTGGTTGGGCCATTTGTTCCTGTAGGATGTTTACTAGCATCTCTGGCCTCCACCCACTAAACACCAGTCGCCTGCTCCCCACTGCCAAACCCAGCTGTGACGACCAACGATGTCTCTGAACGTTGTCAAATGTCCCCTGATGGACAATATCAGCCTGCTGAGAACCATTCTTCAATTACACTGACACTTGTGGAGAAGGGGCTTTTTCTTCAGAAAATCCGGATTAGAATCCTACTCCCTGTCCATCAGAAACTGCCACTGGCAGGATCTTCAAAGGGCCTCTCTACCCCTTCAATTTCTCACCTTCTCTTTCACCTTCTCCAGATCCTACAATCATCTCGTGCCCAGCCCTCTGCACCCACCCCCTTGATAATCTCCTTGCTTTTCTCTTGCCCTCTCCCCATCCCACCATCCCAAATACATTTTCTACAAGCAGCCAGAGGTACCTTTTTAAAAGCAAATCACATCACATCACCCCTCTACTTAAAATCCACCCATGGCTTCCTGGTGCATAAAGAACTAAGTTCAAGTTCCATGCCCTGCAAGGTCCTGCATCATCCAGTTCCTTCTTCTCTCTCCAGCTTTATCTTCTATTTCTCCTTCCTTGGTCCACTACAGGCAGCCACAAACACCTAAGCTTCCCTGCCTCAGGGCATTTGCACATGCTGTTCCTCTATCAAGAATGCTCTTTCCCTGATTCTCATCTGCCTGATTCCTTACTGTCATTCAAATAGCAACTTAAAGAAACCCATGCCTGGAGAGGAATCCCCTGATGACCCCAATATAAAATAAACCACCTCCCCAGACATTCTCTCCTATTACTCACTTTTTCCCTTAAAAACACATCATCACAATCTGAAATGACCCTTTTTATGGTTTAATTTCTTCAATGTCTGTTTCCTCATTGAAATGAACACCTCATTTTTCTCCTTCATTTGGACTTGGAGCCTGGCACATAGTAGGTACCCAATAAATAAGTAATGAGCAAGTAATCTGTAGCATCTAGACATTCTACCATGAGCATATATAACCTTTGCTATAAGAAAAACAACTTATTAAAAAAGTAACAATAGTCACACTTTGCCCAGCCTTGTGAGCACTGACTTCCAAGGCCCCTGGCCCCTGCACCTTCATGCTCTGTTTTGAAGGTTAGAAGGACCAGAGTGTCATCTGGATTTTGTAGGTAAGGAAACCAAGGCTCAGATTCACTTATTCTTTTACTAACTAGAGATAAAGTGCTTATGAGTTCTAGGTGCTGGAAACTCAGCACTGAATAGACAGACAGGACTAGCAGGAGGGAAGCTGTGGGTTTTGACTTATGGGTATAGACAGGCTCTCAAAAGAGACTCTTAGAGGTCCCCAGGGACCATGCATCATAGGAGACCTTTCCTGCCCTCCCATCAGGTGGCATCCTTCATGGACCTCTCCCAAAGGTTTATTATATCTACAAGTTTAACCATCATCTCTCTAGACCACAGGCTATGGAAAACCACATAGTAAATGAAGGACCACATCCCTCAAAACTTCAAAATTGTATTATAAAAACAGTGTTTCCATATCTTTCTTCAAGGTCATCTGTCCTGGCAGAGACCCCTTGCTCTCTGTCCATTATCCATTTTCCCTTCCTTAGTAACAGGGGCCCCATTATCTTGGGTGGCAACAAGTAAGTCCAGCTGAGTCCACACTTCCCAACTCCCTTTGCAGACAAATGTGGCCACATTACTAGGTTTAAGCCAAAGAGATGTAAGTAAAAGTGTGGGGAGGACTTAAAGAAACATTCCCCAGAGGAAGGTAACATAGCTGAGGAGTGGGCCCTTTTGCCTTATCTTCTTTCTTCCTTGGAATTACACTGGTTGGAATATGGATGTGATGGCAGCAGCTCTAGCAATTATTTTGGGCCATGAGGTGAACTTGAGTGGAACAGAAAGAGAGGAGGAGCCTGGATTCCTAATGATTTCATAGTACTGTGGATGACCCATTTCTAGACTTTCTGCATAAGAAAATTAAATTTTGAGTGTTTAGGAAACAATTACTGTGGGTTTCTTTTAGATGCAACTAACCCTAAGCCTAATTAAAAGACTTTCATCCTATCACCATTAATATTGTTTCCTCCATGCCTTCATGTTCCCCTCTACTGCATCTCAATGGGAATAAAATGACCGTGCTTAGGTGAACCTCAGTTAAAAAAAAAAAAAACAAAACTAAACAAAACTCAAGGTTCAAAGAGCAGACATATTGGTGCACAAGCTTGCCTTACAAAAGGTTTCACAAAAAATGATTTCTCTAAAGAGCCAGTACCAAAGGTGAATCTGAAAGAAACTCACATACAAAGAGTCAAAAAATCCAACTGCTCAGAAGCATCTCGGGTTAGCAACACCCAAGTCAGTCTGCAAGACTGCTCGCCCTCTTGAGCACAATCGGAGTGAGCATCTAGAAAGGCTGGCTGACACATGCAGGGGTGACGATGGTGCTCGCTAGAAATAAAATTGCTGCTTACTTTCTGTCTGGTCTCCGAATTGCTTTTTCCTGGTTGAAAGGTGCCAAGCCTGGCAGCTTTCTAAAAATTTTAAATTCAAGTCAAGTCAACAAATATTTGTTGAGCACTGTCTATTCACAAAAAGGCCACGCTAGGGAAAATCTGTATAACAGGGGATGCTATAATTAATCATAATAATAACAACAACAGTAGCAGCTAATAATGTATTGAGAGCTCGCTAAATATTGGGCACTGTTCTAAGTACCAAGATCTGTCAACTCATTCAGTCCTCCTGGCAACCTTGTGAGGTAGGTACTGTTATTGTCTACAAGAGGGAACTGAGGCACAGAGAGATTAGGCAATTTATTCAAAGTCACACAGCCAGGAAGGGAGAAGCCAGGGTTCCAACCAGGCATATCTAGCACCAAGGCCCATTCCCTTGACCACTGTATGACATTCTGCTCCTACTGCCTCCAAAAGAGGAGACAGCACCCCCACAAGGGGCCACACAGTGTCCTCAAACCTTAATCACTCTCTAGTCACATTCCTCAGCTTTTACCATTAGACACTGAATTTTCCCCTTTAAAATGTAACTCATATTTTTACTTATAGAAATTTATTTTAAAATGAACTTTATTTTTATACACTATATAGCTATACAAATATTTATACAACATATACTATATGTTTACCATAAATATCTATACAAACTATCATGTATAAGCTACAAGGATATATTGTACATCACAGAGAAGAGAGCCAATATTTTATACCAACTAAAAATGGAGTACAACCTTTAAAAATTGTGAATCACTATGTTGTACACCTGTAACTTATATAAAATTGTATAGCAACTATAGCTCAATTTTTTTAAAGTAAAAAAAAAAATCAGTAAGCCCTTGAGTTAAAGCTACTAGATGTATTTGGATATACAATAACCGTCTTCAAAAGCCTTCGATAGACAATGCTGGCAAAATATTGACAGCTGTTGAGTGATGGGTATATAGGGGGCTCACTGTAACATTCTAATTTTATGTATGTTTGAAATTTTCCATAATTAATTTTTAAAAGAATAAATAAACAAACTTTATGTCACTGCCACAAATAGGAAACCAGGATTACCAATTGGCAATCAAAGATGCACATAAATACACAAACAAAACAAGAAAATAATTGCAAATATTTTTTCAAATGCTGCTTAAGTACAACTGAATTCATCTACCAGGGAACCTCAGGGAACCCAAGTTTGCAGAACACTGACTGATGCACAAAGCACGTTCCAGGCGGCGCTAGGGAGAAGCACAACCAGGGTTGGGGAGCCAGGCGATCATCAAGGGACTGGTTAAGAAACCACCTGTGTCAGTGCCCAGACACAGGAGAGGCTCAGCAAACCTTCTGCTCAAGGAGTCAAGAAGCTCTACAAGAAGATAAAGCACCGCTGCCCTGCCCCCGAGCTAGGAGAGGGGTCCTGTGTGCAGAGAAGAGGCTGGAAAAAAGAAAAGCAACCATGTATAAAAATTGGATGCATTTTCCCAAAACCAGAAGTGGTCCTTCGTCAGGCAGCCGCCTGCCTGCCTGCCTGCCTGCCTGCCTGCCCGCCCGCCTGCCCGCCTGCCCGCCTGCCTGCCTTCCTCGTTCTGTGCGAGCATCTGCAGGGCACCCAGCGTGGGCTAAGTGTCTAACACCCAGTTCTCCACGGGAAAAGCTCAGTTTGTACTGTTTGCCGATTTCTGTGGTGTAAATACTCCCACCGCGGCTGATTTCAGCCTACCAACGTGATGTCACCAGATGTGGGACGAGATGGACAATGGCAGACCATCACAGATGATGTCCGACGGATGGAGACAGTAGATGTTAAAAACCTCAGGGCACAGAAGATAAGAAAATGTAGTAGAATTCCGGAAAAAAGTGAACACTTGGCTCCTACAAGCCAGTAAAACTGGGCAGGGGCATACCCCTGGGTACACATGGGTCTCCACACACATCTGTTTACGTGCATAGCTGCCCTCTATCTGTCTGTCCATTTCTCACCTTCTCCTCTCCCACTGACTGAGAGGGCACACGGACACCTGCCCCCAGCCTCTCTCTCCATGAAAGGTGGAAGGATCTCACTATGGTCTGGCCCCCTCTCTCTCTGCCTACCCTCACCTCCCTGCCCCTCCTCCTGTGCCCTGCACCCCCTGGCAGTGCCACGAACGCCCCTGCATTCATTCACCAGCCTGGGCTCCTCTTGGGCCGTATCCCTGGCCCTGATGCTGCAGGCTCTCTCTCACCCCAGCAGGAGCTAGAGCCTGGTCTTTCAATCCAATCACACACATCTTCCTGTCTAGACAAGGCCACTGGCTGCCAGGGCCCTGGAGTGAATGAATTCACAGCCCTTCACACCCTGGCACCACCGGGCTCTCGGCGGAGCTCCGTGGGGCTCACCTGGGGGCCAGAGGACCCTGCTCAGACCGGGCAGGGCCCCGGGCTGGTCCAAGAGCCACAGGGGAAACTCTGCACCGCCGCCGGGCATGAGCGTGCGTGAGTGTGGCCTGGCGTGTGGCGTGCCACCCCTGAGTACCGGGCGCCAGCAACGCCAAGAATCATCCATCACCCTTGCGCTGAAAAGTGGGAAAACAAACAACAAAAACCCGGCCCGGTCTCATTTAATGTGAACCAAATACAAAAGCCACCGGAGGAAGCCTTTCCTCTTTGTGCTTCCCTTTTCCGGCCCAGAAACACCAACAGGCCAAGATAAGGGCGGCGTGGGCCCCCTCGGAGGGTTTCAAAGGGCTGGCACCCACCCGCCCCAGGCCCACTTCCACCGCGCACGGCCTCCCCCACTGGAGCCCGCGGTGGGAGCGGGAGGCGGCCAAGGCTCCATGCCAGGGACTTGGAAGAGGTCTAAGGCTCACGCAGCAGAAGGGAGGAAGCGCAGCCTGTCAAGAGGCGTGATAAAGCATCTCCTTATCTGCAGTTTTCCTTTCAACTGCCTCCAGTGAGTGCCGGGACTGGGCCCCTGTCAAGGCCAAGCGTGTTCCTTTCATGTCACCCTGTGTTCCCGGGTCACCCCCATGTCCGTGTCTGCACAGAACCGCAGCATCAGCGCTGGTGACCACAGCCTGGGGCCAGCATCTGCAAGGGGACAGGACACTGAGCCCGCAAGCCTGGGCCTCTGGTCAACCAGGTGGCATCTGCAGAGTCACCCAGGCCTTGAGTCTTGGTCTGGCCATCAGGAAACCAGAAGAGAATTCAAAGCAGTTGAACCCAGTGGTGCAGGCCTGGGGCTTGGGAGCTGGCAGACCCAAACTCAAGTCCCAGCTGCTGAGCTCACTGGCTGGGGACTTTGGGCAAGTCCCTCAGACCCTCCAAACACGCTTGTACGTGTCGAACATGGAAACAGCACCTATGTATTTCATAGAGTCACGAGGAGGAGACGAGTTGTCACACGTGTGACTCTGAGTGCCAGCACGTAATCAGTGCTCAATAAACAGTATCCAGCATCTTCACTGGGCTTTCAAGGGGCTGTTGTGAGTTTTGGTGGCATCATGTCACGTCTGCATGATGTGAAATCAATGATATACTGGAGAAATAGATTTGGTCTTACAGGCAACTCTGCCCACCTTTCCACTCACGGGGTGAACGTCCCCGATGGACACGATGAACCTCCCATCCTCTCAGGGTGAGAGAGCCTCCCATTATGTGGTTCTCACTCACCAGGCCGTGAATGCGAGGCAGCTCCTCCATCGGAGGCAGCTCTGCAGAAGCAGCAACCTGGCCCAGAGCCCTAGGAAGACCCCACTGCGCTGATCTTCCAAGAGGCCAGGGTGCGCACGGTGGCAGGGACAGAGTCCGGGGCATCGAGGGCAGCTGGGTCTACGTACAGCCCCCTCACCAGCACCAGGATCCCGGGCAGCATGCTCTCCCACCGGGACGGCTAGAAACACCAAGCAAGAAGTCTGGCCCGGGACCTGGTGGCTCTGACCCATCTCCACCTCCGATCTAAGATTCGTCAGGGCTACAGAACACTGGCCCGCAACTGCATGAGGTGGATAATAACAGACACCCACCCAGGAGCCCTCACTGCGGTGAGGACTACATGATACAATACATGTAAAGAGCTTAGAACAGCACCTGGCCCATAGTAAGTGCTCAGCAAATGTCAGTCACCGTCATCACCAGCAGCATCGCCATCATAACTTCAAACCTTTCTCTAAGGCAGCTCACGGTCATCATTAATTGGTTCATTAGTCCTCCTTCGAACAGAGAAGAGGGGCGGGGCCCATGCTGCCGCCCATGCCAAGCCCCACATCAGGCACTGTGCCTGCAGACGTTAGCTCAGAGAGGCTAAGTGAGCTGCCTAAGGTGCCCAGCTCAGAAGGGACACAACTGGAAACCAAACGCACGTCCAGAGGCTTCCCCAGTGCATGGCTTTTCTGTTACACCTGCTCCTCCTATTTCCTCTTTGTTTAAAAATTGTCCTTTTACTCTCAAGTGGAAGTGCAGCGCACATCAGTGACTCTCTTACACTTCACTCTTAAAAGGTTTGTTATTTCATGCCCCACAGCCCTTTCCTTTGCTACTATTTTCAGATCTTTGTTTGTTCAGTCAGCAACCTACCCCGCCAAGGGTTGAGCATGGCTCCATCCGAGTCCCAAGACATGGGACCTGGGAGGTGTGAGGCGCTGGAACTTGGCTGCCAGCAGTGAAGCCCCCACCGGGTCATCTCACAGCAAGGGAGAGATTCTCACCTCCCGTGGCAGGGAGGTGAGAGGCTGAGAAGCCACAGTTTGCCAAGAAGGACTTTTGGAAGGAAAGGGAAATGAAGTTTGTTGTAAGAAGGACACACTCACTCTAACTCCTGCAGGATTAGCGAGGCCTGGGTGGCCGCCCAAGCTCCAAAGTCCTGTGTTAACTGAGAAGGATGGTGACAGAGATGACGGCCACTCACTGTACCAAACGTGACTGCAGATGGGCATGCCCGCACCTGCGACTCCTCCGCACTTGGACACATGGCCACCCGACAGGCACTGACCCCCAGATGGGCAAAGTAAGACCCCACCAACTCTGCGGGGCCAGAGTCCCAGCTCGCCCCAAGGCCTCCTTCCTCACAGGGACGCCAGCATTACTGTAAGGTTCAGCTCAAAGAGAAAGCGGCTTCTCCATAGTTTCCATGGGGAGAGGGGACACACATTCCATCTTAAATGCCTGAGAAGCAGCTCAGCGCTGTGTCAGTATGTATGGTGTATGTACCCCGCTTGGGGTTCAGCCTCGTCCAGTTCGGAGCTGGGATTTCCTCTGCTGACGGGCAGAAGGCAAATAAATTTGGCAGCACTGGTTTTTAGCAAGCATGGAAGCTGAGGGACCGGGGGAAGCGAACCAGCTCCCTGATACAAATCCGTGGAGTTCAATTCTGTTACTTTCCGAGCTTGAGGCCAACAATCAAATGCATCTGTCCCCGCTCCCAGGTGAGAGGAGCTCAAATCAACTGCGCTGGCCAGGTCCACACCCAAGTGTGTCGCCTGAAGAGGGACTTCGCTCAGGCCTCAGCCATCCCTGCTTTTTCCATGTGAAAGATCTTGTGCATCAGAACAGACCCCTTCCCGCTTCTACTTAAAGGACAGTAATGTGAGAAGAGAAGGTCAACTTGATAATTAAAAGTCTCACTTCAATATCGGAAAAAAAATAAAACTTTGAGTAAATGCTTAGACTTTAAAGTCATTGAGCTCTGGGTATATTTTTCCAAGCATTTCCCAAAACAGGTAACAAATCCTTGTCCAGGGTCACCAATAAGGTGCCCAGAGGAACATGGTAAGGGACTTGAACAAGCAAACTGGGCCGGATTACAACTGGGGGGACTTGGGAGCCCAGCTCTGGTCTAAAGGGAGGGCGGCCCCCCCAGCTCCTGACCATCATTACCAGGCAGGATGCAGGTGCCATATCCCCAGCTCCTCTGATCATTAACCTCAGGCAGGAATCCAGCTTTTTATGAGAAATTTCCTAATTTGTAAATGTTGGTGACTAGTGTCACCTGTTGATTGAAATCCTGAGCTGCTAAAAGCATCTGTGGACAGACTCAGGCTTCGGGCTCTTAGGCAGTGTGCTGTCACCTCTGCACGACTTACCAGGCTATTCCTGAAGCCTGGATCATTCTTTCTTTACGTCTCTCAACACCCCACTTGAATGTCACCTCCTCCAAGAAGCTGCTCCAGATTCCCTGAGGCAGAGTGAGCAGTTCAGCCCAGACCCTCAACTCCCTCTCCTGCTGTTACATCCCTTGTCTACTTCAGCCATTAACTCAGTTTAAAAAAAAAACAAACGCATTTACTGGATTTGTTCTACCATACCCTCTGCTCAGTGCTTTATAGTCGTCATCTCTTTTTTTGAGTACCATCATCACCTCATTATTTAGCCACAGAGAGTTTAAGTAACTTGCCCAATGTCACACAGCCAGTGGCAGAGTTGGACTCCAACCCGGACCATCTGGCTCTCTTCCCCCTGATACTGACGTCTTTGTTAAACTGCCTCTCTTAGGACCTCAATTTTTCCCCTCTCAGCTTCTCCCAGCGGACTGAGGGCTCCCTGAAGGCAGGAACAACCTTATTTTTCTCTCCATCCAGGGTGCACAGCTGGCACTTGGTAAATATTTGCTGACTGGATGAAGGCTGCTGGCCAACCTAATTTCCTAGATACCCCTGCAAGGTTCTGGGGCAGATGGTAGGGTGCCATCCAGGGGCACTGCGACCACGGTGCACTCTGTTCTCAGCAGCTCAGCTTGGGGTCAGCAGACGGTGCAAGAGGTGATGAACAGCCTCCTGCTGGGAAAGGCCACTCCCATCCTGGCCCGGAGAGGGGATGTGGGGCTGACCACAAGGCAGGACTCACACCCAGGTCCCCAGCAAGTCCCAGCTTCCCAAAGTCCCACCTGTCACCTGGCCGTGAACTTGCCAGGGTGGCGCCCCTGCCCAAGGAGGGGCCAGCAACGTGCCTGCCTGACCTCGGCACTGACCCTGGGGCCAAAGTCACGGAGTCAATGCTTCTGCTCCCCTGGCAAGAAAAATAGCCAATCAACCAAAACATAAACACACACGAAAAGAATGTGCCAGAGCAGGAGCACGGGCTCCCGAGATACACGCTGGCAGCGTCGCAGGGACACTGAACCGGATGTGGCCCCACGTCTGCACGGCGGCCCGGACCCCGCTGGGACGCCCCCCGGGAGCCGGCACCCACTCGGCACCCAGCTCTGGGAGCTCCTCCCGCCCCCTCGGCTGGCCCCCCTGCGCCGGGCCAGGAAGAAGCCGGGAGCAGCCCTGGGAGGCGGCCTGTGCGGACAGGGCCCTTGGAGCACAATAAACAAGCCTGCTGCCTTGTTCAGAGACGGACCCCAAGACCCCCAATCCTAACCCAGCCCTAAAAGCAGCAGTTCAAAGTTAAAGTTAGACACACGCGAAGCTGTGGCCCCCCGGGGAACTCGGGGCTTGACAACAATCCTCTCTTTGACTAAAAACCACAAGGAAACACCCACGGCATACTTCTTGATTAAAAAAAGGAAAGTGAAAAAGAAGGGGGTTTTTTTTCCCTTCTTCTTAATCGTTATAAAACTAACTTGTGCCCATTCCATCAAGTCACGACTTCTGTTTGCCTCAGGGGAGCCCGAGTCACGTTGGGCAAAGAGCCGAGGGCCCGCGGAAGCCTGGGCATGTCCCAGAGCTCTGAATTGGTCCTTCTTAATTGTGGTCACTTCCTTCCTCCGTTTCCGTTAGCACAGGAAAGCCACTGAGGGGCCGCCTGTGTCAGCAAATCCATCACCCCAACTCCCCGGGCATCGCTCGTCCAAGCGGCCGAGGCAAACTGGGGCTCACAAATCCTCCGAGGAGCAGCAGTGACGCTCACTCGGCTGCTGTTCATGCACAGACTAAGAGCCTTTACGTGATGGGCACTACGCCTGGGGCTGGGATGGAGCAATGATGGAGAGTGGGTGGGCGGGCGGATAAGTGGGAAAGAGGGAAGGATGGAAGGGAGGAAGCAGGGATACACCAGGCTATGAAAAAACAAGTAGAGAGGCAGGGGATGGCAGAGGAGGGGGTAGCTTTTTTGACAGAGGAATTAGGGAAAGCTTCTTAGTGGTGACAATTAAAAGTGAGACCTGAGTGAAGCAGAGATGAGAGCTGTGGGGAATAACTGGGGACGTGAAGAGCAAGTGCAAAGGCCCTGAGGAGCCTGCCTGGAGAGTTTGAAGAATAGCAAGAGGCCAGTAGGGTGAAAGGGGAGTGAGTGAGGAAGAGCAAAGAGGCAGGTGGGGACCAGGTGACACAGGGCCTTGCAGTCCATGGTAAGGAGTCTGTGTGTACTGAGTGAGAGGGGAGACACAGAACGATTCAGAACAAGGACCCATTCTTATATGAAACAGATCCTTCTGGCTACTGTGTGGGGAGCAGACTGGATCAGGGGCTCAAGTGGAGACAAAGAAACCTACAGTTAGGAAGCTGTAGCTGTCACCCAGACAAGCGACAGTGACGACTCAGCCCCAGGGAGCAGAGGGAAGGTGGTAAGACACGGTCGAGCCAGGGGCCACCAGAGTATCAGCAACCCCCTCCCTGGCACAGATACAAAGACCTGTGACCGATGCCAACAGCTAAACAGGATGCATGTAAAAGCTCACAAAGCAGAGAGAAATGCATGAGAAAGAGAAAGAGATCAGAAATCTGAAATGGCTCCACTCACTACCTGCATAAGCCTTGCCCTGGGCAAGTCACACATTTCTCTGGGACTCAGTTTTCTCATTATAAAATAACACGACCAAATTCATAGAGTAACTATGGGTAATGCAAGCTGGTGCTTAGATAATGTCTGGCATATTGTACATGTTTGATAAATAATACATACCTAACCTCTGCTTTTAACAGTCTGAGTAGTGGCTCTGCCAATTCAGTCACTGTGTAATCTTTATAACTCACACCACCTCTCTGAGCCTCCATCTGGCAAATGCAAACTGATGATGGTGGCACCTACCTCAAGTACTCAGTGTGAGACTGAGTGAGACATTAGCTTAGCAGAAAGTCTGGCCCTTAGTAAAATGGTAACTGAAGCCCTCAGTAAAATGGTAGCTGAAGCCCTCAGTAAAATGACATGTGACTTTGACACACCAGCCATTCAGCTAGTTGATTTCTAAGTCTCCTTCTAGTTCAATCATCCCCAAACTCTAAAAAAAAAAAAAAAAAATCAGCTTCAAGTCTGTGAATGAGTCAACTCTGGAGGTAGGAAACGATGCAAGTTAAGGCAGGCCAAGGTGAAGAGAAGCTGGAACTCCCACCTCAAAGGGAACAGAAGTAAATGTAGGCACTTCTATTCAGGTGATATTTATTAATCTGAGTCATAGAATCGTGTCAGTTTAGAGGTGGGAGGGAGGTTCCGGAGCAACACCCCCTCGTTTTGGAGTGGAGGCTCCCACAGCTCAGAGAGAAGAAGGGTGTGGGCGGGGGTTGCACAGCCAGATGCAGGCAGAGGTGGAAGCCAACAAGGCTCTCTCCACTGTCCCAGCCAGTCTGGTTGGTTAGAGGGAGAAAGGAGAAAGCAATGAAAACCCCATATGCAAAAAAGAAAATAATGGAGCAAGGCAGCCTTAGACTAGTGGAAATGTCTCTTGCTATCAAGAGTTAAATTCAAATACCTTAAAGGGCCAGGTAATGTAACTGAGCTGAGCAACCAGTACAGAGATGAAAGACATTCACAGTCAGATTTTTTTCTAAGAATTATACCACCAGGGCCACAGCTAAGTTGCCTGGCACTTTTGTACAAATTAGGAAAAGACACCTCTTCCTCTGCACCCTGAGAAGACGTGTCAGAACACTATCTTGATAAATATGCAAATATGAGTGATGCCCTCATAATATGCAGTGCACAGCCTGTGCAACTGTACTCAATGAAATACAGAAGACTTCCCTGGGCTGCGAGTTGGGGACCTTTGTCTACATTCCATAGTCATACAAAAGATACTGAAATGCCACACCAAAGGTCACACACACACACACACAAAATCAAGTTCACTGTCAATACTTAACTTCTAATCAGACCCCACCTCTGAATTGATGGCCACAGTGGACACCAAGAAAGGACCTTTGCACTAGCCGTTCCCTCTCCTACACTTTTCCTCAAGACACAGCTTACTCTCTCACTGCACTCAAAATTCTGGTTAAATGTCACCTCTTCAGAAAGTTTTTCCCTAAATAGCTTCCTCACCACCTCACAATCACCTTCCATCCCCTCACCAAGCCTTATTTTTCTCCTTATTGCTTTTTTTTTTAACCACTTGACATAGTGTAGATTGATTCGTTTGCTGCACGTCTCCCTCCACCAGAACACCAGCTCCATGAGAACATGGGATTTTGCTCTGTTCACTAAGTCAGCAAACTTTTCCCGTAAAGGACAAGACAGTAACTATTTTAGGCTTTGCAGGCCATACAATCCCTGTCGCAAGGACTCAACACTGCCATTGCAGCACAAAAGCAGCCACGGATGATAAGCAAATAGGTGAGCACGGCCACATTCTAATAAAACTTTATTTAGAAAGGCAAGTGGCGGGCCGGACTTGGATGGCATAGTTTAACAACCCTGTGCTAGAATGTGCCTCAGCATCCAGCGTGGAGACCCATCACCAGGGGATCCTGTAAAAGGCAGATTCCTCCGCAGGCTGCAGCAGAGCCTGAGCGTCTGCATTTTGAACAAGCCTCAGGGGAGGTCTGTGCTGCTGGTCCGCAGAGCAAACTGAGTGGGGAGCACCACACACAGTGGCGTATGGTGGGAGCTCAATCAATATTTGTTGAATAAATAAGAGATAAGTGGAAAACCACTTGATCCCATGCAACACTTCGCTTGCTTCTTTTGTAACCATGGCATCCTGCCCTCGCTGCTACCATCCACTGCTTTTAATTTCAATGTATCATTTTCTGATGGAGAAGGAAAGGATACAGGCCTAGCCGTGGGATACAACCAGTGTATGCTGATGGTTTATTTTACATCACTAAGCCGGGGGTGGGGTGGGGGGGGTGTCAGGTAAAGCCAAGGCTTAACAAACATTTATGTGAGACAGCTTTCAAAAACTGTATTCATTAGGCCAATATTTACAGTGCTATAATAAATGTCAAATAAGGAAGATGGGATTCCCTTAACAGAAATCTAAGTTTCACAAGAGGTCTATTTGAGTAAACAAATGGTGCCACGAAGATTAACTCAGCTTTACTTCCTATTTGGAAAATCAAAATGCGATGCCTTTTTAAGCTCAATAGTAACAAATGCCTTGATCATTTATTGGGAGTTTTAATAACGTGTGGGGCATTCTGCCAAATCCTTTATAAACTACTATGCTGCAGCTGATGGCAATACGAATGCATCCAACCACAAGGGCAGACACAAATTCCCTCTTGAAGGACACTCAAGAAACTAGTGACACTGGGGCCTCAGGGAGAACAGGTGGCCACCTAGGTATGAGAAAGGAGGCGGGTCTTGTCCTTTCCCTCCCTTGTACCTTTCAAATTCTGCATCATGTGAATGCATTTCCTTCTCCCAAATTAAGTTATTAAAGAAACGAGAGCAGCCTGTACTTCGTACCATCTTACACATCTCCTACAGAAATCCTATAAGATAAGTGACATTCTGTCCAATTTGCCCCTTGGGGACACTGAGCCCAGGAGGTCTGACTGTCCTTGTTCTTAATCATGCCACTGGCGTGATGAGAACAACTCAGGGTGAAAGGCAAGGATGGCCAGGCAGGTCCCATGACCACGTAGACATAGGTCTCATCTTCATAGTTTGCATTTGGGAGCTAAACCCTCTGGAGATGCCAACGTCTCAGAGCCCAAGTGTAGGCCACACTGACCTCCCTGGGTCCTCGGGCTCTGGGCCCTCACACGGGGACAGGCTCGGGAGTCCACGCCCCCTGCGAGGTCATGGGGCCCCACAAGCCGGCTATTGTTCCGCACCTGGGAGGGGCCTGCTGGCAGCTGCGACCAAACCCAGGGAGAGAAGGAAGCCAGGTGGGTGGGGGAGACAGTGACTGATAGCCTGAGCCCCAGCACCCTGGCTGGGGGAAGATTTGTCTTGACGCTCAACCAGACTAGTTTCATTTCCTGAATTTTTCAAAAGCCCTAAGCAAAAATGAAAGCCCCTGAGAGCAACCTGGAAAGATATCTCAGGATCCTCATAGCTTTCTGTTTCTTTTTTTTGTGGCCTAACTAGTTAAGTGTGCAGGCTCTGGAGCTAGACCCTCCGGGTTTAATTCATGGCTCACCCACTTCCTGTGTGACCTTAGGCAAGTTACTTAACCTCTCTGTCTCTCCAAGCACTGCCTGAAAATAATGGTGGTATTACATCCATTTATACTTGGAAGGCACTTAAAATAATTCCCAACCTTACTCAGATCTTGGTAAATGCTATTTTCCCCCAATATTATGAAAATAACCTGATACAGACTCAGCCAAGGAGGGAGTGCAGGAGCTGGGTACTATGAGCATCCGTGTGCAAGGAGGGGGAGAAAAGACAGAAGGAAACCCGCCAAAGCAATGAGACCACTCTTCTCCAGGTCACAAAGGTGCTGCTTGGTTTCTTTTTTATATTTTTCTGTATTTTTTTAAACACTGAATATATACTAAGAAAAATAATTGAATAAAAATTACACATATGTGTGTATCTGTGCATCAGACACATATAGTGTCTATATATGTGCATATTTTTATGTGTATATGTATTTATGTAATATATATATAATCTATTCATGCAGGTCTTTGTGTGTGTGTGTGTGTATATATACCCATATACCCACACAAACTTTTTAAAACCTGTGTTAGAAACTTCAGAATCAGACACCCCAAAGCAGTGGGCCTGAGGATCATACACAGCAGTGGAAATAACCTGGCCAAGAAGCCCAATAGATGTGCTTTTAAATTCAGCCCCACCACGTCCTGAGCAAGTCCTCTGACCTCACAGAAGGCGCACGCTCAGTAAACGACGGGCACTCGCATCATCCGCATCACCAGTATCTAGTTTATGTCCATCCCAGCTCCAGGGTCACAGTGTGAAATCAAAACTTCCACGTGGGAACAAAGGCTCCCTTTTTCATCCTAACAGGATGGTACAGAGGAAGATAAACAGTAACGAGAAACAACAAAGCGCACACATTGAGCGCTTGGTGCATGCCAGACCCCGCTCTATGCACTCCACCCACTCCACCGTACTAAGTCATTTATCTTTGCAAACCCCCTGGGAAGCAGACGTTAGCATCGTCCCCTCTGCTAAGCGGTGTGACCTTGAGCCTCATTGCCCTCATCTGTCAGTGGGGTTAGGAACAGCACCACGCCCTCCCGCAGGTGGTACACCAGGGGGAGCTGGGTCAGGGTCACTAGTGACCATGTGCTCCTTGGGAAAGCACTCAACACCTCTGAGCCTCATTCCCAGAGCAGGGACAGCACGCTTGCCCGAGCCACTCCATGCAACAAAAGAACATCAGTAGATTAAAAGCCCACTTTGTGCCAAATATCACGCTGGGCCCTTTTGTTTAGCATCCTAACAACTCTTAACAAAACAAAGCAAATAACCTGAAAGATGTAGGTCTTTCGTTATTTTCTAAAGAAACTGCAGCCCGACCAGTTACCCAGAGTCCCAAAGCTGATGAATGATTGCTAGGACTCCCTTGCTCCAAACAACATACTCTTTCTGTTTCCAAAAGAAGCACAGACTGATGGTTCAGTGGGGGCTCTGGCTTTAGACCTCCTATGTCCAAATCAAAGCCACCACTCACCAGATGGGTGACATCAGCCAAGTTGCTTAACCTCTCTGGATCCCAGTTTCCTTGTCTGCAAAATGAGAGTAGTAATTCTACCACCTACACTCCATGGCATCGCTGCAAAGACAAAGTAGATCACTCGGAGGAAAGTACCCAGTAGGTGCCCAGTCACTGAAGCTGTTATTGTCACAATCCAGTGCCTGGCCCGCAAGAGGGACCCAAAAATTTGTAAAACAAATGAAGTTCTCTCTGTTCCCATTGGTTGCCAGAAACACTGCAAGCCTCAGACTTAATCTCTCTTTTTGGAAGAATTATCTCTCCAAGATTTGGAAGCTTTCTGTTTTCTGCCTACATTAAGGGGCAATGCTTGACTGATGCTCATTCGTGATCATTTATTTTCTCACGTGAGCTGAAAGCACCTCTTGCTTACCGTAGGTGTGTTTCTGGCATGTTAGCACGCAGTACCATCAGACGCTGCACCTCCTTCGTCACTCCACGCCCGCACCTGTGCGGCCCCCGCACCAGGCTCTCTCTCCTCCTCTCCACCTGGCTCACCATGGAGGCCAGCACCCATCCCCACGCTGTTACAAGGCCCCTGGGGACCACTCCAGCCTCAGCCAAGGTCACACGCAGGGGCCACATCTGGCCCACAGATGCACTTGGTTTGGACTATACTCTTATAAAAGATGTTCTTAAATTAATGGCCAGTGTTACAATCAAGAGACTGATACAGACAAAAAGCGGGCAGCGAAGACAGTTCCTCCTAAAGTTGGCCTCCGCCTCCCCACCCATCCCATCCTCACCCTTAAATCACCCCTAGGAGATGTCTCCCCTCTGAAAACAGGAGAAATCTCAGTGGGATGGGCAGACCTGCCCCACCCTGGGGACTCAGACCTTCCCCAGGACCACAACCACGCACGTGCCTCTCGCCCATAAGCTGATCTCTCAAAAAAATCCCATTAGCCTGACTTTCAAAACAGACCCAGAATCCAACCACTTCTTACGCCCTCCATCCCCTGGTCCTAGTCCAGCCACCCCCCTCCCCTTGCCTGGACCACGGCAGCCATGCCTCATGCATCTCCCTGCATCTTCGCCCAGCACCCCCCCCCCCCCGACGGCCTAACCTCACCAGCAAGGCAGCCAGAGGGCTCCCACTAACACCTCAGTCAGACCCCACCTTCCTGGGAATAAAAGTATTTCATGTCCAAGGCCTGAGTCTGCCCAGCCTCCTTCCTCTGGGCCTCCACCCCCTACTCTTCTGCCCTGACTCAGCCTGCTCTGCCCACGCAGGCCGCCTCTGTGTTCCTCGACCCCACCCAGCCAGGCCCTGGCCGCCCCTCCACCGGGAGCATTCACCCCCAAAAATTGCACCTTCGACCCCCGCCTCTCCCTCTTGGCTCAAACGCCCCCTTCTCAGGAAGGCCTGTCTGACCACGCCCAACTCCCCTCGCCCTGGAGATTTTCCCATAGTACTTATCACCTTCCAACACACTATTTAATTTTCCTATTTATTAGATTTCTTGTTTATCTCACTGCAGCCAGCACGCTGGCTCCACAGGGACAGGAATTTCTGTCTGCTTTGCCCACAGCCATATTCCCAGTGCCTGGAACAGTGCCGGGCACCTAAAAGGTGCTTGATACATATTTGGAACAAATGAATGAATGAGCCAAATGAACCTCCTGATGATCTCAGGACACACGCTCCTCCTCTGAAACTCAAGGATCACCGCTTCCCTCCTCTCTTCCTCTCCTTCTCCAGGAGGGGGGAGTGGGCTTCTGCAGTAGCCCACAGTGGCCTGGATCAAGACAAATGAGTGCCAGCAAGATCTGCTCCCTGTGTCACCGAGGCAGCCTCACCGAGCACAGCATTTCATCAGTCAATAGAAGCCAACATGCCCAGCCAACTGCCGGGGAAGTACGGCTCCCTGTCACGACTCCCGTTTCGCCTGGTGAGGAGAAAACCCTATCTGGCTTCTTTCTTCCCTGTCGCAGATATAATTTAAAGTGAATTGCAGAAAGCACAAAAGCTGAAATCCCACAGGATGAAAATCACTGTCCCGTAATCTGTTTTATGAGACGAAAGCCTGGAGACTTCACTGGCCTCCTCCAGATTGGGAAGTGGTAACCTGGACAGGTGCACCGCTGGCCCCCTACTCTTCTCCCTGAGAAGCTCATTACTCGTACCCAGGATGAAACAGAGATCAGGTTTCTGCATCTGCAAGGAATTTCTCCTGAAGGAATGACCCATGTTTTTTCCATATGTCTGAACATCTGTTCGCAAGAATCAAGAGTATTGTCTTTGGAGGTGTGTACTGTGGTTAAGCCATCTCATATTTTGATTACCTTATAACTAAAAGGATGGCTTTCCAATCATTCTTTCAGTTGGAAACAGGTCCCAGAGAGGGGTAAGAATAACGTTTATTGAAAGCCCCAACTCAAGGATGGATAGAGAATATAACAAAGTGTCCTCTTCTGGGAATTTCTAGGCAGGATTATGGTTAAAGGTCTGGAAGCAGGCAGGGAAAGGATTAAGTGACAATGGCAATGCATGGGCTACTCTCAGCTGGGGGTTATTAGATCACATAAGCTGAAAAGCTATGGAAACACTTAAAGCTCAACCTTGCAAAGCTGCCTTTGAATGACAGTTTTGTCCACCAAAGGACCACCGCATCCTGTCCTGAAATAGAACAAGGAAATGATGGCAAGTTTCCGCCAAGAGGCATGTGGCTCTTTTGAGGGGAGTCCCGTGGTTCCCTTTTTCTAGTCCCTACAGGTCAAAGTCAGGTCAAAGGACAAAGATTCCCAGGCTCCTCAGAAAGAACCTGCTCCAGTTCAATGAGGTTTAGAGCTTTTGAGGAGAAGGCGACTGGGTCTGGCTGGTAACAGGGCTCCTTCCCTAACTGGACAACTCTTAGAAAATGTATGAAGAGAGCCTTTCTTATCTCCTTTTCTATCTGATAAACGTTGACATAGCACAGTCCTTATTAACCCCCAGAGGACATGAACTGGGCAATATTTGCCTTGAGTCAAATCTAACCTAAACTTTGATTTAGTAGCCAAAAGATAAAAATCAGAAATTTCACATAAAAATTCAGATTCTTAGCTCCCCTGGAAAAAAAAAACCAAAAACAAAAACCTGTAAAAACCTGGCAACTTTGCACCCATGCTCCCACATGACATAACCCAGGGGGGCTGAGTAGTGGCTGCCTCCTTAAGCCAAGGTACATGCTGTGCTGTGCCCTACTCCCCACCACTCCCTACTGCTCCCTATTTGGCCAATTCAGTCATTTCCTTTCATTGTCTGGCCACCATGAACTGTCAGTTTGTAATCCTGCTTCTCCAGTCTCTTCTTTGGTTCTCTCCTTAGTCCACTGCTTCTGGAGAGATGCAGCTTGCTACTGAGGGTGTGGGAAATAAATCTGTACAAGTAGACAAGCACTGAGCCCTGGAGTGATGGCACATGCGGTGCTGTGCCAGTCCACAGGCCTCAGAGGTAGACAGCCTAGGACTTTCTTTGCCTCTGAGCTCCAGGCTCATATACCCAACCGCCTACTTGCCATCTTTGCTTGGACGCCTCACAAGCCCTTCCTAATTCCCACACCCTAAACTGAACTTGTAATCTTTCCCTAAGAAAATACCTTCCTCCCCCAAGTCTTCCCCCGTGGCATGTGACACCAGGCGTGCCTTCACCTCCCACACCTAAGCCAGCAGCAAGTCCCGAAGATCACACCATGAAATCCATCCCCACCCCTCCCACCGCCACCTCCTTGTCCTCGCCACCTCACCACTGCCACAGCTGATCAAATCCATCTCCCTGTTTCCTCCTTTAGAGAAACCCACTCCTCGGAGGGAAGCCCAAGTGATCATAAAAATAGTAAATCAGAATCACCTTCCTCCCCTACTCAAAACTCATCACTGTCTCCTCCTTGCCCTGAAATAAAACCTCAGCTCCTCACTTCGGCTCTTGAGTCCTGCCACCCATCACCCTCCAAGCTAAACTCAAGTGACACCAGCCCTCCTTCAGCTCCTCTGATACACTAAGTTCTTCCCTGCCTCGGGACCTTTGCACGTGTCGTGCCTTGTGCATAGGACCCTCTCCCACCACCACCCAAAAGAGACAGAGACAGAGGGAGGAAGGGCAATGTTCCTTTCTTTGCTGGCTCCCTCACCTGCTCCAGACCCCAGCTGGTAAGTCATCTCCTCCCTCTAAAGCAAGTCATCCAAATAGTACTTTCTGGGCACGGTTTGCTTTGTTGAAGCAGCTGCCCCCAAGCTGTGAATCCAACAGACGAACTCCTAATCAGCTGTCACATCCTACCTTGGAGTCCAGGTGTCATCCCAGATTGCCCTTGTCCGGCTTCCCTGACCCACCCACAGCTCAGCAACGGTCACACCAAACCGTCCTGGCCCACTGTGCACATCCAGCGCCCCCTGAGCTTCAGCCTGTGTCCATCTCACCCGTCATTACATCACCAGCACCTAGCACAGTACCTGGCTCACAGCAGGGCCTTGACAAAATTTTCGCCAAATGAATGAATCACGAGATCTGAGAAGCATTTAAGGTTTGGAACAAACTTTCTTCCAAGACCAAGTGACGTTCAAGAGAGAGAGAAAAAACAAAGAAAAACAGCCGAACATGATACATGCTTAAGATTTTAAACTTTATATTTAAAGAAAGAGAATGAAATGGCCATGTACTTATTTTATTTTCATATAAAGAGGAGCATAAAACCAGTAGGCATGCAAAAAAAAAAAAAAAGTGAAGTTTTATAGTGTGGCAAAGAAAAAAGCGAGGGGTGGGGACCAGTCATCGAGAGGGGGAAAGGGAGCTGGGGTACGGCACAGAAATAGAAACAGATGGAGAGATAAAGAAAGAGGCAGAGATCAAGAGAGAAGCCCGCGGAGGCACTGAGGCCAGGTTCCAAACAGGGCTTCGCTGCTCTGCTGGGAATGAAAGGGCAGCCCTCCGACTTCAGAAGGGGTTTTCGCACCTACTTAAAGGTTAAGAGCCCTTGTCTGCGTAAAGTTCCCTCTTCTCTTCACTTTTCAAAGTTTTTTTGAAAACTGACTTCCTAGGTTCAAAACCAGGGGTTAGCACGTTTCATTTTGAAGGGAACCCCGTCTATTCAAATGATTTTTTTTTTAAGATGTCACTTTATGACTTTTGAGGATATGGCTACAAATTTTTAAGTCACACATTGGGTTTTCAAAGTTATGAGCATGAAGAGGGGGCGGATCCTTGGGAGCTGTTGGAAGGAGGGGCATGAACTTCCAGCACAGTATAGTGGGCACCGCACATGCCCGATCATCCCCTTCTCTGGAACTTTCCATGGCCCCAGCCCCTGATGAGTGGGTGAGCAGAGCTTGGTCCTGCACGTGGCCCAACTTCTCCAGCCAAGCTAACTGAACCAGTGGGTGGTACTCTTCCCAACCAGGGCCAACTAGAATCTCCCTGAGGATCAGGATTGGGGCTCTAATGAGCTGGGGAGGGGGCCAGAATTGGGACAGCAGAGAAAATTGATAGGCAGGAGGTATGGGCATTTTTGCCCCAGGCTTTCTCTGCCTGGTGAGAATGAGGAGACACGGAAAGCTGATCTGCAGAGAGATGTGGAAGATGAGGAAAGTTGTGTAGCAGGCAAAGACAGACATCTGGATCCAAATCCCAGGTTCACCATTCCAGAGTTATGACCTTGAACAAGGTCCTTGACATCTTCCTGACCTAACTGTAACTCCCTGATAGGGTTTTTTTTGAGAATTAAGTAAGTTAACACAGACAGCACTTGAACCAGGGTCTAAGGTCAGAGGTAAACACTCGCTAAGTGTTAACTATTGTTTGCATCGTCTTGCTAAACTGTAAATTCATGAGGGTGAGAGTTTCCAGCTGTTTCATTCACACTACATACCAGAATCTAGAACCATGCCTGGTACACTGCAGTGCTCAACAAACATTTGTTGAATGATCAAAGAATGAAGATGTCATGCAGCCCCAAAAGGATAGACACCATGGACAGAACCCCCTAACTCTTCTCCTCATATATTTTTCCTGCCTTTCCCATCTCAGGATAAAAGCCAGACTCTCCCCGATGCCTACCCAAGCCCTGCATGCTCTCCCCCTACCCAACCCCTCTGGCCTTTCACAGTCTGGTTACATCCTTAAGTTCCTCTGACCAGTCTGCTTTCTTCTGCCTCTGGGCATTTGCACATGCTCTCCCCACTAGGCATCCTCAGCCCCAGTCTCTTCCTCAAGGAAATCTTAACAAAGAAATCTTCCCCCATCTACACTGGCTCCTCCATCTTACATGCCTAGAGCCCCAGGTACTTTTCCCTCCTGCCACTTGCCACAATTTGCAATTTTATCATTTGCGTGATTACTTAGTCAGTGACTCTCTATCCCTGGACCATGATGAGCTCCCTGGAGAAGAAGACTGTAACTTCTGCTTTTATTTTTCATTGTATCTGAGCATCCAACTCAGTGTATGGCAAAATGTAGGTGCTCAATGAACACTTACGGAATGAATCCACTTGTGGGATGAATTGACTGAGCAAAGAAATAAATCTTGGGCCATGACTTCTCAAGTCCGGGTTCTTCTTGAGTTGAATCTCCTAGCCTGATTTTATGCTACCGCAGTAGCCTCACATATAAATCCCCTTTCTCTAACCGGCTTGAATGAGTTTCGCTCTCCACCAAAATCAAAGGCTTTGACTCCAACATACACTAACACCACCCTCCAGGTCAGGAGGTTCCCATTCTAGAAGCCTCGATCAACAATGATATGAAGACTCTTTTCCAAAAAGGAATTTTCGAGCGTGACAGAGTAAATGGTAGCTGATCAGCCTGACCACCATAAACAAGTAGAAAACGGGGCAAAAGAGTATGTCGCCTGTCTTCAGGCATGAGATAGCAGGGACGTGAGACTGTGGACCACGAGGGAAAGGAAGCATAAGAGATGAGCCCATGTACGCTCCAGCTTTCTGCCTGGGGACAGCTTTCCCACCACACGCAGGGGGTGGAATTCAAGCAGAACCCAGCGGTCCTGCTGAGCTGGGGGTGCAGAGTTCAGAGTCCCAGACTCTGGAAGCAGCTGGATTCTGTGCGTGAGACATCAGAGAGGAGGGAGGTGATAGGCAAGCCCTCCAGGTCTTTGGCCAAGTGCTGGGCTGTGTAAGCCCAGAGGAAGGATGTGCAGAGTTTCCCAGAGAGCGCCTGCTATGGAGTAAAAGGGGGAACAGAGACCAGAGGTTGAGTGGGGTTGGCATATTGGTGGCAGCACTCCTATCAGAGAGAAGTAACCTCCCCACAAAGCATCCATGAAAGCTATGCCTTAAGGATAAGGTCACGTCTTAGAGTAAGGGCTACTTTAGACCTGCCCTAACATGGTCCAAAACCAAGCCTCAACTAGATCCACAAAGGAAGGAGACTGAAGGCTAACTCTCTGAAGTGGAAGGGCATGGGAAACACTCTAACCCTAAGAAAGTATAAAATCCAGCCTACAAAAGTTCAAAGTGATCAGCCAGTAACTCAACTACCTTTAGAGGAAGATAAGAAAATCAAGAGTCTCCGCAATGTCCAGTATACACCGTCAGCACAATGTCGGTACACAGTCAACAATTACTACACGTGACTTGTTTTCAGTGAAAAGAAGCAACAAATAAACACAAATCCCAAGACGGCTGTGATGTTGGATTTAGAAAAAGCAACTGCCAGGATTTATAAGTTCCTAATATTATCATTAACATACTTAACCAGGTGTACACACTCAAAGCTGCCTGCAGTGATTTTCGGGTTTGGGGTTTGTATGTTTGTTTTGTGTCTGAACTGAACTCATGTCATGTAGCTTCTAATTAAGTAGTTTCAAGAGATGATAAAAAATTTGCATTTTTAACAACTACTCCGAAGGGTTTTGATGCACACTGCATCAGATTCTTATCATAGAATTCTCATCATAGAATGCTTTCACTTTAAGGCAAATACAAAAAAAAAAAAAAAAAAAAAAGTTAAATTAATTTAAATGTATTAAAGGTCTGGTTAATTGAGTTGTTGGTGGGCACCAGTCAGCAGTTCCTGGTTAACCAGACTATACAATTAAGAGTATTTCAACTCTAATTATTTTGGGGAAAAAAAAAAACAGTTTTCTACTTATTTTGGGAAAAAAAAAAAAAAAAGCCTGAGGTTAAATCAAAAGCCACAGACATGAAAGATAACAAGAAAAAACAGGAGGAAATGCTCATGCTATAATATAAAGTAAAAAAAGAATTCAAAGTACAAACTACTATAACATCAAGTATATAAATGCACAGTGATAGACATTGTCATGTTTATGAATAGAAAAAAGGCGACAGGAAATCTATCAAAATGCTAATAATAGTTATTTTAGGTAGCATGACTAGGCATAGTTTTAACTTTTTCCTACTTTTCAATATATTGATTTTCCTCAATGGACTCTCATCTGAAATTTAAACACAAAATGATGGCTTCAGAAACCTTCAATGCAGGAACCTCTGCAAACCTCTAGCACTTCCTCAATCAGAAAGAGAAGGAAGAAGTAGCTTGAGCATGAACAGCATCCTTATCCAGCTCAGGAAGACTCTTTTCTCTGGCTTCTGAGTAGCTGCATTAGCTTCTGATACTAATTCAATCTCAAATTTTCCATCCCTCAGAGGAGTACGAGGCTAAGACACATAACTCAGCCTAATAAGCACCAGGCAGTAGCTTCAGAGAAGCGAATCAACCAGTGACAAATGGAGACACAAAAGGAAGAGAACTCAAGTCCATACCTGAACCACAGGATGGCCACCAGTCGGAGCTTTGACGGCCCCTCGGCTGCCCTCCGTCTCGTAGTGGGCCCGGTGATGTGGCTTGGGCTGCACCTCAATCCGCAGTTCATAAGAGCCTGACTGGTGGGAGAGTGGCCACTCAAGCGGAGGGAGGGATGCAGTCACTGGGATGCTGGAGGAGGAAACAGAATCGGTCATGTGTGCAGTAAGTCATAACCCATCAACCTGTACAATAAACATAAATGGCCCCTTTTCCAAAAATCATGTCCAATGGGCATATGATAAAATGGGGCTGTTGGGAGGCACACACTTCTCAGACACGATAGGTAGGGCTCGTCACAAAGCAGAGATCTTTTTCATTCTCTTTCTTTGCTTTCTTTTCCATCTGGATGAAGACAGTACGACTGACAACTCAATTTATGAAATAATTTCATGTTATGTTAGTTGTAGCATGTTTCTAATTGTTGTAACTTCTTTTCCTCTTGGAATTTTGAAGAATATCACCTCCCATCTCTAAAAAAAACACCGCTTAGCTAGGATGCTTTTCTTTTCCAAAGGAGTGAATGTGGGAGAAGGAACACTGAAATAGAAATCAGGGGCCCCACTGTGTAACTAACTTGCCATGTGACAAGCATGCAACTTCATCTTTCTTATCCTCAGTCTCCTATAACCACAAATGGACCAGATGACATCCGAGAGCTGTTTTAGCTTTTATTTCTATGTCTGATGAATATCAATTAAAAGTAAATTTAGAGAGAGGCCATTCTCAGTCACAGTTATTACTTCTCGGGTCAAGTGTAGAACATCTAACCACAGAGAGGTCTGGTTTTGGTACAAGTGACCCAAACCACTCAGACTCCCTACAATTAAATGAGGAGTAAAGGTCAAGAACATAACTGGAGTTACACATCCAAGCTCAAGTCCCAGCTCCGCTTTTAACTACCTATGTGACTTTGAGCAAATGCCTTTATCTCCCTAGGCATTAGTTTCCTCAACTGTGAAATGCAGATATTGAGATCATATAAAGAGCTTAGCATAATAAGTGCTCCATAAGTATTAGCTATAATTATTTTTCCTGTAATATATTGTATATTTCAAGTAAAGAGTTACTTCCTGTAGACAATCTGACTACAGTATTAATGATATTAGATATGGATGCCTTTACATCTGAAGTTGTAAGATCTTTGAGGGCAGGCCATTAAGTTTCATTTTATCAGACAGTCTCAGCCCTACCCAGCACACACAACAGGTATGTGATATGAGGTTAGAATTATGTCATTGAAGAGCTGGCTGAGATCTTGAAGCTCTATCTAGACCATTCCTTCAGAGCCCCAGAGAAACTAAAGACATTTCCCCAAGATCACTGAGCAAGTCACAGCCAAGGCTCCAACTTAAGTCTCTCGACCCCTAGGCCAGTGCTCCATCCACATCTCTACACTGCCTCTTATCATACTAATTTATTTAAAATAGGTCCAAGAAAGTATCTCATTTATGGAATGAGTCTAGAGCAATGCCTAACATTTGATAGGATCTCAGTGAATACGCAGTGAGTGGGTGGATTAATGAATCAAAGGATAAATGAATAAATGAATATGAATGAATGAGCAGTTTTATTTCAAAGAACCCCTGTGTGTTCAAAGTAGCTTTGAAGTTACAAATGCATGAATTTGTGTCACTATGTCCTGGTTTTTCACATGCAGCAGAAAACATTAATCCAACCAAGATTTTCTTTCCCACTAAGCCCAGAGCTGCTAGAAGCTAACATTATTAATTGGACTTAATTAAGCATTTGCAATGAAGCCAATTCCCTCCCTTGTTTATGAAGCAACACCAAGGGGAGGATGGAGGGCGGTGGAGCCCCCATACTCCCCATCAGTGCCGGAGCCAAACTTGAACATATAATCCGACTTAAGACAATTACATCACTGTGCACGCAAACCTCCAGCCCTTTTTTCCAACCACATTACCTCGTGAAGCCCCTCCAACCCTGAAGGCTCAGGGTGTCCAAAGTGCCTTTATTTCTACCTTCTTACAGTTCCAAGCTGCCTTCAAGCTTCTGCCTACAACCAAGGTGCCACGTGTGTTAAACACTGTTACTCTCACCAGGTATGCAAGTTATCATTTTTTAAAGTTTGCAAAATAAGGCTCATTAAAAGAATCATCTTACCCCTGTGTTAATAACTTTGGAAGCATCAAAAACTTCAGTGAGGAGAAGATTCAGTGGAACATTCCAAAGTACCAACTTCTAATTTTGTTTGCTTCTGGAATACGTGTTTGACAACTTTGAAACACAACCTTAACACTTAGACCATTGGAGCCAATCTGAAGCACGGCGTTTGAATTACTCCCCCCTGTTGAGTCGCCCACACTCCCTGAGATAAATATCATCATGAGACTTCTCTGAATGCCCTATCCTCTCAATCTTACAGAAAATTCTTGCAAACATCTCACTGGCTGGCACAGACTGGCACTTGTTAGGGACTAAAGGACTCAAACTCATCAGAACCTCTCAGATCAAGCCACACAATGGAGAGGAAAGGACTGTATATACAATAAAGTCTCAGATAAGTGCCACACAATCCTATTTTGCATTAATGTACCCCCCCCACTCCCAATCATTAAATAAGTCACTTTTGGGGCTCTGTAGCAGAAAGAACCAGGAGTCCCATATCCTAGCTGGGCGATGGGCACGTTACTCCAACTCTCTGAGCCCAGGCTTCCCCACCTGCACCAGGCCCTGGTCCTGATCAGCATTCCTAGGATGAGTCCATGAAACTTCAGTCTCAGAACTTCGTGGCCAAATGACTTTGAAATTGCTGCACTTTCTGCCACAGTTGGGTGTGGCCCCGACACAAAGGCATCTGTGAAACTATTAAACCCAGAAACTCCTATTCTTCAGGGACACCGACTGACCTGTGATGGCACTAGTGCTGTCAGAACTCACTGCAGAGGAAACGTCAGACTGGAAGCTCCGTAGGGCCATCTTGGTCTGCTCTGGGGATAAGCCAGGCCCAGGGGACAGGCCCCTAAGTTACTCTCAACCCCACATCAGTCAAAATGGCTCTACATTATCTATTTTGACATTCAACATTTTATTTGAAAAAAAAAAGGCTTCCATTTGGTAAAAGTAAGTAACACTTTGAAAACCACTGGGAGGATGGTAATAGCATAAGGCTTTGATTCTTCATCGAATAAAACAGAATAATATCTGCTCCTAACCTCCGTATGCCTCATTTTTCTTACCACCGAAATGAAGATAAATATAATAGCAAACCAGCTTTACGTGAGAACTTTAAATGAAGTAATGCTAGAGTACCTAGAACTGTGCCTGGCACACAGCAAGCATCCTTAAGTGTTGGTATCTTTACTGTAACACCTGTTAGGAGCTCAGCCTCCTAGCACACGGCTTGTCAATGAGGAAGCGACAAAGTGCTTCCTCTATAAAAGACAAGATGCCCTGATAACGATGACTGCTGCCCTTTCTGTAAGCTCCTACTCTCTGCAGGTTCCGGGCCAAGAGTTTGATAAACATCATCTCACCTAATCCTTGAAAAAAAAAAAAACCCACCATGAGGTAGGTATCATCATTATCCGCATCTCACAGGAATGAACCAAGGCCCAGAAAGGTGATCGGTGAGAACAGAGGTCCTGATTGATTAGCAAGGTCTGCCTTGGGCAGGGCATCCCAACGGTGCTCCATGAGAAAAGAGGGTCCTGCAAGATTAGTGATGTCTGTTACGGGCACCGCAGGATGGGAGCAGCGGACATGCCCACGATCACAGTCAGCGCGTGGTCAGAGCCAGGACTCAGATCCAGTCTTGAGGGACCCCAAGCCTGTATGCTGCTATCGACATGCATCTCTTCAGCTCACCAAGATTTTAAGCTTCTTGAGGATTATTGGCCTCCACATCACTGACTGCAGTACCAAGGCAGCCAGCAGATGCCAACAAACATCAATTCCTCTTAGAATAAAATAGCAAATTCCACGTGTTAAGGCTTGCTTTGTGCTTACCAAAATGTCAGCTCCATGAAGGCAGAATTTTTTTCCCGTTTTGTTCACCACTGTCACCCCAACACCTATAACAGTGCCTGGCATATTTAATAAATACTTGCTAAATGAATGAATGAATGAGACAGGTGTCACCTGAGCAATCACATGCATCCTATGACTGCATCATCATAACCACACCCCTTAAGTCAGGTACACTTATACCCATTTTACAGATGGGAAAACTGTAGCTCAGAGAATTTTTTTTTCTGAGAATTTGGCTTTCTTTTCAAGGTCTCACAGCCAGTTAATGGAGAGCCAGGATTTAAAACCAACTCAGTCAACTCTGAATCCCATACTCTTAACCAGAAAGCCTCTTAAAACTAGACCATGCAGTAAGTCGTTTTCAAAGCCCGACTCACCTGCAGATGGGAATGGCAGGCACGAGCTGCTTGGGCCAAGTGGGCGGCACCAGCAAGATGGACTCGGGGGCTGAGTTCCTCCTCTCCTCCTGCTCGCAGGGCCCCAGGAACTCCACCGCTGGGTAGATGTGCCGGGGCAGGCCAGCCTTGGAGGGGGCAGCCGACACCGGCGACGGGTCGGGGCTGGTCTTCCACATCTTGGGGGGGATCCCACAGGGCGAGTCAGCGGCGAGGCTGTTCAGGGCATCCATGAGGACGGCAGAGCCAGCCGTCGGGGGGTACCCAGCGGGGGTGCCGTCGTCCCGGGGCTGTGGCGAGGGGCTCCGCGAGCGCTGGGGTGAGGCTCCGGGCAGCGGGGCAACCAAGGCCCCGGCGCACGAATGCCTCCGCTTGGCACCAGGCGATGAGGAGCGGGAGGCCGGACGGGGCACGGGCGAGTGGCGGCCCAGGCAGCTGTCCTCAGCGAGGCCGGTTCGAGGTGACATTATTGGCGAGGTTCTGGGGGAATAATGAGCAGGGATGTTTTGAAACTGGGGACACAGGTCGTCGGGCCCGCCGTTATTGGGCGAGACGCAGGGCGAGGTGTAGGGGGAGAAGGTGTCGGAAATGAAGCTGGCAGAGGAGCCGCTGCTAGCGGGGCTCAAGCAAAGCGGCTCGCGGTAGCCCTCGAAGCCGGGCACAGGCAGCGTGAACCTCGGGCTGGCGGCCACCACCCCTGGCAGGGGCGGCTGCTCCACCAGGAGGCCAGTGTCTCTCACACGGAAGGGCCCCCCTGCCTGCATCAGTTCGTGGGATGGAGTGATCTCGATCCGAGGGCTCAGGCCCGAGGCCCCTGTTGGCTTGGCCGCCGGGCTCAGAAAGTTCTGGGGCCCCACCCTATCCGGCTCTCCCAATCGGCTGGGGGGCTCGCCAGAGAGACTGGCTAGGGGGCTGTATGGCTTGAGGCCATAGTCCAGTACATCATCAGGGTATGCGAGTCCGGAGGGTGGGCTGGCGACCTTATGTGCATTCGGTTCTTCTGGAAAGAGAAGGGGGGAGGGAGGGGTCTTTTAAGCCTCTAAAACAGAACTCCCGATGCAGAGCAATCACAGATTGGGTTTTGTCTCATTTGTTTTTTAAATCCCCACCATTCCAAACCCCAAGCTAGAAACTCCTCCCTTCACAGAAGGAAACAGAGGCCACTTCATCCCGGATTCCTTGAACAGAGAGATCAAAGCGCAAAGACTTATTGCAGGGGCACGTGCACAGCTGGTCCGAGCCATGCAGCGTCAGCCAGAGACCTGGGTGACCGGCTGGGCTAATGGCTTCCAAACTTTTGTTTCTGTTTCAAGAAGAAATGCATTTCATTTCACAATTCGGTTCGCACCGTCATACTCATTGGCAACTGAAACAAAAGTTTCACAAAACAATACTTACCCTGCAACATATGATGTGCTCTTATCTATCCTCCTGCCTGGAGTTATTTTGTTTCAATGCTGGTCATAACTCATTCAACAGATTTCCTGTCCCACCAGTGGGTCATGACTCACAGTTTGAAAAACACCGATCTAGGCCCATCTGATCATTGCACGTGTACGATGCAGCTATGGGACGCAGAGGGGGACTGCACCAGCTCTGGGGACCATCGAGCTCTGGGTTCAGATCCCACATGTTTATGCCCACATGAAAAAAGTGGCTTAATTTCGAAGCAGGACTCCTGAGTCACATCTCATCACGTGCCATTTTACAGATGAAGAAACTGAGCTCCAGGGAGGGGAAGAGATTCACCCAATACAGAATGAACTGGATAGAAATTCCACAGACACGCCACTTGGCCCCCAAAAGCCAGAGCCATGGCTATATGGAGCCTCCCAAACTATTAAAATCAGTGGATACAGAATGACCTAATTTCTTCTCTAATTGTGGCCGCCTAGCTCAGGCTTCTGCTGCCACCTCAAAAGCACCCACAGCTGGGGAGTGAAATGAGGGAACTAGCTATCTGTTCCCACCACCCTTCACCGCGCTTCTCCTTCAAGCTCCCCAGTTCAGTGGAGGCCCCTCCATCCTCTGTCTTAACTTAGAGGTCAGGCTTGACACCTCCCTCTCATGCCCTTATGTCTGATCCACCAGCAAAGCTTCACCACTCTGTTAAAATGTAAAACAAATTCAGGTGTCGCCCCCTCCTGCCATCCCCTCCCACTTGGACGGTTGCAGTCACTCCCTCCCTGGCCTCCCCATTTCTACCCGCACCCTCTACGGTCTGTTCTCCATGCAGCTGTCTAATGAAATGTCCATTGTAAAGTGAAATCTGCTTTAAAGGCTTCCCCAGATGTCCCAGGACAGTCCTTAACACACTTGCCCCCTGGCCCCACTCTCCCCACTTTTTCCCAAGCTGATTCAGCACCAGCCCCGCTGACATCTTCACTATTCTTCAAGCAGCTCCTGCTTCAGGGTTCTTGCATGTGACGTTCCCTCTGTCCCGAAACTCTCCCCCGAAGATCTTCACCCGGCTGCTTCCCTTAATTCCTTCACATGCCAGCTCAGTCTGCCCCTCCTTGGACAGGCCCAAAAGGATCGTCTCCACCCCATTTCCCTGCCATCTTTTCTCCACTGACACCTGTTACAACCAGCTCATATCACATCATATATTGTCTGTTTGGGGCATCACATCCTGCTAGATCAGGGGCAGGCAAACTATAGCTCATGGACGAAATTTGGCCCACAAGTTACGTTTGTAAATAAAGTTTTATTGGAACAAAGCCACTCGTATTTGTTTACATATGGCCTATTGCTTGCTTCCACACTCTTAACAGCAGAGTTGGCAGTTGTGCACAGACGACCCTCAATTTCTTTGGTGCCCTTTCTGGTCTATCCTGGGGTAAGTGCTGTCTGGTTTAGCTGAGCTTATCTCATAGGGGTCAGATGGTGCCCTACCCCGCGTAAGAGCCCAGAAATGGCTTTCCACAGCTCTTAGGGCAAAGATAAATTCAACTAGACCAGGCGGGTCAGACCCCTGACCGCCCCTCTAGCCTTGCCTCTCTCTGCCCTCTCCTCTCTCTCTCTGGACTCCAGCCAAACTGCCTGTTTTTCTCCTATTAGAAGGCACCAAACTCCTTTCTGCCCCAGGACCTTTGCACTTGCTGTGCCTGCTGCCTCAAGAGTTCCTCCCCACCCCCATTCAGACCTCTTCTCTCTAAAGCCACTCCTCTCCAGCTTGGCCGAAGTATCACGTGCTCCCACAAGCCTTTCTGACCTTGACGAGCTCAGACCCACTCACACTTCCCTGTTCGGCTCCATTGCACTTCTCACAATAGCAACCAAGTAATTCTGCAGTTATTTGTTTATTGTCTCTCTCTCCCCCAACTTCCAGCCCCACCCCCATCAATCAGTCAATTCCATGAGGATTCTCTCACCCCCACCAACTGTATTCCTAGCACCTGAAAAGGACCTGCCACAAAGTAGGCCCTCAAAAAGCATCTGTCAGTCGGCTGAATAAATTAATAAAGCTAGTTTAGAAAAGTCTGTGTGAAATATTTAAACTACTTCTCAAAGATGCTAACATCCAAACCAAAAGGTGGAAAGATATAACCTCAAGAGAGGGTGATTTGGTAATATCTATCAAAATTCCAAATGCACGCATCCTTGGAACCCAGCAGTGTCGCTTTTAGAAATTTATCCTGCAGATAGCCCCTCATGTGTGCAAAATGAGTGTGCATAAATGTAGTTAGTCCAGCCCTGTTCATAATCCCAAAAGCCTGGAAGCAACCTACTGCCCATCAGCTGGGAATGTGTTAAATTTTGTTGTAAATAAAATGGGGTATAATATAGCTATAAAAAGGGTTGAAAAAGTTCTTTTTGCATTGATATAGAATGATGACAAGATAGTGTTAAAGATGCAGACAGTTTGCATAGTATAAAAACAGAGGGTAAGAGAGTGTGTATACACACACACACACAATGCTGATGGATGCACAGGCCTTCTCTGGGAGTTACAGGTCACAGTGACGTCCTCCAGGGAGGACTAAGTAATTAGAGGCAGTGACAGGGCAGAAAAGAGACTCTGATTTCTGTATTATGTAGATATGGAAACATAATTTCCAAAGACACATGTTATTTCACTTTAAAGGTGGGGGGGGTGCCATAACATGAGATAAAGAAATGACACCCCAGTTTAGGAAGCAGGAAATTGAGTTGTCATCCTACTCTGCCACTGAGTACCTTGGAAAAGTCCCCCACCCACTCGAAGTCAAGACCGCCTCATGTATAACAGGATGGCGTTAAACCAGATCAGTCCCCTTGGTTGCTTCTGGCTCTGAAATCTTTCATTTTTCTAGCTCGACTCTGTAGGGCCCAGGGTTCTCGTGAAGCTACAGTTCAATATAAACGTGTTTTTGCACTTGAGCGCGCACCCACAAACACACATCTTTCCCTCAGGTAGCAGCATAGAGTTTTTAATCTAGAAAGAAATCAACATCAAGTCCGTGTCTGACGGCATTCTGCTAATTCACTGCCCTGTGCACTAGCAAAACAAAACCCAAAACGCCTCTTAGCAAAAATTCCGGCCTTATCAGAAAAACTGCATTACATCTTATCAGAAGCACCCCTTTGGGGGCTGACGTGAACTGTCACAGAAACTCCGGCCCTAGACACACACACACACCACGCACACTCCTGGGCAGCGCTGAAAAAGAGAAAGGACAGTTTGCTGAGCAAAAAGCCTTTAAAGCCTTTGCCTTGGTTTTAATTAATCCAAGCAGCATTGTTTCTTCTTCTTTTCTCTCCCCAAGATTTTGAAAGTTTAACCACAAGCAGGGAATATGGAGGTAATTTATAATTATTTAATTCTCAGTCCCCTGGGTATTTGACAGTAAATCTCACAGACAAAAGACTCATCATTAGGGTATTTCTTTAAGTAGCTAGGATTCTCTGCTTTTCTTCCCAAAGAACTGCCATCCTCGCAGACGACTCCCTTACAGCCCTTGCCGTGGGCACAGCACTGGGAGAAGTTAGCTCCATCTCAGAAGCACCAGCTTCTCTCCGAAAGGGCTCCAAAAAGCTTGCTTTTCTTACCACTTGCGTGATCTTTGCTATATTCATGTACCACCCATAAATATTATTTACTTAATATTTCTATTTAAATGTATTCGCATATTACCTTAATTTTTTTTAAAAGGAAACTTCACACCGCTGCCACAGATGGAAAATCAGTGTCACCTCCATAAATAGAAGGTAGGGTAAAAATACAATAAAAATAAAAGTTACTAAATTCAAGCGAGACACTGTTGCCGGCCAAAGGCTCTGAGCCTGAGGCCCACGTTTTTCCTCTTCAGTGCTCTTGCCTTAGATAATTTATACATACAGATAATTTATACATCCAGGTTTTGAGGATAGAGTTCAGTGAGCTTTGCCAAATGTTCTACCCCCTTGTCACCACCACCATAATGAAGACGCAGGTCATTTCCACAATCCCAGAAAGTCTACTTTTTTAAAGCTGGAGGTGGGGGGAGGAACAGCAAGTGTCAGGAAGAAAGGCGTTGAAGACATAGTAGCACCTGCGACTCCACTCCTCCCGACCAGATTACAGAGAAGCACCACAAGGCAGGTGGCTCTCATTACATGCGATGTCCTCATTGGTGGGCCCCGTAAAACCATCCCACTTGCCATGGGAGGTACCTGGCCCACACTCGAGCCAGCAGTATCCAGAAAGAGGCCGAAGGTGGAAGGAGAGAGGGAGGAGTCAGAGGTTGCGGCTCTAGGTCCTCTGTGCCCCCATGCTTCTGCACATGCTTGCCCCAGAACTCCCTTCCATCCCTCCTGTCCTGCACACAGCGGCCCACAAGACTACTGGGAGCATCAGTCTATGAGTCAAACCTGAATCGATTCAGAAATGAGACATCTGGCCACTGTCAGCCCTCCCAGGTCAGTCATCTCCACAGCAGACATCTGAAAGTTCTAGTTTTCATCACCTCTTCCCTCATCAAGTTCCCAGGTATTTACCCCAACCTCTAGACCCCGGAATATTTGGGGAGCTCTCTGGCCACCCTCAGAAACCGCAAGACAAGGTTGCCGGGGAGGCCACTCCAGCCTTGCCTCAGCGAGGCGTCTGCACTGAGATCCGGGCCTCAGTTAACACAGTTAAGGGCCCCCAGCCCCGCTGCCTCGCCCCCCACCCCCGGCTGTGTGACCTGGGGGACCACTGAGCCCTCGCGTACAACGTGGTGCTGAGATTGGCAACAGTGCCCACCTGCTGTCTCACCTAATCCAGATGGAGCCCAAAACACATGAAATAAACACTCAATCAATGGGCCTATCAGCACATTAGTATTATTATGGAAAGAATGATCTTTTAAGTGAAGACTGTCCCCTTTCTCTGCTTTCTTGCCTTATTTTACAACTTGAAAGTATAACATCCACTAGCCCCCAGTGCCTTCAAAAGCATTAAAAAAAGAAAAAGGGAAGAGATTTTTATAAAAATGAAACGTATCGGTCAGCACTTTGAGAATTCTCTTTTTCTGCTCGTCTTCAGAAAATATGTGAAGTAGGTAAAGAATGCCTCCAACACGCCTTCCACTCCATGCTTTGTACTCTTTTTCTCCTGGCTGCCTGGGAGCTGATCAACTAGATCTTACTGAAGTGTTACTGACACAATGAGCTAGTTGCAATAACAAAACTCATTCTAGCTAACACGTCTCTACCGTTTACATTAAACCAAGAACCACAGTATACGCGTTCAACATGCAGTAATGTTTGCCTGACAAGCACCCTACAATGCAGGTGATAGTTTCTCATTTTATACATGGGACAAGTAAGGCTCAGAGAGGGTGGTTAATTTACCCAAGGTCACACAGCTTCTACATGGCCTCCACCCCACAACCATCACTCCACCCTGCTTCTCACAAGAGGGTACTTCCTGCATGGTGACACCTTAACCCGAACACACAGAAAGGAGGTACCCCCAGGATAAAAACTGCTCTGGAGCCTCAGGAGGTAGGCTGCCCCGACAACCAAAGACACGGACTCCTGTCTTCTGGACTATTCACAGTCCCTCCATTTGCCCCAGGATTGAGTCAATGATTATTTTAAAAATCCCACTCAGGCCACACAAAGGTCCCTGCCAGCGCCTGGCCTCCTGGAGCCTCTGGCTCACCCTCAGGGACACGCGGCCAAGTCTGAGGCAGCTGTCTGTGCCAACCCACCAGCCAACAGATCGCTTCTGAAAAAAGGAACAGCGAGAGAACATCTTCTCCACCTAGAACTACAGGCGGGCAGAATTTTCAGGAAGCAGAATAGAATGACTGAAATAGAAACCCAGCCAAGGAGCCTCCATGAGGCGCCTGTCCTTTGGGGGGGGGGGGGGGGAGGGGGCAGAGTGAGCCGGTGCTCTCAGGCTTGAGCAACTCGGAGGAGAGAAGCCAAGGCACGGCCTGGAGGCCAGACACCCCTCGGGCTGGCAGCGGGGCCCCGGAGCTGCGGTCCACCCCTGTCTGAGGCGATAGGCCCACCGCTCAATGAGCTCACATCCCAAGGTGGTGTGCGGCCCGGGCCGTGGGTTTGAGACATCACAGTCTGTTGCCATGGCAGCGTTAGGATGCCACAACCTGGCACCGCACATGTGAGGCTGGAGGGCGAGGGAGAAGATGGAGGGAAAGCGTCCTGCCTGCCTCCATCCCACTACTCTCATAACCTGTGTGTTGGGGCCACAAGGAAATGCCAAGAGGAGCAGAAGGTAAATGGATTTTTCATCTGGCGGCTCGCCCCACCTATAGGAAAGACCTTCTTTGAAAAGTTACAGAGTGCCCTCAAGTAACAAATTCAGCACGTAGCAAACTTTCCAAAGGGCCCCAACACCCTTCTGCCCCTGCCATGCACGCACGCCGGACAGTAACTGGATTCCCAGTCAATGGATTGTGTGCATTAATAACGCCGGAGAATCAGGTTGTCACGCCCGTCATTCAGAGGTGACACATACAGACAGACGCAGGGCGTGCGAGGTGAGAAATTCCATCCAGATAAGTCAGGTCCAGAAACGCCAGAGAGGGAAGGAAGGCAGTTTACCACCCCGTCTCGTCAACGTGGAACCACTGGAAAAAGCCACCTTGAACGCTACGCTCTTTGCTGACCTTGCCCCAGCTAAGGCAGCTGTCTGCCTTCACCAGACAGGGCAGAAAGGAGGGCTCGGTCCTGTCTCCCAGGCAGCCTGCCACGACACAGGCACCCGGGACACAGGACCCGGGACAACTTGCAAGCAACAAGCTTTACCAACCGGCCACTGGCATGACCATTTGCAAAAACACATGCACCCGCGGGCTGACACGTATTCCTTTTGGAGAGAAGCAGAGAAATGCATGGAATCTGCAACCTGTGTGCCTCGAGGTCAGCTTTGGGGTGGGGGCATCAGGGCCCAGGCATCTGGCAGACATGAAACCTCACCTCCGTCCTCAAATTAAGATGGAAAGAACCGGTTTAAAGCCATTCCAGGGGCCCTCCTGCTTTTAAGAAGTTCAAAGACCTTTCAATTTTCCTTCACTCAGATAGCTGGTGTTCACTGTGCCTCGAACTTTCCTGTGTACCGTCTCCCTCTCTGAAGCTTACAAGCACCCTGGGAGGCGGTATTCTCACCTCCTCTGTGTTACAGATGCGGCAACTGAGGCTCGGGGGTGCAGAGGCACCTAAAGTCACAAAAACAATCAGGGGCAGACCTGGGATTCAAACTGAGACATCATTTAAACGCAGTAAAATGCACAGATATTAGAAGTCCATCTTGTGCCTCTTTACAAATGTATGCACCTGTGTATCCACCACTCAAGATACGGACTATTTGCACCCGGCCAAAAGGTTCCCTGGTGACCTCATCCTCATTCGGGGAGACCCATTAGCCTGCCTTCTTTCACTACAGACCGGGTTTGCCTGCTCTAGAACATCATATAAATAAAATCAGACGGGATGGACACGACACATCTGTCCTCAACCTTCTGGCTGAGAGTCAACCATGTTGTGTGCCAGCTGCCATTTCTTTTTTCTTGCTGTGTAGTATTCCATCAAGTGATTACATCACACTTTATCCAGTCACCCTGCCATATCACCTCCATTCTTCAAGAAGACAGCCACTGGAGATTAAACCTGTGATGCAGAGAGGTCACCCTCCAACAGAAGAGAGTCTCTCCACATTTGTTTTGCAGGGCACGGCAGAGAGCAGGGCTCAGGTGACTTCCTTGCCAAAAGGAGAAGGAAAGATCTGGTCGAAGAATTAATCAGAAATAGACCTCAGATAATCCTCCCTCAGAAGAAGGGCTTGCCACAGCTAACTCTGTCTCTCCATCAAAGCCCTGCACAAGGGGACGTGGGCAAGGTGGTGGCCACCTTCCTCTCTTCTTTTCCTCTAACTCACTCAGCAAAGCCCCCTCAGCTTTCCACCAGCACCTCCAACAGCCATGCCCCTTACTGAGTCCCACACCCCCCGGCCCAGCCTGCAAGGCTGATTTCCACCTTTCTTTCAGCCACCTTGAAATCCAAGTGGAAACTTCCCCTTGAAGACTGTAGGGCTCCTGTTACCTTCGGCCAAGGGCAGAGACTTAAAATTAATACCCAACTGACTGATGGGTTCTTTATTTACACTTGTCCCCAGGAGCCTTCATCTCAGTGCCATGTTCCCAGGGGTGGACACACTTCCTCAGTGGCCCCTGGTAATCACGGTCATTAATGACAGTCCTCCTTTCTCCATGGCAACGGAGGTGACGGCACCCACTGCGGACTTCAGACCCGCAGCCCAGCTTCTTAGGCCTACCCAGGTCAACAGCCCCTTTCTGTGGTCTTTACAATAACTCTCGCAGGCACTGCAGACTTAAAGGTTTCTCCCCTCACCCCGTCTCATTTGACAGTGCCCCCTTTTCGCAGGCATGCCCAAGCAGGTTTGTTTTGATAAGGACCTTTATAAATTCTGAGCTTTGTAGGCAACTTTCTTACCTTCAGAAAGCCCACTCACGCATGGCTCAATTAAAATTCACGTGGGAAGGGCTGGCTTTTAGAAATACATCGTATTCACTAAAATAGGCCCAGCTGAGTAAATGCTCTTTGCCCAAACCTCAGGTTAGGATGCAGGGAGGGTCCCAAATGCCAACTCAGGAAAAGCAATCTCTCTGCTCTTTCTGTAGCTTCCAGTGGACCTTTGATACATTTCTCTGGCAGAGGAGTTAAAAAAAAAAAAAAAAAGCATTAAAAATCCAAAGCACAGGGCTTTAGATCTACATGCCAGTTTATAGGAAATGCAAGGGACAGAAGAACATGTTTTTAAACAAAAAACCACCACAGGGATGCCACTGGCAAAATCCTGCACGTAGAGAACAGCACAGGAAAAGTAACCCTAATTCTTCAACAGATAAATGGCAAGAAAACAGACTGATGGCGAGCTTTATCAAATGAAAGAGACGTAACGGCCGTGTCAACCACGTACAACGCGAGGCTCTTGCTGGGATCTTGGGGCACACAAATTAACCATAAAAAGAGACTTGTGACACAAGCAGGAAATTTAAAGACTGGACATTTGAAATTAAGTATTTCTTTTTTTAGGTTTGATAATGGTATTTGATTTTTTTAAGAGTCCTGATTTTTGAGAGCTACAAACTAATCTATTAATAAACTCTTATCCCGTCTGGGATGTGATTTCAAGTAACCAGGGGTGAAGACGCAGAGAATACTGAGAGGCAGGGAGGAAATAAGATGGGCCTGATGTTGATAACCATTGAGGCCAGGTGGTGGGAACATGGGAGTTAATTACACCGTTGTCTCTACTTTTCCATATTTTGGAAAATGTTCATAATAAAAGTTCAGGGAAAAAGTCAAAGGCAGTTCCTCTTGCTTTGGGGGAAGCCAGGTCGGGCTTTGCTCCAGCGAGGGAGGCAGACAGCCCCTGACCCATTCCAGGAGGAGCCCCAGGGCCGAGTCTTGCCTTCTTCCCTGAGCTCAGTTTGGTTGGGAACAATCAGCAAAAACCGAACCGCGTGCCAGCCCGGGGAAGCCGAGTTCGGCCGGAGCTCTGCGGAGCCCGTGGCTACTTCCTGTGCCGGGGAGGGAGGGAAGAGGAAGTCCCTCGGTGGGGGAGCCACAAGGCATCCACCAGCTGCCCTCTCCAAGACCTCCCCTTCCCGGACCTGGCTCAGGGGGTCCCGTGGGGCCAGGGCAGGCCACCTGGGAAGGCCCTGCCTCCCTGAGAGAAGCAGCCACAGGGAACCTTCCAGCCTGAGAGTCTGGCCAACAGAGAAAGCTTCTGCAGCCAGCCATATTCTGGGGCCGAGGCAGGGGCCAGACGAGAGTTTTTAAAGTCAGAACTGATTGTATGTAAGTTAGATGCCTGAGCGACAGTGGTGCTGATTTAAGCCCAGTAGCCAGTGGCACCTCTCCAATGACCATCTTCTCTTAAGGCTCAGGATTCATCAAAGGCAAAGCCTATTTCTCAGAACACATCACCACTGCCATCCATCTGAGGTTCACACAGCCCAGCTGCTGCGAGTGATCACACTGCCTTGTGGAAACCTGCCATCACCATCTCCATTTCACAGATGAGAAAACACAAGCGCAGAGAATCAGAATCACCTGCCCTGAGGCATCCCACTAATAAGGGATTATGTAACGTTCATCCATTTATTTGGCAATTATTTATTACATGCTTGTTAATGCCAGGTACTTTTGCTTGGTCAAGGTCACAGAGGTAGAAGAAAACTAAGTCAGAACCTCAAGCCAGGATTTCCTGACTTCAGACCTGGTGCTGTGTCGTGCCAAATCAATGGCCCCCAGAGTAGGGGGAACATGCACCCCAGGAGGCCCGCCTGACAATCCCCTGGGGTGCAGAAAGAAATATAAAAAGAGCGGAACACCCGGCTACCTCCTGTCCTTTCCCATTTTCATTTTTTATGCATGTTTTATAATGAGTATAATTCCTTTAGCGCAGCGGAGAAGACAGAATTGGTTAAGTACAGAAATATCAAACATAAGGGGTGAATGCACCCCATGGTGGTGTATAGGGGACCCACGAAAGCTGGAGTCAGTGACATTCTGGCTGAGCTGTAGTGCTGAGGGCAGGGACTTGGGACCCCAACCACCTGGGTTCAAGGCCTGCCCTGCCATTTACCACTGAACAACTCTCAACAATTAACTGACCCCCAAAGACTGACTTCACCGGTCCCAGGTACGGCTGGAAGGTTCTAGTGTGCAGCCAGGACTGAGAACCACGAGCCACCAATGCTGCATTTTTCAAATGTATCCAACCCCATCACCTGAGAGGACAAAATAGCCTTAGGAACCAACCTAAATAACCCAGCTGTAAGATTTTAAGAGTGTCAACTCCTGATCAAAATCTAAAACCACCTCGAGAACAGAAGGCCTTTAATTTGGAAGCTGGGCTGACATGTGTTCAGTAATGAAGAATGATTAAGGCAACTTTCTCCCTCGTTCTTTTGCCTCCCCTGACAAGGCCACCGCTCAATTCAGCCCTCATTTCACCTTTCCAGCTGCACCTGGAGACACTATTTGTACAAAGCAGGCTTATTAAGGCCTGTCCTTAACTCGACACAGACGGCAACGTCTCTGAATGTCACACGTGTTTAGCGAACTTGCTTGCTTAGGGTAGAGCTCTATTTTTAGTAAGAACCAAAAAAAACAAAAAAACAAAAAACCACCACAACATGATACTATATCCCAGCACCTCGTTTGTCCATTTGTTTACCAGGCTGTGCCCACATTGGCCTGGGGGCCAGGCAAGGGCAGGACCACATCTCATTCGTCTCTATACCCCACAGGGCCTGGCACAAAACCAGCATTCAGTGAGTGTTTGCTGAAAGAATGAGGTTTTAATTGTCCTCTGTGAATGGGCTGCGGGCAGGTGGCCCTGAGGTGCAGAGCAGGTGACATTAGGGAATGGGATCCAGCAGGGTCTGTGACCTACTGAAAATGGTATAAGGTGCACTGGGGCAGAGGGGCCCGTGTGTGAGGGTGGGGACGAGCGTGGGCGGCGGGGATGCGGGGGGCAGGCACGCACGCAGTGCGCTCCTACAGCCATGGGGCCTGTGGCTTTCAACAGCCTTTCACAGGGCTGGGACCCCAGGTGTTTAAGGATCATCGGAATAAACTCTACCAGCAATAGGCAGCTGTCTGCTTCCCTTTCTAAAAAGTCAGAGTTGATGCCACGTGCATTAGCTTACCAGGAATGGAAGGAGGGACGCGCCAGACCCACTGAGGCCAATTAGAAGTGAGCCCTCCGGACAAGTCAGTCCCCGACATGGCCCAGAGGAGATCCAGCACCTCCGGAGGTGCCTGGGGATCCCCAGTACCCGCCCATCTCTCCCAGTGTATCACAAGTTCACTGAATTCACAAGCACACACAACGGAATTCCATTTCTGATATGTCTGCTGAGAGCCAGCCCACCTCTCCCCTCCAAGGTGTGGTCAGCAGCCCTGGTCAGGACCCCCACAGCTCTGTCCCCATTCTTCCTATTACTATGTACTTAACTCTTGCCCTCAGTAGAAAAAAATAAGAGTCTATTTTGCATGCTTCTAGGCAAATAAACTTGAAAACCTGGATAGGTGAAATGGATAATTTTTTTTTTTTACAAAGTTTACCAAAACTGACTCCAGTAGAAATAGAAAATGTAAACATACTGATTCCCACAGACACAATCAAGAAAAGCCATCACAGAACCACCGCGCAAACACACACCGGGTCCAGGCGGCTCTGCAGGGGAATTCTATCACGCTTTTGGGCATTTGGTACTCCCACAATACACACACTGTTCCTGAGCACAGAGAAGGGAAGAAACTCAAACCTACAACATACCGAAAAGGAAACTACAGACGAGTTTCACTCATGAACACTGCTGAAAGAAATCCAACAGCAAACCACTGGAAACCAGGAGAGAGGCTTGGAACACACGGAAGCTCAGCACAGCCCTCAGAAGGAGCCACGCCTGCCAACACCTTGAGCTTGGACGTGGCTTACAGATGCACGCCCCCAACACCTGCTTTCATGTTTTTATGGTGTTCTCCCTGTGTCTGTGTGTCTCCAAATTTTCTCTTTTGTGAGGACACCGGTCATACAGGATTAGGGGCCCACCCTACTCCACTATGACCTCATCTTATTTTAATTAGTTCTGTCTGCAATCACCCTATTTCCAGATACACAGTGACCACGTGGGGTTGATATCAGGGATATTTCAACCTTAGGAAATCTATTGCTGTAAGTAAGCATGTTAATAGACCTTAGAAGAATTCATATTTTTCCATAGATGCTAAAAAGTCTATGACATAATTCAACTCCCATTCTGGATCAAAACTCTCAAGAGAATAGACAACAGTGCCTACCAGCTACAGGTGGAGGGGAATTACGTCTGCTACGTGCTCAAGCCCATAAAATGAGCATCTGACTTCCCCCAAATCCCGTAAGTGCTGTCACCAACTTCCGACCACGTCTGTTGCATGAGCAGTCCTTTTCCCTCCTTGTTCCTTTGCCAAGCTCACGCCCAGCGCTAAGGGAAACACTCCACATGCATCACCCATACACTGTCACCTGGGACAAAGCCCAACAGCCAGACGAGGGCTGGTGCTGGCGCTTGGGGAGCTCCATCATGCAGAAGCAGAGACTGCTATGAACAGCTGGGTGAGCCAGAGCCAGACCCACATCTGGAACAGCTCACTTTAGCCTCTCAAGGCTCACGACATCCCTTCTCTTCCTGAGCCATCACGTTTCTGTGCTGCCGACTTCCCAGCAAGGAGTCAGTATTTTACAGATTCCAGCATCCCTCCCCTCTCCTTAAGTGGGGCTGCAAGTAGTAACTTCTTTCCAAAGAGTACAGTTTGGAGAGGAGTGACTTTCTGGTGGAGGAACCTGACAAAAGCCACCTTAGCCAGGTGATCACAGCCAACATCAACAGTGAGAAATCATGCTGACAGTAGGCACCATTGACATAATGTGACGGAGATGTTCACTTTACCTCTGTGGTCTTCCTCCCCAAACCTACAGCCCTGTCTAACCATGAGAAAACATCAGAACACCAATGCAGGGACATTCTACAATGTACCTAACCATTGCTCCCCAAAACTGTCAAGCTCATTAAAAAAAAAAAACAAAAAACTAGGAGTCTGAATCTGAATAAAGTATGAACTTAGGTTCATAATAATGTATCATAATATTGGCTTATTAATTATAACTAATGTATCATACTAATGTCAGATGTTAATCATACGGGAACTGGGTGCTGGGTGTATGGGAACTCTGTGTACTATCTTTACAACTTTTCTGTAAATCTAAAACTATTTCAAAAAATAAAGTTTAGTTTAAAAAAATAGATTGTGGGGCCTTCATTGTGGTCATTTGGACACCCATCTGGCGGACACCAAGCACCACTTGCCAAGAAAAACTAGAAAAAGCACCTCCCATCAGATTTGGCTTGGAAACTATTTCCCCGGAAATCTACCCCCTGCAGGAAAAAAAAGTGAGTTGATTGTGAATCTGGGAGGGGTGTAAATATTAGTTCCCTGCAAAACATGACTTTCATCTTAATGAACAGAGAGACCACTGATGCTAGAGGGATCGTTTGCAGATTCTTAATTGTATCTTTTCAAAGCGAAGGATGGCCTCCAGATTGCAACTCGAGAAGACTGGCCTCTTTGGCTGCCTAATTATTTCCATCTCCAGCCAAAAACAGAATAATTACTAATTACCCTCTTCACTTGGTAACTGAGTCAAGGGCATCGCCAAAGTCAAAGGAAGCCCCTCACCTACGGTGGCCAGTGAAGACGCTGTAGAAGGAAAGTTCAAACTTCTCAGTCACCTGCCTGACACAGCATCTCTAGGCAACAGCAAACCCCCTGAGAGTCCGGAAAAGGCCTCCTACACACGCCAGCCAGCACAGCCCCTTCCTGCTCTCCCCACGCAGCCAAGCCCAAGTGCATCTGGAAGTTACCACTAGGCCTGCCTCTGAGGCTTCAATACACATTGCCTGGGTTGGGCTGTCAAAATCAGGAAGCCTGGTTGGGTTTTTTGTTTTTTTTCCAAGACAACCTGCTAACCAGAAAAATACAGAGAGGTTGGGTGTGCGACCTCCTTCTTCTGACCAAATCTCCTGTTAGACACGTGAAATGACGGCCCAGCCTGGGGAAATCCCCAGCCCCCAGCGCAGGGGGGATGTGAAGGCACAGACTGGCGGGTCTCTTAAGCAGGAGCAGCCAGCATCTTCCTGAATCCACAGGCCAGCTCTCCCCAGAGGCCCACAGCCACTGTGACTGTGGGGTAGGGGATCACTTAATAAAGCTCAGACTGAGCCATTTGGGGTGATTTGCAAACGCAAGGGCAGAACCGACGGAGGAAATGGGCCAACCACCTAACATGAAGTCAAACCACCCTCTGGTATTAGATACAGACAACCTCTTCCTTAGCGTCAGCACCAAGTCCCCAACAGCGCGGCTCACACGTGGTGGAGCCTGGAGCTGGGAGGATCAGCCTCACATGCCCTCCTTTCGCACCAGCCCCTCCCCACTAACTCCATTCTTGGGCTTCCTCACCTCCTCCCTCCCAAGGCAAACCAAGAGCTTCCGTTGCCCTCTGACGACGCAGGAACAGGCAAGAAGCCAGCTGAGACCCTGGCCACCTTTTGCTTTGGTACCAGTGACCCTCAGGGAGAAGTAACTGGAAGCCGGCGCCCTACCGGGCCGAGTGAGCCCAGCGCCCCCTAAAGGTGGCTGTGGTCCCCGGTGCCTTGCGCCCTCCCTCTCACCTGGGGAGAGGCACCCCCACTACAGGTCCCCCAGGAAGTGTGACATCTGGAGCAAAAGGGCGCCCTGTGCCCACTGCCCAGGCCCACGCCCCAGCCCAGGCTCAGGGGCCAGGCCAGGGGGAGCCTCCACCGACCTGGGATAGGATTCAAATAGTCATAATCGAAGAGGATGGAGAAGTCGAACTCGTCTTGGGGGCTGCCCCCAGGCTCGTGGCCCGGGGCGTCCCCGCCGTCGGGGTCGGGCTGCGGCTCCGGGGCATCCATGCCGCGCAAAGCGGCGGGAGGGTGGCGGGGCCGGGGGCGAGGGCAGGCTCGGCGTCTCCTGGGCCCCTCGCCGTGGGTGGCGAAGGTGGCAGGAAGCGGGGAGGAGAGGCGGGTCGAGCGGCGGGGTCGCTGTCTTCGTGGGGGCGCACGCCGGGTCCGGGGATGGCGAGCCTGGCGCAGCGGGTCCTGGACGCGCCCGGGGGAGCTGCGCGGCGGCGGCGGCGGCGGCGGCGGCGGCGCGAGCTTCCTGCTCGGGGAGGCACCTGTTGCAGCCCGGGGAGTGGGGAGGCGGAGACAGGGCGGCCGGGCCGGCGGGGGCGGGGCCGCCACCCGTGGACCCGAGAGGGAGGGAGGCAGCGGGGAAGGGAGGAGAGGCGGGCGGCCCCGGCTGGCCGGCGCCCGGGAGGAAGGAGGCCGCCCCCTGGCCCTGGCCCGCACCGGCCCGGCACCGAGCGAGCGTAGCCACCGGCCGGGGCCTCCGCCTTCCACCCTGCCCGCGGTGAGCGCTGCGCCCCTGCCGGACCCAGGATCTGCAGAAAGCCATACCACTTGTTTTGCCCTACGTGACCAGCTGATCTCAAGCGCCTTCCCCTTTTCTTCTCTAGGAGGGAAGGGATGCGCACCCACTCCCTTCTATCGCACACTTGTGTCTCCAGGTGTGCCCACAGCTGTGGCATGATTTTCACCTACATCAGTTACTTGCAATGCCCCTGCACTCAATTCCCCAGGACCTGGGAAAGAATCACAGATACTCTCAAAGCACAATCCTACCTCTTGGCCACCTGTCACGTGCCAGGTGCTGGGGACAGGCAGCAGGAACCAGACACTGTTGTCCTGGGAAATTCACGTTCTGGTGGGGGAAGAGTTATGAAGGAGATAAACAAGGGAAGGAAGATCATGCCCGCAGGGTGTCAGGAGAGAACGCGCCAGAGATAGAGGGTAAAGGCCGGGCTGGGGACGCTCTGCTCACTTCGGCGGTCAGGTAGAGCCTCTCAGGGACGGGGGCCTGACTGATGGGAAGATCTGGGGGAAGAGCGTTCTGACAGGGGGAACCAAAAGCAAGCAAAAACCAGGAGCTGTGTGTGTGGGAGACGAAACAAAGAGGGCGGTGCAGTGGGAGAGACTGGCAGGTTGCGAGTACACCTGGCTGCTTGTTAGAAACACAGATTCCCAGGCCCCTCACTGGAGCTTCTGACTCTGTAAGTCTGGAGCAGAGGCAGAGGAATGTGTATTTTTAAGCAAGCACCCAAGGTGAATGTTATGAACAGGCACATTTGGGGACCATTACATAAGAACCCGCTACTGCCCCCTCAAAAAACACTTTTGAGGGTCTCAGACCAAGTTAGCTAATGCCAGAAGACAGACCCACAGAGGTAGAAAAGGAGACGAGAACAGTGGTCTTCAACCCTCACAGCACATTCACCTGAGACACTTTTAAACTCCTGTGTCCGGGCTTCAATCCAAACCCACTGAACTAGAACGTCCAAAGGTGTTTGGGGGGATTTTTTTGCTTTTTGTTTTTCTAATGATCTCAGATGACTTTAAAGGGCAGCCAGTGTTGAGAATCACTGGACCAGAAAAGCAGGGGGGAGAGGTTCAGGGATTCCCTGAGAAGCACAGCGTGACCTCCGTCAGGGACTGACTCGCATCCTTCCCCACGTGCCAGAAGGACGGGGAAGGTGCACTCTTCAGAGGGAGCCAGCTCTGCTCCGTTAGAGGATTTGTGCAAAGCTACTGATCATAATTCACTCCACAGATCTTTCTCTGGCACCGCTACAGAGCTTAGGGATGCAGCCCTCAGCAGGAGAGTGTCTACGGCTCGTCGTGCTTGTACCCCCTTAGCACAGAGGCCGAGCAATGACTAGGGCTCTCCAAATGGCACTTAGACCAGAGGCGCTTAGCCCAAGCTACATATTAGACTCACCTGGAGAGCTGTTACAACCGTTCAAGTGGCTGGGCCCCAGGAGGGACCAGTTTTAATCAGAATGTTTGAGGCCTGGGCATCAGTATTATGTTAAAGCACCCCAGATGCTTCCAATGTGTGGCCGGGGTGGGAATCACCGGTTCAGACACAAACGCTATTCCAGGGGCCTGAGCCTGGCTCAAGACACATGAACTTTCAGAGTCTTTGGAAGCACTTTCTGGTTGTCAGAGCATAAACAAGTCCTCTTCTTTGTTTCCTAAGCATAAGCATAGCTATACGGGGTATACACAGATATACACAGCATCTTAGGGGTGCTTTAGATGGAGGAGGGTCCATAACCCAGGCTAGGGCACTTATACCCAAGTATTCAGAAGGAGATGGATGCTCTTGGGTCCCTAGGACAGCAGTCAAAATCCAAACCCTGAAATTTGGTCAAGGATAAAAACAAAAAACCAAAAAGCCTGCTCTTGTGCTCTAAAAGGAGAAAGGGTGGTGTCATCCTCATGAGCCCCTTCTCACCCCCCATCCATAATGATTAAATGCCTTTCATCTAGTGGACACCTATTGATTTTACCTGCCTGGAATCATTCTCCCCTTCTTCTGATAACAACACCCCAGTATGTTCCTTTGGGAACTACACTTGATACAATCTTGGTAAAATTAATAATCCAGCTGTCCCATACTCCCCTGGCAAAGTAGTGCACAAATGACCCAGGCTTGGCCAAAAAGAAAATTTTATCTCCACTAGGCTATGAGATCCACTAGTGCAAGGGTCATGATTGCCTCCTTCACAGCTTTCTATACAATGAATGTGTGGATGTGTGGTTGGATAAGTGGATGGATGGATGGATGGATGGATGGATGGATAAACGAGTTTGACTCTCCCTGTGAATATAAGATCCTTATATTTCTCTTTAAGAGCCCTCCTCCCTGAGGCTTACTCAGGCCACCCAATTGTTAGGGTAAGATCATAAATTCTTACCCCCAACCGACATCCTCTTGAGACACCTAATAATAAGATGAGATAATAAAGATAAAATAACTTTACAACTGATAAAGTGCTATAAGAGCTTCAGCCTTATGAAGAATGGTTCAGGACATTCTAAATAATACTGAGTGCCTGAGTTGTTCCTCTGAACAGTGGAGATATTTTTTCAAGTTTCTAGGATCTGGAATCTGCAGCAAATCAGAGTTCTTTAAAGGGAAGGGTTTCAGACTAGACCCTGACCCTTAAGAGAGTTTCTACTGGAGCAGTAGGAAGTGAGAGGCTTCTCTTTTCTTAAAGGCCACTTTGAAGAGTGGGAGCTTAGGCTGGGGGAAAGGCATAATTTCATTTCCAGAATAAATGATTTGTGCTGTTAGAAGCAAGGGCTAAGAGCAGACGCATGATCCTTCTGCATCCAGAGGCCACACCGGGGGTGGGGGTTGGGGGGGTGGAGGCCTTGGCAGTGCAGCTCTGTCAACCTTCCCTCTGCCCGGCCACTGACCTCCTTGCAGAGGCCCTAGCCTTTTACTCTCTCTCCAGGGTCTCCATCGAAAGTGCAACAGGAAGCTAGTGAGGCCAATGAGAGTTTGAAAACTCCTAGCACATGCTGGTACTGCCTGCCCCTGGCCCAGGAATGCAGCAGCTCCATTCAAAAGCATTTACCTTAATGTATACTTACAAACTGAGATGAGTGCCGTGAAAGAAAGAAGACGCCACAGAGCTTCTATCAAGGAAACCTGATGTGGACAGGGAATTCAGGGACAGCTTCCTTGCAGAGGTGATATTTAAGCTGAGACCAGAGGGTTGAGTAGAAGTTAGCTAGAGAATAGTGAGGGGAAGAACTAACAGCCAGATGGGACAGTGTGTGCAAAGGCCCTGAGGCAGGAGGAAGTATGGAGTATTGAAGGAACTGAAAAAAAAAAGACTGGAGTGGCAGGTGCTCAGGGATGGACAAAATGACAGTGTGAGGGAAAGCTAGGGATTTAGTGGGGGAATGATGAATTGGGGGAACAACAGCACAGTTTCAAACTTGACTTTCCCTGCAATCTATGATCAACATCATCTTTTAAAGCCTGAACAGGACTCTTCTGCTGTGAGAAAACTATTTTCCAGGAGGGGATTGTGGCCAAAGAATTTGTTGACATCAGCGGCCCCCGAGCAAGCATCAACAGTAAACCCCTAGGAAAGCAGGGATCTGCTAAACACTGGAACCCAGACCAAGCTGGGGCCGCAAGATGCCCCATTTGACAGCAGCAGAGGTCAGAGGTCTGCAGGAGCTCAGCCAAACCCATCCTGCAGCCGTATTATGCTTGGCCAGCCCTGCTATTTTTTTTTTAAACCCAAACTAACATTTTTAAATTGAGAGATTTCATATAAAAATCCAAATTTCCAGTCTCTCTCCCAAAACAGGAAGATCAAGCCACAGCTGGCCCATATTCCCAGGTGGACCTGTCTGCTGGAGCTGAGCAGAGGCTACCTCCTTCAGAGGATCCGGTAGCTTTTGGGTCCCTGCCGCCCCCACCCGGCTGCCCCCATCTGTCCCTGTGAACATGTGAGCCTGAGACCCTGGTCTCCAGGCTCTTGACTCCTTCTTCCTCGTCCCTGCTCACCTACTTTGTCCTGGTTTTGTTTGTCCTGTTCATTGCTGGCTTCATAGGACATTCCCCTCTGCCTTATGGAACTGGTATTTAACAGGAGAGCCGGGTCAGCACACTCACTGAGCCCTTAAACTGCCATCCTTGCCTGTAATTAAGCAGGAGATGCCGGCATCCCTCTGCCAGGGGAGCTTCATCTCCTACTGAATCAGAGCCTTAATGGCAGGGAGCAGAGGGATGGTTTGTTAGGGGCTGGAGCACTGGTTCATCTTTGCCCAACCCCACAACTACTTCTCAGCCATATGCTTTTCCCCTCTTTCCACTGTCACCTTTCTGTCACCCAGGCTGTCTCCCTAGATGACCGCACCCCTAGTATCGTGACTCCCATCCCCATCCTCTTTCCTGCTGTGGCCTTGCAGACTCCAACATCTGTGTCAATTTCATCATCTTTGAAGTCAGGGAGTGACGAGGACAAGCAAGCTGACTTCAGGGATTTCAAAGCCACCCTCCACCAGCCTCCCTTCGGCACGACCACGCCCCCGAGCACTTCCCACCTTCCCCACCCCATCAAAGCCCAGGATCAGCTCCTGCCCTCTGTCTCTTTCATTCTTCTGTCAGTGCAGTCACCAGACTTCAAAGAAACTTTTAGTTACTTTGCATGTAAATGACTTCACATGATTGTCTCTTTATCTGACTTCGCAAAAAAAAAAAAACTTTATCTGACTTTCACATGCAAATAAGGATGTCTTACATCTTGGATGCTCCCCATACCACCAGCTGGCGCCTTGCAATAGCAGATCTTCCATAAACACGTCTGAACTCATTGGTTGAATGACTTAAATTAGGTTATCCAGAAAAGATCCCAAAGACTTGGGAGCAAATAGATTTAGCCCAATCAGGAAGGACTCTCGAAGGTTAGTAGGCTGAAAAACGCAATAACTGGAATTTAAAACAACACAATAAGAGTTAAAATGGCAGCTAACAGGAAATGACCCCTTTATACACACTGAGACTCGATCTTTACATACATGTCGGACAGGATCTGTAGACCTCCGCGCCCACCATGTGTAACAATTATCATCATCCACTCTGTTCAGTTACAGAAACTAAGGCACAGAGTAGGTTGCGATGTTACTTTTGAAGTCACACATGCCACCACGGAAGTGGCTTTGTCCCATACCAGTCTGATACTCATTACTGAGTCACGCTGTTCCTGGGTTATTAGCTAAGGGTGGATGCACTAAGGGACATTTTTGGACCAAGATGAAACGCTGAGAAAAGTCTTATGACTCCCAGTGATCGCAGAGAGAGGAAGAGGAGCTGACATGAGGACTCCAGACTGGGCCAAGAGGACAACACATCTGAAGTGGTTTATATTATTCACAAAATTAATGGCATCTACCCTCGGGTGCCAAATACAGGGACCGGCCCTACAGAGGCCCAAGGCTCAAGGGAACACGGTCTGAGAACCAAAAAAGGAGAACACTCTATGGATAAGGAAGCACCAACTTCTCCCCACCTCCTCCTCCCTACGCTGGTTCCCACCACCGTCACCCCCCGCCTAGGCCACCACGGCAGCCTCCCACCTGCCTTCTAACTAAGCACACGCTCTTACCTGGCTGGAGGCTGTTCTCCACTTAACAGTCAGTATGGTCCTATGAAAAGATTAATGAGAGCACACCCTCTGCTGCTTCAGATTCTCCCAGTGCCTCCCCATTATCATGAGAATGAACTTCAAACTGCTCATGAGATCCTGCTGGACCCTGCCCTGGCTCGCTTGCGGGATCCCCTACCACACTCCCCCTGCCCTTTCTGTCCCAGCCACACTGGTCTTGCTGTTCACTGACTGTCCCAAGCACGTGTCTCACCTCAGGACCTTTGCACTCACTGTTCCTTCTGCCTGGGGTGCTTGTCCCCCAGACCCTGGACAGGCAGGCCCCTCACCATTCAGAGGTCGATGAATAAGACATGTCTTTAGAGAGGAAGGGACCATCCAGTGTGAATGGGCAACCCCTACTATTGCGGGTTGAACACGTCCCTCCTCTAAAATATGTTCAAGTCCTCACCTCAGGTGCCTGTGAGCGTGATCTCACGTGGACACCGGGCCTTTGCAGATGTGATCAAGTTAAGCTGCGGTTACTAGAGCTAAGGGCTCTAATCTAACGACTGGTGTCCTTACAAGAGGAGGAGAGAACACACGTACACACAGGAAGAAGACCGAGGTAGAGACTCAAGGGATGTGTCCACAAGCCAAGGAGCGCCAAGTCTCGCCAGGAGCCACCAAAAGCTAAAACAGCCAAGCAAGGACCCTGCCCTAGAGCCGAGAGGCCGTGGCCCTGCCGAAACCTTGGTTTCACACGTTTAGTCTATGAAACTGCGAGAGGAGAGATCACAGTTGTTTTCAGCCACCCAGTTTGTGGTAATCGTGATGGCAGCCACAGGAAACCAGTACACCCACGCACCACGCATACGCTCACACTCACTCATGCTCACACACTCACACGTCTACACCCGTCATTCGTAACCCTCTTCTCCTACTGTGGTCTCCAGCGTTGAGCTCCGGTCTAGATTTTCTTGGATACTCCCAGTGTGCCGGCTCAGAGTTTGCCTCGTGAGAGCAGATGCTGCCGGTCTTGTTCACTTATTCCTGGCGTCTTGGAGGGTAACTGGCACGTAGTAGATGCTCTTACAATGTTGATAAAAATGAATTAAACGGTCAAGGGGCTTCTAAGAGGACATGGAAATGAGCTGGGCCTTGAAGAAAGATGTGAAAAACAGGAGCAGGGACCCCAGGTGTAAAGACTGGCACAGCCAAGGCGGGGGAGGGGGACTGAACAGCAGGTGCCACAGAGCAAGGGAACAAGGACAGGCACGGGCTGCCGACAGCAGTGGCGGTGCTGGGAGGGAAGTGTTGGAGCATCAGGCCAAAGAAGCCCCCAGTTGGGTCTCGGCTACTGAGAGAGGCTTTGAGGAAATGCGCCTCTGGGCAGGTCTGCTGCACTGGAGAGAACCGGAAAGGGAGGGAATGGGGTTCCCAGAAGCCGCGAGTGGCCCAGAGAGGCAATGTGGAAGGCAGGAGAACCCCCACGGCAAGCTCTAAGGGAGGCAGGAGAGAGAGGACCAGGTAGCTCTTAAATGGCGAGCTTCTGGCACCGGCTCTGTCCTCTCAAGGCCTTGTCCACTCACTGTCTTGGTTTCCTCCTCTAAACAGGAGGATCACACCCAGTTCCAACCTCTCAGGTCATTTCGTGAGACTCCACTGAGATCATATCTGTGCAAAGTGCAGGGCCCTACGGTACGTGTCCAGTCTGGAAGACAGATCGCCTTCTTGCTAAGATTATTCAGCCTAACAGGGAGCATCATGGTGGAATGGGATTGGTACCGGCTTCGCAATTCGTGATGGGAGGGGGCGGCTACCCCTCCCTGTGCAAGATGGGGTCATACCTGGCTGGTTGAGGACAGACAAGGTGGAGAGCCATGGGGATGCTGCCCGGCAGATAGGTGGCACTCAGTAAGTGGTGGCAGCTGTCATGGTCATCGTTGTTGGCTCTTGTTGTTGGCTCTTGTTGTTGTTGTTGTTGTTGTTGTTGTTGTTGTTGTTGTTGTTGTTGTTGTTGTTGGGGGCTGACTCATCCTGACAACAGTGTGAAAGAGTATGCCTGCTGGGTGACTCGGGAGGAAGCCTGCTTAAGTCACAAGCCCTTCGTGGGAAAATGTGGAAGTCAAAACCACCGTCACTGTCAAAAGGAGGCAGGCGTGTGTGAGCCAGAAAGATGACACAGCACTTCAGAGTTCTAGCCTTAATTCTGTGCCCTTAACAGGTAGCATCACCCCTACTGTGCATCATTCATTCATTCATTCCTCCATCCATTTAACAAAAAAAGTACTGAGCATCTATTAAGGACCAGGCACTGTTTCAGGCACTGGGCCACAGAGGGGAAAAAGACAGTGGTGGTTTCTGATTCCTGGAGTTCAGGTCTGGAGGAGGACATGGACATGGCGTGGACCATGACCACGAGTGTGATGAGCACCAGAGAAGGGGAGGAGGCGGCACAGGGGGGTGGCCCAGGAGCCCAGAGGCCTCCAACCCGGTCTGGGTAGTCAGAGTCTCAAATTCCTGTTCTAGCAAAGGAACAAAAATAGGTACCTGCCTGGCTTCTCCCAGGTAAGGTGTGAAATCCTCAGTCACTGACTTGCACAGTAAGTGAGAGCTAACCGTTGAGAATATGTGTGGAGAAGGACTTGGTAATTGGTTGGTTTTTCAGGTTGGAATTTTGGGGGAGGGGGGAAAGGAGGCAATACTGAATTAACAAATTGTACAGTAATAATGACAGCAATTATTAATTAAGTGGGTACTTTAAGCAAGTTCATATCGTTCATTAAAAAATTAAAACCCTCCATAGATTGGTAAATGATTGATGTCATCCCCCACAAGAGCCTCTGCTGCTTGGGACCCTCCCTTCAGTTCAGCAAATAAAGGGTTAAAGGCTGGCCCAGCAGGGGAGTCCCTTGGGACCCTGCTTCTGCTGTTCTGATTGGCTGATACTCAACTGTTAAATATATTAAGCGTTACTCTGAACAGTATTACCGTCACTTTTTGATACATGGGGAAACTGAGGCACAGGAGAGTGAATCTGCTTGCACGAGGTTGTGCAACCAGCAAGTAAAAGAGCCAAGAGTTGACCCTCTCACTCAGATCTCAAGCTGTTGGCCCTGGGGGCAGACATGTCGCCTGGGACCTGCTGGAGATTCACGGAAGCGGGAGACTTGGCCCTGTCCTCAGAGGACTTACAATCCAGGGAAGGGAAGCTCTTCATAAGAGCAGTCGGAGGAACATCTGGGGAAAAGAGTGATTCTCTCTGAAGTTCTGGGAAGAGAAGGAGAGACCAGGCGGTCTTGCTGGAGGAGGAGCCATTGGGGTAGCAAGGGAGGGGCTCAGCCAGGAGGGGACCTGGGAGGGGTCTCTGTTGTGTGGATAGAAAGCTCCTGGGGATGTTTCCTGCCCTAGAGGAAGTGGAAACACTGTGCTTTTGTTTTCCTGAGAAGGCAAGGATCCCTCCCTGGCTCGCTCAGGACGGATCAGCTGCTGCCTCAGTTTCCCCATCTCTAACAATGATGTTTGTACCCTCCACATCCTCCCACACTTCTCTTTTTCTCCTCCTGGGTTTGTCAAGGAACAACGTAGTGTTGGCAGAAGAGCCCAGGACCGGGTTCTGGTCTGCCTCAGTTTCCTCATCTGTCAAATGGTGTGATAGAAAATTATGATAATATGAGTAAGTTCCAGGGACAGCAGAGCATACGGTCAAGAGCCTGGGTTCAAATTACAGCCTCCACCACTTCCCTGCTGGGTGGCACTGGGCCAGTACCGCCCCTCTCTGTGCCTCACTCCCCTCCTCCATGAAGGAGACAGTGATTATAGCGCATACCCTGTACAGTGGCCCTGATGATGAAAAGACTTAATACTTGTAAAACACCCAGCCCTGCCGCTCCCAGTCAGTGCTCATCGTCTGTCCCAGCCCCATGGCACCGGAGCAGAGGCCTCACCGTGGGCCAGGCGTTGTGCTACCAACTTACAGTATGACTCTGGGCGAAGCTGGCTCTCATCGTCCTCAACTGTCGCATCCAGTGTGTGCTAACTGCATGTTAAGCACAGAGGGAAGCGCTTTATATGCGTGACTTCATACAAGGCTCGTGACACCCCTGTGAGGTCCGCACTATCATTATTTCCTTTTGCAGATGATGAAATGGAAGCTTCACACGCCATAATCTTGGCCCAACCTGTGTCACTGAGAAGCTCTAATAAGTTAAAAAAAAGTACCTTGGGAGGTTTAAAGTCCTGCATCTCTTCAAAGAATGTTTGCTGTGAAATCCAGTTTCTACATCATCGTAAGTTACTGTTTTGTATCTTTTAATAGGAATTGCAGCTAATGTTTCTCCAGGATTGACTAGAAGCACATCAGCATTTTAGATGCACTCTCTGTGTGCTACCTCACTGACTCTCACAGCCAGGGAGACATCATTATTGGCTCCATTTTACAGATGTGGAAACTGAGGCACAGAGAGGTGAAGTCACTTACCCAAGATCACACAGCTGCAATGCAGCCAGGCAGAAATTCTACCCCAGGGAGAAGGCAGGGAGTTTGGGTCTGGGAGTGAGCAGAGATCACCCTGGGTTTGTTTATTCCTGAAATACTTTCCATCACCCCACTTCAGATAAAACCGAACACACCTCTTTTCCCAGGGCCTCGACCCAAAACTGCACAGCAAGGTCAGTATTTTCTTACCATGCAAATATTTCTATTCGCTATTTAATGACCCCACCCATCGGCATGCACCCTTCAGATCTGTCTGTCCCTAGGCTCATGGTAGGGCTGGAGTTCAAAGGGACATTCAGTTCCCCTCAGGAGACCCCGATGCAGGGCACAGTTGAAGCGCCTCTCATGCCAGCTGCCTTTGATGCCTGGAATTGCATTCTCTGTGCCCAGTGGCTCTGGCATGCCAAGTGTCGTTTGCCGGGAACAATGTGGTGCCCTGTCTCCCACATGTGTACACACACACTGGCACGCACATACTCGCAATCCCTGCACACATGAGCGTGGGCTGGGGAGGCTAGGCGATGCACATGCACACACAAAATACACAGACTCCAAACCTTGAGCGAGTTGACGTTCATAAACCCGGAGCAGAGGTGTTGCAGCCTCAACGACATGCGAGGCTTCTGCTAGATCACACAGTAAAACAGAAGCCCAGTTTCTCTTCCAAGCACTCTTGTCTCTTTTTCCAAATAGAGCTAAACTTGGCATTAGTCTGTGCCCCCACCCCCACATCATAACATCAAACACTGTGTTGCAGTATATATGACAGTAAAAACTCATTCGCGTCCTTAATATATCTGTTGCCTGTCTCAAAGCATCATTTTTACAGATGATGCAATATTAGTAATATTTTTTGGCCATTATGTCATAGGCTTGACCACTAGCAGAGGACAGGATAAACTGGTACCAGTTAAAACATTCAAAGTGCTGGCCGGGTCCTGCTTTCAAAAGTGCAACTCAGCTAAAAATACGTGTCACTGAGGTCCGCTGTGGGAAAGCACACCATTTACCTAACCCGAGGCATTTGGCCCCACTCCGGTTTTCAAAAAAGAAAGAAAGAAAGAAAAACTCTCAGGTTTATTTACTGAAATTGTCATTTCTTCCCCCCTAGAACTTTAATCAGCCACGCAGAGCACAAAACCTACATTCAGCTCTGATTTTATGACACGAGGCTAACTCCTCCTACGCATATTTATTCCATTTAACTCTTGCAGCCCTGCCCTCTGGGCAGTGCCCCCCGCTATTCGCAGGTCTGGCCTCTGAAAAACACATCACATAGCCCGGTATCCACCTTTAAAGCCCGATTCATTAACGTACAGCCGACACCCCTCCACAATCCCAACCAGATGGGATATTTTCATATCATATTCGTGTATGTTAAGCCCCTCCCATAAGATCCAAGTAGCATGATTCCAGGGCTAACTCCAAGAGGAGGGAAAAAGAGACAGAAACACAAAAAGTAGAGTGTAATCAGATCGCAAAACAAACTGATGGTACATTGCACTTTAAAGGGGGAGCTGGAGGACTGTATCCATCAGGCACATCAAAAAGGGGAAAGAGAATTGTTTAAATGTCCCAGAGCATCTGTTGCTGTAACTGTTAAAAAGCAAAGTCTTCATTACTAGACTTACTAGATAGTAAAATGCCAAGTCTGTTCTCCTAAAAGAAAAAAAAAAAAAAAGCTACATGATGATGGTAAGAATGTAATAATAATAATACAGCTGACTGGCATCTGCTGTCAAAAGCCGAGCGCGGAAATGGTTAAGCAGCCCGCGGTTAGTAGCGAGAATCCCTCCCGGTGTCCCATGGAGGGGACAATCCTTGTGACAGACTGGCCTGGGGAATCCCGCCTGGGGACACTTCACTGCCCCCGCGTGATGCGGTCTGAAGTCGGCTCCCCCGTCTCCCCTCCTTGGCCAGGGCGAGGGCGCCTCTCCTCCCGGCCCGCCACGCTACCTGTGCGCCCTGGGAAACCGGAGTCCCCGGGCCTCCCCACGACCTCAGCCAGGAGCTGAAAGCCCTGCCCGGGAAAAGAGCAGAAGGGAAAGGGCTGGGAGGCGGGAGGAGGAAGCGGCCGGAATAGAGGGCGAGTCAGTTACCTTGGTCCACAGACCCCATGATGCGGAGGGGATGGCAGTGCCCCAGTCTGAACGCAGCCTCTCTCTGCATCTGGAGGGGATGGGGGCTTGGCGCGCGGGGTGAGAGGGGTCTGTTTGGGTAGACCAGGAGCCAAGGGGGCGCCGTCCTCTCTAAAGCATGCTCGCGGGGCTGCCCTGGCCGAGGAGCCTGTGAGCGGCCCGGGAGCTGCGCGCCGCCCGCCTCCCGGCTCCCGGCTCCCGGCACGGCGGAGTCGGCGCGGCTCGGCGCTCGGGCTTACTCGAGAGGGAACGCGACTTCCTTCCCCGCGCTCCGTGTTTATAGGCTTTCAATGCAGTAAAATAACGGGATTCCCTCACTGTTTCCTCCTGTTTATCCAGCGCCATGGAAACCACTGGATCCCGTCCATCTCCAAAACTAAGGGCTTTCCTGCAAACTTCACACTCAGGAATCCATGACGTCGCCTCCTCCGCGGCCAGCCAGCTCCGTGGCTCCCTCGGCCGCCAGCACAAGTCCCTGATTGTTCGGGAGAAAAGTCAGGGAGAGGGAGCGATGCGGGCGACGGCGAGGAGAAGGGGGTGGGGGCGTGGGAGTGTCCAAGTCGGCCTTGCAGGAGCTCCAGGCGGCTGTTTGCAAGGATTGCCCCAGCCAGTGCCTTCCCTAGCCCGCTGCAGCTTTGCATAAATCTTGCCCAAGGCTCCCGAGTCCCCCCACATCCCCCGTTTTCCAAACGGGCATCTCCCAGACAAAGTCACTGAGGGTCCCACACCAACACCCTCGGTGGTCGTGGGCCCTGGACACTGACCCAGGGGCCCTTCCCAGTCTCTGGGGGCCTCTGGCTGCCCAGATTTCTTGTGCTCAGGGCTGGTGGGGAGGAGGAGGGAGGGGGAGGGGGAGGAGGGAAAAGAAATAAATAACGGTGCCTTGTGTCAACTCTCCAAGATTTTTTTTCAAAGAGGTCTATTTTTAGATTCATTTAGAAAACCCAAGGTTTCCAGTGATGCTCAGAGGCTCCAGCAATAATGAAATGGCCAAAGAGACGCCGAAACCAGGCAACCCATGTGTTTACACACGCTCTGAATAAACAGGAAAATAAAGGGAAGGGATGTCATGAACTCTGCACAGTGTCCAGGAGAAGGTCCGTGGGATGCCACGCGTGGCTCCCATCAATGGGCCACAGACCCCGGAAGGCCGGCGGGGAGGGGGAGAGCTGCTGCTGTCAACATGCTCCTTCCGAACTCACCCTGGAATGGCCGCTTCACCTGCACGCAGGGTGGGAAATTGGGGCCCACAGATAAAGCCCGCTTTGAAAATGGCCATTTCAGACACTGTTGTGGCTCTGCTCAAACTGCGGGGAGCACCAGGGCTGGTGACTCATCAGCCCCTCCCCACTTTCTGACAGACAGACTTGAAATGTAAGAGGCACTGAGAGGAGCTGGCTGCATCAGTGGGACCACGCTGTATTCCACGCCTTGGCCCACAAGAGCCTTGCTGGGCTCTCAGACAGGACCGCTCCTGTGAGATGCTGTCTCACGAACAGTAACTGGGAAAAGCCCTCCACTGCTCCCCCGGCCTCGCCCACCCCCTCCCCTCAGAGCCTGCTTCTGCCAGGGGGGCCTCCAGCTTGAGTGACGCTGTTCCCGCAAAGAGCAGCCGTATCTGCCCACCTGCTGTACCCCGAGTTTCATACTACCTTACCTTAAACTCCCTGCAGCCACCCTACAAGCAGGGGAACCCTCCCTCCACTGTCCAAAAGGGAAACCGAGGCAGATGACTTGCCTTCTGGTTTCGTTGGCAAATAATGCAGTGCAGCCTGGAAAGCTGTGGGGGAGATTCTTTTCAGGAACCCCTATGGAGAGTTCCCCTGAGAACTCTGTACCCCATTATCTGAGGTAAGAACAGGGTGACCAGCCACCCTGGTTTGCCTGGGATTGAGGGGGCTCCCGGGGTGCAAGACCTTCAGTTTTGAAACTGGGGACGTCTTGGCCAAGCTGGGACAAGCTGACCATTTGGGGCATGAATGAAACTCAGCACTCAACTCCCTCTGCCCTGATCCACACAGCAAACAAGGCTACAAACCATTGTCTCTGAAGACAGCCACCAGCCACCATACACAGCAAGGTTCTGAAGAGCAGCCTCGAACTCAGCACACCTACTATGTGCCAAGCCCTGAGCCAGGGACCTCGATAAATGCCTGCCCTTGCCCCCCACAAGGTGATACACTGACACTGGGCTGGGGAAGGGGGTGGGGATAGCCCAGCACTGTGCAGTAGGGTAGCCACTAGCCACATGCAGCTCTTTAAATTTAAAGTAATTAACAATTAAATAAAAGGTGAAAGTCGGTACTTTGGTGCACAAGCCACATTTCAAGTGCTCACAAGCCACCTGTTGCTAGCACCTACTGAGTTGGACAGCACAGAAGAGAACACCCATCACTGTAGAAAGTTCTATAGGGCAATATGGGCTTGGGCAGCCCAAGAGGCAGGATAAAGGGAAGGCTCTGGAAGCAGCTTCTCAGCTCTGGCCCGGAGGTGCTGACCCGCACAGTCAAATGGGGACGGTCTGAGTGCCTTCCTCGGAGCTGATGTCGACATGAGATACCAAGGACAGTAAGGCATGTAATAAAAGCCTTCCCACACTCAGGGAGTGAGTCGTGATTAAGCCAGGACTCAGACTGACCCTGCAGTCCATGCCCTTCAGCTGCAGGCTTCCCTTTATTACACACTGTTACATTCGGGGCATGAAGTTGCCCCTTGGCAAGATCTAGTTCATTTCACCCTCCCACCCAGCCTGATGCTGGGAGCCCTGTTTACAGATGAGCAAACTGAGGCTCCGTGAGTTGATGTTCACACACCCAGTCCAGATTGGAACCCAACTCTCTTTGGCCACAAAGCCCACGTTCTTGGCACCACAGCCCCCTGCCTCCCAGAGGCCTCCCTGGGAGCCGAGGTCTTAGAGGCCAGAAGCAAGGCAGGAAACGAGCAGGCTGGGCCCTCCTCTGCCAGACTCATTATCGGGGATAATTTTAGACTCAGTCCCACCCAGGCTCAGGCCTCGGGGGTGAGTCCTGATCTCCACAGGTGCCCGGCGCTGCTGGGAGGGGGACGCCTTTTGGAACTCTGGAGAAAAAGCATTAGCCACGTTTTTATAGAGCCCCCTCTTTGTCACCGTTAAGCATTTTTCCCTTTTAAAGCGCATTAATATACTACAAGGACTGGAGCCGGGGGAGTCGCCGCTGAGTCACCTAATTTGCCCTTATGGGCTGCAGCTTTCGGCTTCTTAGTTTAGCTGCTCTTCGGTTCCTCAGACAATTTCTTTCCTCTCCCAGTGCCAGGGCAAGAAATATTTTGTCCTTTTGAACTGAACCACCCACTGTTTTTCACTTCTCTCGAGCACTCTCCCTTTTTTTAAGGGATGCTCCGGGGAGGGGGGGCTGGGTGGGGAGCTTCCGCCCACTAAATTATCCACGAAAACTCCCCAAAATAGAAGCTCTCAGCTGGGGTGGGAACGCGCCAGCACATGAGGAAAAAGCGAAAGAGAAGCTAAATCAAAGCAAATAGAAGGCGTCCAGGTGGCCATGGGGAGAAAGGTCCAGGGAGACTGCAAGACATCTGGGCTGAAGGAGACCTTGAATCACCGGGGAAGCCTTTTATTAGAATCTCTTCCCTCCGACAGTCTCATAAATAAGAAACGCGGGCATTTCTGCTGAGACATCACTTACTGGTGCTGCCCAAACAGCTGATCTGACACCAGGGATGTTGAAGAGGATGTGGGCAGCTTTGAGGGCGCTCACTGGTCCCCTCACTGCAATTACAGCCCAAGCGTCATCCTCACCTGTTGGTCACCTTGACCGCCAACCCCCTCCTGGCTGGAAGGTAGACAGCAGTTGGAGGTGGTCTGGACGCCCCCATGTCTCAAGCACAGGAGGTGGGACAGACTCAGGGTTATGAAAACCAGAACGGTGAGGGTTAACCGGTCTCTCCATCACGTGAACATTTACCGAGTCCTGGCTGTGGGGCAGGCATGAACTCCTTGGGTCCTCTCAGCAACCCTATGATCATCAGTTTACAGAGGAGGAAACTGCAGCACAGAGAGGTTATGCAGCTTGCTCTAGGTTGCACAGCAAGTAAGTGGCAGAGGTGGGATCTGAACCCGAACCACCGGGCTATAGAGCCCAGGTTCTGAGCCACCAGGCAACACTGCCTCTCACTGTCATCTCGGTTGCTCTGAGACACTCCCTGTCAAATAGCTCATCACTTCCTGGCTTACTCCATGCACTTGGCTCGGACTGAGGAGCGGGGTCAGAGGACAACTGGAAGACGTGGCCTGGCCTTGCTTGGTTGACAAGGTTGCCGCAATGCCAAGGGGCAGAAGCAGAAATTGTCTGAGGGACCGCAAGCGCCCTCGGAGCCGTGGGAGGGTGCCCTGGGGGCCTGGTGACTCCGACCGGGGGCCTCTACCTTGCAGTTGCCACCCTGACTCCATCCTCCCTTTCTGCGGCCACATCTTCCCTCCTAAAAATCCCAACCCCACTCTTCCTCCCCACGTTCCCAGCCTTGCAGGGCACCCCCATATCTCCCTCCTGGGGACCCCCAGTGTTCCTCGCCACTCTCTCCTGTGCCCCTCTTAGGTCCACTCTGTCCTGAAACATCTTTCCTAAACTTTAGAATTTCACGGGGACATCTGAGCATGTCACTCTCCCCTGCTCACAACTCTCCACTGCGTTATAATTACCTTCAGGATAAAGTTCAGAATTCCATATTTGCCTACGACAGCCTATCAAATTTATACCACCCCTGCCAGCCTCGTTGCTCGCCTCTTACACCCTTGAACGCCATGACCCTGCCTCCAGGTGTGCTCGGAGCCCCCGAACCCTTCCTCGCTGACGGCCTTCCACCAGGCCGCTTTCTCTCTCCCCCACCGCCGCTCTTCTGTCTCTGCGTGGGTTATTCCACCCGCCTCCGGGTCTTGCCCTGGATGGCATTTCTTTGGGGGAGTTTCATCAGCCTCTTAGTGAGACATGAGAGTCTGGTGACATTGTGTCTAACAACGCTGCGTGAAGTGCAGGGCCTGGGGCACAGGACGCGCTCGCTGAGGGCACTGAAGTCACTATCATCCACCGCTACGTGCAGCAGGTGTGCAAGGGCTCGGATCAACCACAGATGCCACCTTAGAGGTTTCCCATCCTCTCAGAATCCAGTCCAGATGCCTCACCACGGCTCACAGCTAGCCTCCCAGAAGGTCCCAGCGGTGCCCACCTGGGTACTCCTGTTTTGCGCCAGTCCCCTCCCACTGTGCAACACTAGGACATTGCAAGAACGGTGGCTTGCGACTACCGGGGCTAGGTGAGAAAAGAAAGGCTTCTGCCTTGCTCTCTTGGATGCCATGCTGTGGGGACACTCAAGCAGCCCTTTGGAGAGATCACATGGTGAGGCACTGAGGCCTCCTACCAACATCCAAGACTGCAGACGATGCAGCCACATCGACCAGCTAAGCTGCTCCAGACCCACAGAGATATCACACACTTGCTCCCTTAAGCCACTAGGTTTGGAGGGAACAGTGGACAACGAAGACCATGGCCTCCAAGACCCGGCCCTACCCCCCGTCCCGTCTCATCTTCCTCCCTCTCCCATTCACTGCCTGCTCCGGCCTCACCTCCCTCCCTCCCTGGTCCCACGTGGTGGCTTTTGTGCTTCCTTACTTCTTTGCCTGGAACCCTTTGTCCCACGGTCTCTCATGCCTGTTTCTTTCATCTTCTTGGTTTCAGTTCAAGTGTCACCCTATGAACGCGTTCTTCCATGACTCTCATCTCTAGAATCTGCCCCAAAAATCTTCCCTAAAGCCCAGCCCCACCCCACAAATCTCAGTCACAACACCTGCTGTATTTCTGTATAGCATTTACCACTTACCACAAATTACACGTTCACTTGTGTATTACATGTCCCCCACCTCCCAGTGCCCAACTAAAATATAAACTCCACAAGGGCAGGGCTTTGTTTTATTCACTGTGGTCTCCTCAGCACCAAAAATGATGCCTGGCATGTGACTGGATCTCAGAAAGGTTTGTTGAGTGGATAACAGAATATGAAATTGTCTCATCTATTTGTTTACTTGGTTATGACTCATCTCCCCACTAGACTAGGAAAAGAGGACCATGCCTGTCTTACTTGGGGCTTGGAATGATGTCTGGAACTGGTGGGTACTCAGTAAATCATCCTATCATGTGTCCACCAAGTTCTACTGAGTGATGTCTACATGACAGGCTTTCTTACAAGAACTCCACCTGTACTAACTCATCTGATTCTCACAACAACTCTACAGGAGGAAGACTACTATGATCCCCATTTTGCAGGTGAGGAAACTGAGGCAGAGAAACTCAAGGTCCCCAGATAATAAGCAGCAGACAGATCGTGAACCTGGACAGTGGCAGCCTGGCTCTGGCGTCGTACTCCCGGGTCCTCTCAGTGTTTACTGAATGAATGGCAGGCAGGCCCGAGGGTCTGGCCACCTTCTCAGCTGGTGGGGAGACCCTCACTCCATTACATGGCTGAGGAGGTAGATGAGATGCTCAGCTGGGTTGGCAGGGAAGAAGGAACGGGGTGGTGGCTGGGCAGCTGGAGAGGCTTTCCCCGTTTCCAAGAGATGGAAAGGTTCACCTCATCCGGAAAGAACTCCCAGTTCTGTGGCTGTGGCAGGGAGCGAGGTGTCTCCCCAGCCTGGTTCATTTCAAAATACATTGTCTTGCTTTTAATAGCCTCCCTGATCTGCTCTTGGAGGTTCTCATGACTGACTGTTCCCAAAATAATACCCAGCACCGCTTTTTCCAACTCAGAAGTGCTGAATCTTGCTACCTCCCAATCAGCCGCTGGCTGCCACCCAGAGCCCTGGTAATCCCAGGGTCCCCCAAGCCGGAATGTGACCCAACAGGGAGATTTCCGAGGCATTTGGAGAGAACCCCGGACGTTCCCTGCCAGCTCATCAGGCTGCTGACAGCAAGTTTCCAGGGAGAGCCTGCCCCTCTGTGGGGCTCCCTGCGCTGCTCTGACTGCTGCACCGGGATGTGACCAGAGGCCAACGGCAGCCCTCGGAATGCCCCGGGCCCTCAGAGGTGGGGAAGTTTTTCCTAGAAGCTGGAGAGCTGACGTGGAGAGAGAGGGAATCGGCTTGGCTTGCCTTCCTCCTTCTGTGGACAGAAGAAAAAGAAAGGCGGGAAGAAGGAAAGGTTTATCTCGTTTGCATTCTTCTGAGAGCTAAGCTTGAACCATTCGAGCCTTTCTTTTGCTAAACGAAGGACTGAGGTATGTAGACCTAGGACTTTTCTCCTCCTATTTTAAAAATCAATTGGCCTATCTTGTTGCTTTGTTTATTCATTGAACAAACATTGTCACACGCCTGCAATATTCTGGGCACTGGGGATGCAGCTGAGAAAAACAGGTGCAGAACTCTGTCCCTATTGGATTTACAGTCCTGTGAGGGGAGATAAGTAGTGAACACATGAATACAGACAACACTGATGGGTGATGATGTGTGTCAAGGAAGAAACAAGAGTGGAGCAAAAAGGTAGAAAAGGATGGGGAAAAGAACCAGGTTTAGCCAGGGTGGTCAGGGAGGGCTTCACTGAAGAGGTGACATAAGCAGAACTGAAGGATGAGAACTGGCTGTGCAGATAACTGGGTAAACACATAGAGAGCAGAGGGAACAGCGTGCGCAAAGGCCCTGAGGAGGTATCCTCTATGATAGTGAACCTGCTGTCACTGAAAATATTCACTCTTTCGTACATTCAATGAGTTTTCTGGGCATCTGCCATGTGGCCCTAAACTTGCTGCGGGGGATACAGTGGGAAAACAAGACAGACCATGAATGTCTTCAGGGAAATCCCCATCCAGTGGGGGCAAGAAAGGTTAACATGTATTACAAAGTGGGGTTCTAGTGCTGCAATGGGAGAGGCTTGGGGAACCACAAAACACATAGAGAATAATATAACCTAGTCATGGGGGGTGGGGACCTTTAGAAACAGTGTTGTCTAAACAGCATCAATAATAATAGTTGCTGAAATTTATTGAGTATTTACTCTACACTTTGCCATTTTCCAAGTGTTTGACAGGTATTAACTCATCCAATCCTCATCACATTTGAAAGAAATTCAAATTGTTTTTCAAAGATGATGAAAGATGTTAAATGACTTGCCCTAGGTCACATGGCAGAAGAGCCTGGAATCAAACCTTTAAAGAGACAGAACTACTCTCCACTTTCCCTTCTCCTCTTCCTGCTAAAATAGGGGCTTGATGGTAGGAGCTCAAGCAGCCATTTTGGGCCATGAGGTAGAAACTGTGTTAATGAAGACAAAGCTGCCAGATGGAAGGAGCTCAGGTCCCTAAGGATCATGGGGCCTTCATATCAACCCTGGACCTCTCACCTGGGTTCTTTTGTAAGGGAAAAATAAATATTTAACTTGTTAAATCTATTGCTATTTGGGAATCTTCAGTACAACAGCTAAACTCGCATCCTAGCCAATATGGATTTTATTTTAAGAGTAAAATGACATCAGGTAGAGAGACACAGAGGAACATGATCAGATATGCACTTCAGAAAGGTGGCCATAGATGGGGTAAAGAGTCAGGCTCCAAAGCCAGCTGGCCTGGGTGCAAATCCCAGCTCTGCTTCCCTGCAATTTTGTAATCAAATTACTTAACTTCTCTGTACCTTGGTTTCCTCAAAGCAAAATGGGGGTAACGTTACCCAGTTGAAGCGCTATTGTGAGGAGGTAACACACACGAGGGTACTTAAAATAGCACCTGCTACGTATTAGGAAACCTTAGGCTCTGTGAGTGCAGCTGTAGGGAGACAGCCCTTACCTGAGCCCTTTGGTCTTGACAAGGAGCTAGAAAAGCAGTCGGAGCCTCCCTCTCCCAGTTGGCACACTGGTAGGCCCCTGGGAGCCCAGAAAGGTGTCTGGAGGCAGCTCAATCCTTCATTTGCAGTTGGAGGACGTGGACCATGAAGGAGACGCCCGGATAGGGCGATAACCCAGAATGACGCCACTGGGCCCTGGGGAGCTGCATGTAGAGTAGGGTGCGGGCCAGGCCACGGGGCAGATCGCCACCTCAGCAAATTCAGCCTGGGAAGCCCTGCCCAGGGGCCCCGAGCGGAAGTGGGGCGGGCACCCGGCCAGGAGAAGCGTGATGCCCTTTCCCCCCAGGGGGCTCCCCAGGAGATAAGAAGCCCCAGCTTCCTGAGGATGTGCTGAGCCTTCCCGCTGGCTCCTCTGAGCTTGTCAAAATATTTCTCTGTGGGGCCATCCCTGGTTTTCCACTAATAAAGGTATTTTTGGGCTCCTGGCAACAATGGGTGAGTGTTACAAAAGAGGCTGGGCCTTCCAAGGTAAACACAGCTCAGCCCAGACCCCAGTCAGCTGGCTCTGGGCTGCCAAGCGGGCGAGCAGCGTTCTCAGTCTGGGGCACTCGGCGTTCTGAGCGGTGATCAGCCCAGGAGAGCAGGCTCTGGGGCCGCCTGCCTCTGTGGGGACGAAAGTCTCACCCCAGAGCAGAAAGGCGGTGCCACAGCCACTCAGGATCCCCTGGGCTTTCCTCATGCCATGTGTGCCATGTCCCTCCATCCCCCACTCCAGCTGATCAGTCAGTCAGTCAACACACACTTGCCACACAGACAGAAAAGACGTGGTCTCCAGCCTAGAGGAGCGCAAGCTGTGCAGGGTGACAGATGTGGAAGCAGGTAGACTCACAGGTGCATGGTGAATGTCTCCCTGGTCCTACAATTTCTTTGGTCCAGGTCAGGCATTGACAAACTACTACCAAATCTGGCCCACTGCCTGTTTTTATAAATAAAGTTTTATTGGAACACAGCCATATACATTTTTGTACAGATTGTCTGTGGCTGTTTCCATGAAGAGGTAAAGTGGTACAAGGGAACTGCCACAGAGACCGGATGGCCTGCAAAGCTGAAAACAGCAACTATCCGGCCCTTTACAAAGTTTGCTGACCTCAGCTCTAGAGGGAAACTAGGAACTTAACACTACTTCAGATGTATTTGTTTTCAGGGCCAAATGGATCCAATTTCTCCATCTCTTTACCCCCAAACTGTCCAGCTCACATATGTGCATAGCACCTTCTTCCAGAGGCAGACAGACGTGGGGAGGTCCACGTCCTCCAGAGGAGCCCTCAATCTGCCCTCTTTGGGAGCCATTTGACCTTTCTTTAGAAGTGCCTTCTGCAGCCCACTCTTCCATGTATGGGAGACCTGCCTGAGCTGGTGAATCAAGAAGAGGGTCGCCAAATAGAACCCGGCCCCTCGGAGCAGGAACCAAAGACATCACTTCTTGGGGACTGTTTATGTTCCATAAAGCCTGCCTGCCTTCCTTTTTTCCTGCTTTCCTTCCTCCCTCTCTTCCTTCTTTCCTTCCTTCCTTCCTTTCTGCAAAGACATGTCAGTCTACTGGATTAGTCATGTGGGCCAGATTCTCTCAAAGTCATTCTTTTTCATGACGCTGACTCAATTTGTAGTCAGGCGGGCAGTACCACATTGCACTGTAATCAGCTTTAAGAGCAAAACTCATTAAAAACCAAAATGGGAGCTGTGAATGGAAGGCTGCAGAGAGGGCACCGCCTGCCACTGGCCTCTCTCCCCAAACCTGAAAGGTCAGAGCATGAGATACAGGTGACAGATCTTAACCCTGACTGGGGAGGAGGGCCCCGGAGGTGAGAGGGCCCTTATGGCCTGGCCTGTGGAGGGCATCCTCCTGCAGGAAGGCTCCCACTAAATACTCACTGGCTTCGCCCCCAGCCCCTAACATCCCTTCCCTCTTCTGGAAATTGTGCTTTGGAGATCAAACCTTTGTGACTCTCTGTTCATGCTGTCTGGGAAGGGCTGAGTCTACACCAGCTTTGGGGACAGGCATATAACCCAGGTCCAGCTTATCAGTATCTGGAGCCATTAGCTCAGGCCAATGAGAATCAGCCCTGGGACTTTAGTTTGAACCATTAGAGAAGAGACTCTCACTGCACGTACATTTTCTCTCTCTCCTCCTGAGCTAGAAGGATGTCAGGCTGGAATTGCTGTCGGCCACCTCGGGGCACTGCAGTTTACACAGCGAGATGTCAGAAAATGGAAGCAACACAGAGGAAGACTAAGAGATAGAAAGAGATTAAGTGCTGCTGACAACATTTGAGCCTCTGGATCCAGCCATACCTGAAGCCAGAGGAAACTTCATGCAGCTTCTCACGTATATGAAAATATGTCTTTTTCAGTTAAGCTACTTTGAACTGGATTTTCTGTCATTGGCAACATCTCCTGTTCCATCCACAGGAGTTTGAAATCTGGAAATGTTGCCTCACTTGCTGATAGCAGCCACCTTGTGACCATGAAGGAAAACAAAGACAAAACAAGAGAAATGCAGAGAAATGGAGCCAGAGCTTTGATCATGCAGTTCCTGAAACCCTCCTTACCGCTAAAGTTCTTGCTAATGAGATGGTACACTTCCTTAGGTTTAAGCTAGTTTGAGTCAGGTTATGCATTACTTGTAGCCAAAAGTTTGCCCAGTGACACACTCAGTTTTCTGACGTGTTACACAGAAATGATCGCACGCATCTCAAATATCGGCTGTGAGGAACAGGGACCAGCTGTGTAAAGCTTCAGCCCAGAGCCGATAGACCAAGGAGGGACTCTGTAGATGTTCCCTTCGCTTCTTTGCCTGATTTTCTTCCCCCCACCTCTGCACAGCTGGCTCCATGCAGGGGAGGCAGGGGGCCGTGTCGGCACTGAGTCCTGCAGGGTAGGATGGGACCCTCCACGGGCGGAAGTCACGGGTCCCTGAGATGGAATCAAGGGTGACCCAGTAAGGGTGAGCCAGGGGACAACTGGAGTTGGACTTTACCTAGACCCACGGTCATGAACATTGGTTCACTGTCCTTCTGATAAAGCAGCCCCCGAATCTTTCTCTGACAATTCACCCCACCCTCAGTCTATATACTCGGAGGGGCCTCTTCCGCCGTTTAAAGCAGCATGCTGTGGGGCAAGATGGCGAGCTCACGGTGAGGAGCCGTCAAAGGATGGGAGTTGGGGAGCCGAGAACCAGATTTTAAAAGCATTTTCTCTTTGTCATCCCCCTGATAAGCGTCCTGACTCACCATGGCAGCAACAGCAATAAAATGGGTGCAATCAGAGGCCTATCTGGAAATATTTAATTCCAGTTCCAAATGGAGTTTTTGTGTGTGTGTGTGTGTGTGTGTGTGTGTGTGTGTGTGTGTGTGTGTGTGTGTGTTGGTCCTAAATCCACAGATTCTTCTCTTCCAAACTAGAACTGCAAAGTAGAGCTCTCTTTGACATCTGATGGCAGGACACCAGGATGCCACCCCCACTTCAGTGGACCTTCCGTACGAACACACAGAGCCTACCCCTCCACCAGATCCTCGGCAGAATCCTGAGGAAACACATGACCACCTGCTGATGATATGACTGAAGGAAAAGTGAGCACCTGGAGCAAGGAATGTGCTAGAAAGACTCAGCAGAACAGTCTTCACACTCACTACTAAGCACCATCGGTGTTCTTGGGGCTGGTATCACACATGCCATCAGAAACCGGATTCTCCAAAACACAGATGACACTGAGTTTCTCAAGAATCAAAGAGAAATGTCAGCCTGTGCTTCATGCCATCTGAAAAAAATGCAGACTGTGTAGTTATACAGCGTGTAGTGAGATGCGAATAAAATGCCTTCTCCTATACAAGTGAAAGAGAGAGAGACAGAGAGGGGGAAGGAAGGAAGGAGCAGGTTTCAGGTTATTCGAACCCAAGAGTGTCTCGACTGATGCTCAGCTCCTTCCCCTTCGGCAGGGCGCAGAGGTACCCACCGGCCCTGCCTCCCTCCGCAGACCTGCCCCCGGGCCCAGCGGCAGGGATCTGCGCGGTCAGGCCATCGCCCTCCTTTGGACTGTGATTTCTCCTGTCAGCAAGGACCACCCCCACCCAGAAGTAAAGACCTGTTGCCAGCCCCCCATGTTTAGAAATGCCGCCTCCTCTGGGTCAGGGCTCGCCAAGCAACCCCTTGCTTCCTTTGCAGGGCGTTATTCTAGAAGGAGGCAAATTACAGGCCTCATTTTATAAATAAGTAAACTGAGGCTCAAAGGTTCTGTGATTCACATGGGGTTGCACAGCTAAAAGGCAGCTGGGCCATTTTCATCCCAAGCCAGGGTTCTAGAACTTTCACTTCTCAGCAGGAGGAACCAGGGAGGGGGCCGCTCCCCGAGGATCTTTTGGAGGAAGCCATGTGGCTGCTCCCTGGATGGGGCGGGAGGCCGGGGCAGTCTGAGTCACTGCGGCTGGGATCAGCAGAAAACCCAGTGGGTTCCCTCCCGGAGGGATTTCAAGGGCCTGGGGACAGCGTGAGGGAAGAGACGTCGGACACCCCACGGCCAGGCAGCCGGGGAGCGGAGAGAGCCCGAGGGCCACAGGGCAAGCGGCCCCCCTCCGACGTCCAGCCTGCTCGCCATTTCCCAGGCCCCCCTCCTCAAGGGCATTTCACTTACAGCTTTGGTTTTGCTTTTTTTTTTTTTTCCTTCTCTCTGTTGTTACCACTTAAAGAAATAAATAAATAAAGCAAACCAACAAAGCAAACATCTGGAAAACTTTGTGGAAAATGGCATCTTGCTCTGAGGATCCACCCTCCCTGGGGTCAGAACGCAAATGCCCATGGGATTCTCAAGTGGCCCCCAAATGCTCTCAGACGAGAGACACAGGCCCCTCTGTTCTCCTACCAAAGCCCCATCTTCGCCTTCCAAAATCCTTGCAAAATCATTGCCACCTCCAAGGGCGTGGCTCCCAACTCCCAGCCCTGACCAAGTGTCCAGCAGCCTCCTGGCCTCCTGGCCTCCCTGCCCTACGCCCAGCACATCCTCAGTCCCATCCCATCAATTTCCTCCCACTTGGGTCTCTCCTCCACTCTGGCTGCCACTGCCCCATCTCAGACTTATGACTCATTTTTCCTGACCCATCAGCCTCTTCTCCCATCGCTTCACCTCTTCTCCTTCCACTCCAACCAACCCCTCTCCCACTGCCACTGCCCAAGGTATGTCCCCAAAGAATAGCTCAGATGATAATATCACTTCCCCCTGCTCAACAACCTTCTGTGGCTCACTATTGCCTCCTGGAATAAATACCAGCTTCCTCACTACGGTGTTAAATCTGCCAGTGATGGACGTCTGCTATTTTGGTTTTCCATCATCCATTCCATCCTTTTCTCTTCTCTTGGCAATTGCACTCTGAGTTTTCCTGGGGTGAGAGGGAGAAGTCACACATCCCCCATTTTGAGTCCATGTGGTTTGAGGGCTGCCCTCAGTCCCAGGTCCAGGAGGGGGTTGTGAGACCCAGGCTCGGGCTGATGCATGTGCTACATTCCCCTGAACACAGGAGTTGGTTCAGGGTTGGCCATGTGAGCCAGGTCAGGCCAACCACTGTCAACACCAGGCTTCTGGCTAGAACTACCGAGAAAGAAAGGCTCACTCTCTCTCTGTTGGTGTCTCCAGGCTGAAAAGACGCAGGTCAGGAGCTGCTGAGGGTCATCTTGCCACCCCAATGGGGGAGCCAACTCAGGAGAAAACAGAGCTGTGAGGTCAAGAAAGAAGTGGTCTTTAAAATATCTTAAAAAATCCCTGGATACAGCTGTGCCTGAAGCCAACTACTCACTCACTACAACCCTCTTTTCTTTCTTTCTTTTTTTTAAAGTTTGAACTACTTTGATGTGTTTCTGTCACTGGCAACCCAACGATATGGTTTCAACTTCCTTTTCTAGCTCTACTCCCACTATTTCCCTACATGTCATTAAACTTCTGAGAAAACGGCATCTTGAACAGTTAGCAGAACACATCCCACTTTCCAGCCGCTGCGCCTTTAGTCCTGCTAGTTCCTCGACTTGAAATGCCCTCCTGACATCACTGTCTGCCAAAACACTCATTCCTCTTTAAGGCATTTCTCAAGCAAACCTCTCTTCCACATGACTGTCACAGCTGCAGTTGCCTTGCTTTCTGTCCCAGCAGTGCCCTGAAAGCACTTGCCACCCATCCTTGAATTCCAGTCATTTGTGACCCCTATTCCTTCTCAGAGACAGAGACTCAGTCGACCAGGAGACATCCTCCTTCAGCTCCAGCACAATACATGACATGGAACAGAAGCTCAGGAAAGCATCTTTGCACTCACGACCACCTGGCGAAGCATCCCAAGATTCGCTCACCTGAAGCCTTGATTTCGTAGTGGATGTTCTGCCTGCCCCACATCCACCGTCCCATCTTTTCATACCAGGACCCCCATTTTCCTTCGAGGAACTGCTCCATCTCCATTCCCATTCTCGTGGCTTAGGCGGAGCTCACCCCACCTCTGTCTGGCTCCAATAATGGCAGGTGGCCCAGAGCTAGCCAAGCAGGGCACCCCATACTTCCAGCCACACTCACTGTCTCAGGGTTGGATGCAGGACCAAGCACTAAGATTCAAACCTAGAACTTTTGCAGGAGCTAAGGAGAAGGAGCTGCTCTGTTGACTGCGATTGGAAAGCTAGCGGGATGTGAGCCTGGGCTCCTGGGGCCACCAGGTGGAGAGACCCTGCCTGAGAAAGCAGCAAACATCAAGCCAAACAGAGCCAGGAGATACAGGCAGATGTCTGATAGCAACCTCACTGATCCAGCCATGCCTGAAGCTGACCCTGCTCTGTACTTCCAGGTACCTGAGTGGACAAATTCCCAGCGAATTGGGCTTCTGTCCCTCGCAACCATGAGTCTCAGCTGATACAAGTTCCACATCCTTCTCCCATCTTAATGCCTAACCCTGAGCACAGGTGGTCCATAAATATTTCATCATTAACTAAGGGCAGGACACTCTCTGCCTTATCATTGTCCCCTCTCCCTCCACTCCATGTCCCAACTCTTACTCTGGCTAAGATCTAACCAACCTTCAAGTCTCAGTTTACCTATGACTCATAGAAAGGCTTTTCCTAACACTCTCAGAAAAAAAAAATTAGGCTTCTGCGTTAGGGGGAGACCTGAACCTCAGAACACCCCAGGCCTGTCCTTCATAGCACTTCTTAACAATAGGCAATTCCTAATTGTTTGTGAAAGTAATTAATTATTCTATGTCTGTTTGCCCCCTAAACTGCAAACTCCACCAGGTGAGACATTATCTCATTGACCACTGCACCCCCAGGGCCTGCATGGAGCCTGGCACACGGCGGGTGCCCAGACAATGGCCACTGAGTTAAACGCACCGACACCACTCAGAAGTCAGTTAAAAGAGTATGTATCCTGTGTTTCTCAATTTGAATAAAGATGTTGGAATCACATCTCCTATTAGTACTTGGTCCCTGGAAGGAGGGCTCCAGGGAGAGCCAGGCTGGGGAAGACTTGGAGAGAAATTGCCTCTTTGTGCAACTCCACAGAGAGTGGTATTAGCATCTTGAACTTGATCAGAGAGCCCAACACAGTTTGTGATTCATTACTAGGGACCCTAGCCACGCCCTGAAGCAAATGTCAAATTTCACACATTTAATGAACGCCATACTTGAAATATGTGGCCTGTAAAATCTGATTTACACTGCTGTTAAAATCCTTGGTGCCTAAAAAGGAATGTGAAAAGTATATATTTGTGCTTAGAGAAGGGCCCCCTTTTTTTTTCTCGAGACATTAATTCACTCCAAGGCATATAAACGTTCCCTAAAGCATTATTTCAATTGCAATATTTCTTTCAGCACCTCAAATTTAGTTACCAACTTTTGAGAAGAGTGGCTGTGTTAGGTCACACGCAAGTGGAAAAGTGCCACCATGTAATTGTCAGGTCTCAGGAAGGTAAGCGGAGTTGACAGCTGAGCTGGGGACAGCCCCCAACCCACGGAGCCCAGCTTACTTGGCACCATAATTAAAACCTGCCTTAAGTCAACACCAGCGCAGCCATCGTGCTTGGCAAGGTGAATTTTTCTTTTTTTTTCAATTCAGCCCAAATCCTTATTTATTGGATGCTACCACCTGGTGTTTCTTTCTTCTCCAGGTTCACCGCCAGCTTTGGCCTGTTTCAGGTCGGTTTCATATCTGGGTGGCTAAGCTATCTGCAGGGGTGACAGATGGCCTCCCTCCCAGGTGCTCCATGAAGTAGTGAGAACACAACCAACTTTTATGGCCACTTCTGGACTGAGAAGGGCACCCTGACCCCATTTTCAAGCTTCACTGGCTCAAAGAAACCTGTCCAGCAAAGAGAGAAAGCACTGCAGTCCACTCTGGAGTCAGCCAACTGCCACCCCGACAGTCTGGCTTCAAAAGAGCAGGGGTCCAATCTGATTGGTCTTCCTCCATTCCCCTCTCGCCAGTGATTGGTTTATGGGTGGGGCGTGTATCCCAGTACTGGCCAATGAGATGTAAGAGGGGCCTCCTGGCGAGGTTTTCAAAGCTGATCACAAGAGATGGCCTAGGAGAGTGTCCTCATTTTTCTAAAGTTCCATCAGAGACTCTGAGAGTCGCCCTGGTGTGGCACTCAGTGCCTTCATTAGACAACATAGAAACTGAAGCCCAGAGAGGGGACATCTTGAGCAGGGACTTAAGTGGCAAAGCCAACAGGATCACTGTAGCGGACACAGTTACTCATGACCACCAAGCATCCATTTGCCCCTTCTTCTTGGGGAAACAAAAACAATTCCTTTGAAAAAGTACCTCTTCCCCATGGCAGACAGTCTGGAGGAAACATCCCTCAAGACACCCCACCATGTGACCCACGCTGGACTCATGAGATTCTCCCACCAGGACTTTGCCTCTGGAGCAATGCAGAGTCGGGGTGGGATGGATAAAATAGCTGGAGGTGATAAAGCAAGCTGCAACTGGAGGTGGCTTAGCTCCTGCTACCTGCATCCCCAGTGTGCCCTGGTTCTTGTCCATTCCAAGCCCGAGTTCCAGTCTCTGAGTCACTCTGCATCCTGGCAATAAATTCTCCCTCCCCGATTCTTGGCTTAGCTTTGCCAGCGCTGATTTTAGTTGCGTGCAAACACGGAGCTGTGACTGATACAGAATGGCTTCATGAGTTCAGGCACCATGCCGGGCATTTCCCATCTATCACATTTATTTCTCTATTATCAGATAGAGTCTGGGCACACGTACACTCACTGACACATACTCATTTCACAGTCAAAAAAATCTCTGGCTCAGAGTACATTATTTGCCCAGCATTTCATAGTTAATAAGTCAATAAGCCAGGCCTGGAATTTAAGTGTATCTTGCTTTCCTTATTTGTCAGATAAGTTTAATTCCACTTAAACTACATGGTTACTGTGAGGACTCAACAAAACAATACAGGTGGAAAAGACACAGCATACGCTCTCCCATTTGGAAGCCATGTAGCTCTCAGAAGTCTCTTTTTTGAGAGGCATTTCTCAGGCCCAGCTGAGATTCTCTCAAGAGTTGAGAGCTTTCTCATGGGTTGATCCAGCTACCAAAAGCCACAACCCTGGACTTGGAGAAAGAAATCATTCGTACTTGGGGCAAACAATGTGGTCTGGGATGTGAGCCACATACTTGACATCTCTAGCTCTGGGAATCCCAGCAGGTCCACTCTTTAAGCTAGCTTGGAAAGGTCAGAAAGTAGCAGGCTCTGGCATGGTGGAATCAGGCCCGGCGGGTAAACGGATGCCTTCCTACAAGACAACAATACTCACTTCCCGCCACTCATCAGCGTTGGCCACCATTTCTCATCTCTCTGTTCCTCAATAGACTGAATCCTTCCTGCCACAGGGCATTTGCACATGCTATTTCCTCTGCCTAGTGCACTCTTTTCTCATATCTGTGAATACTGGCTCCCTTCATCTTTCAGATTTAAGCTCAAAATCCACCTATTCAAGGACATCATCCCCAGTCACCAAATCTAAAATAGCTACACACACCCCTCACCTCTCACCCCTATTCCAGTCAGTCTCCCTAATGGCATCCTGATTTAATTTCATCAAGCCAATTATCTCCATGAGATGCAGTTACCTTATTTATTTACTTCATTTATTCATTCCACATTTATTGAACACTCACTACATGCCACCTTTTGCTAGATACCCAGAATAGCAAATAAGGCAAAAAGCATGCATGTCAGCGGACAGTACTGAAGATAACTCTCTAACAGTGCTAAGCACCTGAAGACAAGCACAGCACGGTAAGGAACTAGTGAGCGACAGGGCTGTAATGTTAGATGGGGCAGTCAGGGAAGGCCTCTCTGAGAAGGGACATCTGAGCAAAGACTTAAATGATGCTTGCTTGTGTCTCCTCCAAGACAGAAGCTCCTTCAGAGAGCAGGGGCCATGAATGTCACAGCCTCAGTGCCGAGAAGCTGCCTGGTGCCCAGGAGGTGCTTGTGAAAGTTGAATGAAGCCTCCAGACAGCCCGGGGCTCTCTTCCCTGGGTGATGACATCCCTGCAGTGACTCATGGCTCAAGCCCTCTACCCCTTCTGGGGCTGACTCTGCTCATCTCTGCTCATAATTAGAAGGCGGGAACAGCCACAAGGACAGCCGCTAGAGAATGTGGCAATTCCCCGGGAACTGCTAGGTCAGGGATGGAGGTGAGGAGGGTCCTCAGGAATGATGGGCATCAGAGAAACATCTGTCATCTTCGTTGGCATTTCCCAACCTCTCATGACATGCTGTAAAGGAATGCAGCTTACTGGAGAGAAGTCAGGCTGCTGCTTTTACTGGGAGACTCGAAGTTGAGGGTTAAAGTGAATTATAACTCCAAAGAGGCAGCTGCCTCTAAGACAAGAGACCTGGGCTCCAATCCTCGCCCCATCTCCTACCTAGGAGCTGAGTGGCGTTGAGCCAGTCACTGAATCTCTTAAAATTTTGCCGATGGAAAAGATAACAACTCTTCAAAAAGATCCTGTATGTAAAGCACTTTGCATAAAGTCAGAGCTGCTGCTGAACCAAGACCCCACAAACCAGACTGAGACGTGATGTGATGCAAATTAAAACCACAATCAGATACCACAATGCACCCACCAGAGTGGTTAGAATTAGATATTGGCAATAAAGAGAACGAAACGACAAGCCACAGAGGAGAGGAGAGTTGTTTCGCAAATCACATATCCAACAATGACCTTCTGTCCAACAATGACCTTCTATCCAAGGTATATAAAGAACTCTCAGAATTCAACAATGAGAAAACCATCTAATTGTAAAATGATGGATGGCGGGGCGGGGGGGCAGGCAAAGACACGAATATCACCAAAGAAGGTATGTGAATGGCAACCAAGCACAAGAAAAGATGTTCAATGCCGTCAACCACTAGGAAGATACAACTAAAATCAGGAAGAGAGAGCCCTGCGCATCTGTCAGAACGGCTACAACAAAAGGACTGACAATGCCAAGTGCTGACGGAGATGTGAAGCAACCGGAACTCACACACGCTGCTGCCGTGGAAGAAGAAAGGCGGTACAGCCAGTCTGGACGCAGTTCGGCCGGGTTTGTTTTTTTTTTCTTAGCAGAGTTACTGAGATATAAGTGACACAACTATAAAATAAAATTCACCCACTGGTAGCGTACAATTAAATGCGTTCTACCATATTTACAGCTGCACAGCCAACATCACAAGCTAATTTTAGAACATTTTCATCACCCCAAAAAGAATCCCCATAGCCGACAGAAGTCACCCCCATCCTCCAGTCTTCCCCAGCCCTGGGCAACCACTGATCTACTTTCTGTCTCTACAGATGTGTCCCTTCTGGACACGTCACATAAATACGAAATCATGCAACACGTGACCGACGGCAACTTTCCTGTTACTCAGCCTAATGTTCTCAAGGCCCATCCACGCTGCGGCACGTGTCAGTACTTCATTCCTTCTTACGGCTGAATAGTCGGATCCCACCCTAGGCTTAGACCACATTTTGTTTATCCTTCATCAGCTGATGGACAACTGGACTGTTTCCACCTTTTGGCTGTTGTGAATAACACCATGAACGTTTGTGTTGCTATGTGGCCCTGCTTCAACCTGTCTCAGTGACGCTTTTCTCCTCTGCAGAATGAGGATAATAGCGCCTCAGAATCACAGAATGATGAGGGGCAGGTGGGAAAGGACTTTGCAACCGAAAAATGCCAGGATCCAGCAAGGCCCCCTTTTTCCAGTCAGGTTCCTGAATCTTTCAGAATCCTCTCTTAAAACTCAATGACTTAATGCTCCTGAACTGTACACTTAAAAATGATTAAAATGATATATTTTGTGTATACAATTAAAAAAAAGAAACCTCAAAGTCACAAAGGTTTCCTGAGCCCTCACCCCAGGCCAGGTCCCGGGCTGGCTGAGGATAAAACAGGAAGTTGGTTCCTCCCAAGCCGCCGTCCACATCCTCGAAGAGCAGAGCCAGTGAGGAAGCACCAGCCACGTGGGCTCCAGCCACCCTCCTCCCCCCGCACTTCTCTCAAGCTTCTTGGTTTATCTTTTCAAACTCAAGCAAAATTTTGCCTTCTGCTCTATTATAGTAATGAATTTATTTCCATGTCAAAAAAAAAAACGTGTTAAATAAATCGCCAGTTCAATGACTGATTCTCATTCTCCCAAACTGCCAAGTCAGTGGAGTTCTGGAGAAGTCCCCTCTCTCCTCTGGCCACATCTATCCAGCCCTGCCCCGAAGGGTGTGAGCCCCCGGCAGGGATGCCCAGGCCAGCCCCACATAAGGGAGGCAGGTTCCTGTCCCACTCAGAGCACAGGCGGGGAAACAGGAGCCACTCAGAGCAGGGCTATTTAAAGGCAGAGCACCTGCGAAGTCAGGGAAAGGTGAGTGGACAGACTCAAGGTGGGAGTCTGGGCCCAAACTTTGAAATCAGATCTAAGTAACTCCAACCAGACAGGTGACCTCCATGCTTGGAAACAAAAAAAGACACGCACATGAATCCATTTCTATGACGGACTTTGAACTTAGGGGACGATGCCTCCGTCCATCTGCAGCTCGCCCTCCGCTCAAAGGTCTCAAGTGATGACAACAGCTGCTCCGTGAGCCTCACTGCTGGCCTCACCAGTGGGGCTCCCACCCCTCAAAGCAGGCAGGCCCTGCAGCTCAGGGAAGTTAAAGAATCAGCCCTGCATCACTCAGGAGGTGTGGGAACTGTACCCAAACCAAGTCTGTCTCCATTCCAGCTGGGTCCGGGACACATCGCCCTGTGCTGCCCCTTGGCAAACTCCAGCCTGTTCCCTAAAATGTCACTGTATCCGTCTCTGCTCCCACCCACCACAAGGCCCAAAAGAAAAGTGGCGCTCTCTCTCGGAGTCTCCCGCAAGCATGAAGCCATTTTATAGCGAGAGTCTCCACGTTCGCTTAAGTCAGACTGGCTAGCAGATTTCTTTTTTTTCTAGCCTGATTTTTCTCTAATTCTGGTGGTGATGAGCTGCCTAATAAAATTATGCTAAGTTATGTGCATAGAGAGTAGCATCTTACACTCTAATTATTGGCCACATCTTTGAAGAATTCCTCTGCAAGGTCGAGGGTAATCAACTCACCTCTTTCTTTGGGTCTGATTAGTCATTTGGGGCCAGTTGGAGTCCCTGCCCCCAGTCCCTCTCCAATCCACAGGGTTCTGGATGTCGTTAGCTACTCCAATTGCCTTTTACGAAATCTGTTTCACATAAAAGGACAAATGAGAATGAATATTTGCCCATCTTTAAGACACTAGCTACATTCTTTTCCACAGCCTGTTCTCGTTACTCTTTCTTTCTTTGGGAGGAATTTGAACACAGCCTGGGCTCCCGCACGCAGTTCAAGACTGCAAAAGGCTTCCTCTTCGAAATCTGACCCAAGTGGGCATATTCTAGAAATGTAGCAGCTTGGAAGAACATGACTCCGTTCATCCTTCTCTGCCTATTCCTCCTCCAGACTCACCTTCTAAGTCTTAGGTGGCCTGCCTCCCAGGACTCGCCAGGGAGCAATCACTTCTACCCCCTGCACCCCGGCAGGGCTGAACAGGGACCCTTCGTAGTATTTGCTGAAAAAGTAAGAAGAAATTGCATCCAAAGGCTGGCTTCTTCTCCTGTTATTTAATAGTTAGTGTCATTTATGCCAATAAAGTCACAATGCAATAATGGGCAGGGGAGTAGGCTGATTCCAATGAGAGGGGCCTCACCTGAACTCCTTGGAACACAGAGGTGGCAACAAAGACAGACAAGGATGGGTCGGTGAATAGTGGGGAGAGAGTGAAATGGGGCTCCTCAGGTAGACCTCAGGTGCATTGGGCCAACTTTCATGATGCTTGCTTGGTCCTCATGCAGCATTCAGTCTGCATGACTGCGGGCCCTACCAGTCTACCTGCCCTCACCTCCTCCCTGCTCCTCCGTGGTCTCGGCACTCCAGCCATGTGCCCTCCTTTTCTGCTCCTCCAACATGCCCAGCCTTTCCAACCCCAGGGCCTTTGCACAACCTGCTGGGGGAACACCACTTCCCCTACAGCCTTCCACAGTTCCCTTCCTCTCATCCTTCAGGCTCCTGCTCGGGAGGTCCATCCTAGATGACCCTTTTCTGACTCCCACCACTTTCCCCACCCTCAGCTTTACCAGCTTATCACTCAACCTACCCCTCACCTGGCTTCTTTGGAGAATATTAGCATCTGTATCTGTATGTCCATTGTCTCTCTCTCTCACTCACTCACACACACAAACGAGAAGATAATCCCTATGAGGGCAGGGACTGTCCATCTCGTTCTCCACTGTGCCTAGAGCCCAAAGAACAGTACCCAACACAGAGTAGGTGCTCAGTAAATACTGAGTGAATGAATGAAATATTCACACAACTTCAACCCCTCTTTCTCTCTCTGGGTTCTATAATCTTCCTTGAAGGAAATTGTAAAATATACATATTCCTGGGCTTATCTGGACCCAATAAAAGGTAAAAAAAAAAAGTTCTTAAATCTCTTGAAAATGAGCAGCAGAGGCTTGGATCACCAAGTTCTCAGCATAAGCAAACAGAACCTGCAGGCTGAGTTCTAAGAAATGAGACCTGGCGGGTCACCGAGCCTAGGTTGTGGGGCTGGGGACTTCACATATGATTCAGTTACCCCAAACTTTAGGGGGAATCCGTATCAAAATAAAAACCTCAATATGGAAAGCAGAGGGTGGCTTTGCTTTGGCATTCCTGTGAGCAGTCAGGCTTTCTGAAAAGATGCTGCGTTGTAGAGAACTCATCCACAAAAGGGGAGCAGGAGGGAAGGGGAGAAACCCTAGGACGGGGCATATTTCTCTGCTAAGGCTTCAGATGAAAACCGATCTGGGAGTGCGTGATCCTCAAAAAATCTACCAGCCCCCGAAGTACTTAAGTTACCCCTCCGACCACAGCCACATGGAGAATGAAATTAAATCCCATGGAAAGATTTGACTTATTTTTTTTTAACATTATGCAATGTTTGGGTGAAAAAAGGAGGGGGGATATCAGAAGAAAATAAAAAAACTCATCTTTTTCCCAGAGTTTAGCAAAGCTATTTCGAGCTTTTAATGATACATTTCACCATCACTTCATGGGTACGTTTTGCGAGGCGCGAAGGCGGGACTGCTCTGTTATGTAACCCATTTAAAGTAGGAAATTAGCAAGTCCTGAATGAATTCTGTTACTGTGCTCCGACTTCTGGAAAGTTTGGAGCGACTACAGTTCTATTTTGAGGTGAGCAAATCCATCATTTACAGATCTCCTCACAAATACCGCAGGGTTTCAGGTCACCCTGAAAAGTTTCATAACAAAAACAGTTAAAGTACTTGGGGTGTTGGAACATTTCGTCTCCAGACCTTATGAGCTTGAAGAGTGAGGAGGGCAAGGCTTCTCAGTGGCCAATTATTCCAAAATGCAAATATCCAAGATCAAATAAATTATTCATCTCACCCCCCAACCCCCAACCTCGCTACGTGTTTTGTTTTGTTTTTTTCTTTCAAGCTAAGTCCAGCAAAACAGTCTGGTCAACAACATAAAAAGAAATGTCTGTTTTTAACGGAGCTGTTGGCCATGAAATAAATTCTGAAGCTCTGAAAGCAGCAGCATCTTGAAACAGACTTGTTCGGGTAGGCTGCTGCGCCTGCGGGGTTGGGGAAAACAGGAAACGGAAATGTCTCTCAGTCCTCAAGTTCCCCCTAGTGGCTCGAAACGAGGAGTGTCTGCACATGAACGGAATTTCACAGCCGGCAAATGCAGTCAGAAAACTTTACACGGATGGCCCACGTTTAAGGAGAAGTCCTGTCCCTCTGTTCCTCTTACAAGCTCAGGTCACAAGAGCTGGTGCGTCATCCCCCATGCGCCTGGGGGACCGCGGTCGATGGCGGCACACCTAACACACAATCCCCTTTCTAATCCACAAGCGAGCGCGAACCAGTGAAAGGAAACCAGCAGCCTGCCCTGCAAACAGCTGCTAATGAAAACACGTGGCCAGGTGGATGCATGGCTGACCGGCTTCCTGAGATGGGGGTTTATACTGCTGGGCTCCTTTGGAAGTGAGGACTCTTACAAATGGCAAAACTAACACACGCAAACTGTATTTGTGTTTTTCAGCCTCAACACTTTTGACGCTGGGTTGGATGATTCTGTTGCGGGGCTGTCCTGTGTGTTGTAGGGTCTCCCTGCAGCATCCCTGAACTGTCCTCATTAGATGCCAGCACAGAACCACCGAAAATGGCTTCAGATATGGCCATGTGTCCCCTGTGGGACAAAAATCACCCGTTTAAGAATCACTGGATTAAATTAATAAAACACGACGTCCCCTGCATCCTATACCACAGTTTAAAAAGCTCTTTTTCCCTAAAACTTGTGACCATATTCCTAAATTTTCTTCCCTAAAACTTAAGTGACCATATTCCTAAATTTCTATCACTTACTTATAAAAAAAAGGGGGGGGGTCCTGCCAAGCAATCAAGCACTGTGTGTATAAATAAAATGTTTGCCTTTTTTTCTATTTATATAAATCACTTTTTGAAATTCTCACATGCCTGGAACAGACAACAGTACAGAATAATAAATAATGCATGGGTTTGGCATTTGGTTTGGGTTCTTTTCTGAAGTTAAAATAACTGGAGAAAAACCAATTTACATTTATGTACCAAGAGATACACATAAAATAGGAGCGTTACAATAAAAAGCCCTCATTTTGACACCAGAATTCATGTTTCTGCACAAATTAAAATGACCCCCAAAGGCACAGGTACACAAGCTTTATTGGGCAACAGCAACGGGCCAGGCTGGAGGACAATGAAAGAAGAACCACTCAGTATCACACAGGATCGCACGTGCGTCATCACAGGATGGAGAATTTAAATTATCCGAGAGTTCCTGCTAAATCAAAGCTCTGTACCAGAGCTTCCCTCTAATCAAAAAACGCTGTCCTGGTGAATCTTTGCAATGCAGATTACAGATAAAGAGGAATTCTAACAAGGAATTCATGGAGTCCCAGAGGAGTTTGCAGTCAGCCCCACTGCAATGAAATAATAAATTAGCCACAATTTTTTTTTTAGGGGGGGAACCATGCCCCCGCCCCACCTGCCCCCAGAAACAGTATTCACGGACACTGCCCCGTGACACTAGCGGACCATGCCTCCAACCACAGTGCGCCGGAGAAGACAGGTTCACAGGGGACGCTGCGCAGGTCCAAGCATGAGCTGCGCTGCTCACGTGCTTCTCAGCTCCACCCAAAAGCAAAATATGTTTTTTTCCCCCAAGACGGAATGGACATAATTAATGGAAATATCTCCTAAGATGTACATATAAATGACAAGGAAAAAAAAAAAGCTTTACGTTAAAAGAAGGGAGAAATAAAATCTGTTGTCTTTGCAAAGCTCCTTGTGTATTTCTTAAGGAAAACAAAGCCGGGAGTGACAGGATTTTAACCCAATGACAACCAAGGATGTCCTCAAAACACCTGAGGTGACATCATACACTCACACATACACACATTTCAGACACACAAAAAAGGTCAAAGATAAAAATGGCTGATAGGTGTTTGCCTTAAACAGGATGGAGCAGAACAACACATAGGTCTCACGTGCAATTTCGGCAGAGGTTTAAAACACTGCCCCGTAAAGGCGAGAGGGCGTTCCCACCCCCACCCCAGTCAAAACAAAAACAGTCTAAAAGCAAAAGGCTGGAGGAAGAAAAGCAGGCATGATCATGTCAACTTCCAATGTGCACAAAAGCCAAAATACATTCAAAATCATCGTCAGTAGAACCTAAATTTTCAGCAGAAAACATACAGAGGAACAGGGTAAGCAGACGTTGGTATTTAAGATCACTGCTACAAAAAAGGGGGTTTCACCTCAGGCAAGAGAGTCTGGGATCTGGATAGAACAGAGCTAACAGTGGGAGGAACCCCAGCTCTGGGCCTCCCAGCTCCAGGTGGCTGTAAACAGATGGGCTGCCCCGCGTCCAGGCGCTCCCGGGATGCCCTCCGTGGCTGCGGGCAGTCCCGTGCCCCTGGCGGCCCGAGTCCGCGCAGCCTGGCTCTCTGAGCGCACACATGCTCTCAAAATTAGAATCAAAGCGGGCAGGCAGGAGAAATCACTCAGGATGGGGAAGCCTGTCTGGTCATTTTCCTCGAGAAAGGGAGGAAGGCAAGGAGGGGAGAAAGAGAAACCAAACAGATCCCATTCTTGCCCACGCCCACACCACCATCACCCCAAAACATAATAAAAATAATCAAAGGGAGTTACTTGGACAGAAATACCCAGTGCTGTCGTGGGGGTGGAGGGAGGCTGTACTTTTCACTTGGACGAGAAGTATTTAAGCAGCACTGACTGTGTGTAGGGGGGCCTCTGCCTCCGGTCAAACTGGCTGCCGGAGACTCGGCTCCAAGGAGTTCCAAGGCGAGCGGAGCGCCAAGGTGTCAATGGTATTTCCTGCGTTCCTTGCAGGTGGGTGAACGGAGTCCTCGTGGCCGAGGTTTGTGAACTCAGGACTTTTCTGTACAACAGCTCGGGTTTTTGTTCATCTTCTCCCCATGGCTCGGCTAACGCAGTGAGCGCCCACGTCTGCTGGGTCCCCGCAGGGTTCACGGGCTGGTGTGTGCAGCAAAGGACCGTGTGCTCAGCCGACGCGAGGCTCACGCCCCGTGGGTCCCCGGAGTTTGAGAAGCACGTGTGTCACTTCCAGACACCCCGGAACCCCAGTGGGGGGTGGGAGCAGGCTGCCCGCGGGCAGGGTGGCTCTCCAACGAGGCCGCGGCCTCCACTTGCGTTTGGCCCTTTGCACCTCTGAGTGCTCCACCACGGTGTGGTCGAGACGACAGAACAAGGCGGTCTGCTGATGGCACAAGCAGGTACCTGTGGCTTCCAGGCACGGCTCCTTCTGCCCCTGAGATGCCTTCTCCCTCCAAGACGTCAAGCAGGACTTTGGGTGTTGACTTTCAACGTCAATTCAAGCACCTCGATCAAAACTGGGAATTAGGGAAAAGACCAAAGAGACCATCTTCACTCCCTGTATCTGCTGGAAACATCTAAAAATCTCCTAACAAGGGTTCCATGAGACCTACCTGCAGGAGCCATCACCTGTCTGTCAACAAGGTTAGGTTCAGAGTTTGAGAACTCAAGAGCAGAACTACTTTTAGACTTTCAGGCTGACTTCCAAGCAGAAATGCTGAGCACAACTTTCTCCCACCTGCTCTACCTCTGAAATCACCCAGCGGAGACGTCAGACTCACCCTTTCTGAAAGCTCTGGACAAAGATCCTCTTCCTAAATAACCATTCACTCAATGCAACATCTATTTTCTGCAGACGCTTCCTGTATGGCAGAAATGGCTGGAACAGAAGGGGAAAAATACTGCAAAACTGCAGCATCTTAAAACAAAAATAGAAGTGATGTCATAGCCAATTTACTGCCACTCTAAAGTTTTAAAAGGGCAACAGAAACACACAGGCATATTAAGCACTCTGAAGTCCAGGACTATCTGTTCCTCGTGTCCCCAGCTCTCCAAGAGCAGCCTTCCCCGGGGAGAGTGGCCGTAACTTCCATCCCTGAACTAAGCACATGAAGAAGTAGCTGGCTGGAGGGCTGGAGGGCTGGAGGGCGTGTACTCATAAAGAATGAATCACAAACCCAAGACATCAAACACACTCAGCTCCTAGAGTTCTACCAGCTTAACCCTTACAGTATCTGTGGCTTCTGCCAGGAGAGACTCGAAACCCAAGAACGCCTTGCCCTGCCATGCCCGGTGCTTGCAGATCCTCTCCTGCCTCTGCAGCCAGAAGCCCCAGCTTTGTAAGAACCGCACACGCGTGGGCCCCAGCCTGGTGCGGAGAGGAGTCGGCCAGCTCCCCAGGAGACGTGCAGGCAGCCGCACGGAGCCCAGCCCCCGGAGCTGCAGCCTCGCCTCCTCCCACTGGGCCCCTTGCTTGAAGCCGCCACTGACGAGTGGCAACACGTTAAGATGCCTCTGCCTTTGTCACTCCGTCCTCAGTAATTCCTCCTAACAGGAAACAGATTTCCGTGGAAGGAAAGAGCCCCAGCCCCTGACCTTTCCACCGCGGACTCAGAGGATCTGAGCCACATGTGCTGTGTTGTCTGACGAATTAGTTGGGTCTCTTATCACAGTGCCGACACGTTTAGGGCTGTTCAGTGGCACGTTTCCTGCTAAAACAACTCTGCTGAAAATGTATGAGGGTGTCCTCAGATAGCCACAGGCTTTATGCTTGTAACCGGGTCCAAACAAAGCGAGAGAACACCTTTGAAATTCTTTTACGAGGTGGCAGGTGACATTAACCCCCGGGCTGCAGACGCTGAATCAGAGGGAGGCTAACGTGCTGGATCTTCGGCTCTCCCTCCCGTTTATTCAGGGTCCCTCCCCCTCTCTTCTTGTTTGCCTTTGTAACCCCAGGAACCCCGTGCAGCTTCAATAAGCAGGACCACCTCAGAGGGCCTATTTAGCAGTTCTGAGCTGAGATTACTGTCTGGTTAACTTTTTACCAAATGTCACTGTCTTTTCCCGCAAATACTAAGAGCTTTATCTTTCTCTCAGACCTGTTTTTTAAGAGCAGACAGACGTAAAAAGTGCACACACATTAGGATTGTTTAGAACAAAACAAAAACCCGCTACAATCTTCAACCGGACAGAAACTTTTATCACATGACAGCAAAATTCAAGTCATAAGGAAGCCTGCACAGTGACCCACGTAGAAATCCCCTCAGGGAGTCACCGGCTGTAACGTAGTCACATTCACTCAAAGGCCAATCACCGGGGGTTCAGACGGGCCGTGAGGGCCCCTCCCGGGAGCCTCCCTCCCCTTGACTCAGGGTCGGGGCTCCGTGGAAGCCCAGGGCCTCTTCACATCAGAACTGCACATGGTCGCAATTCCTGCAAAATCCACAGGTGGCGGTGACTATCAACCCGACTTGACCTCCGTCCACCGGGAAGGCGCGGAGACGGGGTCCTCCCCCAGAGCGCACAGCCTAGGACGTGAGCTTGGAGTAGCTGGGAGGGGAGAACCGTCTTCGCAGGTACTTGAGGACGTAGAGGGGCAGACAGCTGACCAGAGTGATGACGGACACTTTCCACAAGAAGGACAGAGTGGCGATGAAGTACACGTCTGCAAGCAAACCAGAGCACGGTGGTGAGTGGGAGGGGGCCGCCCGGCGTCGCCAGCAGGAGACCGCAGGCGAGCGTGGGTCCCAGCCCCTCTCCTGCGCTCACTCCCAGAGGGATGCACCGATAATGCCTGACCTTCCTGCCTCGCTCCTCCTCCCTCTGACCTGCTCTGGAGCTTCCTGACCTTCTGCGAAATGCTATTTTCAGCAACTTGGAAAAGAAAACTACAGGAGAAAAAAAATCCCTTCAGGTGTTTTTGATTTGGAATCTGACAGCTGGAGTGTTTCTCTCTAAATCCAGCAGAAAGGGACGCTCAAACACACGTTTCTGCCTCCCAGCATCTTTTCCCCTTCACCTCAGTGACGGTCACGAAAGCCAGAGCCAGCCCGAGGGTGCTGCAAAACGGGTGGGAACCCCGTGTCAGGAAAGGCGTAACTTCAGTGGCAGGGAGGTGGAGGGAGTTTGTTAAGCTCCCCTTCCAGCTGCAGGACAGTCAACCCCGCAGTTAGAAGGTTTTTTTCAAAAGAGGAGTGACAGCTAGTGATCTTCAACAGGACCGGCAGCGGATGCCCCGGCAGACACCTTTCCCACCTCTGGAGCACAGACTGGGGGCGATGCAGCGGGCACCGAGTGAATACCTACTCAGTGCCGGGCCCAGGGCCCCACCCACGTGCTGCTCGCCCAGTCCTGTGGCTGGTCCACGTCTAGGGCGGCAGACTGAAGCTTCCTGAGGACAGATCTCGTGTCTTCTAAGCCTCTGTGACTCCCAGGTCTCAAGCCACTGAGCACACAGTAGGTGCTCACAAAACCCACTTGGAGAGACTTTTCAAACAAGTGTGATACTGTTCTAAGACTTCACTTTTCATGGGAATGCTCCTTTTCTCCTTTATCAAAACCTTCTCAGGGGGACGGGTATAGCTCAGTGGCTGAGTACCCACTTGGCATGCATGAGGTCCTGGGTTCAACCCCTAGTGCGTGCTCTACCACTGAGCCTTACCCTCCCTGCCACTGAAAAATAAATACACAAATCTAATTATCTCCCACTCCAAAAATTAAAAAATAGTAATAATTAAAAATTTTTAAATTAAAACCTTCCTAAGGAGCATTTGCTCATAAACAAGAGGCATGATCAAAGATGCTTTCCTGATAAGGCAGTTTCTCAAGCTAACAAAGTCTCCTGCTGGACGAGCACTTACGCTCCAGCAAGACCAGGACACTCACCGTCTCCCTAACTCCACAGAGCCCAGCACAGTGGCCACCTCCCTGCAGAAAGCCACTAGGTCCTTGCAGAACTAATCCCCTTCTAAGCCAGCAGGCACAGAGTGGTTTTAAAGGAAAACACTCTATATTGGTATCATGCCCGATGGCTTCAGTTCCAAGAGGCTGATGTCTCAACTGCTGCTTGTCCCAGGGGATGCCAGTAAGAAACAGGGGGCAGCTGAGTGCAAGGGGACAGCTGCTGGACAAAGAGCCCAGGTCAGGCTGCCTTCCTTCACAAGCTGGTGAGACCCCTGGACCTGACTGGCAGACTTTAAATGTGGGGGTTGAGGGGGGGTGTCTTACCAATAAATTCATGTAAGAACACCAGGGAGGCGATGTAGCAGGCCAGGCTGAGCAGCTCGGCCACGGTCATAAGCCAGTGCCAGGTCTGGATGGTCAGGGCCACCATCAGCAGCTCCGTGAGGATGAGCGACGTGAAGGAAATCGCCACGATGTGCACGAACTCTGACTCAAACAGCAGCAGCGCCCCGTACATGATGGTGCTCCCTGGGAAGCAGAGCAGAGGCCGGTGGGGGGCTGCTGGCACCCACCTGCCCCCTCTGCTGGGAGCAACGCCTCCCACTCCTTCCCCATCGAAGCCTCACTCTGCTCACTCAATTCGACTCCTTTTTTTTTTTCCATTTAGACATGAAAGGTACCACACATTAAAGGAGGGTAACGAGCAGTATTTTGCGGAGATTTTAAAGAACGGCATCACATTCTAGTTTTGCCATGTTCCCTTTTGACATTACACAATCCAGTCTGTAACTGGACAGAGAGAGGGAGAGAGAAGACGGGGGAGAGAGAGAGGGGGGGGGGGAAGCAAGAGAGGCAGAGGGAGAGAGAAACCATCTGAACTGGGTGGAAAAAAAAATAGACACTTTAATGTATTATTTAAAATGACAGATGTAGCAGGGAGGGTAGGGCTCAGTGGTAAAGTGCACACTTAGCATGCACGAGGTCCTGGGTTCAATCCCCAGTCCCTCCGTTAAAAAGACAATACAAATAAAATGACAGATGTAGGCAGCCACAAGGGAACAAGCACCTTAAGATCCCACTTATACGAGGGACCAAAACAGTCAAATTCATAGAGACAGAAAGTAGAATGATGATCGCCAGGGGCAGGAAGGAAAAAGGAGTCTGTTGTTGAATGGATATACAGTTTCAGTATTGCAAGATCGAACAGTCTTGGAGATCTTGTTTCACAAGAACGTAAGTACACTGAACACTAGTGACCTGCACACACGTTACGATGGTTAACTTTACGTTACCTGCTTTACAACCCCTACTCCTCCCCATCCCCCCGATGTAGTGGTAGAGGCAGCCAAGCAAGACACTCAAAGAATTTGCACTGATACTGAGGAGAAAAGTGCAGCTAAGTTTTATTCAGGATGGCAGGAACTGAATGGATAATGTCTCATGTTGACCAAAAACGTAGCAGCATGAGAATATTACTAAAAATCAGAGGCAACAGACCCTAAACCCTGAAATTCCTCAAGTGACTGCCTGTTATAACAGCACCGGGGCTGGAGCACTGCCTGTTAGAACGAACTGTTCTGCAGGATTTGCTTTCTTTAACAAGATACACACATGTCACTTTGTTACATTTCTCAATAAGACCCCCTCAACTGGTTTTAATGACAATTTAGCCTCCTGCCAGCAAACTGAATGGTCTCTACGCTTTCTGACTGCACCATCTATCAGCAAAACACATTAAGGATTAATCTCTAACATACAATGTGTATTTGTAAATTATCTGTGTGTCCCTGTGCAGACACACAGAGAGACAGTAGGACGGCTGTACCAATATAAGTAGGTACATCATAAAACATCCATAAAAATAGAAATTCTAAAAGGAGTAAGGAAAAAACAAACACAAACAGAGGTTTTGATATTTCCTTCTCATATTCCAGTAAGTAGTCTTATAAAGCCTCTACAGTCTGGGAGACGCTCTCTGGAAGCCATGGATGTAAATATGTTTTTTAAACACTACAATTTGACCTCAGAAAAAGGATCAGAATGTTCCAGAAAGCAACTACTTTTTGTTACACTGACTCCAACACCCCATCAGGCTCTGATTAGTATTTGTCATCTTTTTCTCTGACTTTGTCTCCATTAAGCTGACAGCACCACCTCACGTATGCGACTTGGTGCCGAATGTTTAGGTCCTTAGAACACGCTGCGGGGTGGTCCCTCAGGGCACAATGTCACACCCCCTACTGCTATTTTAGGATTCCGCTGCTTCCCTCTGTGCTCTACAGACAATAGGATAGTGCACAAGACAGCAGGTGGTTCCACCCTCCCTTACCTTGATAGATGCTGATCAAAACCCATATCAGGAATGTCTTGTAGGACAACGGTCGTCCCTGCGTGAGAGAGAGGGAGACAGCAGGTCACCGCGTGGCGCCAATGGCCTCCGGCGACTTGCCCGACCAGACAAGGCAACCGCCTGTGCTCATCGAAAAAGTGGCTTACACACGTCTAAATACATTAGAGATATTATGTTTTTTTTTTAAAGAGAATTGACATCAGATGGAAACAAATCTGCTCTTTATTAAAAACCCCTTGAGGACAAATAAATGAAATTATACACACACACACACACTTTTCAAAAAGTGTACACAAGAACGCCTCTAGGAACAGACGCAAGTTGCAGCTACAAAACGCAACTGAAACTCTGAAAGCAATCAGAGGCTTTTAAAAAAAGTCGTTGGCTGCTTTGCTTTCGGTTGCCATGTTACAGCACGGTTTAACATTCTTTATCTGTGCGTATATTACTTTCAGATAAAATATAAACTCCCAGACCTTCCTCGAAAGTAAGAAAACCACCACTTCAAGTGTGCTCACATCAGATGTGGAGGGTCTGTGCGAAATGCATCAGAAGCAGCACGGAGAACCCAGATGAGGAACAGACAGGAACACCCGCCCTCAGAGGGCTTTCGAGCTAGTCAGCGAGTCACAGAGCAAGCTAAGTGAGCTTGTACGGTGGGCTGAGCTCAGTGGTAGAGGGCGTGCTTAGCCCACATGAGGTCCTGGGTTCAATCCCTGGGAACTCCATTTTAAAATAATAATTTAAAAAAAAAGAAATTGGGAGGGAGGGAAGAAAGGAGGAAATGGGGGTGGGGGAGGAAGGGGGAGGGGCCCGGGCACCTTAAGGAGGTCCTTGTAGAGCTCAGGATACAGCATGGCGACTTCCGACTTGACGTCTTTGTCCAGGACCAGAGAAAACACAGGGAACATGGTGTAGATGGTGGAATAGCTGGGAGGGAAAAATCACCACAGGTGAAGCACCAGGCAGCGAGCCATGTGCTCCCCCAGCCTCTGGAGCCCAATTTCCATTCATTCAGTTGAGTGGCCGGCGTGTGCCAGGGCCAGTCTGAAGCAGGGAGATTCCAGATGAGAAGCAGAGGCTTTCGTGCTAGTCAGTGAGTCAACGAACAAGTTCAGTAAACCGTGCTGTGTGTCGGACGTTAAGTGCAGAGGAGGAAAACCTAATGGGGAGGAGGCAATGAGACGTGGGGTGGGGGGTGTCATTTTGGAAAGGGCAGACAAGAGACGTGGCATCTGAAAAAACACCCACAAGAGGTGAGGGGCAGCCACACCAGCAGTGGAGGGAAGAGCACCCCAGGCAGACAGAGCAGCGAGTGCAAAGGCCCTGAGGCAGAAGCGTGTCTGTCCCATTGAGGAACAGCAAGGTGGCCAGCGTGGCTGGCGCTGGGTGGGTGGGGGGAAAGAGGGAAGGCGAAAACCAAGAGGGAAGAGGAGATCAGGTCATGGGAGGCCACGCAGAGCATGGCTCAGGGAGCCCCCAGCTCTGTTCTGGCAGGTGCTGTCACTCTTTCAGGACCTGACACAGGACAGTCCATTCTCCCAATAAGAAGCAGGCAAAATTCGAGTGCCTACTCCCAGGTTGAACTGGTGAAACACAAGAAGATGGAAGGCATACTTTGTAAGACTCCCTGGGGATCCGTCGGCCTCTCTGGACTTCCTGCCTTCATCACCAGGAGGGCCCTGCCAGCAGCCCTGCCTAGGGCAGGTGGGAACCAAACACCACCCACCTGGGTAACTCAAAGACTAGTCAGGATTGGGGGTGGGTGTGATGGCAGCAGATGTCCCAGGGACAGCCTGTGTCACCAGGTCAGGGGCACACACTGGCCAAGCTCTACCAGGTGTAACCCCGGAGAACCAGGCTCTGGCCCGCCTTGGAGACCCAACGGCAGGATGCTCCAGCAGGGGGGCACTTTCCAGATCCCCCTTCCACTTTGTCCAAGACCCTACTGACTCTGTGAAGCATCAATCTTCCCCGGCTTGCCAATCAGCTGACAACCCGAGACTCCCGTAGGAAAGCATTTTTCCATCATCAGGTTCAAATGGACCACAAACATATCAGATTCTACCTACAGGCTTACCAGTTCAAAAATGTATTAATTCATGAAGGTTCTAAACCACATTGCCAGATCTGCCTTGACCAGTGACTTGGGGACCGAAGGATCTTTACACAATATTCCTTCTTTCTTCTGTGGCATTTTAGGGAGGTTTCATGAAAAATCAATACCTTGCCCGGACTTCCTTACCCAATGATGAGGAATCCTTGGTAGAGCGGAACGGAGGCAAAGTAAAACACGGAGGAGAAGACGGCCTGTACCAAGGAGAAAGGAGGACATTACCAAAAGTCAAGACTGAAGCCCTTATGTGTGCACAGTAAAAACTGCAGCCAACGCTTACCCAGCACTTATTTTATACCTGGACTGTTACAGCGCTTCAAGTCTACGAGCTCATTCAGTTCCTACAGCAACCTGATGAAGGAGGGACTGTCATCATCATCCCCATTTTACAGGTAAGGAAAGTGAGGCACAGACAGGTTAAGTGACTTGCCCAAGACGACACAGCCCATCACTGACAGAACCAGGAGTCCCACACAGGGAGTTCAGCTCTAGGGTCCACTCTCAGGCCGTCTGTCAACACTTAACTAAGTTAATGAGCTGGACCTGGGACTACTTTGTATCTGATCTTAGTGACTCCGGAACAACCCATGAAATCAAGGCCTAACATCCCCTACATTTTACAGACAGGGAAACGGAGCAGATAAGTGGCGCTGCGGGTCTCAAGCCCAGTTCTGTCTTCAGGGGCCCACACTCCCGACAGCTCAGAATCACGGCCTGTCCAGGTGTGCCGCCGATAAACAAGTTGCCATGGAAACAGATAAGGAAAAATATCCTCTACCACGAGGATGTGTACCCGTTGCCCTGGAGGGTGGGACCAGCAAGAAGGCTTCAGTCCTTACATTACATGCTTTACTATTCTTGGACATTTTTACAAAGAGCCCATAGCCTGCTACTTTTGCAATTAGACAAAAGCAACAGAGATATTCACAAATCCCTACTGAAATGTCTGCTTCCCAATTTGGAAAACATTCGCTACTGGCAGTGAAACACAGGCAGAGGAGATAAAATCAGACTTGATGCTGTTACTTTCTTCTCTGAACATCTACCGGCCGACAGAAGCAAAGTGACCGCAAAACTAATTCCTACTAGTGTAAGACCCAAGGGAGGCCAGAGACAACTGCTGCCTGAAGGCTTTACAGAAACTGAACGTGGAAAGGCTGCCCCAGCCTAGTGATCGCAAAGAGCGTGCAAACGGGGACCGCTCCCCCATCACCTGCCGCGGGCGTTCGCTTGGCACAGAGCTCAGAGCACAGGTGACAGCCAGGGCCACGGTCACGGGCAGCCCTGGTTGCACCCTGGTTGCACCATGGTCGTGATTTCAGAATTAATAGGTGAACGCTGCTTTTCGAATGATTTCTCACCCAGGCTGGGCTGCTGCACAGGAAGGATGGTGGTAAAAATGTCAAGAATCTGGTGTTCAGTTTTACAAATCAACATCAGGAGCCTCTTTCTCTAAAAGGGACAGACTGACCAGAAAGCCTTCATCTTGGAAGGAGCACTGTGGAAAATAAAAGTGCCATGTCTTTATCTGCCCAAGGGGCCGCTGTCAAGGTGCAGCTCTGACGGGACTTACTCTCAGCCAGCCACGTTCAGCACAGTGGACGGGGGAAGGGCGTTTTTTTTTCCTGTAGCACAAAGAACATGTCCTCATCCCAGAATTTTTGTCTGAATCGATGTTCATGGTAACATACGGACATTACAGAAGGCAGCTCCTCCAGGCCAGCTTTTGCGTGTTTGCCCAGTGGACGAGCTGATTAATCTCCCGGTGATTAAAACCGTGACGTTATCCAGGTTAGTTGATGAGCTAACATAAACTAAAAAGTACAGACATGGTCGGATGAGCCGTAGCAGCTGTTAGAGTTTAGATCTAGATCGTGTTGAAGAAAATCACTTTGAGGCTCCTTCACTCATAAGCACAGTAGATACTGAAAACTTCTAAAGTCCCCAAGGGCAGGGGCGAGGCCAGCGGTACGTTAATGAGCACCACTCGAGTCACTTTGAACAGTGGGATGTCTTTCGTGTACGATTAAACACCTTTCCACAAATTAAAACATCACCTATGTTTACGCATTAACCAACTTCATTTTTACCAACAATGGTAAGGATGCCTTCAGCATCTGATGCCTTAGAACAACACTCTCTGCTTTTCAAAGTAGCCCTGTCTGAGGGGCAAGGGCCAAGATGCCTGAACACAGCGATGGAGAGATCTGGTCCCTGTTCTTCAGGTGAAAAGTCTGAGGCCCAGAGTGCGAATGGGACTGGCTCAAGATCGCACTTGGTGGTGTCAGAGAGAGACACGGTTCCAGGACGTAGCATCCTGATGTCCCCACCACTTCACTGGAGGTACTCGTCCCCTCCACACCCAAGAAGGAAAATCAGCCAATAGATTTTCAACACCCAAAATGTTTTCTTTCCCTCCCTTTGGCCTCCTTCCTCCTACACGCTTAACCACTACAGCCTGAGGACAGATTTCAAAGGAGCTGGTTAGAGAGAAGGAGAGGAAATACCTTATATATTCTAGAATCCTTTTGTGAGAAAGCAAGATGTCACTCCCTGGGAGGGCTGACAACTGGGATAACGAAGCTGGACGCCTAGCCGAGCTGCACCGGAGGCATAACTGTGATGCCAGGGGCCAGGCTGATCCCACCTGGGTGCTCCCCACATGTGGTGGCAGCTCCGGCTCCTCTGGATGGAGTGGAGACGGCGAGGCCTTGATTAAGAGTACAGATACCGGGGTACCCACCCCTGGGCAGACTAAACCCCTGAGGGCTGCTGCACAAATTCCTCACCCTCCGTGAGCCGCAGCCTCCCCATCTGCAGAATGGGCACAGGCTGCTGCTGCTGTGAGGACTGCAGGGCACAGGAAGCACTCAAGAAAAGTAAGTTACCCTTTGGTGGCTGTTCTCTGCCAACTTTTGCTTCTTCATGTGGAAAATTCAGGGCCAGTGTATTCAGCGGCATTTAACTCTGCATCATTCCCTCTGGCAACCCAACGAGAACAACTGCCCCCCAGCTATCAGAGCCCCACCATTTACAACCCCACCCACTTACTGCCAAGTCCCGGCCAGGCACCACCAGCAATGCTCCCACCTGCTCCACACAGCAAGAATGGCCTTCGCCACCTAAACAGGAGGGCTCTGGGGCACTCCGAGCTCTGTCACCAGGAATGTGGCCAGGTGGGGTGGGGGAGGTTTTAAACTGGCCAGGTGAGGGAAACAGCTCCAAAGCGGAGTCTCACTCTCCCGCACCACCGTGACAACCACGTAGCCACGTACACCCGTACACCTGTGCACGGCTGCCCGCCCACCTGCCGGGGGGAGACACGCGCCCCCGCCCACCCACCTGCATGGTGCTGATGCAGAGGCTCCTGTGGATCACAAACTGGCTGAGGGCAGCTGAGCGCTTGTAGCTGTTCCGGCCGTGCACCATGAGCAACCGGCCAAGGTGCTTGAACTGAGTGATGGAGAAGTCTGCGGCCAGCGAAGCCTGTTTTCCTTCCTAAAATCCGATTAAATCAGGCACCGTCAGGAGCACCGGAGGTCAAGACAAATGCATTTTTTTTTAATTGAAAAAGCCAGACACTATAAGGAGATCTTTGAAGAACTTCAATAAAGAGACTCTTTGGTTTCCAACTATACATGGTTGGTGGTCTGAGTCTAAATTTGATTTAAAAAGAGGAATTTATGTAAATAAAAAACATTCTGAATCACAGATAGTTTTAACTGGGAGGTCAAATGGATCTAGTAGGAAGCCTCGGGAGTTAGGCTCAACCCCTAATGTGTATCAGAAGCAAAGAATCATTCAAAGGTAGGAATGTAACAGTCAGCTCCCTTAAGAGTTAAACCTGGGCGGGGAGAGGACTGACGCTACTAATAATATCAATTTAAACAGCCCCCAACATACAGCTCTGCACGTTCACAGAACTGGAAACAATTCACAGAGCAGCCATATCACAGCATTCTCTAATTCTAAAAGGTATGTGTCGGATGCCATGGACCTTCTGCAACAGGAAGACACAAACTCTCCTAAGGTGCTCTTCACAACAAAAACACAGAACCAGAATCAAATCCATCTGACCCGTCATGGGACGATCTACCACTGTCCTGAATGCTTCAAAACACGCCCCCTCCCCACCAGGAAGATGGAGAAAAGTGTTCTCCATGAAAGAAGAATAAACAGCCATGAAAAACCGCTAATAAATGCAATGTGTGGTCCTTCATTGGTTCCTGGAGATCTCTGTTTAAACATTTTGAGGACAAGTGGGGAAATAAGACTGTGAATATTATATAATAATATCGTATCAACGTTACATTTGGGGTGAGGCAGTTATTTTGCTTACATAGGAGAATGTTCTTGTTTTTAAGAGACCCATGCCAAAGCACTGAGGGATAATGTTATATCTGTAAGTACTTTCAACTGACTCACAGAGAGAGAGAGAGAGAGAGAGAGAGAGAGAGAGAGAGAGAGAGAGGGAGACAGAGGGAAACAGGGAGACAGAGGGGGAGGATGTGGCAAATGTTAACAGTGGTAAATTAAAGCAAAGAGGAGACAGGTGCTCACTGTTCTTTTTCAACTTTTCTGAAGGAGCTACATTTTTCAAAATAAAAAGTTGGAGGGAACGTACAAAATGATGGCTCTATAGTTCTGATGTACAAGGAAATTTAAAATACAACAGATTTAACCAAGGTGCATTAAGAACGTGTATTACAATTTTAAATTACACATGAAAATAATATATAAACATGAGCAAGATGTGTGGGTGCATGTATATATTTATGTGTGTGTCTATAATATTATGTACACACCCATAACTGGTAGCATACACATAGAGAGAAATTCTGGAAGAATAACCCAGGGCACTAGTTCGATGCAGTCGTCTCAAAGAAAGGATGCACTTAACCAATTTCTAAACTGTTTCCATTTTTACAGTGAGCACTTTTTACTTTTCTACTCCAAAAACCAAAATAATCAGAATATAATTTTTAACAGAAAGGAAAATGATTTAGTTTTATAAAGCAACATGTGAAGAATTCAATCTGTTAAAATCAACTGTGCTTCTTAAAACCTGCACTAAAGGAATCTACACAGATTTCAGACATAACATCTCATTTCAAGCATCATTTAACTCTGCAACTTCAAATAACTGTCAATCGGACGAGAAAAAAACAGGAAAGCAGAGAGGGTAGAAAAGAAAAACAATTGGGGGCATTAGCCAAATTCATGAATATACCAAACAAAATGTACAGGGGAGCATCTCTGGCCCTCACTCCGGGCCTCTGTGCTCTTACTGTGCACACAGTTCTAACAAACCCGGTGACCAACCTTCTTTCCTATAGTCACCTGGAGATTACAAACAAGAGAGGGCAGGGCAAACTGTAAGACGCAGGCACACAGTTGACAGGGAAGGAAAGAGAAAAGCTGTTATATTATAACAAACAAACTCAAACAAACTGCAGCTGTCACAGCCTTTTAGTGAGGGCAAACCATGCCATGTTCTTCCATAATCCCCAAAAGATCATCACACGGCGCGATAACCGAAGCTTTTACTGACAATGCTACCAGGGAAAGGTTTGAAATACACTCCCTGTCCCCTAAGAATATAGCAAAACACTTTCTTTAAAAAATTAGGTTTCGGAAAGCAAGGCCTCAGCGTCTGTCTGTAAGAGACAGTGATGCAGATCTCTGACTTCCAGGCAGTGACCTTTCAGTGTTCTAGGTAGTAACACAAGGTAATTATGGTACATGGTTCCTTATGCTTAATAATTCTAAACTAGAATTTCCAGAAGTATTTAAGTAGTCTCTTGGAGGGAAAAAGAAACTCCAATGGGTGGAGCAGAGCAGCTGACATCTTAAGGTCGACCACCGGGCAGAAACCAGCACCCTCCCCCCTTACCGTGTGCTTACCTTTCCCTCGACACCCACGCCGCAGTCTGATTCCTGGATCATACTGACATCATTGCCTCCATCACCTGCGGGTCACACAGACCAGAGAGAAAAGCCAGGAAATTGGGGAGAGACAAGAAACACAGCCTCCATGTTTCACTGTTATTTCAAATAATCATACACCTGTCGCCCTTCACTGCATGCCAAGTGCCTTTTCTGCAAGGTTCCACGTAACTGCTCTAACAACCTGCAGTGTCAGGCAGAGGAGCTGAGAATCAGAGGGCCCAGGGGAGTGGCTGAGGGTCGGGTCCCAGTCATTAAGTAGCAGCAGGGGGATCATGTCCACGCCATGCCATGTTCACAACACCACCCACCCTGCCTCCGAGGTGTGAGTGCCATGTCTTTATCAGCAATGATGGACGGTGCACTTACGGAACATTTACCAAGACGGCAGCCAGCACTTTTTAAATGCTCCTGCCCCTTTGAGTCCTCACAAGCAGCATTTGAGGGAACCAGCGCTATTCTCCCATTCTACCAACCAGCAGACTGAGGCTCAGACAGGGAAGGAAGTATCCCCTCCTGGGGCCCCCAGATGGTGAAAACCAGCAGCCTGGACCCAGATCGCTCTCTACAGCGGAATCTTCACCGCCGGGGTATCTCTGCATCTTGCGTCACTACAAACGGAGCAGAAGCTAAGGAGGAAAGCCCTCAGCCTGCCTGTTGACTCTTTCTCAAAGTGAAATAAATACTAAGAATAATAAAAACAATGACAAAATAGGGCCAAGTGTGCAGGGGGTAAGTACCACGACCTGAACAAGTGGCCCGGGGAGCGTGAAGAGCCCAGCAGGGAACCCACGCAACCCCGCAGAACGCGGCTGAGCGCAGGCGCCTACCCACGGCGCAGGTGAGCTTCCCCGTCCGCTCCTGCAGGAGGCGCACGATCTGGGCCTTCTGGGTGGGGGCGCAGCGGCAGCAGACCACGGCCGGGCACTGGCAGGCCAGCTCCATGAACTCGTACTCGTAGTACTTGAGGCAGACCTGGTAGGACGCGGGGAAAAGCAGCAGGTCAGCCGAGGTCCCCACCGCCCCCCAGGAGGAGCCGGCTGGCAGGGTCCCCACGCCCACCTCCAGGGAGTCTCCAGAGATGACCAGGGCACAGTCGTGCTTCCTGCGGAAGGCGTTCAGCTCCAGGTGGGCCTCGCCGCGGTTGGTCACCTAGAAGGGAAGACGGGGTGAAGGAGACCTGGCTCTCCAGACAGGATGGAGAACAAACAGGTGGCTTCCTGAAGCCGCGGGAGGACAACGGCCACCCCGGCCTAGGACCCCTGCCCTCCCCCGCCGCCAGACCCAGAGCCGAGGGAAAGCCCGTTTGTTGGATTCTGCAGGGTATCGGGACGGTCTGTAGATCAACCATCCCCTTGAGTTTCCCCCAGAAGGGCCGTGACCCACGTAGCAAAATAAGAGCAAAAAGCAATTGGAATTCCATCACATGCCCAGCACTGTGCTCAGCACTTTCCATGGCTTTTCACCCCGTTTATTTCTCACGAGACTCTTCGAGGTGCCTGATAATAGCTCGACTTTATAGGGAAGCAAACTGAAGCACAGCAAGATGTGTGAGGCTGCCAACGGCAACACAGCTTGGCCACTGCAGAGCTGGCGGCGGCAGCCGGGCACCTAGCAGGGGGCCAGCTTTTCTATCAAGGCCCAGTTGTTAAATGGTATATGTTCTGTGGGTCACACAGTCTGTCCATCCCAACTCTGCTGCTACAGTGCCAGGGCAGCCACAGACGATGCAGATCAATGCGCAGATCCTGCATTTAAATAAAACTTTATTTACAGGAACAGGTGGCCAGCACACAGGCCGCAGTTTGCAACCCCTGAATTCTAGAGCATACAGTGTGTTCTCATTACTTGCTATGCTCCCGTAAAGTCCCTGGGAACACTGAGTTAGTGACCACTGAGCCACTGCTCCTGGGGGAGATGCAGGGCGAGGTTCCTGCGAGCCTCTGGTCACAACACTTTTGTCCATCAGCCAATACATAAGCTCATTTTCTACGTGTCTCTGTTTAAAGACACCTTTTAAAATATGTATTGTTGCAACACGTCACACATAGACAAATATTGTATGATATCGTTTATAGTAGAATCTAAAAAATAAAACAAACTAGTGGATATAACAAAAAAGAAACAGACTCACAGATACAGAGAACCCACCAGTGGCTACCAGTGGGGAGAGGGAAGTGGGGACGAGTGGGAGTGGGGCAGGAGATTAAGAGCACAAACTACTGTGTATTAAATAAATAAGCAACAAGGATATATTGTGCGGCACAGAGGATGTGGCCAACATTCTGCAATAACTATAAATGGAGCATAACCTTTAAAAATTGTGAATCACTATGTTGCGTACCTGCAACTTATACAATATTGTACAGCAATGACACCTCAATAAAATATGTGTTTAATTTAAAAACTACATGTACTTATATAGTTGACTCAGTAACACGGAACTCACGGCCAACAGCACCATCACTCACACCTGAGGGAAGCTTTTCTCTGGAAGGCACGTCACAGCTGTCCTGCTCTTAGGGACACAGACAGCATTCCAGCTCTGTGCTGGGGCCATTTTATACAGTGAAATTGCTAACAAAAAAATGCACAAAAATGCAAAAAAAAAAAAAAAAAACAAAAAAAAGTGGCACTAAGTAGACTGAGAAGCTCTCAGTCCGAAAGCTGAGACAAGCAGGCAGAGGGTCACCTCGTTCCATCTCAGCTGGGGACGCACACATCAGGTGACTCGAAGGTCCCACCACTCTGCACGTGTCCACACATGACTCTGAAATAACCTCGGGTATTGATTTTCGGGTTACAAATAAATTTTAGTGAATAGGCAAATTTCCAAATACAGAATCCGTGAATGCGAACCCACTGTATCTGCCTCTGCGCAATGCTGGTTGTGCTCTTCCCAAAATTGCTGGATTTCTTAAAGCTTCAGTGTGCTGTGGACCAAGGGCAGGGGGTGGGGGGAGACGCTGAAACATCTTGAGCACCTCCAGTCGTTTGGTCTGATGGCTCTGATTGCAGATAAGCGGGACCACCTCATCCTGCCCTAGAGGGGACTTGGTGCCCCTCACCTCGCGGCTCAATAAGGCCGGTCACAGTCTTCGGCTTCTAGGACTGGAGTCGTTCCTAATGCCCGCCTGGTTTCAGCAAAGAGCTTGCACAAGGGCAGAGAATACTCATCTGCCCGCCCAACACACCTCCTTCCAAAGGCCCCTCAAGCTTTTCCTCCAGGAGGCAGACAGGCCAGTATCTGCAATCTGGAATGTATTTCCTATCCAAGGACTAGACTCTCAAAGGTTCAGTGAAATCCTGGACTTACACGTACAATTTCACGTGTATGAGATGAACCACACCCTTCATGCTGATGGTGCCTAACTTCCATCAGCTTCTCAAAGGGACCGCGGCCCTCACCCAGGTGAGGACACAGGTTAACACAGCCGTAACCAGGTGCTCCTGCACTACCACCGGAAGAAGTCCTTCCGCCTCGCAGGGGTCACTCAGTAATTGACCCAAACCAACGACGGGAGCTCCCCCTACCCTAGGTGGTTACTGCGCTTCCCCCTCCCCCTGTGTAGGGGGGCCCACTCCAGGTAAAGAGGTTACAGGGCAGATGGCAGCATCACCCCCACGAGGCCCCAACGCAGAGAAGGCTTTACCAGCCGAAAAACGTGGATGTCTTGGTTTCTGGTCACCAGATGCGCATTCTTCGCTGTGCATGTGGCTGTCTCCAGCTTGTCCCCCGTCAGCATCCAAACCTGAAATTACAGCCCAGAAGGGGTCCTCTTTGTTAGTGTTTGAGGCCAGCCTGCCGCCTGTGTCAGCTGAGTTTCCAAAAATGCGGAGCTGAACTTGGTACGTTCCATTTACCTCCTTGGGGCTTATGACGTCTGCAGAGCATCACAGCAAACGCCCAGGTTCAAGGGCTTCTAGACCCTGGGCCACCACTGCCGGGGGCAGCAAAACCGGCGGTGGCACTTAGGAAACTGGCCACATGCTTCAGTAGACATCTTGAAGCTCAGCCGCCGACCTCCTAATCCCCCTGCTGGGAATTCTTCTTAAAGCAATAAATAATCTCAAAGAAGAGGAAGGCTGGACGGAGGAGGGGTCACTTCCTTGTCCCACAGGAAACCCCGATTTGCCACGTTACAAAGGGTCTTTCTACGCGGTCGGGTGCCACCGTGAAATCTCACAGGGCTTACCCCTAACTATAAAACGCTGACAGGAAACACACAGACTCTTCCACACCTCGTAACAGAGCACTGCACGTCTCACTGCTGTGGGCTCAGAGAGGGGAGGTGACTTGCCCCACAGCCACACAGCAAGCTCCTGTCCCGACCAGGCCCAGAACGCAGGTCTTCAGAGTCCAAACAAACGTGCTCCCCGCTCTGCCAGTTCACCCAACAACCCTCTGTCCCCTCTGCTCCCAGCAGCCGGCGGAAGGCCCTGAGAGCCCCCACAAGAGGGAAGTCCTTGTCCAGCATCAGGGGAAGTAGAGCAAAGGAAACAACCACGAAGGCTCCTGAGTGTTCGCCATGCCCGGCACCCACTCAGTGCTGGGCATTTAATTGAGCGCTCAGTGCGCTGCACCCGCACAGTAACTTCATGGGAAACACAAGTCAAGCCACCTGCCAAGGACCACAGAAGTAGTCATCGGGGAGGCGGGACTGGAACCCAAGCAGCAAGGCAGCTGGGATGAAGGCACCGGGCCACTGAGGGCCCTCGCCTCTGGGTTTGACCCTGGCGTATATCAACGTTTTTCCCTCAATGCCCCATCTGGCATTAGAAACAGTATCATTTTATGTGATCCCATTTTGGTGTTGGTTTTCAGGGTTTGCTGTGAGAGAGCAAACACTGGGAAAGGAGCTGAGGGGCTCAAGTTCTAGAAAACCATGGAATGTCATCAGTGCACCACCAGCTTACGTCCTATGCGGGGACAACAGGAGGGGCGCTGCCGGGACGTGCCAGTCCCGGGTCTGTGCTTCCTGGCATGAGAAACCACCCCACTGGGCGTGGGCCGCTGCACCTGATGCAGGGTGAAGCAGCCCTTTCCTGCATGCTAGCCCCTCCCGGCCCGTGGAGGACGGTACCTTAGATACTAACGTCAAACTAGCCTGGCCCCACCCGAGCCACTCCTTCCCCCTCCCCTCTAACAAGGGAAACAGAAAGAGACGTCCACTCCACACTCTGGATAAAACACTTTGTCTTTTGGAGAGAACCGTTTTGAGAAGGAGAAAAAAAACCTCAGGGCAAAGCCAGCAGCAAAAACGGAACCTCCCAAACCCCAAGAGGAGAGCTGCTAATCCCTTGCTTGGGTCCAGGGAGACGGAGCCCGCTCCACTGGCGCCCTCTACTGGCCTCTCCTGATTAAATCACTGCACAGGTATTTTTTGGCCCCAAACAGCAGCGTACAAAAATGTCAATATGGCAGTTGCTGGGGCAGGTGGCCACTCCTTCACCCAGATCGACAGATGGCTGGCTGGCTGGCCACTCAACAAGAACGTAACAAACACCCACAGTTGGCCCTGAGGGACAAGGAGATGCTCACAGTCCTGCCTTCATGGAGCCGCTGGTAAAAGCAGACACACGAGACGGCCTCCGAAACCGGGCTGTCAGGGAAGGCAATGATGGGGAGGCTGGCTCAGGGAGGGCTACAGGTCACTGTCCCTGCATGTCGGGTTCCCTCTGTGACTCCTTCCGCCGTCTCACCCCTCTCTAATTTCTACCCTCTGCTGAAGGGATCACTGGTCTATCCCTGGAACTCAGGGTGCACAGCGGGTTCTGTCAGTGGCGGGTCCCAGGCAGGCTCGCCCTACCTTGATGCCGGCGTTCCTCAGGGTCTCCAGTGTGGGCCTCACATCTGCCTGGAGCTGGTCCTCCACCCCCGTCAGGCACAGCAGTTCCATCTCCATCTCCAGGCTCTCAATCACTGTGGCCACTTTGAGGGAACGGTCATGCACGCTCAGCTTGGCCTGGACGTAGCGGGCCTGGGACACAGCGGGGGACATGGTCACCGCTCAGGGTGGCAGGGTGCAAGGTGGACCAACTGGCAGTAGGACTGTCTCATCCCCCCACACAGGGCAGGGACCCCAGGACCTAAGTGGACCTCAAAGAAGTGCAATTCACACTTTCAGCCTCCTTCCAAGTCCACCAGTCCAGACACTGGAGCTGGACCGACCGGAGTCCCACTCTCTGCTCTACACTCACCTGTGCTGTGCGACTTTTAGCAAGTTGCTTAACTTCTCTGAGCCTCAACCATTTTCATCCATGAAATGGCAACGACAGCCCCAACCTCACTGGGTTTTTACAAAGATTAGCACAGCTCAAGATCCCAAAAAACAGTAGGTTCTCCCCACACAACATATGCTCTGTAACCAAGAACCCTTGACCACCAGGTTTTCTAAGAAGTCCCACTTCCAAAGACCACTGACCCAACCCTCCCGTTTGACCCCTCTTTACATTGTTAGCAAAGATACAGCCGTCTCACAGCTTACGCCTTCAAACTTGAAAGAAAGGCAGAATATTATCAGGGCTAAAACTCTTGTTAAATAAAACTTTACGAAGAACTCAAGCACACAGAAGAGACAGACCCAAGCACAGTTTCTCTGGCTGGAGCAGGACAAGGGCCCCCACAGCCTTTCCCCCAGCCTCACCTCTCTCCCTGTCAGTCATGTGCAAATACATTCACTCAGCTTTGTGCCAGGACTCGGGGTACAACAAGGACCCCTCTCCCCTCAAGGAACCCACAATCTATGGGACGAGATGACAATTAATAAGATATATTTATACTGGAAGTCTGGGCTGCAAAAGTCAATGATCTAGTTCAAGTCCAACATTTTTTACAGCTTAAATAGATCAGGGCCCCAAGGAAGTTTACAATTTCAAATTTGAAGGTTTCATTTCATATTTTCCAGAAGGCTTGCAGTGACTACCCTAAGTATTAGGAGTACAGGAACAAACCAGATTGATCAAGTGTCTGCTTTCAAAAAGATCTTATTCCAGAAAGAAGATATTTTAAAAGAATGTTAAAATATACATATAAACAAAGTCATTACAGCTGGTGATGAGTGCATTGAAGAAATTTCAATAGGGTGACAGATGGGGACTGATGAGGTGGGGCTGCCTTAGATGGTGGAATCCAGGAAGACTTCTCAGAGGAGGTGGCATTTGAGCTGAGACCCAAAAGCAGCAAAGGAGGAGGGCCGTGGAGCTCTGGGCAGGAAGAGAGTTCCAGGCCAAGAACCTGGTTTGCTCAGAAAGGATGTCAGTCTGGCCAGAGCAGAATGAGTGAGGAGGAGATGGGGAGGGAGGTGCAACGGGAGTGGGGGTGCGGCTCTAAAAATTAACAGGAAGGTCACAGAACCACTTACCTCAAAGTCTTGATACTGCTCCTCTGCTAGAGATTTCTTCGCCACCACGAGCACCCGCAGCCCCTCCCGGGCCATGTTTCCACACTGAAAAGCAGACCTTGGTCAGCAGGGAGCCGCGCTGAGGGCTCTGCACCCCAGGCCCTGCTCTCTCTGGACGAGGGCAGGATGCTGAAGTGGGCGGCCCCTCCCAGGGAGTCAGCCAAATGGCAAATCAGAACACTGCTTTCCCCTACAGCAATCCCTCCGAGCAAATCTTCTAAAGGGGTTTCAAAATTTCAGCCAGCAACAGTTAAGATTTCAGAGACAAATCTGGATTTCTGGCTCATTGGAAAAACTCAACCTCTGACCAAAGTGGGTGCACTTTCCCAAACGACCCCAGTCAGTGACGGCTGAAAGCATCTGTGGTCCCGCAAAACACAGCTGTCAAGTAAAGCATATTCCCGTACACTCAACACACAAAGTGTGACCCTGTCGGAAGACACACCTCGGCCCGTTTCACTCATCTGAGTCCCCTGCCTGCTCCCTGTCGGCATTTGGACTTATAACCTGCTAACTGGAAATATGATAATACTGAATATAAAACGAGAATTCTCTCCACCTGCAACTGGGAGATGAAACAGAAATGGCCTGATAAACTTGAGCTTTCCATCCTTCCCTGCTGCAGCCAGTTCTCATGTCACAAACTGGGACAAGGACGCTTGGGACGTGGCCCCACCGTGCCTGCCTCCCGGTACCCACACCCAGGTATGATCACCTGCCCCCAGTGTGTGCTGGACCCAGTGCCTTGTTCCCACGAACAGAATGCGGCAAAGTGACCACAGAAAAGAAGTGGCAGTTATGTGATGTGGTGCAAGTGTTAGCAAAGGCTACAGTGGTGATCGATCTTCAATCTGCGTCTCAAATCGACGTGCTGTACACCCTAAACCTACTCAAAGCTGTGTATCCATTAAAGCTCAGTAAAGCTGGAAAAAGTTTTTTTAAAAAACAGAAGGTGGCAAAGTGAGGGGAGGTCACTCCTGAGAAGCTGACTTCTGTCTGTTGCCTCTGTGTTCCCGAGTGTGCGCACTCTCACGAAGCCAGGGCCACCCTGTAAGCTGCCCTACAGAGAGAGACCCACGTGGCAAGGAACGTGGCCGCCTCCAGCCAAGAGCCACTGGGAGGCTGAATCCTGTCCACGGCCACTAAGTGAGCCTGGAAGTGAGCTGTGCCCCAACTGAGCCTTCAGATGAGGGCCCAGCCCCAGGCAACCCCTCTGACCACAGCCTGTGAGGGACTCTGAGTCCCGAGACTCCAGGCACAGCCTAGCTCGGATTCCTGGCTCACAGAAACTGTAAGAAGTAACATGTGTCCTTCCAGGCTGCTAAGTTTTGAGGGGATTTTTTAACGGAGCATAGGAATCGAATACAGGGCCCCACCTCATCACATCAGGCTCCAGACACGCTTACCTCTTCCTCCAGCCAGTCGTTGTACTGCACGATGCCGGCCATGACCACATCCGCCCCCTTCATGTAGAACGTGATCTCTCCGGTTGATTCATCCTGGGGGGGTGGGGGGAGGGATGGGTAACCAGGAGGAATATCCGCTTTCTGCGCCGGTGCCCGCTTCCCATGACAGACAGCGCACACCGAAGTGTACTTAGCGGACGCCAATGTTTCTGCACTTGGCCAAAGATAAAAAGCGAGAGGGGCGCCTCGCTTTGGGGCAAAGGCCACAGAAAACAGAAGACAACTCAAAGCACTTGGGAAATCGTTAAATGATGAAAGCAAGATCAAAAGGACTGAAGAACTCTGTTTTTAGTTATTTCTATTCTGATGGGAATGGACTCCCACACGAAAAGATAATTTTAAATTTATACGCAGGACTGCCAGGATCACCAAAATGTGGTCTATGGGGAAGAACTGGGAGGTAAGAGAACTACCGAGACCAGGGTTTCTCAGCCTTGGCGCTGTCAGCAGTCAGGGCTGGAGAACTCTTTGCCGTGAGGGCCCGGCCTCTGCATGGCCCCATCTTCTGCAGCGTCCCTGGGCCTCCACCCACTTGATGCTGGCAGCAACCCTCCTGGGGACAACCAGAATGTCTCCAGACATGAGCACATGTCCCCTGGAGAACACAATGCCTCAGCTGAGAACCCCTGATAGAGATAACGCCAGACCCTTATATCTCCCTGAAGACTGAGCCGGCAAGCAAATTACCCAGATTTTTTTGGTTCACACCAATCAGATTTTACCCACGGGGAGTGGGGTAACATCACGGCACAGGCACCAAGCGCTTAGACCCAGCACTGGCTCCCGGCTGGCGCAATCGGATGAGCGACTTTTCTCTCAACCTCAGTTTCCACATCCATAAAATAGGGATCCTAGCAACCCTTACCGCATAGACTGTCGTGACTTAAACGCGGTCACCTACGTCGAGCACGTGGCAAAGGGGCAACATACACAGAATAGGCTCCCCCAGCGCCAGTATTCCTGTTGGGGTGACAGCAACTCCTCAAGACCCTCAGTCACAACGTCTGTAGAAAACGGTTAAGGGAGGTCTGAACGAGGGGTGGTTTTGCCCCCAGGGGACCCACGGCCATGTCTGGAGATGTATTCGGTTGTCTCAGCTGGGAGGTGTTACCGGCATCTAGTGAGTAGAGACCAAGGATTCTGCTGCACATCCTTCAGGGCACAGGAAGGTCCCCACAACAGAAGATCACCCCGCCCCAAATGTCAACAATGCAGAGAAATCCTGGAATTAAGGAGTGATGGTGAATCGCTGATTCTTATACAGTGATGATGACCTTCATCACAGGGAGCCTGGAGGCAGTAGAGACAGGCATGGGTGACTGAGCGGGGCCATCACCAGCTCATGCCTAAATTCTCCCCCAGGAAGCCCAGAATGCATGCCTGCAAGCCCTTCATCGAATAAGAAACACCCCAGGCCAAATCAGTGGTACGGTTTCATCTTCCAAAGTAACTTCTGAATGCCTCTAATCGCTGACAATCTTCTAGAACAACACACTTACTCATAAAAGCACCCAAAGGCCATGAAGAGGAACCTGCGTTTTAAAAGCGTGAGAACTGCAGGCTTCTCCTTTGACGGATGGCATCTCCGCGGCGCGAGACTCGGGCCAAAGGCAGCTGTGGGGTCTGCACATGAAAGCACCAGAGCTTTCTGTTCCTTTCCCCGTCGCCCCGGTGGTGCTATGGGAAATAATGCCCCTCCCCAGCTTCCTCTTCTCCAGAAGGGGCTCGAGAGAGCGGGACACCTCGTCCAGTGTAAATACCGTATCGACCGTCTCCTCCCGTGAGTCATTTCCTCCCACCAAGTTCAGCGCGAGGCTGCTGCGTTCCCATGTTACTGGCAAGATGACGCTGTCGATTTACGGTGATCTGCCGGCTGCGCCGCATTGTTTGGGGCCTCATCTTTTTCCACTGTGGGCTGATTCTGGCACCTGTTCAAAGGCCTCTTTTATTCAGACAGTGACAAGAGGATGATCGACGCCGACGACCCGACTTCATCAAGCCACACGGGAAGGGTGTGGAGGGGGCAGTGGAACAGCGTGTAACACAACAAAAACAAAACGGCGACACAGAGACAGGCACACAAGCCCCAAAGACACCGGCTTCTCGAACCAGCCAAGCTTCTCCGAGGGAGAGTCCTCCAGCGCCAGCCCTCGCTCTGCCAGCATAAGGAGCCGCTGCCAAGACCCGCCCACGGGCTCACACGCGTTCAGGGTGGGGCGGTGACGAAGCAGGCCAGAGCAGAGCTGCACCTGTCCGCGGTCACTAAACCACGCCGGGGGATGTCTCATAACTGAGCGAAAACTGCCTTCCGTCAGGGGACTGGACGGTTATTTTCAAATCCCAGGCAGGACAGATGGACTCGTCAGGGCAGAGTTTCTCAGCCCTGGCCCAGTGAACATTTGGGGATGGAATGTTCTCCATTAGGAGGCCGTCCTGGCCTCTACCCACTGGATGCCAGTGGCACCACACTTTGAGCTGCAGCAACTAAAAATGCCTTCAGACATGTCCCCTGCAGGCAAGACGGCCCCAGGATGAGAACCACTTCACGAAAGGAGAAATCTGAGATTTGTGCAAAGTGGAGAGCAAGTCTGACAGCCCCGGATGCTGGTTTCTACCCAAAAGATGACATGCCGTCTGTCTTGTTCACGCTCTCAGGTACTCACTTTGACGAGGCCAGCATGGACCAGCTGTCCACGGGGCAGTGAACGAGGGTGACCTCTGGCCCTCAGACGGTACAGAACTAAGGCCCTTAGTCTGACAACCACAAGGAATGGACTCCTGCCCACAGCACTGGTTTTACCTGGAAGTGGATTCTGCCCCGCCTGAACCTTGGATGCCTGCAGCCTGTGAGAGACCCCGAGACAGAGGGCCCAGCGAGGCTGCACTCAGACTCCCGGCCCCCGAAACTGTAAGCTATTACCTCCTGTTGTTTCAAGCCATCACGTGCAGGATAATCTATCATGTTACCACACATAATTACCACAGCACCTCGACATTACTGTGGGCGCTCCATGAGCTTTTCCACCCCCCTCTCATCACACCCAAACCCCCAGGTCCTGGAGGTAAAGAGAGTGACCTGGGAGCCAGATGGGCTGGGGCAGAATCCCAGCTCCACCTTTTCTAACTACGTAAACTTGGGGAGATTTCTTAGTCTCTCTAGATTTCAATTTCTCCTCTGTCAAATACCAACTGCGATGGAATCATGAGAATTAGATGAGTTATTTTACGCAATCATTTAGAACAGTGACTGGCACACAATAAGCACCATTTAATGCTACCTCCAGCACGTTAATATTGTTCCTATCTCTGATACTATTACTTGAGCTTCTGGTCCTATTACTAATTACTACTATTGGCAATTACTAATACCACTATTACTAACTTACTGTAATAGAATCTGCAAATCTGCTCCCTGAGGCATGAAACACTTGTATAGATAGGGTGTTTTAGTTTAAAAAAAAATCCAGAAAAGATGAGAGTCTTATTCCAAAGATGTTCATGATCTGAGGCAGAGTTTTCTCCAGCCAAGCCAAACAATGTGAAGAACCTTTAAAAATGACAAGGAAAATAGGACTGGGACCAAGTATTCTGCAATTTTTAAAGCTCCTACAGTCATTCTAATGATCAGCTGGACTTAAGAACTCCTGAACAGAGTGGTCTGTGAACACAGGGCTTCCAGGCTTCCCAGAGTGGAAAGTGTGATCTCCATGAATAAGAGAGCAGGAAACAGCCTAAATGTCCATCAACAGGTGACTGGATAAAGAAGATGTGGTATATTTATACAATGGAATACTACTCAGCCATAAAAACCGACAACATAACGCCATTTGCAGCAACATGGATGCTCCTGGAGAATGTCATTCTAAGCGAAGTAACCCAGAAAGAGAAAGAAAAATACCATATGAGATTGCTCATATGTGGAATCCAAAAAACAAACAAACAAACAAACAAAAACAAAGCATAAATACAGGACAGAAATAGACTCATAGACAGAGAATACAGACTTGTGGTTGCCAGGGGGGCGGAGGGTGGGAAGGGATAGACTGGGATTTCAAAATTGTAGAATAGATAAACAAGATTATACTATATAGCACAGGGAAATTTACACAAAACGTTATGGTAACTAACAGAGAAAAAAATGTGAGAATGAGTGTGTATATGTCCATGTATGACTGAAAAATTGTGCTGAACACTGGAATTTGACACAACATTGTAAAATGATTATAAATCAATAAAAAATGTTAAAAAAAAAAAGACAATTAAGAGAGCAAACAGGAAAACAAGGTGTTAATTCGGATGCTTCAGACTGGCAAAATTTTAAAACTCTGACACTATCAAGTGTTCATGAGGATGAAGAAAAACAGTGGGACTAAGATTAGTATAAGCACATTAGAGGAAAAGTCGACAATATCTGGTAGAGTTACAGACGTACATATTTAACAACCCAGCAAGTCCCCACTGGGTACGGCCCACAGGAAAACACTGACACAGGTACCAGGGAGGCTGGAGCAGACAAGGCTACGTGCGGCGATGCTCTTTCTACCGGCAAAAAAAGTGGCAACAATCTAATGTCTATCGACAGGGAAGGAAGAGAGGTACACTGATACGATGCGATAACGTAAGTCAGCTTACATAAGATAAATCAAGTAGGGATGAGTGTACCAACACAACGGTTTTTTTACGTTAAACAAAAATCAGGAAGTGTGATAATGATATATACTACAGTGCCATCTATGCAAAGAATAAAAATATGGAAAACCATAATACATTTTATACCCAAATGTGTCTGACAGCAGTATTTTCAAATTCATAGGAATGATAAACTTGGGGTAAGAATGGAAAGGAGGCACATCTAGAAAAGGCAGATGGGACCTCAAGTGAATGCACAATGTTTCATTTGCTTAAAAAGTTTCTTGAACTATAATACATGCAAAAATATGGATGAATATGTAAGTAAAAAATTGAGCAAATGAACTCAAAACACAAAAGGGTATCTACCATACAATTTCCTTTATATAAAGTTCAAAAGGAGACAAACTTAGTGGTAGAAATGGGGACGATGGGGAGGAAGGATGCAGTAGCCAGAAAGGGGCACGAGGGAGCTGCAGGGGCAATTAACAGAGAAATCCTGTTCCTTGCTCTGGATGCCAGTTACATGGCTGTGCTAACTTCGTAAGCAGGTGAGCTGTACCCTTAGGAATGCTGCACTTTTCTCTGTGTATGCTGTACTTCAATAAAGGTTTCAAAAAAATATTTTAAAAATCTGAAATACTAATGGCAAAATGGGGATGCTGACTGATTACTATATTTTTTCAATAATTTTTATGATTGTATGAATGAAATCATTGAAAATATTTAACTGCAACAAAGGTGTCAAGACTATTCAATGGGGAAATGGCCTCTTCAACTAACGGTGATGAGACAACTCAGCATCTACATGCAACAGACTGAAACTGAACTCCTACCTCACACCATGTACAAAAGTAACTCAAAACGGATCAATGACCTAAAGAGATAAGACTACACAAACTCTTAAAAGAAAATATAGGGGTAGCCAGAAAGAGGAAGAAAAATACCATATATCACTTATATGTGGAATCTTAAAAAAAAAAAAAAAGACAAGCTTTTTACAAAACAGAAACAAATTTTCAGACAGAGAAAACAAACTTATGGTTACCAGCGGGGGAAGGGGGTGGGAAGGGATATATTGGGAGTTTGAGATTTGCAGATACTAATATATATAAAATAGGTAAACAACAAGTTCATACTGTAGAGCGCAGGGAACTATATTCAATATCTTGTAGTAACTTATAGTGGGAAAATATGAAAATGAATATATGGATGTTCATGTCTGACTGAGGTATTATGCTGTACACTAGAAACTGACATGCTGTAAACTGACTATACTTCAATTTAAAAATATATATATATACAAAAAAATTTTTAAGAAAATAGAGGGGTAAATTTTCATGGCCTTGGATTTAGCAACAAAGGAAAAAAACCAACTGGACTTCATCAAAATTAGTTAACTTCTGTGCATCAAAGGAACTTTATCACCAAAGTGCAAAGAAAACCCACCGAATGAGAGAAAATACTTAGGTATCGTATCTCTGATAAGGGTCTAGTACCCCAACTATATAAAAAACTCTTACAAAACAACAACAAAAGAGAATCTAATTAAAAAGTAGGCAAAGGACTTGAATAGACATCTCTCCAAGGAAGACATACAAGTGGCCAATAAGGATGTGAAAAGATGCTCCGTATCATTAGTCACTAGGGAAATGCAAGTGAAAACCACAATGAAATACCACTTCACAAAACTGGGATAGCTATAAAAAAGAAAAAGAAAAAGAAAAAGAAGAAAAGGAAAAAGAAAAAGAAAAAGAAGAGAAGAGAAGAGAGAGAAAGAGAGAAAGAAAGGAAGAAGGAAGGAAGGAAAAATAAAAAGTGTTCGTGAGGATGTGGAGAAACTGGAAACTTCATCCATCGCTGGTGGGAATGTAAATGGTGCAGCACATTGTAGACAAATATGGAGGTCCTTCAAAGAGTTAAAAGACAGAATTTTCCAGCATTTGGGAGTAGACCCAGCAATTCCACTCCTAAGTATCTACCCAAAAGAAGTGAAAACAGTTACTCAAATCCCTGTACACAAATGTTCATGGCAACACTATTCACAATAGCCAAAAGGTGGAAACAACCCAGTGTCCCCTGATGGGTGAATGGATAATCAACATGTAATATTATTCAGTTATAAAAAGCAACAGAGTACAGATATATGCCGCAGCATGGATAATCTCTAAAACATCATGCCCAGTGAAAGAAGCCAGACACAAAAAGTCACATATTATGTGATTCCATTTACACGAAATACCCAGAACAGGTAAATCCTAGAGAGAAAGCAGATTGGCAGTTTCCAGGGACTGGAAGAAGGTGGTGTGGGGAGTGACTGCTTAATGGCTACAAGGCTTCCTTTCGGGGAGATGGAGATATTTCAAAACTCGACAGAAGTGGTGGTTGCACAACACTGTGAATGGACAAATGTACTAAATGAAAAGCACACTTAAATGATTCATTTATGTCACCTGAATTTCACCTCAATAGCAAACACCACACTCAATTAAACAAGAGTATACGATGAGAAATGTACCAAGAAATGCCCAGTCTACATTCGTTAGACCCTTCACCCTGGAACTGGGTTAACCAAAAGCTGATCAGCTCTCCGAGGTCTGTCCAGTTGAGGAACTAAGTTTCTTTCTGTGGCGGGAACTACATCCGCCAGTTAGTCACGCATCTCCATAAAGAGTCAGCGAGCGGTAAGAAAGGATGTCGAGCCACAGGGACAGACACAGCAGACTCTGGCATTTTTTTTTTTAAGACAGTTTAAAGTCATAAACCAAAGACGACTCACCCTCACGATGATGCCCATGCGTTTGCTTTCATAAGTGAAAGGGAAGATCTGCAAGATGGTGAAGTTCAGGATCTGGTCGCCAGGGGTCCTCAGCTGCATGGAAGACTGGTCACGGCCCACCAGCGTTAAGCCCACGCTCTCGGTCCACTGCACCAGGGCCACCTAAACGTGACAAGGGTCGAAGGTCAGACATGTGGCCAAGGGGCCCGGTTTACGGGTCAAGCCAACGGACACACAGGAGAACAGGGGAGCAGAGACAGGTGAAATGTGTGCAGTGCCTGCGTCCCTGGGGCAGGCTATGCTGGCCCAGGGACAGCCCAGCACCTGTGTCTCTCCGCGCTCACAGCTGCCTTCTCTTCCAGGCCCAAAAGCAGGCCACTGGCCAGAGCCGTGGCAGAGAGAACCTCACAAGACCAAGAGCGACCAGCGCAGCCACAGATCATGTCTGGAAGAACCTGCGCCAAGCAAACCACAAACATCAGGAAAGAAAGAGCACGACGTTGGGCACAGGTGACTCACTCTCAGGCTCCCCTTTAAGCCTCGCAAATACTCAGCCAGGAGGGACTCTACAGTGGTTCTCCGCCGGGCAGTGCTGGCCCCCAGGGGGCACACGGCAACGTCTGGGGACATTTCTGGTTGTCACAACTGGGGAAGGGGTGGACATCTGCTACCAGCATCTTGTGGGTGGAGGCCAGGGATTCTGCTAAACATCCTTACCACACACAAGACCGCCCCCACCACAAATGGCAGGACTGCCGAGGGTGAGAACCCCAGTCTGCACAGTGAGGAAACGGGGGCTTGGGAAAGTTTATTAAGTTGCCGGAGGTGACATTTCAAGGCACCTCAATCAGACCAGGTGGGAACCTCAATCCACCAGATGGCATGCAGCCCCGCCCTCCACAATGCTCTGCACTTCCTGGAGGCATGGTTCTGTCACCAGCTGGAACCTTCTCGCTGCCTGAGCAAGGCTTGCTTCGCTTCCGGTCAAAGGCTGGAGGGAGGGGAGGGGAGTGGTGGTGAGATATGCAAATTCTAAGACCAGGGACACAGGGGCCAGACTGGTCAGGCCAGTGAGCAGACAGGGCTGGGTGGGGACTGCGGCAGAAGGAGCCTGAGCCCCCTGTGAAGGAGGCTGCCCCTCAGGAATGTGGGCCCAGGGTGGCCAGGGCTTCCAGCTTCTCAAGAAAAACCAGAAATCTGACCTTGTCCCTGAGATATCTAACTTTAAAATGTAAGCTGTAAGTCCACACGTGCTAAAAGGTCATGAAGAAAAGTTTACGTATACATAAAAAACCGTGGGTCTATGCGTTAAAGCGCTTACAGAGTGACACACGTGCAGAGGGATTACTTCTAGCTTCTACTCTACCCTCTGCTCTACTACTGAAATATTTTAGCATGTACATGCATTCCTTTTATTTTTAATTTTGATTAAGTAAATAAATGTCCCAACACAAGATGTTACTAATGCTAACTAACTGCTAAGCTAACTCAGATGTTAAACTGAGTATATATACCCCCAAACCTTGACTAAATTTATACCCTCTCTCACATACCAGTTTAGTAACCAAGAAAAAAGACTCTCTTCTTAGGATGCTGTCAGACACGACTGCTGATGAAAAGAATTTTCCATCCGTGCTTTTAAGCAGCTGTTACTTCACCCCTTAAAAACCTATTTAATTGTTCTGAAAAGATGTGAAAAGTCTGTGATATTGGCCTTCAAGGAGACCTACTAATTCCCCTGAAGCCCGTTCTTAACTTCCATCAAGGAAATCTGGAATCTGAGACTAGGAAGTGGCTCCTGGGGCGGTGGGGGCACAGCCCGGCCCCCCACGCCAGGACCTCACAGGACTGTGCTAGAGGAAAAGTCGATCTGTAAATCTGAAATGATCAACAGTGACAAACGCTTGTGGGGAAGGATGAATCACAACTGTAGGTAAACATCTTATAACCGTGCTTTCTTCCACCGCCAAGCCCTCGCTGGAGTTAAGGAACCGACCGTCACCTACCTGCTCCCCACCCCCCACCCCTTGGGTCCAAGGTCCTAATCAAAACCTCATCGGTCTCCTTGGGGGCTGATTCCAACAGGATATGAGCCCGGCAGGGGGCCTTTCTTTCTCACCTTCCACTCTCTCATTCTGACTTTAACATAAGTCAGCCTTAATTGAAAGCTGGTTTCTAACAGGACACATAAAATCCCCCGCGTCCTACTGAGAAGAGACCGGTCTAGAACTGGGGTGCTCACCAACCCTCCCCAACTGCAGCAGGAACAAACATGCCAGGGGTCAGGTGGGATGACTGCTTTCCCTCCCTAAACAAGATGATGTAAACGAGGCTACTTCTTCTCCTAGTGGGCCTGAGCTTCAGGTCAAGAGTCACTCCGCGTTGTCAAGTCATAAAGGATCTCAGGGTCCTGAGTCTCACTGTCCTTAACAGCCAGCGTTGGGGCCTCAGGGGCCTCAGGGGCCTCAGGTCAGAATATCCTGAGGTCACAACAGTGGCAGAAAGAAATCTTGTAAGGAAAATGAGTGAACAAATAAATTAGAGGCAAACTCAAGCCAGTGCTATAAACCAAGAAAGGGGCAGGGGGCACCTGGGCTCTGTGAGGTGGCTGTGTGTTCTGGTTTGGGTCAGGAAATAAAAAAAAAAAGAAAAGAAAAACAGAGCCTGCTATTTCCCTCTGCCCCAAAATGCCTATCTGAAGAATTCTTGCCAGAACTGTCCATGAAAGGGCTTTTTCATCATTTTGTTGGTCAGCAATGAGCCAACTGTGACAAGCTGTAATAATTTTCCCTTTATACCTGCGGATGTGTGCTTGGGAATTAGGCCAGATGGGCTAAGGAGCCTTGAATTCTTGTCAAAGGCAGGATACGTACTAATCATAAGATGCATGAATCCAACATCTGATTAAAGGGGTTCTTTGGTGGCATTCAATAAGATAAACACCCAGGCTTACAGAGTGGCCAGTCTGCCCGGATCCAGCCTTTCAAGATTATAAATGCATCCACAGACCTAAGGTACCCTTTACTTAAGAAACAGATTCCCAAATGCTGCACGTGGTGGCTGCAGGTTCGCATGCCAACAGAAGCAGGGCAGGGAGCAGCCCCGGCAGGGCCGGCCGCCTGGGGCCAGGGGCAAACTGAGGCGGCAGCCGCCCAGCTCGGCTTGCTGCTGCCGGGTAAAAACTGGCCTCAGTCTTTCCGGATCAGATCTTTCTCAGCAGAAGCTGATTTTTATAGAACGCTAAGGGATTCTTAAATATTGCTGATTTTTTTAAAAACACAACATGGAGCAAACAAACAGCCTGCTGTGTTTAAGAATCAGTGGACAAGATGGTGGAATTAAAAAAAAAACCACTCCCTGATCCAAATTTCCTTGATCCTGTACTTGAGATGTAGCCTCCTATCGCCTAACTCTGATGAAAATAAATATCTGAGAAGGAAGAATGGCATCATCTCCATAAAAAGGTAGCCGTTCAGAAACGACTATTTACTTAAGCCCATGCTGGGCCAACATTGACGTTAAACAGGGCAGAATTCTCACACACGTGGCCGTGGGTGAGCTAACACCAAGGAAGGCTCATATGACAGTTGTCCACCGTGTCCCCAAAGCCTCACGGTCCTGCCTCACACAGGACCCCTCTCTTCTGAACCACCAAAATCCTATTTCAAGATTCCACCCCAGTGGTTAATAAATAACACTGACAGAGGATTTTCCCCTGAAGTTCCTGACCTCTGCTCTGTGACCTCCCCCTTGGGGCCAAGGACCTGGCAACGTGCCTGCGAAGCCCACCAGCCTCCTGAATCTCTCCGAGTCCACGCTCGGCGCTCCATGTGCGCACGTCTGAATGCCGGCATTGTCTGAGGCCTGGGGCTGGGGCGCAGGTACCAGGATGCCTTCCGGGAACCCACACAAATGCGGTCGTGGAGGGAAAAAAAAACCTCAAGGCTGCAAACAGACAGTGAGATAGCTGGCCCCCTTCAAGGCCACGTGCCTACCTTTCCCCAGTGGTTTTTACCCTCACTCCTTGCAACACGGTTAGAAAATGCAAAATGAGACAATTGGGACCTTCACGTAAGTGCAGGGAGAAGTGCAGAGAGACTGAATACGTATCTCCATCATGACATTATTTATGACGGCCGAAAGTGGGGGATGACCTAAATGTGACGCTTGGGAGATAGAAAAACAATCTGTGGTCTATCTGAGCAGCAGAATATCGCGTGGCCACTGAGAATCTCCTTATAGTTGGTACTGGAAAGGGATAACGCAAGTGGAGAAATCAAGGTCGCTGGACATGTAATGCACGTCTATAGAAGAGAAACAGCAAGGAAAACATCAAGATTACTTTTGCGGCTTTTTCCCCTAACTTTTTACTTTTTCTATAACATGCTTATGTTACTCTTATAATTAGAGAGAAAAAAAACAAAAATAAAACCAGTTTCTAGATTCGCTGTCCCTTCACTATACACCCCTTCTCTGACACCACCCGTGTCTGCGTGACCCCCAGCACCCTGCCATCCCCGTGGATGCAGATGCTCCATCCAGAGGCTCTGCTTTCAGGAGAGAGCCAGGCGCTCTTTGCCCACCTCTCATGGCCACTGGCAAAGGAGGCATTTCAAGGATACTGTGGACTCGAGGAGAAACACTCCCTTTGTGGGTTTCCTGTCTAAGGGCGGGACCCTGAAGAGATGGATGGAGAAGGCAAGACACCCAGAAGGTAGGCGTGTGGGGTCTGGCAGAAGATGGCTATTCTCACCAAGCTCGGAGGCTTCTCGAGATGAGAAAAAAGGGAAGGGACACACACAAAAAAGTGGCACTGAGCCTGGGAGAACACAGACTCAACGCTGGCTCACAGCAGGCGTCTCAAGGGGTAGGATTAGGTAAAAATAATCAGGCACTCTGGAACCTCACCCAGCATCCACCCTGAGCATCCTGTAGCACTCTGAAGCCATCATCCCATGGGGAGGGATGCGGCGCTGCAGGGTTATGAGCCCCACCGCTGAACATGTGCTGTCTTGTTTTAATCTCACCAGCCACATGAACTTGGGAATATTCCTCAGCCAAACTACACCTCATCGGCAAAATGGGCACAATCACAGTAATTCTGGGTGGCAAGGGCTGCCCGTCGCAGGGAGCCTGGCACGGAGCAGATGATCAACAGGTGAGCATTTCTTACCACTGTCAGCATCCCTGCTCCCTCTCTTCTTCCTTTTTCTTATTACTGAAGTACAGTCAGTTTACAATGTTGTGCCCATTTCTAGTGGAGCTCCCTCTCTTCTTTAAGGGCCGGGAGCCCAGTGGTGTTAGTCCCTCCATACCTGCAAGGAGGCGCAGTGCAGCCTAAAAGCACACAGCGAATCAAGGCAGACCTTGGCAACCTCACTGCAGGGTGAGGAAGGGGCAATGTGATGCCCCCCATCTTTCACGAAAATTAGTGGAAAAAAAGGGTCTTGAAAGGCAGGCTTTCATTTATGCCATCACGAGATGACAGAACACACAGCAGCCCAACATGTTAGTAAAACTGGGTGTTCTGCTACCGTCCCCATGCAGTGATGTTCCACACACTGACGTGCTTTAGAAAGATGAGTTACAAAGGACAAAGCACAAAACTGTACGTATAATTTACAATTGTGCTCTTCAACTTTTAAAATAGGTTAATAATTAGAGGGTGAGGAAAATTCTAATACATGCAAAGAATTTTTCTCCACAAAGATATTCCACTGTTGCTAACTGTGGGCGGCTCAGAGGAAGAGGTCTGGGAGAGGAGGCCCCGAGAGAGACTGTGAGAACATGGGTCTCAGAGAAGGATGAAAACACATTTCTCTGTGCCCTGAGCATGGGGTGGCCACGTAGAATAGTCTACATGTTACCTGGAACTGGTAACTCATGGCTCTGAAATTACTGAGCCGTTCAGGGTACAGCCACACACATCAAGAAACTTTCATTCACACACACACACACACACACACACACAGAGCATCGTGCACACATCACGTGCACACGTGTTCACACCCATACGCGTGTACATGCATACATGTGTGCACACACACACAAACACATACACCCTACAGGAATATGAAAACCACGTGCCTTTCTCAAGGATGTCACTTAACCCATCTTACCTTCCTTGTACAACAGTCTGATTCTGAAACATACAATTAGTTGTCTCTCTATACAGATGCCTACATTCAGAAAAAGTCTGGGAAAATCTACACCAAAACATAAACAGTGGTTACCACTACATGGTGAGAATTGCAGGCTATGTTTATCAACTTCTTTCTGAATCTACAATGCCTATTTTTTCTGTCATGAGGACATTAGGACTTATCATTCTAAAAGCCTAAAAAATGGTTTTATTATGAAAGAATGTATGCAAAAGACAAATAAATGAGTCCCAGGGTTGGGTCTACCTCCTCATAGGTGAGCACTTCCTTGACACTCAAGCCAAGAAACAAATACAGTAAAAGTTGTGTCACCGTGACCACCCCCCCTTCACCAAGCCCCACCCCTGACACTGCCAGACCTCCTGGAAATGATGGGACACCGTCAGGGCTGAAACCTGCTAGCTCCAGCCTCTTAGGGGCACCTCTCTCCAGCCAGATTTCATCTGTCTCCCTTCCCCGGGAGTTACTGTACGGTGGCGGGGAGGGCCCAGTGCCCCCCAGGCTGTAACCGATAGCTGAATAAAGACACTTCAAGCCTTCCCGAGCGGAATGCGCACAGGAAACAAATTTAGGAAATCCTGCTTTCTGTTACAGGAAACGAACCCTACGCCAACTGGTAGAAATTACTCCGGCAGCTCCGACGTAAAACGAATCCTGGCTCCTGTATGCACTCTATGCACTGACCTTGCCCACAGCAGCAATGTTTTCTTGATATAGAATTTCAAAGGTAGGACTCTAGACCCAGCCACGTCTACATGAAATCCTACAGGGATCTGGAAACAGTACGGCTTTCTCACAGATTCTGCTGTATCTAGATTTAGCCTACTTTTCTGCCACATGGTGTATTAATATAAACATTTATATTTTGAGGCCCACATCTTTTGCAATAGCTTAAAAGGCTGGTGAGTAAAATGTTAACAGTGGCTTCACCTTCAGTTAGTAGGATTATGGTTTACTTTTTTTTCTTATCTGTATTTTCATATATTCTATCATAAACATGAAATAACTGTAGTTAAAAAATAGTAAAGTTGTGAGGGAAAAGGATACCAAGAAGGTAACATTGACTGCTATTAGGACACCAAAGACCAAAAGAAAATAACTGTATCATAAAAAAGGAAAAGAAACATTACTCAGAATCTTAGAAAAACAAAACAAATCCTAATATGAGTGCAATTAATGGACAGAAGAGATAAAGGACTACTCTCTTCAAGAAAAAGGAGGTCAGAAGCATAAAGCATTCCACGGAAGATTCACCCGCATGGAAAAACCTTTGCACAGCCCTAAAACAAATATATCAAAGTTCAGTGGGAACCAGGGGTGTGGCACGGGGATTAAAGACCGTCACAGGGAAGGAGGGTGTAGCTCAAGTGGCAGAGCACATGCCTAGCAGGCATGAAGTCCTGGGTTCAATCCCCGGTGCCTCCTCTAAAATAAAAAAAATAAAAAAAAAAAAACCCTAATTACCTTCCCCCTCCCACCAAAATAAAAAGTCAAAAAAAAAAAAAAAAGACAAGTCACAAATGCAGGTCAATAGCCAACAGGCGTCCTGGAAGCCCACAGGCACAAGTGCTGATCAGGTCACCAACATCTAGAACTTGTTCGAATTCAAATTCTATCAAATACCAGAAGCTACTGGTCCCCAGTCCGAAACTACCAAAGTCTGGTCCTTTATCACATCTCCCATTCAGCGGTGTCATCCTCCCTCTCCCACATGGAGAAGCAAGATCCAGCAGACCAACCCTGGAGAAGAAACGGTGACAAGCGGGACAAGCTTCTGGTTCCAGGGCACAAGTCCCAGCAGATCGGCGCACTCATCCATGCATCTCCTCCTCCCCTTCCTTCTCTCTGCACAATTCTCATCTCACAATTTGGCCAAGCGTTACAACATGTTTCACCCCTACAAAGCCTGGTTCAAATATCAACAGTCACGGATGAACGGGGCTTCACAGCCTGGGCTGTCCCACAAACACAGAGCAGGCAGCGAGAGGACGGCTCCACAGGGACACGTTCCATTGCCCCAGGAAAGGAGAAAGAAGGGACTGGGCAGGGCAAGACGCGTCCAAGTGTTCTTCCATTTCTGAACTTCTTAAAAGGTTTCTCTTGTGCCAGCCCCCAACCACACTAACTGGCTCACCAATATTCCCAGGTGCGTCCAGATCTTCAAAACACTTCATGTACCAGAGAAGCCCCTCCCTTCCTCTCAAAATGAATGAAAAAAAAAAAAAGAAAAGAAAAAGAAAATTGTAATCCTTGTAACATTGGTGGAAGAGTAAAATAGTAAAAAAAATTCTGGGAAGCATGCTGGTGCTTTACATTTTGAGCCTTAAACATGCTCATTCAGTCTGACCCACAGGATTCACTGACCGGCGACTGAGGCCCTCACAGCACCGAGTGGGTCCCACGTCACAGACAGAAAGCGAGGATAAGGAACCTGGCCACGCGGGGAGCTGGGGACCCAAGATTCATGTGCTCAGGTGTCTCACTCCCACTGCCCCCTAGGTCTGGTTTAATGTAGACTCCAGCGCCTGGCCCTCAGAACTCAAAGGCACTCAAAACTACCTATGAAATTACTGAACTCAAACACACCACTCCTAGACATATCAGGTATAACGATGTTCACTGCAAATGTTTATAAATACTGTTGCTCAGAATTAGAACTAACCAAAATTCCAATAATATGAAAACAATTAAAGATATTACGGTCCACATATCAGCCATGAATCTGGAAAACTGTTTTTTAATAACATTCAAGAAAATTGAGAAACAGGCATGATAAAATATTAAGTAAAAAAGGAAGCTACAAAACCATGCCTATATTAAAATTCTCATTTTCTAAGGAAAAAATAACATGAAAACATTGTGAAAAGCCTATATATCCAATTAAGTAAAATGACTATTTAGTGGCTTCTGAAAAATGGTTTAGTAAAAGGTTTATTAGTAAACAAGTAAAAGAGTTTGGGCCCTGACATCAAACTCCCTGGGTTAAAACCCTGGCCCTGTCATTCAGGGGGCTGGTGTTACCAGAGGACTCAGCCCCGGAAGATGCAGGGATTTGCAGGGAAGACACCTGCGAGACGCCACCCTGGCCAAGAAACCAAAAGCCAGCACCTCCAAGAGCGGAATACGCCAGCATCATGCATCTCCTGGTAACATGCACTGAGACGGGCAGGGGCCAAGAATGCACAACCTGGGTAACATCGTAAGAAAAAATGCCAGACAGATGCCGACTGAGGGACGTCCAACAGAGCAGATGGCCTGCATTCCTCAACAGAGCCCGGGCCGTGATGGTCAAGGGAAACTGGGGTTAAAAGAGGCCCCAGAGGTGGAACAGCTCAGTGCAGTGTGTGCGCCTGGACTGGATCCTGATCTGGGGAAAACATGTGATTTTTTTCTTTTTTTGAAAAAAAGCAGGTGGGACAGCTGATGAAATTTAATAAGATGTGCAAGTTAGATAACACTACTGTATCAATATCAATTTCCTAACTTTGTTAAATGTCCTTGTTTTGTAGGGAAATATTCAGGAAAATGTTTTAGGCAATACTTAGGAATAAAAGGGGATCATGCCTGAAGCGTACTCGTCAAAGGTACGAGAGAGAGAAAATGATAAAGCAAAAGCAGATAAGTGTTCACACTTGAAGAGTCTGAGTGTAGTTTTGGTAAAAGGGAATTCTTCGTGGTAATTTTACAACTTTTCCATAATCTGAAGTTATTTCAAAATTTTAAAAGTCTTAAAAAGCCCAGGGAAGATACAAAAATGTAATGTATAGCACAGGGAATACAGGAAATATTTTACAATTTTAAATGGAGTATCATCCATAAAAATATTGCATCACTATTTGCACACCTGGAACTAATATCGTTTAAGACAGCTATACTTCAATCAAAAAATAATAAAAAGAAAAGTCAAGTCACTACTCTTTGAACTCTTAAAAAAAATAAACTAGGGACTTCAAGCTAAACATTTAACCCCTGTGTCCTTGATTTTTCTCTTCTGAAAATGGGGATAATCACAGAGACTCTTACTCTCTTACCAGGTCCTGTGCTCAACGTGAATGAAACGAATCTTTTTGGTTTTAGCAAGAGTTTATGCTTAGATACAAACAGTAACTTAAAAATATGTGGCTTCCTGGACTTCATCAAAATTAAAATCTTTTGTGTTTGAAAGGACACCATCAAGAACATAAAAGACAGCCTTCAGAATAGGAGAAAATATTTGGAAATCACCTACCCTAATAAGAGGCTTTTACCTAGAACATGTAAAGAGCTCTTACAACTCAGTAACAGAAAGACACTTAGCACAATTCAAAGAGGGCAAAGGACATGGACAGACATTTCTCCAAAGAAAATACACAAACAGCCAATAAGCACACGAAAGATGCTCAACGTTATCAGCCTGGTATCAGGGAAATGCAAATCGGAACCACCGAGAGGTTTCCCTTCACACTCACTAGGCGGCTAGAAACAGAAGGATGAGGATGAGAAGTGTCAGCAAAGCTGTGGGGAAACTGGAACCTCATACCTTGCCGGCGGGAATTTAAAGCGGTGCAGCCACTTCAGAACACAGTGTGGCAGGTCCTCAGGAGGATAAACGCAAAGTTAACATGACCCAGCAATCCCTGTCCTACAGATACACCAGGAGAGATAAGCACACAAGCCCACTCAAAAACCTAGACACAAATGTTCACAGCATAACAGCCCCTCCACCCAAAAAAGAAAAGAGTCCAAATGTCCACCAACCAGTGAATATGGATAAACAACGTGTAGCATTATCTATTCAATGGAATAAAAAGGCATGAAATAGATACACGCCACTGCACGAAAGAATCTCGAAAACACATGCCAAGTGAAAGAATTCAGGCAGAAAATGTCACACAGTGTACGTTTCCATTTGTACGAAATGCGAAGATTAGGCAAATCCATAGAGACAGAAAACAGGTCAGCGAATGCCGGGGCTGTGGAGAGGGAGGGTTGCGGTCTAGGGGAATACAGGCACGGGGTACTTCCTTTGCATGATGAAAATGTTCTGAAATCAGCGGCGGCAACGATTGCATAACTCCATGAAAACACTTTTAAAAAAAGCCCACTGAACTGTATGTGAGTTGGGTGATTGTATGATATGCAGATGACATCTTAATAAAGCTGTTTTGTTGTTTTTTTTTTTAAAAAAAAAAAGAATGTGGTTTTAATGGGACCTGTGCCCCTCATGCACTGGCCGACTGAACCACAAAGATCTCCTGCTCTTTCCTAATTCAGGATGCATCTCAAGTCCAAGGTTACCTCCCCTCGGAAAGACAGAGTCCCGCAGGCATTTGAGAGCGTGTTTCCCTGGTGGCCCAGCATCATCCAGGCTCCCCTGCCCTGACAGGTGCTCCCCCTTAGGAACCCCCAACCTGGGGCAGGTGGAAAGTGGACAGGGCGTCCCTGTGGGCCGGGGCTCACCTCGTCTGGGCTGGAAGCCTGGTACACGCGGCAGGAGTCTTCGTACTGCTTCTCGGCCTCGGCCTGGTCGGTCACGCCATTGGACTCGTACACGGGGGTCACGTTGTGGCAGAGCGCGATGGCCTTGACTGCTTCGTGCACGCGGCTGCTCATGGTCCGTCGCACTTTGGTGGTGAGCGTGGGGCCCTTCTGAGCAGGCGGGTCCTGGGGCTGCTGCAGGAAGAAGGAACACATAAGGAAGATGACTAGAGGCACAGAGGGGCCTCGGGAGGGAAAAGAATGACGGTGCGGAGTTTATCGCTTTTCCTTCTGCTGCTCCGACACTCGTCACTCTCAGGGGTGACGCTGCCAGGAAGGGCATGGATTCTCAGGGATCCAGTCATTTGCACTAGGCCAAAAAAAAAGCAAAATAAACAGAGGAAAAAATGACAACTGAGTGAATGTGCACGACTGTACCTGAGAACGTGTGAACGCTATCTTCCTTTGGGTGGAGCTGGGGGCCTCTGACCGAGCGAAGGCCCCACCACACTGCAAGCAATGCTGGTGGCTCAGACCAGGGCCTCCGGACCATGGCACTCCTGATGTCTGGGGAGGATAATTCTCGCTGGGGAGCGTCCTGTGCACAGCAGGAGGTTTCACAGCATCCCTGGCCTCCAGCTACTAGATGCCAGAAGCAACCCCCAGGTGTAACAAGAGACCAAAAATGTCTTCAGATGTTGCCAAATGCCCCATGGAGACCAAAATCATCCCGTTTGGAACCACAGTCTTAAATGCACATTCTTATTGGTTTAAAATTGAAGACAGCAGCATCGACGGGAGCTCTAGGGTAATAACCATCAGCAACACGCCACCCGGGGCAGGAGGGAGAGCATCAGTGACAACCGGAAGGAAGCCTGGCGGGACGAACATATTGCAAAAGGGCACGGAGAACCCCACGTCGGGCACACTTTCAAGAGCAAACTTACACGTGCTCAGGCTTTGCCTCCCACGCTGACTGCAGACCCTAACTCTGGTCTAAGGAGCAGTTCCGTGGCTCACACAGCCCTCATCCATCCCTTCATTCAGACCTTTCACCACCTGGCTTGGCTCCCTAATGGGTTAAATCTTGGGGAAATGGTTTAGAGCAACCTGGTAAAAAGAGTATTGAATGTTAAGAAAGCTGAGCTTTATTCTTGGATGGGGTATGAACAGCTGTGTGAACTCAACCAGTCCCATCTGCACTCTGGGCCCTGGTTTCCTGTACATGAGAGGAGCAGGCCAGGGGGTGGTTTTCAATCCACATACTGAGTACCAGGAATCCCAAGAAACCCAGTCAGCACCACCGAATGTGGAGAGCAAACAGCCCCTTTCCCACCTGCTTTACACATGAGGTACCATGAAGGCCTTGCTTTGAAAGAGAGGGTTCTATTGCCTTAAAATATAACAATAAAAAATTAAGACACTGGAAAGTGACCACTTGTTAACAGTCTGTGGCTTAGTGTTCCTTTAGACTCAGATGCCCTCCCATGACCCACAAGACCCACCTGATCAGCTTCTCTCTCCAAGCTCCTTCCTGCCTCAGGGCCTTTGCACCTCCTGTATCAGCTGCCTGAAATACCATGTCCCAAATCCCTGCAGGGCTAGCTCACTCAACTTCATCATTCAGGTCCCAATTCAAATGTTACCTCCTCAAAGATGCCTTCTGAGTCTCTTACTCCACACTCCCCCCATGTGGCCTTTCCCCTGGAAGTCATGTTTCCATATTACCATGTGTTTTATTGTCTTCATTGTCTAAAACAGGCTTGTTTACCTGTAATTCTCCTGTTAGACCATAAGAACAGATAGCCTGTCTATTGACTTGTCTAGGGCATCAGATAGTTGCTGAACAAATGAACAACTTAATATTCCTAAGGTGATGGTGAGATATCTTCACTTGACATGAATTTCTCTTTCTATCTCCAAGAAGAAATAAATATCAAATTGACCAACATCAGTTCCAGATTTTAAATCGCTGTCTGGGACAAAGGATCTGCAAGAACCTTCCTGCCTCCACAACTGAGTCTCAGAAGCTAGAGATGCTGCCTGTGGACTTACTGAATACTCTGCTGCATTAAAAACATATTTTATCCGACGGAGGAGAAGCGATCCGATCTTTTAGAATGAATCGTGTTTTATACCCACGAACACGTGGTTGCCCAAAATAGAGAACAGATGGGTTATGAGAAACAAGAAAAGGACTTCCATTTGATTTTTTAATACTATTTTTAGCAGTGGCATTAGACTCCTCAGGTAATTAGACAATTACTAAATTATTCTGGTCATGCAGGCACACACATTGCTCTGGCTTCCTGCTCTGTTAACCTTTGGTGGCAAGAGGACACAAGTTTCACTTCCAGGCCAAAGGGCACCGCATGGTAACAATAATTAGAGTAATATATCAGAACTACAGTTTAAATGAATCGTTATTTGCCAAGTGCTTTTAATTATAAAGAATTTAACTCTAAAATCATAAGGAGGACTAAAGATTTACAGAAAGGTCCTCACTCCTGGAGAGACTAAATCAAAAACATTTTTTCTGAATTTTGTAATTTATGTTCTAGCCGTGGATGCGTGTCTTCATTTTTTTTTTTTTTCCCCACATTCCTCAGCACCTGGACCAAATTATTATTTAACATCAGGAGCAATAACAAGACCTTTGACAAAGTAATTGCTCTGGCCGGCAAGCTTTCCTAACAGGGGTTTGAAGGAAAGCTGAGTTAAGGGCATCTTTCACAAAACTTTGGATTTTATAAGCAATCTGATTATGTCTCCAGAAGTCAAATACTTCCACTAATATTTTAAACATAGGATAACTGAGCTCTGGGGGGTTTGCACTGCGGGTAAAACCACACCAGAGCAAGGCAAAAAGAGACGCACCGCCCAGATGTTTGCAAAGACCTCACTCTCAGAACAGGGGGACCACCTGACAACAAACTAGACGATGAGGGCGGTTAACCCAGACCAACCTCACGGGAGACTGGTTTAAGTGTCTCCACGTTCATTTCTCTCTCTCTTAAATTGATACTCGTCCCCCTTTCCTACTAAGATGTTTCAGGGAAGAGGGGTCATAACCACTGATTCTGAAGTTCTTTTAATTTGCAAACAAAAGGCTCATACACACACCAAACGGTGATGCAGAGTATCACGAAGGTGCTCGGAATAACCAGGGGCTCAGCCAGCGTTAGTACTGGGCCCAGTTGCCAAACGTCCCCATGTTCCCCATATGGAAGAGTTTCACATTGTACAGTGTTTATCTCCAGCCTCCTCCCCATGGGCCCTTTAACCTACACACATTTCTTCTTACTTAAAAAATACCAGGGGAAAATAAAAACAGATGTGGTATCCACAGAGGCAGGTTATGACTCTTTTTGCCCTGGGGCAGAAACCACTGGTTCTCTTAAGGAGGGAGGGCAGAACAGGGAGGTCAGCAGTTGGGCGAGGAACCCAGCTCTCCAGATACAAAGGCCCGACTCAGGCCCTTGCAGGGGCGGGGGCACCTCGCACCATGTAACACTTCAGTCTTTCCACGGCACCTCGGCCAACGAATGAGACGTGGAGACTCAATGGAAAAACAGGCCTTCATTTCTCATTAATAATCCACGGCAGAGGTATTTCCCAGTGAGAACTCCAGCCTGTATTTCAGGGAAGATTAACACAAAAACTGCATGCTGAGTCACCATGAATACCAATTGTCTCTCTAAAAGCAGTGGAAACATCACCACTTACGAACATGGGTAATATCAACGGATGTCATGGACAGGTTGCAACTGGTAAAAATACACCATTGAAGGGAAGAAATTTGTTTCCATCAGCCCACTTCATCCCCCAAATAAAGCTCAAAGCTGGGAACTCATCAACCTCAAAGGGCCACCCTCACAGAGACAGGCTCGGAGCTGCTACTTCCAAATGAATCAAATGACTGACAGGCTGATTCAGTGACTGAATAAATACATCATCTACCATTTAACAGGCGACGTCTCTCAGCGTGCCAAAGGCGACAAACTTCAGTTCACTGAAACGGAACCATGTATAACACAGGGGTTCTAACGTGAGAGGTTCTGCCCCGCACTGGGCAGTGTCTGGAGATACCTGGGGTTGTCACGGTGAGGGAGGGGGGTGCTGCTCCAGGCATCCTGACGGTAGAAGGCAAGGATGCTGCTGAACATCCTAGAACACACAGGGCGGCTTTCTTGACAGAGCAGCATCCAGCCCATTATGTCAATATGCCTAGCTGAGAACCATCTATAAAGCCACTGCCACCATGACACCAGGGTCAGGACGCGGGGGAGGCCCAGCGGTGCTAGTCTGCTGAATTGAATCCTGTCCATTTAAGATTCGGATTTTTTGCATGAATTTTGAGGGCTTTTTTTTTTTTTTTAATATTGCATCACAATATAATTTGTCTTGACTTCTGTGTTTTTTCGCCATCTCAATACATTTTGCTCCCTAGATGTATGCTCCTTAACCCCCTCAATCCTGGTCCTATTATAAAAACCATTAAAAATTATCACGACATGAGTGAAAGTAAAAGAAGTTGGATAGTGTTATTTTAACAGCGGTTCTTAGCCAGAAATGCTTCTCTGCATAACCAATAAAAGATTTTAAGAAATATATACGCTTGGGCCCTCAACACTTAAAGTAGGGCCCAGGCATATCTCTGTGTTTTTAAACTTTACATGCAATTCTGATGCTCAACTTTGTTAAAAAGAATTACAAAAATTATGACACCTTCTTGTTGAAAAGAAAAATGAGTAAAACAAAGTAAGCTCTGTGTCCCAGAAAAAAACACAGATAAAAAAATCCTTCCTCAAGAAAACATAACCGTCTCTGTGTTTCCCACAGATGCAGGAAACAAGACGTGTCCTGTACGGGACGCAGTGTAAGTCCTGACAAACTGAACGCATCCAGCACATACATGTCTCGTTTAGGAAAGTAAAGCACAAACTCACACATTCACCAATATCCTTATGAAAAAGGAAAAAAAAATGCTCAGTCAATTCCAACTCTCACAAATCCTGAAACAGTATCAGAGACAGAATACTAAGCGAAAAAAACCACAGTTCACAGATCAACACGTGTGAAATAATGCCAACTCTGTTTTTTTGAAAGCTGTGAGTTTACACATGCAGATCAGCCTAGAAGACCACGCAGCAGCACGCATCTGAGTGTTGTCTGCAACAGGATGTCATGAGGCTCCCCCTCTCCACAGTCATTCATTTTTTTCAGGGACATATACGTTAACAAGAGTTAAATAAAGGTATTTCCACTTGCGAAGGGGAGTAAAATAAAAGAATGACTACACAGTCCAAGTAATACAGACTAGTTGTCTCAAAATATTTTGAGCACGTTGAGAAAAAATTTAAGTACCTTCTACCTACATGTATTTAACTTTGTATAAATATTGGGCGTTATAAAAAAATTCTAAAATGATATGATAAAAATGAAAACAGCATTATTCACAGAATTAGCTAGTATCTCAAAATAACAAAACACACACTCAGGGTAAGGGGCATTGGGAATTATAGATTTAAAATTACGTTTCAAATTGTCACATCTGTTCCTCACTCACACCAGGGCATGAAGGCCTGACACAAGCTACAACCTGGAATAACCTTGGAGATATTATGGCAAGTGAGATAAGCCAGGTGCAAAAGGTACCGACTGATTCCATTTATCAGAAATGTCCAGAAAAGGCAAATCCACAGAGATAAAAAAAAAAAAAAAAGCAGACTGGTGGTTGCCAGAGGCTGGGTGAGAGGTGGGAGTCTAGGAGATGGGGGTTCCTTTCTGGGGTGATGAAAAGGTTCTGAAATTAGATAGTAGGTGATGATTGCACGATGCCGACAATGCGCTAAAAAACACACTGAACTGTACCCTTTATAAAGGGTAAATTTTATGGTCTGCGAGTTATATCTCAATTTCTCAAAGGTGCCAATAAATAAAGAAGTAAGTCAGTGGAAAAAAAATCATCACATCTCCTTAGCCTGTTGTGGGTTCACCTCATAACACGTTGGCCATTTTCTTGTGGTTTGCTTGGCCTTGTATTAATCACCTGGAGTTTCCCTGCAGGAATCTTGTAAAGCCACCTGCCCTCTTTATGAGGTTTTAAGTTAAACAACATCCCTAAAACCGGTCACCTGGACGCCCATAAAACGCACTCTGTATTTCAATGTTCCAAAAACAAACAATCGTAGAATCCTACGCCCTCCACAGAGCACCTCAAGGCCGCACCTGACAAGCGCTAGTCTGAGACATGGAAGGAGGGCCCCTGGGTCAGTCTCAGTGCTGTTAGTCAGGTGAACACTTTGCTTTAGTTTTGAAGATAAAAATGACAAGTGAATAGACACTCTAGTCCTTTCTTCCTGCACCCCAATGGGTCATCCTGCAAACTCTGTTCTGGAGTCCACAGACTGAGGTGCTGATGTTCTGAAAAACAAGGGCAAACCTCATATGTGCAGTAGCTATTCTCCAACTCTTGTTACACTTTGGAATCACTGTAGGTCCAGGGGGGAGGGTAGAGCTCAGTGGTAGAGCACATGCTTAGCATGCACGTGGTCCTGGGTTCCAGCTCCAGTGCCTCCATTAAATAAATAAATAAACCTAATTGCCTCCCCCACCAAAAAAATTTTTTTAATTTAAAAATTAAAAAGAAAAAAAACCAAAAACCAAAAAACTGTAGGTCCAGGCACTACTCCTAGAGGTTCTGACTCTGTCCCAGGTGACCTGATCCAGGAGTTCCAAATCCTCCACTTCAGGAAACACTGTTAGAAAATCTCATTATTAAACTCTAAAGGTCAGAGGAATGACTGTTACAAGCTCAGATGAATCATTTTAGGGTGGTGGGTATAATCTAAGATTGGAGAGTGTGATGGTTCCACAACTCTGTAAATTTACTAAAAAATCATTGACTAAGTACATTTAACATGGCTGAATTTTATGGTATGTATGTTATAAATCAATAAAGCTGTTTAAAAAAAAACACAGGAAAGCCTTCATACTTGTCATCACAAAAGTATTCATGCATTTACTGCACGGTTTTTAGACATCATGAGAGAAGGATGCACACAGCTTTGATTTATCCCCGTAACACCGAGCTGTTTTAAACCCAAGGCCAGGATGGGCAAATCAATTTATGAGCTTCTGCAAAGGGAGGGTTATGAGTTAAAAGTTCACAGTAAGAAATGTTGTTTTCTGACTTTAAACTTTTTACAAAGAGCGTTATCTGTTGCAAACCAAAAGCGGACCACAAAAGCTGCACTATACAAATATCCCAAGAGAGGGTGGCTTCTGTAAATACCACAAGCTCTTAAAAATACCAACCAAAATGGGCAAGGGTGTGCCTCCTGTCGGGGGTACACACGTCAGTCTATGAAGCTGTCTAATATAACCATCGGAGGGCCAGCATGGCTGAGACGGGGCTGAGAGGGAGGGAGGCAACCCCACCAGGTGCTGACAAGCATGCCAATCCACAGAGCCGCCCCTCAACAGGAGCCCGGAAGGCACTGGGGTTGATGGTTCAGAGGGGAAAAATATCCCAAGACACAGAAATGAGGCGGCTCACCCTGCCCTAAATGCTGAAGGCAGTGGTGTCACGCGGTGAGCGGGAGGGGGCGGGGGCAGGAATGGAAGCCAAGGCTGGACCACACTGGAAGCCTCAGGCCCCAAGGGGGAGCTGCCAGTCCCAGGCTATCCTGTGCTCCTGGGGTGATGGGAGAGGCCAAGCAGGTGATCTGGGGGGAATGCACCTGTGACTGAAGGCAGGCAGTGATGGCGCAGGAAGCAGGGGCATTTCCCAAAACCGTGGACAGAGCTCTCAGGGTAAATGCAAGTGGTGCTAGCTAAGGCAAGAACATCTTAGAGAAGCAACTGCAGGGGATTCAGGAGGAACGTCGGGATGGTGGGTACACCGTCCTCATGAGCCACGAGCAGCGATGCTAAGCATGCAGGTGTGAGCATAGGCTCTCCCCTCATCTTAATGAGTCAAACCTCGAGGGTATCAGGCCTAAGTCAGTGTTTTTTGTTTTGTTTTTATTCTGTTTGTTTTTAAAACATTACCAGTAATTTTGATGAGGAGCCAAGGTGAGGACCCACTGGTCTAACTTTATAGGAAACTTAGGACACTTACAAGTTGTATCTTTCTTTAAAAAAAAAAAAAAAAAAAGATTGGTTTTGAAAAACTTTGCAGGAGAAAAAAAAGCAGGAGCAGATAAACTGAACGTCATCTCTGATCATTTCTTCCACGAGACTGCTGAGTTGAAAAGAGGCAAGGAACTAAATCAGCAACATAGTAATTATTTCACAAGTAGCCCATTAATTATTGCTGCTTTGGCTCATAACTGGCGAGAAGGGAAAATAAACATGTTTGTAAATTTGAAGTAAAAACAACCATTAGGTTCTCAAAGCTCTTTCCAACACCAGTTATTGGAAAACAATTATTTTCTCATGTTTCCCCCCAATATGCATCAGTATTTCAATAGCTTAACCCCAGGGATGAAGAAGATGGGGGAAAACTTCAACCGCGGGTTTATTCAAAGTGTGAAGAATTCGTGAATGCCAGGGGCTTGGAAGGAAAGGTGGGCGGGAGGAAGTGAGGAGCGACCGCTCCTGGAAACTGGGTTTCTTTCTAGGGGGGGATGAAGATAAAATTGATTGTGGTGATGGTTACACAACTCTGTGAATACACAAAAAAGCCACTGAAGTGCACGCTTTTAATGGCGGCGGATCACATGGCATTCTGAGTTCTTCTCAATACAGGCGTTAGTCAATGTGAAACAACTATTTTGGGTAAGGAAACAGGAGGCTTTACCTGAGTGTAAATACTAAAAATGTGGCTTTGTACTTCATCCATCGAGTCGAGCCCGTAGGCCACGGTGCCTAGATGGAGCCGTTTGAAAACCATCTCATTCTGGGTAAGAGTTCCTGAAACAGAAGACAAATGGGTAACTGTGCCGACATCCTGGAGCTTTCGTTATTATGAAGTCATGACAGCTGTTGGGCTTTGTTCTTCAGAGAGTTTGCTACGTGTCATACACTGGTTTCAGCACTCCTGCTGGAGCAGACGTCTGTGGTATTTTGTTGGCCCAGAATCCTGGAATTTCTTTTGAGAATAGCGTCCCAGGTTTCTAGGGGGAATTATGACCCTTGTTCTCTGGGATGGTCCAGAGGGAGTGTCAATCAGGGTGTCTGACTCATTCATTGGTCTAGAGAGTACCACGTGGCATATGTGAGGCCAAACCGATTCTAACCTAAAGGAATCTAAACCCGGAGCAGACAGACACACGTGGATGGAAGACAAGTGGAGACAAGAGAGCATCCCAGGGGGTCCTGATGCTGACACAGTCAGAACTTCCCTGGTTCTTTTTCTCTGATTTACCCAATCTTTGCAACAGACTCCCTTTTATCCCATGCTCATTAAATGGTAGAGATGAAGCTTAAATCCAGGTCTCCCCATCTGCTCTCAACCACTATGATAACCTTGTCACCTGACAGATGCTAAATTGTGGAGCAGCATTTGGGGGTGTGGCTACAAGGTGAGGACTTGAAGCCCGAGTTCAAAGCCTGCTTCTGCCACTATGTGCTTCTCACAAGTCACTTAACCACCTAACTCACAAGGTCAGAGGGAGGATTCAGTAAGTAACTGTAGCCAAACACCCAGAAGACTTTCCCACATAATTAGCACCAAGTAAGGCTTTGCTGCTAACACTGTCATCACCGGATAGTCGACATTCATCAAAAGATGAAGACAACGAAACAGCAGCAGCACACATCTCTTAACACCTTAGAAGGAGACTCCACGTACCTTCTTTGACCTTGAATCCTGTGAGGGCCCCAGAAAACTCACCTGTCTTGTCTGTGAGCAAGTAGGAAATCCTCCCCAGCTGCTCGGGGATCGTGCTGGAACGAACCACCGTCCCGGGGATTTTTGAGTCCCTGCGGATGACCCAGCTGTACACGATCTTGCCCATGTCCAAGTTCACACGCAGACTGGGCAGAAAACCAGAGCAAACAGGTTAACAGGATAGACCACAGACTGCTCATAGCTCTGTTTGTAAACAAGGACTCTAAATACACTTCATCGGTGCCATAAGATCTAGAATCACACCCAGCAGAAGCACACGGCTGGGGCTGAATCCACAGATTTAACAGGAAGTCTACACCACTATCAAATTCACATGAAACTATTCTTTTATGGACCAAAATAAAATATGAAAATTTAAAATAATGAAAAGGTAGTTGTTTTAGCCTTACTTTTTTTTATTATTATTTATTTTGTGGAGGAGAGTAATTAGGTTAATTTATTTATTTTAATGGAGGTGCTGGGGATTGAACTCAGGACCTTGTGCACGCTACACTCTACCACTGAGCTACACGCTGCCCCAAGCCTTACTTTAAAAAAAAATTACTAGTCTTCTGTGCTAATATATTTTTGATACTTCCCATTTTTTAAATTTTGGTAAAATATACATAACATAAAGCTTACCATTTAAAGCATTTTACATTTAAAGCATTTAAAGGGTATTCTTCAGTGACATTAAGTACATTCACATTATCATGAGACCATCACCACCATCCTTCTCTGGAACTTTTTCATTTTCCCAAACTGAAATGTCATACCCAGTATATAGTAATTCCCCCCCATCTCCCTTTCTCCAGCCCCTGGCAACCACCATTCTACTCTCTGTCTCTAGGAATCTGACGACTCTAGGAACTTCACATTGTAAAATCATTCATGACTTGTTCTTTTGTGTCTGGCTTTTTTCACGTAGCATAATATTTCCAGGGTTCATCCATGTTGCAGCATGTGTCAGAAGTTCCTTCCTTTTTAAGGCTGAATAATATTCCATTTTATGCATCATACTCATTTTAAAATATTATTTTATTGCAAAACATAAAAAGAAATCATCAAATTCATTCATAATCCTATAAACCAATCAAATGGCTAACTACTGACTAGTCACAAGCCACATGAAGATTCAATTCACTCACGTTCCATCACGGTGTAGACAGAACTTTAAAGACTACAATTACATGTAACATCACAGTACAGACATTTTTTTGCTAGCAATAAATTAGATTTCTTTATTCTTTGAAACCATCACTCAGAGAACCCTGGCTAGGGGTCAGTCTCCCTGTGCTAGTCATACTATTGTACCAAAGCCAAATCTCTGTCCTCGGAAGAATACAAAGTCTATCTGGGATGACGTAAATACACAAAAGAGCAAGACAGAATACAGGGCAATATACCAAGTGTAAGAGACTTCACAGGCACTACAAGTGTGAGGGAAAAGATCTGGCTTATTTTAACAATTATTTACTGTTCATTTATTATGGGGGAAAAAGTAGAAACAAGTATCCAACAATACGGGTCTAAATAAATTATTACACACAGAATATATACTAGAACAGTTCTAATAAACGATGGTGTGTAAGGATATTTGATGTGAAAAGTTATCTGTAGCACATCCTGTTAAAAAAAGAGTGGGGGCGGGGACAGATTTTTACGTAGAGCAAAATCTCCTTTTTTCTAAAATAGAAAGCAATCTAGACAATATATATATCCCAAAACAGTAACAATTATCCTTCAGTTGTGAGATTAGGGATGGCGTTTATTTTATTCTTTTGCTACTGTGAATCTTTTTTTCTATGACAATCTATTACTTACGTTATTTCTTTAACCATTTATTCAGCCTTCAGATGAGGTAGGCAAACAATTGTCTGGCATGTGCCACGAAGCTTCCATTGTTAATCAATCACAATGAACTTAAGACTCAGGCTCTGAATCCTTCTTAACACAGCACCCCCAACAGCCACCACCAGCCTCCTGGAGCTGGCAGATGAGAGGAAATCCAAATGGCCCATCTCGTGTGGACTGAGCAAGCCAAGGCAGGCTTTTGAGCACAGAGTAATTCAAGACCAGATGATGCAGGGAGGGACGGGCCCATCCAATGCTCCAGCCGCACAGCGTGGCCCACATTCCCAACCCTGACTGTTCCTGGTCATCACTCTACAAAGGGACCAGCCACTTCTCAAAACCACAAAACCATGATCTTCAAATGAACAGGGAGGAGAAAACATCAAACCCAGTTCTCTGCTCACCTGATGGGAATGATGTTGGAAAACAAGAGGAGGAAGCGGATGATCTGCAGGTACCAGCGCCCGGCAAAGTGCTGGAGGGCGACCATGACCAGCGACACCACCACCAGAGCCCCAAAGAGGATCTTGGTGAGGCAGTTCACTTCCAGGTCAAACAGACCAATCTGTGGGACAACGCACAGAAGGACGCTTCTGATTAGTGGTGCAACCCTCAGCCCGCCTGGAGACCCGGCCCCTCCCCCCCAGACACCTCTGCCTGCTGAGACAGTGGGGGCCCAGTCTCTGGCTGCAAACCCTGGGCCCCACAGCTACAGACACCCAAGGCACCGCAACGAGCTCTGATTTCGATTTTTTCTTAATGACTTAAGATTTCGTCTTGGAAACACAGAAGCAATAGGCTGCTGCCGTCCTTGGCGGTGCCGTGCACTGCCTGGCCTGTACCGTCTGCACAGCAGCCTGTAAAGGGCCTCATCCCACACCCAGAGCGCTGCACCTCACCCTGATTCCATGTTGTCTGGAAATTCAGGGCACACAGACAGCACTGGTGGTACCTGATTTTTAGGTGCTGCATTAATGAACATTATTATTTTGACAATTATATATTTATTTTAATGTGTTTTTTTTTTAAAGGAACCAGCATGTGAAACCTGTAACTGCAGAAACATGGCCCCAGATAAAGCTGAAACACCCAATAAGTGACATTTACAGGTGTGATGATGGTCATTAATGGTGGTCATGACAGTGGGGTGAGACAGCCAGCATTTGGTCACAGTACCTACAAAGGAGATCCTTCTGCAATTTTCTGACCATTAGAAACCGGAGAGGGTCACGGTGAGAAGTGAGCATCACGGGGCAATGAGGCAGACCGCAGAGCTGACTCTGCACCCCATGCCACGGCCACTCGCTCAGCGGGGGTCTGAATCCGGGTCTACGCAGCCTGGCCAGCACATGGCACTTCCCCGGGACGCTCTTCCTCCCTAAGGCAAGGCTGTAGCAGCCCCCGTGCTCACAGGCTGGTGAGCACAGGACACGGCAAACAGGCTCAGCCGTCCACTTTAAAAGCTTTTAAAACTTTTATGTGCTCATAGACAGGCAGCCCTCATCTAACTGTGCTTCCTCCTTTACCTGCGTTTTTCACCAGTCGAAGGTTTGTGGCAACCCCGTGTCACCAGATGGTGTTTAACATTTTTAGCAATGAAGTACTTTTAAATTAATGTATGTACACCCTTTAAATTTCTAGACATAAGGCTATTACTGGACACTTATTAGACAAGAGTACAGTGTAAACATAACTTCCCCATGCACTGGGAAACCAAACGTTCATGTGATTTGTTTCATTGTCATCATTGTGGAACCCGTCCACGGCATCTCCAAGGGCTGTCGGCACACATGGACACACATTTACCATGTGCCCGTATTTACAGATACACACACCTACACACACACACACACACACACACACACACACACGGGAAAAGATGGTAACTTTGTATAAATGAAATCATACCATTAAGTGCCCCCTGCTTTTAAATCTAGCACCTTACCCCACCAACACCCCTTCTCAAACGACATCAGGCCAGGAAGCTCTGGCGAGGAAGCACACCCTGAGACCGCGCACACACCTTGCTTCGAGGATTTGAGGTATTCATGACGCTCCGGAGCTCTCTCCCCGTGTAAAGAACAACGCCCACAACAGTACCTAAAGTGAGAAAAACACGACCCAAAGAAACGTTAATCCAGACAGGCAGGCTTACAGAGAGGAGTCTGACCCGCCTGAGAGGACATCCTGTCACTCCAGCACCCACACCATGAGAATGTCCCCAAGTTTACGAAGGGGCCAACCAAGATCTCCGTCCACACCGATGAGATGGAAGCCCCCAGCCACGCGTGGCCGCTCACAGTTAAATTCCATTAAAATTAAATGAAAAAAGTTTCCCATTTTCACTTGGCCACATTTCCGGTTCAACAGCCACACAAGGCTAGCGGCCGCCACGCGGACAGGGAAGACACAGAGCACCTCCACTATCGCTAAGAGTTCTACTGGTCAGTGCTGGTCTCTGGGGTCCGACAGCCTCTGACAGCAGAAGAGGTGGGGGAGCAACGCTCTGCCCTTTATGCCACTGACCTGAGAGCTTCCAGGGGTGCCTAGAACTTCCTAAACTTCGTGGCCTAGTGAACACACCCTTCTCAGTAGGGCACGTTCTTCCCGCTGAGTGGTTCCTTTCAGATTTGGGGTGTAACGAGCACACTTGGGGGATGTCTGTCTAGATGACAATTCATTCCTGAGAACTTCCCGCTCCATCCCTGCCTGCAGCACAATAATGAAAGACATCAATCCTTGTAAAGAATTCCTAGAAGAAACACAAATGGCCAATTAACATTAGAAAAGGTGCCTAACCTAGGGGATAATCAACGAATGGCCATTTTTAACCCTATCCTACTATACTGAAATCCAAAAGACCGAGAACATCCAGGGTTAGCCAAGAGGCGGGGAACTAGACTCCATCGTGCACGATGCTGGCTGGGGTGTAAACTGGAATAGCCTGATTTAGAGGGAGGATTCGCGATAATCTGTCAGAAACGTACCTTTGTCTCCCCTTTTCAGTGTGTGCCAGGAAGACGCTCCACACAGTGGGGGAGACGGACAACTGAGAAGGAGAGCAAGACCCCGGGTAATCACAGAGCGCGGCGCGTGCCGCGGTGACACAAGCAGAGGAAGACAGGAGAGGACTGGGGAGGCTGCTGGTGTGTACTGGGCGGGCAGGGACACAGTCTCTGAGTTAAGAACATCTGAGCGGAAGCCTGAAGCATGAGAAGGGCCAGCCCACCAAGCTCTCAGGAAAGACCCCAGGAATACAGACGAGCTGGTCTCCACCAGATAAAGAAAACCCCTAAGCTTCTCGCCTCTGGCCCCTGGCTCTCGGAGTGCCGCCCTCAGAGGGCTGTACCAAAACACTCGGGGAGGCTGAAACAGAGATGGGAACCGAGCCCAGCCCCAGATGAAGTGCCGGGGCTGTGTCTCCTGGACAAAGAGCCCTGGGCGGAGACACTGAGGTCCCCCAACTTAACGCACACGGTGTTCCACACAATGCGATTCCTTTCCAGAGAGGTTCTCGGCAGATGGCAGGCCGGCGAGAGCAGGCTCCCGGGCAGATGGCAGGCTCCCGTGAGCGCAGGCCCGGCCCCGCGGCAGATGGTCCGACTGGGAGCCGAGCCTGGGCTGAGCAGGGGCGGCTGCAGGCCACTGCACTCACTCCGGGGTGGGTCTCAACCCTGATGACCAGGGCTCAAGAGGGTCCAGGACAGGGGCCCCTGAAGGGAGTGTCCCCCGTCCAGCACTGGCCAGTCTCAATGCCTCTGAAGGCTGCTGGAAATGGCCATCCCCCAACACCTCTCTGTGCTCAAGGCCAAAACTGCCTCTAGGAGATGCAGAGCCCGGCCTCAGCCACCCAGGGCGGCAGCACGCCCACCGGCAGCCCACAGAGCTGCGCTGGTTAGGCCTGCCCGGGGCTTTAAAGGTTTATAATTTGTTGCCAACTTCTAAACACAGGAGCTTTCATATAAAAAAGAGGTTCCGGCTTCTTCTGGAAAATCGGAAGATCTGATGCTACTGGGTCTGTGGTCCTCATCGTGTTCGCAGCAGGTGGTGAGCACAGACACTCCGTTTAGCCTGGCCCCGCTCATCACAGTCCCCACCCAGCCCTTGAAGACCACCTGACCCGAGCCCCTCCACCCCCAGACCTCTGCCCCTGCTTCCTCTGCTGTCACTCCTGCGGTCCCTCCTTGTCCCCACTACCCTCCTCACTCTCGCCCTCTGCCGCCTGCAGACTGCGGCATCCTCTCCATCCCGCCAGCCAGCATCTCCACCGAGCCAAGCTGCTGTGGTCAGGAACTTCACAAGTCCTTCCAAACTCTCCACGGCTGTGTGCAGCTGGGTCAGAACTACACCATGACTCCTTTGTTCCTCATTCGCAACAAGGTAAGCAAGCAAGTAGACGCTGCTGGGACGTTCAAGTGTGTGATCCCAGGACAAGCCCTGAGGAACAGGGTATAAACCAGCTGGGCATTACCAGACTCACGGGGCAAGGCACACATGGTGTGACCTGCGTGCTGGTGACACACAGCAGGGCCACAAAGATCCATCTGCTACAGACTGGAGGGTGGGGGAAGTGGGGCAAGAAACTGTTTCCTCTCCACAGAGAGTCTGAGAAGGACTGAAGTCTGTAACATCCAGGCTCCTTCTCTGCCAAGCACCCCCACCACCTGCCTCCCCATCCCTTTCCTATCACCGCCCCAGTGACTCCTCAGCCTAGCAGCACTGTGTGGGGTCACCATGGTAACTGCATCCTCTACAGACTGATGCCAGCCAATGCAGCTGGACCCTTAGCATCGCCTGGCAAGCTTTCTTCTTCTTTAAACTTTCAACTGATAACAGTGGAGTGACCAAGACACAAGAGTTAGATTCTAAAGGGAATTAAAAAGTGAAATCTCATATAATTAAGAGTATGTCTGATGGGTGTTTTTCTAGTTGAGCAACAGAAGAAAACAGCTCACACTTAATTCTGTGTTTGCATTAGAATCAGAGTGCAGTCAGCAGTTTACTGGGTGAGAAGTAGGGGAAACTGAGGTCAGCTAGGAAAATGGTTAACTGCCCAGCTCCTCCGACTCCCTCCAAAACACACGCCCACTGAAGGGCATGGGAGGCAGTGCCACTGAATCACTTGAATCATGGCTCTCTCCCTGTCTTCCTACATCACCAAGCACAAAGAGACGAATTCACACAATTCGTTTTAACTGCAGAGCACATTTCTGATGAACCGTCTGAAATCTTTTCTCCCATCTTCAAGATCCCAATTCACCTTCCATTCTCCCCCTCCCAGGAGATGATCTCTTCAAGGCTGTGTGACCTTAGGCAAGTTGCTTAACCTCTCTGAGACACAATTCTTCATTCCATTAAATGTCCTCATTTCATGTTGTGAGATCAAAGCAAGAGAATGGCAGCAAAAGTAAGAAGTGCCTGACAAACAAGACTCACTATTGTTCATCTCTGACATTGAGGCTGACAAGCCTTTTCAAACTCATCCCCTCCTCCTCAGAATTCTTCACGTTCTCACTAAAGCACCTTCCCTTTTTACTGGTTTCAGAGGAAATCATAGAACTCTCCTTCCTCCCATCTCGTCTGCCGTCTGTATTAAGCTTAGAGTAATGTATAAACCCATGAAGGTGGGCACAAGGATCCTCTGGTAAACCACAGCACCAGACCTAGCAACGGAGCTTGGCGCTGTCACGAGTAGGTGCTAAACAAAGATGTGCTGCGTGGAAAGAAAGAAAGTAGGAAAGAAAGAAGAAAATCACCAGAACGAAAACCAAACAGACACGTGCACGTGTATTTCTCATGGAAATATTAACATCATCAAAACAAGTGCCGAGCAAACTAATCGTCAGTCACCCCTACCCTGACCCACCCAAGGGCAACCACTACCTTGAGTGCAAAAAGGGACGTGTGTACCGTTCACGGCACAGCCCGGCGAGGAGACGGGCACATCCCCGGCATCCCCGACTTCAGTCCTGCCGGTGCCAGGTGCACACGACCAGGTTTTAACCCCACCTCCTCAACACCTCCCTCTGTTCCACCTGAAGACACAGGCGTGTATCACAGGATGTTCTCCAGCCCAAAGTGAGTGCCAGCTCATGCTCCGTCTCCAGGCCCCATCAGGCTGTGGCTTCACACCAAGCCACCAGCACGAATCGGTCCAAGTGTCTGGAGCTGCGGTTGGAGCGGAAGGAAGACCCCTTTTGCTAGTTATTTGTCCTAACTTCACTCCTTAAACCACAATGTATTCCAGGTAGAGCAAATATTTTCATCTAAAACCATATTAAACACTCCAACTATATAAAAAGTTTAAACCTTCCTGCCGAAACATGAATGAGATCAACTGGGGAATGGTAACTGGAATTAAGATGACAAACAGAAGGGTAAGAGCCTGACGGTGTAGAGTGTAGAAACCATGTTTTTAAATGAGCCCATCAAAGACAAAAATGGGCACGAGGCATAAACTGGCAATTTGCAGAGTTTTTTTTTTTAAATGCAAGTAAACTAAACACAAACAAAGATGTTCAACTTCACAAATTACTTTTTAAAGCCAAACCAACATGTTAGATATTTATTCAATGTCTTTCAAGTTGGCAAAAATGTAAACGTCAAACAACACGGTGCTGGTGAAGGTGCACATGTAAGGTCACCAGGAGTGTGACTCAGAGGAGGGAAGTGTGCCACGAGAATGGAAACGCATAAGGCAGAGACCCTCTGGCTCAACATGGTGATGACACCAACATTGAGAATTTCTACCTGGAAGAACCAACCAAACAAAGCACATCACAGACAAAAACACAAGACAGGCAATGGACTGTGGGAAAATGCTCGTGGCATGTAAGAGATGATCATCTGATACTCCTTTTTCTAGAAAGCATTCTTCCAAGTTAACAACAAAAAGAAAAACCCAGATGGCAAACTGATGGACCAAAATATTAAGAAACGGCTTACACCTGGAAAGACGTTCCACCACACTCACAGCTAAAGAAATAAAAGTGAAAACAATTAATAACAAGACACCATTTACCCCCTAACAGACTGGAGACCCATAAAACAGTATTTTTAACTCCTGAATATTAAATACACCATAAAAGTTTTTTAAAAGCCAGATGACATACATATGGAATCTAAAAAATAAAACCAACTAGTGAATATAACGAAAGAGAAACAGACTCACAGGTAACAGAGAACTAGTGGTCACTGGTGGGAAGGGGGAAGGGGGAGGGGGAGGGGCAGATAAAGAGGAGGGTGCTAAGAGGTACAAACTACTATGTATAAAATAAATAAGCTACAAGGGTACACTGTACAACACAGGGAATAAAGCCAACATTTTATCATAGCTATAAATGAAATATTAACCTTTAAAAATTCTGTATCACTATGTTGCATACCTGAAACTTCTATAATATTGTACATTAACTGTATGTCAATTAAAAAAAAAGAAACTTCAAAAAAGGGAAAAAAAAAACCAGATGACAAATGGAATGGGAGAAAAAGGATATGAGGTTTAGGCATTAGAAATGAGAAACTCTTACAAATGATTAAGGAAAAGGTAAGAACCACAACAGAACAATGACTAAAGGACAAAAACGTAACTGACAAAAGAAGAAACAGAACACACGCAGGCAAAGATGGCCCAGCTTCCTGATAATCTGCAAAATGCACATTGAAAAACTTCTTTTTCAACTCAAGTATTAAAGATTAAAAAGAGTGACTAATTACTTGTTAGAAAATGACTTCAAAGTGGAGAAAACTGGTGGGGAAGAGAAACTAGTTCAGGGAGATTTGGGGGGACAGTGGCCCGGGAGAGGAGGGGTGGAGGGGCTGCTGCCTGTCCTGTGTGGCCGTGGCCTTGCTGTGGCCAGTGAGCAGTGGCCTGTGTGGAATCTTAAGGACCAATTTCTCACTTCTTTAGTCACCGAGTAACTGAGAACATTCCAGACTGTGGTGCGAGTAAGGCCAGCAGTGGAAAAGAAAAGGCAAAAAGCCTCGAGGGAGCGCTCATCCCTGTCTATTTGCATTGACTCTGTGGGATCTGAGCTGGTCACTGCTTTCCTTGCCAAACAGCATCCCGCTTGAGAGTTTTTGGGTTTTTTTTTTTTGGTACTAAAGAGCCACAAAGCAGCATCGAGCAGAGGATAATGGGCTGGTAGGAGAGAGAGAGAGAGAGCATGCTTGAAAAGGGAAAAAATTGATTCCTCCCACAGTAAAGACAGAAAGGTGTCAGCAGAGGAATTGTAAGTTAATAATAATATATAATTATAAATGTGATATAATAATGATAGCTGCATAGTGAGTTCTGCTTCTGAGGCCAAGTCTCTGGGTTCACGCCCCATCTTTGCCTCTCATGTGCTGTGTGACCTCAGGCAAGTTACTTTAACCTCACTGGAGAAGGCTCAGTTTCCTCGCCTGCAGAATGGGCATAATATGCGCACAAGCCCGCGTGGTGCTGCTGGGAGGGTGAGCGGAACGTGGAACACACGTGAGGGGCCCGGCACCGTGCCGGGCAGATGGGCGGCCCGCCTGGTGTCAATCCGGCGCTGCAGACCAGGCTCAGCCCCTGGAACCCCTTCTGCTCAGTTCCACCCCAGTGTTCGAACCTTTTCTTCCTGCACCCCAACAGGCCATTGTGCAAACTCGGCTGTGGAGTCCACGGACTTAGGCAATTTCCACGTTAGTGTGGAGTCCTGAAACACTGAGGCCCCAGCTCAGGCCTACAGCCCTCCCCTGGGCCCCTGTTTCAGCAGGACGGGCCGGGCAGTCCCCAGGGACACAGCTTCCAGCCAGAACGAGCAGGCTAACCCAGTTTCTGGTACAGATTAGGACGTCAATCTGGAGCGGCAATTAAGGGCTACTGGCAGAGTGGGCGCTGTGGCAAAGTCCACAGGCAAGAGCAGCTTGTCCGCCCAAGGTCTCTAAGGGCCTGAGGGGTGATCAGATGTCAGCTTAACTCCCTGGAGGCGCAGGAGCAAGTGGAAAACACCGTTTGACCGACAACTAATTTTCCCAACTGACAGATGATTATTCTCATCATACAAACGATTTTCTTTCCTTGGCAAATTGCTAACATATTCTCCCAAAGGGCGCCGTACCTGACGCGATGACCGTGCCGGCCCAGAGCGCGTTCTCGATGCTCAGACTCTCGCTGATCGGAGGGTCACTGTCCTCCTGCAAAAGACCAAATGGACACACGCTGAACTACAGAGGTTTGGGGAGAACCCGCTGGCAGTTTCCAGTCTGCTCCTCTCAAGACGGGAAGAGAGGACGACCCCCGTTTGGAAACCCCCAGCCCAGCCGGGAGAGAAGGGCTGAGCTTATAAAGCATCATCCGTGGACCTTTCACCCCCAAGGAAACACCTGAAAACGCTGGTTCATGACTTAAGGAACACTGAAGAAATGCTTTACAAGGTGAGAACCAGAATGCAGAGGAAACCAAACAGAAACAGCCCCTTGCTGGCCAGTCTAAGGGCTTACAGAGCAAGAGCAGACACCGTCTAACGTGGGTTCTATGAGTCTACTGTCCCGGATTCCTGGAACAATTCAAATCCAAATTTAATTTTTATTCTGAAAGGCTGGGAAGCAGCTTAAAAATTATAACCATGGTGGACAGGACTCGCAGGAATAAAGGCGGATGTGGTTCACGTGGAGGAGACGGACAGAGTAACCGCTTTTGGACACCAGCGTGAACGCTGATTCTAACACCACCTGGCTCGAAGCTGTCAGGTGATTCAAGCTGCGCAGAGGCCGGAAGAAAATCTCAGCGTGTCGATTTTACTAAGAAACACACGACAGCTTTCAAGGCGGGGCCTTCTTAAGGGAGCTGTACCCCACCTTGCGTAAAGCTATTCCCCGACCGACCGGCAACCCCTCGGCAGGCCTTCCCCGCGGACACGTGCTCCAAGCCGGGCGCTGGGTCAAGCCCGGTGCACTCACTCGGGTGAAAGTGCCCACGAAGTTGTGAATGTCGATGTTCGGCTCCTCCGCGTAGACGTACGAGCGAATCTGAAGGAGATCCTATTCGACAACAGTGTCGTTTCAGAGGCAAAACAAAGTCGGTGTCTGATTAAAGGGATTTCAGGAAGCACCCACTATTTTTCAAAAGCAAGTGTATTTTCCAAACAGGCTCTCAAAACCCCCGGGGGCAGGTGGGAAAACAGAGGGAAACCTTCCAGTCAGTAAGCTTAGCAGTCGCTGCCCACCGTATCCCAAGACAGCCTGGGACCCTGAAGTGAAGACTCTGCGCTGACCTGCGTTTGCCCAGCATTTCAGCATTTCCACAGCTCACTGCGGGTGCAGGTCCCCGTCCCCTGCAGGCTGCTTTACAAGAGTTGTTCCTACCGGTTAAAATACTCGCTCATTCAACAAACGGCGATGGGGCACCTACTCTGTGCAAAGCCTTGGAAAGGGCAGAGGGGTGAAAAAGTGAAGAACAAACACCTCGCACCCATGAGGATGGATGGCTACTGTCCAAAAAACAAAAAAATTAGTATTGGTGAGGACGGAGAGGAAACTGGAACCCTTGCGTACTGTTGGTGGGGATACAAAATGGTGTGGAAAACAGCATGATGGCTCCTTAAAAAGTTAAACACAGGATTACCACGTAAACAGTGATTCCACTTGAAGAATCGAAAGCAGGGTCTCAAAGAGATATCTGGACACCCATGTTCACAGCAGCATTATTTACACCATCCAAAGGGTGGAAATAAACCAAGTGTCCATTGATGGATGGTCAGTACACACAACAGACTATCACTCGGCCTTAAAAAGGACGGAAATTCTGACACGGGCTACAGCATGGGGGAACTGTGAAGATACTGTGCTAAGTGAAACAAGCCAGTCACAGAGAGACAGACACCACAGGGTCCCACGGCCTTGAGGCACCTACAGCAGTCATATTCGGAGAGACAGAAGGAGAATGGTGGTGGGCAGGGGCTGGGGGAAGAGGGGAAAGGGAGGTGGTGCTTAGCAGGTACAGAGTTTTGTCTTCTGTGATGAGGAGCCGTGGAGATGGTGGTGGTGGGTGTGCAACAACGTGAAAGTCCTTCACGCCACCGAACTGTCTGCTTAAAAATGCAGACGGTAAATTTTGTGTGTCTTCCGCCCCCATAAAAAAAGACTGGGGAAAACCTAATCAAGTGGCCAAATTCAGGCCACGATGCTGCTTAGCAACACGGGTATGGAGTGGAGCAGGGGCCACCGGCCGCGCTCTCAGCAGGCCCTGCGCTCCCTGCAAACCACCCAGGAAGCCCCGCAGGCAGATGTGTGTGCAGCGTGGCTTCTACGTACTGACAAAAGGCCCAGGGACACAAAGTGAAAAGAAAAAGCTGCAGAAACCACACTCCACCACCAAGTGTGCAGTTGTACGTTTGTAAGGAAGTGTGCTAAAAACGACGCGGAAAGTCACCACCGACTTCACACGATGCCCCACGGGAGAAGGTAAGCTCTGGGGCAGAGGCTGCGAGCAGCACGTTTCACTTTTTCCTGCAGAGCTCGCTAAACAATGTGAGTTTTTAAAAATAAATAAATAAATAAGAACATATTCACGTATGACTCAGGTGAAGCCTTCCACACCATTCTTTTCATCTATGACTTTGTCAAAACGCTGCTCCCCAATCACACCCCTTCTGCCCCTAAGGCTGAGAATTCCCTGGTGGCACAGATGGTGGCACCTTATCTGTCTCTGGACCCCAGCCCAAGCCTGGAGCAGGTGAACGTTTATGAAGCTGGGTGATGCCTCCAGAGGGCACACCAAGAAAGGAGCTCCACGCTGCAGGAACAGCAGCGCCTCACAATTCTAGACTCTTCCAGGCTGTCTCCTGAAGAGAGTGCCTCCAACCATGCTGGGGATCAGAGTCCTTTCTTTGGAGGAATCTTACCAGGAAGTGGAACATGTCACCCAGATAAAACCAGAACCCCCTTGCTGAATTAGCCCCATCTCAGGGGCACGATGGTGCCTGCAGCGACCTCCTGACCACAGTTAGAAACTCACCAGATTTCCTGGTCTAAAAAATAGTAATAACGCTGGTGCTACTTCACTTCCGACTGGCCAGGAGGAATCATTAGTCCCGTGGGCACGTGTATGGCTCCATTAACTCCACTGAGACACAGAACTTTCTCCTCACAGGATGTGGTCAGGAGCAGCATTAATCAGCGTGGCCACAAGCCCAGGAAGAGCTTCCGTGTTCTGCTTGGTCCGTTCAGACCACTACAGGACATGTCAGTCTCTGGGCGTTTAAATTACATTTCGTGATTCTGTAACTAGTCCAGAGGCCACGTCCAACCCACGTGGCTTGCAATTAAACTTACTCTTTGGCTCCCTCCCTACATCACTCTAGAGATTATGGCATGAGTGACATGGGGCTGGTGGGCAAGTGGGGGGCCCTGGGGAGCTCTGAGGGCCGGTTGGTTCCAACTACAGTGACTGCCCCCTTAGACAGGACCTGTGTGCTGTTCCACACACTGCTCTACACGCTGTTCCAGGCACTGGGCACACAGAAGTGAACACACAGGACAGAACCTTGCTTTCGAAGATACTGCCTTGAAGTGAGTGGAAGGGGGAGCGGTGCAAGGAGAGGGTAGGCAGGAAATGCGTGTCTGACGAGGGGACTCGCACACAAAACCCAGGAGATGTGCGTATGGTCGTTCCTGGTGGAGAAGAGCAAGGGCAAATGTCAGGGGGCAGAAGCACCCCTGACGGAGAGGCCAGGGTGGCTGCAGCCAGCGGGCAGAGGGGAGAGGGCAGAAGCCGAGGTCAGGGCCTGAGCAGAAGCACCAGGACCGCAGGATGGATTCTCAGTAAGCTGACATGCCCGTGGCGATTCCGAGCAGAGGAATGAGGTGCTCTGGGCTGTGTGTTTATTTTACACCAGGCACCTCACCAAGGAGTCTGAGCCTCCCTCCGAAGAGCCCCATCCCCACAGGCCGGGTCTGCGTCCACAAGGCCACTCTCCTTGGAACCAGGAAGTGCTCAAGGCTCTCCAGAACCCCCCTCACACCTGATGTCCCATGTCTGGCCCCTGAGGGGTCTGAGTTGGAGAGCCCTGCGAGGACACAGGTGCCAGCTGGTGCTTCTGCGGGGAAAGCTACTCACGGCGGCGGTGGGAAGCCTCTGCGTGCAGGCCACGGGGAGCCGAAGCTTCCAGTCCGTCTCCCCGTCCAGCTGATCCGTCCGCAAGAAGCAAGACCCTGTCGGGGGGAAGGCAGGTGTGGTCTACTCCCCTGCAATTCATGAATCCCTCCCGTGGTGGCGCTGAGCAGCTCCCGCTCCGGTCCTTGTGAAAATGGCCAGTACACAGCCAACGACAGAAAGGGACAAACAAATACCCGATGTCCCAGTTCCTCTGGAAGCTCTGGGGTCAAATCCTCACTCCACCGCCCACTCACAGGGGGAGGTCCGGCTGACTTCTTGACCGTGTGTCCTGTCCCCAAACTCACAAGCTTGCTGTAATGGATTCAGTGGGATGACTGCCCTCCCAGCACGGTGGCTGGCACGGGGTAACCATTTCAGCCTATTCGGGACAGGCGTTACAAGCCCCTTCTCAGGAACCAGACCTCCTGGGATCAAGTTCATGCTCCACCGCTCGCTACCCACCTGCCCCAAGGCAGTGACTTACACTCTCTGAGCCTCAGTTTCCCCGAGAGCACAAATGAAGACACTATGGCGCCAAACCTCGCACAGCGAGGGCTAAAGAGCTGATTCGTGCGAACTGCTCAGAACGCAGAAAGGACCACAGGGACCACAGACCGTCTGCGGTGATGACCGGCTCGCGTGTTCCACGCGTGCGTATTTCAGTCTGATGTACAAGTCTGAGCAATTAGCTCCATGTTTCAGCAGAGAATCTACTGAATTCTCTGACACTGCAATTAAGACTTCTGAGAACTTTCAGGAAGATCTCTCCTAATTTTTTTTTTTTAAAGCAGGAAAGAACACTCCTGGGACCCTAACCCATACCACATCATTTTCATGGACTAGGACACAAGAACCGATCTGCAAACAAAGCTACAGTATTTAAAAGAAGACTGCTTTAATTAAGCTGCCTTCCACCCCGCCTCCGGATTACTTAATGTATTATTAGTATAAAATGTCATCTGCACTTTTTATTCAATTCATGGTGAAACAGGCTGCTGCAACCTCAGAGGAATATGAATGCGAGTTTTTCCCGAGGCTCAAAGGCCTCCAATTGCGCCTAACTTGTGCCTAACAGGCAAGAGTGAAACAGCCTGTCTCCTCAGAACAGCTGAAATTTAAAAGTGAAATAAAAAGAAAGGAGATCTGAGTCAACTGATGGGGTGGACAGGCGGTGGGGCAGGCACACCGGGAAACATACTCGGCCTCCAAACCTGCGGACGCAGGACCCGTGGGCAGGGTGCGGAGGGCAGGCTGTCCTGCAACACTTCACATAAGGGACTTGAGCTCCCGTGGATTCTGGGATCTGTCGGGTGGGGGGTCCTGGAACCAATCCCCCTCGGACACCAAGGGACAGCTGTAACTGCAATGAGGAGGGTCTTGGAAGAGACTTGAGAGGTTCGCTCGGACAAACGGGCTGCATCAGTAAATACACTGACGAGCAGAGGCGACTACGGCCCCACCAGCCCCACCACTCACAAGCCAAGGAGGGACAGGCCACCAGCCCCTCTCCCCAGCGTCTGCACTGCCCCATCTCCTGACACATCTCCCAGTATTTCCTCAGAAGAGAGCTCATTTCTCTCTGTTTCCTCTTGTTAGACTCACTTCCTCATCCCGCCAACTCCTGAGGCTGAGCTTAATGCGGCCCAGAGGGAGAACCGTGGCCCCTGTGTGTGACTTTCCCAGCTGCGACTCAGCTTGGGGCCGACTATCTCTGTCCTGATCACAATCTACCAACCTGCCCTGCGTTCACCAAAAACCTTCTTTTTTTTTAATGACAGCTCTCTATTAAGAGAAACATTTTTAATTTGCCTCCGTGGCTCCAAAATGATCACCTAACTTCTGTTACATTTTCAAATGATTATTTTGCCAAATTACCACTGAAAGGTTAATGGTTATTTCTGAAATTGATCCCAGATGTTTACCGTTTTTTTCTGATGTCCTCAGGAAGATCATGTCTGCAGGGACCCGCTGGTTCTGTGTTGGGAACAGAAAAGTGTAACTGTGAAGACGGGTGTGCAAGGTTTCCGCCCCTGCCCCCCGGCCCCCTCGGTGGGAGGGGGGCAGCCCAAACCAAGAGCCCCTTTTAAGTTTCTGCCTCTATCAAAGACAGATCTGGGGATTTGTTTTGTTTTGAATCTGAAAAATCTTGCACGCTGCTGTTACATTACTAATCCCCTACTGAAATCTTATCTCTGTAAGAGAGTTTCTAGTCTTCTGGCGAATCCAACCATTACGTCCTGAAATTCCAACCAGAGGACCCGGGGGCCGAAAGCCTGCTCCCCTAGCCAGCTCTCCTCCAGGCTGCCTGCTGAAACTAAAGACATCCTTACGCTCGGCTCAAGCTTTCTGCTTCTACCAATTTTCCGGGTTGATGGTTGGCTTCGAGTGGGGTTTTAACAAGGAAGTCAAGGAGCAGGAGGCAACAGAAGCTGTTCTCTAAAAAAAGAGGGACGCCAGCAGCAGCCCTCGTTTCACTGTGAACATTAAAGTGTGTAATAACATAAAGAGGCCCGGGTGGTTCTTCAGAGCTGCCGCCCAGAACTTCACTCTACCTCTGATCGACTGTGAGGTCTCGGATTTAATCCTTTTAAAAGAGCACAGTTCATTTCCTGCAGAAACAAGCTACGATGCAATTCTCTTCGAATCAAATACTATTCCAAGACTCGACAGGGCCACCCCCCAAATCTAGTATCTTCCAAATGTACACATTAAAACGAGAGATCAGTGTTTGTTGAAGCAACAAACATACCAAGAATGCTATTTTTAAAATGCATTTTTAGCCTTTTCACTGTTCTCGCGTTACACTTAACCCCTACTCTTCATAAAATGACAGAAAAGCACAATGGTTAAGCCAAAAAGTACAGGCTAAAATTGTTCAAAAGGTAGATGACGAATATTTTTACATGCTCATGCAGGCAGCAGACTGCTAGGAAAAACTTTGATACGTTAAAAAAAAAAAAAGACTTCAAAACAATAAACATCAAACAGGAAATCAAAATGTGCGTTTGGAAGCAGGATTTCTGGTTCACCAGCACACAGAGACCTTGAAAACCTGCCGTGTGTGTGTGTCTCATGGGGAGGAGATGTTTCTCCCCAGGCAAGACTATTGGGTAGAATCCCAGAGAGCACACGTTCAGTTATTTACCAGACACACAAGTCACACGTTGGGATTCGTGAAGTGATGGCGGTGACGTCCCACGTGCACCCGCCCGCACAGCCACGGTCACACGCTGGGTGCGCCACCACTCACCTTTTCAACAATGATAAGGTCTCCAACTTGGATGCTGGAACTCTTCACCTTCACCGTCCCTGCAAGGAAACAGGCCCAGGGTACAACACGTCTGAATCCATCGCAACTCTGCACTCGCCTCTCGAGAGAGAGAATCTCTCCCAGAAGCACGTGCTCCCCCTCCAGCCCAACACACAGCATCTCCTGTCTCCCTGAGAAAAGGTTCATCTACTGCAGAGACCACTCCAAATCCCACCCTGTACAGCACTGCGTGACACACATCCCGCATGTCAGATCTTCTGTCTCAATGGTGCCTTCGAAGCTATTCTAACTTAGGATATTAAAGATTCATTCAGCCTCCAACACACACACACACAGAGAAATGAGGTAAAAAATGCAAAGTCAGATCCGCGGACGGAAGGTCAACACTTAAATTCTCACCACCGCCCAAAAGAAAGATGCTAACCCAGCATGACTTACTTTCTGTTAATTTGCAACTGCCGTACAGCACGGCTCATGTGATTACGGTCAGACCACACAGCTTTGGCTGGATGTGCACCTGGGGAAACGGGAGCAGCCAACACTAAGCACTAAGTCCGAGCTAAGCACTGCACAGATCCTGACATCCTGACGGCTTTATGTGTCCTCTCAACAGCCGTCAGAAGACGCTTTATCCCTCGTTTTCAGACAAGGAAAGTCGGCTCAGAGACGCCCCCATCCTGCCCTAGTCTCACAGGCAGAGCAAGCCGGCACCAAGAGTCACACCCTCATCTGACTCTGGAGGCTGGGACGAAAGAAGAGAACTCAGTTCAACTTGAAAAACACCTACTGAAGGGCCACATTCTGGGAATTCAAAAATCAAAGACAGTCCCCTTGCCCTAAAAAAAAGCTCACAGTCTCCCACAGGAGGTGACAAGGCTGTCCTGTAACGAGCAGGACAGCAGACAGGCCAGCAGACAACCTCAACTTTCCCAACAACTGTTCTCCCCAAAGGCCGATGGTCTTCCGCGCTTTCATACTTTAAAACGTAAAAACTGCTCTTGGCTCCCAGGCCATATCAGAAAAAGAAAAGTGGAGGGCTCTATTTGGCCCGCCAGTGGTGGTCTGCAAACCCACGAGCTGGTGAGAAAGGCAGCCAGACAGATGCTGTTGGTGCAAAGCAGGGTGTGGACGGGTGGGAGTGGGTCTCGTGTGGGAAGGGACCAGAAAGGAAAGAGACCTCCGCCTCTGAAGGAGGACGGGGAACAGGGCCCAGCACACAGAGGGCGCGTGCTTATCCACTCAATAGTCAAGCACCGTTAACTGAAGGCCTGCTGCGGGCCAGGTCTTCCGAGGGCGGGGACACCTCGGCCTCACTCTAGTGGAGGGAAGCAGGCAATAAACAAATAATGAATGAGTAGGACGGGGTGTGGGGAGGTACCAACAAAGGCTTCACAGGAGAGCTGAGGTCAGTATTAACCAGATTAGGGATGCTGGTTACCAGCATCAGAGGAAAGGAAGGCATGAGACAGCAGAAAGCGGTGCACAGGGACAGTATGTGCCTGTGTGGGGCCGCAGGCTGGAGCTCCTTTAGCAAGACCGGAAGCATCACATGAACAGAAAGAGATGAAGGGCTAGTGGGGCCGGGTGGTCCAGCGCCCTGTGAACAGGTCTGTAGAGGAGGTGGGGCTTTATTCTGGTGATGGGTCAAATTCCCACACGAGGGAGCAACACAGAAATCTTCATGTTTTTGGTAATAAGCCCATTTAACATTCAGCCGAGAGAGAGAAAAGAAAAAATAATGACTCTCAGTCCTCAGTATACACCCCAGAGCAAGGGGGACCCGTGTATCATGCACCTGCTGCCCCGCGCCGTGGACTCATTCACTCAACAAATACCCACCATCCACCGACTAGGAACTAGTGCTCGTTTCTTTAGTTTTAAACAGAACTTAAAGACACTAGTGAAATAATCTATGTCCACAAGTCTAGATTTCTACAATTTTCCACCCAATTTTACACTTTTCGCATAATTTAGTGCCATGGGTCTTTTTAGTAACTCACCACCATAGAGATGTTCCAAAGCGTCCCAACGATTTCAGTTGAAACAACTCTTTCTAGTAAGTTCTACGGGGTTTGATTTTTAACTAATTTCTGTACTTAACCAAATGTTACCATAACGACAACATGAGCAGACCTGACGCTAAAAGGGTAGCCCTGGAACATGAGGACTTGTAGAAACACACAGCAGACGGAGCTGAGCTGGACCCACCCTCAGCTGCTCTAGGACGGCTAGACCCTCCCTGTTATAGCATCACCACCTACAAAGTGAGCATCTGATGGGGCCTCGTTTTCATAAAACACAAATTCAACCCAACAACCTGACTCCAGAAGTGCTCCAGAGAGACCTACTAGCCTTATAAGCATTTGTTATGTCGATATATTTACAGAGGGAACGGAGAACATCCGCTAATTCTAACAGTCAGATCGTTAGAAATGGGTGAATGCACAGAAGGTTCCACACGCGGAATTCTTTTCCTGCCTGGAATTCTTTTTCTTCTTGTCCCCACTAGGGGGCGACAGGAAGACTCCACGCAGACACACTGCCCCTTCTGGGGAGTTTATCCGCCTTCCTCCAAGGAGGATCGTAAATCCAGCACGGCCCCAGGGCCAATGAACTTCTCCACCACCTGAGCTCACCCCAACTTTCCCAAACATAAATTTACACATTGTCTTTGATTTTATGACTAAAGTGTATGCTGGTGGCCTGACCCCAAACCATCACTGAGCCTGTGTGCTGATCTTCAAGACCTACTTACAAGTTGTCTCTTAACATCTAACTCAAAAAAAGAGCACCATTATAATTCTTACTAAATAGTAACTACATGTGGATACATGTGTGTCTGTTCCTGGGCCGGAGGACAAAATCAGGAGGGTTATACTTAAAAGGGTTGATGGTGATTCTTCCTGGGGATGGAGGGGGCTAACCCCTTTCTTTGGCATCTATACTTTCTAACTTCTTCACAGTGATTTTTTATAATAAGCACGAGGTGCTCTTCCATTAAGAAAAAAATAAATTAAATTAGCTCCAACTTTTAAGTGACCAGGCCCAGATTTCTCCCCTCTACAACAGAGTCCTGATTTACGATCGGTGAATTTGAACTCTGCCTCTCCGTCCATCTGCTCTACCTCAACAAAAACCCCTTTAATCCGCTGTGTTTGCAGAGCAGTTTCTGACTGACCCCAGCCGGCCGAGCCCTCCTACTGTAACTGACCGTCAGCCACAGGCCTCCGGCTCCATCCGGGGAGGAGGCAGCGGGAGCCACACGGCCACCAGGTCACAGGGCTCCTCGGCCACCACCCCTTCATTAGCATTTTAGCATTTGGTGGGGATGAGCCTCGGCTTTGCAGTTTCCACAAAGGGAGACCCTTGGACTCTCCCCCTTCTAGACAAAATAAAACCAGAAGAATGAAAGGAGAAAAAGCAACAGGAAGGAAAGAGATGGGAAGGCAGATGCCGGCATTTATATTCCAACACTCCCTGGGGCTTTTTGGCTGGTGACACCTGAATAAAACATCCCCCTCTAAGGAGGCTGCAGGCTGGGAGGGGAGGCCCAGCCAGAGCGGGAGGAAGAGGGAGAGAAAGGGGACCCAAGCCAGAAGTGCGGCGCCCAGCATTCAGCAGCTGGGATTAACTCGAAGAACCTAGAAAACTCTTAAAACTGTGGAAATGGCTCAAAACATACAATCTCTAACCTTATATGCACCACTGTCCTGAGTTTTCTACCAATGTTTTTGCAAAAAAAAAAGGAACAAGATACACCCGCACTCTGCTCCCCAGCTTCCCAACAGAGGAATCCGAGAAATGAAAAACCACTCCTCACCCCCCCCACTCCAGACCTCTTTTCTCTTTTGGACCCTCTCACACCCACTCTCCAACCTCCAGCCTCTGGGATTCTTAAATATCTTCGCAGGAACTCTGCAGAAGCTGAGGAAGAGATTTTTACACAAGTGACGGGAAGACTCTCCGCTGGCCACACCCTCCATCACAAAGTGCCTCCCATAAAATACATGCGGCCTGTTCACATTTCCCCAGGTCACCCGAGTCACCTCTGAGCCAGGGTTTGTAATGGGGAACAAACTTCCAATTACTAGAGCTGTTTATTTCCGCAGAGATGGACCCCAAGCCTTTCATAAGCAAACCTATTGAGCCCAAATCATGCTTTTCATGGATGACAGCTTCAGAATAAGGGCAGTTTGTCTACACCGCAGAGAGAAACCAGATGTTTCCCTTGAGTTGAAACAAGCAAATGACAATTCAGTCAAACTGCAGAACAGTCCAAAAAAATTTTTTTAACTCCGGGGCACTAATACATGTGGGCCAATTTTTTGACCCCCCCATACCCCCAGCTACACTTCTCTTTTTCATTGTGCGAGCAGGACGCTGATTGCCTTTGTAGACCTCTAACAGCAACCACCGTGCACTAACCCTGGTTAATGTACAACTCTTTAACTCGCACTCTAATCTGACTGTGACAGTGATGAGTTGTAAATTCTACAGCATGTGTACATTTCCTGGGCTTGACACGAAAACGCCTCTGCAGACCCGGCAGAGTTCATAGGTTGAAAACTGAAGTTTTCGTGTTCTAATTGGGTCGGCCGCATTCCCCAAAGCCTAAGAAAAGACTGTGATTTGCAAACAGGCAAAGGATGGGAAAGTATTATTATAAATTCCACAAGCCACTTCCTGGGGCTTTTGTTTAAAATAGCGGGAACTTGAGAAAGGCTGAAGTTTAAATATAACAAGCTTATACCCAACAGAGGCTTTTAAAATAAACATATAAATGGTCCTCCCCTGCTCCTGGTGCCCAATAATGATGAAGTGGACCAACACCCTCGGCAGGGGGAAAACACCTTTTGGGAAAGATAACAGTGCAATTTGCATGTGAGATTTTTTTCAAGGTTTTTTTTTTTAAATAATTAAACAGTAGATCAGTTCACCAGTGATCTGTAATAAAGTGAAACTGAGTACTTTGAAAAAATAAAAAGAACCTTATGGGTCTGAAATAACAATTTTGCATCTGTCAGAGAATGTATGAGAAAACCTTTGGCAAGATCTGTTTTAAATAAGACTTGTAAAAGCGAATGCCCTGAATCTTAATGAGGGAACCTTGGGAAGGGGAATTCTTTGCTTGCTGAGCTGTATTTGTGGTCCTCAGTAAGGGCCTCAGCAGTCCTGTGGCTGCAGGAATATCAAAAAGACCATCGCTGTGCAATGGAAATGCTTATGCCAGTTATAAAATTCTGGTTTTTGAAGTGAAAAAAAAAAGTGAATGAAGGGCTGCAAATGGCAAAATATCCTTCTTTCTTATAAGTGAGTTGTATTCCATTTTATACATATATACATATAGACACATGCTGCATCCTCTTTATCCATCCATCTATAGATATGCAGTTAGGATGCTTCCGTATCTTGGCAACTATAAATAATGTTACTGATTATAGCGGGATGTGTGTGTTTTTTAATTAATTCTTATTTTATGGTTGGCTTTATTCCTTTGATAACTATGTTAAGTTTGACAAGCTAAAGCTCTAAACGTTCTTAGAAACAATGAACAGTGCATACATGTAGATTTGTTTAATATGAGCAATACATTGTGTATATGTATTTACATGCAACATACTGTATACGTGCAGTCAAACTGTAACAATTCTACCTAATAAAACTGAAAAATGGGAAAAATCGTCACTATAATTCTCTAAAAAAAAAGCATAAAGCTCTTTTTAGTGTTACCTCACGTCTGAACAGAGTTCATACTTTGAAAACATAAACGGTACTGATGTTTAAGAACACAGAGTTTGAGTTTAGCTAATTAACTATTAGCTAATCGACTCCCCATTACTGAACACACGTTCCCTGCACTATCTTACCGGCTCCTGGTGAACGCCAATGGAATACAACTCCCTAAAAAAAACATGTGCATGTCCTTAGACCTCAAAATTCAGTCACATTCATTGCAATCCTAAACAGTGGTGCAAAGTGGATTTTGAATTAAACTGGAAAAAAAGATGTCACTCTCCAATGGAAGTGAGACCCTGGAGGTTATTCTGTAACTGGGAAAGGTTTAACAGAGCACAGTGGAGGAACCACCGGGAAAGCTGTGTTTTTTTACACGACAGATGTACTGAAAAGCTGAAGACAGGAGGGATTCTCTCCGTTTTACATAGACCTTCGGCTTATGGCTTATGGTTCACCATGCGCCCAGATGTCCCCAGCAGGAAAGAAGCATCAGCGATTGTGTTAATTATGCTTCTGTTTGCACTTTCTTTCAAGGCTAATTATCCGCTTGATTCATTTAGCCCCTCATCACAAGTTAGTCCTGGAAAACATTCCTGGTATGAAGACCCATGGAATTCATCTTGTGAAAATGCAAATCCAATTGCCCTCACCACCTGGGATACTCTAGGCAGACACCACCCCCCCATCCCACCCCCAGAATTAAAGTTTAGGTTTGGGGAAGACATGTGTAAAGAGAAATAATTCGTTTGCTAATTATTCTTTTCTGACCCAGCCCAAATCTTTCAAGTAACAAAACAAAGTTCAGCTGGGTCTGCTACTACTTCAACATCCTCTCTTCTTTGGCTTTGGGGTTTCCAGGGCCACTGAATGCTATTAATTTGGAAAGACAGCCCTACGATTAAATTTGCAAAACTGATAAAGGTCTAAGACCCTCTCTTAAGTCTCCTGTGATATTTAAATGTAGATTTCAAGCGGGAGGAGACAGGGTGCTTTTACTCATCCTAAAACATCCATCAACAGCTTGTCCACCTTAGAATGAGGTTGGACTGATTTCTTTGGGTTCAGAAATGTGTTTTTAAGGGACTTTAATCTAAAAGTCCTTCTGGAAAGCATATGTGTTAAGGCTGAACAGAGTGGCAAATCACTGAGATACTCCACTTACACATGTGAAACTCAGCTCCCGGCACAGACTGGCACCCAGACTTGGTTTCACAGACAGACAAGCTGGGGTTCCCATCACAGCTCCACCCCTTAACTGGCTACATCATCCCAGACCTGACACTTCCCCTCTCTAAGCCTCAGCTCCCTATGTGTAAAAGCGACTTCCACAAGGCTGTTTAAAAAATTACAGAGCAGACCTCGTCCAGCACCTCGCTGGCTTATGGTAGGTAAATCTTTCTTCATTTTTTTTCCCCTCCTGCTTCCCAATTTGGACAGCATTTTTTGGACAGTTCCAATGTCATCCTCTCTCTGCAGCATGCCTTGGTTACAGGTTCCTGGATCACAGAAAGAACTCCCCCAGAGTCTCAGGTCCTCACTGGCCTACACGGACTCTTCTTCTGTTTTTCCAGGAAAGAGAGGCTCAGGATCAAGGCCAAACTGGGAAAAACAAGATGGAGCCAGAAGTTGGGGTTCCGTCTCCGTAATCCTAGCCATCAAACCTGTGACCTTCGGAGAACCCTTTACCAGGGCCACTTCATGGGCATGTGATCTGGGTACTGGCACGGGGCCCTGCGCTCAGAGGGGCCCATACTTGGTTCCATGCCCTGCTGTCACCATCTTGGAATTCTGAGTAACTTCTGAACAGGGGCCCACGCATGCTCATTTTGAATTAGGCACCTCAAATCGTATAGCCAGTCCTGCTTTCCTCCATCCTGTAAGACTAAGGGTGCAGGTCATCTCTTCCGGGAAGATGTCATCAGCTCCTCTCTGATGGCCTCCCATAACCTCTGGCTCATACCTCCATTTATTCACCCACCAACATTCAGTGAACCCCTGCTATAATACCATCAGCACTGCCTTTCTTGGGCAAAGACCAAGCAAGTCCCAGCAGAGTGCTAAATTCTTCTCATGCAAGAGATATACAGCAACTCTCCAAAGCAGGCGCTATTATTATCCCAAATTTCCTGACAAGCTAAGGGACCCGCCCACACAGCAGGGAGGAGGTGGAAGCAGGGATCCTGAGTCCAGGCACCAACTCAGAACCACTACTTCCTTCAACTGCCAGACACTGTGCTCAACCCAGGAACCCAGTCGTCGAGAAAGGGGACATTCCTGATAAGGGCCACAACACTCTTACCACTAAAATACAATTACTAGTTACATTTTTTAATCCTCCATTTACCTGCCTGGATACCTCACTGGACCATTAATTCCCTGAAGCCCTAGCCCCTCATGTTGATCTCTGTAATACAGAATCCTATCACAGACTTGGGGAAGGATGGCAGCTCAAATACCCTTGAAGACTGAATAAAAGGTCATTTCTAAACGGAGGCTGATTTTATTATTCAAATACTTCTTATTAGCTATGAAAATTACATTAAAAATTAATCCACTGGAATGTTGTTTTAGATGCACCTTGAATAAAATAAGATGACCTAAAATGTTGGAAGCAGCAATTTAAAAAAAAAAATATATATATATATAGCATAAAAACAGCATCCATTTTTCCTCCCATTGGTGCATTCCTTATTTCAGGATTTTTAGTTCAGCTGTTTAAAATCCATTTTTTTCCTCAAAGTTCAAAATTTGTTCAATTTGATTAACATCATGCCTCTAAAATTTTGGCAACATCCCCGAAACTGTGCCACTGGCATCCTTGAAACTGTATTCCTGCTATGTCATGAATCTAATTTTGAGACACCAGACAAACACAAATTGAGGGATAAGTACAAAGTATCTGGCCTTGTCCTTTTCAGAAATGTCAATGTCATAACAAAGAAGTCCCGGGCGCTCTGCCAGGGTAAAGGAGGTTAAGGAGAAAAGACAACTAAATACAGCTGGCAAACCCGTACTGGTTCCTGGATGAGGGGGGAAAAAAAGCCACTAAAAACCATTTTATGAACAAATGGCAAATTTTGAGTACAGAGTACAGGTGAGATTAACAGTAGTGTACTGATAAATTTCCTGGTTTTGAAAATTATTCTCTGATACCTGAAAGAAATGTCCTCCTAGGAATTAAACACTGAAATATTTAGGGGTTAAAAGGGAATGATGTCTGCAACTTAATTCTCCAACGGCTCAGAGAGGGGGCGAACACTAAAAAGCAAACGCAGCCAAGCGTTCAGCGATCGATGAATCTGGGTGAAGGGCAAGTGAGAGTTTCCCACATGATTTCTGCAACCTTTTTGCTACTTAGAAATGATTACCTGCCCCCAGCATTTTAAGTGTGTCGGCACAAGTACTGCTATTATTAATCAGGAAACGATGCAGCAGGCAGGTAAACACCACAGCCTATACTCTCTCCTGGTCAAGGACTTGATGCTTTGATTTCCCAACTTCCTTGAACTCTGAAAAGTGCTGAAGAGTGCATTTTACGATGCCACGTGATGAAGAGAGAAAACAGCCCCGTGCGGATGTGCACATACGTACCTCGTTCCCTTTTTGCCTCTGAACTCACTAAATGCAGATCCCGGTGAAAAGCCTCACCCAAGAAAATATTATGAGGTATCTGAACATCAAGGTTACAATGGGCTTCTTTCTCTTCCTCTCTCTGAAATTTTCCCGTTTGGGCTTCTGAGTCTGGCCCTTCCCCCCAAAGGGGATCAAGTAACTAACCTCCCCTCCATCACTTTCCAAGTCGACAGTTTCTTCAGCGCTTTTTGGGGGGGCTTTCAAAACAAATGGCAGAGCCAGGGTCTGGGTTAATATTCAGAACTCTGCCCAGTGTTCCCCTACGGGTGGATTGGCATGACAATGGAAACCACGGGCCACAAAAGGAGACCAACAAAGGAAGACAAAGTTTCTAATGCTAGAGCCATCTGCCAATTCTCTTCAGGCTCTTTTCAAGACCTGGGGGAAGTTAAAGCAGGGGCTGAGAAGGGGGTCTGCAGGGGAGGGCAGAAAAATCATTCACAGGAAAAGCAATTGCAATATGAAAAGAACCAAAGAAGGTTTGGAGCCGGATAGATGAATGAATGGAATCCCAGGACCCCTCCTCCTGAGCTCTAAATAGACCCTCCGCATCCTCTCTGATGGGGCTTTTGTTGGTTGCCAAGCATCTTAAACGTTATAGTCAGAATATGTTATTAAGGGAGGATTTAATATACACGAACCACAAAAAAAAAAACACCCTCCAGACGGGTCCTCTGATTACCCACGTAAAAAGCCCAAGCCACCTGCCTCTGCAAAGATTATGCTGGGTTTTCTTTCTTTAGTGGCAAAACATCCTAAATACAGTAGTTTAGCAATAACAAAGCACTACCGTACCAACTCTAAATCCCCTCCTTCTCCCAAGGACTTGCAACTTTTAAGACCACCGGCTACGAAAATCTGTTTAAATGCACTAAAACAAAATATTTCCATGCCCTCCAGGAAATTTTTTTTTTTAATTCTGGAGCCTTAAATATATTTTCCCAATATTTTTCCTAGTAGGAAAATTCTCCTGAAACCCCTGGAACCGCAGGCGGACAGCTTCATCAGAAGACTAACACGCTTACCATACAGCAGCTCACACTCGGGCTGGGCGCAAGCTCCCACAGGCAGCTATCTCGCTATCTCTTTCAGAATTCTCAGTTTCCTGAAGGTAAGGCACAGCTTTTATTCCCCTCAACCCTTCCCAAAACGTTATTAATCCCTGAACGGGATCTGTAATCTTAGGGAACTTCAGGTCACATTCTTTCATTTCTGAACACAACCTCACAGGAAATGTATCTACTGCAGAATTTGTAGTTGGAAACAGAAGTCGACACTGACTAGGTTGTTTTGTGCATTTTCGATGGTGTATTTGAAGGCATTTTTTTTTTTAATTTCAAAAATTAAAGGTTACCCTGTCATTTCTCTTTGGGTCAGACGGTTAACTCTCCACTCTTCAATTTCGAGGATTTATAAAATGCCTTCAAAGAAACCTTCACAGATGCAGTATTTATCACGTAAATCTGTGCCTCCTTAAAAACTAACACTGCAAAGTCGTAACATTATTTCTGTCATGTTGGAAGAGTATCTTTTAATCAAAGCTGTGCTCCCCTGGAAACTCATGTAGGACAGACCGCAGCCTCCACATGCTCTCCATCCCACCTCAGCCAGCCCGGCAAAAGGGGTGAGCAGCAGAGGATACCAAGTGCACAGAACTAAATTCCAGGTTGACGAGGCACAAGTCAACGGACAGCACTGGCTCTAAGAGGGCAGTGGCAGACCAGGGAGGCAGCCGGAGTCCCCCCAGGCCCAGGGCACACGTTGGCCTCCCTGATGCTGGCAACCAAGTGTCCCACCACGTGGCATCAGCACACCCACCAGCCCCAAGCCTTGAACTCTGCTCCCTGACTGTCAGCAGGCCTGTGATTGAGTCGCAACCCAGTGCCCCACCCCTGGGGCAGGGCAGCAGGAGGCAGCCCCAGCGGAGCCGGGAGGCTGACCTCTTGCTGTGAGCCGGCTGTAGACCTGGGAGTTGACTTCCTTGTCCCGAATGTAGCATCGGATCTCCTCCACCGCCTCCCGGATGATGGTGACGGCCAGCACGAAGCCCTGCAGACAGAGGGAGACAGGGTGAGCCCTGCTGAAACCCACCTTCCCCTCCTGGAGCCAGGCACGGAAAAGGCCAGAGGCCCCTAGGGAGGGTAACAGGGCAGGACCTGCTAATTATTCCAAATGCATAAGCCCCAGCAAGGCCAGCTCTCTGAATCTCACACCCTGGAGAAACCCTCGCTGACATGCGTGTACAGGGATGTTCCCATTCACCACTGCCACCGGGTTCCTAAAAGTGAAAAACAGTAACACCAGAACCGTCTGTCCACAGGCAAGGGCAAGGTGACCTCCAATGTTCGTATCTCACGTGCCTGGTGCCATTCGAAGTGGTTTACCTTCCTTAGTGCAGCTCATCACCGAGCTTGCCAGGCTACAGTGAAGAAACTGAGGCACACAGAGGCTGCGTGATTTCTTGCCCAAGGACATAAAGCTCGTAAGTGATGATGCAGGACATTTACCTCCAAGGTCTTTGCTCGTAACTGCCACAATGTTCTGCATCTGGAGAAACTTGGGTGAGTGGAGCCAATAAGATGGACCACCAGGACACAAAAGGAGACAGATCCCTGTTTGTATTGACCTGCCAGTAGGGAAATCAACCCTTCGGAACATAACAATATAACATTGTTCAAATAAACATCAACAGAGATTCCACGCACTGTTAAAGATTTTCCAGTGTCCTTAACTATTGGTTAGATTCCTCTGGAAGGCTGGGGACTTGGATGGGGTGGGGACTTCAGTCTTACCTGTAATGTTTTAAACTTCTACAAAGAAAATTAATGTATTAATTGCATAAGTGCCTAATAATAATAAAAAATTTTAAAGAGCCCGACCTTCTCAAGTCAGATACCCCAACTCACAAAACCTGGCAGGGGCCCGTATGTGAGTCACCCCGTCGCAAGAATCGATTTCCATCTAGGTTTTTCCTCTTGTCTCAATAAAGGCAAGAACAGTCATCCGTTTTTCTTACAAAATACCCTTGTCATCCCTCCTTTGAAAGTCATTTTTAAAATGCAGAGCACAACTGGTTAGCAGCAGTGCATTCTCTGAGGATTTCATTTTCACACTGTTTACCCCATGAAATATATTAGCTCCAATTCAAAGGTTTTAAATCTCTTATGTAAATCTAGCCAGAGATGTGCTGCTTTGTGAAACTCCTCCAGAGGCTCACGCATCTTCACAATCAAAGGATTACTCCTGTTTCCAATCAGATGTAAAGTACACACTGCAGCCAAAGCAAAACTGGTACCTTTCAGAATAAAAGCATAACCAGACCACATACGGAGGTGAGAGAAAGCCCGTTCTGGACAAGCACAGACCAGGTTTCCAGAACCCCCGCCCATCCCCCACGCTGCTGTTTTGTTCTGGGCCAGAACCCAGGTTTTTGTTGTTTGTTTTTTCAAATGTTCCAGTTTCTGTTTCTCTCTGCATGGGCCTGGCTGAATTCCACTGATGTCAATGGGAAGTGTGTGCTCATCACAAAGACAGGAGCCGCCAACCTCCCTGCTGCAAATACCACCTCCTACATCACCCTATCTATGCACAACCCCCCCCAAAAAAAGTTCTCATTAATCCCAGAGGATTTGCCACCTCTTAAGCTAGAAATTGCTTTACAAAGAGATGCAAATGTAGTCCATAAATAAATCCCAACTGTCTGGCTTCGGCTTCGGAGGTCCTTAAGAGCCACGGATACTGAGAAAGCAGCCTGAATGGGGGTGGGGCGTTGTCTGAGCCTAGAAGCAAATCACCGGTGGTGGTGGTGAACAGACATGCAATTCTGAAGGTGCTAAGGCTCTTCTGTAAAGTTGTACATCAAAAATAGATTTACTAAAATAAAATAGATATACTAAAGCAAAACTAGTCTATGAGAGAAATCAGAAAAGCAGTTACCTCTGGTTGGGGAGGGGGCTGACTGGACAGGGGTAAAGGGAACTTTCTGGGGTGATGGAAATGTCCTATGTCTTGATTGAGGTGGTGTTTACATGGGCGATGACACATGCCAACACACACTGAGTTGGAAACATAGTATCTGTGCATTTTATAGCATGTCGATTGTATCTTAATAACAAAAAAAATAACCTAGATTTGTTATTTGGTCTTCACATAATGTTATGGATTATTTCAGCTGTCTCCTAAGGAATTTCTCCCTCTAATACATTGGTACCAAGGAAAAAGTTACAGGCTAAAGCATAATCCAGACAATGAACAAGGTCACTAGTACCGGAATTGTAAAATTAAAAGGAGAACGTTTCCTGAGAATCTCCTATATGCCAGGAGCTATTTGAAGCATTTTACTTGCTGCACCTCACTGAACCTCCCGACAAGCCAAGGCAGTAGGTATGATCGCCCCTACTTTCAGGCGAGAAGACAGAGGCTCAGAAGAGCTTGTTCCAATCACACAGCGGCTCAAACTGCAGCCCAGGCAGCACCTCAACCATCTGGCCCCACAGCCCTCATTCTGAACCACTGCGTTTGTGGCTGGGTTTGAAATGAGAGGACTTCCAGGGTGGTCAAGAGACATTTCAAAGTGTATCTTAGCCAAAACCTGGAAACTGATTCTCTACGTAAAAATCTAGGGGGTTTAGGGGCAATCAGCCTCAGTCGCCTGGAAACAAAGGCTGTCTGATTTGCCTTTGACCTCAAACTCCCCTCTCTGCAGCTCTTGGAAAGAGAAATAGAACTTGTACAAAACAAGCATCTTCTCCCATCTCTGAACAATCACCGGAGACTCTGGCTGTAAAAGGGGCCAGGAGGCAGGTGGAAACCTCAGGAATGCCGGAGGCTGCTGGACACCGGCCCTCTTCACTCCATAGCCAGTCACCGGGAAGCCAGGCGATTCAGCCGCTTGCACCAAAAATCAGGCTTCCTGGAAAGTTTCTCCTGGAAACCCAAGGAGAAACCCTTCAGCAAGGAGACACAGGCTAGAACTAGGGCCAGGACCTCTTCAGAAGGGTGGGAGCCCTCCAGGTCACCTCGGCCCCCACGCTGCACCCCACTGCGTTTCCTGGGGGGCTTCTGCAGACCCTGGATTCAGCATCATCGGTGCTGAGGTACAGAATCCATACCAGGAACGGAAAAGGGCACAGCACCTGCCATCAAGTCACTCAACACTTTGATACTCGGTGACCAGCCCCAAGACCCAATATGGCCTCCCCTGTGGGAGGGAGCAACTCTGTTCCAACTGGTTTCAAACATCCTGAACGCACACCTAATCTACGTAGTTTCCTATGACCCTCCAGCTTCCAGAAAGACACGGAGATGACTTAAGACAGAGGTCTCTGTACATTAAGATCAAAAACATTTAAAACAATCAAAGGCAACTCCAAGCTCCACAGATAACCACTAGCTTTGGTTAGGTCTGGAAGAAGCTTTCAGACCTCTATGTATTTACATACACATTTACATGCAGAAATATCTGCTGTGGGGGGAGAGGGTCATAACAATGGGAGCACAGGTCCACGTTCTTTTCATGTAAAAAAGGATCCTGATTCACATCGTCTCCGTGTCAACGTCACTGGCACGATTTCACGGTTTCTAATTCCCGGGCAGCATCCCATGGTTTTGCTAGACTAGTGTCAGGTAACTATCCACAGGCATTTGTTTGCTTCCAGAGCTTTAGTGCCCTAAACCACGACGCAGTGGATATCCTTATATATACACCCCACTTCCCCACCAAAGCCCTTTCTGATATTCCAAGGTCCAGTCCTCAGAAAAAGACGAGTCTCCGTCTCCGTGCGACTCCAGGTCCTCTTCACACCCTGGCACCATCTCAGTGACGTTTCTTACTCTCCTTTGCTCAAAGTTCTGGTTTATCGAGTGAGGGATCATTTTCTCTACCAGTCTGTTTTGCCTCCAGCCCATGGGAACCTCCAATAACCACCCCTGGAAGAATTCAACAGAGCTGACCTCTTTGCAACCCAACTGTTTCTCAGGCATATAAATTCCTGCATAATTCCATCTTCTCTTAGTTGCACCTATGTGAATCTTGGTTAACAGAATGGAAAACTTACGCCAAAAAAACAGCTGAAGTCCCCTCTTCCCACACAGATGCCAATAATAATATAAACAAGGCTGTAAGGGTGCTAATAGGTCTGTACCCCAAAAATTGTCTGGATGATGGGTTTACACGATGGGCTGGGCAGATGAATAAACACCATGAGGGGTGAGAGCACAGACCAGATGTCATGCTTGAGAAAACAAAAGGCAGGGAGCGGGGAGACACACAGCTGTCTTCTCCAAAACCGTGGGATCCTAACTTATAAAACTATGTATTTAATAACAGAGACTCTACCGTAACGTAAGTTAGGGTGTATATAAAACAGAGGCACATGTAAGAAGGAACGAAAATGGACCTCTTGGGTGGCTGCACAGCTGGGCGTTCTGTTGTTCTTCTCCTTCAAATTTTTCTCCAGTAACAGTGAGTCCTTTTATAATTGAAAAAGGAAAAGGGGGGGGAGGGTATAGCTCAAGTGGCAGAGCACACGCTCAGCATACACATGGTTCTGGGTTCAATCCCCAGTACCTCCTCTAAAAATAAAGAAACAAGTAAAGTTTATAAAAAAGAAAAGAAAAATGAACAGATGCCACTTTAGAGGCAATAGAGCAGCAAGATCTGGATTGTGGGACAAGACTTAAGAGATGGGGTCTGGTCACCCCACAGTCCCAGTCCAGGGTTCTGGAGTCCAGAAGGCACCAATGTGAGGTACCAAGGAACTCCCTACACCCTCAAACTGGCAGCCTGCAGACAGACCACCGGGAGAGGGGTGTGTTCAATCCACACAGCACTTTATCATTTTTAAAATGAGTTGTCAACATCTAAAAATCAAGAGAAAGAAATGCTGGAAATTAGAAAAAAGTATTCAGAACTGTGCTTATCTTGTAATCCTTTTTTCTAAAAAGGAGTATTGAGGAGCAAGGAAAACACAAGAATTTTTAATCTATTGTTGTATATAAATTATACTCAATTAAGAATAATTACAGTATATGAAATCGCTCATATGTGGAATCTAAAAAAAAAAAAAAAAAAGAACATAAATACGAAATAGAAACAGACTCACAGACACAGAATACAAACGTGGTTGCCAAGGGGCAGGGGGTGGGAAAGGACAGACTGGGAGTTCAAAATTTGTAGATACTGACAGGCATATGTAGAATAGATAAACAAGATTACACTGTATATAGCACAGGGAAATATATACAAGATCTTGTGGTAGCTCACAGCAAAAAAAAGTGATAATGAATATATGTATGTTCATATATAACTGAAAAATTGTGCTCTACACTGGAATTTGACACAACACTGTAAAATGACTATAACTCAATGAAAAAATGTTTAAAATAAAAAACAAAACTCATCTTCAAAAAAAAAAAGTAAAATTTTCTGGGATGTGAATCTCCCTCCAACTAGTTTATGTATCCATGGGTGACTATTAAATAATGCTGAGACAGCTTTCAAAAAAAAAGAATAATTATGGTAAATGACAGAAGCACGTCCAAAAAAAAGTTATTCGTTGTTCGTAAACTTTGTCAGAATGAGAAAGAAATGAAAAGACAGTGTTCTGCGGGGCAGAACTGGACAAGAGGGACATTTTTATATCTTTCCTGAATCATGTGACTGTATTACCTTTCAAATAACTATACTTTAAAAAGGTAACTGGTAAAAGTGCTGTGTGATAGATGGTATTTTACACACATTACAAACTAACTTTTCTTAAATAAGTAACTTATGGTTTGACTTTATACAGGTATTGCTTTTTGAATGAATTCTTATTTTGTGGTTTGCTTTATTCCTTTGATAACTATGTAAGTTTAAAAAGCTAAAGTTCTAAATGCTTGTAGAAACAACGGACAGGACATATATATGCAAACTAAAAAAAAGTGCAGTATGTTGTGTATATGTACTTATATGCCATATATTGTATGTGTGCAAACTGTAACACCTCTCCCTAATAAAACCGAAAAATGAAAAAATAAATAAAGCTTTAAAAAAAATTAGGGTATTTCATGTAAAAGTCTGAAGTTTCTACCTTTGGGGTCTGGCAACTCTGGGTCCCCGTTTGCACCTCACAGAACGAGGTGGCATCTTCTGCTTTGGGATGGGACACGAGCTCCGACTTCTACCAGCCTGGCCTCTGAGTCTGCAACGTTCGGCATGGAAGAGTGCACACACCGACACGGGCAGGGATGTCTGTTATCCCGCACCCGATTCAACCCACAAATGACTCAGAGCAGGGAAAAAACCACTCCCACGTCCCAAAAGCACCTTCACTGCTTGTGTGGAAGAACTAACCCCCGTCCTCTTCTCAGGGCTGGAACTGCTGCGGTGACTTGTCAGATAATGTGGCAGGAACGATGTGTGGACACCCACTCCCAGGGCCTTAGCATCCACTCCCTCTGCACCAAATCCTTATCGTTCTTCACCCGTCACCAAAGACGTGTATTCCTGTTTCCTTAAGGAGGGCTTAAATCCTTTCTACTTTAACAACCTTCTCCCACTGAAAACTTTAACAAGATTGTGAACAGAGAATCCAAGGGTTCCTTCCGAGTCCTGCTTAGTGAGAAGTAATAATATTTCATAATGTCTCTGGAGAAAAAGAAATGTCAGTTCCATTCTTTCTGCACCCCAGACACACTGGGCTTCTTTCTGTTCTCCAAGTGCTCTAAGTACATGCTGACCACAGGGCCTTTGCACTGCCGCTCCCTGTACCCGGGATACTCCCGCTCTCGTCTTCCCATCACCTCCCTGAGAGGCCTTTCACGGCCACCCTGGCTAAGGCTGCCCCTCCACACCTCCCACCCACCACTTTCATCCGTCAACAAATACTAAAGGCACCTGGGATACCCCATCTCTCCCACGGCCTTATTCTATTACCTTCATGGCACTTTCACCATTTGAAACAATTGTCTATTGTTCGTCCCCACTGCTGGTCAACTCCACGGGGACAGCAATCTCTCTGTGTTTCATTCACAGCTGCACCCCCAGCACCCAGCACCCAGGGGGTGCTCAGTAACCATTTGCCAAAAGGAAGGAAGAAAGAGAAGGTGGGAGCAGAAGGACGGAGGGGCATCCTGGTCAGGCACACTCCACACACACTGAAGCACGGAATCTGTCGCCCTGCCAGCCCCTCAGGCTGAAAGAGTCTACGTAATGAACAGAAAACGTGGCTGCAGAAAGCAATTCAAACAGCACCAGCCACAGAGTTGGAAGCTTTCCCTCTCCCATTGCTGCTGTGCGCCCAGAGCCTAGAACCCGGTGACTCACAGCAAGCACGTGAAAGCCATCTGCTGAGATGACGGAAGGCTGACGGACAGAAGCGGTGAACGGCACAGGCACCACCTCGCCTGACCCTGGTGGTGGGCGAAATGCACCTTCAACATGAAAACCTCGGGGACGCCCAACGTGTTGGCCTGCGGGCACCCTGTCCCTTGAAAGGCCACCCTTTCCGAGGTCCCGTTCTAGACGCCTGGAGGACAGAGACCAAGAACTTTCCGCTTCCCAAACCCCGACGTTACTGAACACACGCGACGCCGACGGACTTACCAGGGGGACCCAGTAGGTGTAGAGCGCTCCAAGCCTCATCTCAGGGACGAACTGGGAGCAGGCGAGAAGCAAGAAATAGAGGTTGAAGAAGTATTTGAACTGGTTAAACAGCACCTGGAATTGGGAGGAGAGGAGAGAGGAGACGCTGGGGGCCGGTCCGACGCGGCGAGGCGGGCTTCGAGGGGGATGGGTGACACTCACAGACACCCTCCGGAAGCGCACACCTCACACGGGGCCCGCGTGTACGGTTTACACACCTGCACGTGTTGTTTAGGAAAATTCACTGCGGTGACAAAAATATAATTTGTAAGGGTAAAGAAGAAAAGGATACACGTGGAAATTATAAACCCCAAACTCAAGCGAGTGACTACCTCTGGGGTGGGGGGGGGGGCATGCTGGGGGCCTCGACTTCAGCTGCTATGTTTTAATTCTTAAACTATTTTGTAAGTACAGGGAAAGCTCCTGGGAACGTTGCTGAAGAAGAAGTTTTAGTGGAAAATGCTTATGCTGTAAGGCTGACCCCAAAAAAGCAAGATAAATCGATAGCTCCGTGATATGATCTCAGCACCATAAAATAAACACAGCAGCATTTCACCCTGTGTGGCAGGAGGGTCCTGGCAGTTCCCACTGCCCCCACGAGCCCCAGGAGTGACTCTGATACCACGTGCCTCATTCTAACCATCGGGCAATGAGTGGAAATGACATGTCTCTTCAAGGTTACGGCACTCAGTAAGAGCCACTGTTTGGCCCGGCCCCTCGCTCCTGCCCAGGCATGGAGACGGTGGTGCCACAGATCCCAGACGGCATAGCTATGAGATGGAGAACAGGGGCCCCGTCTACATCCGAATTTCCAAGAAGAAATAAACTTTTACTTGACTTAAGATACTGAGCTTTGGGGGGCCAGGGGACGGGGTTAAGCCAGGTAGCAATACATGTGGTCAAAATTACCATTAAAGAAACATTCAAGTTGACTTTAAGCACCAGTATAACGTATTTGTATTTCCACGTTCTCTCAATAAATCAGTCTTTTTTTTTTAATTTCCAGCATTGGAACTGATTGCTGCTGCTGCTTCTAGTATCAATCTGCATATTTTTGGAGGCTACAAAGGATAAAAATAGGTATTTAAATTAAGGGTGTATTGGAAGGTTTTCAGAGTATTTGTCCACCGACTTGCACAAGTTAACGTGGGAAAGCTATGACTGCGGGGTAAACCACCAAGTAAACAAATGTTAGCAAAAACGTTACTAGAAATTCTTTCTCTGGATAATAGTATCAAAATTTATCTTTTTAAACAACTCTTTATCTCTCAATTTTCCTATTTTTAATATGTGTTTCATAATGGGTTTTGGGTTTTTTTTGGTAACAAACTAGGTCATCAAAATATCTTTTTCACTCTTAGGCCCAACACACCAAATAAATGTGACGTTTTTCTAACTGATCAAGGGGCATCTCACGGCCTTGCAGACAGAAGGCAGCCCACCCCCAGGTGCTCAGGACCAGGCAAGATGAATGGTCCGTGGCTGAGGGGACGTGAAAGACACGGGGTGTTCAAAAAACCCGCCACGGGGACCTCCATCTTCTAAAACTGGTACCGTTACATACATTTTGTGTAGGAAGAAGAAAAAGGATGTGGGTCCCTGCCCGTACCTACCCCAGGCAAAAAGGTGAAGAAGTTGTACTTCTGATTGTTGATGACATTCCGAGGGTACCTCTGGTCCCTCTTCTCGGGGTGCCCCAACCAGACGGTGCGGGGTCTGGGCTCCCCTCCACCACAGCATCTCAGCCACTCGCAGCACCTGTGGGAAAGACACGCCCACACTGTCAAGGCCAAGCCCACACCCGTCCACTCTTCCCAGAATGCCTTTCTCTAAAGCATCTTCACTGGGTCAGAACCACAGCCTCATCTGGGGCTTCATCCATCAGTGAGAAACAGAGCTGAGGCTTCTACGAAGCTGTGGTCGCAATCAAAGATGCTTTGTCCTCAAGCCTAAATTATTTCAAAAAGTAGGATTCATTTTTTAAATAATAAGATTTAAGTTTAAAAAGTAAATACATAGCAACAAGTACTGTTATCACTTTGACATTTTGCAGAAGAGAGAAGAAAGCTCAGGGCAGTTGAATAAAGCACCCGCACCTGAGTTTGCCAAGATGTGAGAAACAGCTGAGTCTGGCCTAGATCCCAGTGCCCCTCATTCTAAAACCCAGTGTCTTCCCATCCCCCCATGCTACCAAGGGTGCTGGTTACACCGAGTTTACTATAAAAAGGAGAAGGGGAAGGAATCTCCTTCCACACCTGCCTCTTCTTTTTAGCAACACAGTGGAGGAACACGCCAGGGAGACAATGACTCAGGACCCTGGAGATGGGCCAGCGTGCCAGCAGTAGGCAGACTGACCCCAAGGGCCGACCTCCCCCTCTCCCTTCCCCCTGGCTGTCCCCAAAGAGCAGCTCACAGGCACACCTGCCCTCAGGCCACCTGAGTGAGGCCAGGAACACCGGGGAATCTGGTGGCTTGGGAAAAACTAAGCTGCTCTAAGACTCCACCCCACCCCCACCCCCACCCTCAAGTCAGAAAAAAAGTAGCTCATCCTTCAGGAGAGCCTGTAAACAAGGCATTCTGAGAATCACAAGGCCTCGTGAGCACGTGTGATGGAAAGACCCCAACCTGAACTGTCCGCCTCCCCGCCCCGGCACACACAGGCTGGGAGGGAGGGACCCCAGCCCTGCCAGCTCCCTGAGACACGGGCAGCTGTAGGCATACCATCCGGATGTGGTGATCACAACTTACATCATTACTTCCACGGCCCCACCTTCTCTCCCTCTTCCTACATGCCGGGCGGGCCCTACAGAGGTGCTGGTGTACAGAGCCTAGCACACACAGTCACTGGGCATCTGGACTGTAAGGATCAGCAAGCCAGCAAGTTGCCTACTCAGAGGCTCAAATTTTCCACAATGAAACACGATGCTCTTTCTTAAAAACAGCATCCTCGTTCCGGTAACCGATGCTAGGGCGGGGGGAGGGGGTGGCTCTCAGGAGGACAGGTTTCTCTTCTCGTAACACATTTGGGTTGGCCAGAGAAACATGCAGAAATCTGGAGGAGTCCAGCCCCAATCCTGCTCTTGGGCATGAATCACCCGAGCTGGCCATCGGTGGACGCAAGATGCTGAATGAACAAGGTGGGGGAGGATGCCCTGGCTGGAAGCACACCCTTCCATCTGAAGAAACCTTCCTCGTGGTCACGAGAGACTCCCCAGCGACCCAGCAATCCTCCCAGCTTCCTACAACAATCCTGTAGCAATGCCTCCCAGAGCTGTGCATTTCTAACGAAAGCTGAAGAATGAATCTCTGAGAACCACATGCCGTCAGGCTGATGGTTGGTATGAGTTTTGTGTATTTTGTCCACACAGCAAGCAAGCTACCAGGTTAAACTCTTTGTGACTTAACCTGAAGGCGTGCAGAGGAGCAGGTCAGTCAGGGCAGTCTGCATCTCGGCAGCCAAGACCAGAAACAAACCGAACCGGTCGTCAGAGGGGGCTGGACAACCGAGCAGGGCAGGTCCACACAATGGAATGCTCAACAGTCTTGAAAGAAGGAGACAGAGCTGCAGGCGCTAAGTGGCCCCATTTGCAAGATATGCTAACTTGGAAAGGAGCCGAAAGGTGTGTCCAGGCTGCCATTCTCTGCGTAAGAGCGACAAGATACCATGCAGACCTATGCATGCAAATGCAGAAAACAGGCTTCCTTTGGGAAAGAGGGAGCAGGGAGGCCCTTTCCTATGTATTCTTCAGTCACGCTGTACATACATCACAGCGTGTTACTAGAGACTGTGGGTCACGTGGGTTTGGAGCGGGGTTTTAAGCTAAATTTGTAACAGTAAGCACTTACTAAGTGTTCACCTGGTACAAGTATGATGCTAGGTCCGTGGGGACCTAACTTTGGAGCAGGATCCTTCCCTTCTACGTCTTCATAATCTCACTGCAAAAAGGGGTGAAGCATTTGGCAGAAGGTAAAACAAGGACTCTGTGTCCCCTGAGCGCCATGTAACCAGCCCCAAGACCATCTCATTTAATCACCTTGACTGTCACCTTGTTTATTCACTTTTTACCTGTACTGGATATAAGCTGCACACTTTCAAGACAGGATTAATCCGACTTTTAGGTCAACAGTACTTAGTGAATATTTCATAACAAGAATAAAGAAGACACGTAATCACTGCTTTCTTTTTGTCACACATTCATTCACCTGGAATGTCCTGCGCACTCACCCAGGCAGGCCCTCACCTCGGCCCTGGGCATTCAGCAGTGAGCAAGACAAGGTCCTCCCCCGATGGAGCTAACACTCTAGGGAAGGGAGACAGTAAACAACTATCCAAAATGAAAGAAAACCCAGGACAAGAGAGGCAGCGAGGAAGGGGTGTGGCTCCGGGAGATTGGGAGGTCAGGGAGGTGGGGTGGTGACAGCTGAGCTGAGTGACAAGAAGGAACATCCATGCAACCTGGCAAGGAAGTGCCATCCAGGCAGAACAGAACTACAAGGGCCAAGATCCAGAGGTGGGAAGCAGCCTGGCACACGTCTGCACAAAAAGAAGACTAGTGTGGCTGGAATGTACCAATCACAGGGGAGAGGGGAAAAGATGAGGTCAGAGGAAGAGGAGGCAGATGACACAGGGCCTTGTCACCAGGGCAAGGAGTTGGAACTTACTCCTTGCACAGTGGGGACACCACTGAAGGGTTACAAGCGCTGGGTGGCATGATCTGATGTAGCTTTTTTTAAGGTGCCTCCGGCTTCTGGGCAGAGAAGACACTGCAGTGGGCAAGAACAGAAGCAGGCGAGGGCTGTGAGGTCTCTTTTGGGGATGGTGAAATGTTCTAACACTGCGGTGATGGATGCACAACTCTATGAGTATACTAAAAACTGCTAAACTGTGTATTTTAAATAGGTGAATTGTAGGATATGTGAACTTTATCTTAATTAAAGCTGTACATGAACCAAAAAAAAGTGGAAACAGAGGGATCATTTAGGAAGCTGTTGCCATCATCCGGGCAAATGAAGACGAGGGTGGTGGCAGTGAGGGGTGATGAGAAAGGTACAGATTCTCAAAATAGTATGGATATAGAAGTACATTCTCTTTTAAAAATAAAAAAAAAAAAAAGAAATGCATCATTTCATTTCATGTTCACAACAGTCCTACATGGTGCGTAACTAGCATCTTCCCTGTTTTCAGAGAAACTGAGACCCAAAGAGGACTCAGTTACTTGCCCAAGATCTACCACCACACCCACTCCATCTGCGACCGAGTGGTGGAAACAGACTTTCAGCCCAGGGCCTGTCTGATCCAGAGCCTGAACTAAGAGTCTGAGCGTACCCTGTATGGCCATTAACAGCCTCTTCAGCACAATTATTCCACACCTCGATTTTTTTTCCCCTAGTCTCTCCTCACTTCATAAAACTGGAAGGATCTTTAGGGGCCGTTAAGAGTGATGGCTCTCAAGCCGCTCAAGCAAGAGCTCTTCTGTGAGCACATCCTGCAGGTGCTCTGCCCGCCCCGCACCCATTCGCCTTCACATCAACGTACTGCCTCTGAGCTCCACTCACCCTTCCACGCCCGCGCTGGGATACGGACAGACTTCCTTTCTGCCTCTCCTTTACAGCCAGCGCAACGCTAAGGTTCCTCAGTAGAGGGCGCTGGAGGGACACCCCCAGAGGAAGGACACCCCCCAGAGGAAGGGCTCTCCCGTGGCTTCCAGGCTGACACTGTGGGCAGGTCAGTAGCATTATGAGGTCATCCAATTTTTGCTAGAAATTCTAGAAAAAATGTGCCCTTCACCTTGGGGTTGTTAAGGCAGGAGAAAACAAGCTTGGGGCTGTGGGCAGCCACCTTGTTTCTGACCTTGGGAGAGAGCACAGGTCTGTCCATTCCCTGAGCTTCATACATAGTCTTAGGCATCAACACATTGGCTTTTGTTTTATTTTATTTTGCTAAAGCCAGTGTCAGTTGGGTGTGTTCACCACTGCCCCCAACCTCCTGTCTGACAGTTCGGTTTGCCACATGCTGGACCATCCACCACGACGCATTCCTATCGGTTCTGTGTTTCTCACTTTTAAAGAATGCGGTCTACACCTCACAGCCTGTGGTCTCTCATCCTAACCCCTCCACTCAGACTTCTTTAGAGCTGTGCTGTCCAACACGATCGCTCTACATTTAAATTACTTTGATGGGAGAAAGACACAGATCAGCGGTAGAGCACATGCTTAGCATGCATGAGTCCTGGGTTCAATCCCCGGTACCTCCACTAAAAATAATAAATACATAAATAAACCTAATTACCTTCACTCCTCAAAAAAATAAATAAAATAAAAACGCATAACTTCGAAGAGCTAGGTTCCCTGTTCTCGCTAGCCACATTCTGCGCATTCCGCAGCCACAGGCGGCCAGTGGCAATGGACAGGACGGTGCAGATTCAGAACATTCCAGCACGGCAGAAGTTCTACTGGACGGCACTGCTTTAGATCATCTTTCTCAAGGCATCTCCTCCTTCCTCACCCTTGAACCAATGTCAATGCCGAAGGACACACACGGGAACTCTGGTAAGTGCACCCCACCCCTGCAGGCTATCTGCCTGAGCAGTTCCCCCAACTTCAGCCATTCTCACACACACACGGGATTTCTATCATATCCCACTACCTCTACTCTCTAACTTCACAAGTTCGCCTAAACTGGCACACCTTAAGTCAGCGATTCCCAACAGGGAAAAGGGGGTTAGCTACTGGTATCCAGTAAGGAGAGGAGGCAAGAAGGCTGCTAAACATCCTACAAGCACAGGACCGCACCCGCCGCAAAGAATGAGGCAGCTCCCAAATGCCAGCTGTGCCCAGGTTAAGAACTCTTGCCCTCAATTTTATTGACACAAATGTATCTTAAAAGGAAACTTAATACCATCACCATCAGTGGAAAACCAGTATCACTTGCCATAAATAGAAGGTAAACATCAAAATCAACACAAGGAGAAGCAAATGTTACTAAGTTCCCACTGGATCCAGTGGCTCTGAGTCCGAAGCCTCTTCTCCCTCCCTGATTGCACAGACACAAGCCATCTCTGCTGTTCTAAAGTGGGCCCCACAAGGTTAGAAATATAGAAGGAAAACTGAAAAGGGAAGGAAGTGTCTCGCTGTATGTCTCCACGTGGTTCAGCTCCTGTCCGTGAACTACTCAGACGATGCCACCGCAGCACCTGGAGCTATTACCGGCCCGTGTTTGGGGAACCCCTGTCCTGTAGTAGAAGCCTTGGGCTTGGTGGCAAATTTATAAGTGACGAAGTCCTCCCCCTACCCCCATCAGTCCAAACAGAAGAGGTGGCAGCCAAACTCCCCTCCACGTCTGGTTTTACATCCACGACTCTTTTCTTCTAGCAGCTGCTGCCACACCCCATCTAAGGGGTGGACATCAGCTCCCCCGGAAGTCCAAGAGGTCACCCTGGTGTCACAGATTGCTGCTGTTGCTTCTCAATACCAAACTGAGCTGCGTGTCACTTGCCTGGACAAATTAACTCCTAGCCCACGTTCTAGACAGAGTCAGGAGATGAGCCACAAGACAGAATCCCTGAGCATGAGAAATTAGTGGAGAGGCTGAAAACGAAGTAATAAGCAAGGGTCACAGTTTCAAGACAGGGGCTAGAGTAATGAACACCGGCTTTTCAGCCAGACGAACCCGCGTGCAAATTCCAGCCCTGCTCCACACCGGCTGTGCCCTCGGGCAGCTCATTTTGTGAGTCCCACCTGCCCTGCTTGTAAAATGACAGTAGGACCTGCCCTGCTGAATTACTATGAGGAGTAAGGATTTTCTATAAAGGGCAGAGGACAATACCTAGCACGTAACAGGCATTCAATTAACAGTAGATATTATTTCTCTTAAGTTATTTTTCCAGACAAAAAAAGGAAACAGGAACATTTTCTCACCTATCACTAGCAACAGCTATTCAGCTAATTACGATGTAAGGCTAGAAATCATTCCGATTACACTGCCTCCAGCTTAGACAATTTAAACAATGGGCTTTCTTATGACTGGACTCTAAAACAAACAAAAGGTTTTGATGGCTAATAGCCAGCTGACCAGATGTGCAATCTGGCCAAAGGCAAATATGACGGGGGGAAGCGCCAAGGGAACCACGTTTCTGGAAAAGGTAACTACTGTAACAAGAAGAAACGGTCGTCTCTGCGCTGGTGCTGCCATGATCAGCAGGTGCTCGGCAAATATTTGCTGAATTGCCTGCGTGACACACCCACCTTCCCTGAAGCCAAAGTCCAGGAAGCTGGAATTTTAGTGTGGACACTGGGATGATCAAGGAAGAATGTAAAGAAAAATGAAAAGCAGTAAGGAGAACCCACAAGTACAGAGAACAAAGCAGTGGTTTCTAGTGGGGAGAGGGCAGAGGGGAGGGGCGGGACAGGAGGAGGGGACTGGGGGATACTACTCTGCATAAAATAAACAAGCTACAAGGATCTACCGTACAGCACAGGGAATGCAGCCAACATTATGCACAGAGTACAACCTCTAAAAATTGTGACTCACTATGTTGTGCACCCGAACTATATTGTACATAATATTGTACATCAGCTATACCTCAATTAAAAAAAAAAAAAGCAGCAATACGGAGAAAAGTCTACAGCAGCAGTTCTCAGGAGGTAGGGGGTGAATCTGCCCCTGGGCCACTTGGCAACATCTAGAAAGATGTTTGGTTGTGATGACTGCAGGAAGAGGAAAGGGAGGGGCTGTGGCATCAGGTGGTTAGAAGCCAGGGACGAGGCTACACTCCTACAGCCACAGGACGGTCCCACACAGAGGATTATCTGGCCCCGAGCTGGAGAACTCGGTTCCAGAGCAGCACTGTCCCGTACATTTCTGTGATGATGGACATGTGCTCTATCTGCGCTGTCAAATACAGCAGCCGCTAGCCACACGTGGCTCTTGAGCACTGGAAACAAAATTTTAAATTTTATTTCTTTAATCAAATGAACGTAAACAGCCACATGTGTCTTAGTGGCGACCACCTGGGACAGCAGGTCCAAAAGGACATAACCCAGACTGTGAAGCACAGATGCCCTGGGGGGGAGCGGGCAGAGACTGGAAGGAATGGAAGGGAAGGTATGAAGGGAAATTTCTGCTCTTCGTTCTAAAAACACCAAACTGGCTAGATTTTTTTTTTTTTTTAACTAGGAGAATGTAAAATCTAGAGTCAAAGAATGCAAAGGAAGCAGTTCACTGAAGTCTGAGTGTATCTCTGGCCACAGGAATGCTACAATCTGGAGAAGAAATGAGACTACAGTTGCCCCCCCCCCCTTATCTAAGGGGAATACATTCCAAGACCCCCAGTGGATGCCTGAGATTCCGGGTAATACTGAACCCCATGTGTACTGTGTTTTTCCTATACGTATGTACCTCTGATAAAGTTTAATTTACAAAGTAGGTGTGGTAAGAGATTAACAATAATAAAACAGAACAATTATAACAATTTACTGTAATAAAAGTTATGTGAATGTGGTCTCTCTCTCAAAATATCTTATTGTACAAATTTAATGCCTTTCCATTTATCATGCACTGCAGGCATAATTTTTGCAGTTTGAGGTACATGAAAACTAGCATGAATTTCTTTTTCTCTCTTCACAACCTCACGGATGGAAGATTCACTCTTACTGGAGATCTTAGCAATCTCAGCACATGATTTTTTTTTCTTTCTTTATTAAGTTGAGAATTTTCACCTTTTCATCTAAAGGAAGCACTTTACAGTTTCCCTTTCACATGCCTGAATTTCCAGCATCACTGTTCGGGGCCATGAGTAAGTAAAAGAAGGGTTATTTGAACACAACAGGGCCTGCCACAGTGCATCTGATAACGGAGCCGGTGGAGCGGCTAACAGGGAGGATGGCGCTGGACAAAGGGATGCTGACTCACGTCCAGGGCAGGACTGAGCAGGAAGACGCAGGTTCTCACCGTGCTACTCAGAACGGCGTACAATATTCAACTGATGAATTGTTTACTTCTGAAATTTTCCATTTAATATTTTCAGGCTGAGAGCGAGTAACTGAAACTGTGGAAAGCGGAAACTCAGATACGGTGGGACTACCGTATGTCAGTGAAAAAGGCCAAGTCAATGCAGCAACTTTTCCTTATTTTTTTCTCTGTGATTCAGTTATATATTTTTTCAGGTTATTTTCCATTATAGGTTTACAAGATATTGACTATAGAGTTCCCTGTGTTATACAGAAAATCCTTGTTGCTTATCTACTTTACAAACAGCAGTTTGCATCTGCTAACCCCGCACTCCTAATTTATCCCTTCCCCTCTTTCCCTCTTTGGTAACCGTAAGTTTGTTTTCTAGGTCTGTGAGTCTGTTCCTGCTTTGTATACAGACTCATCTGTACTATTTTTCAGGTTCCACACGTAAGTGACATACTATTTGTCTTTCTCTGCAACTTCACTTTAAATACAAAGCCCAGACCCTCTAACCTAGCAAGTCCCCTAGAAGGACACATCTTACACAAATACTGGTCCTGGTGACTACCGGGAAATGCACCAGGATGTTCACAGCAGCAATACAGGGAGAGAGCAAAACCCTGGCAGTGACCCCGTGCCCATTACAGAGGGACTCCCTGCGGTAATGCAGAGTAAGGGAGAGACACATACACTGGCAGGACGAGATCCAAGTCATAAAGCAGGAGGGGCAAAAAACATAAAGCAAAAGGTATGCCATTTGTTGCACTATATTTTAATAATATATGTTAATATCTGCATGGGAAAAATATATACACATACACACCCCGACTGTTAACTCAGGTTCTCTGGGGGAGGGGCGGTCATGGATGGTGGAAGCGGTCGCCTCTCCCTGTTTCTTGTGCCTTAAGTCTTTCCCTGCTGGTCTCTTGCTGCTCACAAAGCGTGATGCCTCTCACGCTGCATCTCACCCCACAACGACTCAATAATCACGAACTCAAATCCAAGCCTATTACTTTCTCATCCCAGATCCCCCAACGTCAAGCCATCACCGGCAGCCAAGGCAGGTGAGCTCCACACGTCTGCACTTCCAGTTCTTCCTTCACTGCTCCACTTTTCTTCAACTCCCACCCCCACTCAAGACTCACTCACACCCGACATCCTCCGGCAAGACCATCGCCCAACTTCTACTGATCCTCTAAATCCCAGCTCTGCTCTTCCCAAAGAGAAGAGGAAGCATCTCTGTTCTTCCTTAGACTTCCTCGCCTGTTTCGCTCTAGACCAGGAAAGCCAAAAAATCTACAGACGCCCAGCGAGCAACAGAAAAAAGTAAACACAGGGTCCAGTGGGATGAGGCACAGAGGAGCCCAGACATCTTGGGAAGGAAGTGGCCACCCCCAGCTCCTGCCAGGATACACTTCTACACAAGCCTAGCACAAAAGACCACCAGACTTACAGACAGAACACAGATTCTAAGATGCAAAACACTCAGTTTTGTTTTGTTTTTTTAACTGACATACACTCAGTTACAATGTGTCAATTTCTGGTGTAAGGCATAATGCACTCAGTTTTTAAGTGTTGGCAACTAACTCAATTTTTAAATGTGATGCAAAACTGAAACCACACTGAGATGTCCAAGGTCAAAGAGCCTAACAACACTGGTGCTTGGTCAGGACGGCCAAACAGGCACTTTCACTGCTGGGAGGCGCCCTACTCAGCACTGGCTGAGGGAGGGCAACCAGGGAACAGCTATCAAAATTACAAACAGACGTTCACTTCGACCCAACAATTCCCCTTCGAGATACTCTGTATGTTCTAAAATGGGCATAAAGGCAATTCACCATAACATGGATAGTCGCCACAAACCACCGCAAATAACCTAAACCTCGTGAGCAGTAAACTGGTCAGAGTATAGTACGTCTATTCAACAGAACCCTATAAAGTGTTAAAAAAAAAAAAGCACGACTGAAGAAGCTTTTTAGATACTAATATGGACCAAGTCCAGGGTGTATGGTTAACAAAAAAATATCTTGTACTGTGTAAGGTGTACTAACAATTGAATAAAAGAGGGTAAAATCTATGTGTGTTTGTCTACAGAGATAGGTATAAAATACATGCACTTTTTTTGGTAAATGGTTGAAGATTATCCAGAACAACACTGAAGGCACTGATGACTGGCTGCCTGGGGAGGGGCACAGGACAGCTGACTGGAATGGGTGGGAGGGAGACTGAGTTTACAATGTACACACTTCTGTCTGTGCCTTTTAAACACTGAACTATGTGACTCTGTGACTGATTTAACTTTTTAAATTTAAAAACAAAACAACAACAACAAAAAAAACCCAATCCATCCTGCTTCCCGAACAGCCCACAGCTCTCAGCCTGCAGCCTTAAATCTCAGCCACCAGCTTGAGGGTCAGAGACCAGATACTACTCACCTCACACCCCAGGCCTGGTATACAGTAGGTGCGCAGTTGCTCCGGGCGGATTGATGATGCTCTTATGCCCTTCACATGCCCCAGGTGCCCAGCGCACAGGAACCTCACCTCATGCATGGACACTTTAGCTGGGCCATCCACTCACAGGCTCTAGAACAAGCCCAGGGCCACAACCCCCAGGCAACAGCATGCACACAACACTGGCCCACAAAATGCCAGAGAACTGAACGGAATCAAATGACCAAATGGAAGGCAATTCCCTAGACACCAGAACAATAAGCAAGAGCATTAATAAAGCACTCAGTGTGCGCCAGGTGCTGTGGCAAAGCCGTCACCGTGAGTGACTTCCTGCACCCTCCCCACCTCTCTGTGGGCGCTCACGTCTCCCACTCCTGCACTGAGACCCATAGCAGGTGACGGGCTGAGCAGGCGGGGGTCCGGCAGGCTGACCCCAGAGCCAGCACTCCTAACCAGCGTTTGGAGACCTCACACCACAGCAGACTCTGAGAACGACCGCTGAACTGTCTACTGTCCACACAGCAATCTAGGGAGGAACTCAACGCCAGAGACACAGCAGGACACGCCAAGGGTCCAAGGGCACTGCCCAGGCCCACCTGGCTCCTCCCTCCAGCCCACTGTCAGCCTTGACCATGACCATCGCTGCTCCTGTCCTTTCTTGAGCCGCACACTTGGGGTCTAAGCACGACACAAACATTAACTCATTTTGTCCTCACCGCCCCTGACTGCTACCATGTCCATCTGCAGAGAGCTCAACCCCCACCCCCGCCCCCGCCCAAGGTCACACAGCCAGGAAGAGGCAGAGCCCCACATGAACCAAGGCAGCTCTGCTTGAGTTAGGCTCGCAGCCTCTCCAGAGACTCAAGCCTGGCCCCACAGAGCAAGCACCTCCCGGGAAGCCACTCTCCTTCCCAGGCCACTGGCTCCACCCCGGGCCTGGCTTTGGCACTGAGACGGCCCCAGAAGGCCATGGGGGAGGTTTCCAAGGACACTTGTAAAATGCCAGAGGTGACAACGCCTGTCACCTGGGAGGAGTTTACCCCTGGAAACAGGTGGCAGACGGATGGGCTGAGGGGCCAGCAGGGGGACAACTCAGGTGTGGAGGGGCCCGGACCAGAGAGCACGTTCACAGAGCTCCTCCGCAGGGGACCAGACCCCCGGCTCCAACCACTGCACGGCAGCCCCCACCCTCCTCTGCAGGGAAGCAGACACTGCCTGGGCCCAGCTGTCTACACACAGCTTGGTCACCAGAAACTGTATACAGACACTTTCTATTATTCAGTCAACAGGTATTTATTGAATGCCTGCAGACTCTCAAACATACCTTACACAGACACCAAACATACCCACCAAACACACCAGCATGAGGCGTATGCTCACCCAGAGCTGCTCCAGAGCATTACTGAGCTAGCTTGTCCTCAGTCAACCACAGGCCCTTCTCCCTCCAGCTACACCTGTCTCACACATTAATAAACAGGAAGCCCCATTTGTGGTAGAAAGAGAAAGCTTTTGTTTTTACTTCTTTCTCTCTCTCTCTTTTTTTAAACTTTCCCAATCTCGAGAGCCTGCACTGGGTAAAATGGTGGGGGAAAGCCATCACCCACATCCTGACCCTGGAGCACGGGCAATCCTGCTTTCACAGTGTGCGAAACGCTGAGCCCTTCCAGAAAGCAGCTTAGCAATTAATACACAATTACAGCCCTTGAAGACCCATGGGTTTCACTGAGCCCAGGGGCCTGGCGATGCCAGCCCAGGAAAATTCTGCAAGATGCAGAGAAAATTCATGCATCAAGATAGCCTCTAAGAATAAGTTCTAATTTATAGCTGCAAAAGCCGGTGAAAATAATGTCACCTAATCACCAGCTGATACAATTACATATCAGAAGGAAACACACCCGAATGTTAACAGGAGGTAGAGCTTCAATTCCAGCTACTGCCTCTTTAACTTTTCTATAAGAGGAACCACTCATTTTCTTTAACAGGAATCATTACTTTCATACTGGAAAAACTAAAGTGCTAGTGTTTACAAGTCCCATGTGGAGCCTCAGAGCTGAGGAGGGCTCTAAGTGGCTCAGGTCTCTCCAGGGCCATACCAGCCGTGTCTGGCTGGGCTGTTCAGGGGCCCTTCTCTAGTAAGCCCTGGTCCCCCAAGCCCCTAGTCCATCACGTGGCACAAAACAGCCCCATGCTGCTCAGGGGATGTTAGTGACTGTCCGGCAAAGGCTCAGCCCCAGTTAATGCAACTGCCTGGAAACAGGAGAAATCTCGGGGATGCAGCAGGCAGCTGCTGGGAGCCAGTGAGGACCGAGAAGGGGGCATATCCAAATATGAGATCAGCTGGAAGCTATACCCCAGGCCTCTGGCGAGAGGCAGGTAGCTGCATCTGTGACCAGTTCCTCAAAACCAGAAGTTATGTGAATAAGGGGGGGAGGGGGGAAGCAAAGGTCTGTAATCCCACCTCTTGCCATGAAAAAGGGGAAGTTCTGTTGTTTTGCTTCCTTCTGGCACAGCACACACTCACTGAGAGCTCACTGTGTCTCGCACACCAATCACACCCCTGATGAACTAAGAACGCAAATTCCCTTGAGGTGACTCATGCTTCCACCTGCCGACAGACCTGCCTGGAACGCCGCTCTTCAACCACTCACTCACTCACTCACTCACTCAGCAAATATTTACTGAGCACCTACTGCATACAACGTGCCAGTCTCTGTGCTCAACACTCAAGTGAGCAAACGAGAAAGATGAGGACACTGCTTTCACGGAGCCTACAATTTTGCAGGTGGGCAGGGTGGCAAGAAAAGCAAAGCCAAAACAAACACAAAACAAGACAATGTCACTGGGTGGGAGGTGCCTCCTTTAGAGTGAGCAGTCTGGGGACGCTCTCTGAAGAATGAATGGGTGGCTGAGTGGGACAGGGCAGCAGCTTTAGGACTGGTGGCCCTGGGCTGGTTATCCAGCCCCTCTTGGCCTCAGTTCCTAGAAAACAGAATAGGGGTAGTACTCACTGCGGGACTATGTGCTGATGCCACAGAGTAATCCACTTGAACTAAGGACCTAAGAAACCAACAGAGTTGAAAAATGCTTACCCGAACTCCTGTTCCCAGTCCCTAGGTGTAAGCAAGCTCCCCACTGGCAGGGATTTCTAGAGCCCCAGCATCTGACCTAGGCTGGGGCAGAGGAAGTGCCCCGCACATAGTTACGGAGTAAATGAAACGCAATCCTCTGAAATGTCCAAAAAAGCAAGGCTACTCTTCTGGCTTTCTTCAGAGTAACAAGCATTGCCGTTTTGTGTCACTCTGCAGATGCAGCTCACCTGATCCTGGCCGGACGGGCGACTTCTCAGGTCCGTGGATCTGTACCTCCCTCAGCTTTCCTGTTGTGTGCCTTTGGGGTGACTCTGCTTTGGAGGGCCAGCGTTCAGAATGAATACATTATTTATAAAGCAAAAATAAAATAGGATTCAACTTGTGAAAACAGAGGGCCCTGGTTATGTAAATTAAAGATGTCTACTTAAAGAAGTATTATGTTGCGATATAAAGTATCATTTACAAAGTACGGCATGATACAAAAAAAGCCTTACATTAAAACGCTAAGTGAACAAGAGTAGGAAATAAAAACACATGTGCTACATGGTTATAATTCATCAAACAATGTGCACACGGAAGCCAGACAGGAAGAAAACAGCATGTGCTAAAAGGTTTGTGTTAACTGTGGTTGCCTTTGAAGGGTCTCGTTACACCACTATCTCATTCATCAGCTTTCCCTGTTCTCCAATTTTTCTTTAATACACATGTACTCATTTTACAATTAAAATAAATTATATTTTTTTTCACTGTTTCCCTTATAATGCAAACTACTCAAGAAGAAGGTGCTTGGGTGTAGGGTAGACATATAAAGTACACATGAAACATATAATGCTATCAACCAATGTTACTGTAATAAAAAATAGCTAAAATAAGATGCAAAAAAAAAAAGATCACACTGCAGAACGTACTGGGAGGAATCAGTGTAGAAACAAGGAGTTCTCTTAGGACAGCGACTGCAATCTTTGAGCTGGTGAGCCATTGTGCAAAGTTACAATGAAGCAAAATAAAACCTTTCAAGATAAAAAATATATATAGAAAAAGAAGGTGCTTGGTCAGAAGGGCAAGGTCGCTGTGAGGTGACCATTTTGCCAGGTTTAGGTTCAGGGATACCGTGACTTAGCTAACCTACATAACTAAAACTTGACTTCGGATCAAGAAAAGGAAGCCTCTCTCAAATAAATCATAAAAAGTAAGTTTCTCAAGATACTCCTATGCGCCCATGAGGATGACTAAAATGAAAAATGACAAATACCCAGTGTTGGTGACGATGTGGAACACCTAGGATCTTCCCTGCTGACTCACACAAATTCATACAAGCACTTTGGAAAACTACCAGTTACAATCAAAGCTAAACATAAATATGCCCCAGGCTCCAACAAAGCCACGTAAATACAGGTGCTAAAGGTACACGCAGGAAGGCCCACAGCTGCGCTATTCATGAGAAGCCAGACTGGCCATGTCCACACGTCCATCAGGAGGAGACGGGACGGAGAAATCACCACACACAGCAGACCCTGGAACAACACGAGTTTGAACCGCGTGGGCCCACATACCTAGATGCAGACTCTTCTCAATCAACGTAGTATAGATGACCTGTATTTTCATTTTTTAGATCTTTAAGTGAGGAGAAAAGTTGATGTTCAATTAGAAATCACACTATGACTGAACTATTACGCTGTACACCAGAAACTGACACAACATTGTAAAGTGACTGTAATTTCTTTTTAAAGTAACAACAGAAAACAGTCAAAAAATAAAATATTTGTCTCAGATTCTAACACCCGGCGGGGGGGGCAGTGCGGGGGGAGAAAGAAAGGAAATCACAAAATGTAAAATCTAAAGAACTAGGGTTAGAATTCAGATTCCATGCAGACTGCTCCATCCAGCTTCTGCCCTTGGGTGAGTCCATCCATGAATTTCTCGGCTTTTGCGGCAGAGATGGCAGCACCAGCACTGGGATTTTGGACTGCTCAGAGGTCAACGTCCCCATCCCCCTCATTGTTCCGGGGTCAACTGTTTTCATGCAATGACTTCACATGGCGATAGACATGAATGAACTGTAATACACGTACAATGTGATCAACCCTTATCAACAAAACACAGAGTAAGAAAAAACAGGCACAGGGAGTATGTGCTACGTGACTACATTTACCTGAAGGTCAAAAGCAGGCCAAACCGACCTCTGCTGTTGGAAGTCGGGGTACAGACTAAGGGGGAGGAAGGAGGCAAGAGAAGGCTTCTGAGGTCACAGCCTGTTTGTCTGCTGCTGGTTACAGGAGGGTGTTCACTTCATGAAAATTCATCAAGCTGCCTGCTTATGATCTGCGCACTTTTCTGCATGTGTATATGTATGTTTGTGTCTATATGCATATTTTCAATCAGCTTATTTGGGGGAAAAAAAAAACCTGCCAGGTAGGACAAGTGTTCTGATCTGTTTACTACCTGCTCCTCTGATTCACCTGGACACCACCATGTCCTTCTTTGTATGAGAGCCTCTAACCGCCCTTAATTTGGGGAGAAGAAAAACAGAGGGGAGAGGAGGGGATGGAGGAGTTCTCCAGTTTTAAATTTTATTTGGATTTTTATGGGGACTGACTGTATAAAAGCTAAAAAGTATTCAGATTCAAACCATTTCCTTTTACGGGGTGAGTACATACGTTTTAGAAATAAAAGTTCTGCACTTTTCCTCCCATTAGCATGACTGTCTCTCCTACAGTGAATTAAGAAAATAAGGATCAATACGTAAACTAACTCTGAAATCAGATACTATGTTTCTGAAGAATTTACAGTCACTGGGATAATTTGAAGTTTCTAGAATTTTCCTCCATCACATTTCTGCTCTCAGCCTCCACCAGGAACGATGGAGTACATACACACATACACCTCCAAATCACTGAAGCGTCGCAAATCCCCAATTCCTTACCCCTCCACAAAAATCATCTGCTATAAATGGCTGTTACAGAAAAGCTCAAATAGGAAAGAGCATGGAGACAGGTTGCAAGAGACAACTCGCTGCATGAAGTCAAAGTAAAATGAGCCTTTTGAAAAACTGAAATGACTGAAACATCAGGCTGTACGCCAGAAATTGCCACAACGTGGTAAACTGACTGTACTTCAATTTTTTAGAAAAGGAAAAAAAAATCCATACAACAAATATTTGTAAACTGCCTGCTATGGCCCAGGCACTGTTCATAAAACAAAACAAGTAACAGTAATAATATAAAAAACTGAAATGAGCTTTTGAGTTGTCTAACCAAAACCATCCCAGCCCATCATCTGTCAAGTAGGGCTACCGGGAGGATTAAATGCGATGATCTCCGTCAGGCTCGCAGGAGTGCGGGGCCCCTGATAAGCACACATTTGGGGTTAGCGACTAATATGATTCTCATCACATTAATCTAGCACAACCCTAGTGACGAGAGTGAACAAACCAACCATCCAAAGCACAGGCTGCAAGTGTGACGACTGTCAACTCCACAAGCAAAAGGAAACGTCTGGGGACAGTGCCTCCACCCTGTGGACCACGTGGTATGTGTTTTAGGGTTACTCCTGGGGGTGGGGGGAGGCCACTCAGCTCTAGTGGACATGACTTTGCAACGTGCTTACAGAGAGCTCCCCGGACTGGACTGTCTGAAGCAAATCACTGAAGAACTAACTCCTCATCGGTTTAAAAATAAGGGTTTATTAATAACACCAAGAGAGTCCTAACCTCCCAAAATAACCATGAGATGCTTCCTATATTAGTCTGCTCAGGCTGCCAGCAAAAAGCACTGCAGGCTGGGTGGCTTAAACCACAGAGGTTTATTTTCTCATAGTGCTGGAGGCTGGGAAGTCCAAGATCAAGGTGTCAGCAGATTTGGTACCTTCTGAGGCCTCTCTCCTTGGCTGGCACAGGGCCACCTTCTCTCTGTGTCCTCGAGACCTTTCCTCTCACCCCTGGGGTCTCTCCTTGGGTCCTAATCTCCTCTTCTTAGAACACCACTCAGATTAGATTAGGGTCCACCCTAACGGCCTCATTTTCATTTAATCATCTCTTTAAAGGCCCTGTCCCCAAATACAGTCACTTTCTGAGGTGCTGGATTAGGACATCGACCTGTAAATTTGGGGAAGGACACAAGTCACTTCCCAAATGTTCTCTTCCAACAGCTCACTGCTTCCTTAGTTACTAAATGAGAAACTGAACTCATAGTTAAGAACAGAATCCAAACGTGAATTTCTTGCCCAACAAGTTTTTCTTCTTCTTTTTTTTAAGACAGGATGAGTCACCTTAAGCGGACAATACGGGATATGGCTGTTCACAGTGCACATTCACCCCACTCACCCAGAGGGTCCTAACAGCTGCTATTTTGCTCACTCCTTCTCCCCCAAGGGCCACGGCAATGTCTGGAGACAATCTGGTTGTCCCAAGTGAGGGCAGGGTGCTTCTGGCATCTTAGTGGGAGGAGGCCAAGGATGCTGCAACAAGACAGCGCCCACAACAGAGAATTATCAAACTCAAAACTGCAGAAGTGCCAAGGCTGTGAATCCTGAGGTCTAAACTGGCCAATCCCCACTGCACCCTGCAGCACGGCAGACGGCCAGCCAGGCCAGCCAGGCGGGGAGGGCAGGGGGCTGCCAGTGGGGAGGGCTGCCCACGGGCTCTTCCCTGGGGTTCAGCAAAGGCCCCAGAGATCTCACTGGGAGGAGACATGAGCCTCCTGCCTACCCGGCTTCCCAACTCACGTGAGAAAGCTTTCTTTCCTCAGGGTCCCTTCCAACTGTCCTCTCCCACAACCCTCGAAAACTTTAGACAATGACAAAAAGCAATAATAAGATCCCACGTGTTTTTCATGGACAACCTGGCAAAATTAAAAAAATTTTTTTTAATCTATTAACACAGCCAGGTTATCCCATTTCTTTCCCCCTTGTAAGAACAATAGGATATTTTTGGACCGACAGCATCATTTTAGCCCATGCCACCCCTCTCTAAAGGGCAGGCATTACATGGACACACCTACTGCCTCCTGAACGTCGCTGACTGCATGCTTTTCTTTAAGTCGACTCTGTTTTTACTAAATCATATTCTACAAGGAAACTTCCTGTCACGACTACAAGGAGAAAACAAGTATCACTCGGCACAAACAGAGGGAACTATCAAAATAATTGCTAACCTTTCAACGTCCGGCCGTGAGCCACCTAAAGTGATCTTTGGCAATGTTCCCCACAGGCCAAGCTCTGAATACCTAAATCGATGAATCAAAGTCACGTACAAAAAACAGACACTAGCTTTTTAAAAAATCAGCACCATTCTCTTTAGGTAAAAGTCACCGAAAAATATATTACAACTAGTCCTTTTCTTTCCAAATTAAACCCAAGTCTACTCCCTTTCAGGAGTAAAGCCAGAGGCACTTCCTGTCCCTTCCCAAAGGTAGCTATGAAGTATGGCTGACCCTAATTAATGACTTTCTTTATTTGCATCTGGGTAGAGATAGTAAAAGAACTTTCTGTTCTGAGAAGCAACAGCCCAAAGTCCAAAGATGGATCATTCAGCGCCCTTCCTTCCCACTTGCTGCACAGATGGCTGAGCTCAAGGTCAAATGACCGCCCTGCTTCCTAAGGGGCTGGTGTGCAGGTGGCTCAGTGCCCTTCCGCAGGGAGGCCCCGGCAGGCACAGCTCCTGCACCCATGCTCTACCCTTTGGCGTCTCTCCCTGGGTCTGTCATTCCGGTGTCACTGCCTGTGACCGGCGTGGGCAGGGAGCACCTGGTCTAGTCTTAGTCAACACCGGGGACAGCCCACGGCAGGGGTTCTGTAACGGGCTGGGGGCGGCACAAGTGCAGCTGGGCTGGCCAGGGGTGCAAAGAGCCCTTTCCCACGGGCCGCTGTCAGCGATGCTCCGACCACTCTCATCCCGGGCAGCAAAGAGCTGTTAATGCAACTTCCCACCACGGAGAGAGGAGGGCTGGGGTCTGTGGACTTCACCCCCAGCACAATCCCCCCTTCTGCTCCCCCCACAGCCCCCCAAGCTGGTACACCTACTACCACCTCCTCTGTGCCAACAGACACCGAAAACACACACACACCTGCCCACAGTGGGCCCTCCTTACCTGTGGGGTTTGTATTTGCTAATTTACCTGCTGCCTCACATCTGTAACCTCAGAAGCAGTACTCAGCACCCTGGTGCCCACTCCCGGACACGCGCGGAGAGCCCTCCGCACACGCCCGGCGCCAGCTGAGCAGGGAGGCTCTGCCCTTCCGCCTCCATGCTCCTGCGCACACAGGTGTCTTCTTCGTGGTCTCCGTGGTGCCATGTTTCCCGCACTTTGTGCTTCTTGTTATCTACTTCTCTGTTTAAAACGGCCCCGGCACAGTCCAGCGTTCCCAAAAGCAAGTTGCTCGTGGGGCGTCTCACGGAGAAAAGTACACGTGTTACACACGCGTCCTTCACGGCAGGAGCTGCGCTGCTGGTTGGTAGCGCAACGCTAACAAACCAACAATATACTTAAATACAGTGTCTTTCGACAGACACATACCTCACACACGGTTCTATATTGATCAGCTGACAAAAAATACTGTGACCAGAGGCTCACAGGAACCTAACCCTTTGTGTCCGCAGTAGTGACTCACTGTGCACGAACTCGGTGTGGGCGGGGACTCTACGGACAGAACTCCAGCAAATAATGAGCATCAACTGTACCTACACCTCATACTACCCCCATCGGGTCAAAAGGGAAAGACATTTTAACACCACAAATTAGAAGTGGCAGCTTCAGTAAAAAGTTCAGAGCTTCCAACTGAATAAATGCACCCCTCTAAAGGCCCCCTTCACGCGAAGGGCAGTGTTCTTTTCGGTTCACGTGAACAGTGAATCCGCACCACTGATTCACCCTGGTCCTGGTCCGGCAGGAGTACCAGGCCTGCGGCATCCGGGTCACCACGGACTCCATCACTTGAGGTCTGAGATGGCTGCTGGCAGTCAAGTCCTCTGGGGCCATTTTCTGGCCAGAGTTCTTACTCAACCAGACTCTCTACAAAGTTCTAGAAAGAAGAGGAGATAACGTTACCCGGTGCCAGAGTCCATCTGAGGCTTGGTCCTCCCCTCCAGGCTGTGATAACAACAATTCCTGACATTCTCCCAGGGCTCACATCTACTTTGCATGTATTATGCCTGGCCACGCGGGCACTCTAACTATGTCCCCATTTTACGGAAGAGGAAACTGAGGCACAGAGAGGGAAAGACAGGGGTCTGGAGTTATAAAAGTTGTAAAATGGCAAAACTGATACCTTAACCTAAGCCTGTAACCCTGAAATCCAAACTCTTAACCACAAAGCAACAAACCCAGCATCCTGTCCTGAGAATTTCAGATTATGGCCTATAATATCCTTATCTTTATTCTTACAGCAGCTTCAAAATGCAATATACAGTCAACAACCACCACTCCCAAATTCTCTATCCTGCGGTCACCTGGCAAAAAAATAATAATAATAATTCATTGTTACTGGAGGGAGAAACAAACCAACAGAGAAAAACTGCACTGAAGGGACAGAGCTGATCAAACACCTTCCAGCCGCCAGCCCCGGCTGCTCGGAGAAACACTCCCCAGTGCCCCCAGTGCAGACTCTGGCGTTCTGTTAGTTTCTGCCACTCCTTCTGGACCCAGATTAATTGCTCAACCTTTCTGAGCCTCAGTTTCCTTACCAATAAAACAAGGACAAAAACATACCAACATCAAAGGGCCACCGTGCAGCCTGAGTGTGGAAACACTACAGATTCTAAGCAAACACTAGTTCTCCTCCGTGGTCAGGGAAGGAGCCAAGCAACCTGTAGATGTAAATTCTGTCCCCCAAGCAAAAACGTAAGCATGAGCCCTGAGATGCCTCTGCTGCACCCGCCAGGCAGGGGCTCCCTGGGGTTTGAAGCCTGCGGCAAGACTGTCCTCCAGGTCTGCAGGATACACCATCTGCGTTAGGTTCTCCTTGCTGCTGTGACAAATCACCGCAAACGGACTATCTTACAGAGCTGGAGGTCGGGAGTCCAAAATGGGTCTCATGGGGCTAAACTCAAAGTGTCGGCAGGGCTGTGTTTCTCCTGGAGGCTCCAGGGGAGAACCCCTTCCCTGACTTCTCCAGTTTCTCGACACCACCTGTATCCCTTTCCTGGGGGTCCTTTCTCCATCTTCAGGCCAGCAGTATAGCATCTTCCAGGCTCTCTGACTCTGAGGCTCACTCTCCTACATCCTTTCTTTCAAGGATGCCTGAGATGACACTGGGCCCACCTCGATAATCCACGACAGTCTCCCCATCTCAAAATCACGAACTTAAGTCATATCTGCAAAATTCCTTCTGCCATGTAAGGAAACACATTCTCAGGTCCGGGGGATCAGAATATGGGCATCTCTGAGGACCATACATGCTGTAATCTCTGGAGCAACCCAGATTTCATGCTGAGTCTTTTCCATTAAATGTTTGACTTTTTGCATCTGTATTAGTGTCGCTTATAAGATTTGCATATCAATCATACACCAAAAAAAAATCTTCATTAGAACATGGGTCCTGTACTTAAAGATGACAATTAAGTCATCTCACAAACCCAGCCACCACCTAAGCTGATGCCGGTGGAGGGAAAGAGATAAAGGCAGACCGAGGGGACCAGGGGTGTCTTCTCCTTGCCTGTGATTCCCTTCTTTTGGTTCTCACACTGCAAATTCTGTAGGCATCCCCACCTCCACTCTCAGACCATCGTGTGGTTAAGACATGCAGACTTGATCCCATCAACCAGGGAAGACCTCTGAGTCAGGAAGACACATGAGCAGATGAGCAGTAAGCAGCAGTTTTAGAACGTCCAATAGACATCTTACCGACTTACAGTTAAGAACGTCTAGACTTCTGCCTGGACCATCTAGAAAAGGTTCTTCTCTCTCCCCATTCCCGGGAGCAGAGGCTTTGCTCTGCTTCTTTTATAAACTGGAGATCTGCTTCAAGTATCCTTTCTCTCAGAAAGGTTTGGTTGGGCACCTACTCTGTGCCAGGTTCTCTATGACGGTGATTAACTTGTCACCAGCCGGGCCCCATGGTGTTCCCAAGCCAAATGATCACACAAGCACATGTCAAATTGCAACTGTGCAAGAAAGAAGAGGAGCAGGTGTTCTGAGAGGCTCCTAGAGTGGGATCTGATCTCTAGTGGGAATGTCTGGGAAGCCTCCCTCCCTGAGGACGTGAGATCCCAGTGTAGCTACTGGAAGAGCTTTGACTAGATGAAGGGGGAGAGAAGGACATTCCAGGCAGATAACAACATGTGCAAAGGCCCTGCATCCAGAGGGAGCCAGGGAGGAGATAATGAACACAGGCCACGTGGCTGGATGAGGAAGGGGTCAAAGCGCGTGGGGATAAGACTGGAAGGAGGCAAGGGCCCAGCAGCACTGTCCAACAGAACTTTCTGTGATGGTGCGAACGCCTGTATCTGTGCCAACCAACACAGCAGGTACTGGCCACATATGGGTACTGGACACTGAAATGTGGCTACTGCCACTGAATAACTGAAATTTTTTATTTTATTTAACTTTAATTATTTTCAACCTGGATTTAAATAGCCACATGACTACCTTGTTGGGCAGTGCAGGGCCAGAGCATCTAGTGAGATGGCGCACTAGAGGAATTTGAGAAGCGTATTTCCATGATCAGAACACATGGCCACATTTTCTCTGGCTGCAAGGTGGGGACCTCACCGGACAATCAGCAGCATGGACGCAGGGAGACAAGTGGCGATGATGATAATAGTGATGAAGATGATGCGGGGGGCGGGTGGTAGCAATGCTAAGGGAGATGTGGACAGATTCCAGAGTGACTCAGGGTGCAAAAGTGGCAGGTCCTGATAAAGGATAAGCAAAGGAAGATGAGGGCAGAGGCAGCATCCAGGATGGTGCCTGGGTTTCAAGATTCTGCCACTGAAGTGGTAGCCCAGCCGCTCTCCGTGCCCGGGAACACTAGAGGGAGGAAGACCAGGCTGGTGGCGGTGAGACAGGAGGGTAGGGGGCAGGGCACAGCCACTAAAAGAATGATGCAGCATTTAGCACCAAGACAGTGGGTGATTCAACTCCCAGTAGACCCTGAGCTTCAATATACGCTCATATACAATAGCTAACTGGCACTCCCACAGGCGCCGTGACAGTTTCAAGGCTGACCACAAAAGGTCAAAGAGTGGGTGATGGCCCAGTTCCTGGGAATCCCAGCCCCCTCCCCAAAGCAGCTGGAATAATCCTCCCACTTGTTAGCATTCGAAGTTACCGAGCCCATAGAAATGAAGGGCCCCTATACCTTGGAGCCAATCTCATTTTTCCTAATTGACCGCATGCTCTGAGGCCGCCGCTCTCCCTTCCGAGTGAGATGGCCCACACTCTGTCCATGGAGTGTGTGTCTACTTTTACTTTAAACTAAACACCCACCCCCACGCCTCATGGCCTCTCTGGCCTTCTGAGATGGCCCTCACTCTGTCTACGGGGTATGTATCTCTCTGAATAAATCTACCTTCACTCAACTATGGCTCACTCTTGAATACTTTCCTGCATGAAGCCAAAGACCCTCACCTGGTAGGGCGCATTCCAGGGACTCGTCCAAGGCCTGGGACACGGGCATCCTCTCATGCCCCATTTTTCCTGTATCAGTGGGAGCCAGACCTTGAGTTTGGCTCTGGCCAGACTGAGAGGAGGAGTTGGAGGAGGACAGAGGACTTGGTTCCCCAAGTAAGGTGGTCACTGAAGCTATGGGTATGGATAGGCTCAACTCGTACTTCCAAGGTCCAGGAGGTCCAGGACCAAATCTTGAACAACAGCAGCATTTAACAGTCAGACAGAAGATGGGGCAGGAGAACTCACAGTACTGTCATGGAAGACACAGGAAAGACTGACAAACTTCATCTCAAAAACTCTCAGTAGACAAAGAAATAGAAGCATATGCCTATACAAAGACTTGAATGTTCTTAGAAATGTTATTTATGATAGCCCCAAACTGGAAATATTCCAAACATCCACCCTGATGAATAAACAAAACATATCCATACAATGAAATTCTATTAAGCAGTTGAAAGGAACTTCAAAACCATTATGCTAACAAAAAAGAAGCAGACTCACAGAACAAACCAGTGGTTACCAGTGGGGCGGGGGAGGAGGGGCAATACAGGAGTGGGGGAGGGGAGGCACAAACTACTGGGGGTAAAATAGGCTCAAGGATGTATTATACAATACGAAGAATATGACCAATATTCTGTAATAATTGTAAATGGTAAGTAATCTTTTAAAATTGTACCAAAAAATTAAATTAAAAAATAAAAACTATGCTAAGTGAAAAAAGGCAGACACAAAGACAACACATTGTATAATTCTATCTACATGAAATTTCCAGAAAGGGCAAACCTACAAAAGCAAATCCGTGATAGCCTGGGATTAGCTGCAAACAAGCACCAGGGAACTTTTAGGGGGGTGATGGAAATGTTCAAAAACTGGATTGTGGTGATAGCTGTACAAACTCTATAAATTTGTTAAAAAAAAAAAAAAAAGTCAATGAGCTGTGCCGTAACAATGGGTGCACTTTATCTGATGTAAATCATATATCAGTAAAGGTGTTTTTTAAAAATAAGTTGAAGAAGACTATGTACCTAAATAGCTCTTTTGCTAAAATTTCCTAGTCCCCCAAGTCCCAATACATCAAAAATCAAAGCATCCTTGTCCAATTGGACCACAAAACCCTGAATTATTACTAAGAGAAAACAAAGTCTCAGTTCTGCTAGAGCCCAGGCTCCTCACCTTTCCACGATACCTATCACACCAGGGCCTCCACAAACCTGGATGGAACAGTTTACGTATTTAATCATGTCCTGGATTTGATCAGGAAAGAGCAATGAAGCCTCTTAATATTTCTCAACTTCCTACCATCAAAGGTCCCTCCTCTCAAAGAAGTACTCTGGAGATCCCCCACAGGAAACCTTACATAAAGACCTAATTATCATTTTTTGCCCCAGGAAACACCTAGGATGTATTGAGCACTTAAGAGTTCCAAATTTAACATAGATTAAGTCTCAAAACAATCCTAGGAGGTATACATAATTATTGCTACTCCCACTTTACAGATGAAAAAATTGAGACCCAGAGAGGTAAAGCAGTAATTTTCCCAAGTCACATGGATAGTATGTGGCAAAACTAGGCTCAAATCTAGCTCCCCAATCCCATGCCCGCACTCCTAAAAATCCATCTCTGGTGTTTCATTCATCAAGAGGAGAACCCCACTGAGCCAGAAGCAAAGCACATGTCAGAAAAATGGTTTCCAGCAAAGTGAGGCAAATGCCCTGTTTCCTAATGAAACCATTGTAATAGTCTTCTCAACATCAGGATGTGGTAACTTTCTCAAGAAAAGAGCTTTGGGGCTACGGGATTCCTCAAGCAAATAAATTCCATGGTCGTGGCAACACATGCTGAGTGACCCCAGGACTAACTACACTCTGTCTCCTGGGACACGTGGCACCTATGTTCCCGCTTTTTTTTAACCACAAATTCCTTCAATGATCCTAAGCTTAGAGCCATTAGGTTAAATGAGTTGATCAGGTTCAAATCCACCCCCTCATACCAACTAGCCCTAGAACCTCCAACAGATTATTCAGTATCACTGAATCTTAGTTTCTTTGTCTATAAAATGAGGAAACTAACACCAAAAATTCATAGTTACGAGGATTAAAACACAGCCACTTATCTCCAATGCCCAGCAGAGAGCCTGTCCCATCCCATATACAACTGCTGCTTCTCTGAACTCACATCCCACTTAAACTTCAGGAAGTCTTTCCACCTCTTCTGCTTCCAAAAGTGTTTCCAAACACCAAGATCCCCACCTTGACAAGGCTACTCCTAAAAATGCAGATTAAATACAGGAACACATACGCAAATGCCTGAGATTCCAGACACATGGCTTGACTCTGAATTCATGCCACTGTGCAGGAAATAAATTAGTACTAAAGTGGCAAATTCCAAAGGATGAGTGATCCTACACTTCAATACCAAACAAATCTTTTTTCCCAACTGTCTGCACCACTCCCTCTGGGCCCCCATATTAATGGTGCATATTCCTACCATGATAATCATCACTTTTAAATAATTACTTGCATTTTCATCTCAAGCACTGAATCAGAGGTTCTCAACTATGTCAGTACATTAAGGAAGCTTTGAAAAAAATAAAATAGATACTCAGGTCCCACCCCAGATTCTTTTTTTGTTGTTGTTAATGGAAGTACTAGGGATTGAACCCAGGACCTTGTGCATGCTAAGGGTGTTGTCCATGACCACTGAGCACTTAAGCTCCCCAGGTGATTCCAATGCACAGCCAGGGTCTAGACACCGGCCCTTCTTAGTCTGGGCTTGTTTACCTCATCTTTGCCCCCCAGGCCCCCTGCACAGCCTCCACACATAAGAGGCATTTTATAATTGTTTGTGGCATGAATTAATGACTAGAGAATTTTAGAGCCCACTGACCATATGAATTCACTGAGACATTTACTGAGGGCTGTATTACACGCAGGCACTATTCCAGGCATAGGGCTCAGGTTAATTGTCATTCTTCAGCCACGAGTAGTCAGGACTGAAACACAGGCGACCAGTGAAGGAAGGGGTGGAGGGCTGTCGGTTTCTGGGATCCTGACTCAGTCTGCATTTTGCAGCATCTTCCCAGCAGTCCTTGACCTCCCTGAGCTCGTTTCCTCCTCTGTATTATAGAAATGGGGCCTCCTCACCGGAAGATTTAAGAGAGACGGGGACAAAGACCCCACAAAATGGCAGCTGACATCACTCACTTTTTCCTTTTTACAATTCGATGGACACCTAGTGAAGCCACCCTCGGGGTTCACCCTCCCCATCCCCCGCATCAAGCAACTGACGCCGCAAAAAGCTGCGGCCACAGGGAAGTGCCCAAAGGGAGCAGGACGCCAAAGGAAGGGCGGGTCCCAGAGGCCCAGCCCCGCCCAGCTGCCGTCCTCGGCCTTCACTGGACATCAGCCTCACCTGGGCAGCCTCGGAAAATGCCCGTTTCCAGGTCCTACCCCCAAGAACTGATTGGCGGGTCTGTGCGGGGTCAGAGAATCTGCATTTTAGCCAGATCCCCTCAATCCTTATTCCCAAGTGTCGCAGACGATGCCACAGCCCCTTAAAACCTCAACAGGTCATTGCCATCCTCCGAATAGAAAGAGGGCAGGGCGCAAAATATCAGCCCGTCCTCTCCCTCCAAGTGCGGGAAACACCCTCACTAGGCTGCCCAAGGGTCTGCCAATGCGGGAAGGCACAGCAGGTGGCGACCCCTACTCCTGCCAGGGGGCTCTTTCCATCAAATAGTGGGGAACTGTGCGCGGAGGGTCTCCAATCGACCAGAAGGAGCCCCTCTCGCCCTCCTGCGGCTGCCGGTACGGGTCCAGCCAGGGCCGGGAGGGGAAGGCGGCATTCCGGGGGCTGGGAGCCAGAGGTGCTGACGGGGACCCCGCGGCGCGTCTGCAGAGGAGGCCGTGCCAACCCCCCCCCCCATAAACTGAACATATCCGGGCTCCCGAGGGCTGTTCCACGCGCAGAGCACGGTTTGATACTGAACAAATCGGCATTACAACAACGAGGACTAATCAGGAAACAATAAAATGGTTAAAAGGCAAGGCTGATCCCAATTCCACGCGCGTGTAAACAGCGCTGGGCGGGCCCGCCGGCTTCTCCGGGTTTCTAAAGGAAAGTGGGAAGGGGCGCGAGGCAGCCGGACGCTTGGGCCCAAAAGGGACCCAATCGAGCCAGGGACCCCGGGCCGGGGCCGGGGCTGGAGCTGAGCCGAACCCCCTCCCCGCCCGCCTCCTGGGCCCGGCCGCCGGCTCATGGCGCCGGCCAACCTGTCAGGCCCGGCCCGGCGGCCCGAGAGCCAGGCTCCAGCCGCGCGCGGACAAAGGAGGGCGACTGGCCGGCCCCGGGCCCCGCTTACCCGGCGCGGGGCCTGCTGTCCATCCGCTTCTTCTGGCGCACCGGCTGCAGCGGGATGTTGTCCGTCATGTCTCCTGCGCCGCCCGCCTTGGCCGCCGCGCCCCCCGCGCCGCCTGGGCCGCCGCCCGGTCCGGCCTCCGCGCCGCCGCCCGCCGGCGCCGCGCCGCCCCGGGGGAGGAGGCGGCGGCAGCGGGCGGGCCGGGCCCGCAGCGAGGGGGCGAGCTCGCGAGCGCCGGGCCACGCGCGGAGCCGCCCGCGCGGCCCGACCGACGGACACGGGCGCACCATGGGCCCGAGCTCCGCGCCGCGCCCGCTCGCCCCGCGCCTGCCACGGGGGGCGGCCGGCTGTGTCCGCGCCGCCGCCGCCGCCGCCGCAGTGTCCCCGCCCCCGGCCCGCGCCGCGCGCCCCCCACGCGCGCCCACCCGGCCACGCGCCCCACGCCCACGCCCCGCCGTGCGCGCGCGCGCCCGGCCCCCGCCCCCCGCCGACTTCCGACTTTCACAAGCACACGCGCATCGGTGCACACGCGCATCGGTGCACACGCAGCCACGCTCACCTAGCACTTTGCGTCCATTCTCACATTCACACGCGAGCCCTACACACACACACACACACACACACACACTCTCTCTCACCTGCTCACTCCCCACCAGCATCCGACATTCACAACCACACACTCACAACTCTACCCACACACCCTGCCGCACTCACCATTAGCTACCTTCTCCATCCTGGATCTCAGGCCTCACACACACGTGCCCCCAGGAAACACAATCACCAGGAAACACAATCACACAGGGACACACACCCTACCTCACTCCGCTTTCCCGGCCCCTCACCCATCATCCTCACTTTCTCACCTGGATCCCGGAGAGTAACAACCACACACGTGCACTCACGCACCTGCACACCCTCATTCTCTCTCACTCACCTCCCTTGGGGCTGACACACGTGCCCTCTCAGTCACACAGACACATTCATCCGCACTGATTCACAGTCACATACACGGGACTCCTTCACCCCGACCCTCATCTGCACTTACACACTCCCTCACACAGTGTCCAGGATCCACTACCTTCCAAAGGGCCTGATAAAATTTTGAGAACAGAAAATGAATAGTGGTGAAGGAAGGAGGGAGGGAAGTTGAAACAATGATGGAAGAGCCTGCAAGGGTTATACCGTGTAAACTAACCTATTGCAACCAAAGGACGTTTTTAAGTAGGTACACCCAATACATTTCATGTGGGGTGCGGGTGCCCTTGAATTCGATTGCTGTGTCTGGGCCCCTGGGTAAAGGAAGGCAGACCCCAAACCAAGAAGTGTGACTTATCTCATGTCCCAATGACATTCCTCAAGAAAAGCATGTCAGTGGAAGTTGTTGCATTGCACCTTTGAAGGGAAAACAGCATTCTTTGGCTGGTCTGCTTTGCTTTCTGCTTTCTCTCTGTACCGAGACAGTGCCCCACACATAGCATAACACACAGTCAATAGTAAAGGCTTATTGAGTAGAGGAAATGTAACATCCTGACCCACCAATTATGGCATCAGAGGCGGCCCCACCCTCTCCCACCTGCTCCCCAGAGGGCCCCTCTCAAATTCCACCCACTGCAGACCTTCTTCTCCAAGCTCCATTACCACACAAGGTGACAGAAAAGACCAAAGAGATTGTGACCCTTTAATCCACAGTCCCCCACACAACTGATGTTCCATCAACAGTGAGCTGTTGTTTTGATGAAATATAATAACATTGTCATATGAGAAGAGAGGCGATTTTTATTGCCTTTGCCTTTTCCAAATTTCTTCCAGTGCATTTTTATAATCATTGCAGAAGACACTTTAAGAGTCCCTTCCAGCAAGGCAGTCCCTCGGGAAGGGAGGCAATTGAAGTCTTTTATCTTTTCTTGAGAGAGATCCAGATGTTTGCGTGAGATAGCAGAGAGCCCGTGGGGCCTGTAGGAAAGGTGCCAGGGTTCCAGGACAGGAGCAGAGCTGGGGCAGTGATGGGGTGAGAATGGGATGAGGGGCACAGCATGTCTCTTCCTGGTCCAGCCCAGCCTTCTTCCCATGGTCCTAGGACTGGTCACCTCAGGGTCCTGCTTTCTGAAGAGCAGCCCCTTTCAGTGGCCCCTGATAGCCCTCTCCATCCAGCAGGCCTTGGGTACAGTAGGCTGCAGACCTCTAGAAGCCTGGAGCAGAAAGGTCTTTAACAAGTAAGCCAACCTAGTCCAGCATCTTCTTTCCAGAAATCAGACCTCTGAGGCCCACAGAGGTCACCAACCTCACCAATAGTTGGTGGACCCAAGTCATACTCTCTCCTGAGACTCTCAGCCCAGCTTACCATGAGCCCCATTTCCATGGATTCCACGCTGGCTGCTTATAGAGTGTTGGTGGTAAGTAACAAGAAGTCAAGGGCACTACTAGGGGAGAAGTGGAGGTGGGGAAAATGGGAGCAAGAATCAATAAAAATGTTTTCGGTAAACTCAGGCTGGGGAGAGAAGAAATGAAGTTCTTGTGGTTCCTAGAATCTTCTCTCTGAATGAATTGTCTCTTAACAAATGCCCCAGGCATTCCCTAGAGCAGAGTTTCTCAACCTCCGCACTGCTGGCACTTGGGCTGAATATTTCTTTGCTGGGGGGGCTGTCCTGTGCACTGCACGATGTTTAGCAGCAACCCTGGGTTCCAACCACCACATACCAGTAGCAGCTCAGCTTAAGACCACCAGAGATGTCTTCAGACATTGCGAAGTGTCCCTGGAGAACAAGATGGTCCCTAGTTGAGACCCATGGAGCTGGAATGTGATATTAAATAATTTTTAAACCTCTGGTTAGACTGAGTCTCTAACACTAATCTCATCTTCCCACTCCCCACCCCCTTTTCAGGGAAAAAACTCCATAAGCGCGTTCCACAAGCAACTATAGCTAGGATTTAATAACATGACTTTGTGTGCTACTGTTCTTACCTCCAAAAAGACACTAGGGAAAAGACGTTAAGGAAAAGACCACTGAACATTCAATCTTTCATTCAAGTAACCTTCACTGAGGACCTACAATATCCCAGGTACTGGGATGTACAGTTAATAAGACACGCGATCTTGGAGGGTAGCTCAGTGGTAGAGTGCCTGATTAGCATGCACATGGTCCTGGGTTCCATCCCCAGGCTCCCCCCCCCCCGCCCCCCATTAAAAATAAGTAAACCTAATTACATCCCCCTACCAAAAATTTGTTTTAATAAAAATAAAATAATTTTTAAATTAAAAAAAAGAAGTGTACAATTTGGAGAAACAAAACAAGACACACAATCCCTGTTGCCCAGGGTTGAGGGCTCTGCTGGTTCTTAGAGGTGATAAAAGGCTGAAATGCACAAGGTGACTGGATGACCTGTCTAGCACACTCTTCCAGGTTACCTGTGTCTTTCACTGTCTTTGAGCTATTTTACAACTCTCCAGCTAGCAGAAAACTGGTAGAACTACAAATGATTCTTCTCCATTGAAATGCAGATGAATTTTGTCCAAAGGAGTGCAATTGATTACAGCCCTGTGGATATTGACCATTTTTTGCATCTTTATGTAAATTAACTCCAACTTTCCTGATTGCCTGAAATATGGGAGTTCTTTCAGTTCTCCTTTCAATCGGCTGTAAACCTGTGGATAAAATCTTTGACATTTGTAGGAGCCCTGATTTTCCCTTTTTAAAATGTGATGTTTTAACAGGACAGACATAAAATAAACAAGTAAACATTTCAGAGAGTACAAAATGCCATGTGAATAATACAACAGGGCAATGTGAAAGAAATGTGCTTTTGTTCATCACTCTTACTTGATAAAAAGTTAGCAGCCCTAAGCAATTCCATCCTATTTCTCCCCTATTTCTAAAAACAACGTCCTGGTCTGTGGAATCCCAGATTAGCAGTCCTACTAAATTCCATGACAGTTTCTTCTTCCTCCACTGTGGGCTTCTCCCCATGAGAACATGAAGATGTAGAATCAGCCTCCACCATGATAATGAACTCAGGACATTTAGGGAGGTCAGTGAAAAGGGTTTCTCCCATCAGGATGGCCTGAAAGCCTCCAGAGTAGTCAGCAAGCATTAAAATGCAAAACAAACAGAACAAAAAACTGATTCGTGAGAAGTAAATAGGAGAAAGGGAAAACCTAAATTTCAACACCAGGTGTATCGACAGATGCTGTAGAAGGTCACACGTTTCCCTGCTTTTAATTTAAGGACTCACAATTATCCCTTCAGGATAAAATAAACTTCAGTGTCCTTTGTTCCATGCCTTGTCTTTGGGACACTGCTATTTCTTTTAACTTACGTCTTCTTTGCCTAAAACAATAGATTGTTTACAAAGGGCTGGAGGGTGGAAATGACAGGGGAGGGGAAAAGAGGGGAAGAAATGCAAGTTATTTGGGATGTTCATTCTTCTCCCAGAAAGGTCACTTTCCAGTATTCTTCAAACTTTAAAATGCAAAGCTTGATGCTCCAATCTCAAGGTCTTAAAACCTCAACTGCAACGTCCACTTTTAAGAGGTAAAGTTACTCCCTTGTCCTCACTTTGCCCTAGTTTAGCTAATGCTCCATTTTTCTTTTGTTATTTAGAAATAGTTGGAATTGGCTTTGGCAAAGCGATAAGGACCTGGGGTTTGGGGGGCTTTGTTTTTTAGGCAAAAGCCTGAATTTTCTTGGGTACCAACAGCATAAACCCCTCAACCAAAAGCAATTGCTTCTCAGGGCATATTAGACTTCAAGAGCTTTGGGAGCCAACTCATTTTCTTTGAACACAAATGAGCATTCCTTGCTTAAGTGGTTAATGATTTTGTTTGGAAACAAGAAAACAGAAATGGGGGAATTGCTGGGACTGAGGATAATTACCCCACAAGAACCATATGATTTCTCCACTGGAAAGAGTGCCCCTTTTAAATGAATAATTAGAGTTACAGAATCCATAAAGTAAATGGTGCAGGAAAGAAAGCAAAGGTATGAATTCCCTGCTGTGGTGTTTAGATCTTAAAGACAAGTTCAGAATTATGAGTTTAGCCAAATACAGCTCTTTGATGGATTCAAAATGGGCTTCCAACAACCAAGGAAAGAGCCTAGAACCGGCAAGTTTCTGCCATTTTGTCATTTCCAACCACAGGCATCCAAATGTCCTAGGGTAATTTGTCAAAGGCAGGGGTGGGGGTGGGGTTAAACTGTACCCGTAGGAACCAATGAAATAAAACTCCTGCTGAAATACAGTTGCTTATCTGAGTGACCCTATTTGGAAAAGGCACACCTTAAAAATTACCCCACCAGCCTACTTTCTTTTTGCACTTTATTCATGAGGAAATTTTTTGAAGCATGTCCACTGCCTTATGAGCTGCAAAGAACCACACCATCTTGAAGGTAAAGGAGTTGTGCACCCCTCTGACCCGCCTGACTTCCTCAGTCTCAGTTGATTGAACCAAGAGAATCCATCTGGTCCAGAGTTGGGACAAATTCCACCCAACTAAGCAGGAGAGTGTTGATTTTCTAAGCCAAACAGGAGAAAAAGTGATGGCCAACATGCTAAATGCTTACTATGTCTCAGATCAGTTGAGTATTAAAATGCATCTCACCATCATCCTATGAATCCAATATTATCCCCATTTTGCAGACTAGGTATCCAAAGTTCCATTAAGTTATCTTGCCCAAGGGCAGGCACCTAGTCAAGAGTTGAGTTGGGCCTTCTCGCCCAAATGAAGAGCCAATGTTCTCATCATGAACCCATCTTTTCCCTAGATGGGAAATGTACCTGTTTCATCTAACTCCTGACTAAGATTCTGCTTCTGGACTTTCTGTGTATCCTGACCTATAACTTTCCTGTTTGGGCCCAAGCGAACTGCTGAGTTGTCAACAACTGGCGCGCTGCTGGGGGAGTTGTCTGTGAAACTCTACTGAAGGGCTTCCTGTAAATGTGCAGATATTTCAACACCTTCCTTGATGTTGTGGTTTAGCTAAACTGACACCTGACTCAACCTTGCAGGGTCAGATGGAAAGCTGAAAAAAATCACCTCCCCCAGACCCTGATCAGGTCAGGTCAATGGCTCCTGGCCAAGTTCTGTTGCCAAAAAGGTGCAACTTTTCCAGTTGGAGGTGGGCCCATCCCAGGCTTTCTCCAGGTCCTCTGCAAATGCCCCTATGCGATGCAACAAATCCTTTCCCAGGACACCTGTCTTTAGACCGGTTCTGGGGGTGCCAACTGAAGGCAGAGGGCCAGCAGGGAAGATGGACCTTTACTCTTTTTGCCATTTTATGGAGATATAATTAACGTATAACTGGAAGTTTATTCTTAAAGTCGAGACTACTGAGATTCCCTTATATCGTCTACCAAGTATGGAAATCAGTTTTGAATAAACAGAACCCACAGAGGAGGACCCAAGAAGGCAGGCAGGTAAGTTCTAGGGCAGCTGTACTACGTACCTTCTGTGTCCTAACTCCGGACTCACTACACTAGGGTGATGTTTGCATCACAACCTACTTTTCGAGAATCGGCTTTAAAGATTAGGGCTAAGACAGCCCTACACACACCTACACACACACACAGAAACCACCACAAACACATGGAAACATTCATAATCTCTGTCCCAGCAATTTCTCAAGAATTCACCCTGGAGTTAATTCAAATGCAAAAAAGAAAAAACAAAAAACTGTACCAAAGATGATCAAAATCATTCAATAAAAGCATCGGAAGGAAACATGAATACTGTCTAGCAATAGCTGATTAAACATTTTTGTATTAATTGCAGATATTTTAAGAAGGAAGAGCCAGAAATGGGCTTCACCTTGGAAAGATATCTAAAATACGCAGGAAGGGGAAACATTTTTCACTTAAGTACAACAATCCTCATATATTCGAATCTAGAAAGACATTAAACTATAGGTTAGTATCAAGTGTGAAAAAGGATGAAAATTCTAGATACCTGAGACTAGGGCCCGTTAGTTTAGGTACTTCCAGTTCAGTTACCTAAATGACTGTGCTTATTTTGCTCTGAGTCAAGAGAGTGGCTGCTTCACCCTAAATTTAGAGGAGTTGAGGTCAAAGAACAGACAAACCTTGGGGAGGAGGGTATCCACCAGCAAAGGAAGTTGACACGCAGAGCTCACATCAGGTCAAAGGCCACAGAAGCACAACTGCCAGACCCTTCCTGGAGGTCAAGAGAACCCTTTCCAGGATGCCGTGTCACCCACATCCACGATGCCACGAGGCTGATGCCCGTTCTTGCCATTAGGTTCACAAACACAGCAAAAGGCAAGAGGGTACTTTGCCGGGAGGACATTAACATGGTCTTGTCCTCATGTCTCTCAAGGAGCACCTTCCCCATCACCCTAAGAATCTTCCCTTGGAATTCAATGCTACCCTCTGTGTGACTCTCAGCCCATCCCCTTCCAAGCAGCCAGCCCTTTAAGTATGCGATGATTTAAAAATATTATCACTTTGCCCAGTGACTTGTACCAGGGTAGGAAGGGTTGAGATGTGGGATAATCTACAGCGTGATAAGCTTTCCATGGTCATGAGCAAAAGTCCTCTTGAAGGACAGGACTCTAATAAAATGCCTTAAAAAGGAAAGATACCAGCCAGCAAGTAAGTTTGTGTGCTTGTAGTGAGTCCAGCAGGGATGTAACCAGATGTGTGGCTTCAATTCCGGGACCCAGAGGGTCCCAAGGCAGCTGGAAGTGACTGTCAAATAAGGAGTCTCAGGTTTAGAGCAGAAACTACCAGAAAAACTTACAGACACGCCTGGTGGGGAAAAAAAGAACCATCCAAAATTTATTCTCCAACAGACAGACAGCATCAGCAGGTAAAACTACAGGGGTTTCTCCGTAGATCATACATTCACAAGGCATTATTAGCTTGACAAGTGAGAAAGCCTCTGGTGTGTTTTCTGTAACAATATCCGCTTCACAGTGTAAACAGGTTCTAGTATTGTGTTCACTTACAATTCCAGAAGGAAAGGCACAACTTGGCAAAAAAAAAAAAAAATTTTTTTTTTTTGGATCCTAAAGTCAGGTGCAATTACCAAGAGACAAACTTTTGATAGCAGTCCACCCACTTTTCCACATAGAGGGGCAAAGACTTCTCCACCCAGACACGTGGGCCTCTCTCCTTCCTGGTTAAATCGTTAAGACTAACGCTCCGTGGTCTGCTCCATCTGACAGATACAAAAAGGGGATTGAGGAAAAAAAAAAAAAAAGAAATCACAAAAAACACCTTGAATGTCCAGCTGCTCCCACCAATACATCAACTCTTAGGTTTTAAGACAGGGCCTAGGAACACTTCAGCGGTCATCAAATAGGGAAACAGAGACTCTAGCTACAAAAATAACAAATAAATGAGGTAGATAAATTAAAGCTTTCACATCCAGGACTTGCCTGCTCCAACTTGGTAGCCTTCATGCAATCAATACTCCAAAGGGGGAAAAAAACAAACTTCATAATTACTTGGCATGAGTTGCAATCAAAGAAATTTTGGTAAAAATTAGCATAAGAAGTTATTAGCAAATAATAAGAAAACACGCCCTTCCATGGGTTTGTTTCAAGAATGAACACCCAGCTCTTTGACAGAGTAGGCACTGGCGAACTTGATCAAGTCACCTGAGATCCCCGCACAGGTGTTCACCTCTCCTGATTTTAGGAAGAAGAAGGCATCTGGAAAGCTCAGGGGGGATGTTGGCACTCTTGGGGCTCTAACTGAACTGTACTTAAATAAGCAGCAACACGTTGACTCTCTAAGGACTCAAAGCAGTCCATCTGACGGCATCCTACTTAAGGTTCCAAGGCTGAAAACATTTTGGAATTCTACAACCTTGGTTTAAAAAAAAAAAAAAAGTACATTCAAAAAAGGAAAAAAAAAAAAAAAAAGATGGGTACAGGGTTGGGAGAATACAAAACAGGTCCCTAATTAAGACAGCAGACCTTGTCCATTTACCCGCATACAGTCACCGAAGTATACAGTGCCCTCCACCCGCCCCACCCCCCAAACAGGCTAAACCGTTGTCTTTTTCATGGTGGTTTAACAGTTTCCAACTTGAAACAGGTGACAGTCTTTGGAAATAGTTACTCTAGGTTGTACAAAGGTTTTATGTATAGTTTGTCGCAAGTAACAAAACTACTTTGCAAGACCCGCTTCTTTCCAAAATTAAAAAAAAAAATACTAGTCTGTATTTGTTTTAGTATGAATTTTTTTTTCGATTTTTCTTTTTGTTTGTTTCTGTTTTTGCAAAGCAGCATAGCAATATCGTGATTGTAGGACTTGCCTGAGGTTGTGGTCACCACTGTAAACATTATTTGCACATCAGTTAAAAAAACAAAACAAAACAGGAGGAGATGGGTTCTTTAAAAAACAAAAAACCAGAAAAGGTACAGACAGGTCTAGAGAGGTCACTGGTCTGCATTTCTCCATCGACGTGCGTTCTCCTTTAGCTTAGCTGACCGCGATCTTGTTTTCCTCCAGGAAGTGAGGGAACTGGTGTTTGGGAACGCTGTCCACAGCTCCTGGCTTCTCCGCATCTGCACTGACGGCGGCCTGGGAGCCACCCATCTTGGAGAGCGCGGTGTTACTCACCACGGAGCCGGCCCCCAGGGACACCGGGAGCGGAGAGACACCACCGGTCTGGATCACGGAGATCTCGTTGGTCTTCATGGCCAGGCCGCCGTTGAGCATGGTGGTGTACTGATTCCACACGCCAGGGTCCACGTTCACCGAAGGGGCCAGGATTTCCTTGGGAAACATCTCAGGGACCCTCTTCCCGTCTGTCCCTAACAGAGCCATGGTGTTCTCGATGGCCAGCTTCCGCCCCCGGCGGGCCGAGCTATTGTTGGCCCCGTGCGTCATATAATGGACCTACGGATGGAGGGACAGAAGAAAGGTTTCCACCAAAACAGATCTGATTGCCTGTTGGCAAACCACAGTTAAGGTCTGCATGTGAATTTGGTTGAACAAAACCACAAACAACGAGGTGAATTCGTGTCGACTAAAACAGCATTTTAGTATAACTTATGCTTAAAAATTAGACTTCATATGTTAAAAAAAATCCAGATACTTATTCTCTTGGAGAAGAAAAAAAAGAAAAATCAGATCATCTAGCAACAATGGGCCCAAATTCCCGCCTAGAGGCAAGAAAGAGGAACTGAGGTGGGGAATGCACACTCCAATGTGTCCCCACCCCACTGTTCACCTGTGCACATAAATGAACAGCTACTACCCAGCAGTGTTGTTTCAAGTGCTAGGGTCACAATCTGTGAACACACACACCTACACAGGTAATAAATGGTACAGACTACATACAAGTACTGAGCACGGCAAAATGGGAAAATCTCTAAGACCAGTAGGTTGCGTCACTACCAACATCCTGGTTATTATTTATTCTGTAGTTGTGCAAAATTCTGCCACTGGGAGAAATGAGCAAAGTGTGTGTAAGCATCTCTGTATGACTTCTCCTTTTGTATGAATCTACAATTGCTTGAATAAAAACTTGAGTTAAATAATTTTTAAACAAGAGACCCCGGGGCTCCGATGGAGCCGACATCCTTCAATACACAGTGTGTCAATGACAATCATCATTGCTGCCAAGAAAAACAAGCCTTGTGGGGAAGGCTACACAAAGCCACGGGGAGTGCATGTTCTTTCATCCAGGGCGGCAGACAAGGCGAGGACTCTTCCTTCCAATGAGGAAGGAGATCCTACCGCCTACTGCTTTTCCAGCCTGGCCTCTTCTTCTGCAATTATTTACCTGGTCTGGCTGTTTCGAGTTTTCAAATCCCTTTCAGCTTCTTTTCAAAGAGTTGAACAATGTGGTAGGTCCTGGGTTTCAAGCATTATTATTTCACCTTCCCTGACATCCTTAGAAGTTAGTAGTTACCATCCCATTGGGGCTCAGAAGTGACCTTGCTCTCAATCGCTCTAAGTAGCTGTTAAGATGTTCCAGGCAAAATGTGGAACACTCAAAGCAACGGCAGGTTCAAACCTTCCCCAAGTTAATCCCAGGGCCTGCGAACTAATGTAAGCTTTATATTTTGGGAAATTGAGATTAGAGATTAAGTAATTTATATTCTTCCCCTGACATTTTTGCCAATTAGACTAAAAACTAAAATAATATAGGTTATTTAAGTTTTTTGTTTAAACTGAGGTAGAGTCGATTTATAATGTGTTAATTTCTGGTGTACAGCATGGTGATTCAGTTATACATATGTATACCCCTTTTCATATTTTTTTCATTATAGGCTATTACAAGGTATTGAATACAGTTCCCTGTGCTATACAGAAGGACCTTGTTGTTCATCTATTTTATACATAATACTTAGTATCTGCAAATCTCGAACTTCCAATTTATCGCTCCTCATCCCTTCCCCCTCTGGTAACCCTCAGTTTGTTTTCTATGTCTGTGAGTCTGTCTCTTGGTGTACGGGTTCATCTGTGTCCTTTAAAGAGTATTTTTTTTAATTTCTAAATTCATGCGTTGTCTTCTAGGTCAACTTTAAGATAAAGTTTCAACCTTTATTCTAACTACAAAGAATTCAACTAGTCTACTCACAGGAGAGGTAGAGAAAAGAGTTCCAGACAAGCATGCCCTGCACACACCAGAGAGGCAGGGCCAACAGGAAAACCTGGGTCCCCAGTTCCCACCCGGGAGAGCTTCCCATCTCCCAGCTAAAATCTTAGATGGAATATATCATATTAAATATAGAACATTCCCTGGAAGGATCCAGCTGCTCGGTGTTAAAGAACAGCTCACAACTTGGAGGCTTTTTCCCTCTAGTGCCAGTGGTACTGCATTATCTATGTTTAACTCAGGGTATTTATTTCAACCTAGCAGGACAGGAAAACAAAAACCAACGTACAGCGCGGGCATCAGTCTGACAGCATATGCTATCCATTTATCACATGACAAATATCCATTTCCAGACTTGATTTCACACATCTACTGAATCAGTTTTCAAAGAAATCAGTGTGCCCCAGTCCTGGAGGGAAAACGACCCACAATGGACTTTACACTCAGAGACGAGACAGGAGCATCAAGTAGAGCACGTGTCCCGTTTCCAGACAGCATTACTTGACTTGTAAGATACATCATTTTACGTGCCACCAAGATGAGAAGAAAATCACCAATTACAGGTACTGACTGCAGTTAGCACTCCAACTTCAGAGATGTTCTACTGTGAGAAAGAATATTTCTTTTCAAAGACTATTTCAAGAGCCAGCTGTGAGACAGGACTATGGAATACCCCATTGGGTCTTTTTTTTTTTTTTTTGCGGGGGGGTGTTAGGTTTATTTATTTATTTTTAGAGGAGGTACTGGGGATTGAACCCAGGACCTCATGCATGCTAAGCATGCTCTCTACCACTTGAGCTATGCCTTCCTTGCCCCCCCCCCATTTGGTCTTAATGGAAGGATTCATCATGGATGAAGGATGCTGCCCTAACACCGAGCCCCCAGCCCTGCTGAAACCCTAAGGAAACTCACCTTTAAGTTGCCCTTGGTGGTGAAAGCTCGCCCACATATGTTACACACAAACGGCTTCTCCCCAGTGTGCGTCCGCTCGTGGATCTGAAGAGCACTGGCGGACGAGAAGTTCTTCCCGCACCGCGTGCAGCCGTGCTGCTTGGCCTGACGGCGGGGCTGGGCCGCTAACAGAGGTGTCATACCTGGGGACATGGTCGCAGGACCCACAAATGCACCAGGAACTTCAACTTTCACATAGGTTGGCTGGGCTCGGATAAATGTTGACGGAACGCTGCTCCGACCTGGTATGTATAGAAGAAAAAAAAATCCCAGACCTTTATCATCCCACAGTCATTCATGCTTCAAACCAAACAAGGAGCTTTAAGAACAACTGTCCCACTGTTCCAGAGCCTGAAATGGCTTTTAGGAACTTCACATCCCAGAAGGAGCTGTCCTTTTACTTGTCTGCCTGCACAGAGAATAATGACTCAGACACTTAGAGAATTTCACTATTTTGGCTTTTTATAAAGCTACAGGAAACCTGGAAACACATGTAATGCAAAACTGAAAATTCAAATTCCTGTATGAAGTTACTTTTCAAGCAGCCCAATGCCATCTTCCGAACCAGTTCTACAACGTCACTCTTCTCCCATTCTACCATTAATGCCATCAACAGACACCCCACAACTTATATGTCCACTTAAAATAGGATACACTCTTTTTTTCTCCCTCATTTGTGAACCATTCATTCATTTGTGAAGAGTCATTCATTTGTGAACCCTGCCTTAGGGAGTGGGATTTCAGAATCAAAGAACTATGGCTTATCTCACTGGCCAAAAAGCAGAGCCCACTTTCCCAAATAGTACTTTCCCAGAACGATTACGTAAGATCACCCCTATGTCCCCACAGGGCTCAGACACAAATAAAACCCAATCAAAAACAAGTACACTATCCATACCCAGTCTGCACGAACCATCATAAGTAAAAGCATGTCGCTATGATAGAGGAAGTTATTATTCCCCTCTATCCAGAGGTGCACACAGAAAGGCTAATGGCCCTACAGAGGAGCTAGTTCACATATACCACTCTCTCCACTTGTCAAGTTCCACCCAGGTTCCTTTTGGACGACCTTGTGCCCAAAACGGACATAAGTTAAATCCAAAGCTCTATCACCTTCCATCTCAGTGCGGCTGCTCTCGGAGCCGTCTGCTTTGCCGCCAGCATCAGGAGACTTAGACTTGATGCTCTCTGCTTGGCTATTGGCCGGGGAGACTGCCTGGAAGGACGCGGTCTCCAGGACGTCTGGACTTCGGCTCTGATACTCCTGGTCTCCCATCACCGAGGATGAGGAGTCGTTGGTCAGGCCATCACTCTCCACCGAACCGTTTTCTCGGCTGCTCTGCCGCTGCAGGATGAGAGGAGCTGGACCTGCCTTCCCCGGGGCATCTAGGGAAGCCATCACGGTCAACCCCAGAGTAGGTGATGCTGAGTGGATGCTGGGAAGAGGCATGGGGACCTTCGAGGAGCTACTGGGGGCATCCTGACAACAGACTTCATCTACATCGATGCTTTCAACAGCATCATCGTGACAGACGGCACTCGCGCTTCCGTTTTCACTGACCATCATTGGCTCAGGACCCGTAAAGTCACAGGGATTCTCCGGCAGAGGTGTGTTGGGAATCTGACCGCCCATGTGCATCCGGATATGCTGCTGTAACATGACTGCATTGGTAAACTTCTTCTGGCAGATGGGGCACGAATGCTGTGTCTTTGTGGACGTGTTGGTTCGGTGGACCCCGAGGTGCGTCTTCAGGTTGCCTTTGGTGGAAAAGGCTCGACCACAGATTTTACACTGGAACGGTCTCTCCCCGGTGTGGGTGCGGTAATGCATTTTGAGGGAGCTTTGGCAGCTTAAGACACGGTGGCAAATGAGACATTCGTTGGGGTCAGTGGTGGCCTTGTCGATGTTCTCCACCAGCTGCTGCAATTTCAGAGTCTCTGACCCTGGCTCGGGTGTCCCACTCCCTTGGAAGCCACCAACCCTCGGGGAGTTATGGTTTGGCCCCACCCCAGATAGGATGGATCCATCCTCACTTTCTGGAGAAGGCCCAGGCTGCAGGTCATTGGGCAGTGGGCCCCCCATGAGGTCCTTGGGGTTAGTCCCCGAAGAGAGGTTCTGAGGTAGCCCTACACTGGGGGTCCCCGTCACAAGGACAGGCTTGCTGTCTAAAGAGAGGCTGGATTCATCTATGGGGACAGGACCAGAGACTGCATAGGGAATGCCATTGCCTGCCGCCATTTTGTCGTGGAACTCAGCAAACAGCTGGGGGTTTGCCTTCACCTGGGGATGTCGATGAAAGTGCACCTTGAGGTTGCCCTTGGTGGTGAACCGGTGGCCACAGACAGAACACACGAAGGGTCTCTCTCCGGTGTGGGAGCGGAGGTGGATCTGCAAGGAGCTATCAGTCCCAAAAACCTTGCTACAGTACTTACACTTGTGCTTGTGGAGGACCTCGTCCTTGGGTTTGACATCCACCGGGGACACACTCGGTGGCTTCCCTTTCCCTTTCTTGGACGGGTCTAACGCCACCGTGGAGAAGGGGCTCTGGAAGAGCACAGAGCCTGGGGCCTGAGGTAGCAATGCACCCGGGAGGCGCGACAGGACGTTGGGGAGCACCCGGGTCCCATCTGGCTTCAGGGCGAAGGGCGTCAGCCCGGGGGACACAGAGCTGGCGGCGGAAGGGATGTTTGCGTGAGGTAGCTTGGCTGGTTTCAAGGTGTCCAGAGGCAGACCTTGGCTTCCCGCTTTCTGGCTGAGCAAAGCCACGGCCGCCGAAACCTGCTGGGACACGTGGCTGCCCAGTGTCTTCAGGGTGTCGGCCCCCGCCACGCCGGAGTGGAGGGCGTGGGAGGCCCACATGTTCACCTGAACGCGGATCTGCTCCGTCAGCTGGATCTGCTGGAGCTGCTGCTGCTGCAGGCACAAGATCTGCTCGAGCACCCAGGGGATGCTGCTGGCGCCGGGCAGGGGGGCGGGCGGCACGTCCGCGCTCCGCTGGTTCACGGCCACCTTGGTGCCCCGCAGCGCCTGCAGAGTGACGTTGGTGTTTGCCACTTTGCCTTTGGGTAAATAGCTTATGTCCTGGGGTGCGGGGGGCAGGGCGGCCTCCGTCTTCAAGTACACAACCGGCTCTGCCCCCGGCTTCTCCTTCGTGTCCCCTGAGCTGCCACCATCCTCCCTGTGACCGTCCTTCCTGCTGGGACTGTGTGGCTGGTGGCTCAGCACAGCCCCGGAGAAGTCTTCTGAAGGCACCGGCCCCTCGCTGTCGTTCATGATGAGGACAGGTGGATTTTTAGTGCAATTTTTCTTGTGGTCTAAGAACTCCGAGAAACTGAAGAACTCGGCACAGCATTTCTCACAGATGTGAGTCTCCTCCCGCCGAGGCCTCTTTGTGACCGCTCCGTCCACATTCGTGTCGTCACCACTCCCTGGGTGGCTCATTGGAGCACCTGCGACGAGAAAGAAAAAGCTAAGAACTCCACCCAAGAGAGGACACAGGGCAATTTCTTAGGAAAAACCACAACTCACACGACATAGGTCTTCATGATCTGTGTCCCAAAACACAGAAGACTGTGTAAGGGAACGAGGCATCCAGAGTCTCAATGAACCAACCACGTAGGTTGTGGGTCAGATTATAACCCCCCCCTGCAAATGTCCAGTCCTAACCGTTGCACCTGTGCGTGTGACCCTCTTTGGAGAGGGGGTCACTGGCAATGTAATTAGGGGGAGTCCCAAGCCCAAAGCCTGGTGTCCTTAAAGAGAAAAAGGAGATGCCACAGAGAATAAGGCTATGTGAAGACAGCACAGGAGGTAAGCGGCTCTAAGCCAAGGATGGCTGGAAGTCACGAGAAGGCAGGGAGGCCCCAGAACCTGCAGAAGGAACCAAGCCTGCCCATACCTAAACTCAAGTGCCTGGCTTCCAGAACTGTGAGAATAAACCTGTTTGCCTTAAGCCACCTGGTTTGTGCCAGCTTGTGAAGGCAGTCCTGGGAAAACCCATACCATTTGTTAAAGGCAGATATTCTGAGGAATATTTTCATATATAGAAAAAAAGAAAAGATTGTGTGTTTAAGATAAAGACTTCACTAGACTAGCCCTTCTAGACTAGGAAAAAAACCTACAGAAATGTCTTCCAGAACATTCACAGGGTTAAGCATTACATAAAGACAGAAGGCAAGGAAGGGATGGGAAGGCTGGATTTTATTCCTCACCTTCCATTTGCAGCTTCTACTGCTGTTATAGAAAAATCAAACAGCAGCCCTACCCTGAGCAGCTACAGCCCTAAAAAATGACTGCTCTGTGGATTTGCGACTGGGTCCTATTTCCTTCACGGTGAGTACTAGTCTGTACCTTAAAACGCCTGTCTTGAGACAGTGCTTTAACCAGACACCTGGGTCCTGGTGGCGGGAGAATCTCTAGGCTACTTTATCGTTCTCATTTCCTGGTTATCCTCTTATGTGTACACCCTGACAAGTCCTACAGGCACACTGCAGGCCCAGAGACCCCAGGTGTTCAGATCTAAGCCCCGGACACTTGCACACGTACACAAAGATCTATGCAGGAAGAAGGGTATGTTCTACAGACATGTTCATAGCCACAAAAAAAGATCAAATTTGGTCTCACCACAGTGCAAAAACTATGCAGAATTTCCACCTCTCCTGACAGGGAGACAGCAGTCAGGTGGAAGCGGGTTACAGAACAGCACGTAACCTGTTACCATTTTTGTTTAAAGCAAAGACCTATTTGAAACGAGCAAATGCATGGGGGAAAAGGCCAGGAAGGATCCACTTATATTTTTTTAAATAAAATGATCACTTTTTAAAGCAAACTAACCTATTTTTATCTTGCCTCTCTATGTCTTCCTGGGTGATTTCTATTTCTCAACACTGAGGAGTCAGTCAACAATTTGGGGAAGGGGTTGATCTTGAAACAAAGTATTTCTCTTGAGAAAGACCCCTAGTTTTCAACAGACTTTCAAACACTCACTCTTTTACATTTGCGTAGCATGGCCTTAATCAACTGGCTTAATCTTCCCTCATTTCAGACTGGGTAATGGTCAGAAGTTTTGCAAGGTGTGTGTGAGTTGGGGGGTGGGCCAGGAGAAAGAAAAGAGGGCCAGTCGTCAGTAACAGGTTTGACACAATGGGCTTACCCCTCGGGACTTCTAGTAAATGTGTACCATCATAACAAGCTCATAAGGTAGACGCTTGGGTTTAGGGGTGTGATTAATTTAAGAGTTTTGTTGAGTTTGCTCTGCACCTGGCATCCTCGTAGGGTCTGGGGAAAGGGCAGATACTGAAGGTGTTCGTAAACATTAGTTTCTCCATCGTTTCTCCCTCTGCGGCTGATTAGCAGCTGGACAACTAGGGCTGCTGAAAACGGTCAGACCTACAACAGTCATCCAATGCTTTACTCACTTCACCATGCTCCCCTCCTCCTATGTGCAAGGCAGGGGCTAGCGGGTCCGACAATGAGAAGATGAGCAGCCTGATAGCCACGCGCGGTTCTGACCCGAACCTCTAGGTGCCCCCTGCTTGCAACTACTAATCCCATCCTATCAGACATCAGCCCCACCAACGCAAGCAGTGGTGATCCGTCCAAAGCAATATGGGAAAAAGAAAACCTAGTCATAGATAACTTTTGGCCACTCACTATGTACCACGTGGAAATTTGTATGTTATTCACAACTCCAGGAGGTAGAGACTATTACCCTTAATAGAGGGGGAAATGGAGGCACCAAGGATATTAACTTCCCCCAAGCAAGTCAACTGGTAAACTGCTGCACCAATATCAAAACCCAAGCTTACAGGACCCAGACCTTCCTTTTGAACACTTCCTTCATATACTTCCTATCGTAGCGTGTTTCTTCTGTTGAGACCACAACTGTCTTTTCTCTTACAGAAACCAGGGGGGTGGGGGGGGTGCTGAGGGATGGGGAGAGTTTAAGTGAGAACCAAATTACCCACCGCCACTTCCATGTGGAGATCAACAGGTAGGTACTTCCTTCCAGCCCCAATACCTCAAAACAATCATCTTTCCAAGAATCAAGTTAAAAGCGCTCGTCAATTCCCAGAACCCTTGAGATAGTATCTACTATTATGCTTTCCCAAGAGGTAAAGGCGGCGCCTGTGGGGGTGTTAGAGCAATTCTGGCAATTATGTATCAAGAACTTTAGAAATGGAACTTTATTAAGTTTCTCGGGAGGTAAATACACACGGCATATAAAGAGATACAACGTCTTCAGAGCACCATCCACCAACACCATATTAATTCTAGTGTAATGTTCCTTGCACCCAGCAGTTCCCTTGTGAGGGGGTTTACTTTCTGTGATACCAGAATACAGGTCTCATGTTAACAAACAGACTCCACAAAAATGGATGCCCTGCCCTCTGGTCCACCGGCATGGGTCTGATGAAGTAATTCAGGGCACCGGAACAAAGATGAGTACTTTGCAGCCTAAGAAAATAAGCAGGTCTTTATTATGTGTGCTTGCTCTAAGGACAACCACCCGAGATTTATTTCAAGAGAAGGAAAAAGGGGTAGAGGACAGGATGTATATATAATGTGCTCCCCTTTGTGTTTGGGGATAAAGATGTAAATGTGAACACGGGAAACTTCTGAAATAAAAGACCCTGTAACCCCTCTCTACTTCTTGGAGCACCAGCCCAAGGTGGACGAGAAAGCTTAAAATGTATACAGTTTTGTACTTCAGCGGCTTCTTTTTAACTAGCATGTTACACCCTCGTCTCAGTCATTCTACTTCTGGAAATCTCTTACAAAGCCCGTGTACAAATGCCCGTTCCTCTTTTTAAGGGCCAAAGCAAAAAACTACAACCATCCTCTATCAACAGCAACGAAGCACTTACACTTTAACTCATTTATCTTTGTAGCCACATACACAAGCATTTTTGTTCCCAATTTGCAAATGTGGAAACTGAGGCTGAGAAATAACTCACTCAAGGTGCCATACTGCTAGCTAGAAATCCAAGAGCAGGGTTTGTGTTCTTCAGTACTATTTAAGAGGGGTACCAAAGTCAGTCACCTAATTTATAACTGCTCCTTCTGGAGCAGTTTCTCAAACTTTTTTTTTTTTCCATTTTACCCCTCTGTGAAGGCTTTTAAAGCATTTTTCTCCTAATCACCCTCCACCATGAAATTTTAATACTACAAATATGTTGTATATCACTTTACACACAGTGGTCCTTTGGAAGGCCACAAACCACTGTAACATCAATAAACGTTTTTGTTCCACCCTCCCCCAAAAACACAATTTTCACCCCCTTGGGGACAATATTCCCTCACTGAAAATGCTTTCTAGAGCAGGTTTCCTTTAAACCAGGGTCCATGAAACTGGACAGGAAAAAAATGGCAACCTTATTTTCACTAAGCTGAACCAAAATTTAACATTTCTTTCAATCATGGACGTGGGGCACAGACCAGGGTGGTATTCGCAGAACCTGCGCGTGTATCGTCACCTTCATATGGTGTTAATGTAGTTGCGTTACCAGAAATTCTGGTTACTGGACTGACTGCTAGATCTTACTTATTGTCTTCGTAAAAAAGCACATGTTACCCTATCACAAATATTTTCATTTTTGATAACTATATCTCAAGGCAATTTATCTCCTTGGTATCTCTATGTCTTTCATTTTACGCATTTAATTAAATACATTCTGTTGAGAAGAGGGCTGTGGCACAAAAAAGGTTAAGCTCCCTGCCGGAGAAGGATCCCACAGTTCCCAAGAGTGATTTACAACCTGAATACCAGTTTGCCTTCACTGTATACACAGGCTCGCCTCTTCTGCAGCCTCGAAGCAATACTGGGAACATCCCACTTGAGTCTTAAAACAGCAGGAGCTCTGTTTGCTGGCGCAGTAAAAAGTACTTCTCCATCCAGACCACCACTGGCAAACACTGAGAGCGTATTTGCCAAAGAGGAAGAGGACTCTGTTATGAACAATTGCTGGGTATGTTTAAGTTAACCCTTCCAAAAGGAGAAAGCAAAGTTCAGAGGGATCACACAGCAACTAGACCTTCCATCCTTCCACCCCACCCCCACTCCGAATTTTAGGAATGTTATCTCTCAGCATCTAGTTATCCAATAAGTTGGAAGAATGCAGCAAACCCAGCAGGGGTCTTAGATTCAATCACTGCCAAATGGATAGAAAATACTCTTACTATTGTATGGGAAGAAAAGGCTCATCTCCTAGAGGCCAAATTCTGGAGCTGGTGAAAATGCTTAAAAAACAAACCTGTGTATCTTGAGAAAAGCACTGTCCCTCAGGCTTATCTGTTCTCCCCCCACTCCTATATTAAAAGAACTACAATGAGTAGATTATCTAAAGCACATAATATCGTCTACCCTACCCCCACCCGCAGGATAATTGCTTACCCCCAAAAAACAAAAGGAAACTGAGATGTTCTTAAGTCCTGAACCAGTTTGAAGAAGGTGCCGTTTTACCCCCGTTTAATTTTACATCTGAATTCAGCAATCCGGGAGAAACACTTAAGAATACGCCTTTAACTCAATTTGTAGGTGGCAAATGAGAGCTGTAATTAAGTTTCTACTTAATTAAGGTGTAAGAAATTGTTCCAAACGGTCTTGGATCAAAATTCAGGGAGACTGTTGAAAAGAGGGGGGAAAAAAGGAGTAAAAGAATCAGTGTTTTGGGACTAAGGTGTGTGAGAGCTGCTATGTATGCTGTAGAGATAAGTCCCATTTGGCCTCAACTGAAGCTCACATTTTAAGCAGTCTGTAAACTCCATGCAAGCAGGAGCTTTTGTTCCCTCCTTCTCCAGAGCCCCCTAGAACAAAGCCTGACATACTTGAAATTTGGGGGGAGAATGGATGGCAGTGACCAGAGATGCAGTTCTTGTCTGGATTTAGAGACTTCTAAAATTGTTTAGATGCTTCTTTCAATAATCAAAAGCACAGCAGGTTAACGAACTTCTTGAACTCTCTTCCCATCATCTTTTCCAGGGCAGTGACGCCCAGAACACCAAATACAAGCTCTCCTTTATTTCCAACTTGCTTCCCAGGACCTCGTAATCTAAAGCCTGCAAAGGCACATCTCAAAAATTAAAAGGGAGGAGAGATCAAACTCAACCAGCCAAACCTTCACCATGGCTGCCTCACCAAAGAAACGGATAGAAAATCCAACCCCATAACCAACTTCTCCAAAACCATGATCAACAGGGCTTCTGGGATTCAGAGCAAATCAGACAAGATAAGGAAACCCCGGGCAAGCCAGTGTAGCCAGAAGCCACAGTTTACACTACAATGAGTAAAAATGAGAATTACAGATAACGTACTTGAGGTCCCTAGCCTAGTGTCCGGCACACAGTAGGCTGCAGATAAAACTGCATAATTATCTCAACTGGTCATTCAGCACCACGGTCACATGATAAAAACTGAACATAATTACTGATCATATTTGCAGCACACATTTCCTTTTATAGTTGGAACTACCTCAACAGGACACTTCATCTCCACGGTACAGAGGAAGAGCCCAAAAGCTCAAGGAAATCTGAGCCAGTCTCAAGGTTACACAGCTGAATGTCATACAACCAGACTGGAATGCACAACCCACTCTAAAAACCTTACCTAGAAACCTAACTTCATTCTAAGAGGAAGCACTAGCTCTATCTCCTGCCTCCCAAGATGGCTCCCCAGCTCCCCACCAAGAGGAAGCCGGGAGACGCTTGAAGGGCCCAACTATCGTTGACTTGTGCAATTTCTTCTCAACGGAACAAGAGGAGCCGTGGGCAAGTTGCAGCCCCTCTCCCTTTCAGAAACTCGGATAGAAACACAAAGTCGGCCTGCAACATTAACTAATGCTACTATCAACAAGATTTTCCTCTCCCTCAATTAAAATAGGAACTCTCAAGTGCCCTATTCCCAGAATCCTTACTGCCAATGTAGGTCACTTCAGTTTAGAAACTGAGGTTAGGCAGTTATTTGAAATTTGGTAATCTTAATCGTTGAAGGTTGTAATCCAGTTTAGCACAAAAGGCATTTGAAACTCTTTTGAGAAAATGCTAATTTTCCTATATGTGGCCTGAGTCCTCCGACCACCTGCAGATTTTTTGATCTGCTAATTGATCACCAGACTTCATTTTCCTTCCTCAAAACTGCATTCTTTACAAGTGGGTCTCAAACTGGCTTTGCAAAATAAGACCAGTCTAAACTGGATTTTCAAAAATTTTAAAAACACACAGAGAGGCTGCTCAAATGCAAAATGCATCCATTGAAATGTACTGCTTGGGACAACTATCTTCTGTCTCATGGTGGCAACTGGGGGCTCTGGAAACACATTCTAGGATCAAGGATCAAGTATCAAGGAATTCTTTCCAAGATTTCCAAAGACTTGGTAAAGAATACCCGGCACAGCCAGGGATAGCGCAAACAACTGACTAGAGTCCCCCAGGGGCGCCCATCCCTGCTCCTGCCTAGCGCTCCACATCCCCCAGGACCAGCCTGACCCACTCATCAGGTGTGAGCCGGTACCTGCGAGGGGACCCGCCTCTCAGCAAAGGGCGAGGTTCCAGGCTGGGCCTCCAGGGGGCGCCCGCGCGCAACTCGGCTGTCCACTCCAACCCGAGCGATCAATAGCAGCTCCCCCTCCCAAATCGTGGAGGGAGCGCACAGTTAGGCCGGAGATCCCAACGCGCTAGGGTTAACTGACTGCAAACTCCAGCCAGCATTAATTTAACAAGCCCCCCGTAACAAGGTCCCCCTAAGGTGCCAAATACCACCAAAGGCCCCACTTGAGTGCGCCCACCCAAAATGAAGAGGGTAAGGGGAAGAGGAGGTCAGAGCAGGACCAGGGGAGGGGTCAGAGCCAGGAGCTAGCCCCTCCTCTCCAGAGGAAGCAGGCGGGCGGAGGGTTAACCCTTTTGTTCCAGGTGGGCCAGGCAACCAAGCCTCTCCATTCTCCCCCCCAACCCCCTCCCAAGGCACAAAGAGAGTCCAACCTCCTCCGACCTCGGGTGCGCGCTGCCCTGACCATCCGACGCCCGAAAACGCATAGCCGCCCCCTCGGTCAAGCCGATCTCTTTCATTTGCCCTGTAAAAATGTTATTTGGGGGCAGATAAGGATTTACAGTATCTTATAAGTTTGGGAAATTTATTATATTGCCTCCCCGAAATAAAGGGTATGGTGGCCAAAAAGTAGCGACCGTCTTCCGATCGGAGTTGTGGCACAAGGAAGGTCTGGGGTTGCCGCGCACACCCCCATCACTAGGTGAGAAATTAGAAAGCAGGCGGCGAGGAGAGGGAAGCGACCAAGGCCCAAGAGGAGGTTAAAGACGCCCCCTCCCCCCACGCATACACTAAAAACTTATCAGGCGACAATTTGGCGGGCCAGGACGGAGGGAAGATAGTGGGAAATCGACTCACTCCTAAAGCCCCTCGGTTAAATGATTAGGAAGAGAGGCGTTTGCTCGGCAGCTCCCGACAGGGCTGGGGGTCCTGGACTCCTCCCGACCCTCGAGACGCGCGGCGCGGAAGCGTGGGCCGGGTCAGCCCCGGGAGCTCGCCCTGGCCGCGACCGCCCAGCCCTGGCCCGACCTCTCCCCTCTGGCCCCGGGGCGCGCTTTTGGAAAGCCGGGTGCCCTAGAAAAGCCACGCAAAAAGCCTGGTCGGTGCACCCCAGCGGGGCTGCCTTGCTCCCGCGACCCCCGCCCCTGGGGGCCCGCACCTCTCCCGCCCGCTGCGGTTATTTTTAGGAAGTCGGAAATCAAAGATGGCTGGAGGTCAGGCCCCGAAAGGTTAGGGCGAAGATCGGCAGGCGGCGTAGCCCCGAGAGAAAAAGCGAAAACCAGAAAAAAAATTTTTAAAAAGGGAAATATTATGCCCTTCTCGTCCACCTCTTCGGGACTTCCAATCCCCTCCGCAGCGCGGGTGGCCCGCACCCCGGCTCCTGTGGGTGGGGAGAGGTCGCGCCCCTGCCCCCCTCTTTGCCCGGGAGGGGCGCGTGCAACAGATCGCCCTCCCCCGGGGGGTCTTCCAAGCATGCGCCCCTTCCCCAGCCTCCTAGCAAAGCCCCCAATGGGTGAGGGAAAGGGTGGGGACCCCCGGGGTCTTTCTTTTAAAAGCGGCGCCAGGAGGGAGGAGGGGAGCCTAAGTTACAAGTGGGGGGGAGGTTTGTAGTAAGGGGAGTGGAACCAATTAAGAGGGGCAGAGGACAAGGAGAAGGGAACCTTTCAGGAATGAGAGGGACAGAGAAGAGGCTGGGGTCAATTTTACAATAAGAGGAGATAGACCTGGGGGTGAAACTTACACGAGGGGGAAAGCGGTAAAAGTGTAAAATTAACGAGGGTGGGGGGTGGGGAATGAGGCTACCGCTCTTCTCAGAACTGAGCCCCCAGATCTCGGTTCCAGAACCTGTGGTGGAAGCCGCTGGCTCCCCAAAGCCCGCGCCTTCAAGGGTCCCGCGAGCGTCCGGGAAACTGCCCGCCCGGGGCGTGCGCCCCCAGCCCCACTCACCCGGCTCCCCCGCCGCCGGCGCCGCTGGGGCCGCATCTGCAAACTCCGGGGCCGGCTGCCGCGGTTGCTGCTCGCCCTGGTCCTCCTCCGAGTTGATGTGTTGCGGTTTCGCCTGCTTACGCCTCGACATGGTGCGAGCATCGGGGCGCCTGGAGAGCCGCGGTTATTTGCCCACTCCGCCACAAATTCCTGGAGTTGGGAAATTTACCCCCCTTCGGCCGGAACGCGCATGTCCCAGTAATTATTATTATCAATAATGCATTGCGATTTATCATGAGCCCTGACAGCTGATTGGCCTGGGTCCAAGACCTCAGAGATCATTTAAATAAGCCCTCATTGATCAGGGAGGGGCGAGGCATTCTGGGCTTTGTAGTCCGGCCCTACAAGCGACAAAGGCGTGTTCATCCAGGGAGCGCAACTAATTAGCATCCGGCCTCAGATTGGCTGGATCGTGGACGAAATCAGAGGGGGACCCATCCTCGCTTCAGCTATCTGAGTCCTTGGAGAGAAAAAGAAAAATAATTTTGTTCTTACTAAAAACCAGGAGTTTCCGTAAAAGTTCTGGAACCAGCATATTTGGTAGTGCGCTCAAAAATTACTTTTTTAAGGTTGATGTCCGCGCAAGCCGGGGAGGAAGGTCTTTTCAGTGGAATATTTTGGTTCAATTTTTATATCTACAAAACAAAAAACAAAAAGACAGATTTGACCCTTGTCCCCTCCCATATTCTTTTTCATTTAAATGTTTAAATTGAGTTTCGAGATAACCAGAAGAATGGTGAATGGTGGTCTATTCAAACTTCCCCACCCGATCTCAATTCTTAAATTGGCCTTTGAATTTCCAAAATTTCAGACTATTCCCTCACCATGATTTATTTCCTTTAAATGCTGAATAACAGCCTCCAGAAGTCATATTCAAAAAGTTTGGTTTATTGTTACAGTACAGACCTTGATTTGGGTTTTTTTCACTTTAAAATGACTGGATACTAAACATAGAAAAAGCAGATTAAAAGTGAGTATAGTCAGAGATAATATCAAAACAACACGCAGTTGCATTTTTTCCCCACAAGCCATTAAAGTCTGATAACATCATTTTATTACTGAGACAATTCTCTTTACATCTCTCATGGATCAGCAGTAGGCATTGTCAGTGACTGGGTGTTGCTAAACTAATCATTATGGAAATTTTTTGAAATATGGACTTTACTATGGGAAAAATACATAGTTCAAAGTGATTGCATCACCCTGATATGGGGAATGCCTGGAATTTTCTAAAACTGTGTGTGTGTATAATATATATATATAGTAAATCTCTCTGTATTTTATTCCATTAACTGCCTTGCATGATGTAAATGCTCAATAAATGTTGAATAAATGATGAAATCTTCAATCTTCTAAGTCTTCATTGGTTTCCATGGCATCTCTGGGAAGGCATCTTTATTTAACATTTACTTCATTGTAAGGAACTGTGCAATTATAAACCCTTCCTCCACATTTGTGCATTGCATTTTCTTGATTAGTTATTCATCAGGTTCCCAGCTTGTAAGAGTTTCTTATAAACTCATTGGGAATGCAAGCAAAATAGAAAGCTTAGCTCATAAATATGTTCACCTGGGTGTTTGGACAACTTGAGGCAGAAAATAAATCAACTTGATCATCTTTTCGATATTCCTGGCCATCAATAAAAACTTATTGAAGGAAGAAAGGTTAACCTCTAATTTTTGAGTCACTGTTTGAAAATGCTTGGCATTGTTTTATGTTAAGTTTCCTAAACCAAAAAAGGTACAATTACAGTCAGCAGCCAAAGTTGGAAGGTAAGAATTTGGTTTAATAATACATGGAAGCTGTTTAGAATTCTCATACTGAGTGAAAAAGCCAATTAACACCTGCCTTGCTGATTAATCTGTTTATATTCCCTACACCTTTTCTGTGTAAGATAGCAAGGGAAGAGATGTAATTTACCAACCTAAATGCGTGTACAGTAGGTTTACAGCTCAAGAAATATTTGTGGCTTAAGGAAATCTTCATTGAAGTTATTTACTGTAGTTGGTGATAGTTAAAACATGGTAGCCATTTCTGCTAAGAACAATGTAGTAAAATTGTGCCCCTTGAGTCTCCAAGTGATAATAATAATAATAATTGATTGAGCCCGTGGTATTTGCCACAGACTATATTTACACACTTTCTCATTTTATCTTCCAAGAGAGATCCGCATCATTTTGTCCATTTTGAAAATCAGGAAATTGAGCTCCAAGGACATGAAGTGACTAAATTAGGAGGTGGAGGAGCTCAATCGCTAAGCCCAACTCCAAGATTTTTCTATCACATCCCAATGCCTGTTCTTCAGCTGTAGCTGAATATAGACAAGATAGCTAAACAAGAAAAATTGTGGTAAAATAAAACATATGTTAAATTAAGCCTGTCCTGAAACACCCAGGGTCTGTGGAAATAACTCTACAGATAAAGTCAGAGAGAAGTTTTCTGTGAAGGAAAACCTTCCATGAATATTATATCAAGAAAAGAAAGACACAGTACACATTTTGAATCTACCTTCAACTCATGAGCTACAGCCAGAAGCTAGTAAACCAGACATGAAGACCCTGAAACAAAGGGGAGGAGTGAATGGAGCAGCGAGGGGCCAAAGGCCAGTCCCTAATCACAAGTAACTTTTTGGATTATCTAATATTCTTAAAACAATCAAAAGACCTGGATGGGATCAGAGTTAGAGGGGAAAAAAAAGATCATTGGAAAGGATGGTATTAAACTTTGTAATGCCTTTTGTTAGATGCCTGGGTTTATATATAATCCAGTCCTTCTCTCTGTTTGCCCTCAGGCAGAAATTGTTGGGAAATTAACTTCTTGTTCTGTCTTTCCACAAGCAGTGTATGAACACCTAGGCTTTACTGTTTGTAAGGGTATTTGAGATACATAATCCCATTTCATCCTCATTCAAATCCTTTTTTATTCCCATTTCATTGATCGGAAAATAAAGCTCCTGCCAGCACCTCATGGGTACTAACAGTTGTGTGCTGAACGTATGAATTAAGGAACTTTCCAATTAAGGGTCTAGGTCTCCATGGAACTCAGACCTCCCAACTCTGTCCACAAAGTCCCACCTCTGCTCTGTTCTGCAAGAAACTTCTTCTCTTCTACTCTTTGCCTCCCTTCACCTGGCCCACTTCTACTAAGCCTCTAGTCTCAGTTCACATTTTCCTTCCTAAAACTGGCTTTTTCTCACACAAATTAGAATAGTCTCTCCTATTAGTGTCGATCTTCTACAAGCTAGTTCTTTCCAAGAGATGGAAAGATGAATGGGTAAACATCAACACATGAATGGATAAACAAAGGGCAGTGTATACATACAATGGAATATTATTCAGCCATAAAAATGAAAGAAATTCTGACTTGCTCCTGCATGGATGTACCTTGAAGACAATATGCTAAGAGAAATAAAAGCCCGTCACAAAAAGACAAATACTGCAATGATTCCACTCGTATGAGGTATCTACATCGTCAAGTGCATAGAGACCAAAAGTAGAGTGGTGATTGGTGATGGCCGACTGCCAGGGGCTGGGTGGAGGGAGAATCGAGGAATTATTGTTTAATGGTTATGAAGTTTCAGTTTTGCAAGATGAAAAGAGTTTTGGAGATCGCACAATAATGCGAATGCTCTTCACAGCACTGAAGAGGACACTTAAAGGTGGTGAAGAGAGTAAACTTTCACGTTATGTGTGTTTTACCACAATTGGAAAAAAGGCAGCTACAAACTGATGGCTGCCCAACTATATATATTTATTAAAAATCAGTCAAGTGTACACTTAGGGTGGGTGAATTTGATGAAATGCACAGTATGTCTGAATGAAGTGTTGAAGAAAGCGATGAGATGTCTGGTTGTCCCTGTCATTGAAAGGGCCATAATTATGTGTGTGGTTTTTTCCTGTGTGGGATTCCCAGCATCTTAAGCTTGAAAAGACTGGAATGGCAAGGCTGGTGTCCATAAATCATGGTCTGCTGCTGCAAAAGCATTGCCCCTTTGGGTCTCTAATTATTCATGCCAGGAAATGGCCCCATGGACCAATGTGGTAACCGCTGCCGATTTAATTTGGGAAATGTAAGGTTTGGATTCGGGAAGTATAAAGAGTGGCTTTTTTCTCAACATGGATCGGCCTTTTGGAGGCTATGGACTTTCATCGATTTGATATCTGCCTGCTTGGAATGGAAGGCTTTATGTGTGGAAGCAACTGTTCAAATCTAGAGATTTAGAAGTGGAGCTAAAATTGCTTCAGAAATCATGCTTGTAATTCACTGGGAAGGCTTTATTATGGGGCCAAATGTCCACTTTTCTGAGTGTCCCGGCCCAGGGCCCTTCCATGGGGATGATTTATAATTGCAAAGTCTGGCTAATTGCAGTAATCACAACTTAACTGATGGTATCCCCCCCGCCCCCGCCATCCCAGTTTGATACCTCTCTGCTCGTTGCCATTTTTTCAATCCCAAATTGGTATTGAACAATTTCTAGCTCCAATTAGTCTTCCCAGTTAATATATCTGCTAATATATTAGAGCCCACAACTGTGTGCTCAAAAAAAGAAAAAAGAAAAAAATAATAGAGCTATTCCAGCAAGTTCGTTAAAGCGGGAATGAATTGTCAGAAACGAGAATTTCTCCTGCAGCGTCTTCAGCTGAAGAGGAGATGGACCAAGAATGAAAAAGTTGATTCGACTGGTCTTCTGGTCCCTCAGCTCACTCTGGTCCATGCATGCAGGTCTTTAGGTCACTCTTGAGCACTCACACGCTGTAGAGAGTGTTGATTCTCTAGGTCCAGGGCAGTGGTCCTCAATGAGGGGTGATTTTACCTCCTCCCCCAGAGGGGACATTTGGCAACTCAAGAGTGTTACTGGTACTCAGTGGAGGCCAGGGATCATGCTAACATCCTACAATGCACAGCCCCACCACAACAAAGAACCATCTGACCCCAAATGCCAGTTTGCCAGAGTTCAGAAACCAGGTCTATAAGTAATCTGATTTCAAGGCCATATTAGCATCTACTTAATCCTTTTTTTTTTTTAATAGTAAAATACTTTCTAATAGAACTTTAAAGACTAAATCACAATCAAATCCTCATCTTCTATATAGAACAAAAGAAACCAATGGAGAGAGAGAGGAGGGGGGAGGGGGCAATATAGGGGTAGGAGATTAAGAGGTACAAACTATTATGTATTAAATAAACTAAAAGATGGGGAGGGTATAGCTCAAGGGGTAGACGGAAGGCCTAGCACGCACAAGGTCCTGGGTTCAATCCCCAATACCGCCTCTAAAAATAAACAAATAAACCTAATTACCTCCCCCCCAACAAAAACCTAATAAATAAATAAATAAAAATAAAGTCACCTAGAAAATGTAAAGATAAAATAAAAATAATAAAATAAGCTACTAGGACATATTGTACAACACTGGGAATATAAGCAATGTTTTATAATAACTATAGATGGAGTATAACATTTAAAACCTGTGAAACACTATATTGTATACCTGTTACTTACATAACATTGTCCATCAACTATACGTGTGTTAAAAAAAAAAATCTTATCTTTTCTGAGGAGCTTTGTTAACCTCCCTCCACCAAATCAAATCCCTGCATCCTGGACTTTTCTCTCAAGATTGCACAACCTTATATTCAGTCGTTGGGATGATTTGAGTTATTTTTCTGTTTCTTCTGCAGATGAGAGAAAGATAACATTTTAGTGAATTTCCTTCTAATCTTTCTCCTGTGAATTTTATAACTATTACAGAGTAGAGATCAATTTGAAAATACATTGTGGAGTTCTGTTTATTTCACTTGAACAGGTAAGCCTTTTCTACCTCATGGCAAACAAATCTTTGGAAATGTGTTTTGTGATGTAATTTTTTCACTCTGTGAGTGAACCTTTGATTTACTTAACTAATCCCTGTTATACATTTGAGTTGTCTTTATCACAGGTAATATTTCAGCGAACATCCTGTTCATTCGGCTCTGTCTAAATCTTGGGTTTTAAATTTAAGACCTCATGCCCTAAGTCTTTTTGAAATGAATATTGGTGTTTCACAAATTCATAACCCCTCAAGAACTTTTTAAAATACTATCTTATTCCTTTGCTGGCTCTTGTGCAAGACTGGAGCCTTGGTAACGTGAGTGATCAAACTAAAAGGGTAAAACCATAAACATGCTTATCAGGACATTCGCATATTTCGTAACTGGACAGGAGAAATGTATAGATTTTCAAAAACAAGTTGAAGGTTCAATTGATTGAACAATTTTTCTCCAAAAACGCCCTCCGTTGCATTCCCTTTTGGAGCAGTTCTGTTTCAGTCTTTAAACATTTCTGTACTGTCCCCGACAACCTTTCCTAAAAGTTTTCTCTTGCTTTTTCAAATCCTTTCTTTTTTGTTTATCTACCAGACACAAATCCTGCCACCCTCTCTCCAGAAAAGCACCTATTCTGAACTTGACTTTAAAAAAATCACAAGGCGGCACTTCTGTAAATTTGCCACAAGCGTTCTTTATTATAATAAAACTTTAAAGCTAAAAGCCCAGCACACAGGAAAGTTTACTGTCATAAATATCTATCTGTCATTGCAATATAAATTATAATTGAAAATAAACTTGTCAGAGAACTCTACTCAACACACAAAAAAAGTGAGACAGTTAGAACAAGGCAATTAAGAAATTGGCACAGAGAGAAAAGCAAAGGACAGTCATTGTTAAGATAACTGGACTATAAACACCTAAATGGATTTTGTCAAGGGGAAGAAAGGATCCTCTTTTGACCATGAAAGGGAATATAAAATGTCCTTTTCTTTGTTTTAACGTGTGAAGAGATTTTAACTTCTTTTCTCAGCTTGGACTCCCAAATAAACAAATGACTTGGCTCTGATCTGGTTACAAAGACGGAGCTGAGGTCTCGAAATGGAGAGAAACAGGGAAGAGCCAAGAGTGGACAAGAGCAGAAAGAAGCAAATGCTCAAGAAAAAATAGGAGGGGAGGGGCGATGCATCCATGGGAAGAAATGAAGTCACCAGAAGAGAAGGACTTAGAGTCCCAGGAAACAGAACAAGAGTTAAGCATAGGCAAGAATAGGAACATTTTCGTCTATTTTTCACCCCTCACAGGATCTGAAAGTTGATTTCTTAAATTGGGCTAGCGTGGATGAGCCTGGGTACGGGTTTTGCCCTTTGTAATTTCCCTCCAGCCGATCTCAAGCTCTCCAGACTTTGTTCAGGAAACACGTATCACCCTCATACACGGTTTTTCAGGCTATAGAAGGAATATCTAAGGTTTCTCATAATAGTAAGTAGACCCACAACATATATGATCATTTGGGGGCCAAAGTTATTTTATTTACTTGGCCACTGATTCATTCAATGAGGCGTTATTTTGTTCACTAGGTACCAAGCTTTGAGCTAGGTGCTAAGAATTTCAGGATGGAAAACTCTAAGGTGGGCAAAAAAAAAAAGAGAAAACCAAGAAACACAAAAAGCCTAATGTCAGCACTGCAGGCTCCCGCAAAAATGGTGGTCAAGGGTACATGGAGTCCGCCTAGAATGGGGCTGGGGGCGGTGGGTAGCATGAACTCGTGAAAGGCATCACTGAGGGCGTATCACCTTCCAGCCCAGTCACTCTGCAACAGAAGGGGCCCTGGTCACCCCCTTCACCATTGCGTAAACAAATACCTTTAATGTGTGTCAGCTAGGAGCCAAGGCAATGAAGACGGCTAAAGCAACACAAAGGGAAAGAGAACGTCAGAGGTTACTTTTTTGTGGAGATATAAGGAAAGACCTCACTGATAAGAAGACATGTGAGCGGAGACATGAAGGAAGTGAGGGAGCAAGCCACGCAGCTATCTGTGGGAAGAGCATTCCAGGCAGAAGCAACAGGCTGTACAAAGGCCCTGAGGCAGGAACACATTTGACATGTTTGGAGAACTTTCAGAAAGGCGATTGGGGCTGAAGCAGAGTGAGTGAGAGGTAATGGGGCACAAGGACAGCTATGGCCTTAGAGATCATGACTCTCGTTTCTAGGGTCTTTTTTCCCCTCCAGTTTTTAAAATTTGTGGGAAGATATACATAACATAAAATTTAGCATCTTCGTTATTTTAAATTATACAGGTCCGTGGTTTTAACTACACCCACAGGGTTGTGCAGACACCACCACCACCACCAAGATTCTCCATCACTCTATGTATCTTGCAAAACCAAAACCCCATATCTATGGAGCAACTCCCCATTTCTCTCTCAACCCAGTCCTGGCAACCACCCCTCTGCATTTTGTCTGTGAACTGGACTCTTCTGGGTACTCCAGACAAGTGGAATCAGACAGTATTTGTCTTTTTGTGATTGGCTTATTTCAAGTTGCATCGTAGCCTCAGGTTCACCCACGCTGTCGTGGGTGTCAGCGTTTCTTTCATCTTCGCGGGAACAATACTCCTTTGTGTGTGTATATACCACATTTTGCTTATAGATTCATCGGTCAGTAACACTTGGGTTGCTTTCAACTTTTAGCTATTGTGAAGAATGCTACTACGAACACGGGTAAACAAATCTCTCTTCAAGACTCTGCTTTCAGTTCTTTTGGGTAGATTTCCCACAAGTGGAATTGCTGGGTCATATAACTCCATTTTTAATTTTTAAAGAAACTGCCATACTGTTTTCCACAGCGGTTGCGTCATTGTACATTCCCACTAACACCATACAAGGGTCCCAGTTCCTCTGCATCCTCACCAACACTTGTTATTTTCCGGGTTTTGATAGTAACCATTTAATGGGTGCGAGGTAGATTTTCATTGAGGTTTTGGTTTGCATTTCTCTGACGATTAGTGACGTTGAGCATCTTTCTTCCAGGTCTGTACCTGTTATACATACATCCCAAATAAAAGCTGTTGTTACCTCTTTTCTTCTTCCTTCCATTTATTTTAAGTGTCATATCACAGTGGCACCTTCCAGATGGATACCCAAATAATGACTAGGACATTTCAAAGATGTAAAGAATAACTCAAAATGGGTGACTAGTAGAATGCTTAAGAAAGTCTTAATCGTCCTCCACTGAAAACATGTTAAGAGTTGAAATTTTTAGATAAGCTTCATCTTACCATGACTGCTAAGACAATAGCAGTAAATCAGCCCTCCTTTATTATTTTTTTAAAGAACACTGTTTTTTGTCCAGTGAGATGAAAAGTTGTTTGAAGGTTTTGAGCAGAAGAATGACACGATTTTCCCTAGGTTTTAGAAGGAGAACTCTGAATTCAAGGGGGAAGGGCAGGGAAGACTCTACAGCAATAGCCCAGGAGGGAGATGATGGACACTTGGATCAAGGTGGGAGAAATGTTTGGACTGGGGAGTATATTGTGATCGTGTGGCTGATAGGACTTGCCAATAGATTGGATGCGTGTGTGAGAAAGAAGGTCAAGGATGACAGCTAGATTTTTGACCTGAGCACCAAAGGACACAGGGCTGTGTACAGAAATAGACAAGGCTGGGAGAAGTCCATATGGCGGTGGGGTGGGGGCGGCTTCATGACTCACTTGGGACTTGTTATGTTGGAGATGCCAATTGTAGATTCAAGTGGAAATATTAAATCAGGAATTCTATAGACCAATCTGGAGTTCAGTGGTGAGGTCCAGGAGTCTGGGTAAGATGGTATTTGAAGCCTTGGGACTGGTTAGGATCATCTAGGCAGCGAGGGGAGATAAGGAAGAAACAAGGGCAAAGATGAGGCCTGGGGAACTTTGGGGTTTAAAGAGGGGCATTTGAGGAGGAACCTACAGAGGTATCTGAGAAGGAGCAGCCAGTGAATCAGAAGGACCGAGAGACAGCCATTCAGGAAGCCGAGAGAGGAAAGGGCTTCATAAGGGAAGGAGTGGTCCACGTCTGAACACAGTGCTGCTGTTTCGAGGCAGAAGGACCAGTTAGCTTGGGCAACACAGAGATGGCCAATCATCAGGAGAGACTCCAATGGGGCCGTGGGGACAGAAGCTGATGGGAAAGGTTTGAAAAGGAATGTGAGGAGGTGGTGAGTAGGATCAACCCTTTTGAAGATGTCTCGTGGTGAATAGGGGGAAGGAGGGGTAGAGTCGGGCAGGAAGGAGAGCTTCAGGAGGAACATGAGTTTACGGGAGATATTATAGCAGGTGCTGGATGACAGGAGGAAGGATTCAAGGGAACAGGAGTCCTTGCTGACGCAGGAGAGAAAAGGAACAATGACAGAGCACTGATGTTAAGGAGGTGGGGAGGGACGCGGTGCTGGCCTATGATACGGTGACATGTGGTTCATTTGTAACAGACGGCGGGGAGAATATTTGGGTTCACGGCAAGACAGGTGGGCTGATGGAGCTTGGGAATATGTCAAAGTCCTGCACTGAGTCTATGTCACTGGAATTAGAAACAAGAGTATAGGAGGGGAGAGAGTGCTGAGTGTCAGGGGAGAGGAAGGGAGGGGTGGGATGGTCTTCCAGGAGAGACAGAGGACGAAGGGGAGAGGGAGCTGCGGTGGGCAGCTGGCCTCGGGGTGGGGCACGAGTGTAAGGAGGACCAGTTCTCATGGTCGTGGGTTCTCCCAGCCTTCTTCAGCTGTTCCCGTGCAGGTGCGGAATGGGCTAAGAGCTGGATTTCATCCAGAATCGGTTTTAGCCAAGCAAATCCACAAAGGAAAAGAGCAGGGGTGTCCCGGATGAACATAAGAGAGTGTGATGTTGGGCCACAGAACCCAAGCCTGATAGGACGGGAAGGGGGCGTAGAGAGTAAGACATTGACAGTCACAAATGTGGAGGTGGTGGGAAGGTCAAGGAACTAGAGGACTTGGGGTCCTCAGGGGACTGAGCTGGAGAGATACTGGCTGATGGTCTGAGGGAGAGATGCTCGGTTCTGAAGTGGCGGCGATGCTGTCAGTGGACGTGAGGAGAGTGTGCACTGAGCACAGGGATGGGGTGTGGACAGGATCCCTAACGGGGAGGCAGTCGAGGAAATGAGCTGCCAGGGTGTCAAAAGGATTCTTCCCTGATATGGAAAATGTCAGGAAGTACAGGTGAGCAAGACACTGAGGCAGCAAAATCTTTCAAACCTGCAGAGGGTGCGATGAGGAGGGGTGTGGACAGGAACACCTGAATTCCGGGCTTCCAAGACTGAACAGTTTGAAGAAAAGAGAAGCAAAGAGCTCATGTAGCTCAACTGCAGGCCGGCGGATGGGGTGTCAGAGGGAAGCGGCCACCATGGGAGGGCTGGCTGGGAAGCTGTGTCCTCCAGGGAGAACCCAGGGTCATTAGAGCAAAAAGAGGCAGGACATTCAGAGAAAGGGGAGGATGAAGGAGGTTTTGCCACAAGGGACACGCTGAGGGAGCGGTCTGAGGCTGGGGCTGGAGTCCGGGTCAGAGAAGTACCTGGGTTTATGGAATGGGTTATTTAGGGCCAGGCAGTGTTCTAACCACTTGGCAGGCATTTAATCATTTCCCCTGTGGGGTCATTACTGTCACAATCATATTCATTTTCGAGGGGAGCAGACTGAGGTACGGAAAGGTGAGTGACTTGCCCAAGGTCTCCCAGGGTCACGGCCAACTTTCGGGACTGACTATCGACTTCCTCAGGTCCACATAAGGGACCAGCAAACCACAGCCCAAAGGTCCAGTCCAGGCCATTTGGTTTCGTGTCACCTGTGAGCTAACAATGGGCTTTATGTGGGGACCTTCACCACCTCTTTGAGGACAAGACACAGTTACTTGAACTCTAATCAAGCAAAATGTTATCCTCCAAAAGAATCCCATTCTTCTCATGCAGAGACCTACACTGAAAAAAAATGATCAAGCAATGTTACTGTATCTTGAGGTTCACCCATTAAAAGTTTGTTTTCTCTCTTGTGTACATATTTGCATGATGTCCTCAGTTTTGCCCCTTGGTGTCTGGTCCTTTACAGAAAACGTTTGCCAAGCTCCAGATTCTAGACAGATCCTTCTCAGTAGAGGAAATGCTCAAAATGTGACGTCGCTATTGGTGAAGTCATAATTATCATCATCACTGACACCTGATTCACAGCACTCAACCTGGCTGTGAACTGAATGAATGAATGAATGAATGAGCTGGTGGGAGGAGAGGAGGAAGCGAGACGTGGGGGTGGGAGTGGTGGACACTGATAGCATCTCTCACCGAGACAGAGAGCAGATCAAGACGGGGAGGGTCAGAAGCAGTGAGTTTAGTTTCAGAAATGTTGGAGGTGAGGGCTGATTAGGTCAGCATAAACCCAGGGAATGCTAATGGAATCTAAGCAAATGCACCATTGTCCTTCGTATCTGACCCCTGACAGAAAATTCCATAGCTATGCAGAAAGCCCTGTATACCTCTGGGATATTTTTATAGGGAGTATAAAAGAACTGGGTGTGGTTGGGGGGTGGGGGAGAAGATTCTGGAAGGCTAGTCCTCTGAGAAGAGTTTATCAGGAAAAGACCAGTATTTATCAGGTTCCATAAATTGGAGACAACGTGCTGAGGTCCTTGTGTAATTGCCTTCACAATTCTGAGAAACAGGAATCATTATTCCCATTTGGCAGATGCAGAAACTGAGGATAGGAAAAGCTGTGACCGGTCTCAGGGCACACACCTCAAAGCAGCCAATCCAGGCTTCGTATCAGCTTGTCTGACTACCGGTCACCACTTTCTTCTTCAAGCAAACCAGGGGGCGGGCAAGGTTCTAGCCCTTCCCTTCCCCAACGGAGAGCCTGCCTCTTGGGGCTCACAGCCCAGTGGGGAAGACAGACTACAGACGAGTAAGCAGTACACAGACAAGTAAGTGCAGACGGTTACGTGAGCCATGAAGGGTAAGATAATTAGAGCGTTTGGGATGGAGGCCACCTGAGTTCAGAAGTTCATGGCTGGCCATGCCGAGTCCAGACCTCAGGAGCTGAAGGAAGAATGATCTAAAAACAGCCGGCGCCCTGAGGCAGGAATGAGCTTGGACAGGTTGAAGATCAGAAATGAGGCCGCTGTCCTTGGCCGGTGCCCAACACGGGAAGAGGCCCTCCTATCTCGTCCAAGGATGTGCCTCCAGGCGGAGGTATCTTCGTGTCAAGGTTTTGAGAAAGGCCGAAGCTCGGCTGGCTCGGACTGGTCCCTTTGGGGCTGGTCTTTCTTTTGTTATTTGCCATCACTTCTCCTATGCCATTTTTCTCTTTTCTTTTGTGTTTTTTGGCCCCAAGGTCTCACTGGTCATAGAATAATTATGTTGAAATGAATTGCTCAGTTGTTGGGAAAACATAATATCTGCTTTAAAAAAATTTTTTTTTTAATTGCCACAGAGTTGCCAAGACTTGGAACACCGTTTCCTTGTGTAAATGAGGTCCCTGGTGAAATCGAGGGCTCCTGATCTCAGCTTTGTAGGCATCATTTCCTGGACCACTGGCCTTCCTGCCAGTGATACCGAACTGCGCGCACTGTCCTGCGGAGAAGCTCTCCTCGGATTCCCAAAGGGGTTTCATGCCTACCCGCCACTGTCCTACACCTAAACCTGCCATCAGGGCTTCTAACCTTAGCACTGCTGACACACTGGGGGTGGATAACGCTTTGTTGGGGGCTGTCCTGCGCGTTACGGGATGTTCAGCTGCATCCTTGGACTCTACCTCCTAGATGCCAGTAGCATCCGCTCCCTTCAGTATGAAACCAAAAATGTCTCCAGCCATTGCCGCATGTCTGCTGGAGAGCGGGGGGCGTGAAACTATGACAACAGCTGCCAGTCCTGAGTTCTTACGCATCTCAGTTGCCCTATAGAGCTGTTCCCCTCCCCAGTTTTAAGGAACCCACCTCAAGCCACAGTCCTTTCCAGAAGGCCCTGACTCTGATACTAATAAATCTTCACCTTAACTGGACTGAAAGAACTTGTCAGAGGATCCAAGTACATGCCACCACCCGGGGACAGAAAACAGAGAGCGCTAGAGGAATCGCGATAAATGTCCCATCACCACAAATGAAATGATCTTAATAAACAGTTATCATATGTATGTATATTTGTGAATATAGCTTATAAAATATTTACTCAGTCAGTCTTTTTGAAGGAACCACCACCAGCCGCGGTGCGGGCGGATTGCATACACTGTATCTCATCATTCTCCCTGTGCTGATACAAGGTTGATAACTTGCTCAGCAGCTATTTCCTGAATCCCTGCTACGTGCCTGAGAGCCCCATGGCCACTCAGCTGGGAGCAGGCACCCCCATCACTTGCTATCTTTATTTACCCTGCCCTATTGTTTTCATGGAGGAAAACTTTCATGCCCAACACCGTAGTCTTACATATTTATTTGTCTCATCCACTAGAAAAAAGCTGTTTCTTTCACTTCTGAATCCCAACCTTTAGAAAAGGGCTGGGCTCACACACAGCAGGGAGTCCCATGGGATTTTTTTTTTTTGGGGGGGGGGAGAAGTCTGTCGGACCTTAAAAGAGAAGTCTTGGGTGAAGAGAGAACTTGGGGAGACATTGTTTAATAGATGGCAGGCGCAGATGACCCCTGGGGAGAAAGTATTCAGTAAGAAGTAACAAGGTCCTTGGGGCTTCGATGATGCTTTGGGGCTGTGGTCCCAAAAAGGAAGTGGAGCCCCGAGGGGTGAGTGATGGTTAACTGAGGGGCTCTCTCTCCAGAAGGAAGGCAGGACTTGTCTACACTCCCAGGTATCCTGATGCTGCTGAGAGATGAAGTAAGGGCTGGAGAAAATGCCTACTGTATTCAGAGATAAGGGTTAGGAGGCTGGGAGCACTCTTGGTGACATGTAAGGACAGTGTCCACGGAGAATGGAGGGCGAAGTGAGGGGAAATGGGGATATGGTGGCCAAGAGCCTTTTGATAAGTGAGGTTACGAAGGAGAAGAAAGAGATGGGACAGTAGCTGGAAGGAAATGGGGAGCAAGGAAGAAATTCTTTTTCAAAGATGGGAGAGATTTTTAATGTTGGAGGGAAGGATATAGTTCAAAAGGAAATCTTGAGTCTTCAAGCAGGAGGAGTAAGGAAGGTTCTGGGATGGCAGGAGGGGCTGGGAGATGGGGTTGGTCTCCGGTGGAAGAAAGACGTCTTTTAACAGGAGGAAAGATGCTGAAGCCCTTGCAAAGGTGTGAAATCCCTCCATGATGGGTCCCTGCTTCTCCTCCAGCCTCATCTCCCATCTCCTCGGCCTCTTCTCCACTCTGCTCCGCCACCTGCCTCCTTGCCTTTTCTCAAGTCCTCCCACCAGGCTCCTCGCTTTTACCTGGGACACTTGCAGAGACCCACAGGGCTCAGTCCTTCCTTTCTTTGGTCTCTACAGTCACAGCCCTTTCTCCAAGATCTTCCCTGACACCCCACTTCCTGCCATCAAGGTCCTCGTTACCATAAGCACCACACCCGTGTCCGGCTGAGCTTCTCAGCACAGTCCAGCACTGTGCCATGCATTTCGCTTGTATGTATTCATTCTCCATCCCCTCTCATTAGAACCTAAGGGCCATGTCTGTGTCCTGTTTACTCACAGCTGTAGGCCCACCTCCTTACAGTGCCGGGCAGATATGCCTGAGAATTTTTTGTGAATGACTGAATGGATCTAGGGATAAGTGGGTTTATGTGTTGAGGTGGGACAAGTTGGGGGCGTCCCCTGATTATGGCATCCCCTTCCCCTGAGATGAAGGAAATGAGATCACGACTTCGAGGGTGGGGTGGGATGGGGTGGGGAGGAGCTAGTCGGAGGGTTGAGGACTCATGAGCCTAGGCAGGGAGAAGATAGGGGGCTGGTTTAATTTGGGGTCATGCGTCTGGGGTTTGGAGAAGGAAATCCATAAGGGTCTCCATGGGAGTGTTGTTGGAATGAAAGTCCCTGCAAGCCTGACCAAGAGGGGTGAAAACTAGCAGTGGCTGGTTTGGCAGAAATACCAGAAAATCCCAGAGTAAGAGAGGTAGGAAGAGGGAGAGGGTGGACGGTACCTACTATTCTCCCCGTTTACAGATGAGAAAACAAAGACATTGAAAAGTAAAGTGACCTTCCATGGTTCCCACAGCTGGGACCCAGTCTGCCTTGGAACCCAGATCTGCCACATTCCTTAGCCGGACTCATCAGCCTTGGCTTTAAGGCATGATCTCAAGCCAGTCACCTAAAATGATTCTGGTTTCTGAGTCGGAAAAATCAAAGGGACGCATCCCCAGGTGGGGTTTTAGGTGTGTTCTAAGGTGGGACAAAAAAATCTCTCTCTAGGATTTCAGGTCTCTGAGATCTCCTTTGTTATGCTTACATTTCAATATCCTCTGGATTATTTCTGTCTCCTCCCCATTGTCTATTTTTTACATTCCTTTAGTGTTTTGCTCGAGGTCTGTTGGGTGTGGCTGAAAAAAAATCTAAACTAGAGGCTGGAAGCTTCTTGCTCAATTTATCAGGTGACTTAATATCACTAGTTATTAGGATAATAGTTCCTCAGTCAAAGCTTTTGAGCCCTTTACATGTGTAAATGAAGCTCTTCTCAAAGGCAGCAATTTTTAATCCTGAGGTCCAAGGTCTGGGGATGGGTCCGTGAAGGCTGCCTGGTATAACAAATTTTGTGCATACCGGCATATTCTTCTCCCAGGGAAAGAAGTCACAGCTCTCAGCACATTTTCATGACCTCCCCATTTTCTGCCTCCAAGTCTCCAGCAGTTTATTTTCAGACCTCTCTACCACAGGGCCTTTGCACCTCCCTGCCTTGGAAGACTCTGCTTTCCTTGGTCTTATTAATGACTCAAACTTGAGCCCTAGCTCAAATCTTGTCTTCAGTCCCATCTCTCCTTCCACCCTGACTAAGTCAGGCTCCCTCAAACATGGCCCTTGGAGAGCTGAACACCTCTCTACTGGCATTTATCATGGATACAATTTTGCTTTATTTGTGAGTTTATTTCACCAAGATCTATTTCCTCTAGACTAAAGGTGCCAGCTGAGTAGAGGCCACATCTATCTTACCCAGTCATGTATCTACAGTGTCTGGTATAGTGCCAGGCACCTAGTAGGTACCCCAATCTCTGACAATTGCGCACACTCGTGTATCAGAACCATGGCTCAGCCTGAGTTCCAGATCTGAAGACTGAGGTTCAAGATAGACTATCAGTGCGCACTTACTGTGCACTCAAATCCATGCTGCCGCATATGCCCTTCTGCTATTTTTCCAAGAATACTTTCATTTATGGAGATGATATTGCATAGAGGTTAAGAGTATCCTCTGGAATCAGACTGCGCAGATTTGACTCCTGACTGTCTGCCAGGTCCGTGGCCCCAGTCAAATTGGTTCAGCTCCCTCTGGGCCTCACTTACCCATCTGTAAAATGGGCATAATAATACATGCATCTATTACAAGGATGAATGTGATTGAATACACACGGTGTCTACTCAAGTTAGCTACTCTTTCCACATACCAGGCTTTGTGCTAAGCTCTTACTGATTTTCACCCTGAGCCCCTAGAGATTGTCAGCCCAGGTTTTAGGCTCACACATTTTTATAAATGTCTCAGAAAGCTCAGATTGGAGGTTGTAGGCACAATGTCTGAACACAGTGCAGGAATCTCTCATCACTGATGCATTTCCAACTGGCTGAATTCCGTTTCTTAAAGAGCAGTAATTACTTGCAAGAGATGGACGGCAGGAAGTGAATGAAGAAATAGATACATTCTCAAGACCCAGCGACAGCTTGGACATCTTGGGGGCTCAGCAGGTCAGGGGACGGATTTATTGGCTTCCACGTCAGATGCTCTGCAGGTCATGAGATGTGCGTTTGGTCCTGACGTCAGCTAAGAGTGGATCTTCTGCAGGATTTGTCTGTCAAGCACATTTGCTGAAACATCTTGGCTTCATTACATTTATGAGTTTTAAAAGCATGTAAAATATTTTATGTGGTTCTTGCAAAAGGGTAGCAACATAAATAACCAGCCGGGATAGGATGGTTTGCAAGAAATGGGGTCTGTCGGCTGGCCAGTGTCAGCTCCACGGACATCCCGAGCATGCAGGATATTCCTCTATCAATTTTCTCTTTCCTGCTCAGTGTCCAGGAGGCTGGCCTACTGGGATGGTATTCCCTGGCTCCGGTGACATCTGGGTTTTTGTTGGCTCCAGCCAATAGGGAGCAAGGGCTGGAGATGGGAAGGCAGGAGAGAGTGAGGTGGGGGCACTGACCCCTCGGCTGGCCATGCTTCAGCAGTGGCTGTGTCCCTCCACTGAAGGCACAGCTCCTGTGGGGTGACCCTCTTCTACAGCTCTTGCTGGATCCTGCTAACGGGTCCCTCCTGTTGCCTTTTCAGACTGAGAGGAGGCAGGGGGCACCTGCTGTTGGTAGCTCCAGGGTGCTTCACCGCCCTGCTGGTTTCCCTACACCTGCCTGCACCCTTGATTAAACTCTCCTCAGTTACCCGTTTGAGTGAACTTTCTAATTCTTGCTGGGACCCTGAAATGGACTCACTAATATTGTATTAAGGTCAGAAATCACTCTTAGAGGAGCTTGAATTTTTATGTTGCGGTGGCCTCCTGTCCCAGTGGGAAGGAAATCTTTGCTGTAGAGAGGTTCAACATTGTGAAGGGGCAAAACCCACAAAGGGACCAGCAAGACTTCCCAGGCAGGGCCATTGCCTTCCCACTTTTGCGCTTCTGTAAAACGGCTTGCTTCTAGGAAAAAGAAATTTACCCCTAAAATTCCATTGGTTCCCAAAAGCTCACTCCTGATTGGTCCATTTCTAACACCTCATTTGCATCTGGCACGAAATTAATTGAAATCTAAAACCCTATAAAAGCCTGTGTAAACCTACAGACGGGGTCCAGAGCTTGGAGTGTTAACTCCTCTGGGCCCGCTGGTGTGATAAACCTGAGTTCTCCAACTGTCCGAGTGCTGCTTGGTCTCTCGACAGGATTCAAGTTTCTGTAACAATTGCAGCCAAAAATTCAAATCGTTGATATCTGTTTGGTGCCTTTTACACATGAGGTGCTAGAGATGCAAGCGATCCATGATTTCAGTTGTCCAGAAAGCATCTATTTTAGCCAAGAAGACAGATAACTCAATAGGAAATCATAGCGTAGGAGGAGTGTGGCATAGTAGTTAGGAGGACCGGCGTTGGAACTGGCTAGGGCTGCCGTCACAAACTAGGGGCTTAAACAGCAGAGGTGTACTGGAGGCTGGAAGTTCAAGATCAAGGTGCTGGCAGGGCTGGTTCTCTCTGAGGGCTTGGGGGAAGGATCCCCTCCAGGCCTTTCTCCTTGGCTTGCAGGTGGATGTCTTCTCCCTGTGTCTCTTCACATTGTCTTTCCTCTGTCATTTCCATCTCTGTCTCTAAATTTCCCCCAAATGACATCAGTCATACTGGGTTAGGGCCACTCCGATGACCTCATTTTAACTCGATTACCTCTGTAAAGACCCTATGTCCAAACAGGGTCACATTCTGAGGTCCCGGGATGGAGGATGTGACAACATATTGTTTCTGAGAGGGACACAATTCAGCTCATAACAAAGTCCAACACAGAGGAGTTCAAATCCAGCCTGGGTCACCTTGACTAAGCTGTTTAAACCATTCGGCATTTCCATTTCATCCTCTGAAAAATGGCAATAATGCAATCACTTTGCAGGATGATGGCAAGAATGCTATGAAATAACGGATGGGAAAATGCTTAAAAAGTGCCTGGCATGTGGAAAATGTTGACTAAGTGTGGGCTTCTGTTATTTCAGTGCTAAAGTGTTATATGCCTAGGCGCCACTTCCATTTGAATGACTTCAAGCACATCAAATTTTCCTCCACCCAACTGGCTCCTTTCACAATCCTACTCATAAGAAAAATGGTACCCCAGCTCCCCAGTTGCTCAAGCCATCCATGATTCCTCTCTTCTCATCACCCCCGTTCCCTCCATCAGTGAGCCCGTCGGCACCCCTCCAAGGACACTTCTTATCCTGAATCCCTTCCCTTCTTCCCATGTCTCCCGGTTCAATTGCAAAACAAGCCCTCATCATCCTCTTTGGACGATATCTTGAACAAAACAGCGGCTTTGTCCTCTGTGAGTCATCCTCTACCCACAAGCCAAAGGGGTCTTTTAAAAACAAGAATCACGTCATGTCTTTCCCTTCTCAAACCCCCTGATGATTTCCCACTAAAATCAGAACAAAATCTATCATTCCTTGCTCTGGCTTCCCAGGTCCTAGTGAGCTGCTCTCTGCCTGCTTCTCCTACATGACTTCCTGCAACTCATCCCTCCTTGGTCATGACACCCCAGCCACATGGGTCTTCTCGCTCCTTCTCCAACATAATAAGTAGTTCCACCTGACTCAGGGCCTTTGCACTTGCTGTTTCCGTCACCTGGAACGCCCTTCCTGGGAACTCTGGCTTTCTCCCCACTTCGTGCAGGTTTCTGCTCAAACGTGACCTCTTCCCAGAAGTCCTCCTTGGCCACCCTTTCCTGCTTATGCTGGCTCTGCTGCCCCCTCAGCTCTTCGCTGCATCAACCTGAAGTGCTGTCCTCAACGCACTTCTCGCCCTCGTGCTTGTTTGCTTCTTTAGGGTCTGCCTCTGTCCTCAGAATACGGCTTCTCTGTCTGATAGCTGAGAGCTCCCCTGCTCAGGGCTGAATCTCCAGGGCCTAGAACGGCGCCTGGCCCTTAATAGGCATGGAGTAAATCTAGGCGGGGAGGGGCAGGGGAGACCAGTGCCAAACAATGCGCCCTGCTCTCCTCCATCCTCCTTCCCCAACCCAAACAAAACCGCCGGCAGAGGAAAGGACCAGCCGCCTGAAACAGCTGTCAGGGTGCTCTTGCTCTGGGAAGAAGGCCCGGGGCTGGGAGACCGGGGCGGACCCAGAGCGGGCAAGCTTGGGCTCCTTACAACCGCAGCATCTCACCATGGAAGCCTGGGTGGGCTGGGATGACAGATCCACTCAGGCTGGGGGCCGGGAGCACGGCGAGGTGTTTAAGCCTGTCAATAAAAAAAAGTGACCGCTGCTTTGTATCTGCAGCTACTCAAGGGAAATAAAGCCGTTTGCTTATAAAGAATTTCCATAAACATTTCTGAGGATGTGTATTAGGGGTAATCTTGGGATGTGCATTAAACTAAACAGGGTAGTATAAACACAGGAACAGGCTGAAAGAAGGAGAATAAATGGCCCAGGTTTGCCCTCGCCCGATGGCCTCAGGCAGAAACCCAGAGTCTTCAGTTCTTTATTTAAAGAAGGCGGAGACCAGGAGGGGAGCCAAGTGCGCCCCGCCACCAGCAGATTGTTGAACAATCTCTGGAATTAAGCATATTTTTTTCTTTCTCCTAATACTCAGTGCTTTGGGTTCCTGAGTCATCTATGTTGAGGTCCGTAGAGGTGGCAGAAAACCACAGGAGGTGGGGCCACTGGGAGCGTGGTCTGTGTGCGAGGCCAGGTGTAGAAGCTGCATGTGCACCGTCTCATTTCAGCCTCCCGACACCACTACGGGGAAGGTTACACCACTGTCTCCATTTCACAGATGAAGAAACTGAGGCACAGAATGGGGCTGACTAGCTGAAGGTCACAGAGCTCCCTGGAGCAGGAGCTGGGGTTCCAGAGTCTGAGCTCTTCTAAAGATGCTCGACTGAAGGAAGCAAAAGGCACACCAATATCGTTTGCATTTTGCCACCGAGACTTTGGGTTTCTTCTGAGGAATGCAGGGCACACAGCGGAACCAATCACCTGCCTCCATTCAGGCTTTCATCGTTGGTCACCGCAAGAAGATGCTTCTAAAATTAATTATTTACTTGTGTAATCAATGCGTGGAATGCGTTAGCAAACTTGAAAGGTTCAAAAGGGTGTAACAGAGAAAGAAGGTCTCCCTCTCCCTGTCCCTCGGCCCCAGTCACTCCATCCTGCTGCCCCCAGGTCCCTCCGAGATCAGTTTCTCTGTGTCTTTTTGGAGAGTGAGAGTTCACAACATGCAGATGTGCACACACATGCCTTTCTGTTCACATAGTCTTACTTCTTGCTTTTTATGTTTAACAGTGTGTTTTGGAGTTTATTCCATAGCCTCACCTATAGATCTACTCCATTCTTTTTAATGGCTGCATAGTATTTCACCATTGGATGGACCATGATTAAGGTAGTCAGACCCTTCACCTATAACTAAGTATTTAGGCTGTTCCTAGTATTTTGTGATTATCAGCAATGCTCTGGGTCCGTGGGTTGGGGGAATGTGTGTAAAATTTTGTACAGATGGATGTACGTGTGTAATTTCATACATGTCCAAGGACACTTATAGGATCAGTACATAGGAGTAGAATATTGGTGCTCTTTAAATATTATTTTCCAATTTTCCCTTCATCTCCATCTCCAGTCCCATTTCCTTCTCTGTCATGTACAGCTACTCCTGTATGTTTAAAATGAGTCCTTCCAATCCACTCTATGTCTTTATTTCTATTTATGTTGATTATCTTGAAATATACATACATATGTATGTATATGCATATACAGTATTGTTTTGCAAAATATTACAGAGATTTCTTTTTATCTTTTACCATTTTTCTCTTTATGTTAATGTTAACGTCTTACGTAACCATTTTGTAATTATCAAAACTTGGAAATTAATGTTGGTACGTTACTAAACTACAGACTTTTTTCAAATTTCAATGGATTTCCCATTGATGGTTTTTTCCTTCATTTCAGGATCCCACATGGCATCTGTGACAGTTTCTCCACCTTTCCTTGTCTTTTGGGACTTTGACACTTGTAAAGAATTCTTGTCAGTTATTTTGTCAAATGCCCTTTACTTTGAGATTATCTAATGTTGTCTCATGATTAGAAAGAGGTTATGCATTTTGGGCAAGAATGATGCAGAAGTGATGTGTCCTCAGTGTTTTTATTGAGGCCTTTGTGTTGTCCATGTGTATTATTATTAGTGATGTTAACCTTGGCCCCTTGGTTAAGGTATTGTCATTATAAACTTTCAGATCTACTGAGGATACTAAATGTGACTCCGTCCTCATGACTGCTGCAGAGATTCCCCCTTGGTCCTATTGTATTCATCCTTCCTAATATATTAGGAATATTACATTAGTTTCAGGTGTACAACATAGTGATTTGCTATGCAGCGTACTGAAAATTTTATTCCTTGAGAAATAACTTATTTAAAAACTTTGGCCAGATCAATTGAAGAAGGTTAAAAGAAAGTGTGTTTCAGTCATATTGTAAAATACTATGCAGCTGTCAAAAAATAAAACCAACTTAAAAAGAGTTAAAACCATATATAATGATGGGGGGTAAATGCCCAAGACATATTATGTTTAAGAAGTAAGTTTCAAGAAAATTAATATTTTCAATAGAATGTGTATAAAAATATTTCCAAATTATTGGAAAATATTTGTGTGTGAATGCAAAAAGTTCTAGAAGAACAGCCACATGTTTACAATAGCCAAGATATGGAAGCAACTAAGTGTCCATCAAGACATGAATGGATAAAGAAGATGAGGTGTGTATACGCATGTATACGCATATACATAAATACAATGGAATACTACCCAGCCATACAAAGAATGAAAATTTGTCATTTGCAATAACATGGATGGACCTGGAGGTTGTTATGCTTAGTGAAATAAGTCAGACAGAGAAAGACAAATACTATATATTTTCACTTATATGTGGACTCTAAAAAATAAAGCAAATTAATCAATATATCAAAACAGAAACAGACTCACAGACACAGAGAACAAATTAGTGGTTACCAGTGCCGAATGGGGTTGGGGAGGGGCAAGAGAGGCCAAGGGTATTAAGAGATACAAACCACGAGGTATAAAATAAATAAGATATAAGGATATAATGTACAGCACAGAGAATATAGCTAATGTTTTATAATAACTATAAATGGAGTATAACCTTTAAAAATTGTGAATCACTATGTTGTACACCTGAAACTAATACAATACTGTAAATCAACTATACTTCAAAAAACCCATTTTTTTTTAAAAGAAAAAGAACCACAAACTAACAGTGGTAAGTTAAAAACTCCAGAGAGTAAGATCTGGGGCTGGGAACAGATGCAGAGTTTTTACCTTCTATGCCTTGTATACATTATAATGTGGTCCTTTCAAAGAATGAGGAAGCTCCAAAGGACAGATATGAATTGGTCTTCAAGATAACGTGATTGAAAAAACAAGATAGCGTGATTAAGAGGAAAAAAAGCAAGCTGCAGAGAAAAAAAATGTGTCTGGGATGCTATCATATGTAAAAGAAACAGAGGGAAATAAGAATCCATATTTGTATTTGCATAGAGATATTTTGCAAACACCTGTAAGAAATGATGGGGGCAGGACCCCAGAGGAGGAGGAATAAGCTGGGGGGAGTCTTTCCATTCTGCCCTTTCTTGGATCACGTGATTGCATTACCTATTAAATAATTTGAATCATTTTTCAAAACCTCCTGTGGAGATGTACATTTTAAAGGTTTTTTTTTTTTTTTAACATGATGCAAAACTTAAAAAAAAATAAACAGCAGGAAACGGAGAAAGGGTTTTAGGAATGCAAAGGCAATCTGTCCCAAAGTTTTAAAACAGCATAACCTTGCTTTTGATGTAAAGGTCAATTGTAAAACTAAATTAGCTGGCAAGCAGGTTGGAGCAGGATTAAAACATTGATGAAGTCAGCCCTCCTATTGCCTTATCTACACGGAAATTATCTGCATCAACCGCAGGCAAGCAGCTTTCTCTGTCTCTCTGTCTCTGTCTCTCTCTCTCCCCTCTCCTACTTGACTCCATGACCTACTTCACTGTCCTGGTGCATGAAAAGCAAATACAGCTCCTTCAAATGTTCTAGCAAGAGCTTTGGGGACAGAGATGTGGAGCTCCAGAAGCGCCCAATATCGACATTGTCATTGATGTTTTGATGATCATACTGTCCGCTTCCCGGGAGGCAAGGATCAGAGAAACTCACCAAGGTAGCCTGAGGCCAGAACACCTGGGAGAAGAGGTGAACTCAAAGATTTGGTTGTTTCCACATACCTGGATTCATTCACTCAACAACTATTTGTTGAGCTCCCTCCGTATGCCAGGTCAGGGTGGGGACCAGGGGTGAGTCAAGGAGGCTGCCTGGGGCCCACAGGTAAGGAGCCTCGCTTGCCCCCTCCTCGTCCCCACACATACCAGGCACTGTTCTAGGCACTGATGCAAAAGAAGGCAACAAAAGAAGAAATGCTTGTCAAGTGATCATGACTTCACGTTCTAGGGCTGGATACTTTGCAGCTCAGTCGGTTCTGGTAGAAGCAGTTCTGCCCACCCTTCACCTGGGACTTACTACATGGCCTCACGGGCAGTCTTGCTTTGGTTGGTTTTTCACTCTGCTTCCCCAGGTTGTCCTTGGTTACCCAGGACTGGCTCGGGCACTAGGACATCCCACTTCCTCTATTTTTTTTTTTAATCTCTATTTTATTTATTTCCTCCCTCATCTTTATTATTTCCTTCCTTCTGCTGACTTCTGGTTTTGTTTGCTCTTCTTTTTCTAATTCTTTCAGGTGGTAGGTTAGGTTGTTCACTTGAGATTGTTCTTCTAGACATTCCGCTTCCTGAGCACTACCTAACGCCTGGCTCTGTGGATGCATGAACGCATGGACCCAACTAATCGACGTAGTACCCCACAAAGGGAGACCCCTGAGGGTCACCATCTTTCCAGACTGAGGGCATGGCTGGTCTGTAACCTGGGAGAGGTCACCTGGCCAAGACAAGATTCCGACCTGGTGCGGATGGGAGTGACCCCTAAGTGGATGCTCTTCCCCACTCCTCACTGCTGCTTGGGGTTGGCTGAGTCCAGTTGGCTCTTACTTCCTTGTATGTGGGCAAGTGTCAAGATATTGCCTTGAAATGCGGGCGAGTGTTACTCTTTCTCCCCATCAAGTTCTAGCCCCGGCAAAACTCTGTCCTGCCAGGTGACCCCTACAGTGCCGTCATCCCCCACTGTCCTAACTTTTGGCTCAGCTGCAACGGAAGATGCTACTTAGCTTTCTGGGTTTTCCCACCATCCCAGCCCAATCTGCCCCAGTCTGTTCCCTCCTCTCTCAGCGTCCTCACCACTTTAGCCACAGTGTCAACCGCAGTAACAACAGCTGCCATCCCATGAGTCCTCCCGCTTCCCTCCTTCAAACAACGGAATTATTACCTGACCCCCTATTTTGTGCCAAGCCCTCTGGCTAGCACTGGGACACGCCAATAAACGAAAGCGGACATGGTGCCCATCCTCACGGAACCCACGGTCTATTGGAGGGAGACGGATGTCAGTGAAATAATCCCAAATCTGTAGAGAGGTACTATTACGCCCGGGATAACTGTTATGAAGAAGAGGTGCGGGGCTCGTCCACGGGGGCTTCTCTGAGGAAAGAACCCTTGAGCTGAAACCCGTAGGTTGAGGCAACTGGGAGAAGTGGGCAGCAAGAGCATCCCAGGCAGAGGGAAGAGCATGGGCTCATAGGTAGTGGTGAGTAAAAGGAACGGAAGCCCTTGGGGCTAGAGGATGCTGAGCACGAGGAGGGCCAGTGATGAGGCTGGAGAGGAAGATGGAGCCCTACCTGCGAAAGGCCTGGAGGCCAGCCTGCAAGGCTTGATGGCAAGCATCTGTGGGTCTTCTGCAGGGCATCACAGGATTTGGTCTGGCTGTACTGGGGGGAGTAAGAGTGGATGGGAAGACTAGTGAGGAAGGTCCTGCTATCCTACAGATGAGACAGTGATGGTATCAGTGGAGGGGCAAGTGGATGGACTCCTGATGGTGCCAGAGGGCAGGAGGGGTGAGGGGGGACTGAGGGACCCCTGGCCTCCAGCTCAAGCAACTAGAGCAACTGGAGATCTTGTGGTGACCTTCCAGTGACCTTCCCAAATTCAAACCATCCGCCCCCTCCCTTGCACGGGTGAGAGATGACATAGATGGCTATACAATGAAGGGAGACTTTGCAGCCCTATTTGTTTTTCTCTATGCTAATTAAAATGCCCAGAGCAAACTGTTTTTGGCCAGTGAAGTGAATTACATTGAGACACTAGCATCTCTCTTCCCTCTTCATGCTTGTTGCCTCAAAAGACACATGATCCTTCAGTGCCAGGAGAGGATAATGAACTGACCTGAAACAATTCTCGTGTCATTTGAGGCTTACTTTCAGTAGCAAATAAAAACTGCTTCTAATACCACCACTGATGCCTTAAATTCAGTGGAATCAATTTGGGAAGATCTCAGAGGCTTCCCAGGTTGAAAAATCAATTAAAGCGATTTTTCTTTCATAAAAGTTGACAGTAGCAACATGTGTACCCTGTTCATTAGATTCACAAGGCCTTATCTGTATTATCTTCCCAAATGCCTGGCCAGGAAAAAAAGCAGGTTGCAGAACAGTAAGCCGATATGATTTTATTTATGTACAAACAAAACAAATAAAAACCCAAAAGACACCCAAACTCGGCAGTACTCGGCATCATCTGGGAGCTTGTTAGAAATGAGAAATCTCAGCTCTCACCCCAAACACTCTGAACCAGATCCTGCATTTTAACAAAATCCACAGGTTATTCTTCCTCCAACATGTAAAAAATTGATGTACTACTGTAAACTTTTATACTGATATAAACAAATATAAACACCTATTTGTGTAATCTATCTATCTATGTATGTATGTATCTATCATATGTAGAAATACATGTATGAATAAAAATATAAATGCACAGAAAAGTCTGGAATTATATGCATTAACTCACAGCAGTTAATTTTGAGAAAGACAATAGCTTTTAAAAAGGAGAATGTGGTGGTGAAGGGTAGGGGGTTGGGAATTCATCGGGGACATGGGGACGTTCACATTTTACCATATATCCTTCTGGCTTGTTGATGGGTTTGATCCACAGGGAAAACCTGTTAATGTGTTACTTGGGTCACCTAAATTTGAAAATTAAGGTAGTGTAAAACTGAAGGCATGAAAACCCAGCCTGATAAATATAGGAACATCCCACAGGGCTCCACCAATGGGCTAAGAACAAACTCTTTGACCCACCGATCCCACTCGGAGGGATGCCCCCCCACCCCCGCTGAATTACTCACACATGTGTGAAATGATGTTGGACTGAGATTAGCCAAGGGAGCACTGTTTGTAACAGCAAAAAGATCAAAGGCAACCTAAGTGCCCACCGATTGGGAACGGTTAAATAGGTTAAGGGACGTCTGCAGTGGAACAGTATGCAGCCATAGAAAAGATTGATGAGTTCTCTGTGTGTTGAGATGGAACAATGGCCTAGATCAATGGGCCATCCATGGGAGAAAGTGCCAATCTGTAAAGGATGTTAACGCTGTGCAAAAAAGGGGGGAAATGGAATATATATTTATGTTTGCTAATGCACGTACAATATATCTCTGAATATTGTACCACCCCAAATAAACTAGAAGTCGTTGACTCTGAGAAGGGAAACGGCTGACAGCAGGACAGTAGTTAAGAGAGACTTTCCCCTGTTTGTTCTGCTCTGTGATTTTTAAACCACTTGGAAGCATCACCTATTCAAAACTTCACTAAAACAAGAACAAAACAAAACAAACAGAAGCCTCTAGGGTTCGCTTTATTCCTCCGAGAATCCTCACTCCTGGGAACTACATCTGGGGAACTCATTGTGAATCTAATAACCCAGGGGCTTGGTCTCCTAGGAAAAGAAGGCAGCTTTTCACGGAAGGAGGGGGACATTCTCCATCCTGTGGGGACACACACATGCTCAAACGTCCCCTTTATTGCCGCCTCGTCCTTTGCTGCTCTCACTTTATGTGGCTCGGATTTTTGGTTAAAAGTCCCACTAGTTTTCTTTCAAGAGAGTACTCCAAATAAAAAATCTTTGTAATTTTGCTCTTAAACCATTCCCCCCACCATCTCATTTAAAAAATAATAAAGATGTTATCCTAGGATTAAAATGATGAATAGGAAATAGCTGGTTTCAACCTTCCTTTCCCCATTCCCCCAACTATCGGGGGGAAAAAAAACCTAAATAAAAACAAAAGTGAACAGAAACAGCAGACAAGGAAAATATGTCAAAATCAGGAAGTTTCGGGTGGTCGTCAGGGCTGGGAAGTGGGGGCGGCAGAAACAAGTCCTTTGTAGCCCACAGTCCCAGCACCTGGGGAAAAACATTCTGTTGAAAAACAAAAATTTTCAACAAGTGGCACAAGCTTGTTAGCAAAACACCTCAATCATTTGCAAAGTATAGAAACCAGAAACACCTTGTTGATTTACTAGCAATTTCCTTAACTTTCTCATACTTTCCCGAGATCAGAATTATGCTTGAGAAAAAGAAGAAAACAAGACAAAATAATGCTCACTTAGGTAAATATAATCAACTAAGGAAAGCATCCTCAAAGGAGCATAATTCACTGAGTCCCAGTTTATAGAGGGAATCCGCAAACAAAGGACTTTTGTGAGGGGATCAGTCTCCAGCCCACCATAACTTAGCATACAATGGGGCAGCTTAATAAAAGAGGTCTCCAAATTACAACGTGGCTATCACAGAGCACCCAGGGTGGGTGGGGGAGAGAGAGAGAGGCAGAAACATCTGGAATGTCCCCTACTATCTTCCTGGTTAGCACTCATGAATGCATGCATGGTCTCTTATCAGCCCCAGTGCCATGCATTTTTCGAAATAAGAAGCTTCTGGTATTTTCTTCTGGTTTTGTTATTGGATCAACAGAGATCCAGGGCATTTGTAAGTTCATATAAATACTTTGAAAATAAATGTTAGTGTTTCAATGAGTATCTCATTGTTTACATTAAATGACTGGGTATAATAAACAGCCCTTTAAGCTTCGATATCTAGATCTATATCCATATCTGTAATATATATACATTTAATTTTTGAAACATTCAAATATTCATTGTGCAATGATCGATTTTGTTAAGAATAGACTGTTTTGCTACTGGGATTGAAAGACACCTAAAAACTAAGTTCAGGTCAGTGGTGGGTGCCAGTGAGCACACTGATACATTTTGTAGCCATTTAAGAATCTGGTATTTTCTTTGGCTAGTGCAGAGCTCTGTAGGCCCTTCAGTCTGGTGCCCCAGCAGCCTATAAAAGTACCCCTGAAAAATCAGGCAAAGCAAACCTTGTCTTTCTAGTGGATCTGACCCCACCTGCTGTCCAACTTCACTGGCCAAACCCACTTCTGATTTCTCATTGTCATTTTGTCCATTGTAGCCTCAGGAGATAAGGGTGAGGCTCAGAGAGGGTGGGGGTACATGTCCAGGTGTGGCAATTCATCTTCAGGTATTTCCTAATCTTACACTGTGAGCAAATACGCAACGTGATAAGAAGAAATACACAACGAAATCCCTTTAGGAGACTGCAAATGAATACTGGAATACTGTGGAATAGGTTAACAGGCTATATAAGACAAGATTCTTAACCTAGGTGTTATAAGAAAAAGCAAATATAAATCCCTATGAGATTTTTTTCATTTATCATATTAGCAGATGTCCAAAGTTTGATAACACTGTCTTTGCAAAACGGGTGGGCAACAGGCTCTCATACATGGTGTTGGTGGATGGGAGGGTAGGAGTTAAAACTGGTTCAACCTCCTTGAGGGGTATTTGGAAACATTTACTAAAATAAAGGATGTTCATATCCTTTGACCTCAGTGATTATTCTGCTGGAAATTTATCCTACAGACTTTCTACTGAACACATGACAAATGATGTATGTTCAAGGAAATACACTGCAACATTGTATGTAAAAGCTAAATAATGGAAACAACCAAGATGTCCATTAGAGGAAACTGTCAAAATAAGTTATGGTCATCTCTAATATGGCATTGTATTTCTGCAGCTGGAGGCAGCTGTGTTTGGACTGATATGGAATATTCTATGTGTGGTAGAGCGAAATGAAAAAACAAGCTACCAAACTATGTTTTGGATGCTACCAATTCAGTTGCATAGAAAAAAATATTAGGCTGAATCATGTGAAAGTGCCAATATGAGGCCATTTTTGACATATAAACAATTTGATATGATCTAATACTGTATATATTTAAAAATATGTTTATATATACATTATATATATATAAAATTTTAAAACAAACTTTTAGTCTTGAAATACGTGGAATTCACACGCAGTTGCAAGAAATGATACAAAGAGAACCCATGTGCTCTTTACTTAGTTCGCATAATGGTAACATCTTATAAAACTTGAGCACAATAGCACAGCCAGGATGTGGACACTGATACAATAAAGATACAGAGCATGTCCATCACAGCAAGGATCCCTTACCTTGTCCTTTTATAGCCACACCCACTTCCCTCCCATACCCCCCCGCCCCTCCCTAAATGGGGGCAGCCACTGATCTGTTCTTTTTTATTTATTTATTTTTAAATTTTTATTTTTTTAGTGGGGAGGTAATGAGGTTTACTTATTTAGTTGTAGAGGAGACACTGGGGATTGAACCCAGGACCTTGTGTATGGTCAGCCTGCGCTCTACCACTTGAGCTATACCCTCCCCCTGATCTGTTCTATACTGCTGTGATTTTGTCACTTCAAGGACATTAAGTAAATGGAATTCTATAGTATGTAATCTTCTGGGATTGGCTTTTTTCATGCATTGAACTCTCTGGAGGTTCATCCAGGTTGCTGACTATATCAAGAGCTTACTCCTTTTCAGTGCTGAGTGGTACTCCATGGAATATGTGTACCACAGGTTAACCATTCACCTGTTGAGGAACACCTGTGTTGTTTCCAGTTTGGGCCTAGAGTGAATAAAGCTGCTATGGACATTCTCATACAGGTTTTTATATGAACATAAATTTTCACTTCTTTGGGATAAATGCCAGGAATGCAACTGCTGAGACATATGGTGGTTGCATGTTTAGTTTTTCAAGAAACTACCAAACTTGTTTGCCAGAGTGGCTGACATTTCCACCAGCATCGTGTGGGTGCACTAGTTTCTCCATATACCCACCTGGCATTTGGTATTGTCTCTCTCTCTCATTTTTGGCCATTCCCATAGGTGTGCAGCGATATTTCCTTGTGTTCTTATTTTGCATTTCCTCAATAGCTAATAATGTTCAACATCTTTCATGTGCTTGTTTGCCCTCTGCATATCCTCTTTGGTGAAATCTGTGTCTTTTGCCCATTTCCTAATAGGGATATTTATGTTACTGTTGAGTTTTGAGCATTCTTTCTAGACTCCACCACCACGAGGAACCTTCACGCTGGTCACTACTGTCAGGTATGTGATTTGCAAATATTTTCTACAGGCCGTAGCTTGTCTTTTCGCCCTCTTAATAAGGTCTTTCACAAAGCAAAAGCCTTTACATTTAATGATGTCCAGTTTATCAGCTCTTCCTTTTATGGGCTAGGCTTTTGGCGTCAAGTCTGACAACTCTTTGCCTAGACCGAGATCCTGAAGATTTTCTCCAGTGTTTGTTTCTGAAAGTTGGACAGTTTATATTATTTCTCAGAACTGCTCCCCAGAACATCTAAAGATGATGGCAGGGCTGGAACAGGGGATACCAAGGGGACCAGATTTGGCCAAGTCTGGTTACTGGTCAAGATAAATATCATCTCCATTTGCATCATGGAGGGTGAGGAAGCATCTGTGCAGCTGAGAAGAAATGATACCCCAACCTTTCTCCCTCCTTGACCCCAGACTTTACAGTTACTATAGATTGTTCCCAAAAAAGCCAGTGAGTTCCCTTCAGGAAAATAATTCAGAGTTCTTCTCCATATTATTAGCAGGCTACAGAGTCTGGAATTTCAAAGTACAAAGGTCCTTTCAACACATCGCCTTGATAACAGGGGTAGGAATTGAATAGTAAGTATTAATAATGTAGTTATTATTACTAAGAATGAATAATAACTATCTACCTTTGTCCAGCATGTCTCAGTTATCATACCAAGCACTTTGCATCCATTCTTATTGGGCGCTCAGGGAACGCCCAGGAGGAATATGCTGTTAGTATAATTCCCTTCTACGGCCAAGGCAATGAAGGCTCTGAGCCGTGATGTGGCCTGCAAAGGCCTGCAGTGGGGAAAAAGGATTTTGAATCCTAGAGCACCAGAGGGGCGAACACTCCTCAATGTTTTCAGGCTTCAGCGATGCCTCTGAAAACCACACCTAAAGGGTATCCACAAAATTTAGTATTTGTGCTGGAACGACTGGCTGTCTGTAGCCAAACGAACAGACCGTTCCTTCACACCATATACAAAAATTAACTCAAAAAGGATGGGGGACCTAAACATAGAAGCTGAACCAAACCCCAACAACTGTAGGAGAAAACATGACCTTGGATTTGGCCATGGATTCTTACATATGACACAAAAAGCATGCGCAACAAAAGAATAGATCAACTGGATTTCATCAAAATTAAAAAACCTTTTGTACATCAAAGGACATCAAAAAAGAGAACAGACAACTCACTGAAAGGAAAAAAACCCGCAAATCGTATCTCTGATAAGGGTCTAGTGTCTACAATATATTTAACATTCTTACAATTCAACAACAGAAAGACAGAAGACCCAATAAAAGTATGGGCAAAGGACTTTAATAGACATTTTCCAAAGAAGATATACAAATGGCCAGCAAGTCATGAAAAAAATACTCCACACTGCAAGTCACTAGGGAAATGGAAATAAAAACCACAATGAGATACCACTTCCTACCCAGTAGGAAAGCTATCATCAAAAAAAGACACAAAAACAGAAAATAGTAAGTGTTGACGAGGATGTAGGAAAACTGAAACCCTCAGACACTGCTGGTGGGGATGGAAAGTGGTTCAGCTGATGTGATTCATCAAACCACAGATTGGTGGTTCCCCAAAAAGCTAAACATAGAATTACTCTATGATCCAGCAGTTCCGTTTCTAGGTATAATACTCAAAAGACTTGAAAACAGGCACTCAAATAGAGGTACACCCCTGTGCACAGTAGCACAATGTATAAGAAACAAAAGCTGTAAACGGCCCAAATGCTCATCAACTAACATCAGTTTTTAAAATTAGCACTTGATTCTGGGGGTTTGGAGGTTAGCTGCCTCTCACCATGGATTTAACAGCCAGTCCAGGGGTGAAAAAGGGAAGACCAATATGGGTGTACCTCCTTTCGGGAAGATATTACGATTTATCTGATGCTCATGTCTGACTTGACTTGGCTTCTGGTGTCACAGAGCACTGGACTCAGATCCTGAAGAACCCAGACTTCCCGACATTTGACCTTGACTAAGCCCCTTAGGCTTCCGGAGCTTTGAACTCCTCCTCGTTTCATGGAGGCTGTTCCACTGGACAGATGTGGGGCTTGGGGGGAAGTAGTGGATGGGTGCATGTTGGCCTGTCCCTTCCTTCTCTCATATTCCACAAGCTACCAGGGTGCAAATGTGGCTGCAAACAGAGCGAGTGTCAGCCCTGGGGTCTCGGAGACACCAAAGAACTAGCCGGTTCTGTCCATTTCATCCAGGAACCAGTCAATGGAGTGAAACCATCAAATTGGCCTTTGCCATCGAATAAGACAAGAGGCTGTCAGTTTTTGGAACTGCCCACTGGTCTTGGCGTGGGCAGATGCGGCTGTGACAGCCAGGTTATAAAGGCCACCCCAGCCAGGCTGCCCACCCTCACAAAGGCTCTGCTAGGACAGACTGAACCCTGGCCCTTGATGACAAGACATCGGGTAGGAAACTGTTTAGATGTGACAGAGAACATGTTTTAACAGCCCAGAGAGGTGGAATTATCACAGGGTGGTGTAAAAGGAGCAAAATTATTTCAGATAAACCATGAAGGAATTTTATTACCCAGTGATGTTATAAATCAACTTCTCTGTAAATGCAATAAAACAATTGTTTAGTCTGCATGATTCATACCACAAACCTTAGGATTCTGGGTTTTGATCTTATTGCCGCAATAAACTGTCTAGACAGCAATTAACAAACTGTTTTTCCTTCAGATGTTTGGAGAGCCAGTACAGCGGGAATCGGCACTTAGAAATACAGGGGCTTCTTCCTGGCTCCTATTAATTATCGGGTTGGGGTGAGTGAGAAAAGCCCCAAATCTTGTCAGAATTAGCTTCCTAGAAGTGTCCTCTCTTGAATGCCAAGCTTCACTGCATAATGCTGATTTATAATTGGCAGGAAATCAAAATATTCAGATTATTCTTGGCTTGTTATTTTAGTGTCAGAGAGGTTGCCAAAGTTAACTTTAAAAAGTTAGCAACAGGGAACATCTTAGCTAGACACCTCAGACCCTCTGGGATAACAGAAAGAGATAAGCTACATTTTAACAGTGACAATCCGTGTCTACTGAGGGTTCCCTAAGGGGCAGGTGACCCCCACACTATTTAAGTTCTTCAGAGTAGTCCTCTGAGGGGTGCAGCTGAGGATATCAAAACTCGGCAGGAGAAGTCACTTTGCCCAGGGTTTCAGAGCTGGTGGTTAAGTGGCTGGGATGAAAACAAACTCTCTTCGGTTCCCCAGCCCTCCCTCTTCCCACCAGGTCTCATTGTCTAAACTGATGGAGAAGAAACACACCAGATTCTAAAGAACCCTAAAGTGCCAGGGCACAGGGCTTCCCCTGGCGGTTACTCATACCACACACATGGCTTCAGAGTTTTGATGAATGAATGCCCCCTGCGCTCGTGGACAGGAATGTGGGCTGGGGCATTACTGGTGAGAAGCAAAACTGGACACCACCAAAATGTCGATCAAAAGGGGACTGAACATTTAAGCCATGGAATATGTCGAAACTATAGATGGAATAAAGAAACATTCCGCAGGAGTTAAAGGAAAAGAGATAGGTTTACATGGACTTGGGAAGCCCCACATCTATTATTGAGTGACTGAGCGCAAGTTGCAAGACGAAACCCAGAAAACACACATCAATACTGTGTGTTCTCTACAGATGCATAATTATGCATGAACATGGTCTTGACAAAGACCTGGAAACCTGCATTCCAAATCGATGGCTGGAGTTTCCAGTGCAGGAAGAGAGGGAAAGAAATGGGACAAGCAGGTCATCAAAGGGGACTTCAGTCTTATTTGCAACATTTAAGCTCTTTTGCAAAGAGGATATATTCCTGCATTATTAACGAACTTAAAAGTTAATTGAAGGAGAAAGTCTATAGACGAATAGCTGGACAAACTGTAACCAATCAACTCATGAAATAGAATGCAGCATTAAAAACAGTGAGGCAACAACCACCAAAACGTAGCGAGGCAGATTCCTACTCTGCAGACATCCCCCCAAGTCTCATTATCACAGCGAAAAGCACAGGTGGTGTGAGTGCTTTACATGGAATGACTGCATTTATGGAAAAAGAAATTCTAGGACATATACAAAGTGATCATTTCTGGGGAGAGTAACGGCCTCTGGGGCACCAAAGGTAACCTTTAATTTACTTTCCATTCTATTATTTTGAATAACTTTATTCTAAAACAGCTGAATGATTATGTAGTTTTAATTTTTTAATAAATAATAAAAACAAGAATTAAAAAAAAAAAAAAAGACCAAGAGCTGACCTTAAATTGAGGTTACCAGTGGCCAGACACTGATAATGTTCCCCAACCACCCTATAAGATATAAATTATGTCTAGTCTAATATTCCAGAGGAGGAAACTGAGGCACAGAGGTGAAATCAGTAGTGTAGGGCCACACCTGGTCAAAGTCAGGCCGATCGATTCGGAGCCCAGGCTTAATCACTCCACCATCCCTGCCTCTTGGCACGGTGGGGACTCCATCCAGTCCTGGCCAATGGTCAGTGTAAATCTTGACCAGAACAGTCTGTGAAAAGGACATTCACAGTCATCCAGTCCAGCCTACTCACTGGACCCATAGGATTCTGAGGTCCAGAGAGCCCACGTGTGTTCCATGGTCACTCGGGGACAACCGGAGGCAGGACCCAGTTTCTCCCTAGGCCCTCTGACCCTAGGCTCCATCCTTAGTTTTTCTAGCCCTTTTATGGTCAAGGGCCCTAAAACAATTTATAAATTGAAACCTCCTTAAACACACACCCTTTTCTTTCTTTTTTTAATGCTCTAATCTCCATTGTTTGGTTTGCAAAGCAATAGGAGGAAAACTTTCTGGTTTGTTGCTGGAAAAGTTAACCCTGAAGACATCAGTTTTGTTCTTATTTAGCTTTTGTATATTCTTTGAGGAAAACTCTGTGTGCCCGCAAGTCATTCATTCATGTATTCATCCGTTTATTCAGCATCAGGGTCTAACGGTTCAGCACACTCACTCAGGAGTCAGGCAGAATTTAGGGTCATTTGGGGTTTGTGACTTAACCTTCTTGAAGCTTGTTTTCCTTATATTGAAAATGGTGGGGAGGGGGAAATGAAGTCATTTGTGTAAATTTCCTGGCACATAATAAGGGCTTCAAAAATGTTCACTATTGTTATCGATCATCCAACCATCCATCCATCCACCCAATTTGCTCACTCTATCCATCTCCCACCCTCTCTCCCTCCCTTCCTCCTCCCTGTCTTCTATCCATGCATCTGCTCATCACTCCAAACTTCCTCCTTTTCCTTTCTTCCTACCTTCCTTCCTTTCATGCACTTACCTATCCATCCATCCACCCACCCTTCCATCCATCCATCCATCCATCTATCCATCTAGCCATCACCCACTCACTCATTCATACCTCCCCTGTCTGGCGCTCCACACCAGATCGTTGAGATTACAAAAACAAATAAAGCATAGCCCCTGACTCCACGGAGATCCCAGTTTAGATGAAAAGACAGAATTAGACCTCTGGCTGGAGGGAGCGTTTGATCCTGAAGCGAACAGAGAGAGAAAATCTGGGAACCTGTTTAACTTCCAATCCAACCCTGATGGTTATTTAGGAAGATACGTGATACCCACTCGTCTCCCAGGGCTCTTGATGGCTAACAGCTCGGTGCATGAACGTGGCTTGATCAACACAGTCGGGAACAGCGTGACGACGCACCTTCTGTCAAAGGCCCCCGCAGCAAACAACAAACAAACAGCATGATTTGAGTTCAAGGGTGACAGTCTACCTTGCCCTTCAAAACTAAAGAGGCTCCTCTGGGCTTCTTCCATATCTTTCCCCCCTTCTTTCCACCAACTCCCGTTACCTCCATTTGCACCAAATACCATATGCATTGGGAGGGCACTGGCCTGGCCACCCTGGGGATTGTTGCTTTATTTATAGAGAAAACAGGACTCCTCAGATTAACAGGATTTGTAAAGGAAAGCCCTCTCAGAAAGGAATTCCAGGTTTCTCCTCTGAGGACAGAACAACAGGGCTGGGGGCTGCAGGAACTCTTCAGAGAAACAGAAATTTCCCTCCTGGCAACCATCTGATGGCAGGGAAGCATTTCACACACAATCTCTGGCCTCCGCCTCCAGAGAGCTGCCAGTTTTCATCCTGGCCCTTGACCGCATCTGGACATTGGTCACTGTCCTTACGAGACTCAGTGTGTACTGAGAGAGATGAGAGAGAAACTTGGAATTAACATGAGGTGATATTAGAAATTAGAATGAGAGGTGTTGGGCCTATTTGATTTATTTCTTGGTTGTAAGTGATAGAAATAGATTAAGCCAGACAGGGATTTTTAACTTTATAAAACTGGCTGAGAGCATTACTTATCTATTTGACGCCATGATCCCCTGGAGGACTGCCTCCCTCCTATCCTCTCTCACTTGGATACAGTCACCTCCCCACTGGCCTCCCTGCCCCCACCCTCGCACCCCACAATCTGTTCATGCAGCCAGAGGGATCCTGTTAAAACCCAAGTGAGACTGCATCCCTCTTCTGCTCAAAATCCTCCTGTGGCTCCCGCCTCACTCAGAGGAAAAGCCAAAATCTTGACTGTGATGGACAAGATCCTGCATCCTTTGGCCCCCATCCCCTCTCTGATGTAATTTCTGGGGAGTCTGAGTCTTACTGTCTCCAACTGCACCACATTGGCCTTGTTGCTGTTCTCTGAAACCTCCGTGCACATACCAGCCTCAGGACCTTTGCACTTGCTGTTACATTGGTGGTTAATTCTACCAGGTATCTGACCTGCTCCTCCTAGCTTGCCCACACACATGCCATCATCATGAATTTAGTCATGTGACTGTACATGGCATGAGGGAATTTTCTGGAGGGATGGAAATGTTCTATGTCCTAGGGAGATGGATGACATAGGTGTATGCATTTGCCAAATCTGATTGAAATGTACACTTAAGATCTGAAATTTTCTCCATATGTATGTTCAACTGCTAGAAAACAAAACAAAACACAAGATATAAACTCCTATGCACAAGGATGGTTAAAATAAGAAAGACTGACTCCACCAGCGACTGCCTATTCTTCTTAGAACAAAATCTGGGGCACCCATTCTGGCCTCAAACCCCTGCACAACCTGGCCTCTCCCACTGACACTGTCTTCTGTACCTCTTCCCCTTACCCTCTCTCCATCTCCTATCACGCTGGCTCTCCTGACTTTTCTTGCACAAGCCAAGCTTGTTCCTGTCTCAGGGCCTTTGTACCTGCTGTTCCTTCTCCCTGCAATGCACTGTCACCAGATATTTCCCTAGAGAGGTCCTCCTTGGCCATCAAGTCAACATACCCCCACCCCACCCCACCCCACCCCGCCTCTCCATCTCCTTATTTATCTGTCTTTATATCAAGATATTTCTCCTGTTTAGTTGTTATTTGTTTAATGTTCTTCTCACCTTAGTGGAATGTCTTTTCCATGAGGGCAGGGACTTAGTCTCTCCTGGTCGTTGCTGAGTTTCCAGAGCTTAGAGCCACGCTTGGCACATAGCCAGTCCTCCATAAATATTTGTTGAATGAATAAATTGGATAAATGAGTAACTATTGCATAGACAAATGGAGACACAGTTTTGGCATTCAGGTGAGAAGTCCCAATGGGAAATTTCATTGAAATCATGACCATATTGAGTGCATATGCTTATACGTGATCAAAATCATTCAATAAATACTTACGCAGAAGGCACTACAGGTAGAGCCTGGAGACACATAAATAAGACAGAAATGAGCTTCCACAGAGCCCGCTGTTTCGTTTTAATTCACATCCTCACAACAACCCTGTGAAGTAGGTGCTATTCTTGTCCCCTCTTTGGCATGAGGAAACTGAGACTTAGAGACAATGGCCACCATCACACAGCTGTAAGATACAGCCCGAGTCCGTCTGATGCTAAAGCCAACGCTGCCTTTTCTTTTTCATATTACTTTCAAATTAAGAAAAAAATCAAAGTTTATTTTAGGAAGCAGTAGCCAAGAGATTTAAGAAATCAGATTTATAGTCACAAAGTAAGGGTCACCTCTCTTTTTTTTCCAAATTAAAATGCAAATATATGACAAACATCTTTAGGAGAGAGATGATGAGTATAAAGAATCACAATACTGCAAATTCTCATCCACCTGCCACCCTGCTGAAGAACTGAAACTTAACCATGGAACCTTTCTTATCTTATCCCCCCGCCTCTCCTCCAACACCATCTGTATATTGAATTTTAAATCTGTTACTGTCTTGCTTTTCTTTATAGTATGATTGAACATATACGTACCACTAAGCAATTATTCTTTGAGTTCTTGCATACTTTTTTGGGAAACATACTGCATGAATTCTTTTGTATTTACTGTTTTTGCTGAATATTACCTTCCTGAGATTAATCCAGGAACACTTTTCATTTTTGCTGCTGTATATTATTCTCATGGATGACTATCAAACAATTTATTTGCCCATTTTCTTGCCAAGGGGCATTTGTGTTGTTTCTATTGCTATTTCTCACATTGTTGCCAGGAGCACTCTTGTACACAGTTTCTGGTGCACATAAGAAATATTTAGGGTGTACTTCCTAAGAGTAGAATTGCTTTTTCATAGGATTTGTGCATCTCCAGCTTTTACTGATGTTTCAAAATTGTTTTTCAAAGCGTTTATACCAATCACACTTTTCACCAACACTGGAAAAGAGTTTTGGTTGTCCCATATCTTCACCCACATTCGATTCTCTCAAATTTATTAGTTTTTGCCAATCTGGTCATTTTAATTTGCACTTTCTTGATTACTAATGAGGTTGGTCATCACTTTATACATTTATTGGGAACTTAAGTTTCCTCTTCTTCTGTGAAATGCCCATTCAAGTATTTTGTCCATTTTTCAATTAATAATATCTCTGTCTTATTGATTTGCAGAAGTTCTTTACATATTCTGGATAATCTTCTAATAACGATAAATATTGTAATCTTCTCCTAGATACTAGCTCATCCTTCCAGTTTCTGTGTGATGTCCCCTGATGTAGCTGCATTTATCAGTTCATTGTATTTTAATGTAGTTGTATTTTATCAATTTTTTTTTCTTTATGGATTGTGTCTTTTGGTGTCTTCTATAAGAAATCATTTCCTAACTCAAGCTTATACAAATATTTTTCTGTATTATCTCCTAAACATTTGCCTTTCACATTGAAGTCTTTAATTGTCTGGAATATATTTTGGTTTTGAGATATAATTCACATATCATAAAATTTACCCTTTGGAATAGATTCTTATGTATGATATGAGGACAAGATCTATTTTTTGTTTCCTATGGATAACTAATTATTTTGCATGATTTGTTGAGTATCTCTCATTCCCCAAAGATCTATACTACCATGTTAATAATAAATTAATTCTTATTATAATTAAACTTTTCCATGGTGATATTCCTGGGTCCTTTACTCTGTTCTACTGGTTTTGTTTCCCTACACCAATACTACTAGTTGCCTTAATAACTATAGAACTATAAAATGATCTTTAATATTAGCAGGGTGCATTTCTCCCAACTTGTTTTCCATGAGAGTTTCCTTGGCTAATCTTGGCCATTTGCTCTGTCATAAAAATTCTAGAGTCAGCCTGTTAAATTTTTTAAAAACCCTGATTCTTACAGGTTGAGCCCATTTTCACAAGTTACATTTTTCTAGCAATTAAACCATTTTATCCAGGTTGTCAAGTGTATTTGGCATAAAAGTTGTTCATCATGTCCCTGTACTTGAAAACTTCGCTGCAGGTATAGTTAGCATCTTGTAATATTGTTTGTTTATTCCATTCTGAGTTTTTTTCTTGATATGTTAGCTGAATATTTGTTAATTTTATTAGACTTTCAAAGAACCAACTCTTGACTGTGTTGATTCTTTTGTGTCTGTTTTCTGTTTTGTTAATTTCTCCCTTAAAAAAAATTATTTCCTTTCTCTGTTTTTCTGAGATTATTCTGCTATTTTTCTGACTTCCATTCTTAAGCATTAATCCGCTCCGTCCCTCTCAGTATGGCTCTAGCTGCAACGCCTAAGTTCTGTGTAGTGTATTAATTATGACTGAGTTATAATAATTCTCATATTCAGTAAGGATTTCTCCTTTTAACTGTGACTTTTTCAGAATGTGTTTTAAATGTTCCAAATGTGAGGAGTTTCTGGAGTCATTCTTGTTACTGATTTCTAACATTTTGGCCAGAGGACATGGTCTGAATCATAAAATTGAAGCTTGATGAAGTCTGCTTTATCTCTGTAGTTAAGAACACAAAATGATATCATTTCTTTTTGTAAGTATATGTCAGTAAATTATTAAAACATCCAGGAACGAGATAAGCCCTACCTTCAGGCGGAGGGTCTTCTCTGGGAAGGGACAGAGGAGCTCGTGAAGGGTGGGTGGGACGAAGGCTCTACCTGTTAGGATTTTTTCCTCCTAAAATTTGTATAAAAAGATATTTGAAACCTAACTGGATAGATACCCACAATATTACCAGTGGAACCTGGCACAGCCCCTGTAATCAAACACGCCATTATGTTTGCAATAACATGTTTGTATTCCAGATTAGGTGACATGTTAGGATTATAAACAGCCTCACATCAGCTGTCAGTTTTCAGGGCTTTTCCTATTCGGTGAGTGCAGATAAAGAATCGCGGACTTGTAAGTATTAACGTGTATTAAATCTGGATGGTGTAAACAGGTCTCTCTGCTGCATTATTTGTTTGTATTTCTCTGAACATTTGAAATACTTTCAAATGTACATTCAAACTTTTGTTAAAAGACTAGAAGGACTCTTCTCAAACTGCTTTCTTCCAGGCAGTAAATGAAAATCTATGTTAAAAAAGCAGAATCTGGTATGCCGTGTGATTTGCTGGGCTGGCTCTTGGAACAGAAAAATGACAATACTGGAACAACCAGTGCCATCCAAACGAAGTCTAGTTTAGTTTTGACAAATGTGCAGTAACATGGTAACATGTTATTAGCTTCAGGGGAAGCTGGATGAGGGGAACTATCTTTGAAAGTTCCGTGTAAATTTAAATTGTTCCAAAACAAAATGTTTGTTTAAAAAAGAAAAAGTGGAATAACCCACAGTGGTGGTGAAGGTGTGGACTTCAGGGTTGTCAGGAAACTTCACATGTTGGTCAGTGGGAATGTCAATTGGTTGAACCTTTTAAAAGGGTGTATTATTTTCCTGTGGCTGCGGTGACAAATGTCCACAAACTAGCGATTTTAAACAACAGAGAGCATCCTCTCAGAGTGCTGGAAATCTTTCGGCCCACAGGGCCTGGCTCTCTCTCTGAAGGCTCCGAGGGCGTCTGGTGGCCCCTGGCAATCTTGGCTGCTCCTAGATCTGCAGCCACACCTCTCCGATCTCTGCCCCATCTTCACATGGGGTCTTCCTTTCTCCTTAGAAGGACACCAGTCCCTAGGTCGAGGGCCCACCCTACTCTAGCAGGCCCTCATCTTTAATTACATCTGCAGTGACCCTATTGCCAGTTAAGGTCACCTTCTGAGGTTCTGGGAAGGTAGAGAATTTTAGGAGCACAGTATTCAACTCAGCACAGAGGGCAATTTAAGTGTGGATCCCATTTCCCCAGCAGTCCCCCTCCTGAGTGTGTATCCACGAGGCCTAGTCCCACACGTCCCCCGCATGGCGGGTATCGAGTGCGCACTGCAGCACCGTGTTAGTACCACCTAAGTCTCCGCTGTTGATAGATACAGCCAAACAAATTGTGTCATCCACGTTCAGACCATCTACGAAGCAATTTAAGAGAATGAGGTATATACCCCAAGGACTAACACCAGCAGTTTTTTCAAGTGAGAAAGGAAAGAAAGCTATGGAACGATATATACAATTTGTTCCAATTTATGTGTTTTTAAAAACACGCACCCAAAAATAAAGCTATGCATTTCTGTGTAGGTACAAATGCACAGAAAAAGATCTGAAAGACTCTACACCGCAACGACAAGTCCCTTCTCTCCAAGAAGGGAGGAACAAAGGAGGGCTGCGATGTGGACTTTGTTCTGTATGACTTAAATATTTTTACAATGGAAATGCTATCACCTGCTTCTCATAAAATTAAAATAAAAATTAAGCAAATCAGTAAGCATAATTGATCCCATTTTTGTAAAAAATACATAAACACACTTACTTTTTTTAATGTATAGAGAAAAAAGCCCGAAATGGTTTACCCAGCTGTTAAGAGTGGCTGTGAGGAGCAGGGACTTTGAGCTGCGGGGTGGTGGGGAGGATGGGGAAAGGAGGGACGGTGTATGTTACTGTTCACTTTTTATTTTATACACCTTTTAAATTATTTGAATATTCTCTTCAATCTTTAATACAGAAATCATTCATCCTGTCATTTAACATTCTAATAGTGTTCTAGCCAAAATTTTTCTGAGGTTTAATTCATTTCAAGTGTCCAACATTTTCTGTTGATTGTCACAGGTACCAAAAGCAAAGCGAAGCTCCAGCGACCTGGTTCACCCACCACCCTGAGTTGGTGGGTGACACTTGGCGTGACCAGCACACATGTACAATACAAGAACACAGGACCACAGCTCTGGTGTAGCTGCTAAAATCCCCTCCACACTTTTGGAATCTGAAAAGGAGGTTATAAGCATGATCTTCACACTGATATTTTTTTAATTGTAAATCTCTGTTTATTACTTTAAAACTCTACCATCCAATGGGGTAGCCGCCAGAGATACCTGGTTCTTTAAAATTAATTAAAATCAAACACTGTTAAGAATTTAGTTCCTCAGTCACACTAACACCATTTCAAGGGCCCACGAGTCACTTTGATGAGTGGCTACCATATTGGATGGTGTAGGTTAAAGAACATTTTCATCAGTGTGGAAGGTTCTATTGGACAGTACCGGTTTAAAGCACAGGATAAATAAACATTCTTATTGTTAACCTCATTTGGTAGGATTTTTACTGTGGGAAGGCATTCTTGTGTTTTAAGTACCCAGAGACAGCCAGGGAAGGTGGTTTAGTGGATAGCTTCTCCTTAAGTCAGCTCCTTATGTTTGAGATCATGTCGTGTGTAATTTGGGGCTCACCAACCCATGGACCTGACACCCTAGTCCCCCTGCATCTTCCCACCCATGTAAAAGTCCCCAGTGGATCCTATGAAGTGTTGCCATGTTCTGGTCAAACTGGTTTATGAAACCACGGTTTGAGAAGTCCAGTCTTGCAGGCGGCCAGGGCCCTGCCTTTGTGTGGCCGTAATAAGGTTATTTATGGAGGATGGAGACGACGCTCAGAGAAGATGAAAGGTTTGATGGTAAAGGAAAGCAGAAGCTGGGAGAAGCAGGTTTCTCCTTATAGCAATGACTCTCCAGATAAGATAAATCACCCGGGACCATTAAACCTTCAAGAAGAGTGCTCGTAAACCTCCCCTCGAAACTCACAAAGCAGACTCTCTCCGGGAGCAGCCCACGCGGTGAGGGGCTCACAGCTTCCCCCAGAGCACCAGCCAGTCACAGTTTTACCCTTCTGGCCTCTCTGCCCAGGACGCTGAGCCAGAAAATCACTTTCAAAGTCATTCCTTGAGGTGGCCAACCATCCCTAGTTTGTCCAGGATTTAAATATTTCCTGGGCCCCCAGACTTTCAGGACTAAACCTGGGACAGTGGCAGGCAAACCTGGACGAATTAGCCTCTTCCTTCCTCTGTACCTGGAGGGCAAGTGATGCCTGGGACTCAGCAGGGCAGCAGAGTATTTTTTCATAGTTAGCTACCACGTCTTGGGTTCTACGATGGGTCATGCAAAGATAGCTCTTTATTTGCTTTTTTTTCCGCTTAATCCTCCCAACTATCTGACAGGCGAAGAGACTGTGGCTCAGAGAGCGGAGGTGGCCTGCCCGAGGTCACACCGCAACAGCGTCCCCAGTCCACAGCCCACACTCCGAACCGCTCTAACTCTCCTCCTCTTCTTTCTTCATCAGCCACATGCACAAATGGGGATTTCTGGGGTTTCCAGAAACTCCCCACAAAAGAGACACAGAAGCAAGCATACTCTGCTCATTACCCAGTGGGGCAGGAGAAAGCTCCCAGAGGGTCAGGCTTGCAGCTGAACTGCGTTTGTACGTTCAACAGTCAAGTCTAATTTTCTGTAACTGTCTGGACCTTTTCATTGGCAAAGGCCAAGCTGGAAAGATGGGCAATCAACCACTCACAGATGTCCACTGGCCGGGCGGCGCAGACCCCGTCCTGGCCACCTCACCACCTGGGTGCTCTCAAGACCAGAGGAGGTGAGATTTCCCCACCAAATTCATCGTGTGTCAGAATTCGGAGGACCTGCGACCAAAGAGAAACCCTGGCCTCCCCGAAGTCCTCTCCAGAGGTGCGAGTTGAAAACATCCCTTTTATAGAGGCTTAAGATGTGCCAGGCAAGACTTGATTTCATGCCTTTCCCACATCTAACTATCTGTGAAATAGATAAGATCATTATTCCAGCTCAGAGATGAGGAAATGGAAGGGATTTTGTCCCCAGGGGACACGTGGCAATGTCTGGAGACACCTGTGGTTGTCACAACTGTGGGGGGGGGTGTTACTGGCACTAGTGAGTTGAGGCCAAGGATGCTGTGAGACATCCTTCAGTGCACAGGACGGCCCCCCTCTCCCCCAGCTAAGGACCATCAGCGGCGAATGGCAATAGTGCTGAGAAACTCTGGTCTAAACCAAGAAAAGATCCACGGCTCCTGATGCACCGCGTCACCCCAGAGCTCGGGAGATTCACCTAGAGTCTCACACCTCGCAAGAGGCATGGGGGCTTTTAGATCCCTCCTGCCCTCGCCCTCCTGCATGTTGGAGAACAATTACCCAAAGGTCAGCTTAGGAGGGTACAGATTTTGTGTCTGTCTGCTGCCGGACCAGCGCTAGGCACAAAACAAGTGCCCAGGAAATACATGTCACACGCATGACTGGATGACTCCTAAGTCCCATTCACTGAGGACTGTCTGGCGGCCAGGCTTCTCGCCAAGCATGTTACCAGCCAGCATCATCTCATTCAATCCTCAGAACCTATCTCAGAGGCAGGGAAGGCAATGCTCACTCAGTCTTAGGTTACAGAGCAGGAGGCAGGGCACAGAGAGGAGAGGGCCCACGCCAGGGCCACACAGCTGGACGGCGACGGAGCAGGTCTCCAAATCTGACTGCTGGGTGTCACACCAGAATCTCCAGAAACAAGAACAACTTCCGGGGCTTAGATGCAAGAACTCCTGACATTGCTATGGGATTTATGAATATACCCTTCTTTTTAGCACTGATCCCGCTTTTTTTTTTTTTTTAATTAGTTTTGGTCCTAATAGATGCCACAGACTATACAATAACTAAGAGAGCTCTGGAGATAGTTTATGAAAACGCACCATTGGCAAAGCCATGCTGTGATCAGAAAGAAAAAGTTCAAAATAATATTTCGCGGTTGGAGATGGAGCTGGATACACTTCTCTGGCGGTACATTTCTCAGGAGACTGAAGGCACCTTGGCCAGGAGGGCAGGACGGTTTCCCACCCCCAAGGGCCCAGCCTTGACTTCCCCGATTCCTGTCAACTCAAACATTTTAATGAGTCTGCCCAAGATGTGGGCTCTCCATTGTATTTCCATTTTATGACATCTTTTTATATTCCAGAGGAGAGGCTCCTGAATAAAAATGAGCCAGGCTTTTAGGGCTCCTTTTTATTATTAGCATTTGGTAAAAAACAACCTTAATGAGGTGTTAAGAATCATCCTGCAGCCCATTGTGCAGGAGGCCTGGGAGCTCATAAAGTCCTGAAAAGCCACAGGGCAGTTTATGATCCTTGATGCCACCCCTTCCTGACAAAGCTTCTGAAGGCGCATCCTTAGTTCTGGGCGCTTCCGGCAATTTACACGCCCAAGCTGCTTCAGCCACAAGCTGGATTAAACCTTATTAAATGTCCTCGAGGATTCTTCCCGCCACGCTGCTCACTTGGGAGAAACTCTGTCCTGGTCTGCCCGGCACAGATGCAGTTTTCCACTGAGTTTGAACAGAAGGGTTCTAGGGATTGACTGTTCACATTTCCCTCCTCCCTGGTGAGGAATTTAACAGTGATGCTGCTAGAAAGAAAAACAAAGCGACAACAACTTTTGCTTCTCAGCAGGGAGAAGAATTCCTTGACAAATCAATAAGGCGGTACTTTACTCATCAGTCAACATTCGCCCTGAAATAGGCTTCATTTAAGGATGAGGGTTTTTTTTCCTCCCCCCCAGAAAGATATGCTACCTGTCAGTGATGAAAACCAAATTAGCCTCTGAGATGGGGAGAGACATCCCAGGTTTAATCTTGGTGTCTGTAAATTGAAGGAAAAAGCAAATAATTTGATCCTTCATATCTTCCTCATTTGGAACTCTTTTTTTTTTTTTTAAGAAAAACCTATACGTCACAATAGATATTGACCTTTCTTTACTTAATTAAATCTTATAATTGATCAATAACACTGTATTATAGACTTCAAAAGTGCTAAGAGACTAGATCTTAAATTAAAAAAAGAAAGATGTGGGGGGAGGGTATAGCTCAAGTGGTAGAGCGCATGCTTAGCATGCATGAGGTCCTGGGTTCAATCCCCAGTGCCTCTTCTAAAACAAACAAACAAACAAACAAACCTAATTACCTCCCTCCCCCTGCCAAAAAATAAATAAATAAATGTGAGTCAAAAAATAAAAATAAAAAATAAATTAAAAAAGAAAGGTAATAGAAGTATTAGCTAAAACTGTGGTGGCTATCATATTGCAATATGTAAATATATCAAATCAGCATGTTCTACACCTTAAACTCACACAATGTTATACGTCAATTATATCTCAATTTAAAAATCTCCTAATTGAATGTTAGATTGATATTTTTATTGGTATTAAATTGTAATATTAGCATGTCACACAATCCCTATTTGACTTCATAGTTCCTTGTAACAGAATATAACTTATATTTAACTTGGAAATATATATTTATATTTCCCTTGAGTGAAATGCAAAGAAAAATGAAAGTGTGATATATATTTTGTCATGCAAGGTTTTATGGCTTTTCCAGAATGTGATTGAATAAATAATTCATATATGAAATTTATGTGTTTGTTTCCTAGGGCCTCAGGGAAGTATTAAGGAAGAAAAATTCCACACGACTTGGTGTTGAAAGGCTAGAGTGACACTTAGCAACAGTGTGGTCTTGGATCCTATCACATGGCTGGTGGGAATGTAAAACGGTGCAGTCACTTTGGAAAACTATTTGGCAGTCCCTCAAAATATTAAGCATAGAATTTCCATTGATTCAGAAATTTTATTTTTAGGTATATAGTCAAGAGAATTGAAAACATATATCTATGCAAAAACTTGTAGAAGGATATTTATAGTAGCATTATTTCTAATAGCCAAAAAGTAGAAACAATCCAACTATCTACTTACTGATAAATACATAAGTAAAATGTGGTATATCCATACAATGGAATATTATTCAATCATAAAAAGAAATGAAAAATGGAACATAACAGAGAGTCCAGAAATAAACCCGTGTGTACGATCAGATGATCTTCAAAAATGATGCCCAGATAACACAATGGGGAAAGGATAATCATTTCAACAAATGGTGCTGGGAAAACTGGTTATCCACATGCAAAAGAATAAAGATAAACCCTTATCTTACACCAAAATCAAAAGTTAACTCAAAATGGAATAAAAATCTAAACATATCTTACACCAGATACAAAAGTTAACTCAAAACAGAATAAAAAGCTAAACATAAGGTCTGAAACTAAAACTCCCAGAAGAAAACATAGGGCAAAGTCTTCATGACATTGGAATGGGCAATGATTTATTGGATCTGACACCAAAAGCGTAGGTAACAAAAGCAAAAAATAGACAAAAAGGACTACATCAAACTTAAAAACTTCTGCACAGCAAAGGAAACCAGCAACAGAGTGAAAAGGCAACCAATGAAATATATCTGGAAACCATATATTGGATAAGGGGTTAAATCCAGAATATATAAAGAACTTCTACAACTCAGTAACAACAACAAATAGCCTGACTGAAAAATGGGCAAAGGACTTGAATAGACATTTATCCAAAGAAGATACACAATGGCCAACAAGCAAATGAAAAGATGCTCACCATCCCTAATCATCAGGAAAATGCAAATCAAAACCACAAGGGGATATACTTCACACTCATTAGGATGGCTACTATCAAAACAAAACAAAACAGAATATTACAACCCTCTGTTGGTGTGATTGTAAAATGCTGCAGCTGCTATGGAAAACAGTATGGAGGTTTCTCAAAAAATTAAAAATAGAACTGCCCGAAGGTCCAGTAATCTCACATCTGGGTATATATCCTACAGAACTGAAAACAGGATCTTGAAGAAACCCTTGCACACCCATGTTCTTTGCCACATTATTCACAACGGTCACGATGTGTTAAGTAGTCTAAATGTGGCCAGAACGAATGAATGGATAAAGAAAATGTGGTATATACGTGCAATGGAATATTACTCGGCCTCAAAAAAGAGGGAAGTCTTTTCCTGTGCTGCAACATGGATGAACCTAGAGGACATTATACTAAGTGAAATAAACCAGTTACAAAAGACCGTTACTATACAATTCCATTTGTAACAAGTACCTAAAGTAGTCAGACCCACTGAAATCAAAAGCATAATGGTGGTTGCCAGGGGCTGCAAGGAGGGAAAACAGGGAGTTGTTATTCAATAGGTATAGAGTTTCAGTTGTACACAATGAAAAAGTTTTAGCGATCTCTACAACAATGTGGTAACAGTTAACAATGTCATAACGTACACTTAAAAATCGTTAAGATAATTTTTTTAAATTGAAGTATAGTCAGTTACAATGTACAGTCAGTTATAATTTCTTGTGTACAGAAAGAAGATAAATTTAAAGCAAGAAAAAAAAAGAAGAAGAAGGAGGAGGAGGAGAAACTGATTAAAAAAGCAAGCAAAAAGGAATGAAGTACTGATTCATCTACAAATGGATGGACCTTCAAAATGTTACGCTAAGTGAAAGAAGCCAGACGCAAAGGACCACGTACTGTCTGAGTCCGTTTACATGAAATGTCCAGAATAGGCAAATCCATAAAGACAGAATTAGATTAGTAGTTGCCAGGGGCTGGAGGGAGGGGAGGAAGGGGACTGACTGCTAATGGGAACTGGTTTTGGGCGTGTATTTTCCCTGTAAGGCACATCACAGCCTCCTGAATTAGGAACGGTAGCCGGCACTTCAGCCCTGTGCTTAGGGACCATTTTAAACAGTGAAATCAACAAGAAGCACAAAGATGTGAAAAACCTGGGCACTAAATGGATAGAAAAAAGGACATTGTTTATAGTATGAGAGCTGGACTAAGAAGGCAGAGCATGTGTCTGGCCAGCTCTGCACATGTCTGCAAATGACCAAGAAAGAATGGGGAGTGTTGATTTGGGGGTTACAAATACATGTTAGCCAGTAGGCTAAAATATGTAATTCTGGAATGATGAGAATTGACTGTCTTTTGAGGACTACCTTGGTGTGAATGCTGTCAGAAGATGTAGCCTCCTCATTCTGATGGTCAGGGCTTCAGGGCTATTACTGGGGAAATGTGAGTTGAAATTTCTCACTTATGTGCAGCTGAGAGTCTCCTAGCTGACTCAGTGCCTCATATTTCACTAGAAATTATAAAGCAAAGGCAATGTTTTTCATAGCGCCTGGAAACCAGAGATTTCACACATCTAAGACAAGTTACAGTTTATTACAGAAGAGTTCTCAGTGGCTAGGAGATTTCAATTAAGAGATGAGGAATGCAGAAGTCCTTCTTCCCTAGGACAGGAAAGCCACCTTATTATTTCCCTACCTCTAGTTTGTAAAGCCTGGCTCTTTAAAAACTGATGCCAGTATATTTTGGACCAGGGTGCTCTGGAAAACTCAAATGAGTTGCTAAGTTTCCTATCATAGCAGGCACAGATTCCCTTTGGCTGCGTGGGTTCTAATCCTTGCTCTCCCATCCTAGATGCGCAACGTTGGACAAGTTAATGTGCCTTAGTTTTCCTCACCTGCAAAATGGGGATAATAGATGTAAAACTGTTATAAGGATTAGAAGAGTTCCTGGCAAGGAGGAAATGTCATAAAAGGTCAAGGAATGCTGGCTTTTAAGAGGAAGAGCAACTCACATTCATTAAGCCTTTGTTCTATTCCACTGTGTACTGTGTTAAGCAATTCACATTGCAATTTTAATTTAAATATCGCTTGGAGAGCCATCTCCAGAATATCCCATCTAAAAGGGAACCTCTCCCAACCAGCTTTCTCTATTGCAGAGATCCCTGATTATGACTTTCAATCACTTCTTTTAAATTTCTATTTTGTTCTCTCCTCATCACTAGAATGAAAGCCCTGTAAGGACAGGGAATGTATTCGTCTTGTTCACCTGTGGATCTGTGGCACAGTGGTAGACACGTGGCAGATACTCAGTGAATATGTGTTGACTGAATACATGAAGGAACATCAGAATCGGGGTCTGACTTTAGTCCCTGCACTTAACATAAAGCTGTGCTGCCTCTCATGTGCTAGCGGGGCTGAGCAGGCGGGAGGTGGTTATGATTCAGAACAGCACATCCAATACAGTAGCTACCAGCCACATGCAGCTACTTAAATTTAACTTTAAAGTAGTTAAAGTTAATTAAATTTAAAAGTTCAGCTCCTCCAGCTTCCTAGCAAATTGCAAGTACCCAGTACCCACAAGCAGCAAATTGTTAGTAGACAGCCCAGATATAGAACATTGCCATTATCACAGCAAGTTCTATTGGCAGAGCTGATTTAGATCAGTGATTCTCAGCTGGGGATGGCTCTGCTCGTCTGGAGGCATTTGGCAATATCTGGAGACGCTTTTGGTTGTCACAACTTGGGAGGTGTAACCAGCATCTTGTTACGGGTAGAGGATGCATAGCATCCTACGATGCACAGAATGACCGCCCCTACAACAGAAAATTACCTGGCCCAAAATGTCAGTTGTGCCAAGGTTGAGAAGCATGGCTTATAAGAAGGCCTTTGGGTGACAGTCTGCTGTTGGACCAGAATGCTAAGTTTCCTAGGATTTGGATGGGTTAGTTTGTAATTAAAAGCCTAATTTCAGTGTATGTGGCATGAAGTCCAGTTTCCTGGCTTGAATTCCTGGAATTCCTCATTACATTGTGAGTAGGATATTAAAGGCCAGAAATCATTGTCCAGCTGTGTTGTCAAGCGTCCACACTTGCCTGTAACTGTAGTGAGACCCTTCAGATATGATCCACATCATTCAGACCGACCGAGGTTTCTAAGGCCAGATCGTTCTAGATCGAGGGTTTGTAAACTACAGTCCCTGGACCAAATCTGCCCATGAGCTAAGAGTGATTTTTACATTTTTAGATGGCTGAGAACCAATCAAAAGAATACTAATTTTATAACACAGAAGAATTATATAAATTCAAATTAGGGTGTCCATAAAGTTTTATTGGAACCCAGCTGCCAACATTATTAAGCTTTCATTCCATACACCGAGCTGAGCAGTCTCACCACAGAAACCCTATGAGCCTCAAAGCCAAAAATGTTCTCTCTGCCTCTTTAAAGAAAAATTTCTTTAAAGCTCATTTCTGCTCCGGATACTAAAGATCTTGGTGGAGTTTTTTTTTTTTCTTTTTCCTATTTTTTGCTCTGGCTTTCTTTTACAGTCTTTCATTTTTTTTTTCCTAGATCATAATTATCCTGATAATTTGCAGGTGGAGACTCAGACCAAATGACCAAATGGACTTTCTTTGGGAAGCAGAGGGCAGGAGGGGATTAGCTGGAATGCAGAGGCATTCACGTGAAAGATTCCTCTTAGATGAATTTAGGGAACAAAGACCCCGTGGTCAATGATTTCTGCGGGTATGAAAGTAGAATTGTGGCTGGGTTCTTTTATCAGTTTTGCAGCACAAATCATACAGTTACTGAATGCCCTCGCTTGCAGTAGTGGTCTTTTAATGCTTAACTCCGTGACCTCACAAAAATAATTGCTAGGAAGCAAATTTACTTAGCTCTCTGCCTTTATTTGCTGACCACGGAGCTCAGCCCATGGTCATATTGTTTATGGAAATGCTGGAGGGGTAGGGTGGGGCGAGGGAGAAAGAATACAATTTGGCCAGAGAAGATGGATGTATTGAAAGGATTCAAGGGATTTTGTCTTTGCTCGATAATTGGAGTCAGGATTTCCCTTCAAGTTACTCACTGCAGACTCAAAATCTCTCTGGGCTTCTCTGCCCAGAAGTCCTGTTAAGCTCTTTCTCACTGGCTTGGCAGCTGGCTTTTTAAATCCTGGTCATTTTTATGATTATAATGAATATTACAACTTGTTCAGTGAAGGGACTTTTTTCAAATGCTGATAATGTCTTTAGTCAAAAAGGGAAAAAAAAAAAGTTGGTTAAAAATGGGGCCAATTGTGAATTTTTTTTTCTTTAAGTCCACAAGGTTTTTCACTTTAGGATGTATTGCCAGTGGCTCTCAATTCAGCTTGGAATTTTACTTTCAGAAAAGAAAGATTTCATCTTAGAAGAAAACCCTAAAATAATCTTATTTTGACCCATCTCCCCATTTTAGAAAACATGACCCCATGATTACAGTGGAGATCACATTCAGTGATTTGGAGATTGCCTTAGTAGGCAAAAAAACTGGGAGATTTTCTAGCCCATTTAATTTTTAAAATCAAAACCTGTGTTGGCTGCAATGGATCAGAAAAAAAAAATTAGTATAGCAAAAGCAAAAGTTAGCAACCATGACTTCAGGAGGCTAGATTCAGTTCATTAAGCCCCTCAGAAGGCAATGTTGAAAGTGGCTTCCTCAGGAAAATACTTAACCACTCAATCAGTCAAACCATCTGATAACTGCTTATCTTCTCTAATGCGATTGGGAGTCTATTGGATGCCCCTTTGCATTCCAATCACAAAGCTCATCTTAGGTAAGCACCTTGAGGAGGAAAAAAAAAAAAAGAAAATTCATGAGTCTTGGCTTCTGCATTCATGGAATTTTCTTTTCACAATAGAAGGAAGCATGTTAAGCTGGGTGGGGGCAGGGTAGGGGTGCGAAGGTGGTGGAAAATCTTTGAAAGAGAGGGATATGGTGTTCAATTTAGGTGAAGCACTTTATTTTGGCCAAATGGTTGAGAAGCAACCAAAAGATTATTTCATGATGTGTGAAAACGACATGAAATTCACATCTCAGTGTCCACTAGGAAAATCATATTGGAAGGCAGCTTCCAGCCTCTGGAGCGAAAAAGCAAAGCAAAGCAATCCTGTGAGAGAGGGAGTCCTGGAAGATGAATTGGCTACTCTATTCTCCAGTTTTAGCTACCCAGTCCTACAGGAAAAATTTAAAATGTATGTAAGTGAAGATTTCCAGGATTTGTGATAAGCATAACGGGCAATATCTGCCCTCTCTGAATCCACAGTCCCTTTTATAATCCTCTATCCCAGAAGTCTTCAATAAAATGGGAGAGAAGCAGAGTTGCCTCTCTCAGAGTAAAATGTTAATAAATCATTATAGCCAGGCACATAGTAGGTACTCCAAAAATATCTTAGCTATTATTCTTATTAGATTATTAACAGCAACTGTTCCTTTACTAGACCATCTCCCATTGACAGCCATTTGGCAGTATTTAGCAAATTTTAAATCAATATGTACTTTGACCCAGCAATTCAATTTATAGGAATTTATTTCACAGATAAACTCCCAGTCCATGTGTCAATTTATCTTTTTGTTTGTTTTGAGTTCCATACTATGTTCCTGTATTGTTCTTTCAGTTCTGTGTTATTAAAGATGTACAGATTTAGGATTATGTCCTTTCGTGAATTGACCCCATTTTCATTTTGAAATGTCCCATTTTATCACTGATAATAGTTCTTATACTGAAGTTTACTTTGTATGCAATTAGTATAGCCACTCCACTTTATTTTGCTTTGTATTAGCTTGGTGTTTCTCTTTCAGTTCTTTATTTCTAATCTCTATATCTTTATTTTTAAAATGGGTTTCTTGGAGACAGGATATAGTTGGGCCTTGCCTTTTTATGCAGCCTGATAATCTCTGACTTTTTAATTGAAATATTTAGGTCATTTACACTTATAGTAATTTTTGATATGATTGGAGTTAAGTCTACAGTATTGCTCTTTGTTTCCTATTGCCTCATCTGTTCATTTCTTTTTTCTACCTTCTCTTGGGTTAACTTAGTTAATTTTTAGGATTCCATTTTACCTCCACTACTGTATTATTAGCTATACTTTTTATTTTTTAGTGGTTACTCTAGGGCTCATCATACGCATCTTAACTTATCACAGTCCACCATCAAATGCTATTATAATACTTCACATATAATGTAAAAAACCTTGTAGCAAAATATTTCTATTTCCCCCACGTCTTTTGTGCTTTGTCATAGATTTTACTACCACTTATGTTATAAACCCTAAAATACTTAGTTATTTTTGCTTTAAATAGTCAATTTTGTTTTAAACAGTAAAGCTTCCCCTATTATTAACATCTTACATTAGCATGGTACATTAGTTACAATTAATGAATCAATATTGATACATTATCATCAACTCAAGTGGATACTTTATTGAGGCTCCTTTAGTTTTTATCTAATATCTTTTTTTCTGGGCTAGGACCCCTTTTCAGTGTGTCACGTGATATTTAGTTGTCATATCTCCTTCGGCTCCTCTTGGTTGTCGTAAGTTTTCAGACTGTTCCTGTTTTTTTATTTGACAGTTTTGAGGAATACTGGTCAGGTATTTTGCAGAATGTCCTCAGTTGGGATTTGTCTAATGTTATATGTCTGTGGGAGGAAGACCATGGCGGTAAAGCCATTCTCATCACATCTTATCAAGAGTAGGTACTATCAACACTGTTGATGTTAACTTTGAGTGCCTGTCTGAGGTAGCATTTGTTAGGTTTCTCCATTGTAAAATTTCCTTCCCCCTCTGTTTCCGTGCTGTAATTCAATTATCTTTTAAAGACATTAAAAACAGAAGTAGGAAAAAAGAAGTATTTTATATTTATCCATATACTTATCACTTTTGGCATTCTTTATTCCTTTGTGTAATCCAATTTTCTATCAAGTAATTTTCCTTCTGAGAAATGTTCTTTATCATTTCTTGCAGTGCATTCTGCTGATGACAAATTCTCTCATTTTTGTTTGTTTAAAAAGATCTTTCTCCTGCACTCATTTTTGAAAGATATTTTCACTGGGTACTGAATTCTAGGTCGACAGTTTCAGCAAAGATGTTCCATTTTGTCTGGCTTGCATAAGATCTAACAAGAAATATAGCTCTTCTCTTTCTTCCTGTATAGTCAATTTTTTTTTTTTTCTGGCTACTTTTATGATTTTCTCTTAGTCATTGGTTTTCAGGAATTTGTTGTTTTTTGGTTGGTTTTTTTTTTTTTTTTCCCCACCAAAAGGTCTCACATATTTATTTCTGAGCCAACTTACTGGTGCAGAAACATTGAAACAAAGAGAAAGATCATTTTCTCAATAAAACACATCCAGCTGTCCAAATAGTGGTGGTTTTCAGTGAAATGGTAACATGCAAGTGCCCTTGACAGGGCAGAATCTGTGTGCCAGCTCATGTGTGAATCCTTGTAGTCTCAGCGTGGCTCTTCTCCAATGTCTCCTCTTGGAGTTGTACCTGATGTTATTACCAATTTTCATCCAGATCCACTGAGGAATGGCATAATTCTGCTTTCTTGGCCAGGAAATGCTTGATCCTGAAAGTCTTGTGAGAGGACATGGTAAGAAACAGAGTCAATCACACACACCAGGATGACAGAGAAAAGCTTGAGGCATTTGATTACGATGTATCTTGGTGTGGTTACATTTTTATCTTGCTTTGGGTTCATTTAGTTTCTTGGTTCTGTGAAGTGATACATCTCCCCAACCTTGAAAAAATTTGGCCTTTATTTCCTCAAATATTTTTTCTACCCCTCTTCTCTCCTCTTATTCTGAGACTGCAATTACACGTTAGACTACTTGATATTGCCCCGTGGGTCACTGTGACTCTGTTCATGTTTTTTCAATCTTTGTCTTTTCCGTCTCTCAGTTTGGATAGTTTTTATCGTCATGTCTTCACATTCATTAAGCTTTTCTTCTGCAGTGTCTAAAATTCTGTCAATATTATCCAGTAAATTTTCCATTTAGTTCTTTTTATTAATCTTTCATTTCCCTCCCCACTTTTCATGTTTTCCTTTAAATATCTGAATAGAGTTATAAGAGCTGTTGTAATGCCCTTGTCTGCAAATTCCACCATCTCTTCAATTCTGGGTCTGTTTCTATTGACTGATATTTTTCCTGGTTATGGGTCTTATTTTCCTGCTTATTGGCTTGTCTAGTAATTTTTTTATTAGATACTGGACATTGTGATTTTAAATTATTGAATATCTGCATTTCATTGTTTTTGGATCAAGAGGTGTTAGACTTTGCTCTAGCAGTCAGTTAAGTTACCTGTAGTTCAATGTGCTCCTTTTGAGGCTTCTTTATAAGCGTTGTTAGAACAGAACTAGAGCAGTCTAAGGATATCCTCACTATTAAGAAGTGGCCATTTTGTGGTCTTTTCTAAATATCCTGAGTGATCAATGAGAGCTCTCCTATCAGAATGGTAGGAATTTGAAAATCTCCAGCGCTGAGATCTGAGAATTGTTTGGTTCAAAGCTCCCCAGTCACTCTTAGCTCAATATTGTGGAGTTCCACTCTATGCTCACATGTCTTATCATTCAGCAAAGACTGAAAAGGACTCCTCATGTAGAGCACTGTTGTTCTCTGTTGTTCCTTTCTCTCTAGAATTCTACCCAACAACTTCCAGTTGCCTCAGACTTTTTGAACTCCAGTATCTGTCTCCTTAACTTAGTGGGACAGCCATGCCGTGTAGGACAGCTTCCTCTGTGCTCTGCCTTCTTGAATGTGCCTCCAGGCAGAAATCATTTGTTCACTCATTTGTTTCCTTTTTCTCAGAAAACCTGTCTGCAGAAGTGGAAATTGGTGTACGCAAAATCTATTTGGATACTGTAAAATAGTGAGTGGCTTGAGAAACACTGTGTTATAATACTGGATTCATCAACAACATTTTATGAATGAGTGACTAATTACTTTCTCTATAAATCTAGCTTTTATGGTGCTATATTTTGTTTCTCATGGGCAGTCACTAAATGCATATTGTCTAGCCAGTATGACTTTTTTTGAGTCATAGGCCATTTTGGTTTGGAAAGGTGTTTGGGAATTTCAATCTACCTATTTTATGGATGGGAAAATTGATACCCAAAGTGAAGCCACTTTTTAATCTGGCTCTTGGCCCATTAAACATTCAGTGCTTCCTGCCATAGAGGAATGACAGGCTACGTCAGATTATTAAGAGAAGGTATAATGTGCACCGAGTCAGATTGTACTTTATTCACAACTTAAGGGATTTTTTAGGGCTTTTTTTTTTTTTTTTTTTGACTGTGCTTTTTACTTTCTACACTGGTTTCAAAACCAAATTTGCACTTAAGATGCAACTTAACAAACTGTAATTACCCAAGGCCACCCTTTCTTCTTACCCTTTCTTCTATCCTATATTGATACATAATCAGACAGATTAACTAGTAGGAACAGCTACTCTCAGTCTTATCTCCTGGAGAACAGAAGTTTTATTTTTAAAACTGAAAATTTGAATAGAATTTTCCAACTTTTGACTGAATATTTTCACTTCTGGGACTTTATTCTGCAGAGTGAGGCACGTTTTTAGGTATGAGGATGTACTTTGATGAGCATTGCTTGCAACTGTGAAACCGGAAACATACTCAATGTCCATCGGTAGAAATGATTACGTATATTGATGTATATTCATACAAAGAAAAATGATGGGATTAAAAAAAAGAATGAATCAGAAAGTCTATACATGGACATAGAAAGTTATCTAGAGCACTGCTGTCTAAAAGAACTTTCTGTAGTGATGGAAATGTTCTGTGTCTGCCCAATATGGTAGCCACTAGCCACGTGTTGTATTTGAAATGTGGCAGATGCAGCTGAGGAACTAAAGGTTTAATTTTGATTATTTATTTATTTAAATTTGAATGCTCACATGAGGTTCATAGTACTGTACTGCACAGCACACATCTAGAATGTATTGTTTAGAGAAAAAAGCTCATCAAAAAATAGTATGAAGAGTTAAAAGATAATAAACACTATATGTTAATTTATACATTAAAAAACTCTAATGGAAAATACACCAAAGTAGTAATAGTGGCTTTCTCTGGGACATCTTGTAGACTTTCATTTTGATACCATACATTCTTACAAAATTTCGATTTTCAAATAATGAATAGAATTTAATTTGAATTTAAAAAGTAAATAAATCCCCCAGAATAAAATCAAATTCTGAAATTTCAAGTCACATCAAGCTGAATATATAGGTAACATGGATGGAGGACAGATCTGAGAGAATCTTCTGGAGGAATTATCAGAATTTCAAGTACCCTGAGGAAGAGAATGGGGCTGCCAAGTTTGGAGCCACTCAGCTGGGGCTAACAGGCCACCATGGAGGCTCTTGGTAGATGGATTTGAAAAACAATGTTTACAGTTAATGACAAGGGAGAGCTGAACTCTAATGCTGTGCTGCGCCGGTGGGTTGAAAGGACAGTGTGTCTCCTTACTATTGGACCTCTAGCCCTTGTCACAATGACTAGCATAAAACTGCTACGTAATAGACACGAATGAAAGCCTGAGAGAATGACTCAAACCCTTCAATTACCAAGAATTCAGCATCCAAATTTAAACATAGTCTTTGTTGATACCAATATGCAAGGAAGTTTGTTTGTTTGTTAAAGAAAACACTCTAAATATAAAGAAAGGAGGCCAATACTTTCTTTTCCCTTATAACTGCCAGCTTCTCTCCCTCTAAAAGTCTATCTTTCAAAAAATATATATTAGATTTAAAACTTTTTTTGGTCTTTTTTTAATACTTTATTTTTTTATTTGTTTGTTTGGGGTTTTTTTTTTGGGGGGGAGGAAGTAATTAGGTTTATTTTTTAACAGAGGTACTTGGGGATTGAACCTAGGACCTCATGCACGCTAAGCAAACACCCCACCACTGAGCTACACCCTCCCCCTGAAAGTCTACCATCTGATATATGTTAATTAGCATTGTAATTAGTGTGAAGGAGAGGGACACAAATCTGTTTTTGCCTTCAGAATGATGAAGTTAAGTAGATCAACTCTATCTGGGACAGAGGTGGAGAGTGATGTGTTGTGGTTTCCGAGGATACAGTTTCTGCTTGGCCCTCTTTCTATCTCTTGGGATCCTTACTCTTAGAATCTAGCCACCACATTGGAAGAAGTCCAGGGCCCAGGAAAAGTCCATGCTGAGGGTCCCAGAAGACAGCCCCAGCTGTGCTCCCAGGTGACAGCCAGCATGTAAACAGAGGCATTCAGATCATCTCAGTCCTCAAGCCTTCTGACTTTCAGCTGAGGTCCCAATCATTGTGGACAGAGCTAAGCTATCCTCACTGTGCCCTTTCTGAATTGTTGGCCTCACAGAAACCAAGTGAGATGATAAATTATTATTGTCAGTTTAAGCCATGAAGTTTTGGGATAATCTGTTACTGAATAAGAGATCACAGGGGAAGTAAGAGTGATATGGGTTGGCAGGAGGGTGAGTGTTAATTAAATAGGATGGTCAGGGAAGGCCTCCCTGCCACGCAGAGACCCAAATGAAGTGGGGAATGAGCAGTGTGGACATGGGGAAGAGCTTTCAGGAGAGAGAGAGAGCATGTGCAAACGCCCTGTGGTAGGAATGGGCTTGAGATTCAGGTCCTCATGGCTAGAGAGATGTGAGAGAGAGAGAGTGATAGGAACTGAGGTCAGGAGGATAGGATTGAGGAGTTGTTGCAGATTCTGTGGGACCACCAACAGGGGATGAGCAGAGGACAACAGAGTATGATCTGAGCCAAGGGTTAAGATGGTTACTCTGGCTGCTGTACAGAAAATAGTCATTACTGGGAAAGCACAGACGTCAGGATATACCAGTTAGGAGGTTAGAACGCTACCATAGTCACCCAGGGGTAGTCGTCAGACTCTGCACATCTTTAAGGTAATGCTGACAGGACTTATCATCTGATTGGATGTGTGGTACGAGAGAAGGGGGTGCTGGCAGGTTGATGAGCCTCAGAAGGAGCTGGGGTCCTGCACCAGGGACTCAACGTGTGGTCCAGGGGCCAGCAGCGCCAGCAACACTTGCGTCGTGTGGGCGCTTGTTAGAAATGAAGACTTGCAGGCTGCGCCCCCACCTACTGAAGTTTAACAAGATCCTCAGGTGCTCCCCATGCCCATTAACCTTGGAGAAGTGCTCTCCTAAGTTGGTGCTCAACCTTGGCTGCACATTAGAAAATACCTGGTAAGCTTTAAAAAAACATATCAATGCCTACGATTGGGGGGGGGGGTGTTTAGCACTGATTTTTTTTAAAGCTCCCCAGCTTTACCATCCAGCTTTTCAGTGACTTCCGTTGGTTCTAACATTAAACTATATAAAATACCTGAACACCTCTCATCACTGCCATTGCTATCACCTTTGTCCAAGATGCCATCCTTTCTTACCAGGATGTTAGAATTTAACAGCCCTCTGTCATGTGTAATAACGATGAGAACCAGATGTTAGACCAGAGGTTCTCAAACTTCACTGTTTCTCGGCAAGTGCAAAAATCACTTGGAGAGTTTGTGCAGAGGCTGATTGCTTGGCTGCACCCCCAGAGTTTCTGATTCAGTAAGTCTTGGCTGGGGCCCAATTTCTGCATTCATGACAAGTTTACAGATGCTGTTGATGCTGCTGGACTGGGACCACACTGGGAGAACCTGCTTCTGGTGGCCATTAGAATAGCTTCAAAACACACCAGCTGTGTGCTGAGCATGTGTAATGAATGACTATGCGGGACACATACTCCCCGCTAAGAACTGACCCTGCATTGAATCAGTCCATTTCCAGAAAGGCTTCCCCTGGCCGAGATCAGGACAGATGCTGTGTGAATTCAAGTGGGACTCGTCTTTTGGGTTGGCCAAGGGCAGAGGGGGAGGGAGCTGGAAGGATGAGTAAGAGACCAGAGAAAGTGAGGGAAGGGGAGAAAGGTGGGCTTTTCCAGGACACTTGTGGTCCAAGTTCCAGGGGTGTCCAAGGAATGAAGTAGAGGCCTGTGTGAGCAGCGTTCACAGAGCAGTGAGGGGGGCAGGGGGAAGGCTCTGGGGTCCCCAAGTAGTTAACCATGACCCCGGTATGAAAGCCCCTGCTTGCCAGGAATCGACAACACCTGTGGTCAAATCAGACCGTTCTCTTTGCCCTTGAACCAACACTTTGTAGTCTCAGTGGGGTCAGGTCATAAGTCCACTTACATATGAGATGTACCTGCCACCAGCAGCAGAGCACCCAAGCTGGAGACTAGTTCAGTATTTTTTTGTTTATTTATAAGTTAGGGTGGATTCAGTCATCTCTGTAATCACAGCACATACTCTGTCTTGTGCTAACATTTTTTTAAATTGACTTTTTCTGGGTGTCCAGTTTGATGTGTTTTATTGCACATATCAATTTGTGTAACCACCACTACAACCAGGATACAGCACAGTCCCATCTCCCCTAAAGGAGTACTTGGTGCTTCCCTTTTACAGCCACATGCACCTCCCAGCCCTAGGGAAAGATCTAGAGCTGGGTCTACAAGCTGGGGCTGAGGGACCTCAGGTGTGATGAGTGAAGACTTATGGGCAGGAGACCCAGCAGGTCAAGATAAAGACATTGTTTTAATCTCAACCTAAAACCAAATTAGGATAGCAAAAATATTTCATCTAGTGTGCTGCCTCCAACCAACTGCCTGGAGTGCTGTGTTGAGAAGGGCTCTGAGGCATATCAGGGGTCAGTTGAAGAGTGCAGTGATTGATTAGTGATGTCTCCCAAGGACACAGGTTAGTGGAGACGTGGCACGTGTGCTGGGAAGTTTTGTTAATATAAGGGTGGATTGCCCACCACGAGAGTATGGGGAAGGACTGAGGGAATGGAAGAGAGAACCCCCAAGGCAAAATTAGGCACCCCTGTGTATTGTGAATTAGATCCAAGATGCTCCATCTTTGAAATGTTTACACTATTTCTCTTTGTTTTATTGTACTCAGAAACAGCAGAATCCATGACTTCCTAATAAATGCATAAAATCTTGGGGGGATTCTGAAAATCAAAGTAGAAGAAAAAACAGATAAGTTATGTCTCTCTGGGTATTTACATAAGGGCTTAGAAACCCCAGATTGATTACAATTTGAAGCGATCCCAGAGGGCTTCAAACACAACAGCACTGAAAGGAAGCGAGTCACTCATCAAAGAGAAAATGAGGAAACAACTTGATGAGCCAACAGTGGGAGACGGTGCGCTGTGCAGAGAAGAAAAGTCTGCCAAGGGGCAGCAGGAGGGAATTCTGGGGGCTGACGGGACATTCCCGCATCCTGATTGTGGGGATGGTCACACAACTCTCAGAGTGCGTTCAAACTTGTAGAAAAAATACACATAGACAAAGTCAACAACAACAACAAAATCTAAACTCCATTTAGCCTTTAAATAGGATGCTATAAAACTTTGTCAAAATGTGGTGTACCCACCTCCGACTGTACACAAGATGATTTAGAACCATGTGTAGATGAACATTTGAATTGTATGTTATGTGCTTATATTAATTCATATCAGAAGAATATGTAAGTAGTTTATCAAGCCTCTAATTTCAAGAAGATAATTGCATAAGGTTAGGCTAAAAAAACATGTGAGTTGCTTTGAAGGAGGATACTAAGTAAATGACTGAATAGGTCTAATGCATATATGACAAAATTTGAGATTGGGGCATGTGGCTAAAGTTGGGGAAATAGTGTTCAGAGGCCCTGCCTACCCTCATGGAGTTTACAGGCTGGCAGATGCAGGAAAACACTTAGGTCAGAGCTATGAAAAGAATTTCATGCAGTAATAAAAATTTGAAAAGTGGGTTATATTCTGAACATATATTCAGAATATATATACTTTTGTAAGAGGAGTACCTAGTCGTTCGTAGGAAATGAGTTAAAGACATGCAAAGTTAATATCGGTTCTCTCTGAATGATGGGGTAAGGGTGATTTTTATTAAGGTAACTTGCCTTCTTCAACATTTTGTAGAATACATACATATTAATTTGCAATAAAATTTTATTTAAAAGGCTTTTTTCTTAAGGTAATCATTTGATCTGGGAGGCAAATATTTGTACATAACCATTTAAGAATAGTCGACTTGACCACCAACAATATGATTATGGAAAAATCGTTTTTAAGGTTTGTTTTTGCAATGGTTTTGGTCTTTAGGGCATATACACCCCACCAAGGATGTACAGTCAAATTATTAGATAGTCTGAGATACTCCATCTCAGAGGGAGTTTGTGTTTTAAGTCCCTTGAAAATTTTCCTGTGTAGTTATGCTATCAAGTAAATATATTTTCCCCCCCATTTTTTTTTTCAAATTTTAGGGATTGCCTTTTTAAAAATTGAATTTAAATTTCAATTATGTAAGATACTTAGGGCCACAGTAAATACCAAAACCAAGTAGTTTTTAGAGAAGGGTCTGGCCTGACCTCTTCTCTTTTTCTTCTCTTTCCTTATTGGTAACCAGTTTCTTGCTTTCTTTCTTTCTTTCTTTTTTAAAGTTTTTAGTTCCTCTTTCCACTATTTGTTTTCTGATACAGGCAGACATGTATATGTATTTGAGCCTCCTCTATCTCTTGGATGGTTAATAACATATTATATAGAGTTGACCCTTGAGCAATGTGGGGGTTCATCCACATGTAACTCCTTTATCTGTGGTTCCTCTGCACCCTTGGATTCAACCAACCATGGTGATGCAGCACTGTGGTATTTATTACTGAAACAAATTCGTGTATAAATGGACCCACGCAGTTCAAACCTGCAGTGTTGAAGTTCATTGCTCAACTGTACACTTTTCCTAGCTTTCTTTACACAACATGCCAATATTAACTCTCAGCATCATCTTCACACTTTTTCTATAAAATTAAAATTATTCCAAAATGAGACATTAACTTGAAAAAGGTAAGTCCAGAAGTTGGAATGATCTTTCTGCTCTGAAGTGTCTGTGGCTGTCATTAACCACAGCCTTTGAAATGATTACACTTAGAGTTTCTCTGAACAGCAGGGGCACAGCACTGGGGTTAGGCAGCTATTGAAATGTTAAGTTCAGACAGTCCTGCAAACAGAAGATAGAGATTCTCAAATTCAGAAGAGGTGATCTTGATTCCCCGCCCAGCATTTAGTGTTCTGTAAAAGCTATACAGTGACCTTGAGAAGTTTTCCTTCGAGTACCCTTAGCTTCCTGGGCTGCACCCTGTGCCCTCGAACCCCAGGATGGCTTCATGAGCCCATCCATGCATATGGATCGGGGGCCGGATAGTCTACTTGGGTTTCCAGAAATACGAGGGGGAGTACTTCCCAAGGAGAGGATGTCGTCCCTTTGAAATCTGACCCTTTAAAAGTTGAGCTGCTGGACATTAATAAGGAAGAATGGAAAGTGCAGATCAATAAGACTTGCTGAAAATAAGACACACATCAGCATAGAGTATTCCCCATAACCAAGATTAATGCCTTTTTAAACTAAACCAGAACACAAAGGTCTATCTTTTAGGCTAATTGCCACTAGCAGATTGCAGCGAGAAAGGAAGAAAAGCTTGGGAGCAGGGGCGGTGGACAAAACCCAATCGCAGAACTCCAAAGAGCTGGAGTGAAATGAAACAACCCCTCGAGTTATGCAGAGAATTTAACCCACACGAGGCTTGGGTTTATTATATTAGGCATACATTTGAAATTTAAATATGTTCTGAGGACAAAGCCTTTTTACAGCATGGCTGGGAGTTTGTCCAGTAAGACCCCTGCAAGTTTATTAACAGGAGGACATGATCAAACACAAAATAGCAGGCGAATGGCACCCTTTTCTTGTACAGCCACGCTGAAAAGACCTGGGTGGAATTCCAGTCCTTCACCCGACACACCCCGTGTCTACAACTGCATTTACTCAGACAGCCACCCTCCCCTCCTTTTAAATTTTATTTGTAATTAGCAAGTACTCATCATTGCAAAGCCACTTAGGGCAATTGTAATATCCTTGTATAATGTGCTTTTTAAAAGAACAGCAATACTGATAGATTTGTTGGTGTGATATTTTAGTATTAAAAAATATGAAAAATCAGAATTGGTGGCTTAAGATATTCCCCCCGGGCATACCCATTTCAAATCAAATGTGCACTTGTTTAAAAAACTTTCTAATGATGTCCCTCACGTGTTTATAACCCTTGCCATGTATTGCCTGGTGGATAAGCAGGTGGAATTGGGAACATGGTTGCCTGCATCCAAACCCAGTTCTCCTCCACCCAGGTCTTCGCCAAGTTTCTTAACCTCTCTGTACCTCCATTTATACAATGGGGCTAACTGCAGTGCCTACCTCATTGGTTGTTTTAAGGATATACATGTGCATAACATATGTGTGCATATATATGTGTGTATATACATACTGAATATATACACATTCCATATGCAACAGTTTATGCAGACTTTGGAGATACTGCAGGTTGAGTTCCAGACCACCGCCATAAAGTGAGTATTGCAATAAAGCAAATCACACAAATTTTGGGGTTTCCCAATGCATATGAAAGTTATGCTTACACTATACTGTAATCTATTAAGTGTACAATTGCATTATGTCTAAAAAAAATTTACATGCCTTAATTAAAAAATAACACTGTTGGAAAAAATGGCACCGATAGATTTGCTTGAAGCAGGGTTGCCACAAACCTTCAATTTGTAAAAATTACTTTATCAGTGGAGTGTGATAAAGCAAAGTGCAATACAATGAGGTATGTCTGGATTTATAGCACGTTGAGAAAAGTTCTTAACACACGGGAGCTGTGGTTGACTTAGCTTTTCCTTGTTTTGTGAGAAGTGAGGATCAGCTGTGTCGCTGTTTTTCCCAGAGCGGGTTTGACCATGAAGCTGCGTGGGGTGGGGCTGATGGTGGGGAGACCAAGAAAAATAGGGGCAACATGGCAGAGAGAGTGAAAGGAGTTGCAAGGGCCCAGACTCAAGTCCTGGACTATCTAATTCCAGACACGTGACTTTTATGACCAAGTCTCGGAGGACACACACCTTCATTTCTGCAACATTCTATTGGTTGACAGCTTAGCTCTATCCAGTGTGGGAGGGAAGAATCACTGGGGACCATCTTGGAGACTGGTTTCCATGGCGCTTAGTATATTTTGAATGAATGAATGAACGATTTTGTTGACCGAAGGGGGATGAAGCCAGGAGAGACTGACCCTTTGACATCGTTAAATTCGATGGTCAATTCTCAGAGATTATCTTTCTTAACGACATAACCCATCCTCCTTGAAACACATTCCAGACTTCCAGACATCACACTGGCCTGGTTTTCCTCCCAACTCACAGGTCACTCCTTAGTCTTTCGTGCTGTTTCCCTCATCTTCTGGCTCTCTTCGTGCTGCAGAGCCCAGAGCTGAGTCCCAGCCCTTCCTCTCTGCTCTGTTGACACTCACACCATTTGTAGTCTCATTCAGCCTTTAGGCTTTAAACATTTACATCCATTAACAACGCACCAACTCACACCTGTCCCTGAACTCCAGGTTCAAATGGCCACTGCCTTCTGGTCATTTCCTCTTAGGCCCAGAGAGGCTCTCAAATGCAACATGTTCAAAATCAAACTCCTGGTCCCCCTCAGACCTGCTCTTCTGACAGGATTCTCCAGCTTGGCTCATGGCCTCTTGGTAAAAAGCATGGGACTCCCTGATCCTTCCCTTCTGTGCTGTCCCCGTGCCATCCACCCATCTGTCTCCACCTTTGAAATGTATTCAGAACCTGACCATTCTCTCCCTCTCTAAGGCTCCCATCCTGCTCTGAGTCTGGGGGTGCTGATGGCTTCCTAGCTGCTCTCCGGTGCCTCCCCCTGCCCCGCCGTGGTCTACAAAGAGCAGCCAGAGGCCTCCTGTGAAAACACAGTTCAGGTGACGGGGCTGGTCTGCTCAAGTCAGAAGAAGCCTGGATGCCCGCAATCTCCCCAGCCATGGCTCTTCCCCCGCTCCCCTTGCTAGCTCCTCCCTGGGACCCAGAAGTAACCCAGGTGTGATCCCACCTCTGGGCCTTTGCACTGGCTGTTCCCTCAGCTGGAACATTTTCCCCCAACATATTTCCATGCCTTCCTCCCTCTGGTCTTCCTTTAAGTCACCTTCTCTGTGACCTTCGCTGACCTTTGGATATAAAACGGCAACTCTGACCCATCAGTCTATTATTTTTATCCATAGCTCTTATCACTATCTCAGCGATGACACGTTTTGCTTAGATTATTTTGTTTGTTGTCTGTCTCTCTCCTCTCCCTCACCCCCAGTGTGAGCACCGGGAGATTAGGGGCTTTGCTTCAGTTACTGCTGTCTCCTGCTGGAATAGCGTCTAGCACCTGGTAGGCTCGGTCCCTTTCTGTTGAATGATTAATGTCCACCTGAGCTCTGCCTGCTTCATCTTCCCCTCAAAGCAAGGAACTGCACCTGTTTTTGCTACCATGGTGTCTGGGGCGTAACAGTAGCTCAATACATTTTGTTGGGTGACTCCATCTGCCGGGCCCCCAAGGGCCTCTGCCACACTGTCAGCAATAGGAGGAGTGGGAGCGGCCACTAGAAAGCTCAGTCCTGCCCACAGGGCAGCCTGTCCTTGGCCCCAGCCAGGTACCTGCACCCACCTGGGAAAGCAGACCCAGTGGAACGAGACCGTCCCACTTGTCAAAATAACATGATCTGAATTCTTACACGAGTGCCCCTAAGTTTGAAATGTTAGCAATTAATTTAACATTTTCAAAATTCAGCTGTTTGCTTCCTAACAGACCTCCCCAGCTTCGGTGGCTTCATACAAATACCCCCTACCATGCAGCTCACATCCTCCCATCAAGGGGGGCTCAGCTGACCTCTCCAAATCAAATAATCCTTCCAGGCGACACAGATTAGAACCTTCACTGCTGGCAAGCAGAGAGCTTCTGTACTGAAGGAGGAAAAATCCGCCATCCCAGAAAAGTTGGCATGAAATTAAGGTGACGAGGGGAAAAAAGAATCATGAGCTGCTGGCCACATAATTCAGCTTAATCTCCAGGAAGTGATTGTCAAACCTTTAGAAGGTGTCTGTGCAGACACAGGGAAGCCTGGCCGAAATGGCCCAGTGGTGTCAGAAACAAATTCACATTACAGGTCACGGGCTCCCGGGTAGCCAGCTCCAGAAGCAACAATAAGGATACTAGACGATGGGGAACAGGTCATTGATTTAGGTGTGGGGGACGCCTAATGATGAATAAGGTGAACAAGGACCCCCAAATTAGGGTGAGCCCACAGATGCTTAGCAGCTTAGGATCAGCGGATACCAGAGTCACAAATCACTTCCATTTTTTTGAGATTCTCTGTATATACACACTCCATATATATATATACACATAATAATATACATACATTTTGTATAAATTGTCTGCAGAACATATTATATATAATATATACACAGAATCTATAACATATTATATGTATATATTATATAGAATATTGTGTATATATCATTATAACCATAATGATATATATGGTTATTGATAATATACATTACATATACACACATAAAAATTAAAAGTAGGGTATTTCAATTCAACTGTGTGATACATGACCAAATCTGTGGGATATGTTAAATGGATGCAGTTATAATTTATAACTTTTAACAGAGACAAAAAAAAGGACAGGGGAGAGGAAGAAACCTAAAAAGCAATATAATATAACCGAGCTAGTCAGAGGAAAATTTGAAAAACATTAAGTCGGGGGGGTTAAGCCAAGATGGCAGAGTAGAGAGACACTCAGCTCGCCCTCTCCCACAAACACACCGAGAATTACGTCTACAAACTCACTGAACCGCACAGAACACCGACTGAACTCTGGTAGAGTGTCTCTCATTTCTAAATACAGGAGGATTCTCACAAAATCCGATAATGAACAAGTTTATACTGTATAGCACAGGGAACCATATTCAACATCTTATAGTAACTTATGGTGAAAAAGAATATGAAAATGATTATATGTACGTTCCTATATGACTGAAGCATTGTGCTGTACACCAGAAATTGACACATTGTAAACTGACTATACTTCAATATATAAAAAAAAAATTAATTCATCTGTACTGTATACTGTGGTCCAGTGATGAGACTCAAGTTTAAAATTGTACAAAATCTTCCTAAAGGTGGGATATTGAACAGGACAGCTGGCCTGGGCTCTTAAGAAAATTAATGTCATAGAAAAACCAAAAGGATTGGGTTGGAGGGAGGGCTGTTCTGAACTTTAAAAGGGACACAGGACATAGAACAACCACATGGAACACATGGTCCCTGATTGGATCGTGGCTTGAATAGACCAGCTGTGATGGGTATTTTGGGGAAAACTGTGATTGTACTAAAAAAAAAAAAGAAAGAAAAAAAAACTTCCCTGTGGTTTTAGAGACACAACCTGAGGGATTTGGGGACAAAAATTCATGATGTCTATAATTTGAAATCCTTGAGGAAACAAGAAATGATTGATGGAACATATATGGCAAAATGTCAACAATGATTACGTCTAGACAGTGGGTGTGCGTATATCAATGTGAACTGCTCTATAACTTTCTGCATGTTTGAAAGTTTTCATAATACAAAGTAAAAATAGAACAAAGAAAGCTCAGGAGTTTATGAGTAATAGTAATACTATATTTTTACTTAATATATTCATATGCATAAGGGTGATTACAAGAGCACAGGAATATTGTGAGGGGAAAAAAGTGAAGGAGGAACATGACCTCATTTCAGTATTCTTAGTTCTTGTGACTCTGAGTAGGACTTCATTTGAAGGTACCATCGAAAGTCCACACGTTAGACCCTTTGTCAATGTGAAGACAGGGCCTGGTGGCTTCCTTGATCTCCGTGTGAGAGCACACGGTAGTGTTGGCAGTTAGATAAGTGGGGGCACCGGGCAGATAAGGTGGAGAGGGAGGATGGTCCAGAAGATGCCCACCTCCAGCTTCAAGGGGCCTTACCTCCTCTAAATGAGTGCCAGCAAAAACACCGGTTAGAACCTGACAGCTGCAACCGTGCGTCAGTGAGAAGGACCGAACCAGACATGGCCCAGTGCTCGTTGTAATATAATTAGCATTGCGGTTTAGGCCCCCCACCCGCGGGTTTCCCTGTGTGCATCATGGGTAAGGACATGTGCAAAGGGGACAAACATGACTGAGCATTCCAAGGGCAAGAGCCGTCAATCAATCAAAAGACCACCTCTAAGCGAGGGTGTTAGAGAAGGGGCAAAGGCTGAGGCTTTTTCCTTCCTGAGATCACCCGGCCTCACGTTCTTGGAGGTGCACTTTCCCTTTGCTAAATAAATCTTCTAAAATCTTTAGCTACACAACGCTCTGTCTCCCGTCAGAATTCTTATGTTTCGGGTAAGACAAGAACTGGGGTCTTTCCCCTTCCTCTTTTGGGCTAACAGTAGCTCTGTCTTTTCCCTCCTTCATTTTATCCTAACAATGATTCTCCCAGAATGCAGATATAAGAATGCCCCCCGGGGGTCCACCTAACTTCTCATAAGTCCTCTGTTTATTTTTCAAAATAGGAGCGGGAAGGTGAGTTTGGAGATAAGGGATGAGGCTGATTAACCAGTTAAACCATTTCTGTTAGTTCAAGTGATCAAATTTCACTGTATTATCTGTAATGTGAATAGTTAACTTTCTAGGTGGAGTCTTCCATAAAGGAGATAAATTAAAAGAATAACAGTAAGACAATAGTGTTTTTTTCCTCCTTGTCTTTCTTTCCCTACGTTTCCTAGGCTCTCTGGAACAGACTCAAATTTCAAAACACAAACTTAGTATCTTGAAACACTGAAAAATTCCAAAAAGCTTCTGAGATTAGTCCTATTCTTATCCTGGCCTCACCCATGGGAAAAAAGAACCCAAGGTTACGAGTTTTGACAAAGAAACTTAGTACTGACAATTCTAATTCTCAAGGAACTTTAAATACTGATGCAGATAGGTGCAATTAAACATTACCAAGAGGGGGCCAAACTGATTAAAAATCTAAATATCTGACCTCTCTGTTTATCCAGTTTTTAGTAGGCTAGAGGTTTAGCCCTGTCAATCGGCAATGCAATGCTGTTTTGAATCACATACTTTAAGGAAAACCCATAGTATGCATGTCTACATAGAATCAAATCCAAATAGCAATATGTTTGTTTTGTAAGGGAGATAAGTGACGTTAATAGTTGCCAGCTTGAGATTACATTCCCTAAGTACTCATGAGATCTTCATTCTGCTAATGTAAAAATGCAAATACGGCAGAAGCAGAAATAAATTTGTGCCATAGAAATGATTCTTTTCAGTGCAGCTGAAGCCTGGAAGTCAATTAACACTGGAGGCTCCTGATTTGTAGTTAAGACCAGAAGTTGACAAGCTGAGGCCTATGGGCCAAATCCGGCCCCCAACCTGCTTTAGTAAATAAAGCTTTATTGGAAAGCCGCCAAGTCTATTCCTTTATGTACAGGCTGTGGCTACTTTCGTGTTATAAAGGCCAAGTTGAATAGTTGTGTCGAAGATAGTCTGCTATATGAAGCCTGAAATATTTACTCTCTGGCCCTTTATAGACAAAGTGGGCTGACTCCTTGGTTAAGGGCATGAATGGTGGAGTAAGGCAGGCCCAGCCTGAAGGTCCAGCCCTGCAGAGCTGTGTGACCTTGAATATGTTACTTAAGATCTCAGTCTTTCTACCTCTTCAATGGGAATAATAAGAATAACAATAGCTAAGTTTACAGTGTGTCCAGCACTCTTCTAGGTGCTTTGAATGTATTAATTCATTTAAACCCACAACAACCTGATGAAGGACATACTATCATTGTCCCCATCGTAAAGGTGTGGAGCCAGAGGCACAGAGAGGTAAAGTCACTTGCCTAAGGTCTCACAGACAGGAAGTAGTGGAGCTCCTGCCTCGCATGGTAACTATGAGAGTAACTGAGGTCAGTCAGGCGGGTAGGGTTTTTATCCTGGTGCCTGGAAGATGGCAAACCCTCAAAGAATGGTAACTGCCATTATTATTAGCTTGGACATAGGCCATCAAAAATGAACAAATTGGTCAGTCCCTGGGCTGTACCTTCACATCTCGACGTGATGGAGCATTTAACTGACAGCTTTCGGAGGGGATGCTGCCGTGTCAAGACGGTGTTTGTTGTTCTGGAGAAGGGGATAGATTATGCGGGGTTTACTTGCCTTGGTCTCTGGATTGTCAGCTTTTCAAACAAGATTTTGATGTGCTAAGATCTCCTGGAAGGTATGGCAACTAACACCACCATTAAAAAGAAGAGGAAGGAGGAGTGGGAGGGAGCAGAAGAAGAAGACGAAGAAGACGATAAAGAAATTTTACGAGACCCAGAATCTTAGCGAATGCATTTCACGATTGCATTGCTCCAGCCAGTTACGGTCCTCGGTTTACACACAAACTACAACAAACACATATATATAACGAATTAAATCGGCTTTTGGAACCTATTACTTTCTTTATAACTTAAAAAAGTTATACACAAGTCACATATTTGTTATAAGAAAATGCAGATAAACAAAAGGAACTAGGAAAACAATCACCCATAACCCCACCCCCTTGAAATAACCACACTTAGCGTGCGGATGCAGTGGCCCCTCCTCATCTGCAGGGGACACGTTCCAAAGGGAGCCATGGCGGGGTGGCGCTGGACCCTGTGCATGCTGTTTTCTCCTGTGCTGAGGGGAGGATATCGTATACAATGTAAACACACTGGACAAAGAGATGACTCACCTCCTGGGTGGGACCGAGTAAACAGGGCAGGGTTTCACCAGGACACTGAGTGGCCCACAATTTGAAACATACGAACTATTTATTTCTAGAATTTTCCACTTCATATTTTATTCTCAGACCATGACTGACCACGAAAACCTTGGAAAGTGATATCAAGGATTAGGGAAGACAACTGTATTCTAGTTGAGTTTTAATATAGGTGCCACCCCCAACCCTGGGCCCCGCTGCTGCAGAAAGTGTTTCAATAGGTCACAATGTGAAACATTTAAATAAATGATGGCAGCAGTGGTTACCTGGGGAGGGGTGGCTGTTCTTCACTCTCTACACTGTATATTTCTATACTCTATCTTTTTTCCCACAGAGCCTGAATCTCTTCTTTAAGGTGAGGAAAAACCTGATAAAGACCAATTTTTAAGTTAAAAAATGTGATAGTTACAGTGAATTCAGAGCAAGCATTGAAAGCACCCATATCAGTTCCAAATACCTTACTTCAGAAGACAGAATAGCCAGCATAAACATGTATACACTCCTTGGATAGCTGGAAAAATCCAACTCCATTAATAACTGAGTTTTCCCCAGGAGATGGAGAGGTTCCTCAGTGTCCACACAATTTCAAAGCTACTTGTCAATTCGGGAGGGACAAAAAAAAAGAAAAAAAGAAAAACCCCAGTACTAACCATCTAGTCAATCCAGGGGAAAATGATCAAATATTTGTCACGTAATCCAAACCTACTGCTTCAGCAACAGTCGCTTCTGTGAAATGGTAGCGCCGAGCCAGGGCGAAAATAGGACCGTCTTTCATGGTGCAGGCGTATCCCAGGGCACATCCCAGGGCACCTGGGCTTTGGGCTGTCCCATTCAATCACTGGCCGTCCCAGAGGCAGGAATGGACTTTTTGTTCTTTCAGAGTTAAAGTGTGAGTGAATATATGTACGTATACCTATGGCTGAAACATTATGCAGTACACAGAGACTGATTCAACACTGTAAACTGACTATACCTCAAGAAGAAAAGAATGCAAATGCAACCCCCCCCAAAACAAAAAACAAAGTTAAAGTTTGAGAAATGTGATCAACTGGCTCTCTTTAAATCACTTAAAGTCCGATCTCAACAACAGCTTTAATTTGGAGTTTACTTTATCAGGGTCTGAGCAGTATCTGGCATCTGGTAGGAGTGTCTAAGGAACCTAAAGAAAATGCATTGTTTCTTTAAGTAGCTCAGTTCCCTCCTGAAAGGTGAAGTCACACATGCTGACTATATGATTTCAGAAATGTAAACGTGCATGATACTATTTATAGTAGTTAAAAAAGTGAGAGATTGAAATAAACATTGTATATTTATAACAAGAAAATGTTATGCAATCATAAAAATGAATTGTTAAATAACTTATTCTAAGGTGGTATTCATCATAAATGGTAAGTTTTGAAAAAACAGATAAAAATCTCTCTATACAGCATTAGCCTTTTTTTGGAAATAAAATACATACATGCAGATACAAGGAGTTAGCAAAGTGGGGCCCCCACTGGTTTTGGTACATCCTGGGAGCTCAGAATTTTAAGTGTAAATGTAATTTTAAAGTGCAAAGTGTAAAAAATGACGTCAGTCTTTTGGCAAGAATGGTTCTTAAGGAGCTGAGGACATTGCCTCTTGACTCACAAGGTCTAAAATATTTACTACCTGACCTTTTCTAGAAAAAAATCGTTGACCCCTGGTATATACCAAACAAATAAATGGACTCTTGGGGTGGACTGGGCCCACGGGATTAATCCAGTATCATCCCTTCTTCCCAAGGTCAGCCGAGTAGCAACCTTAATTCCGACTGCTACCTTAATTCTCCTTTGCCAGGTAACAGAACACAGTCACGGGTTCTGGGGCTTCGGACGTGCACATCTTTGGGGGGCCTGGTGGGTTAGAGACAGAGCTGTGTCTCCATGTCCAGCAGGATGTAGATTCTTTACAGATAGCATTTTATTTAATCCTCCAAAGATCCTGAAATGTACATAATCTTATCTCCAGTTTGCATGTGAGGAGCCTGAGGCTCAGAGACGTGAAGTGATTCGCCCAGGATCACACAGCTACACTGTCAGGGTTGAGGAAGGAGCCCAAGACCACGGGGCTCCAAAGCGTGTGGGTTTCCAACCAGGCTGAGCGTGGCTGGCGCTGACATGTGAACAACAGTCTCTTCTACTCACTGGCTGCACCAGGAGGGGTACCAAACCTCAGCTAGTCCGATTGCTCAGCCACGCACATTTAGAAATGGGGAGGAGAGTAAAGGCAGGGCAAACTTCTAAAGACATGGGTTCAAATCCTGCCTCAGGCAAAGGATGTCAACTCCCTGAGCCTCAGCATAAAACAAAAATATATAACAGACATTTATCCAGCTCCTCTCTGTGCCAGACTCTAGAATTTCAAAAGCACTCCATAAAAGCAGCCTATGACTACTTTACTTGGACCAGGCAGATAATTCTGCCATCAAGTTAACATTAATAAAAAGATAAGGACCAAAGTTACCCAGCGTTTGCTGTGGGCCAGGCGCTCCGCCCTGGGCTCTGCAAATCCGAAGCGTTCCGAACCACAGTTCGCTCTAACAGCTGGACTTCAAAAGAAACTGCAGCCTTCCATTCCCTTCACTACGCCCTTAATGAAACCCCAAATTAAGAGCCAAACAGCTCATGATCCTAAGAACTACTAGGCTTACCGTGGGGGTGAGAGGCTCCTAGGGGCACACTAATTCTCCCCACTTCCCGTCCTGGAGTCGGACCTTTGATCTTCCAGCTCACAGATGACACGGCTGCCCACGCGTCCTGGGGAACGTCTGGCGCGAGCTTCTGTCTCACTGAGCGTGAAGGTGTGCAGACCCTCGGGGCCTCTCCGCTGGCCATCGGGCTTTACGAGCGGTGAACTGTGGATTTTGAAGTCCTCGTGCTTCATTTTAGATTTTTTTTTTTTTTTTTTTTAAGTAGAAGCTGTTTGCCTCTGCTCTGTGTTCATTGCAAAAGGGGAGCAGGAACCAGGCATGGTGATGACCAGGTGTTTTTCTGGGGAACAACTCCTGCTAAAAACTTAGGGAGTTGCTCCTTGTGGGCCACTGCCGGACCCACATTTGGCACGTGAGTTGCCTCTCAGAAAGAATTTATGATGGCAACCGGATAGTTTCTGGAACTTGCTAACAAAGGGGAGATGAAGTGAAGAAGAGCTGGGATTTGTACCCTACATGTAGTTTCCCCATGATTTTGGGAAAATGATCCCAGTCCTTTAGGCCACACTCTGAGTTGGTGATGGTGGCAGCTGGGGGGAGAACCAACATAAAATGCTATAAATTCAAAACGCTTAGAAAATGGGTTTTATCTGACCATCATCCATCCATCCATCCATCCATCCATCTATCATTTATCTAAAGAAATGGTCACTTTAGCTAAAGACAGACAGCCTACTCCAAACAGGAAGAATAAATATGAAGTCTAAATAATTTGGCAGTAACAATTTTCAATATGAAAAAAGGGCCTGGCCTTAGATGCAGCCACTCCACATCTAGCATGTAAGCCTCCAAAAATAATGACAGGAGTGCGTAAAAATAAATGTACAAGGGACACTTATCCACCACATTGTGATAGAAAAAACTGGAAACAGCCTTTCCATGAATAGGGCCATCATTAATTATTTCTCAGCCACTTCACTGCTTAGTTCCTCAGTTTCCCCATATGTAGAACAAGGATATTCAGAATATTTATTGGTGTGCGGTGAGGATTTAATGAGTTAATACTCTGATAGGGTTTAGAACTAGGCTAGGCACACAGTACATGCTCAATAATTTTAGCCATTATTATTATTATTATTATTACAAATAGTAGAAACCAATATATTTTTAAAAAAAGAATGAAGTTGGTCCAAATTACTGAAATAACCATATTTGTAGTTCAGTTAAAAAAACACAAATGACAGAATATGTAGAATGTGGTCAATCACATTTGTACTTTTTCAACCAAGGGCGTGTCTCATATTTAACATACAGGTTTATCTGTAGATGAAACATTTCAGGAAGGATACACAAGAGTTGGTGGTCTACAAAAATATTTGCCCAGTCTCTAAAGGATTAATGTTAAAACACAGAAGAGAAATCTGTCCATTTGCTTTAAAACACATCTGTCACCCACCAACAATTATAATTTATGGTTTATGACACATACAGGATAAAATGATCTGAGTCACAATTGTCTCACACGGCCTCGTTTAAAACTAGTGCATTTAATTAATGTATAGTGTGAATCACTGAAGAACCAATAATAATATGTTTCAAGAAGAAAGCTCTCTATAGCTCTGCTGGCTAAGAAAAATATTAGTTTGAGAATGATTGCTATCAGTGAAAATGTATAAAATGTAAATTTTTAGAATAAAAAATGACCACGCCTTTGAACTGCATTTTAAATTCTCTTCTGTGCCCGGCACCAGATGCAAATTCATGATAGAAAAGTAAAGTTTCTGTATAAGATACTAGAAGATGGATTACAAGTGGATATCAGTCAAGCAGCTGTTGCTTAAATGTCTTTATTTCATCCGAAAAACACAACTGCAAAAATGAGCAGAGCCTCCTGTTTGAAAGGAGCTATCCACGCATTTGTATTTTGCAGTTCGGCGTGTACCTACGCTTGCTACACCGTCTTTATTTGTGCAAAGTCTGGGTCATTTTACAAACACAACTATTTCTCGGTCCCTTGGACGGCTGGCATGTTCCCCAGAGATCTTTCTTTCCCTGACCAAAATTCTGCTACTTTTCTGGAACATCTTTTGAATGTTGCCCATATAAAGGTATCATCTTAAATGAAAAAATGCTTGTCGATTGCAAGCCATTTGGTGCCCTCCTGTCAGGGGAGGAAAAGAGTAACACTGAGAAAGGCTGAAGGTTTTTATTATCACGTTGTAAATGGGCAAATGGCATCTGTCAATACAAAGAGACTCACAGGGCCCTGCAAGAGGAAGCCGCTCCGGGGGAGGCTGTGGAGTGACAAAATGGATTTTTATTAACCTCCTGGTCCGACATCTCTTTTCCTATTTTATTTTGCCTCATTTACTTGGCAACATAATCATGCTATAAAAACACCCAAACAGGAAGCTGATAACCATTAGAAACCGCACAGCCACCCCGTTACCCAACAGCAGTAAAGGGTTTGAATCAGAGACGATCTTTAGCATTGTAAGCACAGGTATGTCGCCAGCACATATACTTTGACACCCGGGTCCTGCCTGCTTTGGGTCTTCTTTAGAAAATATTTCTTTCCAAGAAGAACACAGCCCGTTGGCCCAAGTGTTAATTCTGAGCAAGTTTTCATATTTGGGCCATAAACATCTTTCCTGACACTGGTAAAATGGCCAAGGTGTTTATGAGCTGCAAGAAATGTTTATGCCAAATGCATAAAAGCAGAAATGGAACCATTCACATCCATCCTGCAGTGAGCCGCCCTGGTGAGGGGGAAGGAAAGCCGGCAGGGGTTGGGGGGGGTGCCCAGAATGATTTTGCTGGAAGCTGTTAAGGTGGAGGTCTCGTAAAAATGTTTAGCAAATGTTAACAGTGATTCAGGCTGGAGCAGGTGTGGGAGAAACACACACAGCCCGGACAACTAGACGACGCACTCGAGGCCCTGCCGGCTCTGAGAGGAAGGGATTCCTCTCCGTTGTGCCAGAGGAGGGCCTGCACCCAGCTCAGAAAACGCCAAGGCGCAGGTTCTGCAATTTGACAGGTGGGGCCCATCAGATTTCCCCAAAGAGATTTAGAGCCTGGGCGTAAACTGGGTTCCTACTTGCATGGGAAGCCAACAGCCACAGTGTAAGTGTTTTACGCTAAAAGCAGTCACACCACCCCGGTCGAGACTTGTTCCGACATGGAAAGATGCCCGTGACTTTTTTAAAAGGCAAATTAAAAACATATATGTAGCTCAGAAGATCCTTTTTGTGGTTGTTTAAAAAAAAAAAAAAACCCGGCATATCCACTGAGAGGATAACTTGGGGAAAATATCCCAACCATCACAGTGCATGTGAATATTCTGCACATCGTATTTCTGCATGTTCGAAAAGGGCAAATAGAGATAAAATGTCATAGATCTCCACATAAAGACATATTGAAAGGTAAAAACAAGTGCATGTAAAAACGGCGACATCTGAGTCTTCTGAACTGATCATGCTAATGTCCATTTCCTGGTCTTGATATTGCTCTAGTCATGTGGGGTGTCATTTCCGGGGGATGGGTACAAAGGATCCTTCCAGACTATTCTTAACGTGGCTTGTGCGCCATAGTTATTTCAAAATAAAATGTTGAAAATGGACAGCTGTTAGTTGGCAAACGAAAAAAATAAAGAAAAAACAAAGGGATTTGTAAAAAATGCTCATGGCATATTGATGATGTAATATGCTCATGGCCTATGTACAGATGCAGATGGCAACGCAGAATACACACAAAATGTATCCAGCAAAATGGCACCCCTACGCCCAGAGAAATGTGTTGTTGGAAGCAGCCAAAATTCTAAGTAAGGGTGGTTACCATTAGATGGATGCTCTTCATTTTGGAGATGATTTTTGGTACTTAATTAAAAAAAAATGTGATATACATCACTTTTAACAATGTTTGCTTTTTTGAAGTTCATTTTTTTCCCCGACCTTAAACACACACACACACACACACATATGTGTGTGTACACACACTAAATTTTTGCCCTAGGCAAGTTCTTCACTCACTGCTCACTCTTTTGGAGAAAGCATCCTGAGTCTTTTCATCTGTGCAAGTGGAAATAAAGACTGTTATCTCCTAGTCTGGAGCCAGCTGCCAGGACTATAAGGAGGAAACTTGCCCTGATGTGTCATGTCTGATCTCCGAGGAGAAGGGAATTAACATATGCCGTGGACCTACTAGGTACCAGACACATTACACCCTCTCTGTGAATTCCTCAACACAGACAGCTGGGGTAGACATTTTTTGGATTGTCAGTTTTAGCAGGTGAGGAAACTGAGGCATGAGAAGTTAATGGAGGTCACACAGCTGGTAAGGGTGAGGGGCTGGTATTTGAACCCACTATCCGTGTTCTCTGTCTGCGCCACAACTTTATTCCACCTCAGGATGGAAACTTCAGACAGCATCATCATCATCATCATCACAATGACTAATAAACAGTAAGTATACATCTGCTTTTGGATTCTTAACTAATAACCCATAAATCATGAAGGGCCCGGCATCACATACGGAAAACGTGATGAGTGACTTAGCACCAGACAACTGAATTACCACTGCGTTCAGAATTTTCTGTAAGAAAAGTAGCTGATCAAGAAGACAACCGTGCCCTGCAGTGGGCTGTGTGCCTCAGGGGAAGGGAGGGTCAGAGTGGAAGGACGGACCTGAAGCTGCCAACTTCTCTGCCGGAAACAGCCCCAGGCAAGACAGGTGGGCAAGAGCAGAAGTCTCAGTGGATCCTTTGGGAAGAAAAGAGGAGCAGAGTGTGGGGAAGACGCTTGCAGGGCTTGGCTGAGCAGGAAGCTCCAAAGAAATTACAGGGGCTGCGGTAGGCTGAGTGACACCCCCTCCCCGCCAAAGACGCCCACATCCCAACCCCTGAGACCTGTGGCTCTGTTACCTTACATGGCAAAAAGGACTTTGCAGATGTGTTTAAATTAAGGATCTGTAGAAAATCAGAGAGTACCCTGGATCAACCAGGTTGATCCAATTATAATCACAAGGGCCCTTACAAGAGGGAGGAGTTGTAACAACAGACGCAGGGTGATGTGAGGAAGGTTCCAGGAGCCAAGAGATGCAGGTGCCCCCCAGAACCTAGATAAGACAAAGGAAAAGGATTTTCTCTGAGAGCCTCCAGAAGGAACCCGCCCTGCTGCACCTTGGCTTTAGTCCCGTGAGACTAATTCTGGATTTCTGGTCTCCAGAACCATAGGAGAATAAACTTGTTTCAAACCACTAAGTTTGTGATAATTTGTTTCAGCAACAATAGGAAACTGATGCAGGGAATATGGGTGCTTTAAATCAGCCCCTTTTAATTGTTTTTAGTTAGGGGGGAAAAAAGGAGAGATAAGAATTCTTTGTAAATTATTTTCTGTTGCCTTACTGTGCTTCTTTACATGGCTTTTGTGCGTTGACTGGGCTGCATAGAGCTCCTGGTTTTATTTGGATGATGCAATTGTTAATGAATTGTTAGCTTTAATAACCTAAGAGTGGAATTCACTTCACAGAATGGAAAACTATGGCCAGGCAGAGCCAGGCTTCTCCGAAGAGCCAGACTCTGAAGCTGTGTTTGCATCATGAAATTTCACTCTTTCTGCTATGTTAATAAATGCAGAGTCCAATTTATAAACTCTGTAACGATGAAAGGACATAAATCAGCAATTTTTGTAGGTAGAAGAGGGCAGAAGTAAAATACAAATGGAGAGTTCTTTCATTTCTTTTGAAAAAGACTTCACATAAAAAATACATACTCTTGTAGACACATATTAAAATACAGATAACCAAAAAGACGAAAAAGAAATTTACTTGTTAGAATAGAAAACATATAACTTCTGTTGGTATAAATGATGTCAGTGCATTTTGTATGCCTAATTATACTTACATACGTTCACCAAAAAGTGATCATACAGCACAAACCATTCTGTGTCTGCTTTGTGTATTTCATCACTCCAAAATACTCATTAAACAGATGAATCTTCCTTATCCTGGGATCATGAGCTCCTGGCTCTTCCTGATGTTTGTTGAATGAATAAATAAAGATATGGCTTAAGACTATGATAACAATTCTTAAGACTTTGATCTGAAGGGCTACCTATTTACAAGAACACAAAAGTTCACTGCATAAATCCACGCTCCATGATAATCCCAGAGGGTCATCTTTCAAGTCCTACAGGGATAATCTGCTTGGTTTGTTACCACCATAGCTCAGCCAAACAATATATTTATCCAAATTATTTAAGCGTAAGAAGAGCATTTCCCAAGCATTCTGGCAGATAATAAACATTTGAGAGAAGGTTACTTGTCATCTGACATACTCATCAGCGTCATCTGTTATCTTGTATCTTTCTTTAAAAACAGTTATTTTAGGAGCAAACAAACAAAAAGGATATACCTTTATCTACACGGGGGAAGGGAGAAAGAGGAGGGTGTGACTACAGGGACGGAAGCCCTCATCTTCTCCTGCTCAAAGTCAAGAAAGTAAACTCTCCAGCTGATACTCCACAACCAGTGATGTAAAAAAAGATTTCGAATTTAGGAGTAAGAACAAGAGGCACCCCAACCACAAAGAGTTAAAGCTGGTTTCCTCGGAGGAATAGGCCTGGGGGTGGGGCGGGGCGGTCTTGCCTTTCATTAGCCCTTCTGCAGTTGATTAATTTTTAACCACCAGCAAGGAATTCTTCCATTTAAAATTTTCTTTTTTAAATAGGTGCTTTTGGACATAAGAGTGATAATGTGTAATCCTGCGTTAGAAAAATACATGAGATCTGGCTAAATTTCACTCCAAAGTGAAGACAAGAGAGAATAAAGTACCTGCAGAATGACACACAAGAGATGAGAAGGCTGGTTTCTTCCAGGGAGGGGAACAGAAAAGCAAGAAGGCCTTTTACTGTACATCTTTTTATACTTAAAAATTTTTGAAATATGCAAATGTACTACCTGTTTTAAAAAAAATACATGTTTTGGGGAGGAGAAAAGACCATTAGGCAAGAGTTTTAATTTATTGGCAGTGATTCATTTTTATTGTTATAAATGTATTAAAATAGATACAAGTTACTTTAATAAATCTTAAAAGTGAATTATTCAAAGCATATGCGGCCAAATGTCAACCATGAGAGACCCTGGATGCAGGATATGCAGCCCATTTCACTATTCAGGCAATTTAAATTTTTTTAAACATGATGAAAAATATTTCGAAATTAAAATAAAGTGATAAACACCTAAAAGGCTTAAAAAAATCCTGGTGCTCAGATAACATCCTGGAACAATAAAATCAGACTTTTGGGGAGTGGGACCCAGCCATCAGTATTAAAAAAAAAAATTTCCCCAGATGATTCCAACATGTAGCAAGGCTGAAACCCCTGCTCTAGAGAATCTCAAAAAAATCCTTTCTGCTTTAACTTTCTATAATCTGTAATTTCCTATGTCTACAAAATAACTCCAAGGCCCTTGGAGTGATTCCTAACCAGTTTTCTAAATAAATCATCTTTAAATGATTTTAAATGATTTCAATGGTTAAATGATTAATGAGAAAAAATAATAAAAGTATATTTTAGGAGTAGGGAACTATTGTTTGCTACAGGGAAACAAATAAATAGCTTATTCTCTGAGAAGCCACGTAGTGCTAACACATATGGATTGTAGGAACCATTTGTACCCTGTGTTTTTATAATTTTGTTTGAGCTGTCGAGTTTCATAAAGTTCCCTCTCACTCTGCACCACACTCAGTGACTTCAAAGAGAGGGTAGGGTCAGTTCAGCTTGACAGGAGAGAGAGAAAGTTCTAGATTTTTCAGTATCTTGGGGCAGCTGGAATGTTAGAATAGTTTCTGCTGTAAATAACGGAAAAGCCCACTCAGCAGGGCTTGAACAATAAGGTCACTGATTAACCATCTATCAAGGGGTTTGGTATTAGGATGTCTCCAGGGAGGGTGATTTAGTGAGCTAATTTGGGAGTCAGGTTTTTTTTCCTACTTCTTCTCACTCTCCCATCCTCAGCTTGTTTTCTCAGGCTGCCTCCCCTCATGGCCCCAAGATGGCTGCAGAGTTCCAGAACTCACAGGAAGATGGTGATATCCAGAAGCAAAAAAGAAAAGTCCCTGCCTTTCGTCCCTCTTTAAGGGTGAGGAAAACCCTCCCTGAAGCCCTCTCGGTGGATTTCCCTTCCTATCTTGGTCAAAGTGGTGTCACGTAACTCATCCTAAACCAGTGACTTGGAGGGACAAACCAGACCACTGTAGTGGGCTCACATCCATACTGTTTGTGCACACACACGTCTCAGATGAATAGAAAAGACTTTTTATTCTAATGTGTTCTGATTTGGCAAGTTGTCACTGTTTCCCTTTGCAATTTTAGACTAGTGAGTTAAATTACACACATACTTATGCTCCTGCTGGGTCACATTAATTTATAAGATAATAATGTAAAAAAAAATCCTATATAATAAATTCAAGTACATGGAGGAATTTAGTAGAAAGACTGCCTTTCAAATCAGCAGGGGGAAAGATGAATTATAGAATAAATGGTATTTGAATAACCTCATGCTGTCTAGGGAAAAATCATGAAATTGAAGCTGCCCTTTGGATCACACCCAAAGATAAATTCAAAATGAATCAGAAATCTAAAGACATAAAAACAAAAATCATAAAAGCACTAGAAGAAACTTATCAGGGAATTTTAAAATAATCTTGGAGTGGGGAGCTCTTTTTCACTAAGACACATAATTAGAAACTCTAAACCAAAAATACTTGCTTAGCAAAACTACCATAAGCAAAGTCAAAAGACAAGAAACTGGGAGGAAAAACTGCAAGTCATAAAACAAAGTACGAATTTCCCTAAAATACAAAGAATCCCTACAAATCAATGAGAAAAGGGCCGAGAGTTCAATAGAAGAACTGACAAAGGATACATAAATAATCCTCCACAGAAATGGAAATACCAATAGCTTTTAAACATAAGAGAAGTGCAGTCTTTCCCATAACAGAGGACATGTAAAATAAATTATACTGAGGTCATCAGATGACAAATAATCAAAAAGTTTGATGACATAATGTGTGGGCAGGAATGTGGTGAAACAGCCATTCTGATATCTTTCAATCAAATTTATAAACCTGTATGTCCTTTGAACCAGTAACTCTACCTTTAGGAATTTGAAATACAGACATAGTTACACATGTGTATATACCTAATCCCTTATGTGAAAAGTGTTCCTCAGTGCAGCACTATCTCTAGTAGCAAAAGATTGGAAATTATAAATAATTTGGTCATTTGTACAAGAATGAGGAGAGTCTATGTGCTGATATGAAATGTGCTTCAAGGTATATTGTTTATATGGACAGAAATTGTATATGCTACCATTTGTATATTGAAGAGAAGAATCAATACATACAATCTGTCAGATCATATATGCATAAACTATCTCTGGAAGCACAAACAAGAGACTGTTAGAATTGGTGCTTCTGGGAGCCCTGGTGGGGAGGGAGACTCCACTCCCTTCCGTATCTTAAGTACCGCTTGATTTTGCCCCATGTGAATTTTTAACCTATTCACAACAATTTATACACCCCCCCCAAATTCGTACTTGGCACTCTTAGTTGGTATCTACAGTAATATGTCAGGTACCATTAAATAGTAGTCAGTAATGACTGCTAGAGTTATCATGTGCCACTCGGTTTGCACGTCATCTCATTTAATTGTCACCAAATCTGCAATGGCATCGAGGCGGCTTGCTCCCCCACCTCAATTGGCCATTCCCACTTGACCGTCCCAAAAGCCACTCCAAATACACCTACAGCTTAAGTACAAAGAGAGAGTTTACTATGGAAACATTCCATAATACCCTCCCGACAAGAAGACTGCAGCCTGAGCCCCTTCCACGTAAAAATCAGGAGGGGCTACTCATCATTATGCCTGTTGTATGGACGAAGAACGTGGGGCTCAGATCGACTGTGGGGCGTGGCCAACATCATGGAGCTTGTGGCAGTGGGGTCTAACTCAGGGATGTCTGACATCAGGGGTCAGGACTTCTCAAAGATTTCATTGAAATGTATCATGGAAAATCATCTGATTTTCTCTAAGAAAACAGAACTCTGATTTTAAAAAGAGAATCAAAGGAAAGCCGGAGTCAATATACAGAAAACCGTTCTCGGTCTGGTTTCTTGGGGACGCAATCACTCCCCTTGTAAGAGGCACACCTTAAGGACTGTCGCAGCCACAAAATACAACGAAAGCAGGACGCCCTGGAGTAAAGCGATAGTTTGAGCGTTTTCTCTCTTGTTTCAGCATTTGGAAATTGGCAGGCATATGTGCACGCACGCAAAAACACGCAAACGTGGGCCAAGGTGAGTTTTTCCCCCTTTGTGTTCCAATTTAGATGGAAGTTAAAATGAGAGTTACTGAGGAAATTAGTAGGGAAGCTTCAAGTTTAGGAAATCATGCTCTGACCTCACCATAAGGCTTCACTCTCTGACACTGGGTTAGAAACCTGGTTGGTCTGAGAAATGTCTATGTGTCTTCTACCACAGGAAACTATTCCTTGTACGTCTCTCTCCATCAGCTGGGGATCAAAGACCGTGGAAAACTTTTAGAAATAAAGGGAGCAGCAGAAAACCTCATGGATAAAAGTAATTAAAACCCTCCATCTTTAAGCATAACACACTATTTGTTCTTAGTATCTAAATCTCCCCAAAACTCTAAGTCAAATTCCCTGTCATGGTTTATTTCTTTCAGACCGAAGAATTGAATCCCTTTCTTCTTTTTAATTCTAATTAATTTTAATTAATTTTAAATTTAATTTAAATTTAAAATTTAAAGTTTTTAATTTTTGTTAAGAGAAAAAGTAAAATGCGGGGAGGAAAGACAAGATTTGTGAGTTAATAGTGTTATCTCCCTTCATCTTGTTTCAGTTCAGTAGAAATTTATCCATGAACACATAAAAGATGTCCTTTCCAAGAGACAGGATAAATTCACTTAAAATTATAGAGTTTTCTCCCATCTGCATAAACCAAAAAATTTCATTATAAAATATCAATGGTAAAGTTAATGCAGATTCATTGAAGAAAACTTGAAAAATATAGGACCGTATAACTAAAAACCTACCCAGAATCCTACCTTCCAGAGATAATTACAGGCAATGTTTTGTGCATTTCCTTCCAGGCTTTTTTCACAGTGGAGAGGGAGTGAGGGGAATTTTCAAAATTTATTTAAGGCTCCACAGTTGGGAGGGTACTTGGATTGAGAAGCAAAAGATACCGTAACATGAAAATACTCATTCAGTGTGTCCCTGTCTTAGGTCAGGTTTCTAGAAACAGACTCTGAGATGGAGATGTGCCTGTAGGAGTTTTTTAGGGAGTGATCTTGGGCACAACACCTACAAAGGGCAGAGGGAGAAGGTGACTTGTAATGTTGTTGGTGGAGCTCGGAGCTGGGGTGCCTTTAGAGCTGTCCCAGAGAATGGGTTTGGTACCCAAGTATAGACAAGTTTTTGGATGCAGGCTGTCCCTGGGGATGGGGTGTAACCTCAGGTGAGGCATTTGCATTCAGTCAAGAGCAATTCTGCCATCAGCCCACGCTCCTGGGAGCTGGGAATGGGTGTCTTGGTCCTCCTTGGACACATAGCATCTGCTGTAGCACCCGTTCGTCCATCCCTGCCTGCTTCGTAATAGCCTCTACTTACACCGTCAATCCAACATTCTCTCCTCATATGTTGAATAAACTAATATAAAAACAAGATTTAGTCAGCGGAGGTGTGAAAATGCAGACCTTACAAAGAACGTAAGATTTTACAAAGTCAATGAAAGCGATGTTGGGGAGCCGCTCTGGTTGTAAGCAAAGCCATTTAAAGATGATGATCTGGTCATGAGGGACAAAGAGAAAAATCAACAAGGATAATGAACCTAAATTTTTTCTTCAATAAATACATTGCAAAAAAAAAAAAAAAAAGAGAGAGAGAACCAATAGATTAAAAGTTAAAATTGCAATTTTTTGGACCTTATTTGTTTCATATGCAAACTATAAACAATAATTATGGCATTTATGAGACAGTTAGAAATTAAAACACTGATTGGATATTTGACCTTGTTAAGGAATTATTGTGTAACCACAGTATTGTGGTTGTATAAAAGAGCCACAAAGATCCTTTTCTTTTAGAAAGACATACTAGACATACTGGAACGGGTACAGATGAAAATGATATGAAGTCTGGGGTTTGTTTCAAGTAATATGGGGGCTGGGGTGGAAATTGGTGGAAATTGGTTGAGATGAAGTAAGATTGACATGAGTTGGTAATTACTGACCCGGGTCTTATTGCTGGGTACATGGGAGTTCATATACCTCCCTGTCTACTTTTGTATATATTTGAAAATTTCCATAATAAAGTTTTTAAAAAGAGAGAAAGAATAGTTTCAACATGAAAAGATCATAAGAGTCCTTCAGGAAAACGAATTAAGCTTCTGAATAATTCTCCCCCCCTCAAACTGACTGACTTTATGATCTAGCACCAAGTTGAATGTAAAAAGAATATCCTACCTTATACTAACCTACAATTCTGTCGGGAAAGTTAACCAACCCCCAAAACAAAAGAAAAAACACTTTATTATTATTAAGGATGTCTGCAGATTTAACGCAGGGCTGTCATTATGACCTGCATTTGGTTATAATAAACCAAACATAAAATCAACCTATTTTTTATAGCTTTAAATCAGTTTTTAAGAAGAAGCACCAATCCAGCATTCCTCCCCTTATACATTATAGATCGTTAGTCACCATTCAGAGTGGATTAATTTGAACAGTTGTCCTGCAGGAGAGAGTTAAGGCATCTACCTGTCAACTTTTTTTTCTGTTTTGTTTTGTTTTAAATAGAAATATAAAATCTAGTATGAAACCCACCACTTTTGGTGCCTAGTTCTTTTTGATATAAAAGTTGATAAAGCCAAAACCTGTGTACCGGGGCCCCGCAGAGAATGCCACTTTTACAGCTGTGGGGTTTCCTACTGCACTTTTCAGATTTAATCCACAAGGAGTTTTTGTTTTGTTGCGAATGCTTTATTTTGAAGGGCCAGAAATAATCGCCAACATTTCAACAAAGTCAGTTCCCTATACTGTCTCTCCATTCTGTCTTCCTGTGACCCAAAAAACATAACCAAACACAACCCCGTGATGCTTTAAAGCCGGCGCACAGGGAGAATGGGTAACTTACCAGGATTTCTTACTCGCACCAACCTTCTCTTTGCAAAGATGTGATATTAAATTCCATTTATTCCCGTCAAATATTGACATTCAGCCATGGACACAAAATAATCTTTCCCCCCCTCCCCCACTGCCTCTACTGCCCTAGCCAACTTTGTGTTAAGAAAGCAATTGACACACGAATGTGTGGAAAGCAAACCTTTTGTGCTCCCTGTAAGGACCCATTTTTCCTTGGGGCTCACCAAAGCTGTTCAAACAAGAGCGCCATTGTCCCTTTCTGAAGAGAATAATAGAAAACTTAAATGAAATCTGGAGGTCGTTTGACCTCTTAGGAAACACGGAGGTAGATGCTGCAGCTCAAAACCCTGGAGTCTGTTAATAGGTGACACGTTCTGCACACTCACATTTCCAGAGGAAGAGGTGAGGGCTTCTGGTGTCCAAGGAAGTTGTGAAATAGTGATTTCCTCACTTCAGGCTTCTGACTCGGTGTCGTATCAGGTATATTTTATCCAAAACAAAAATTAAAGTAAAGGAGTATCAGTGATTGTCCTAATACCCGGGAGCATAACGGCAGCTACCATTTCCTGAATGTTTAACGTTTAACCCCACAGTGACTCTGTGAGGTGGGCATTGCTGTTATGCCCCTTCTACAGACGAACCAACTGAGGCTCAGAGAGGGAAACTGGCTTATCCGGGAGGTGTTAAAGCTGGTTTTCAAATCTGGATTATTCTGGAAGCTTATTTGACCAAACACAGAGAGGGAGGGAGCCTTAGAAGAGGGAGACCCTTTTGGACCTTTGTAGACAGGATCAGGCTTCCCTGAGGCAGAGGGAAACTTGAGATCAGGGGAACGAGCCTCACCCCAGGGGGTGGGCTCACCACTCTGCCCTGACATGCTCGTGTGCAGACAAGGCACTGGCTGATCCTCTAGGTTTGCGCTACGGCCATGTCCAGGTCCAGGCTGCAGTCAGCCCTTTCCACTCCTCTAATGTACTGTACAGCTGTTATCTGTGCCCTGAGCAGAGCAGTCAAAGGGCATGGTTTTCTAGAACCTGGCGGGCCTCCCCTCCCCCAGCCCTTATGATGGTCTGCCCTGGTTGCCAGGCAATTGTGGCAGAGACGGAGCACCCCACAGGGCTCTGTATGGTCAGTTGTGGCCCGCAGGACAGGGGCGATCAGAGGCAGAGCCGTGATGCCTATGTGACCAGGGAGGGCCTGCTGCCTGCCACTGAAATGTCTTCCTCACTGGTGCTGGAGCCGCTGTGGGATGCTCTTCTGGTGGTGTCTGAAAGCTTGAGACGAGCTCCCGGTCTCTGGGAGACCTGGGAGACCCTGCTCTGTGCTGCTATGGTGGATTTCATAGTAGAGAGCTGGCGTACTTTAAGGAGAGGAGCAGAGCTGGCCAAGAAGTGTTCTGCCCGGGCTGAAGTCTACAGAAAAGTCAGGGAGAAGCCTGGACCAATGGCACAAGCCCATGAGGGCCTCAAGATGCCTGCGGTGGCAGCCAGTGCTCCCCTGTTGCAAACCCTGTGCGTGGTGGCACTTCATAAAAATCTGAGCAGGTCATCTCTTGAGGACGTGAAAGATGTCTTTGAAAAAGGACCTTCATTTCATAGGCTGATGATGGCTCACCTCCAAGGACAGATATGGTCCCTTGGGGACACATCAGAATCCCACCAATCCCAAGTGACCGAGGCAAAAAACCTCTTGAAAACATCTCAGGGCAAGGTACAGCACCTTCAGAAGAAACCAATGGATGGTTTGCACGAAAACATCTTCGGCAAAGTCTAGAACTGCTCTCCCAAGAAATGGAGCGATGGAAGCACAAAACACAGGACCTGAAGGGACAAAAAAATTTGCTGGAACATGCACACGCACGAATGCAGAGGATCCTGGATGAGAAAGCGAGCCTACTCAATGCTCTGGTTGAAACCTTGCTAAAGCCCCTACGTCTGCCTGATTGCTTGAAGGAGGGTCACGTGGGGACTGGCAACTTGGAAGCAAAGGAAAAGAGAGACGCAGAAAATGAATGTCACCCTGCGGACCTGTCAGAAGCTGATCTGAAGCATCTCATTGATGCTGTAAACTTAAAATTGTCCCTTAAAAGGCACGAAGAGGAAAAAGAAAAATATCAAGAAAATTGTATGAAGCAAATCAAATCAATGAAGAGCTTATGGGACAAAGAAAAAGCCTCCAAACTGAGCAAGCATCCTTGCAGATGGAAAATTCACAGCTTGAAAGTGAGATTCAGAAGCTTCGGCTGGAACTCAGGATGCTGCCTGAACTACATCAGGAGCGTGTAAAGCAGCTCCTGAGAAAATCAACTGAGGAGGAAACATGCTGCCTGGAGATGGAGAAGAAATGTCCCAAAGTATATAGAAAACCTGTACCACACACGTCAGCAGTGCAGCCTCTACAAGGAGATGGCGGAAGACATGGATAAAGAGTTGGAGAGAACCACTTTCTCCTGCCAAAACGAGATCCTCTTCTATGAGAAAAGAGCCCGAGAAAGGTGGGTGGCAGCTCTGTCCACCGAGAGGAAACTCAGTGAGCTAAGAAAGGAAAACGCTCGCACCAAATGCTGGCCAACCTCCAGTTCGAGTTCCAGCCTTCCCCTACTGTTCCACGCGCAGCCCACAGATGCCCGGAAGTACCAGGGGATCCCCTGAGTCACCAGGTCCCCCAGGAAGCAGGGGGGTCTCGTTGGGAGGGCTCGGGGTTCGAGGGTCACATGCAGGTTTGATTCTGCTTTTGCAGCAGCCGGTCCTGAACACCCGCGGCCGCAGCAAGACACATGCCTGTGTCTTCTCTCTCTAAAAGCAATTTTGATTTATCTTTTTCCAGTCCAACTGCTGTATTTTGTTGATGCTATAATTGCTCATATTCAAATCTTATGGCATTAGAATGCCTAGGTAGTATTTTATTTTTCAAATATGGATTCATTTAATATAACTTTTATGAATACATTCTTTTCACGGCACCAGACCCTCCAAAATGAAAGTGTCAGGTGTTGTATTTTGATTCCAATGAAAGATCCAGTTTTACTTAAACTGTCACTGAAGTTTGACATGGATAGAGGCTTAAAAACAATAAAGATTACTTCTGTATGCTATGAGTTGTTAGAAAGTAACTTAATATTTAACCTCATACATTTTAATTGTAAATAAATGTAATAAAATTAGGAAATGAAAAAAAAAAAGTCCCCCCAAAACACATCTAAACAGCAATTAAAACCCTCCAGCACCTTCCTTTCCCTTTCTCTTTGCACCAGTGAGGCCTCTCCAATCTGGCTCTTTGTGGAACTCTAATCCTGCTTTATTCCCTCAGAGCATCTGCATTGGCTGTTCTCGCTGATTATCTCTCCCAAGATGTTCACATGACTGGTTCTGTGTCATCCAGTCTCAGCTCAAATGCCACCTCCTCCAGGAAGCCTTCCCTGACCACCTTGGAGAATGTGGTCCCCTTTCCCTGAGTCACTCTCTAAATCACGGTTTCTTCAATGCACTGTTGCTGGCCAATATCATCTCCTTTACTGTTTGCTTATGGATTGTCTGTTCCTACATGTCACCTCCCAGCCTGCAGCTCCTGGGCCAGGGACCTTGTCGGTCTCAGTGAATCCTTTAGCCCCAGCGTGCAGGACAAAGGGCAGGTGATAAACAGACAGTGACCGAGTGGTTGTATGGATACAACTTTGAAAAAAAATCCTTGAAATTAGGTACTTCCGTCTTGACCCTGGTTTGTAGATGAGGACGCCAGGGCACACTTTGCTCCAGATCGGCCAGCTCTAGGTGGATTAAAACACAAGAGGTCCAACTCCAGACACCCTGCTCTTGACCACCTCAACCTCAAGTGAGATCAGAAAGGAAAGAAGGACTCTCCCAATTTGCGGGCCCCCATTTCTATCTGACTTTCACGTTCCTTGCCTCACCTCCCTCCAGCTAGAATCAGCTTTTCTCTCATGGCTCTGTCCTCTGAGAACGAAGCTAATAACTAGAGTGGAATCACTAAGTACAACTTAGGAGGCTGTATATGTGACCCTCAAAGATAAGATGTGTCTTTACCCATTGAGACCACGTTAGGCTGTATCAGAGCAGTAACAGAGTGTGTGTGTATAGATGTATTACGTTACATCTGTGCATGTATATACACACATACATACACATATACACACAGCTAATAAATGTAATACACCTGTATGATGCATGTGACATAAGTATTCCTCTTCCCCAGGAGAGTTTCAGTGCCCTTTCAAAGCAAACCATTCTGCAGGTAAGACAGGGATCTAATTTGCCTGTTTTGAGAGAAAGGATGTTTTGACCACCAAGTAAGTGTGCGGTAAAAGTCTGGCTATTATTATTCCTGAAAGACCAGTAAAGGAAAGGCATTTGATTAAACACCTGGCCCTGTGTCAGAGGCACTACCAGGCATGCACAAGAGGCCCCAATGACTTTGGTGGGATCCTTAAATGTGTGGAAACTCACCAAACCCTCACAGCAGCACTCTGTTTATTACCTTTGTTCCCATTGTACAGATGGGGAAACTGAGGCTGGGAGAGGTTAAACAGCCCATCCAAGGATCATGTAACCAGTGGGTGGCAAGGCCAGAATGAGGAGCCAGGCATACTCTCCAAGGTTCTCAAAGAGGGGTCCCCCGATACGCAGGATCAGCACCACTTCGGAACTCGTTAGAAATGCGACTTCTCTGGTCCCACTCCAGATGTATGAGATCAGAAACTCTGGAGGTGAGGTTTTAGCAATCAGGGGTTGGCAAGGCCCTCTGCGTGATTCTGATGCAAGTTTGAGAATCGCTGCTGTAGTCTTTCCTAAAGGACACTGATTTCCAAATGTAATACATCTTACAGTTTAAAAGCCACCTGCCTGCTCAGATACTAACCAGGCTAAACACAATTCACGCAGGGCCATAAACCAGCTCTCCAGCAGGGTACACATGCGGCGTGAAGGGTCCGTTCGCGAAGCAAGTGGGAAAACTTTTGGATAATATGAATCGCCCCTCCCTCCATATAACCTCCTCTGTCTAGGAAGAAGGAGGCTACTTTCCTGGGGAAAAGCAAACTGCCTTCCTCTTTCAATCTCCCTCTGTTTAATGGGGAGAGTCACATAGCGGATCTGTAACTGGGGGAGGCAGACATTTTCCATCATTTTCTCATTTACAACCCTGGGAGGTTGTGACTGCTGCTGTCCCCATTTCACAGACAGGGTTACTGAGGCTTAGCGAGGTGAATGTGTTGAAGTCATACAACAAGTAAGTAGGTGGTAGAGCTTAGATGTGCACCCAGGCTCAGCCCAAGACTGACTGGTTGAAAAGTCTAGGATTTTGCCACTGCATCTTGATGTCTTTTCACCTGAAAAGACTCTCAACCACAGCCACTTGTCCCCTATTAGTCCTCTGGCCATAGCCATTTTGAGTCCAAGCTCTCTCTGTATATACATATAAGTCAGTGGGCCAACCATTGGGCAAGTAATTCTATTATTATTATTATTATTATTATTATTTTTAATGGAGGAACTGGGGATTGATCCCAGGACCTCGCGCATGCTAAGCACGTGCTCTACCACTGAGCCCTACCCTACCCACTGGCCAAGTAATTCTTGACTTAGAAACAGTTGCATAAAAAAGGGTGCTTTTGGTTTTGTGGTTAGTCATTCATTTAGCTGTTTAAAAATAATTCTCTTTATACATAGTTAAGTGAAAAAAAAAATTCAGACCAGTTTGAATAGTAGGCTATCATTTGTAGGAAAGAAACAAAAGAATATTTTTATACTTCTTTGTTACATACACTTACTGTATATGTGTGTATACACACATATGCATTTTCTTGAATATGCTTAAAATATACCTAGGAAGATGCATATGAAAACGGTACCAGTGATTGCCCATGGGGAGGGAAACTCAGTGCCGAGAGGCAGGGTTTGTTTTTGTTTTTGTTTTTGTTTTTGGTTTTGGTTTTGTTTTTGTTTTTAACCATTTTCCAGTTTTGGACTCTTGAACCATCTGCATATAAAAAAAGTTATATATAAAAAAATTAAATGCCATAAGAAGTTAAATGACAGGGATGTAAAATACTTCTATACTCTTTAATAAACACTCTTTTAAAAATTCAACTGGTTAAATGTTATAACCAGCCTATCCTCCAGTCTTGGGACAACTGGCAATAATGATTTTTTTTTTTAAATGAGAAAACATTTACATGCCCACTGTAAATAATTTAACTAATATGAAAAAAATGTAAGTAACTAACCTCTCTCCTCCTTTTCCTCACCCCTTCCACACCTTGGAGCTAACTCCTATTAGCAAGTCCATGCATCTGTTCACCACTCTGCCCATCCACAAGCAGATCACACAGCACGTGTAGGCTGACAACTTGCCTTTCAGTCAGCAATACAGCAGATACTTCTCCTGTTGGACTATCTTCTTATTAATTTTAGTATTATTTTATTTTTCGCCTGTACCATAATTTTGTTTTAAAGAAACCGCTAATAGGATTTCTCTTCTTTCTACAACTACAAATAATGCCACAGTATTATCATATGTTGTTAGGATTTAGACCACTATTTTATCATTTTTCTGATAAAATTAATTTAGCAGATCACATTAATTTTCTGATAAAATTAATTTATGCCCTGGGCAAAGTTTCTTTACCTCATTGTTTATTTACCAAACAAGAAGGCTAGTAATATCTTTTTAAAACTCCAATGATAGCCTCACAGGCAAATTTAAGGCTCAGCTGACTTTAAAAAAGATCCATGTACTAAAATGACTTTAGTCAGGGGCATTTTTGAGCCAACTATAGAACACAAGAACAAAAGTGAAATCCCAGGCCCTCAGAATTGATTAACATATTACAGTTCTCTGAGATCTTAAGTCTAAAGAGAAAGTAAGAGACTAACTTATTTCTAATTCATTGTAGACTGAAGCATATAGATGCATAACTTTTCTCAGCGACAAAAAGAAATATTTTTTTTGGACAACAGAGAAAGAAAAGTAATGTACAAACAAAACAAGATGAGCACGCAAAAATATACGTGTGAGGATATTTTTTGCATCTTTTTTTTTTTTTTTTTTTTTTTTTTGCAGTTGGGAAAAACTGGAAGAAGCTTAAATGGCTACCAAAAGGGTAGTGGTTACGGAGATCACGGAACGTTCAACTCGCAGACCACTAATGTATAAATGAAAAAGAATGAGGCCGGCTTATGCTTGCCAAGTTGGAATAATGGGCAGATCTAATTGCTGAGATAAAAGAAGCACGGGTATGGTGTGGCAGCATTAATTTAAAAAATACCACCACCAAAACGTAGGTATTAGATCTGTGCCTTTATAGATGAATGCATGTAGCTATGGGCAGCAGTGCTTGTAAATTCCCACAAGGGACACAGAGAGACACACACCGCCTGCGGGAGGTGGGAGTGACCTAACATTATTACAAGAAGAGAACAGCGGAAAGGGTTTTTAGGTTTACTTTATAAACGGTTGTAGCGCTGGGGTCTTACACAGAAACGCACACCTCGTGTGTTACTAAGCATATTTTCAAGTGCAGAAGCAGCACATGCCGGTCCATGGCACCGAAATCGGATGCTCTCAACGTAAACAGATTTCACTCTTATAAAAAAATAACTTGGTGATTTAAAATTCATCCTTAATCATAACAGCCAGCCAGCCCACTCGTGGCTCACTCATTTCCTCCAGAAAACAGTGAATAAACGCAGCAGGATATAAACGCATACGTCTGGAGAAGATGAACTTTTACTAGTTCTGTCTTTTCAGAGTTCTAAACTGTGGACCTTACCAATTTCTTTGACCTGCCTCTTTTTCCCCCCATTCCAATGAACGGCGGTGACAAGGCATTGAATTACCAGTTTGTCACTAACGCCATAGGCTTTATTATGCCTTTGAACAGAAGCTGGGCTTAAAAAGAAAAGTTTTTCTTAATAAGTAGCTGTTCATCCTTTGATATGCACATCTGGACCCTCGTCTTATCTTCGGCATGCTAATGCTGCTTCCTGCAGATAACGATAAAAGAACAACTCAAAATAACAAAAAAGGAATAAAATGTGCCAGATGCCTAAAAAATAAGGCGGACAATGCATATAAAAGCAACTGGTTTTTCAATTCCGGAGAATAAACTCCATCAACAATTGAAGTAGTCATTTTAGTGGTCAATTGATGTAAGGATTTTTTTTTTTTTAAGGGATTAGGAAGAAAAAAAAATAAGCAACCATCAGCTGACAACCACCACCACATTCTGTTAGAAATTAGGAGGGAAATAAACCTAAGTACGCTATAAATCACTTTGGGGCTTAATTTTGCTTCTGCCCTGCTACATTGCTGCTTCTTCTCCCTACCCTCCTTTTTTTCTCATTTGGCCATGACTTAAACACTTTTAATTAAAAGCCAAACTGAAAGACTTTGATTCATAAAATGTTTAGGAATTATAAAGTATTTCAAACACATGGAGAAGTATCAAGAGTAATATAAGGAACATCTGTGCACCCACTATTTGGATGGAACCAAACCACTTTTTCATCTTTCCTTTATGTCTATTTTTTTTTAAGAACAATTTATCTTCATTCTGGGGAGATTTTTCTTAATTTCTACAAATGGGATTTTCTTAACTTCTACAAATGGGATATTTCTTAATTCCTACCTCATCTTTGTTGGTTGAAAAGGTGCTCTTCTAATAAAAATATTATGATTTTCCCAGTTTAGTAATCCTCAAAGGAGCTTTCTTCTACTCAGTGTGTAAATGGGTCTGATGATTTGAAAGTGAGATTAATATTCAGGAAGAAAGAGTAGAATTGTTATATAATTAATATATGTATTTGATTCATAGATATTATATATGGTTACTGTCTAGATAATCTAAAGATCCTTTACAACTTAAAAAAAAAAAAAGCAGTGGTTAAATATGACTTGTCAGTTCGTGCATACAACATCAGGAGTTCTGGGGCTGAGGGTAACTATTAATAGACAAGCAAATAAAAACTTCTGCTTTACAGAAATTGCCCCCATGAACACGCGGGAGCTGAGGACTGTGGGGGGAGCGAAAAGGCAGTGGTGGTGTCTCCCTCTGCGGCACAACAGCGGAGTGTGGTTGGGACCCTCTCTCCCCTTAACCAGATAACATTCGGGACTCGGTTCTGCATTAGCATGCAGCGGGCATGGGAAAATGATAAACTCCTATTACCACTGTCATGGCAACTGAAAAAATGGCTGCTTTGGGGGAGCAAGGTCCCCAGGAGAAGAAAAGCAAAGACCCCGTCTCTTTCTTCTGTTTGACATCTGTTGTTTAACATACAAAATTGTATTATCACGACGCGAGCTGGTCGGCCAGCTCTAAAGCCTGCGAGGAATTGTTGGAACCGCACCCCACCCCCCGATTCCCGGCTCCCTTCTCTTCACCGCGAGAGTATATAATTTGACCCTGAACATTTTCAGTGAGGGCTGTAAATTCCCCTCCCTTTTCATCCCAGGTACAAAGTGTGAAGTGCCTGGGGAAGGGGCCGGGGAGGGAGAAGGGTCTTACGGGGGTCGAGGAAGGCGTGGGGGTGCAGATGATCGATTACACAGCAAAAATCATGCTCTTAATTCTGTCATTGCTCGTCTGAATCATCCGTTCCTCCTTCCGCCCGCCCCGTCCCTTCCCGCAAAAACATTCTGGATTTTTCCAAGACAGCAATTCGGGCAGAGCTTGTGACAAGGAGCCGAGTGGACACAGGGGGAACAGTAAACAGAGGTGCTGGACTAAAGGCTTAAAACGCTTGTCGCACGCGGGCCACTGGGGAAAATGCTAGAAGGAAGCACGCGCCGTGCCAGAGCCCTGACTTGGGAGTGGTCGGAAGAGAGGGGCTATTTCCTCCTCCATATCGCCCTTTCCCCAATTTTCTTAGTCCAGTGCCTGTAATCAGACTCATAACCAGCAAAAATATCCAGTGTTTCAAAGGGGGCTACAGACATCAGTCTCTGGAAGGATGTCAGTGCTGGCGCACATACCAAAATTCCGTATTACCCAAACGTACCGCTTGAAGCAAGTCCTTGGTTCACATGTATGTATATGTGTATATTTTATGTATTTAAAATACATATTTTCGTATGCATTTTAACATAGTAATACATATATTTAAATTTATAATACCATTTAATACATGTGTTATGTACATGTTATGCATTTGTAGTATGTAATTTACATCTTATATAAATACATATTTAAATGCTTATGTATTTATAAATACAATACACACTTAAGAATATGTATCTATGTATGAAAAGAATTCATATTTTAATAATATGTATTCTTGATGAAAAAATTTAAATGAAAAGACTTCCAAATATTTTGCTCCCCATCGCCTCAAAGTTGTGTCAACAGAACAAACCAGGTACCATTTTGGGTTGTTTTCACAACACAGCCTTGAAACAGCTGTTAAAGGCTCCTTTGGGGCTAACCTAAAATGGACTAAATTGAAATTACTGGTAAGAGTGAGTTTAAGCTCAACAACAGGAGAAAATCAGTGACAGGCCAACCAAAGAAAGCTCCTTCGTATTGTTCACATCGGTCATCAGCAAAGTAAGGAAATGACGGCAGTAAAACAAAAAGAACCTGTTGATCGAAACCCTGGCTCATTTGAGCATCTTCACTGTTTTTAATAAAGATCCTAACCAATGTGCAGGCTGGAGCAGGATGCAGAAGACAAGAAATCAAAAAGGTCAAAACGGCTCTGTTTGTTTTTCCAAATTGTCAGAGTAAAGTTTCAGTGTGTCACCTGGGTAAGCCCACTAGCTAAGTCCCCAGATAATGTCCACCATAACCACAGGGATTTCTCAGGCACACTGGAAACAGTGGGGGAGGAATTTGCTGGGGGGGAAGGGAGCTCCAGGAACCAGCCAAACGTGGGTCAAGCCGAACCAAGCACTCAGGGCTGCTCGATGGTGGACATGACAATCGTCTTATTTTTAATCCTCATGACATCTCTTTGAGGTAGGTATTATTCCCGGAATAATAATGGGGTTGGGGGATGGTAGTGTGACTGGCCCGGCACCCGCCTCCTACCCCTGTGGCATTTCACTTCTCTCGGATATTCCAGTATCAGGCCATTTCTGCTTCTGTTTTTGGCTTTCAGTGCCATCAGCATAATCTTTGTCAGAGGGTGGGAGTTTCACATTTGCAATTCTAGATTTTTCTTTCTGCGGGGTTTCCGGCAGCCCACCGCTGTTTCTTACATCTCTAACTGCACATCAAATGAATCAAGCCCTAGAAATAGTCCTAGGATGCTTCCTGGGGAAGGGGGTGGGGGTCTCTGTGGGATTTCTTGGCAGTTTAAGATTCTGAAAGGCATAACTTTCGGGGGGAGGGTGTGGTGAGGAAGTTCTCTGAGCCAGCCTTTTCCATTCATATCCCCACTTTCCTTCATCCTGGTGTTTTCACTGGATGTTTGGGGGCTCAAACCTGCTTCCTGACAATCCTCTAATGAAGTCATTCCCCAACCTGACTGTGCCTTGAATCACCTCCTGAGTTTTCAAAAAATGGAGATTTCTAAGGCTTTGCTTCTGATTTACAGGACCAGACTCTGAGGATCGGGCAACTAGACTGACCGCAAAAGTGCCCTCACTTGAGTCTCAGTTCTTTCGGAAGAACTACCACTACATCGAAATACACACAAATTTAATACCATGAGCATCACTTCGGTGACTGACCAAGGCACATCTCTTGTAAATGCCACGTGTTCAGAGAGACCATGTCCATCCTCCTGCAGCTCCTAGCCCTCCTCAACGCATGCGGTTGATATCATTTACCTGTGTGTTTATCATCTGCTTCTCCCCACAGGGACGGCAGCCCCACCCTCCTCATGTCACGTCACAGCACCTTGGGTCCCCACACACTGCAGGGACCTGATTAGCTTGTGCTGGGTGACTGCACGAGTGAATGAATGATTTGACAATAAAACTTCGCTCAGCAGGGAGGGACGTAAGTCCTTTTCTAGTCTTACTTACTGATTGTGCAGATGCTGGAAAGCGTCTCAGCTCGCTTGCCACAGGGCCGCTATAGCAACTCTTAGGGCACCTGGGATTAAAAAAAAAATTCAGAAGTGTGTATTACAAGTATTTTTAATGGTAAAAAACTGGGAAAAAAGGAATAAATACTGGCACATTCACACTGTGGAATATTATATAGTGAGCCCTTTGAATCTGTGGATGTGGGACCTGTGGATGTGGAACCCGGGGATATGGAACCCAGAGATACGGAACCCGGGGACACGGAGGACCCACTGTACGACTCTGTTTTATACAAGGGACTTGAGCATCCATGGATTTTGGTATGAGGTGGGCGTGGGCCCTGGAGCCACTCCCCTACGGATACCTAGTGACGACTGTACAGATAATAAGTAAAAATGAATACATCTGTAAGAACTGTGTCAAACAAATTTCCATTAAGTATTGTTGAATGACAAGAATAAAATGCACCAAAGTGTAAAATACTACCCCATTTTGGTAAAACAAAGGATGATAAACTATCCTTGTCCAGGATTACTTGAACCTGGACAAAAATATGAGATGATGTGAGCTTCGCTGTGAAGACAAGGTTATGTGTAGGGGCTGAGTAGGAAGCAGAGTATTCATGGAGAAGTTGGCAGAAATCAAGAAAGAAAATTAGATGACTTTGATATGAAAAAATCATGTAGGATATGTTGACTTTTCTGTATTTATTTATATTATATAATTATGCATGCATGCATATAAACAGAATTGCCTTTTTTTAAAAAATGTGAGATACACCAGAAGCGATGCAAGAAAAATACAGACCCTTGAATTTATGTTTTAGGAAAGAAAGATTGAGAATAAATAAGCCAACATTTAACTTAGGAATTTAGTAGAAAGAAACAAGGTAAATGCAAAGAAAGATGGAAATAAAAGGAAATCAGTCTATTTGAAGTTCTAAAAAATAGAAATGTCCTGAAGCTAATATGGAATGTTAACAGTATTTTATTATGGGTGAAGGGTCCAGGGGTGCTCAATGTATTATTTTTTTCTCTACTTTTCTGTATGTTTAAACCTTCTTGTTAGAAAAAAATATATCAAAAGACAAATTCAGTGAAGTGTCCCCATGAGGTCATTCTCTTCCAGAAGCAGAAGGCATGACCCCTGGGTGTGATGACATCAGTGTTCCTTCCTCCGTCCTGTGGGCTGCTGCCTCCCAAACAGGGCGGCCTCACCAGTTGAGAATAAAAATTAACCAGGGGACACCTGATTTTGATTTTCCTCCGCCTGCCTTCACTGCCAGTCTCTTCCTACTGCCCCCTTATGGAAGGCATTTGTCAGAGTTTGTCTCATTTTGTTATTTCAGTGGTTGAAAGAATTCTGGAGACAGCCCAGGTTCAAAATCTGGAGCTGCCGAGGACTGACTGGCTGTGGGGTTTTCTGCCAGGATGAAAGGAGAGGAAGCAGGTAAGGCGCTCAGGGCAGAGCTCGGTGTGGAGAAAGGAGCCTTCTTTCTTCCCGTCTCTGTCGATGCTACTCCCCTACCTGAGGAGCTAATTCTGGCATCTGTCTCTTCTCCGCATCTTTTATGCAGGTTTTAGTTTCGGATAGTTTTCCAATTTGGTCCACTCCCTACTCTCACCTCAAAACCATGCAACTCTCTGAGCCAGGCAGTGGGCACCCAGCGTAGTAAATGAAAACTCACAATTGTCTTCCCTTGGGTCCAGTGGGAAGGTAACCACTGACCCAAGGGGAGTCCAGGGGCTGAGGTGCTGGGCTCGTAGGTCTTCCATCTTCCCAGCTGGCTCATCTTGGCCAAATGATAATTTATTTCCCGTTCAGTCTCCTCTTGTGTAAAACCAGCATCACAAACTGGGTATACACATTAAGTTTACAGTGGGAGTTGGGGTTTTTTGTTTCTGGTGTGTCCTCCCCTTTGATGTCCATGAGGGCACAGTCTTTGATGGTTTTGTTCACCATGGTTTTCCTAGAGCCTTGGCGGGTGCCTGGCACATATAGGTATTCTGTAAGTATCTGTTGAGTTAATTAATTCCTTTTGTTTTATAGTTCAACTTTAGAATTTAAAAGGTCCCTTTCTTCCCTAAAAGGAGGTATTTTAAGTGTTTATCTAAAGAACATAACTAGACATTGAATTGTTGGGTTGGAGGGAATCCATACCTCCAGCTCAAACTAGATGTCACCAACTGTTTTCCAAAGGCTTATCAATTTCCACCCCCAAATAGCAGTTTATAAGGGGTCTCCTTTGTCTGCATTCTTTCTAGAACGGGGTACCATCAGACTTTTAAATACTTTGCCACAATTTCTCTTTAAAGAGGAGAATGCAAATGAAGCTGTTTACTTTAGACTACATCACACCTTTAAACTTTTTTTTTTTTTACACTGTTACTGGATATTGACACTAAGTTATCACCCTAGATCTCAGCTCAGATGTCCCCCGGGGAGGCGTTTCCTGAATCCCTGTAGAGGCTGGTTTCTTCTTCAGTCCCCTTCTATGCCATCTCTCTGTTTACTTCCTGAATGAAGCACTGAAATCTGAAATACTCTTTTTGACTGTCCTTACTTACTGCTTTCTCCCTCACGGGTCCACCAGGGCTCTTATCTGTCATCACTGTATCTCCAGACCTAGCTCAGAGCCTGGCACAGGGTAGGAGTGTCAGAAATATTTATAGAATAAATGAAAGCATATATGGCCTTTTTAAAAGCTAAAGTCAATTTAGACATTTCTTAAACAGCACACTTATTTTTTAAAAATATTGATGGTATTAGGCAAGTGCTATTATCAGATAATCTTCCTCCTTTATTTTGCCCTTATCACTTTTGAGCCATAGATTTTGTAATATGTTCAATAAGTGTTTATTGATCACTTATTTGCCAGTGACAGTGCTGTGCAACTACTCAAGGCATGAAGATAAAATTATACATCTGCAGTTTTGCTGGAGGCGGGCTTGGGTGACTAAGACAGAATAAAACATAAAATCTGGCTTAAAGAGTCTCTCAAAAGAAGGAACTTTTTTCAGCAGAGAAGCAGTAGTGGGAATAATGGTGGTAACATTTGTTGGATGCTTACTGTGTGTCAGGCCCTAAACTAGTTGCTTTACATGAATTATATTTTTAATCAACAGAAAAACATACAAGGTATTTACTATTAAAGTGTAGTCCCGTCTAGGTCCATTTAACCTCCCTGAATTCTGCTATATGTGTGCGGGGAGGAAAGAGGGAAAGAGAGAAAAAAGAAGGATTTAAATTACCTGGGCAATCGTGTGCACTATTTCAGGGAAGAGATGAAGTGGGTACTCCCTGGTCCTGAGTCTTGTCTGGTCCCTGCCTGCTATCCTACGATAGTAGAAAGGATGTTCAAGGGTAATTTTTGATCACACTTGATTTTTCCTCCCCTCTCCACACTGGCTTTTCAAACTAATGCCTTTGAAAATGAAGGCTCAGAGGAGCTGAATGTCTTCGTTAGCAAAGTTACATGTCAGCAAAAGCAGATTCAACCACTATTGGGACCAGACTCTTTGATCCTAACACATCTCCTAAATTTAATATGTCACCATGTTTTATTCCCTTGACACATGTACATGCTATGAGCACTTTACTGCATCATTTATCATCTGTTATAGAGATCATTTCCTTCAAAGCACGGGGAGCTGAGCAAACTCTAGGAGAGGTGCTAAAGACTGAAGTGAAGTCGCTTTCCCTGAAGGCCTTTTAAACCACAGTAGATTCTAGACTGACTTGAAATCATTGGATGCTCTGTTTGAAGACAGGGGAAAAGAAATCTGGACGTTTATTCTAAATCCAGGATTCTGAGACCATCTCATTGTTTCCCAAACTTCCTTGATCACAAAAATCACTTGTTAAAAAACGAAAACAAAAAATAAATGCACATCCAAGCAAACAAAACATGGTACGTGGCACATAGTAAGTGCTCAATAAATATTTGTTGAATAAATGATTGCAGTGAAAGAATCACAAATTGAAAAACCAAATGTAATATCTGACTTTAGCTAACAACCTTTCCCAAGCCATATGTGTTTCCATCTTATGTCAGAACACACACACACACACCCCGCCCCCATGCTTGTTATATAAGTTTGTACAATCGTTGGTGAAATCTTTAAAGATGTTGAAGGGGTAATTTAAATGTTTTTCATTATAAATTTACATGTTTCTGTACTTTTCAGTTTTCTTAATAATGAGTATAAGATGTTTTTACATCAGGGAAAAATATTAAAAGAAACATAACTGCAGGATTCTGATTCTAATTGAGAAAAACATACACTTAAGAAAAAAGACTATCATTAATACAAAAAATGCAGAGTTGTTTCCTACACAGTGAAATTCAATAGGCCATGTTGTTAATTACCTAAGTTAAAAAAAAGAGAAAATTATGTTGCTATTGGCCCCACATTTTGTCATTTATTATTTTTAAATGACAATTCTATGTATTTTACTCATAGAAAAGTTTGCTGAAGACAATACAGTTTTAAGTAGAAATTTTAAATTGGGTTCACATTCTGCCATCTCCACGTCATTTTAAGAAACAGACTCATAGACATAGAATACAAACTTGTAGTTGCCAAGGGCAGGGGGTGGGGTGGGAAGGGATAGACTGGGAGTTCAAAATTTGTAGAATAGATAAACAAGATTATACGGTATAGCACAGGGAAATATATACAAGATCTTGTGGTAGCTCACAGCGGAAAAAAAATGTGACAATGAATACATGTACATTTATGTATAACTGAAAAATTGTGCTCTATACTGGAATTTAACACAACATTGTAAAATGACTATAACTCAATAAAAAATGTTAAAAAAAATACCTTTTTTTCTACACAATTGCAATCAACTTAAACTTACTGATTGTGTATTTAAAAAAAAATCGAACTCGTGCTTCTAGTTGGACAAGTGTTACCCCATATTGGAGGCAAAAGGAATGCTTTCTAAGTGGCCAGTTGTTACACTTCTGAACTAAATCAAACCTGTTTTTCCAGCTTATAAGTAACCTTTTAATTATGCAAATAAAAGTGCAACCTAAATAAATAGGTCAGGAGAGGAAAGTCTGACTAGTTAAACCAGGTGAACATAATGTTATCTTTCCACGTGAGCATGTGTTTCACCAACCAGGTGACACTAAAGGTAAAACCAGGTAGGTTTATCGGACACCGTGATTAAAGACCTTAACATCCAGCTGAACTAAACCATGAAAGAATTAGTCCTTTTGTATTGCTCAACAGGTGTCTTGAGTTGAGTTTACATACTTCAGAAGCTCAAGGTAAAATGATTCGTGTTCATCAGTTTTCACAGAGGATTCTGATTTTCTGATGCCTCGGTTCTGTTTGATCGCGGGTTACTTCTTAAATAAACACTTACGTGTATGTGCATTAAGATGTTAGTTGCTGTTGCTGAGGGGTAGGATTTCTGATGATTTTTCCATTTTACTGTTCTATAGTTTTCTCGTTTTTCTTTTCTATGACCAGAGACTATATTTGTAGTAAGTCAAGTAAGCAACACAAAAATAAAATACTTAATTAGCATGTCATTTAATTCACTCAGCGACTCAGTATGGATCATGCTGGGCACCTTTCCACCTCATTCCTCTAGTAGCCAGGTAGCAAGACCAACATGGCCCACCCCCATCATCTTAGGGAGCAATGGATAGATGACCTCATAGGAAGAGCATTCTGCAAAGTACAAAACCTTAAAAAAAATGCTAAAAAATAAAAGATGCTAATGTTCTTACAGGCCCAAGCGGGCCATTTTCTTTTTCTTGGGTGAATCCCAATAGGTGTGCAAAACCCAGCTTTGTCAACAGTTGGGTATTTGATTTTCACTGTCGGGGTCTCAACTCTGCCCTTACATTGGCGAAGTGATCATAAGGGATCGATGTGTAAACAACGGGTGTGACCGTGTGTCCATAAAAACTTATATTTATGGGTCCTGAAAATTCCATTTCACATAATTTTCATGCGTTACCAAATATTCTTTTTATTTTTTTCAACCATCTGAAAATAGAAAAACCACTCATTCGTCATTCTGTCATTCAAGATAGGTGGCAGGCCACAGTGTGCGGACCACAATTGTAGAGTTCTCCCCTAGAGGATATAAAAACGATGGCCCAGAACAAAGGGAGAGAAAGGATCGCCAGGCCAGTGCTTCCCAGCTTCCATCACTCTGGGAGCACCATCACAATTCTTGCCACGTCTGAGTATTCGATAGTTCCCTTAATACACATGAAACAATTTAACTCATGTTCTTTCATTTACACGTATTTATTTTAAAAGGAAATTTTATCTATCACTATCATGAACGGGGAACTCAGTATCACTTATCATAAACAGAAGGTAATGGTACAAATGAGTTAAAAAATTTAAATTCTATTTAGGCATGCTAATCTGCTAAAAGCCCAGCACCTGAGGCCTCCTGCTGCCTCTGTTAAACAGGGGGAATTAGTGAGTGTGGAAAGGCGATAAGGATCTACAAACACCAGAGTCTTTCTCCTTAATATGATCAGGCGGCTTGAAGGTGGACCGTTTCAGCGTCGCTGAATGCCACATTCATGTCCCACCTAAACTGTCAAGTGTAGGAACTGAAGTCATCTCCAGACTACCCCTTTGAGCCCATTCCTCACTTAGGGAAAACTGACGTTGCCAAACCTTCCCAAAGCATATTGCATGGTGGTGAGCATTACACTGGTCCCCAAGTCCAAGACTTTCTGCAATTGTTAGATATTGAGTGAAAAGCAAGTCCACCTTTTTTTAGGACCAAAATTGGCTTACTAATAACGTACCTAAAAGTAAAACATGTTGTGTGAGCATTAGGACAAATCAGAGGGTTGTATATATATTTTTTGTCTGAACAAAAAAAGGATGATCTTTAAGGACAAAATGAGAATTCCTAATTAGCTTTTTTGTTTAGTTATCCTTTGAGGGGGACCATATCTATCATTAGGCTTAGAAAGTTCATTTGCAACCTCATTTCTATGAATTTTTGGGTCCTTTTCATAACTATTCTCTGCTTTGGGGCTTTCAGAATTAAGTTTATTGCTTGTGAAATTCTCTATTTCAATTTTAGGGCAAAAAAAAAAAAAAAAAAAAAAAGCCTGCTTCCCCGTCCCCCCACCCCCAAGGCAAATAAGATTGAAATCAGTATTTAAATTTTGTGTGAAGTTTACCAGTATTTTCTGCTCTTTATTTTTGCTATTGGTTTAAGAGTAAAATTTTGTCTTGTTCTTTAACATTATAATTGCTACTTTGATTCTAGGTTGTAATTTCGCTGTTATGTAAATTATATCACTTCAGTAGCAAAACTCAGCAAATAGTATTTATTTCCTTCCTCTGCTTGGATTCCTTTTGAAAAATGAAATACAGAAACTAATGAAAGCAAGACCCAGTATCTGTCTGGATCTGGCTGATCTGATTTTAAACCAGTCTGTGGAGGAAAAGAACAGACAAAAATAATACAAGCCTAGCTGGCATTCTTGGCTGTTTCTGACGATCCAGAAGCAACACGACTAATATTTCAAGCGAAAAAGATGTTTCCTTGATTAAGGTCATAATAACATATTGTGTGTAATAACACAGGGAGTGTGCATGACTCAGATTCCAGAAATGTTAGAAGCTGGAGGCTGAGTAACAGACACCAACTAGTGGGGACCGCTCTGCTGGGAGGGGTGTTTGAGAAAAGCTTGCCAATTGCACGTTGAAGTTAAACAGAAGCCTAACTTAATTTTGGTTCCAAGTTAAAAGAAGTGTATTATGTCCTTGCAGCTGAGAGGGATACTGAAAGCCCTAAAAAAAATAGTGTCTTTAACAAGATAGGAGTTTATTTTCTTTCCATTGAAAGCTAGGTAGGTGGTCTACTGCTGCAGTGAACTCCTCGGACCCAAGCTGCTTCCCTCTCTTTTCTGCTTTGCAGACTCAACAGACCTCACGGCCCCAGATGGCAGCAGCCAAGTTCCAGGCAGCAAGACAGAGGAAGGGGGCAGAGAAGAAAGCAAAGCTGCTCACCTGCCGCTTTTTCATACATCCTATTGGCCAGAACACAGTCACATGACTGCACCTAAACTAGAAAGGAGGCTTGGAAATGTAGTGTTTTGTTCCTTGGGTGGAAATGTTCAGCCCAGTTGAAAATTCTATTATGTGGAAGAAAGAGAGAGGGGATCTGGAAGGACGGCTTAGAAGTTTCTACCAAAACACAATTATCTTCCTGGGTTTAGCCTAATGATTCATATACATGACGAAAACCATTCATTCATTCAATTGTTTAACTCAACAAATATTTAGCGAGCACGTGCTATGTGCCAGGCACTGTTACATGGGCTGCATTACGTTGGTGAATAAAACACAATCCCCTGTCCTCAGGGAGCCTACACCCTAGCAGAGGGAAAGATAATAAATAAGAAATATAAGAAATTAAACTATATACTCTATTAGATGGTACAAATTAGAGCAGAGAAGAATAGTGGGATGGGGTGTGGTGGCTGCAATTTCCTGTAGGTGGTGAGGTGTAGGTGGTGAGGGGTTGAAAAGGTGACATTTGTGCAAAGACTTGAAGAAGATGAAGGGGTGAGCCTTAGAGAAATCTGGGGAAAGAGGCTACCAAGGAGAGGGAACAGTCAATGCAAGGGTCCACGGGCGGGAGCATGCGTGACTGAGTGATGTGTGCAAAGAAGCAGGAGACCAGAGTTGGCTGGAGGAGAATGAATTTTGAGATGAAACCAGAAATAATAGGAAGTCAGTTGATTTAGGGTGTGCGCCTGCAGTTGTTGTAAGTACTTTGGCTTGTACTCTGAGTGAAATGAGAACTATTATAGTGTTTGAAGTGGTAGAGTTCTAAATACATCGTTTATAAAAAAAATAAATAAATACATAGTTTATAAATAAATAAACACACCTGTATTGGAGGAGTGGACTTAAATGTCATCACTGCTTGAATGTATGATTTAAATGTTGGAGATCACTGGCTGGACCTATTTTCTGCATCTATGTAAGAAAAACTGAGACATAATGGTACTCTACCAGACTGAATTTTATGCCTGCTCAGAAAATTATATTTATGAGCAACGTTCAGCCAGCATGGGTGGCAATAATCCACTAACAGTTATTAGGAACTCACCAGGGCTGACAGTGATCTAAATCCTTTATCTGGGTTCACCTGTTGCATCCTCACAACCACTCTGTTATTATCCTCTACTCTATAGCTGAGGAAGCAGAGAGGTAAAGTGACTTGCCCAAGGTCACGCAGCTAGCAAGTGGTGAAGCTGGGATTGGACCAGGCATGTGCAGAGCCCACACTCTTTAACAGTATGCCAAACTGCCTCTGAGATGATTCAGATACTTGATGTGCCCTGTGCAAAGTGGGGTACCACCTGCCTTTTCTGGGCTGTAAGTCTTGATGTTAATATGGTTTGCTGATCTAACATCTTAGAGTTTTGTGTGTAGGAGTGGATGTGTCCTGGAGGGTCATGACGATTGTCTCATGTCAGCTGGTGTTCCTGGCAGGACAGCTGACACATGCCCTGGCAGGCTGTCCATCACATTCAAGCCAATCCTCCGGAAGCTACATCACCCTTTATCCTGTATGATGTGCCTCCTATAGGTTGCTATTTAAATATCATTACCAGCATCATGCCGAACTCAGATGTAATACAGAATAATGAGTAAAGGCATTCCTTGGGTTGGAAGACCCAGGTTGAATTTCAGCTCTGGCACTTCACAGCTGTGTGACTTTGGGCAAACTGCTTAACCTCTCTGTGTCTCAGGTTCCTCCGTGTGTTCCCTACCTCCAGGGTTTGGGGGAGGATTAAATAAGACCACGCACATAAAAAGTGCATAGTAGGTGCCCCCCAGATGTTTGTTATTACCACTTTTAAGCTTGCATAACCCACCCTCTCTTCTCCCGTAAAACCTGAGTGCTAACTGGTGGAAAAGTCAAGTTATAACCCGGAAATATTTGTACCTCAATAACTTGAAATGCTTTCCCTCCTCACACAGTCAGTTCTGCTCTAATGCTTGTTTTGAAAGCACTGTTCAATTGCGACTGATATTAATATACACCTAATGGAGGCAACTCGAGCATAACATGACTTTTGCATTTGCTTTTGTGCAATTTTGTTTGCAAAAAACACAAGGTGAATGCCGAAAACTGCATTCAGGTGATCAGAGATACTTAGGGACATGCAAAATACACATACACACATCTAAGTACCTACCAGCTGCCTCAGTTCCCTGTGTGTTATGAGCCTGACGCGCTAACACCTGGTGTGAAACTTTCTATTCAAAATCAGCTAACCCTCCTTCCTCCACAATAACTCACAGGTGCAACCTTCCTTACGTCCACTTCTACAAGCACACTTGAGGTCTTTTTCAAGGTACAGTGTTATTTATTGCAGTATTTATATACTTAATTTAAGATATATAAAACGGTGATACCATTTTCATTACATTCCTGTCTTTTTTAAAAAAATGTGTCACCAATGAGGTTTTTCAATACTGTGCCCACTCCTATTTTTCCACCAGCCCTGTGGTTTTTATTGTGCAATTCTGCATAGCACGATGATTTTTAGGAACATAAGTGTCACCTTACAGAACTGACATCATACGCACAACCATACACATACAACCACACCCACACACAACACAAACGCCGCTTTTCTAGTCCCCTCTCCCTTCAAACGCAACAGCATGAACTCCAGGCAGTAAATCTTTACCCACAACATTACTTTTATAGGCTCTGCCACATTCCATTGTATGGATGGACCACAATTAGTGTTTCAAAGCATAAATGGTATTTTTTCCTAACCTCACGAAGAACACATTCGATGTAAATAACTTCAAGCACTATAGCATTCTATCACGTAGGAAGGAATGGTTTCCCATAATCCCACCCCAGCCATCCATCTGGCAAACACGTGGTGGGAACTCTACACACTGGGCTCTGAGTTGAGCCGAGGCTTCAACAGAGGGGGAATGACCAGGCACTGAAGATGCTCTCAAGAAGGCAACGCTGTAGCGAGGGAGAAAGGTATCAATCAAATAACCTTACCGGGCAGAATAAAATTGTAGGCAGTAGTAAGCGCTATGTAGGAAATGTGCAGTTTACAACTAGGTGCTACCGCAGGAGGGTGTGTGCGGGGGTGTCGGGGTGGGGGTCTGAGAGCACCTCCCTAAAGCCCATAGTGTCCAGGAGGACCACTCGCCCAAGCATGATACATGCTCTTCCTGTTTGATTTTTCCACAATGCACACACTAATTTTTTTCTTTTCTAAAAATGAAACCATGCTTATTAACTTGCCTCTTTTGGCCAAGCAGTATACCCAAGGCAGCTTTTCAAGGCCACGTAACACAATAGGTAAGACCTTGGCTTCTGGATTCAGACAGGCTGAGTTCGAATCCTGGCTGTCTGCCTTTCACTAACTGTGGAGACTTGGGCAAGTTCCCTATCTCTCTCTGCCTCAGTTTCTTCATCTGCAAAATGGCAACAATAGAAGGGTTCTTAAAAGAATTAAAAAGAGATGATGGCCATAAGACTCTCAGCACTCAGCAAGTGTTAGGTATTAGACAGATGGCTGCCTGGTATTCATTTGTTTAAATCAGGATTTCTCCATCTTGGGAGTATTGACGCTTTGGGTCAGATAAGTCATTGTAGTGGGGGCTGCGCTGAGCACTGTAGGATGTTTAGCACAGGATGGTCTAAGATGGTCTCTCCCCCCTGGATTCCAGTAGCAGGACCCTAGTCATGACAATCAGAACTGTCCCCAGACATTGACAAATGTCTCCAGGGTAGAGGGGATAAAAATTGCCCTGGCTGAGAACCACTGCTTTCAATAAACACATAATTTATATATATATGTGTGTATATATATACACACATATATATATGCGCACACACACAATACAGAATATATAATATATGCTTATATAATGTTAAAGTCATTATTTAATAATACTATATTATGATAAACTATTATTAAATATAAATAATCTATGTTTATGAATAATATGCATGGATAATATATAAATACACATGCATTCTAAAATATGTATATGAACATATGTAAAAAGGTATATATATCTTTTTAATTAAGGAAGCATTGATAAGAACAGTTAAAAACTTAAGAAACAAACAAACAAAACCCATGGATACAGAAAAGAAAAATCTAAGGAAACAAAGGACATTTCAAAATTTGAGCAAAAGTGGTATGGTTTCTAATTTCCACCAAAGCAAAATGCGGACCAGATGGGGCTAGGGGATGAGTCGGCCCCATAGAGGAAGGCAGTTTGCTTTGGGGAAAATAAGCTATTTGTGTGTGTGTGTGTGTGTGTGTGTGTGTGCGTGACCCTAACAGGGATGTGGGCAGGGGGAGGGGTGGCCAACTTGATTTCTTGGTCAACAACCTCTCGGTGAAGACACAGGCTGGTAGGTTTGGAAACACTTATGGGAAGAAAACTATACTGCGACACAAACCACTTTCGGTTAATATAAATCTCACTTTGCCCCCTTAGAACAAAAGAGGCAGGAAGTATTTAATGAGGGTGTCTCCCCAAACTGAACAATGAGTTTGAGCCACTCTCTTCCTGTCCTTGTTCCCTGTCTGAGTTTTCCATTCACAGGGACAGAGCCCGGCTCAGGCTGAAAACGGCTGCTTGGCAGGGAGACAGAGGGTGAATGGGAAGAAGGCTTTGGTCTGTCCTGTTGACGGGGACACCCAGGGACATCAGTGATAACGTTTACCCCATGTTTTAGTGTGTCATGCCCTGTCCTAAGCGCATGACACGAACTGGCTCCTTTCACCCTCAGAGAAAGCCCAGGAAAAGCAGGAAGACATGATTGTGCCCATTTTACAGATGAGGACACTGAGGCACAGAGGGGGAGACCTGCAGCTTGCAAGCAACAGAGCTGGGACTGGAACCTTGGCAGGCTGCCTCCAGAACCCAGGGCTACTCTAGGCCAGTGGGTCTCTAAGGTGGTAGAGGGTGTGTGTGGGTATTCCCCCCACCTCGGGAGGACACCTGGCAATGTTTGTAGGTATTTTCAATTGTCACAACTTGGGGAGTGCTACCAGATTCTAGAAGGTAGAAGTCAAGGATGTTGTTAACCTCCTACAGTGTCCCCACCCTGAATTATTTAGCCCCAAATGTCAACAGTGTGGCTGAGACTCTTTCAAGAAAAGATAAGACCATCGTCCTTCTAAAACTCTTGAAATACATTTTGTCTTCTACATTACAAACAGCACTTGCTCATTGGAAAACAGAAGCAAGATGGATAATTATAAAGGAAAAGACATTTATCAAGAAAAAGTTTATAAATGAAAAAATTTCTCCTCAGTCCCATGCCCTGAGGAAACATCATTAACAGTTAGGCATATTCTCATCTTTTTCTACTTATGGACATTTGTTAGTTTATCTCCGTTTATTTCTTTTCTCCCTTTCCACAAACAGAAGCCATATGTACGCATATATACATGTATATGCACATTTTTTTCTGCCTTCACTCGGAACTGCAAACCACAAGCCTTTGCATCGGCTGTTCCCCTTTGCTGGAACGATCTTTCTCCAGACAGGTATCCGCTGGCTTGCATCTCTCCATGTACTGAGATCTGGGCACATCTCCTTAGAAGCGTGTTCCTGGACTTCCCCACATAAACTGGTCCCCTCCTCCACCTGCATTCCTCACCTGCTTGACATCTCTGACATCTGGCTGGACACTTACTTGTTAACTGATTCACTGGTCGTGTCCTCCCTAGAATATTGGTCCCATGGCGGCAGAAATTGTGTGTCTTTCATAACTGTGTCCCAGGACCCACAGCATAGCCTGGCACACAACAGGCACTCAGTGAATACTTAGTATAATCAATAAATGGATAAATAGATCAAATAATAGTGAATTTATCATGTATGTCCTTCAAAGTCCACACATGCAAATAAAGCTGTATCATTCTCTTTCATGGATGCTGAACATTCATTTAATTATTCCCAAGGTGATGGAAACTTGTCTCCATTAAAAAAAAGTTTTTTTTGGTGGGAGTGTTTTTATGAATCATGCCATAATGAGCATCTTATAGATATATCTGTGTGCACCTGTCAAGGTATTTCTATAGGTTAGATTCCCAGAAGTGGAACTGTGGATCAAATGTAAAGTTCTTTTTTTTTTAATTGAAGTATAGTCAGTTTATAATGTTGTGTCAATTTCTGGTGTATCAAATGTAAACTTTTGATGAAAGTTGCTACAAACTTGAACTCCAAAGAGAGAATGCCCTCTTGCCCTGTTCCCTCAACAACACTGGATAATTAGAACTCACATTAACTTGACACTACGTTCTAAGGCTTTTACATGTGTTAACTGAGTTAATCCTTAGAAAAATCCTCTAAAATAATAATAAATATTGCTATAGGAATATTTATACGCTTATATGCTAGACCCGGTTTTAAGTGTTTTATAAATACCTCATTTAGTCCCTATAACAACTGTCTGGGGTAGATAGTATCATTATTACTTCCCAGATGAGAAGCTGAGGCACCAGAAGGTAAGTCCAGTAATTCCTCCTGGATCAGACAACCGAAAAGTAGGACAGCCCAGATTGAGCCAGAAAGTCCAACTACAGGGTCCACACTCTTAATGTCTCTCCTATCCCGCTTCTCCATGGGGTAAGAACAATGATTATCTCCATTTCAAAACATGAGTTCTTTTGCCCAATCTGACTCATAACAAATCCAGACTCTTTTTAACTCCTAAAATGCCTTTTTTTGAGGGAGGGGAGGTAATTGGGTTTATTTATTTTTTAATGGAGGTACTGGGGATTGAACCCAGTACCTCATGCATGCTAAGCAAGCGCTCTACCTTGCGCTTGCTATACCCTCCCCCCTAAAGTGCCTCTTAAAATTAACTTCCAAATAAATTACTTTCGAGATGGAAACCACAAAAATATTTGAATTTACAAGCTGATAAATGCCTAAATGCAATGTGGCTTTTGTATTGGATCAAGGACGAGAATGGCTGTGGGAAAACTGGCGAAATCCGCAGAGTTTGTCTAGTTAATAGTGTTATTAATTTCCTAGTTTTGACAAATGTAAAGTATTACTGACAGGCAACGTGACAGACACTCTCTGTATCAATTTCGCAACTTTTCTGTTAATCTAACATAATTGCAAATAAAAAGGTTTTTAAAAGAGTGTTTTATTTTTATTTTTATTTTTATTTTTAAGTTCTGTAAACCTTCTCCTGATGTGGCTTGTCAGCCATGGGAAACACCTGGCTATGGCTACATTTTGGTAAAAAGGAAAAAAAAAAAAAGATCTCTGTTATCCTCCTGCTGGACAAAAGGGTATATTTAGAGTCAGAATTTTTTTGTGTGTGTGGTGACCTTTGTGTTCTGAAATGAATTAGAGGTTTATGTGTAAGAATGTTAAGCGCAGGAAATCAGGAAGTCGACAGGGTACCCCCTTTCCTGTCATATTTCATTAGTTCTTGTGGAACAGTGTCGTCAAGAGAGATTTTATGAGATTACCTTGGCACGACACACCTCTGGGTTCTGAAGTCACCATGCGTGGGTGCGCACTGCCACCTCGACCAGAACTCCTGGAGTTCCTGTGTGGAATTTCAACGCCATGGGTTAGCTGAGCAATCGCGATGATAATGATGATGATTTTAGTTGACTTATTATTTTAATGTGCTCTTGGTCTCTTGGCTATTTTAATCTAGAATAAATAACTTATCTTTTATTTTGCAGACAGTAAAAACAAGTTTTAATGTCTTAAATACAATCTGAGAGAAATTTTGGAAAGTAAATCGTGTTCCGTGACCCATAATTTCATATTCACTTGCTCTCTGTGGTAAATTGGAGATGGAATTATGAAATGTGGAATCTGTTCATCTTTTATTTGTTCTCCAATTTCAAGGCAGATAATGAAAAGGTCAATTTTCAGAGAATTCTGACTATCTCACTCATATATCCCAAGACCTAACGTGGTATCTGGCACATAATGGATACCCATATTTAGAAAGTGGTTGAAGGCAGAGAGAAGAAAAGTACATAATATTTTTGCATTTCAGATTTTTAGTGAGGATAAAAGCATCTTCTCTGCAGGAATGTTAAAATATAGCATATTTGACAATGTGACGGAAGAATATTTCTTGCCTTTGATACTCATTTTTAAGGAGAAGCCTTTATTGCAAGTAATTTCCAAGTTAATAGTTAGAATAAGGTAGGTCATTTCCCCTCTTATTCCTCAAATTTGGCCATGTTTGACTTCTCAGAAATACTAAAATGCTTACATGTTGCTTTCGTTCATGAAACGAACTTAGGGCTTTTGGTTGGGTTTTTATTTCAACGACATTTTAAAACGAGAGCGTATGTTTCAAGAAGTAATTAGTGACTGTTTAATATAACGACCCCGCAGGCTGGAAAGGCTGTAGGTCAGAATTGTTAACAGGCAAAGCAATGAAAAATAGTAAAGCATTAGCAGATAGCATAAATAGTCAAATCTGACCTCCAAAGGTCAGGAGAGAACTAAATAATTTGGTCACAGCCCTGGCTGATTTAAATCAATGCAATCCCAATTTCCTTTTTTGCTGGTTTGCCTTTGGTATTCCACGGTCTAGTACTCGCCAGGAGTCAGAAGAGAGAAAAAAAAAAAAAAAAGTCAGAAGAGAGAGAGAGCGAGCGAGAGAGGAGGGTAGGGTCCGCTCAGTGATATAATTTTACTAAATGTGGGTGGTTTCAAGGAAAAAAAAATAGCCAGAAGTATTTCAGGAAGCAAATGAAATTATTTAAACAGAACGCCATTGTTGTCCTCCTACTGCTTTTTTTTTGTTTCTCTAAGAATGATTTATGACGGTAACACCAATATAAATACATAATTAACTATGGAAGCATTTTGTATCTCAGGTTTCCCACGTTTTTCTCATTTGTAGGCGTCTTAGATTGAAAATTGTGTCTTTCTCCTGTAAAACTGAAAACCAGTAAAATCTACAAATTGTTGGATCAAATAAGTTTTTATCGAAGTGAAAAAAAAAATTCCTGAATTCTTCCAGATTTCTATCCAGAAATTTAAAAAAAATGGAATCACTCCCTCCCTCCTGACTACTCCTGCCTTCTATTTTTCCAAATAGGATCTTTCTGTGCCCATCTCCCACGTAGATAATACACGGCTGTTCAAATGCATTTTTTAAGGCAATAAATTGATATGCAGTTTTGATTAGGAAAGGGACATTTAAAGAAAAAAAAAATTCTTTTGGTGATTACAAAATCACTTTAAGACCCAGGGGGAACCATGCCTCAGTGACAAAACAAATTTGCCACAAATCATTGTACAAAAGAACAGCAGGACCTAAGCCTAAACTCGGGGACCGGTCCTATTCATCGTTCGTTTGTTTTGGAAACTCCACCCTCCTCCTGCCATGTTCAATATCTAATTGGCATTCTGACCCCGCGGATAACTCAACATCTGCTACTCGGATGCGTCTTGGAAGCCCTTTGTCCCCTTCAGGCGGAGTTCAAGGGGCTCTCTTTACTGAGACACAGGATTCATGCGTGCCATTGTGGACACAACTCCTGGTGGAGATTGGTGGAGACAAAACTTCGGCAAGCCGATACGAAAAACTGAGCCACCCCCCATATTCTAACCAAATCACATTCAACAGATTGAAAATTATGAATGGCTGGAGGAGTGAGCAGTGAATTAGCCAAAGAATCAGCTTCACTTCTTTCTCAGCACCTTGAGGCTGCAATCCACACACATCTATTTTTACTTCCACTAGTTTAAATGTATTTTGACTCCATAACCTCAAGTTTTCACGATTATGAGCCAATGTCTGGACTACAGGTTTGGATTTTGTGGCTATAACCTGGGATTTTTAGGGAGAGCCACAGAGAGGATTGATTCACTAACATAATTTCATTGAATCCAAGGCCCCATAGACTGCAAACTGTGGAATTATTTTCTGTGCCACTAAGAAGGAAAAACTTAAGCTAATTAACTTACGACATGCCTTCGACTCTAAGATGCAAGCCTAATGTCAGAGACGTGAAAATGTGCGTGTGGGAATGAGGACATTTGGTGGTACGTGCATCACCTGGTACAGTTTGGTGGGACAGATGATGGAATTTATGTTTCTGCAATTTACTGGGAAACTAATCATATTTTTTCAGCTGTTTTTTATTCCCTTAGTGACTCTGTTCTGTTAAGGGATGTCCAATTGTTGTCCCTTACCCTTCGGTTTTGATACTGATCTAAGGAAGGTCTTCTCTGAAACTAACCCCCACCCCCCAAACCTCAACTGTTCCCTGGTGCCACTTGCTGGGATGGGTTCCATGGGCCACAAGTCAGAACCACTTGTCCAGGCAATTGATTTTCTTTTCTTATTTTACTTGATAGTTCAGTTTAGGGTCAGTAGGATAATATTTAATTATCTCCTGGAAAGAATTAACCTACAATGAGCTGAGACAGGTTTAGCACCTTTTGAATACTGAAAGTTTTCTTAAGTTTTGGATCAGGCTGGAAGATTCTACTGTGACTAGTTTAAGGTTCAGGAGAAGCCAACAGAAGGGTATGAACTCCAGTCAAACAATCAGGAATCTGGGACACGTTTGAAAAAATTAAATAACTGATTTGTCTTCTTTTCCTGGTTTAAATGGTTGGGCAGGGCATTGTGGTGTTTTGGTTCAAATCTCTGCTCAGCCTGATTCTAACTAGGAGTGTCTTAGACAAATGTGCCCATTTATGAAATGGGGGTAATACTCACCTCACAGGGTTAAATGAGTTAATGCATATCAAGGGTTTAGCCCGGCATCTTGTACATATTATTAATTGTACAATAAATTATGATTATCCTTGTTGTTGTGAGAGTCCTTTTGACCCGAAGTTGAAAGAAATTTCATGCCAGTTCCCAAACAGATACAGTGTTCTCTCACTACAGCCTGGAATTTCTCAGATTTCTCGACGGGCGGACTATCACTATTGTTGTAAAAATTATTATTAACGATGTGCTTTTCTTTCATGGTTTCTGCCAGTTCTTCCGTCTAAACCTTCAGTCGGTATTTTCCTATATCCAGTTACAAGAACTGACAATTCCTGGGCAAAATGTCTCCATTGGCTTCCTTTCCTATTTCTGAGACCTGTTTAGGACTGGTATTTTCCAGAGCTCTGAGTGCTGAAATGCTAGGTTCTCCTTCCTAATGAGCTGAGACAGCCACACAATCCATGACTTTTTTTTTTCATCCATCATTGTCATCTTTAGACTACTGTTATTTGCCAGAACTTCTGAACAAAAGGAAACATCCCAGTCATCAGAGATTTTGCTTTAACTTGATAGCCTTGAATTTGAACACGTTCGGCCATTCTGTGTGCTAACAGCTGGGGGCACGAAATGAATGACCCACGGTCTCTGCTCAGGAGAAGTGCCCAGTGCTGAGGGCCAAAGTCCCAACCAGCCGTTTCGTTTCTTTACTTTAAAATATGTCCTTAGCTGCCTCCCAGGCAAGCAGGCCTGGGATGAAGGTGAGGCCAAAAATGTAAGGGGACACCAAAAAAAAAAAAAAATAAAATAAAAAACCCAAAAAACAAACCTCAGTCATAAAGATAAATACTATTTTAATGTAATGCTTTTATAAAAAATGCAATGTTTTGATCTGCCCCTTTCTAACTGTGAGGCTTAGAACAAATACTCATCTTTTGTGTCTCTGTTTCCTCATTTGTGAAATGGGAGTAATATTTACCTTGCAGGGTTGTTGAGGATTAAATGAGGTAACACATATGAAGCTCAGTGCCTTAAAATAAAAAAATTCATGATGAGCTGAACTCCAAAATTTTGGCTAAAGACTGGATCTATGAGCAAGATTGCACTAAGTTTTGAAAAAGTCCAAATGGGTCCTTTGAAGCTGAACAACTGCTTTTAAACAATCATTGTGATTCTAATTCCAAAGAAGGACAGGGTAGCAAAGTTTGCAAAAGAAAAACGTTGCAAAGAATTTTCTCTTTTGTCTTTCCTTTCTCCTCACTTTTGTCACTAAGTAGGTACCCGGCAAGTGTGGAATCTAAAACTTGATAGCCTTGAATTTGAACACTGGATCTACCACTTACTAGCTGGGCAACCTCGGGAAAGTTACTTAACCTCTCTGAGCCACGTGAGAATGAAATGAGATCATGCAAGGAGAGCAGGCACTCAGTAAGAGGGAGCTGGTATTCCTAATGAGGCAGTGCAACTCAAAGAGTAAAACTACCTCCATTTACTCCGTTTCTGCTTGTCACCCATGGTGCAGGTCATCACTTTCAGGAAGTTTTTTTTGACTTCACCAGTGCAGATGAGAATGTGTCCAAGATTCAGAGGGTTTAACAAATCCGACTGATAAAGGACTTGGTAATTTTTCACACCACCAACTGCCATTTTTCAGAACACTCGAAAAGTATTATTATTATTATTATTATTATTATTATTATTATTATTATTATTATTATTATTATTATTATTATTAGGATAAAAATGTTCAAACTCTACCCAATTGTAGAATGACCAGGTACAGTGAATGTTATAGGCCTATGGACAATGACTCAGATTTAATAATTATTAAGATTTTGCTTCAGCTAGGCTCCTCCTTGCCATTTTAGTATCTTAAAGCATGTCACAGAATTCATGTCATGTCACCCTATACATGCTAGTATTCAGATATAAAAACGCAGTTTGTTCAGGAAAAAAAACATACAATGCCATCGTTACCTCTAACAAAAGGGACAATGATTCCTCGGGATCACCCAGTCCATATTCCAGGGGTCTGCATCATCTCAAAAATGTCTCCTTAACTCTTGATTTGTTGGAATCAGGATCCAAACAAGGTCTGCCCACTGCATTTGGTTGTCATACGAAACCCTTTCTGTTAAGAACTCCCAGCGGGCGACTGTTGAATCTCTGACATCTTCTGCTTCCCTGGCCCCCAAGCACAGAACAAAAACAAAAAAATCCCAACCTATTTTTCAAACATGTTTATCCGAGAGAAAGGGTGGCAAGCCAGAGGCCCAGGAGAAGAGGCAGGGCCAGTGCGTCAGGAGGGCCATCAGCCGCCCAGCCGCATCCAACCTCATATCCAGGTGTTCGGCCTCAAACCCACTTGGGCCATTGTTTATCGCCCTCCTGTGGATTAATCCCCTGTCAGTCAGGCCAGAGATGCTCTCGGGGAGACAGGCCTGCGTAGCATCCCATGTGTCAAGGCCCCTTTGATACACTTTATCTCCCCTTATCCTCTCAGACGCACCATGACTCCTCTGCCGGTCACGGCCCTGGAGCTTTAGAATCTACGCACAGGGACTGACACCCCTCATTTGGAGGGGAGGCAGGGGATTTTTCTTTCTTTGACAGAATCATTGTTGACCTGATAAGACGTTTTTCAGGGGAGTCAAGTTGTGGCAAACTGGGAGTGCCGTGAGCCAGGGCTTCAGTAGCAGTTCCAGGGGCTGAGCTGCGTTGCCTGTTCGTTTTGACTGCCAAGATGCCTGTTGGTCTTGTCAAAACTAGGAACTTCCTTTTCTTTCTTTTTTTTTTGGAGGGGGGAGGGTGGTTCAGGAGTGATGCCTGAATAGGGTTTTAAATGCACGTGAGAGTTAAAATATTATCATACGTTCAAGTTTTATTTCTAAAATATCATAACTATTCACTGAAGGGGGAAAGGAAGAAGACATACAGGTTACATGTGTTGTACAATAAATATAAACGTAGTAATATTAATATTAAACCAATGCTCTTGGTTGAATTTTTTTCTTTTGGTGGCTACTGTTGCTTTTACTACTTTTTTATACTTTCATCATGGTGGTCTTACAATTTAAAATCAAATTTGAATTACACCGGTGATGCATGAATCAAATTCATGTAGTAAGAACAGTCATATTTCAGAGAGAAAGCTGAAAGTTCTTGACCAGCATCCCTCAATTCAGTCCCTAGCTCCATAAAAGGCAGCTGTTGCTGTCAGTTTGTCACATACAGCCACATACATGTCCTAGACTTAATTTTTAGATCTTTCCTGGAGTCAGCGTGTGGTGTTTAGTAATTGTTGCCTGATGGAGATGATGGGAGTGCATTTCTAGGAGCCACTACCACAAACTATGAAGATACTGATTTATGGGAGCTTATTATATAGAATCGAGGCAACTGCACAGATCTTCTTGGTAGAGAATCACTTCTGTTTCCTTTGCTGGACACAACTCCAAAATGATACTGAATAGCAACATGTAGTGGGACAATGTTGGAAATGATTGTTCTCACCTCCGGCCTCAAATCTTAGATTTCTAAAAGGGTCTGTCAAAGTTGGATGAAAATGAATTTTCCTAAAGTGGAGAGCCCCGTTCACCTCTTGCTTCTCCCATTAACAGCATTTTGCATTCTTTCGCTACTCCCCCTCCTATTTATTAAACATAATGAAGAGAAGATGGAAGTGGAATAAGATGGTTCTCAACCAGTATGTTCTGAGTTTACCAGTGAAAAATAAAAAAAAAAAAAGTGTCTCATTTAACATATGATTTTTGTCTGGTATGTTCTTTGAAGTTTCTCTAAGCTAATTTATTTTTTTCTGAATATATAGAGAATCTGCTGGTTTTAAGCAATGGATGTCACTCCTGATGCTCTAAATCCCTGACATTAAAACAGGACCAGGGACATAAGACAGTCAAACACAGATACTTTTAATTCCCTCCCAATTTAAAGCATCAAAAATCTGAGTTCCCAAAATAGTAGTAGTATAAATAATGATTATCATTAATATCTATGAAATGCCGCCTATGTGTCACACATCATTCAAGATACTTTACGTGTAATCATCTCATTTCTTTTCAAAACAACCCTATTGGGTAGGTATTACGGCTATAGAAATGCTAAAGAAAAGGTAATCTAAGCATTGGGCTAACTGGACAGACCAAAACCCTCCCCTTGTAGAAGCTTATAAATACAGATTAACTAATAAGAAAAGTGAATGAACCAAATCCTTTCAAAGAGTGAACAGTGCTGTGAAGACAGTGGGACCCTTTTTCATCTTCAGAGAAACATGTCACATGGTCATAATGCCTAATATCAGACGGTGCTTTAAAAAAAAAATCTGATTTTACTCTTTAATTCTTCCTCCACTCCTGTGAATTATGTATTCTGATCTCTGCTTTCTAAAGTGAGAAAACTAAGGCTCTGTGGGACTGCCCGAGGGTGTCCAGGTGACAAGAGGCAGACCTGAAAACGGTCTGTAGGAGTTTGTGACTATTCCTGCAGTTTATTGTGGAATATTGCAAAGTAATTATTGGAGGCATTCTCTCCCCATCCCTAATGATAGGAAACCAAATAAAGCTACTCCAACCTACCAGGTATAGATAAATTTTGACAAAAAGAAAGAGTCGGTACGTTTCAATCAATCAACAGTATTTGCTGAGTAACTTCTATGTGTTAGTTGCTGGGATTTTACTGTGAACGAGACAGGCACACTTAGAGTTCACAGTCTAGTGGGGAACGTGGATCGCAGAGCTGTGAATAAATACATCCAGAAATAAACGACAGAATGGTACCAACAGCAATGTCTGCGATGAGGTAAAACAGGTACTCGGGTGGGAAACGACTGAGAGGGTGGAGGACAAAGGTGGAGCTTCAGCAATGGTTGCCCAAGAGGGGGCTCTCTGAGGAGGTGGATTCTGAGCCGGAGCCTGAATGGTGAGATGATACAAAAAAACGTGGGGGAAGTGCATTCTGGGAGGGGCTGAGCATGTGCACGGTCCCTGCTGAGGGGACCTGCGTGGCGTGTTCATGGGTGGCAAGGAGGGAGGTAGGAGCGGGGCAGATGGTGCAGGTCCGTGATCATGGCCACTCTACCATGTAGAACTCAGAGAGATTCTCAGTCCTTTGGCAGCTGTGGGAGGGATCGAATCCAAGGAACAAGAATGGTGCTCTCACACATGACTGCAGTGGAAGACCCCAGAGAGGGAGGAATTTGGCGCAAGAGCTGTTTGACTCCCAGGGGTCTCAAAAAGAATCGTTTAGCATTATCTCCCACAGACCCCCTTCTGCAGGACTCCTAGACACATCACCATAGCAGATTCCAGGGGGCTTGAACACTTCATGCAAATTTAAATTTTGGAGGCAGGGCAGAAGTGCTGGTAATGCATTTATCACCTTATTCAGAATTCAGCTTTCAGCTTTTCTTGGCCAAAGGATACCACTTCAGGTGATACAGGTCCTGCTAAAATTGCCATCTCAAATGTTAGAAGAAAGCCAGAAGGGGAAAATCTAAATTTCATGAATCAGAGCCGCTGGGGAGCATCGGAGTATGGTGCTGTGCGGAGGACGGCCTGCTCTTTGATTAAACCCCTGCATGGGGGCTCACCTGCAAATTGGCTCCTTTGGTGACTTCTGAGGAGGGACCCTGGGAAGCTGGGGACCGAGGGAGGACTTTTCCCTGTATCTCCTTTTGTGCCTTTTCAGTCTGGTAATATTAGACTAGACTACCCCATTAAAAAACCCAGAAATGATATAAATACATTTTCTATTCATTTTATCAGTTAAATAGGCTGAACTTTTAACTGGTACATTGTCTCCAAAGTTAATTTAGCTGGTTAATTTTTTTTTTTAATTTTGAGAATGCTTTTCATTATCATAACACCACTGAATACGTATAGAGCCTTTGCTAAATTCTTTTGTAAAAGCAAAATCTTTCTTAACCAAAAGCAGAATGAATGGCAAATACCACAAAAATCATTTAGTTGATTATATACCAGGTTTAATCTATTAGGTTCTTTAATGGGTGTTTTTGTTGTTATTTAGAGAATTGTATGAAATCTTCATGAAGGCCTCATTGACTTGGAGTGATTTATTTTGGGGGAAACCAGATGTTTGGGATGGCTGATAACGCATGAAAAGCTGCTTTCTTTGCTGTTTGTTTTCTCAGGGTGTTAGGCAATGATGACAAATATTAAGGTACCACCTTACCCCATCCTACTGACAGGCCTGTGACTGATCTTTTTTATCAGCTGGTTGAAAACACACACGGAGAAAGAAAATTAAATAATAAGGCCTAGATGTGTGCATAGTTCAAGAAGTTAATTTAAATTTAGATGGCTAACTTACCCTCTGTGCCTTTACACTTTTTTTAACAAAAACCCCACGTGCCCACACTAAACACACACACACACACACACACACACACACACCCCTGCAGAATGTGTCGGAAGTATTTCTGAAGAACTACCACTGGCTCAGGGAAAAAAAAAAAAAAAAAAAGCCAGGATGCCTGGGCCGTTTGGTTTGAATAGTACAATTGCTATTTGTATATTTTAAAAATTCCAAATCTTATTGAATTAGAAAAGTGGGCTCCAAAGAAGCTTCAGGAAACAACTGAACCACTTGTGTGGCTAATTTCAGAAATTTAAAGAAAACACAAACCTGAGAATGTCACATGACTTGGTTCTAAGGCACAAAGCAGAAGGGGGATGGCCTCGGTCATTTGCTTGGTTTCTCTCTTCACATAAGATGGTCCTGCCGAATTCCAATTCAATGTGATGACTCCCTGGGAACTGAGCTAGAATCTCCCCAATTCCCAGCGCTGAGGGGTGTCTTAGCCAATGAACAAAGCCCCCAGTCCACCCCTGTGCCTGGAGGTCAGGCTGCCCAGCGCACAACTGAGCCAAGATTCATTTGCCAGTTTCAGGCTTATTTTTGCCCCGGGGTGGGGCGGGGCGGGGCGGGGCGGGGCACCCTGGCCCTACGTGAGTTTTCAAACCATGTGTTCCTCACTTTCCAACCCAAGGCGCTGCATCTTTGTCCTCCACCGATAACGAAGTCCTGGGATAACTTCTCTCATTTTACAGCAAACTAAACATGAGTCTATCTTTCAGCATTCAGCGATGGAAGCTTCCAGGTCTTTCTGAACGGCACTTTATTTCTGATTTCTCAGGTCAGAAACAGAAAACTGTTGGCAGATGATCTGACTCAACATAAGGCCAGCTTCGGGCTTTACAGCTCTAGAGGAAAGATTGTAACAAGAAAAAAAGGAAGGGAACCGTGTTCAATGTCTTGTAATAAACGGTAACAGACAAGAACATGTATAACTGAGTCACTTTGCTGTGCACCAGAAATGAACACAACACTGTAAATTAGCTGCACTTCAATAAGAAAAAAAGATCCTCGTCATCGGAAAAGAAAAAAGGAGTTATTTCGATGCATAACGCAGCACCTCAGGCAGAGGACTGCAGCTGGCAGAGCTCATCGTTTTTTGAACGTGCGCCTCGACACGCGCTGCGGAACATCCCGGGGATAGGAAAGGTTTTCCTCTTTGAGTCTTTTAATGTGAACGGAGGACTTTGACGGCTCCAGCCACGTGGCCGTGGGGTGAGGCTCACTGATCCCCAGTGCAGGCACTGGGGGGAGGGGGCTGTGTCAACAAGACTAAAAATAGTGGTCAGTTGAAAGATGTAGTTAGTCAGCCCTGAGGGGTTTGCGGAGGGAGGGGGAGGCAATCCCTTGAGCAGGTGACTCCCGCTAATTCATGTATTAATATTATTATTTAAAAATCAACAATAAAGCAAACAGCTTCCTTGCTGTGCCCAGGATGGTTCTAAAGTGCTTTGTAAATATTCGCTGGCTTAGTTCTCATGGTAACTTTTCTTGTCCCCGTTAGAAAAGCGAGGCATGAGACAGATTGTAAACTGGGGGTCCCCAGGCCACCCCCACCCACAGATAGATCTTGTCTGACCTACAAAGAGTTTGACAGGTTGGTAAAATTCACAACAAATTTGAGCTTCTGGCGTTCCTTGAAAACTGGAAAGATTTGGTGACTTTGGGTCTGCATTTCTGCACGGAGAGTGCTGGCGAGAGTCAGACAGACTCAGAGACAGATGGGCCAAGAGACCTGCACACACAGACAGGGCCCTGGATATGGACTGGCTTTCCGGCTACCGGGGCTCCAACCCGGCCTGCTGCCCCCACTCCTGATCTGTGCCTGGGCTCTGAGACAATCAGAGTTGGTGACCCTGGTGTTTCAAGCTATTCAAGTTCATTATGGGGGACAGATCATTCATGGTGGTGGTGGGAAGGGGTTAGGGAAGTTGAGGAAGAAATAAAATATGTGTTGAATGAATGAATGGTGTCTCTGGCCTTGAGCTGATTTTTCTGGGTGGTGAGAGGGATCAAAGGGGAAGGTTTTCCTCAGGAGAAGGTACAAGAAACGCCTTAATGTGCTGGTCTGCACTGGGGGCTCTGGAGAGTGGGGCTGCCTGGGTTCAAGTTCCGTCTGAATAAGCACTGTGGTCTCTGCGCTTCAGTGTCCCCATCTGTAAAATGGGACGAAGCAAACCAGTTGCTCCACCAGGGACCTGCATGGACAACATGGTGCAATGCCTGGAACATAACAGGTGTTCAACAAATGTTAGCTCTGAAAAGCCCTTTACAAATGCTCCTTTTATGAAATTCAAATAAAAGTCTGGAGTTTAGCTCATAGTAATGTAATGATGTCAGTTTCTTCACAGTGACAAATGTATCCCCTGTGAGGACAAGCTGGGTGAGGGGTATATGGGAACTCTCTGTACTGCTTCTGCAACTTTTCTTTTAATTAAAATGATTCTGCAATAAAAAGTATATTCATGGGGGGAGGGGATGCTGAAGTGGTAGAGCTCATGCTTAGCAAGCACAGGGTCCTGGCTTCAATCCCCAGTCCTTCCTCTAAAAATAAATAAATAAATAAACCTAACCCCCCAACCCCTGAAAGTATATTCAAAAATCACCTTTGTCGGTAAACTGTCTATGTCCCTTTCATCAATGGCAATGCCAAATGTTTACCAAAGTAAAGAAAATCCTCAAACACACCCTCAGCTTTCACACACTGAGGCCATAAAAGCTGCATCTGTGAAATAAATAGTTTCCCAAACGGCTTTTTAAGACAAGTGGCGATTCTGGGAAACAGCCCTTCCCAAAGCACTGGCTGACCCAGCGCCATGATGTGAACAGACAGCGGGGAGCCATGGAGCGGAGAAGTCCCACTTTGAGAAGGCCATCCCGGCCACAACCGAGAGGCGGGATGAAGCCCAGGAGTCAGATGAACAGGTCTGAATCTCAGTCCTGCAGTCACTGCTTGTGTGACCCTGAGCCACATCACTGAAACTCTCTCTGCCTCAGTTTCCTCATCAGTGCGATGGACATGGTGACCGTATTTACTTGGTAGACATCAGACTTAGCAGAGGACCTGACCTATTGAAAACATTCAGTAATACTGCCGAGCATTTCTGCACCCTTTTTTGTCAGTCCAACCATTTATCTTATTGCACCCCAAACCTGAGTCAGAAAGCACGATCTAGGAGAGGTCAGGCTTCGTGTCTCCTTTCATGGCCCAAGTAGGGGCCCTCGCAACGTATTCACATTGCCTGTGTCTAAAATTTGCAAACATAAGATACTTTTACAGTCTTTGTTTTAAAGAGCCCCCCGATTGTAAAGGTTCAGGCCCCACACAGTCTAGATCCGTCCCTGCACGGAGGGCAGGTAGGGCTGCCACAAGCTCCAGAGAAGCAGCATTTTCTCTCTGCACTGGAATTCAGTGGTACCGCCATTCTGGGCTGGACTGGGGGCTCGAACGTCTAACTCCAGACGCCACTCACTTTCTGAGCCCTGTCTCCTCACCTGCAGTCCGGGAATTGGTCAAGATAATATAGAACTGATCCTAGGAGACGCTCCATCGACATTTATTTAAATTTTAAAAGCCATAAATGGCCTTTGTCACAATGGGATTCCACATGGAAAGTATAAACATGGGGTAATTCTTATGCAGCTGTCTTCTTGTTCTTAATCCTGGGCTGAGATACTCATCTTGAGTCCTACCTCCAAGCCTGATTATCTTTAGACTTCGAAAGACAATGCCTCCTAGGACAATAGCTGCTATCTCTTAAGAGGAAGACAAAACAAATGAAAAAAGCCCGGATCCCCAAACAGTGGAATGTGAGCTGGGTAGGGGCAGGGAACCCGACTAGGTGCTCGGTGAGCATCCAAAGGACTGAAACACCGTCGGGTCCAACCCGAGACCACCAGGGTCCTGCTCTTTTTGTCTCTTAGACCCACACCACATGCCTTCCTCACCCAGTGCTGGCTGAGAGTTGAACGTAGGGTCGACCAAAGCTGGTTGTGGAGCTGACACAGGAAACTGATTCAACCCCAGCTCTGCCACTTGCCATCTACATGACTCTGGGCAAGGTCCTTAACATCTCCGGGTCTCAGTTTCTTCATCTGTAAGATGGGGCTACTAGGACCTACCTGATATGAAATTATACATATAAAGCTTTTAGCCAAGTGCTTGGTACACAGTTAGTGCTCAATAAATGTAGCTATCAGTATCAGGCAGCAGTAAACATTTCTTGAATGTTTGGTAGAACTAGCCTGTAAACCTGCTCCTGCCTGGTGCATGCCTGCGTGTGTGTGCACACGTTAGGAACTGATTCAATTTCTTCAATAGTGTTCAGTCTATTTAAGTCTCTGGATTTTCTTGGTTTGGTTTTATAAGTGATGCTTCTGTAGGAAGTTAACTTTTCCAAGTGCTCACTTTTTTGGGCATGAAATCTTTCACGGTATTCAATTTCAGTTACTATTCTCTTCTGTCTCCATAGTTAAGCCCTTTTTTTTTTTATCCCTAGTATTTTTATTTACATGTTCTTTTTTAAAATTACTTGACTCGGTCTAGCTAGCTGTCTTCCTTAGATTATTCATCTTTTCAAAGAACCAGCTTTTGGCTTGGCCAGTTTTTTTTTTTTCTCTCAAAAATCTTTTTTTTTCTGTTTTGTTATTTCAAAAATTATCTTTATTATTACAACCGTCCTGCTTTCTTCAGATTATTCTATTTTTTCCCTTACTTAATAGTTTACACTTGTAAGAAGAATTAAGATGTGGCCGAACCGATAATTCTCACCTCACAGGACTGTTGTGAAAAGTAAAGGACATTATGCATACATAGTGCTTATCAAGATGATGGGTACATAGCAGGTGCTTAATAAATGTCAACTCTCATTACTGGCTTCATGCCTCAGTTTTTACCATCTCTGAAATGGGTCCACAGGAGGATTAAACAAGATAGTGTGTGTAAAGTTCTTGGCTCATGCAGGCCCCCTTGTGATTCATGCCATTCACTGGGTGTACAGTATATCTGTCATTAATTATAACTGTCCTGATTGTGCCTGGAGGGAGCAAGGGCCTTGGCCTCCTCTCCCGGGACTAGCGACAGAATTGGCAGGACCCAGCGCGAAATGGAAGTGTGGTGCCTCTTGTTAAAACCTTATTAAGAATTTCAAGATGACAACAGCAGAGCTTTAAACCAAGCTTGGGGCCCCTTCTGAGCACAGTTGCAGGTCGGACATCCCTGAAGTTGGTCCTGTCCTCTCCCGGGGTCACGTGGGCAGAGAGCTGGTGTTTGGGTCTCGGAGGATGATTTTTCTACAGGACTCTTCCCCTGTCCCTTCTCACATGTGCCTGCTCCATCCTTCTAACTGATTCCAGGACCTCGGAATTCCTTCTGACCCCTAAGGCTGCTCCTAATGTAATCAGAGGGACACCAGATCCTGAGTCAGCCCCCAAATCAAAGGCCAGGACAAAATCCTGGATAAATTACAGCTGTTCTAAAGAAGTCACCTTTTACCTTGTTCTCCTGTTCCTTATGTTTATCATCATAACTCAGTGAAGCCCACAACATTTGCCATTGATAAACCTGGCCGGGGAAGCCTGCCCGATGGGTTCACAAGGACAATGAGAGCAACTTAAAGTGCCAGGCTCCAGACGAGAGGCCAAAGCTGACTTTTCAATATACAAGGCTGTTTTTTTTTTTGTTTTTTTTTTAAAGAATGAGTGGTGATTTACAGAGATGCAGCTCAGAATAACATTTTTTATAAGAAATTTAAGAATTCGTGAGACTCGGTCAGCTTGTTTGCTGTTCGTGAGCAGATGGTTTTGCTCTGAAATGCCAGGATTTCCTCAGCTGCAGACACCGCTCCTGTCTTGCATGAACAGGAACCATGGCCATCCCCACATCAGCCCAAAATACCTCGTACACCAGGTCCCCCACCAGGGGCTTTACAAGGATCATCTCCTTTCGTTCTCCTGACCACCCGGTGGCTACTAAGTTACCCAAGTTCACTTAGGAAGTGGGTGAGTAGGTTTTCAACCTGCCTATTTGACAAACCTATGTTCTTAGTCCCCATCCAATACAGTCACCTGGTCCTATAAGCGTGAATGACAGAAAGAGATAAAGATACAGGAATAACTAACATATGTGTATTCAACGCAAATTGTGCCAAGGCCTTTACACATATCATTACATTTGTACCTCGTTTTGGTTTTGTGATGATGATGATGATGATTATACCCATTAGACAGATGAGGAAACTAAGGCTTCAGGGAGTTGAGTGCTGAGGGTCACACAGCTGGTGACAGATCTGTAGAAAGGTTGTATCAGCAGTTGTCTAAGCTATCACAAGATACCGCAGGCTGGGTGGCTTAAGTGACAAACGTTTATTTCTCACCGTTCTGGAGGCTGGGCCATCCAAGACCAAGGTGCCAACAGATCCGGTGTCTGGTTTGCAGATGGTGGTGAACAGAGAGAGAGGAAGCAAGTTCCCTAGTGTCTCTTCTTCTTACCAGCGCACTAATTCTATCACAGGGGCCCCACCCTCATGACCTAATGCCTTGTCAAAGGCCCCACCTCCAAAACCCATAATGCTGGGGATTAGGGTTTCTGAACATAACTGTGGGGAGGACACCAACGTGTAGTCCGTAACAGAGGTCGTAATGTCAAAAATCAGAAAAGAGGCATTTGTTTTCTTTGCAGCAGTGGAGAACTGTGCTGCCAACTTTTGAATTTTCATTAACTTTACTTTTTTTTTTTTTTTTTGCTCAGTATGCTTGGCCTTCAGGGCTCCAAACAGTGAGAGGTACAGGAACACGTGAGGCCTCAAGATCCTGAAGACACACACACACACACACACACACACACACACAGAGGTGGCTTGATGCCAGTGATGAAAGAGTTAACAATCCTCTTGATTGTCAGCCTCAAACATTGCAGAACTAGGCCAGCAACTTTTTCTTTTTTCCAGAAAAGGTTATAAGTAAACACAGTATGCAATAGATCTGTACTCCTTAATTGTAAGCCGCAGTCAGCATAGAAGGTTGCACAGGCTGCAGGGACAGACATGAGGACTGGTGGCAAGGAAGTTTTCTCTTCTCTGAGGGTAGCTTTTTTTTTTTTTTTTTTGGAGAAGATTCAAATCAACTGAAAAGTACAGAAATATAGTATAACAAAAACTTACATTCCCACTGCCCCAAATCACCAAATATAATCATTGTGTTGCAATCTGATATTTTTAAAATAAAAAATAAAACATTACTAATTATATCAAGCCCATTATACCTTTTCACAAGGCCTCCCCAAAAGCTACTGCTGTCATGAAACTGATGCTTCCTTTTAGCCTCTGTTACAATGATTTTAATACTCTTGTATGTATGTGTGTATCTATCTGTATCTTTAAATGTTATAAGTTAATTCATACAATGAGTTTCTTGTTCCACTTGCTTTGTGTCTGAGATGTATCATGTTGATACATGTGATTCCCTTCGACCTCAGGGTCCTGTTCTCTCTCATTCTATTTATCCTCGCTCGGATTAGTGCATTCAGGCCGTGTGCAATATTTTGCTCTTCCAGCAGTGCTGTGAGCCTCCTTCTGCCCTTATGACACTGGTTAGTGTGCGTTCCTAGGCTGTACAGTGTGGACTTGCACAAGCTCCCAGAGCTGATACGTTGCTCTCCCAAGTATCACGGAGAGATTTACTCCTACTTTTACTGCCTTTGACTTGAGGACTAACAAGTCACTCTTACGATACATCCGAGCATCTCACCCAGCCTGTGGGACCCAGGGGGACCTGGCTGGAGCCCATCTTGGCCTCTGCTCCCCGCTGGGGTCACTCTCTGCCCCTGGAACATGTCAAGCCCTTCCCGGCCCCCAGACCTTGCGCTAACCGGCCCTCCCCGCAGCTGCCCTCCAGAGGCTCGGACGCTCTTCCCGGACCCGAGCTGGCCAAGCCATCGCCACGCGTCGCGGGGGCTGCCCCACACTTGAAATGTGGCTGCCATGTCTGAGGAACTGGATCTCTGACTTTACTTCACTTGAATTTAAATTAAAACTTCAAAACTGCTACTTCACTCGGTTATTAGAACACTTTTAAGTACCTTTAGTACAATCTGGGGTATATGACTCTACCTTTTCAACTATAAACTTTGTGAAATCTAGATTTAGATCAAATCTTTCTCATGAAAATTTAGTGTCCAAATTGAGATGTGCTTTTTTTAAAAATAAAATCTGTACCAGACTGCAAAGACTTTGTGTGGAAAAAAAAAAGTTAAAAAAAATCTCATTTGTTATTTTTTTCACACATTTTTGAAAAGATCATATTTTGAATACACTGGGTTGAGTGAAATTAAAAGATATTATTAAAATTAGTCTCATCTGTTTCTTTTCTACCCTTTTTAATCTGGCTACTAGAAAATTTAACATTACATATGAGGTTAAATATGCCACAATGTACTATTAAATAAATGTAAAAATAAATAAAATAAGTAATAAAAATAAACTTAAAATAGTTTTAAAAACTAAAACTAAATAAAAATTATAATACAAATGAAATAAAATAGATCATTAAAATGAAATTTTAAAATGACTATGTAAAGATTAATATAATTAATACATTAAAAGATTTATTAAAATAAAAACAAATTTAAATTAAATAAACCCTAAATAAAATCTTTCCACCCATTTCTTTTTTCCTCTTTCAACTTGGCTACTAGAGAACTCAGCTTGCCTTATATTTTGAGTGGCGAGCTCTGGTCTGTATCTTCCTAAGGCTGGTTTCTTCTAATATTTTTGCTTTAGCATCACCCTCTCAACGAGGCTTTTCCCAACTGTACAAACTTGAGGGTCACCCCTGTACGACACAGTGGCCCCCATCACCCTGCCTTGCCTTGTTCTCATCCCAGCTCTTATGACCACCTGCCATTTTGGGGTGTTTATTTCTTTGTTGCTTTCCTCCGCACAGAACATAAATGAGCATCTTCTGAATAGGAGTCTTTGCACTCTTGTTAAGCCATGTGCTCGGTGCTAGAATCGCGCCTGCCTCTTGGGTTATGCTCATAAGTATTTGTTGGGTCAACTCATCCCCATCATTCCTCAGGAACCTTTCCAAGAATTTACAAAACAAACTACACGTTGACACACACCACCCACCCAAGGTCTCGGACTGTGTAACTTGAAATCTAACATCAAGAAGTGACATTTTCTACTTGGGATTCCGAGGGCAATTGGATCTAATGACTTTGCCACCCAGCCTTCCTGAGGGGTAGAAACATGGGATGGAGAGAAAGATACAGTTTGGATTTATGCGGGAAGTACATTTGCCTGCAGCTTGATTAAAAATCATGGCTGGAACAACACCCCCATCCCCACCAAAAAAAAAAAAAAAAATCAATCAATCATTCCTTTCTTGATGGCTATTTTAAATATTTAGCTGAAATTGTCCTCATCTGGGTGTCAGCTGTTTTCTCTGCAAACACCCGCAGCCCTCCTGCTCACACACAATGCTGGGAGGCTGGAGGCCCAGCTGCAGGACACCTTTTGTGTTTTCAATTTAAAGCTTCTGGGTTGATAGTTCACATTAACATGGAAAGAAATATACAACTTGTGAGTTGGGAAAGCAGTTTTTGCTCATAAAATCCTTTGATAGTTTAGCCATCTGGTCAGAGTGAAGCCCCGCATAAAAGAGGCCCAAATAAGGTTAAAGGGCACACTCTCTCAGGGTCAAGGGGGCCCACCAGAGTTTGCTCTAGCAGAGTCCACTAAAAGGCCGCCTGACAAATTATTGCACATTCCATAGCTTTTTGCGTAAGTATTTGATTACAGTGGACAGGAATGTTGTTGATATTTTCAAACGTGAGGCCCGGAGGAGGGGAGGACGCAGTCCTGTTCATTAACGCTTCTCGGATCGCCCGGTTCCCTGCTCCTGTTAGACGTGCTCTAAGCATTTTATTGAATGGCTCCGCGCGGCCTCGGTGCCTTCGGAAGCCTTTTGGATTCGGCAGTGGTGTGAAGTGATAATGTTCCTCCCCCTCGGGGAGAAAAAAGAAACACACTGCCTCCCCCTGCATTGCCAGGACAACCCCTCTGCTAGTTTTTCTTGCTGTTTGGTAATAAAATAGGGAAGGAACCGCAATACGAGGAACTCTGTGCTCTTTCCGGTGTGAATGTCAACAGAACTAAACATATTTATGGCTTTATTTCTCAGAGGGGATCCCAGACAGAAGGGAATTTGAAGTGATTAAGCGTCATTTTCTCTAGAGCTCTGGACAAAAGCAGAGGAAATCACTTGATTTTATGGGGTCTTTGATAACGCAAGTACAGTAAGTAAACACAGGTCTTCGAACGGCCGGAGCACACATCTTGGATTGCTAAAACGTGCCAAGAAGGTATTCCCTTCACTTGAAATTAGGAAGAACAACAGTTTCATCCTGGTAAGAGACACAGCTTTGCAGATCTTTTTCCATAAGACACATTTGGGCGTGCCTGTGTAATTTTTCCAGCTTCCAGAAGCAAAGAGGTGGGCCACGCAGATGGACCAGTCAGTCCAAGAGGAGGTGAGTCTACGAGTTGGGCCCCAAGTCTCCAGCAGAGGGAGGACTGGCTGTGGCGGAAGGTCTGAGTATCAGGAGCCCTACCCCATCTCCAAGTCTCCCTGCAGGTGCCCAGAAAGCCCCTGGGGCCTCTTTATATATATTTTTTGGCGGTAAAATACACATAACGTAAAATTTACCACTTTAGGTGTAAAATGCAGTGGCATTTAGTCCATTCACAAAGCTGTGCAAACAGCAACACAATTTAGTTCCGGAACTTTTTTAGTAACCGAAAAGGAAAGCTCTGTGGCCATGAAGCAGCCCTTCAGGCGTTTGCTTTTTATTTTTTCTTTTATTCTGGGGGGGGGTGGTGGTAACTGGGCTTCTATATTTATTTATCTACTTATTTTTAATGGAGGGGCTGGGGATTGAACCCAGGACTGTGTGCCTGCTAGGCATGTGTTCTGCCCCTGAGCTATGCCCTCCCCCCACCAAGGCGTTTTTAAAAATAACAGGTTTGCTCCTGTGGGAACAATGCAAGAAGCCCATAAAAGACGGTGGGAAACTGCTCATTGGATCTGTTTATTTACGGTTCTATTTATTTCCTTCATGACAGGATATAAAGTCAGGCATGAAGTAAATAAATACAGAGGCACACACACACACATAGATATTTAGGTAGTTTTATTTGTGTGTGTGTGTGTGTGAGAGACAGAGCGAGGGAATGAGAGAGGGAAAGAATAGATCATGGACCCGAGGACGAGGGAAGAGCCATTTCGCTGTTGCCTGGTCACGTGCAATTTTATGTTCTACTGACAGTGAGGTTCCCGCATGTCATTCCATTCTGGCTATTTGACAACATGTTATATTAAAACATCACCTTAGTAGGCCTCAGCTTCTCAACGTACCAAAAGTTTATGTGAACAACGGGACATAGATACATTAATAAAAGTTAAAAAAAAAAAAGAGAATTAATGGCAACCAACGCATCAGGCTCAGTACGAGTTGCTCACGTGTTTCGTCTCTAACCCAACAGAAGACTCAATTTGCAAAATGAGAGGATGGGTCCATTATCCCATTTTACAGATTAGGATATTGAGGCTCCTGGCAGTGAAGGCACTGCTGAAGGTTATTTAACTAATTAGTGCTGAATCACTGGATCTAAACTCTTAACCATGAAACTCAGTGCCATGAAGAAAGTCAAAGTTTAACAGAAATCATACCCTCCAATGACAAAAAGGAAAATTAGACAGGGGTACTTAACGATACGCACAGGCTATGTGCCATCTGAGTTCTTGGAAAGTACGGCAGACATCCTTGTTTGCCTCCTGGACAGCCCTTAGCCCCTGATTTAGTGCAGACTAAATGGTACTTACCTTCTGGATTCATCTAAATTAGCAGTTCTCAGTTTTTTTGGATGTCAAGATACCAACTTAGACATGAAAACTAAGAACATTTAAAATATTTGTTTATTACAGTCAGCCCTTGGCATCAGTGAATCCCGCAGCAGGGGACACAGAGGGCCGACCATACTATGCCATTTTATATAAAGGACTTGAGCATCCACAGGTTTTGGTATCTGTGGGCATCCTAGAACCAATACCCTGTGGATACGGAAGAACTATAATTCCTTTAAAATAATAACCCCATTCCATATTAATAAATATTTTTTTTATGAAATATGAATATTTCCCCAAATTAAAAAAATTTAGTGAGAAGAGTAGCACTCAATCTTTTATATTTTTTGAAAATCTCTTCAGTGTCTGGCTTTAATAGAAGACAGCAGGATTCTCATATCTGCTTTTGCATGATTTGTGCAAATGTCCACACAATGAAAATAGGCAAGGAACTTTTAAGTGTTATCATGAAAACTGTTTTGACTTCACAGCCTCCTGACTCAGAGGATCTCAGAGACCACAGGGATTCCATGGACTATACTCTGAGGACCAGCTGGTTTGTATCAATCAGAGCAATTCTGTCTCCTTTCCACAGTAATACTGTGGAAGAGGTCATGTGACCCAGTTTGGTCAATGAGATGGACCCTCTGGAAAATATTTTCCTCCCTGACAAAAAGAAGGAGCCACAAGAGAAAAAAGCACTGTTGCCCCTACTCCTGTCTCCCTTTGCTGTGTGAGAATATGATACTGGTTGTGATGGCAGCCATTTTGGTACCATGAGGTAAGAATTTTCTCAGTAAAATGCTGAGAAAGGAGAAAGGAAAATCCTGTGTCCTCGATGGCATCACTGAATCGTTATGTCAAATTGGAGATGCAAGATTTTTGCTTTCTGAGATAATTAAATGTCTTCGTCTAAACCACACTGAGTGACCTTTGGATATAAAAGCATCCTACATGATACAACTCGTTACAGAAATACCAGAGACTAGCAGTAGATTTTAGAAGGTACAGGGTTGGAAACTTAATTTATGATTTTTACCAAATTAAAGTAAGTTACTGCTTGAAAAAAATGCTTTACCAAATGCCAACCTAGGAATGCATGTAAATTCTTCACTCATTCAGTCAAGAAATATTTACTGAGCCCTGAATGAGCTAGCATTAAGTCTTGCTGACAGAAAATCCAAAGTAACAGTGGTTTAAACTAAGAGACAAGTTTGCTGTTCTCAAGTGCACATAGGCAACAGAGCCCCAGCATGGCAGTTCCACAATCATCAGGAACTGAGGCTCTTTCCATCTTGCCATTCTGCTACCTGTTCTCAAACTGTGGTTCCCGCTGTCCACTATGGAAGCATGAGCTCCAGGTACCATGTCAATATTTACCTAGGAGCAAAGAGACCATGCTCCTTCCCTAAGGCCACTACTGGGAAGTTCTATGTGATGCTTTCTCATGTCTCATTGGCTGAGCATAGTCACATGACCACACCTAGCTGCAAGGGAGGCTGGGAAATGTAGTCTTTATTCTGGATATCAATGTGTCCTGCAATCAATCAGGGTTTCTGTTTTTATAGAAGACAAGAGTGGCTAACTGGGGACAAGAGCAGTCTCTGCCACACGTACCTACCACGTGCCATTTGTGAAACACTGTGTACAGTTTATTAAGGCATCAGCTTGTACTAGGAAACAGTACACTATCCTTCACTTAAATATTCATTTACTCAACAACTATTGCTTGAGGGCCTTTGTACAAGCTCTGAGCTATAAGACACTGGTGATAGGAAAACAAAGCAGAAGAAATCGTTGCCCAACAAGAAATAGCCTGGTTGGGGAGAGGAATTACGTTCAAGAAGTAAATAAAAAGCCATCATGAATATTTTCTTCATGAGGGAATAATCAAGGGCATGTACAAAATTCTAGCTATACAGAAGCTCACTGTCCTTTTCTATAAACCCATGGAAGATGGAAAGCAACCAAATATCCAGCTATTGTTAAAATCCGTCATGGCTCATAATTAACACCAATGCTGTAAAGCAATAATGACAGTGAGCTTTTGATTACCACTCACTTTACGCCAGATTCTGCACCAGCTCTTTACCCGTGTTAACAAAGGTAAATCCTTAACTAAGGCAACTGAGTTCTATGAGATAGATAATTATTATTCTCCCATTTTACAAATGAGGAAACTGAGGCACAGAAAAATAACTTGTTCCAGGTCACGTAGCACAGTGGGAGTGCTGGGATTTGAACACACAATCCAAGCTCTTCATCACTATTAGTTTGTGCATCGATAAAAAAAATTTTTTTGAGCTCTTATTATGTATAGCAGTGTGTTCTAGGTGCCTGAGATACCTCCTTGTGAAATTTATATCCTAACTGGGGGCAGGGGTTCAGACAATGAATAATAGATATAATAATCAATTAGATCATAAAATGTCGGGGGATTATATATGCTGTGGAAAAAACGAGCAGTATAAGGAGGACCCAGAGGAACTGTCACTGAGGAAGCAACACTTGAGCAAAGATTTGAAGGAGGTCCATAAGGATGGATGCCTGAGCAAGGCTGAGGGTGCGGCCAGTGCGGTCTCCCGGGCACGAGCACATCTGGGATGTTGGAGGAAGCAAGAAGGCCATTGTGTCTGATGCAGAGTGGGTGAGAGGGAGAGTGGGAAAGGCGACCAGATTGTAAGGACGGTTGGGGGTGGGGGACTGGTCATCAGGGCTTCCCAGTTTAATGTGAAAACTTAGACGCCTTGGGGGGTTTGAGTAAAGGAGGGCTGCCACCGAATCCCTCTGGCTGCAGTGTGAAAACTAGACCACAGAGGGCAAGCGTGGCCCCCAGGAGACCAGAGATATTGAACACATAGGAAGACCTTCACATTAGAGTAAGAATTTTCTTAAAGAGCTACACAACCGTATGTACAGACATGGTACTATAGTCACATGAGTGTGACCTCTGGGAAGTGGGTGAAAGGCACACGGGGGCCTCTCTGGGCTCTTTGTCATGTCCTGTGAGTCTATAATTATTTCTTAAAAAAAAAAGTATGAATAGAAAAAGCGCATTTTATTTAAAAAATGTCTATGCAAAGAAATAACACTGAAATCTTAATCTTAAAAACTAAACACTTCTTTTTTTTCTTGTGTGTACATTTTACAGGTTTTTTGTTTGTTTGTTTTTCAATGTTCACTTACTACTTTTGTAATTTAAAGAAAAAACTTTTATAAAACCATCTAGACTCATCTGAACCTGAGGGATCACAGACAGTAAGGAAAGGAAGTGTGAGGGTGGTTCAGGAAAACAATTCTTTCTACAAAAGCTGACCCGGGGCCAAGAGTAAGTGCTTTGACAGATTTGGAGACTGACCTGACCCAACGATGGCACATTTGAACGTCATCCGATTTATGGCCACGGCTTTAACACGCTGCGTCCAGCCCCCAGTCATCACATGTCATGCTGGCTTTGGAGGAGGCCGTCACCCCCCTGGTGGTTCCATTTGTCACCAGAAACTGACATGTTTGGATAACACACCAGCTCTCACCACGTTGTCCAGCGCTCCTGGGAGCTCTGTCCAGTCCCCCCACCCCGACATCTCTGTAATGACCTGTCCCTGAGTCTGAGGCTCCCTCCAGCATGTGAGCCACTCGAGAGCAGGAAGGAGTACTTGCTGGGCCCATGGTGGGCACTATGATGCCATCTGTCAGAAGAATGTCTTCCACCTTTGCCTGAACAGAAAGTGGCAACTCACTTCTGTTGATTCTGCTTGGTCCCTTAAAGAAGGAATGGCTTTTCAACAATTCCCCTCGAGGGAATAATCAGCATACAAGCTAGCAAATATGAGAGTGAGTGCTGCAGAGTGTCCCGAACAGGTGCCCCTCTGAACCCCAGATGAAGCCTCAACGTGTTATTTAATATTTTTTTCAAAAAACCCCCAAACTCCGGATGTATCATTTTTCCTCTCTCTCTCCCTCCGTCTCTTTTTTATCTAACAAATATATACGGATCATCTTCTGTGTTTGAGAACACATGCCAAGCAGTGTAGTGCAGTGATGAATAAAAAAGACAGGGTCCTTACTCTTAGGAAGCCTGCAGGATAGGGGGCAATCAGACACTGAACAAAGGTGCAGATGAAACAATTTAACTGCCGTGGCAATGAGTGCCAGGACAGAGATGTTCTCAGCACAGCAAGAGGGTACCAGCGTGGCCCTGACTTAGAGGTGAAGAGGATGGAGTGCACAGTGAAGGCTTCCCAGAAGAACTGACTTTTTGTTTTCTTGATAAAAATATTCATACTTATTTCCATATGTAAGTGCCTTGGGATGCTAGGCTAGAAGACATCTGAAAGAAGTCTGACAACTATTCCAACCAGTCCAACAGCCAGCAGAGTTGCTTATGGGCAACATACTCTACAAAGTGATGTAATCACGCCCTCATCCTTTAGCCAGCAGGTGTCCATCTGTCAGTGGATGGCCATTTAGGACCCAAGCTATTCCAATCCCCTTTCACAGATCTCCAGGGTTAACAGGAAATGCTGGTATGAGGGGTAGGCTGGGGGAGGGTGTCAGAAAATGGATTTGCAGAGATGAGCTGGGTCCCGATCATTGGACTTTATTCAAGAGACATGGTTAGGGTTTCATTCTATGTTTTGTTTGTTTGTTTGCTTTTGTTTTTTTAAATTTCTGTTGTGATGAGAATCCTTAGAGGCTTATATTCAGCAAAGGTACATGCTCTGATTTCATTTTAAAAGCTCGCTCTGGCTGTCAGGTGAAGAATAGAGCATGGGAGTCAAGAATGGAAGCAGAGAGCAGTGAGGGGGCTACTGATGTCCCACATGGTACCCTAACACAAGATGGGGAGGACTGAAAGGAACAGATGGGGCTGGGGTGAGGGAGGCCATATGGAGACCAACAGGACCATTTTCTTTCACTTATTTCTTTTATATTTTGTTTGTTCTCATCCAGAACCGTAATCTCTCTGAGCATCGACTTCCTCAACGGCCAAAGGGAGAGAAGCAAGCCTGTCTCACAGGGATTCTGTGCCCACTGGGATCTTTTCAGCTGCAAGTAACCATGGCTTAAATACTAACAGGACTTTATGATCTCACATAAATTGTCTTGGAGGTAGGTAGTGTCACGTGGGTTTAGTGGCTCAGAAAAGCCACCAGGATTCAAGGTCTCTCCATCCTTTTGCTTTCTCTCCTCTTGCACTGGTTTTCAATCTTCAGACTTGTCACATGGTTGCTAACCATCATATCCTCACACAGTTCCATGCAAAGATAGGAACATACAAAGTAGTCAGAGTCTCTCTTTCAGTAATGAATCTCCCTGGCCACAGAGATTAGATCCAAGGTGAGCCCATGACCCATCCCAGGCCATTCAGAAAAAGCAAAATGGAATTCTTGTTCAGAACTCCTGACGTAACCCTAAGGAATGAAACACTCTCTTAGTGTTGGACTGGAAGCTGGAAGGACTGGAGCTCTTGAGGATCCCGCACATAGAGGCTGCCTAAGAGGAAAGCAAGGCTTGTGGCACAGCATCTGAACACCTGGATGCAGCCACGCCTGAAGCCAGACCAGACACCAATTGCCTTTTCAGTTATGTAATCCAGTATATTTCCTGTTTTGCTTAAGCCTATGTGAGCTGGGTTTCTGTCACAGTTGAAGGATGCTTTGTAGCTTGCAGTGAGAGTTTTTCCTTAAATTCTAGGGTCTCTAGAGATAAACAAATGTATGAATGTTTCAGTCAACTCAGGCTACAAAAATACTATAGACTGAGTGGTTTAAAAAATAAACAATTGTTTCTTTTTTTTTTTTTTCAGGTTTTGAAACTTTTTATTTGCATATTTAAAAAATTGTGCATTCCAAAAATTAAAATCATTTGAACAACAAAAAAATGGCACTCTGATTAAACTGCATTTTATAGCCTGCAGGACACCTTGGACTACCTTGCATTTCACTCTAGATTTCACTGTCGACCCACCCAGCTTCCTCCTTCACCAACATGCAAGTTCTTTTCCTTCCCTGCCTGCCAGACAGGCAGATGGGAGAGGCAGGTGCGGACTCCGTTGTCAGCAGTTCACCATTTTTGATGTGAAAAGGGGCAGCACAGTCATTTCAACTTGATCCAACCTCTGTGCATCTTACAAAGTTAAACAGCTAAAAGAAGTAAAATAAGAAGGCAATGCTTGTGGAATGTACAGTGCATACTGGCGGCGCACGTCTCATTACGACTTGCCTGATTGCTTCTCCTGTTCAGTTGTTTCTCTGGAAGGCAGTGGATTTTTCTCTTGCGTTTCTGACTTCTTCAATTTCGACTTACCGAATTTCTCAACCTCAGCCATATCGGGTTTGTCAGACGTGGTTGCAGAGGAAGCGGAGCGAGGAGAGAGCGAGCTGAGCCTGGTCTATGCAGTGGCCGCCGCCGAGTCCAAACAATTATTTCTAACAATTATTTCTCAGCCACAGTTCCAGAGGCTGGAAGTTTGAGATCTAGGTACCAGCAGACGTGGGGTCTGGTGAAGACCCGCTTCCTGTTTGCAGATGGCTGTCTGACTTCTGAGAGCATCCTCACATGCTCTCTCTGGACCAGAGCGAGAGGAAGCAAGCTCTCTGGTATCTCTTCTTACTCATCCCATCATGAGGGCTCCACCCTTATGACCTAATTATCTCCCAAAGGCCCTCGTTCCACACTAGGGGTAGGATTTCAATATATAAATTTTGAGGGAACACAAACATTTGGTCCATGACAATAACTTATCTTAGTAAATCCAAAGACTTCTATAAAAATTAGTTTAAAATAATTTTTAGAAAAATTCTAGAGCAGCTTTTTAATCCAATGTAGAATGCAGAGGAGTCTTTCTTAATTCAGATGGTGTGGGCAGTATTCAGGTAGTCGTTACATTATGCTTTTGAATTTACAAATAGCCATCGTGGCATTATTGTTACAGAGAAGGAAATGGCAACAAGAAAGTCAATGGTTAAAAACATTCAGTGCAGCCAGACACTGAAATACTATGAAGCTATTTTAAAAAATGTGGTAGGGAGCTTCCTCTAGTATTGATGACATGGGTCATTTTCCAAGATGCAAGAAAAAGCAAATACAGATTCAGGTGTCTAATATCCTGCATTTGTAGCAACAAATAAAAAAAGACAGGATAAAAACATTTGCTTGTGAATGCATAAAAACCTCCAAAAAGAGAAATAAGAGACTAACACGGAGGCTGCCTCGGGGATGGGAAATGGTGGTTGCAGAACAAGAGAAGCAAATGCTTCCCCCCCCCCCCCCCCCCGGTCTGGGTTAATACAGGGATTTTTATTTTTTTTAACTGAAGTATAGTCAGTTTACAATGTGTCAGTTTCTGGTACACAGCATAATGCGTTAGTTATACATATGCATAATGTGTTTGTTTTCATATTCTTTTTCATTCTAGGTTACTACAAGATATTGAATATAGTTCTCTGTGCTATACAGTAGAAACTTGTTGTTTATCTATTTTATATATTGCAGTTAGCAAATCTTGAACTCCCAATTTATCCCTTCCCACTCCCATCCCCCCCATAACTGTAAGGTTATTTACTACGTCTGTGAGTTTGTTTCTGTTTTGTAGATAAGTTTATTTGTGTCGGCTTTTTTTTTTTTTTTTTTAAGAGTCCACATATCAGCGATATTGTATGGTATTTCTTTCTCTTTCTGGCTTAGAGAAGCAAATGTTTTTATTGCACATCCCTTTTTACCTTCTGAATATTGAATCCCATGAATGGATTATCTCTTTGAAATAAATAAATCACACGCATGCAAATAACAAAAAAAAAGATAAGCAAAAACTGCAAACATCAAGATAACACAGGATCATCTAAGGTTTGCTGACCCAACAAAATTAAGAAAGAATTGGCGTGGAATCTTGCTAAGACTTCCGAGCAGAATCTACTTAAAGGAACAGAATGTCTTCCATGGATTTCACATTGACCCTGATGGTCCAGAATCAAATTCTGAGCCCTGCTCTGCGTTTTCCCCCTTGGGTATAAATGATGGACGCATCACATCTCTGCCACTTTCCCTGCGAACTGGTATTCAGTGTTGTTATTCACAATGATTCTTTTTTTAAAAAAAGATTTTTGTGCTGCATATTTGGTAATTACAAGTGGGAAAAGTGAAGGTTATTTAAAATTAATATAATGACAAGTAAGTCCCCATAAGAAAACACACAAGAAAAGTCTTTAAACTCAACGAAGAAAAAAAAAAAAAAAGAAATAAAAAGAGACTTCTGTCTGGCTCTGTTGAGACTGTAAAAGGCATCTTTTCTTTCTTAGAAATATTAAGCTCCCAACAAGTAGATTAAAAACTTTGCCCTCCATTAAATCCTAAAACAGTGGCAGTGAATGATCCACTTCCCCAGTGTCATATTTCCGGAGGGGACAATGATTATGAATGTCTCTTGGATCTGTATGCTCCATTAAATCCTGTTAGGAAGAATACTTCCAAGCTCCAAGAGACAATTAATATCTTACTGCAATGGCATTCTTGAATAGATGACTGGGATTTTAATTACACTGAAACAGAAAGTAGTACTTTCTAGGGCTGGGTGAAAACACTCTTCGGAAGTTAAGTTGGGGGTCATAAAAATGGGGGATTACTTCAGCTAGTCAGTTGTAACAGGTAAATGGTTGTGCTTTAATTTCCGGGAGTTAGGGCTGGAGAAACAGAAGAGGATATTTCAGGAGGAGGGAGAAGAGTCCAGCTGAGGCAAGGGGAGACCTTTATGAATTTTTCCGTGGTTGAGAATTCATAAATAGTAACAGTATTTTTTGTAAGAAGGATACAACTTCAGGAAACATTTCTACAAATTTGTAAGTAACCCATTGGTGTTGTTTACCCAGTGCATTAATCATTGCTATAGGAAATGCAAACACCTCACCAAAAGTTGGAAAGAAAATCTGGAAAACAGTCACCAAATCTTCAAGTGGCTTGCAATATCTTAGTCCAGTGGTTCTTAAGCAGGGACGATCTTGTCCCCCAGGGAACACTTCACACTCTCTTGAAATATTTTTGGTTGTCACAACTTGGGGTACCGCTGGCATCTAACAGGTCAAGAATGCTGCTAAACATCCTGCAACACACAGAACAGCCCCCAACCCCCAACAACAAATTATGCAGCTCAAAAGACCAACAATGCTAGAGCAGAGAAACCAGGTCCAGAGCTTTGTTGAGTTAATGTATTGGAGGGTCTCTTCTCTTGCAACCCAATGTGACATAAATTTAGAATAATTCCCTTTTAGAACGGAGCCTAGCCCTTGACATATCATTTCTTTTGGCGGGTGTGTGTGTGTGTGTGTGTGTGTGTGTGTGTGTGTGTGTGGTGGTGGTGGTGTGTGGAGGTGGATTATTCGGATCGCAGGAGACTCTACCAATAACTACAAAAACAGTGGCAATCAGTTGGGGAACAACGAGTATGCCATTTGTTCCCACAATAGAACACCATACACCCCATCACTTAAGAAATAGCTAAAAAGGCATGGAAAATAGAAAGAAGATAGTTTTTTTTTTTCCTTTGGCAGAGAGGATGTAGGGAAAATCAGCACACTAGTTGAAAGAGGAAGTTTGGCCTCCTGGTAATCTCTCTAATTGGAGTAGCAGTCTTTAAAAGTCTTGGGTGGAATTCAAGGGGGGTTCTGTGGGCCTCCTTGAAATTAAATGCAGAATAGTTTGCATGTGCAGAGGACTGCAGCTTTCCTCAGATTCTGTGTGGGATCTATCACCCCCAAATGACTAAGAACCATGATTGCAAAGGGTTCCAAATACCACTTGTGGCTAAATGCATTTTCCACCCTATTTTTGAATAAGCCATACTTGTACTTGGTGAAAATAAAGTCAAGCAGATGAAAGGGTGTTGAGCACCAAGACGAGGATGAAGAGGTCCCTCACTCATCTTGGGCACAAAATTGAAAGGGGGGTGTCAAAAAACTTGGTCATCAAGATAAAAACTCTTTTAATGTAATATGCTAAACACAAAATGAATGGAAATGGAAAAATTAATGGAAAGATTCCATGATGAACAAAAATATCAAAACTTTAAATAAAAGCAAGGACAGTATTACTGATTTTTCTTTTTGCCTCGAGCTTCAACACGGCTCAGATGGGCACTGTTACCGACCATGGGTTTTGTAAGCTTCTTGTGTATTCTTCCAAAGAGATCCCACGCAACTGCACGCAAGTATGCAGAGAGTATCCCTGCCGACCTGTACGCTTTTGGTTACACCATGTGCACCGTTTTATATCTTGATTTCTTCGTTTACTCTATTTTCAAGACTTTTTCGTATCAGAATGGAGCAGAATATATTACATACATATGTTATAAATATATATTTCATGTGATAATTATGCAAGAAAACCCACTTGCTGTCTTCTCTTTTGAAGTGTCTATCTCACGAACTGCTTTCTGTAATTAAAATTATTTCTCCAAAGCCCCATCTTTTCCTTCAAAATCAATTTCTCTAATACTGGTTTGCCATGTCACAGCATATTAAAAAAAAAAATTCCCCAGAGAACTATACTTAATTAGCTCTCTATTTTTAAAAAATGCACGCCTCCTTCCCTCCTTCCCTGAGTCTGGTAACGCATCTAGGGATGGCGGGGTGGACCTGCGAGACTCCCAGGTAAACTGAGCACCCTACGGAGCACGCTGGCCTCCTCAGGTTACTAGTCACTGCTAATTAGTTTAGCGACTATAAACCCTTCAAATTCTCGAATTCCGTTTTCAAAGAAACAAGAGGCTTAAGTCGCCACAGATGTGAATGATGTCACTGCGAGGAACTTCACGAGGTACAGTCGAAAATCATCTGGGGCTGGCAGGGCAACGTAAGCCCGTGGCGTGGCCCTCCGCTATTGCGATTTAGCCAACACAAGAACCATCCAGTGTGTCCCTGCGGGAGCTCGGTGGCTCTCATGCCTCGTGCTGTTTCAGTTTGGGCTTAAGAAAAAAGAAAGTAAAAAATAAAGTTGGAAATACATCTTTTGTTGCAAATGAGACCAGTATGTTACATAGGGTGTTTTCCTTATGTCAGTAAGGGCAGCGATTCAGTAAAACTTATTTTACATAATCCTCTTTATATAATGCTTCTCTGGTCACACATTTGCTATACACAGTAACTCCACAGATATTTATGTAGGGTCCACTTTGTGCCTGGGATGTTTCCAGGACTGATCACGTAGGATGAAGGCAAACAAACAAAAACCAAGCGTTACAAAGTATGTTCTACGGAAAGAAAAGACGATGAGGGCCCATGGGTTTCTCCAACTTTTCTCCTTCCCTGCCTGTGCTCACAAATAATATTTTGCAATGATGGGGCTTTCTTGTGTGGATATGTGCATACGTATATAGATATTCTCAGTAACATCTGTGAGGGGAATAAAAACCTCCCAGATAAGTGATATTATAAAGATCCCTGTGTATCTTTCATCTCTACAGAGATTAAAATTGCTGACACTTAAACTGTATTCTGCATTTAAAAGAATTCTCTGCCTTTGATGGTGGGTCAGCGTCGTCACATTTATATGAATAAAAATGACAGCGGTGATAATAATCATAGAAACAAAAATGCCCCATTCCTGAGGCCCAGCCGCAAGGCACACACACTATGCGGCATGTTTACAATGTAAAGCACTTAGCCTGGCTCTTGAAACCACACAGCAGCCCCGGGAGGCTGGGTGCGATTCTCCAGGTGGAGACGAGCATGGGATGGGGGTGGGGGTGGGGGGGGCTGGGGCCTGGAGCAAGGACTTAGCAGCTCCCATCACAGATCTGCTTGGCTCCCAAGCACCGTCCTGCTCTAATACCATCTAAGCGAACAAAGAGCATCCACAGAACCTGTGAATCGACACACAGGAAACGGGGCTGCCGTTTGTCAGCGGCTGTATTTTGATGGAGCAAGTGCACTGGAGAAAAGCAAGATTTCCAAGACCGCAGTTCTGTGATCTCGCTAGAGGGTGACAGTGGGTGAGTCAGGTCCCCGTGCCTCAGTACGAAATGAGATAAATGTTCAAAACATGGACTCCAAAGGGGTCCTGTCCTATGAGGATTAAGCCACACAGTGCAAGTTAAAAAAAAAAGAAAAAAAAAAAAAAAAGGAAACTGTAAAGTGCTTTCAAAATTTTAATTACTATATACTATCTTGGGTTTTTTTGGCAAGATGATCTCACTTTATTTTTTATTGATGTGCATTCACGTAACATGAAATTAACCACTTTAAAGCATATAATTAAGAGGCATTAATTCATTCCTGATGTCATGCAACTACCAAACTATACCATCTTCATGAACATACACATGTTGCACACGACAATGCTGGGCACCTGACAGGCAGCATTGTTCTTTGACCCTTCAGTGATTTAGTGCCCCTCAGGGACCCTAGGCTCTTACAAGAGTCTCCCAACCCCTAGGCGTCTAGCTCACACAGGGTTTCCTGCCTCTTCTCAATCCTGTCGTTGAATTTCAAAGCCTTACAATTGCACCTAACAAATTGCTACGGGTGTTTATTCATGGTCTTTGTGATATGTGGCCATTTTCCAAAGCAAGTGAATGTCTGGGTCTCTGACTGGCTACGAAGCCAAAAATAATTCCAGGTAACAAGATAAATTTTTAATTATCACCACACTTGGTTTTAAGGAGTACACAAACTGAAAACAACAGCCCCCACCCCGCCGCCACTTCCTTGTCGGGTCGTTCAGTGGAGGACAGACTCAATGCTTACTGCTGGAAAGTTCTAGAAACATAGAGGGCTCAAAAACATTTAAGACCTTTGCACAGAAATAGGGAAGCCAGTTCAGAGCCCTTTCCATATCGGATAACTGGAGCTATCATTTCTTTTCCAATGCAAATAAGTTATTTGGGGTCTTATCAGAAAAGATTAAACTAGGTTATCTGCAGCACCGTGCAGGAGGATTACTTTTACAAGTGATGCAGTGATGCATGGGGACCAGCCCTGCTTTGATTTCTAGACAAGTAGTTTTATAGATTCACACATGCAGAGAGGCCCCGGTGATTTTTCTGAAGCCACAAATAAGCCCTGTGTTTGTTTCTTCTGCTGAAATGCTCTGGCTCAGGCTGTGTGTTCGTGATCACACCAAAGCAGCAGCATCCAGTTAAAAGTGGAGGAAAAACAATCTTAACAATGTAAGAATTTCCAAAAGTCTAAACATCCCTGGCCACGCCGCTCCCACAAATGGAAATGGTGTCAGATCTGCATCATAATTGATCCTCCAGATTTCCATCCACAAAAGAAGGATGTGGTCAAACAGAACAAACAACCGAGGAGCCTTTTTGCAAACTTTCCCCTCCCCTCCACCCAGCAAAGTTTAGCAACCAGCATCCATTTCAGCATAATTGCTCAAGATACAATCACAGTGGAGGTTTATGACATGTAACGAAGAGCAGGGGACAAGCAACCTGCACCATTTTTCCTCCTTGAGTTGTGAACTGCTGATAGATATTCACGGTAGAGGTTTTTTTCATAATTCTCTGATTCTTCAAAAGCTAAGCCATTTTGGGAGTCCAGGCTTTTTGCCCCTGCCCCCTACCCTCCAGCCCTAAAATGAGGGGGAAGGGAGAAAGAGTGAAAATGAGGGAGAGTAAGAGAAAAAAGAAAAAAAAATTGATACAGATAAAAGAAATTAAGCGAGCCATAAAGTCTGCTCTTTATTTTAACTGGGTTGTAAGGTCCTGCTGTGCCGCACAAAGTCCAGCTGGGAGAGGGGCCCCTGCTGGGTGGCTAATTAAAACAATTATAAATACAAAGAAGGTATCAATGGCATTCCAGGACTCAAACAAAGAGATAAAGCATTGAAGATTTAAATTGTCAATAGTCAATCTCTCTTCAGGAGGTTCTGAAGAGGAGTCAGTGTCCCCAGGACCCCCCAGTTCCTCCCTATACTGACTTACGTTTGGTTACTTGAGACCCTTCCTTCTGTTGGGCTGATAGACATCAAAATATGTCAGCGATGGAATTAAGGGAAATTAATTTATAGGCACAAAGAGACTTCATTTTCCTAGCATGTCAGGATGGCAGATCTGAGTTTAAAAATAAAATCCTGCATAGGGGAAATCGATATTTTCAACAATCAGAAAACAAAAGAGATCGTGAGACCTTTTGCCCTGATTCAAAGTGACGAAATGAAAGTCAATGTGAAATGTGATTAGAGAGCTTTCAAAAAGTACCGTGGGCAATTTTAGGAATGTTGAAAATGTGGTAAGTGTGCTAGAATACCACTTCGATGCGTGTGTGTGTGTGTTTTTTTTAAATGAGCTGCAGAAATTAAATGTATTAGCCAACAAAAGTGAAAGTCTTTCTTAATTTCTTAGACCAAACTTTTTTTTTTTCCTTTCTGGCTTTTATAGGCTGAACCCTAAAAGGAACACTCAGAAGTAAAATAACCTCGAGTTGCCTAAATTAGTTCTCTGATTGTGGTCAAGATCCTCAAGGTGTGAAACTGAAAGCCACAGGGAGCCTGTTCTCAGGGAAGTGTGGGGCCACTGTGAGTAGTTACAGAGCAGGACAGAGTAAGTGTCAGATGTGGATTGAAGTGCGGGATGAGTGACGTTCCTGATTCCTGCAGATACTGCTCTGCGCACACACCTCGCACCTTCTCAGCCTGTACGTGCTGAGCTAGCTCCCTGCACTTTCAGGAGCCTCGCTGGACTGAGTCCCCCTGAACAGACTGCAAACGTTTCAAGGGGGCGTCCCTCGGGGAGGGTGGTCTGTTGGCTCTCACAAGCTGGGTGTGACCAGTGAGAGCCTGCACTTTGGGGCCGGTCAGCTGGGCTTCGGGAAAAACACCCAAAAGCTCCAATTCTCCAAGGCTCACCCTCAAAAGGAGCAACGCTTCTTTTCATCTTCGAAAGAAAGTGGGGAAGCCAGTTAAGGAGGAAGGCAGTTAAGGTAGAGGAGCGGATAAGGACTCAGTGGGGGTCAGAGCCCTAGAGGCGCCCGCCCCCATCCTCCTCCCCTTCCCTCCCCCTCCTCCTCCTTTCTTGTGTTGCCTCCAGTTGCAAGAGGATTGAGACTTTCTTTGAGAATACCATTGCCCTCTCACCCTTCGACTTCGTGTTATTTCTTCCATCAAGTAGCTGGAACATAAGTCTCTTTCCTGGTGTCGAAACAGTATCAGTAAAAAAGACCGAGAGACTGAATTGGCCCAAAGCATTTGCAACACGTGATGATGATTAGTAAGAAGAAAGATAGGATTTGACCAGAATGACATTTTTTTCCTAAGATAAAAATGTTGCTTTAAAAAAAAAAAAGTTGCCACCCAAAGCACCTTTGCTGATTTGTGTATTGTTCAGTTATTATGTAACCAGAGTATTAATACAAAGCCCAGAAACTCCTCTAGTTATGAATGTTCAATTCAGAGCTTTTCTTGTGATTTGAACAAAACTCCACGCGAAAGGAAGCAAAGTGTGACAACTCTGCTCAACGCCAACAGAGGGCGGTAGATACTGGGATCTGTCACTTGAGTCTGGCCAAAATTTTTCGGCTAAGGCAAGACAAACTCAGATACACTCAGGCGGTGGGGCAAGTCTTCCAGCAACATTGTGGCCCACGGCCCACATACTGTTTGCCAGGATGCGTACAAGTCATTAAACTAATCTTAAAACATTTCATCTTCCCACTTTGACACACAGACATTCATAATGACAAAAGCAAAACGTACGTGTCAAGCTATTGTCTATGTAGGATTCAAAGTCAGAAAATTATCACAAAGAGAGAATGTCCTTGTTTTTGCACACGTCTGGGTGTTCTGTTGACGGCCTGTGATTTTCATGTGAGGAACGAACGTACTTCATAAATCACTATTTATCCCATAGCATTTCTCTTTGTTGCTTCCACTTCAGTAAAATCACAAAATAGGTAGTTACAGTCAAGTTTTTACATAATTTATATTCTACTGACCATAGACTGTAAAATATTTTTGTAAAGAGCCAGATAATAAATGAGGTTTTGTGGTCTACATATGGTCTCTCTCATATATTCTTCTTGGTTTATTTTACAAACCTTTAAAAATATAAAAACCATTCTTAGTTCACAGGATAAACACAGCCCTCAGGCTGTTAGAAATAAAATTCTGTCATTTGTTGATGCCTGGTATTGACAATAATCATCTTAAAGATAAAAAATATCAAGTCCAGCTACATTCAAAATATAAAAAATGTGAACGTAGTCATTAAAAAGTTAAATGTTAAAAATACTTCATGAATGTTTTAAAATATTTTTCTACCAAAACATTCAAAATTATTTAAGATCGAAAGGTAAAATAGATAAGATAATTGAGATCAAGCTTTATATAAAGATTCTTTAAATGAAGCTAACATATATGTAGTTAAAAGTATTCATTAAAACCCATTAAATATTTGCTATTAAAAAAAACCTATTTTCAATTCCAGCATTCAGTGTTCATCTAGCTGCCAATGTTGTGACTCTAAGCATGTTACATCAAGACCAATATATAGACAAATTGAAGAATAATGTGAATTGTTTAATATCACATGTCCTCTGCTGCCATGTGCAACTGACGCAAATACTGTGCTCTTTGTAGGCACCTCCAGAAAAATGAATTGGGACACTGAGAAGCAAGAAAGGCGATGGCTGGTATTGCTGGGGAGACAGGCTATACAAGTATCTGATGAATTTACAGCAGGAGAAGGCTTCGACAGTTAATTCAGTTGTCTTTTCTCTTTCCTAAGTGCTTCCCCTGTTCAAATTCTCCCCCGCACTATGGAGCAGTGTCCTCTGATGCTGGCAGCAAGACAACAAGCCTTCAAGATGTTCAGAAGCAAGTGCTTCTTGCTTTGCAGAACAGGATCAGAGATGTGCAGTGTTCCCTGTGGCCTGAATGGTGTCAGGCACGAGCGTGGATGTTTAATGCCATGGGTTGCCCGTTGCTCTTCCCCCCTGAGTCTGTAGGAAGACTGCAGGATAGGTTGAGCAAACTCAAGTGGGAAGACAAGGGCCACTGACACCAGGAGGCAGAGTCAGAAAGATGCCATGAAGTGGTGGAGATGTAGTGATCTGGGAAGCCCACATTCCTGTCTAAAGAAGACTGTCAAGATTCCGCCCTTACCAGTTACTGACAGGTAGGAAAGTGCACCTGATGGTGCTGGACTGTGTGATTTCTCAAGAGAATGCTAAACTCTGGGGTTTTATATGAAAAAAAAAAAATGATATTACAAATAATTCAAATTAAAAAAATTAAAAGGTACATTTGGAGGGATCATATCTTTAGGCTAGACTGATTCCCAAAGCCACCATGATCAGCCTTTTGGTCTACCACATGTTCCTGTTTGTGCTCATTTTGAAGCATTTATGATCATTAATTCTTCATTTTGGATAAATATGAAAGCAATGACAGAGTCAAAAGCATGGAAGAGGTATTTGGATAAATATGAAAGCAATGACAGAGTCAAAAGCATGGAAGAGGTATATGGTTAGGTTAGAGAAGAAAGTGAAGGCTATGTTTACACCTGTCTGAACACAAGGGCTACACGTGTTCTGTTACTTAGACTTAGCAGAACATGGACTCAGCAAGATCCTGTTTACTGTAGTAGAGAAGCCTCCATGTGTGGATACGTTAGTCTGTTTCTCTAAGTTTAGATTAATGTTTTAGAGAGCTTTACTGTACTTCAACTAATTTTTAGTAATAGGAGAGTGAGTGGTGAAAAATGTGAGATGAGGGAGTGAAAGGATGAAGCGAGAGATCTATGGGGAGTATTTCCAGAAGGGAGGAAGACTCAGGGTGCGGGGGTGCATCCTGTGGTCCCGGAAGGGCTAGCAGAAGATATTTGGCCTGGGAGTTGGGGAGGGAGAAAGGAAAGGAAATGTATCCAGTTCTGTTTGAGGCATCTTGGGAGCACAGGTGAGAGGCCCATGTCGATGTCAAGAGGTCAGACTCCCCAAGTTCAAAACCCAGCTTCAGTTGCTTCTGAAAAGTTGCTTCTCCCTCTGAACTTCTGTTTCATCATATGTAAGAGGGTGATAATTCTTACCTATCTCAGAGGGCTGCTCTGGGCAGTAAAGGAGCTAATCAAAGTTCAGGTCTAGTGCACATTCCTCAGTAAGTGCTCAATAAATGCTGCCTGTTGTTAGCAGGAGAATCCCTGGGATTAGTGAAGGGAACTTGGAAATCATCAGCAGAAGGCAGGCAGCTGAAATCTGAAGACACCACCTTGGAAGGGGGCATATGTATTGGGGAGCATATGGACTTGGGGGAGTAGAGGAAGGAAGTGGAACCCTCAAAGGGGTCAGAGAAGGAACTATTAGGTAGGAGAAAGGCCAAGAAAGGGTTAAGGGTTAAGAATTAAATTGGTTGATTTCCAAGTATTGAACCAACCTTGCATTCCTGAAATAATCCCATTTGGTCATGATGGATAGTGGGAAAGAGACACATTGGTCAGACCTCAATCTCAGGTTCCAGGATCCCTTTCCAGTCTCCAGGGTTCAGGGAGACATGACCTTCTACACCCAAACAACACAACAGCTCCCTGAGACTTGGAAATAAACTAGAGGTCTTCAGGAGCAGTGATCTTCAAACTGTTTTTCTCTTACACTCTATAAATTAATTTTTTAAAAGTTTGTACTCCCTTGGATGTTTTAAAGTTGATATTTAGAAGATTTCCATATGTTTAAATAGCTTAAAAGGATTCTGGGGCTTTATAATTTATTTGTTAGATAATTTCTTTAAATGTATTGAAAGTCATCTAAATATCATACATCCTTGACCTCCACTGCCATCCATTTAAATAACATATGAATAACCTGTTCTTTAACAGTTGAAATTTTACCTCATTATTTAAGGAGTTTTTCTTAAATAATAACTTCAGTTCCACATCCTCATGGAATTTTATATTAATCTTATAAATATTTTTGGCTTAGAAGTCTTTTATTGGTCACCTTGTCAAACTTCTCAGCAAGGAAATTTATATATAAGTAAAAAAAAAGTTTAACTTCCTTTGGTCAAAATGGAGTTACTGTTACAATTATTAATTTTTGTGTAACTGATGAAAACAAGGTGAATGTTCTATAGAATTAGAACATCAGAAGTTGTATCATTGTTGAAGCTGGGTCATGGGTGCAGGGAGGACCACTGTGATTCTCCTTTGTACACGTTTGAAATTTTTCACAATAAAAAGTTTAAAAACATATTGAAGAAATAAGTATGCTATATTCTGGTTAAACATTCCTAAAGAAGAAATATAACATTTTATTGGCAGCAACATTTTAACAAGATGGATGTGACTTTTCATAAGGTCCCTTTCTTTGGTGCAGATCAAGTAGCAACTCCTATTACCAGGTTCTTGTGATCTTTCCAGGCATGTTGGGTGAATATATAAATATTCATTTTTTTGGATATACAAATGGTAGCATAATGTACACATTCTGAGCACTATTTTTTTTTTTGCCTATGTATCTTCTATGACTATGTCATATAATAATGTATGTATACATACAGACAGATACTTGCTTTCCATTTTTTAGAATGTCTTCAGAGAACTCCATGGAATGAATGAACCATAAGTTATTTAGCCAGCCTCTTTCCTACTTGGGAGCATTTAAGTATTTTCCAACCTTTCGCCTTTATAATCAGTGCTGCAGTGAATGACCTTCACAAATATTGATTTTACAAATTTTACTTCACAAATCTCTGATTTTATCCTAGAAAAACCCCCGCAAGTTTTAACAGAAAAAAATGCCCTCTTTCAATAGCTTAAAAAATGCCTTTCATAGACTTGAAACTGGCCACAAGTGATTCTCTTGGCTCATTTTCAGGTGGGCCCTTGTCCTCTTACTGCTTTTCTAATACAAACTAGCCAACCTCAGTGATATAATACAAATCTCACTTCCTGCTATTTATTTTCCAAATATTTAAGCACAGCCATTTGCTCCTTTTTCTGAAATGACAGAGAAGGGAGAGCTAGCATTTACTGAGAGTTTATGATATGCAGGTCATACTAAGAGATGTTATCTCTTGGAGCCCTCACAACCACCCAATGACATCGACATTGTTTAAAAATAAGCAAACTAAGGCTCTGAGAGGTTAAGTCACTTGCTCAAGGACACACAGCTGATAAGTGGCAGAGATAGAGATTCATTGCAAGGTCTGTCTGATTTCAAGAATTCACTCACTGCATCAGGAGTCCTATAATATAAATCCATGCTATCCAAGCCAACACTGTCTTGTATGCTTTTAAAACTACTTTCAAATTGATGGAAATATTTCAAAGATAGTACAGGGAGTTCTAGGCATGCTTCACCCAACTTTTCCTAATTAATAAGCTAAGAAATTAACATTGGTATAACACATAACACTATTAACTAAACTAGACATTTTATTTGTATTTTACCGGTTTTCCCTCTAAAGTACTTTTTTTATTTTCTAATTTGGGATCCAATCAAGAATATTATATTTCCTGTAGGATTTTCTACTACTTTTGTTCTTTCTTTCCTGTATTTCTTAGCTCCCCCACTACTTCTTGAGAGTAAAAATGTTATAGAACATTTGAGTCCATCCCAGTGCCCAAGAGCCAGTGCTGGACCCACAACAGTGGGGTCAACCGTGATGTGACGTTTCATCAGGCTTGGCTTGATTTACGAAGGATCTGGCTGTAGAAGAAAACAGGTTTCCAGGGCTCTGGACTATCAGGTGTGCTAATGAATGTCCTGTGAAGCGGGGCTGGCGGGGGGCGCCCATCAGCACCTCATCACCTCGTCTGCCAGGCGCTGGAGGAAGAGGGAGATTTGTTCATAACACCAGGTCATTTCCTCCCTTCCTGTCCTGACCTCCCAGCTCTTTTCAGCAGCAGCCAGCGAAGGCCATGGCCAAGTCACTTAGTGACGTCTTAAGGTGAGGCAAAGAACTGACAGGGCGTGCTGGGGCGACACGCAGAGGGGACCTTCTAAATCCAGACTTCCCCTCCTTGGCTGGGTTGCCGCACAGAAATATGAGAAGTCTAGACGCTGAATGGACATCAGAACATACTTAATAAAAAAGAAAATTTTGCTACGTAATTTTACCGAATTCCCTGATTATTTAGTACTTACTACCCATACTAAGGGTTTTAAAATGTGTGAGGCTCATTCTTGATTCATTCAACAAATGTTTACTGAATACTGACTATGTTCCAGGCACTATTTCAGAGGCTGGGTATAAGCAATAAATGCTAGAAAAGAGCTTTTAGGGATACAGAACGCAGACCAACAATCAATGAATCAATCAACATAGTATATAAGGCAAGTGAAATGTTAGCCAATTGTGGTAAGTGTTACATTCATTTAGTAAGTATCTGAGCACCATCATGTGCCAGGCACTGATCTAAATCCTGGAGATGTGACAAGGAACAAAATAGTCCCTTAGCTTTGAGATAAGACAGATTCTAATAAAAGGGGAGGTGATTTTAAATAGAAGGGATCAGGGAAGGCCTCTCCAGGTGAGTACCCTTTAATCTGGGATCTAAAAGATAAAAAAGAGCTAGCCTTGGGAAGAGGGTGGAAAGAGTATGCCAAGCAAATGGGGCAGCATGTGCAAAGGTCCCGGGGTGGAAAAGAGGCCAGTAGTTCTGAAGAACTGAGAGAAAACAACATAGCGGAGAGTGTGGGGTGAGCAAGGGTAGAAAGCAGCCATGGTATGGAGTGAATATCAGTCCATGGGAATATGGAAGCCACTGGGCTAATTTGTTGCCATTTTGCCATTTTCCAGAATCCCCTTCCCTGTGGGTTCCAGGTCCTGCCAGTGGGAGGCACCCTTAAGAAACTTCGCTGGCAGAAGAAGAGAGGCTAGCTGGAGGCAGCTTTCTGGAGAATTTCGTGAGGTTTAACTGTGGGGCTGCCCACTGAGAACTTTCTAAAGGTTCCCAGTGGTTTTGGGCAAGCTTTTGAAAACTACCTAAGAGGGCAAGGGTTGACAATCTACGGCTCTCAGGCCAAATTCAGCCCACTGCCTGTTTTTTGTAAATGAAGTTTTACTGGAACATGGCCACGTCCATTTGTTTGTATACTGTCTGTGTCTGCTTTTGGCTACGACAGCAGAGCTGAATGGCCTGCAAAACCTGAAACCTTTTCTTTCTGGTCTTCTACAAAAAAAGTTTGCCAACCCTGTGCTAAGATGTGGCAGGACAGCATGTCAGTGGCTGGCCTTGAGCAAGGCTTCAGTTCTCCGTGCTCAAAGACAGGGTGATTTCAGTTATCCTGACCTGACCCTGACACCCAGCAGAAGTTTTATGCAAGGAAATGATGAGGTCCAGTTAATGTTTTAAGATTATATTTTTTTGCTACTGTTTGGAGGACAGATTGGAGGAAGGCAACTGGAAGTAGGGGATCCATAAAGAGGCGGTCATCCAGGTGAGACATGATGATGTACCAGGGGGATGGTGGTGGGATGAAAAGAGAAGATGCAAAATATATTCTAGAGACACCCCGCAGCAACAGATAAACTAGTGCTCAGATTGTGATTTCAAGTCCTATTCTCCAATAAAAAGAACCAAAGCTCCTTTGGGAAATGGTTGATCCCAGACTGAGGCAGGAAATACACAAGATGCACCAGGAACATCTTATGATACCAGAAATTAAGAAGTGCTTTAAAAAGTATGGGGCCATGTTGAAAACAGGAGCCAACTTGAAGGACCTCCCAATGGCCAAACCTGGAGCAAGCCGAACAACAAAGCAATGAGAACAATAAACGATTTAAGTCAATAAATAAATAAACAGGGGGGAAAGACAGTGCTTCTTTAGAGAAATTCCAGTTAACAAGTGTGAAAGGAATGATAGAAATTGAAAATCACCACTTGGCAAACCACAGGAGTAACTGTTACAGCCAAGAATCGTGGATGGATGCTAAAGTTAGTGGGCAGAAGAATGATGACAAACGGGATACTTGCCATCTTAAAGAATCTCCCCTTCTATCCCCAAGACTCTTATTAAGAACAAAGGGAAGAAGAGTAACTCTAGAGTGAAGAAATCCGACGGACACCGTCTTCGCCAAGTTCCCAGTGAAGGAACATTCTGCAGAACACTGGTCAGTGCTCTTTAAAAGTGTCAAGGTCCTGAAGGACAAAGACGGAGGATCTGTGAAAGGACAACTAATGCATGCGGGACGCTGAACAGGATCCTGGACCACAAAAGGGACCCGAGAGGGACAACTGGCAGATTTTGAATAAGGTCTGTGGATGAGGGGGCAGGAACGTAGCGAGGTGGCTCCATGCCCATAGCTGTCCTCTGCTCATGTCGGACGGTCGCATTTGGAGAAGCTCAGGGGAGGGTCTTCCTGGGAATGTGACTATTTTTCCAACTCTTTTCTAAGTCTAAAATTATTTCAAAATAAAATGTTGGAAGCTCCAGGGGAAAAAAAGACCTGGTTTGGAGAGAAGAGAAGCAAGACTGCAGATCATTGGGTGTGTAGGAAGAAAAGGGGAAGAAGTTAACACTCTGCTTTGCATTGTTACCAAGTAAGATAAGAAGATACAGATACACGTAAAAATGCCCTAATACTTAAGGAAGACGAGCTTATAACCACCCCTGAACACTCTGTGTGTCCCTGCCCATAACACCCATTTATTTGTACCCAGTGGAATTGATTCTACACGTCAAGGCGGAGTTGTATGATTGGGCACCACCTCAATGCTGAATTTCCAGAGGGGAGCAGAGGAAATTCTGCCAGGATTATGAGTTTATATGAACATATTCATCTTGAATATATACACGATATGCAAATGCATATCTTGATTTCATTATCCGAAATGAGAATCTCTTGTGAATATTTTAGGAAAAACACTAGAACTAGCTAGTATTTATTCTGTGCCTGTCCCAGAGCCTATTGTCACAGACACTGTCGCAATTTACTGGGGACACAACACAAAGATCCCAGTTATAGCCATCACTGAGTGAGCCCCTACCTGGGTCAGGTGCCAAATGCTACCCCTCCACGAACCCTGTGCCCATCATTTAGATGAGGACGCTGAGCTCCTGGGAAATTAACAGTCCTGCTTAAGATCCCCTGGTGCAAGGATGAAGCAAAGGCATCTGAGGGTCACCGCCCCGGGCCTCTCAGCCAGTAAGTGGCAGAGCCGGACTGAGACGTGAAGCTAGGCTTCTAACCACAGTTGCAGGGACTCTGTTTTCTACTCTCTCCACAACCAGCAGAAGGCAGGGCCACTCGGGGAGTGCTTCCAGTTTTGTCCAAGTCAGTGTGTTCGTTTGAGACAGCAACATAACACGTTTGTACATTACAGGGACTGGACCCTCAAGCCCCTTATTTTATATTTTAGCCACTCTTTTTCCATAGAGGTACTGGGGATTGAAACCAGGACCTCATGCATGCTAAGCACACTCTCTCCCACTGACCAATACCACCCCCTCCAGCCCATTTTAGCCACTCTTGCCAACACTTGGTATCACCAACTGTACAAGGTTTGCCCATCTCATGGCTGGAAACTCTCTGTCCCCATTAAGTTAATTTTCTCGAGTCAGCCCCTTGCAAATGGTACTAACCACATCCATCTTCTCCCATCATCTTCCTGTCCACGCCTTTGTCACCTTTTCTCTGTCAGGTTGTCTTTTACTTACTCGAAAGAGTCCGTTATGTACCCTGGATGTTAGTAATTTGAAAAAGTAGGTGGCAAAGTTTTTGCCCAGTATCCTGCTTGTCTTTAAATTTGCTATTTGGTGACTTTTACTGTTATTACTATTACCGGTGTTTGGAATTTGGAGCTGTCAGACCTCTTTCTTTGACGGTATTTGGGTCTTCTGAATAAAGTCAAATGTATTTTTCCATATTTTCTTCCACGACTGTCAGTTTTGTTAATCAATGGGGATCTATTTTTGTAATGGAAGCAGGGACTCTAACTTTACTTTTTCCCGGCTTGATAGTATATTTTCCTAGCCACATTGATTAAATTGTCCTTCGTCTTTCTTTTTCAGTTATATGTAACATTTAAATCTTTTACAAATTTTCATGTATTATTTTTATAACAGCAATGACTGAAATACAATTACTTCAAAGGAATAAAATCATATATTGATGTCTCCCTCTCTCTCTCTCATGTCTCTCCGTGGCTCGCATAAAGCCAGCATAGTATGTGTTCAGTAAATATTTCTGAACTGAAGGTGTCAACTGTCTGTTCTCTCCAGACAGTTTTATGGGTGATATAATCTTTTTTAGCTGTGGTATCGTTACAGGCAGCTGGGGATAAGCTCACATCATTAAAGATTTTGTGCTCTTACTGCCAGTTTTTCAGTTAGATTTTATAGAAACCCGTTCTACGGATATAAAGACAGAAAGATGGGGAACCAGGATTCTCTCTTTAACTAGCGAAATCAACACGCTGTCTGTAATCTTCAGATCCTCTTCAGCCCTTAAGCATCGATGGACGACTCATCACACATTTTTAACTACTCTTAAACGAAGCTACTCTGCAGCAATCCTGAATCTTCTCCCAAATAATTCAATGCGGATACAGAAATGAGAACAAGGAGTAGTCCTTAATAGACACTAGAGAAGCATTTCTCTTTCCTTCCTTTTAAACATGTACATTTTAAGGAATTGCTTCCCTCCATCTCCCCACCACACCCTGCGGCTCTCATTCATTTTCTGACGCGCTTTATCCACTGCAGCATTTCCAATTTTCAGGTTGCCCTTAGTTACTGAAAATTCGGCAAAGCTGTACATTTATTTATTTTTTTTTTTTTGTGGAGCCCATCTCGTCCCCTTTCCTTGATCACTGTTGTGTTCAGCTTTCAAGAGGTACATTTAAATATAGGAGTAGAAACCATCTGTGAGGCTGTTTGTAATGAAGGGTAATCAATTAGAAATGGTTCCCTGCCCAGCAATTTTCAAGCAGAGTCATCACCAAAAACAAATTATGCTGGCAGCGTTTGGTCATCACGAACGGCGCTGTCCAATTAGAAGTTACAGCATCTGCTGAGTCCTATGATTTATATACAAGTGGCATTTAATATTGATTAAAAAAAATCAAGGCTCATGGTATAAATTCCCAACATCCTTGGGAAAACAGTCCAGATTTTTAATAATTTCCCTTTTTGCTGGTTACTATAGTAATTATGAGCTAAATAAAGTAAAATTCTTTAGTAAAAAGCTAAATAAAATTTCAAATGATTTTATGTCTTGTGCCTCCTATGGTGCTGGATTAAGGCGTTGGGGGATTTCATTTTTGCAAACTGATATCTGGTCATCAGGACACTCATTTTTTTTTTTTTTTTTTGCCATTTTAAAATTTAATATACATCACTTAACTACCCAAAAATAGGATCATGTATGGATTTTTTAAAAGTCCTCCACTAATGTCATTAAAAGTTACTAAGGCAATAATGATAATCAGCTTATCCAAATTAGCACAGCACTTAAAATAATACTCAGTTTTGGAGACGAGGAAAGTCGGCGTGGCCTTCTAGCATTGCTGACGAGGGGAAACCGGCCCCACTTTTGAAGAAAGCAATTTGGCAACGCTTACCAAGAGCCTTAAAAACGTTCATGAACTTTCACCCAGTAATTCAATTTCTGGGAATCTATCTGAAGGAAATAATCCTATAGATGGAAATTCATGCATTATGATAAATGTAGCATAACTTTTAATTATAAAAAAATGAAAAGAAACCCAAATGTCCACTAAGGGAGTAATGGTACGTAACGTACGTAGTTTTGACAGAATGAAGAAATGCCATGTTAGGTTACAAAGAGGGGAAAATAAATTTCAAATTGTGTATATATCAACATACATTCCACAATGATGTAAAAACATACTAAGCAGAGCAAAAGACCAAAAAAAAAGAGCAAAATGTTAGCAACTGCTGCCTATGGATTTGGGACTTGATTTTAGGTAATTTTACTTTCCTGTATTATTTTGTATTTTCTATAAGCATGAATTTAATTTATATAATAAAAGTAACTATATTGCAACAGTTTTAAATTAAAAAAAAACTAAGATCAATATTTCCTTTTGGTGTGATGCAGCAATACACTCTTATTACCCCAGCACAACATTTCCTGTTCGGAAGAGTCATGTTCTTCAAGAGATATTTTATTAAAAGAAACCACAAGCATGGAAGGTGAGTTCTAGATGGAATCAGGGAATAGATCTACTCTGTGACTGAATTTTTGGGGCAGAAACAAGGTTAGCTGCTGAAATGACTACTGCTCTAATTGGATAAATTCCTATTTTATCCTGAAGCTAGAATGTCAGAGAATAACAGAGAAACCCAGGAAAGCGATCAGTTCTTCTACGCTCACCTGTGGAAAGAAGAGGTTCCGTGCAATTCACAAAATGCATTTTAAAGGGCGCTTTTCAGTTGGTTGTCCAAGTATTTTTCGAGAAAATGAGATTAAAAAGTGCCTAAAGGCAACTAGGGGGGTGGGAGGGAGAGACAGGTGCGGAGGCAGAGCTTAGAAGAAGTAAAACGCAAGCAGTTAGTGCTCATGGAACTTCGAAATTCCTAGGATTTTACACACTGAAATTAATACATCATTTATATTTAGAACATGGATACCGACAGAAATAAACCGGCGAAGCAGATGAGAATCTGGTGGATAAACTTAAAAGCTATTTTAAAAAATACTCATTTAATACTTGCTTGTTGTAAAAAGCCTAACAGAACAGAGGGGTATTCAAGTAATAAAAGCTTTCCTCTTTCCCACATCTGCTTCACTTACCAGGGACACCCTCCATCAAAGTTATTTCACATCCTTGAAGACAATATTCACGCATACACCTTTTTTTAAAAACACCACTGGGGATTAAACTGTACAGAGTACTCTGCAGCTTAATTCCCCCCACCCCCCCTTACTAACTGACCTTCAACCACTTGCACATCAACACACATGGGTCAACCACACTTTGGTTCTTTTTAAAGTGACGTGTGGTCACGACCGGACCGCTGTAACATCACCTGCCCAGACCTGTACTCACGGACGCTTGGCTGTATCCCGTTAACTGCTCTTGTGAGCAGTGCCGCTCTGAACATCCTTGCGCATATTCATTTGCACGCCTAATCAGGTTAATTCCATGCGAGGAATTCCTGTAAGTTGAACTGCTGGGTCACAGGGAACTCCGATTTTAGTATTTTGGAAGATACCGCTAAACTGGTCCCCTCCCAAAGTCTCCCCCTAACAGGCCATGTGAACTCTCTTCCCCCCCTTATCTGGCTGTGGAATTAAATTTTATTTATGGTGAAAACGTGCTTTCTATTCTATTGGGTCCACTTATTTCTATTACGTCTGTTTATTTTCAAAGTATAGGCGCTTCTTACTTGACCGAAGAGAAGAGGATAAAGGGGAAGGTGTGTGAAGGTTGGTCCTAATTCAAGTAGGTGCGTCAAAAATTACTATTAAGAAAGTAAATCTAATACATAAAATATGTAATTAATTCCAAAGTCACACATGACTGATTTGAGGATTAAGGAAACTCCTTAATTGAGAATTGTTGGCAGTTATTAACTACTCATAAAAAATTTTAAATTATAATTAGCTAGTCTGATCTGGGGCTTAGCACATGCCAGGCTCTGTTCTAGCTCTTTACGTAGATTAACTTTATTTAACCTTTATGACAACTCTGTGAAGTGGGTGCTATGATTATCTCCATTTTATAGATTTAAAAAATGAGGCATAGAAGGTCTTAAGTAGTATGACCAAGGTCATACAACTCATAAAATGACAGAGCCAGAATGCAAACCAGGTATTCGAACTGCAGCCTCTGGGCTCTCAACTACTATGCTAGCATATATTTAAACCTCATCTTCGGGAAATAAGGATGTATTCCACAGCTCTCCACAAAGCTTTTCATCACTGTGTTGATGATGGAAAATTTCCTTTCTCCCTCTGGGCTGGAGGTGGCCCCCAAAGCAAGATGTTGCAATGACTGAATTATAGATTTTCAATTTTTACTTTGCTTTCCTACATTTCCTCCAGTGATTGCATATTGCTTTTGTAATAAAACAAAGTTGCTTTGCAATATTGACAGTTCTTAAGAGAACACTTTTGATACCAGAAAGTGGCTCATCTTTTAAGTGTCTCAGTCACCATCGTACCGACAGTCACTCAGCATCAGGAGGGTTTCAGCCCATCAAACCACAAAACCACACAGACACCCTGACCTGCTTGTACCTGATGACTCTGCTCCATCTGTAAAGTGGGGCCAGCATCATCTACACTGGAGAGTTGGCGTGTGGAGTAGAGATGTTTGTGAGGTTTGGAGCACCATGTGGCACTGGTAGCTCCTATAATGATTATTTCTGGCAGCTAATCCCAAAAGACAGCCATGATGACAAATTTTAAACCAAAACTTTTATAGGTACAGGCACTGCTAATGGTGACTGCCTCCCAGAGGGGAAAATGGGGGACTAGGGTAGGGGGGAGACTTCACTGCCTTTCCTCTCATATTGCTGGATTAAAAAAACCCCAAAAAGACATGTGTATGGAGTATTATTTTAAAAGAAATCATTTTAAGACCGCAGAACTTTTTATAAATGACTTTCACGTTTAGGAAGAGCTTTTTAATTAAGCGAACATTTTGACATATGTCAATTTACTTGGTATCAGTTAGATATGTAAGACACACTAGAATCTTCGATTACAACAGCTACATGGCTGAGGCTTTTGTACCTGAACTGCAATATATAAACCATTATTTGGGAACAGCATGGGTCAGAAAAAATCCTATTCAAACATTCCGTTCACGTCAAAAACAATCTAAGAAATTCTGGAGAGAAGTTTAAAATTAAGTATCATTTAAGTTCTGACTGGCAGGGGATGTAAACGGACAGTTTGGGGGCTAAATCCAGCCAACTACCTGTTAGTTTATTTTTTTTAACTGACATTTTTACCAAGGTAATTGTAGAGACACGTGCGGTCATGGAAGCAACACTGAGATCCCCCGCATCCTTTGCCTGGTGTTCCTCGTGGTCACCCACCACCTGTTCTGTATAATCCACAAGCTAAGAGTGGCTTGTAGATTTTTAAATGGTTGAGACAATTAAAGAAAAATAAATATTTTGTGGTGGAAAATCACATGAAATTCAAATTTCACTGTCCAGAAAGACTTACTGGAACACTGCTACGCGCCTTCCTTTATGAGTCATCTCCGGCTGCCTTTGTGCTGTGAGGTCAGAGTTGAGCAGGTGCAAGAGGCCAGCAAAACCTAAAATATTTACTACCAGCTTCACAAAAATGTTTGCCGACCTTTGCGCTGGAGACTGGGCTAGGGTCAGGAGAGAAATGAGTATCTAGAATATTTTTCTTTTAAAGACAAAAAAAAAAAAAAAATTTCTAAATGCTGCCCGCACTGTTGATTCCCTCAGATATGGATGTTAGAAATGTCTTCTAGCAGCAAGGGACAAATGGACAATGGAAGAAGAGATACGTCCAGTTCTTTTCAAAATCCAGAGATGTCTATGTGTTTTGAAAGAACGACACACAAGATGTGAACTTCTCTTAAATATGAAGGGGTCATTGATCAAAAACTAAAAGAAATGAAGATAGATTGTTTCAAATCTACAAGTAACAACCAGTACGACTCAAATAACCATTTCCCTCCTAGGATGCTTAACATGAACACATGCAGATGACACTGGGCTACATACCAGAATAACAGCTCTTTTCCTCATGTGTTACTCCCCCAGCCTTGGACAAAATCCTTACCCTTAGCATCAGGCTGAAGCCAGTCTTTTGTGACCTTTCAAGAAATAGACGGCACAGTGTGAGAGCACGTGAGTTTGTGCGACGCCTTGAGAATTTCAGAATTGTGTGTCAAACGTACAATGTCTGTTTTCTATAAAGTCTCTCAAACTACCATGTGAGAACTGAGCCATCCTAAGAACCGTTTGTCACGAAAGGGCTGTACGTAGGTATTACAGACAGCCCTGTTTGGTGAATCCCTCCCAAGTTTTTTTTTTTAGAGGGGGTAAAAAATTTAAGTGCTGGTGCTGATGGGTCTATTTATGATGGGAGCAACTGCAAATTCAAATTTTACCGAGAAAGCCAGACCCCAGAAGTTCCACTCACACCGGAGGTCATAACACAAGAGGCAAAGGGACCACGGATGTAATTGAGAGGGTCCAGGGATTCGGATGGGAAAGAAGATGAATCTCATTTCACTGGCCTCTTACTGAAACTGAGCACGTGTCAGTCTGGGATGCAGGTACCAAACCACAGCAGCACTAACAGGGCCAGTGATTCAGTCGACAAAAGAAATCAGTTACTTTTTCATGTAACAGCCTGGTTGCTGTAACTATCTTGCAATACCATTTATTATGCACATTTCTACTTCAAAATTCGAGTACCCTTGAACAACACTGGTTTGAACTGCACCGGTGTACTTATGTACACATTTTTTTCCCCCAACAGTCAATACTATACCACTACACTGTCGTGGTCAGTTGAATCCGCAGGCATGGAGGAACCTCGCTACGGAAGGCCAGAGGCCGACTATAAATTATCCTCAAATTAGCCCCCACGTTGTTTAAGAGCTCTAGTTAGTGGATTTGCTGTTACAGCCTTTACTGTGATGCTAATAAAACTGCACATAATCCAAGAAGCACTTTGATAACCATTTCAATATAACTGTTTTCCTTGGCAAACCAATGCATTTTGCTTTATTCTTTTAACATCACTCAGAGAGGGGACTGATAGAGCCCACTGGGTTCACAAAGGGGTTCAGGACTCAAAAAAAAAACAACGAAGAAAACTGGCTTTAAGGTGGGTCTACCAGGCAGGCGGTGTTGGGTATTTGAAGGAGCGCAGACGCGGGGTCTGATCCTGACCGGCTGCTGGACTGCAGGCCTCTTTACCTTCATTTTCTTCTCTATTAAAGCAGAGGGACCTGAAGGTGGGGCATAAGCAAGGTCCTCGCCACGTGTTCCCTGAGAGCGGCTGAGCGCGGGCCGTTCGCGCTCAGGGGAGTTCAAGTGCGGTTATCAGCAACCATCAGTATCGATGCAAAATAGACTGTAATTGTGTAACCTGCCCGTGCTGGGGGATGTAACCTGGGTCATTCCTGCCATACTTGCTCCCAGCATGCGGGCAGGCGGCCTAGGGGCATTTTCCGATCATCCAACAACACTCACATTCGAAATTTTTTTTCCAATCCAACGACAGGCCTCACCATCTGTGCAAAAGATCTTGTCCTTTTTTTTGCCTCAACACTAAAAACTCAAAAGTTTCCATCCCTGATCCCCCAACCTCTGCCGGTGGAAGATGCCCTAGACTAAGGGGAGAGTCAGGCTGCAGATAACACACAGGCCCTGGAGTCCAGCACACCCGGGATGGACCATCCTGTACCTGTGGCACTGAGCAAATTAACTTTTCTGAAGACCAGTTTCCCTCCTGAGGGTGAACGCAATGCCATTCGTTGTAACGTTTGAATGGAATCGTGCAGGGAAATGCTTGAACTTCATGGTTCATGGTGCGTGTTCCATCCAGAGCCCCGGCCGGACCTCCCCAGCCAGGAGTCTTGGCGTCAAAGGCTGAGACCTTTTTTGTACCAGCAATGCAGACAGCTTCCTTCTTAGGCACGTTTTCTTGCCTTCACAGGATTGGCTACATAATTTGCAGGGCCTGATGCAAAATGAAAACACAGGACCCCTTGTTCAAAAAAAATTTAAGAATTCCAAGACGGGGACAGCAGAGCACGCACCAGAGTGTGGAGCCCTCCGTGACGGCACCGCCCACGAAGACGGCCCTGCTCCTTCACCGGAGCAGCCGGACCTGCCAGCTTACACCTTACCATCACCTGCGGAACCTGAGAAAGTACCGATGCCCAGGCCCCTCCGCACAGAGACGGACTCCAAATACCTCCCAGGGGATGGCAGCATGGAGCCAGCTGAGACCCGCGGGACTGGAGGGACAGAAAAGCTCGGAAGAACGCCGTGGCCAGTATCTAAGAGCAGGCAGAGGGAGCCCCGGGAAAGCCCCGATAAAGCAGAAATGTCTGTGTATAGAAATACCCTGGGTGTCCCGGACCTGTGCCAGGCGTTTCACAGAAAACGAGCCTTCAAGAGTCTGCGCCACTGCTCAGGGGCAGAGAACACTCAGAACCCAGCATCCTTCCAGGTTTTAACTCCGCACGGGCTACTCCAGAGCCACGATTTCCCAGCACCCTTTGCACAGCAACGCCTCTGAGCGGCCAGGTGGCCGGGGGAGGAGAGCAGAGGTTTATGTGCAACTTTCCAGCCGTGCTAAGGGCAGGGAGGATGGCCTCCTCCCATCCTGGCTGGAGCTTAAGTTGCCACCTCCTTGGACCACATGAAGCTGTGGAGTGGGGGTGAGAAGGACAGAAACCACAGAGCCCAATGTCGTAAAGTCACAGTACAAGTTCTCAGTTACCCTCACCACCCCCAACAAAATAAACGAGAAAAGACACAGAGGAGCCAGTTTTTGTTTTGTGTTAAACCAGCTGATTTTATCCTTAAGCCAAATGCCCGAAATGGCCCATTTTACAGACGAGCAAACCAAGAATCTGAGGTAAAATCTTCAGCCTGATAGTAGTGCCCGAGGCAGGGCTACTCTCATCTCCTCCCTCCTCGACCCCATCACCTTTTAACAGGAGAAGGCTCCTTCTGGATTGTTCTCTCTTCACCCCACTGAGATCAGCTTATTACTCTAACGAAAGATTTGTTTTTTTATGGGAGACCCAGTCTAGCACTTTGGTTAAAATCGTGGGCTTTGGATCTACACTGCCTGGGGCCAAAACCCAACTCTGTTCTAGAAGTTGCTTCACCTTTGTGCTTCAGGTTCTGTATCTGAACAAGAGGCAGGGACTAGGGTGAGGTGGCTGAGGCCGTCCTCTCTGGTGCAAGTACAAAGTGACGTCCAAAATCTCACTGATCAAAGTCAATATTTTAATGCAACTTTTCTGAAAACCAAACGAAAGGCAACAAAATCCACTATGAACAAAAACATCAGAATCTTAAAGATAGGACCAAGTCTGCCCCTGTACAGCCCTGCCTTAATTCCCAGGCCAACTTCTAATAAAACTTTATTTACAAAAGCAAAGCAGCTGACCTGTGGGCCATACTTTGCCAATTGAAAAGATTGTGCCTTATGCTTTAGAATATGTGATGACCAAGTTTTTGGTGACTAGGCCTCCTCAGTCTTGCCCCAGTTCCAGCTCTGGTTGGCACCTGGGAGAAGGAGATGAGTTAACACAGGTCAAGTTCTTAGTCCAGTGCGTGGCTCAGAGTAAGGACTCACATCACCATGGCAACAGGAATTGAGGCTCATCCTTTTTCTTTAAGAAATTGAATGTGTGGACAAACACAAAATCTGTGTTGTACAGCTTTGGAAGGCAGAAAGAAACCTTGGGCGGAGGAGAGCAAGAGGATGCCACCTTGATTTCTGGACTCTTCGCTGGAGATTTTATAGCTGCACTGAGTATGGATCAAAAGGACTCAGCCCATCCCAGAGCCTAATCTGGAACTCATCTGTCTCTGGCATGAAGCTGTACCTTCCTTGAAGGGACCCTGGGAAAGTCGGCATTCTGAGTATTTCTCCCATGTTTTTACCCATCATCCATTACCCTGCTGCTTGCACTCGAACAACCCAGCTCAGGAGTCAGCAAGAGAAGGCCCTCCAAATCATGGCCTGTTTTTTGTAAATAAAGCTTTATTGCCACAACGCTGTACCCATTCACTTACCTGTTACCACGGCTGCTTCAGGGACGACGGCGGATTGAGTGATTGTGTTACAGAGGTGAACAGAGCTGAATGGTTTCGAGAGACACTAAGGCCAGTAAAGCCCAAAATATTTACTAAGTGGCCCTTTACTGAAAAAGTTCGCCAACCCCCGGTTCCAGGTGAAGTCAAACTATAAACATACCCATTAATCATTTTTTCCTTTCAGATCCATATCAACCTTACAAAACGGAGGTGGGTATAGAAACTTGGCCCCCCCAGCTCTGCACCCCGTCAGCGGCCTCTGCACCCCTATGGCTGTTTCCCAGTTTTATTTGGAGATTAGCTGTGTATTTTAAGTCTCACCCTAGCAGGGTTAGCCAGGTCGCTCTCCCACTTCCTGAATTACTTTACAAAGTTTTCTTGGAACACAGACACGTGGATTCTTTTTCTCACCATCTGGCTGCTCTGGTGCAGTCACAAAAGAGACCTTCTGGCTCCACGATGCCTCAAATATTTACTATCTAGTCCAGAACTTTTTGCTGACCTCTGCCCTACGGGGTATCCACATTTACTAGCTGATACCAGGGTGGACCCAAGACCCTAGACGCCCACACAGTTGTGAAAAACGCTTTCCAAAAAGGCTATTTTTCCTCTTTGTCGAAAGAGCTACACCACCAGGAAGTACAAGAAATGTCTGTACGATTTCGATCTATGGGTTTCCACTAGAAAGGTCAACAGCCCTTCTGTTCCTAGAACAGAAACATTGATAGCTCATGACAAATGGCACAAAGGTGACAACAGACTGTAAGATGCACCAGCATTCCCCAGCCAAACCCTTCCGAACAACCAAAAATAACTCCAACGCAAAGAAATGATTCCTTCTATCATGGATCTCCACCCTCAACTCCATCTTTCCCTCTTACAGCAAAGATTCAAAACTGCGTTATCACTCTCCTGATGCCACCCTTCCGTGGAATCCAATTTGTTCAAACACAATTTCTAAAGTAAGCTATGTCCTAAGTGAAACAGCCCCCATATAAACCAGTAACAGAGTTGTTTTCACATCCTTTTTCCCAGTTTACCAAAAACAATGAAATCTATTCAATGTTTTAAAAGCAGGGATGTTTAGGTTGACAAGGGCACACGAGAATTTGTATTAAACAAAGGCTGTATTTGAAGAAAGGAACTTTGCATAAACTGTCATTCCACAGCCTCTTAAGCTTTGGTCAAATAAAATGTCCATTTACAAGAAATTTGGGTTTTCACCTGCTTGTTGGTTCAGCAAACACCAAGCGCTTACGGTGATGAAAGACCCTTGTCTCAGGCTTTCCCACACATCACACGTCCCAGAACTAAGTCCAGGACCCAGTGGGCCCCTCATCTCTTTTAGAAACACAAGCACAGAAATTCTGAATTTCACAACACACAATTACAGGCTGAGCTGGGGTCAGCTTGATCTTTGGTGCCACCTACAGACCAAACTGCGTTTCTCTTCACCGCAGCGCTAAGACAGTGAGAAATCCCACGTGCATTTACAACGAAATTACTCAGGGGAAGGGATGGGAGGTGGGCGGGGTGGCACTGGAGAACCCCACACTGTAACCTGTCTACGGGAGAACATAAAAATGGAGTGTCCCTCATTCTACAGATGAGTTTGCATTTTTATTGTAAGACAACAGACGGAAGGAACCACACAAAAATGTATAAGGCGAATTACTCTGATAAACCATCACCCAGGTTAAGAAATCAAAATTTTCTGGCTACCCCAGGCCCTCCACCTACCCTGCCACCACCTTAACCTTCTACAGATCAGTGTAGTTTCAGTTTTCCCATGTGGTCAGGCTAATGAGTTTCATAATTCCATCGGAGATGGATCAGTTTTAGAACTGGAATCCATTGTGAAGACGCTATCCCTATTGGATAGAGCAGTGCTCGATGGACCCACACCTCGGAGCCGAGTCAACCTGCCTGGACGATTCTCGGAGGGAAGACAGCCACGTGGAGAGGGGTCTCCGTGGCACCTGCCCTCATGCCACGGGGACTGCAGCCGTCGCCTCTGTGGGCCTGTGAGGTTGAAGCAGGCGTCTCCGGAGCTAGTGATACAAGTCTGGCTTGATGGCCTGACCGCAGAGGGCTGGGCAGGGGCACCTGGACATCTGGACAGCTGACCACCCTCTTGGGCAGAACTAGAGGCACTGGCTGGGCTCCAGGGACGTCTCGAGCTGCCCGACGGAGACCAGGGTGCCCAGCTGCCCCGAGGCACTGCTTTCGGGCGGGAAGGTGACCAAATCCGAGTTCTTGCTCTCATTGTGGTCACTGTGCTGCTTCTTGTGGCACCGCAGAGAGTCGTCCCTGACGAAGGAGGCGCCGCAGGTCTCGCAGCGGAAGGCCCTCTGGGTCACGATCTTGGCCACGTGCTGCGCGCTGCTCTCCCGGGGCCCTTCCCTGCCCAGCGGGGCCCGGTTCTCCGTTTTGGCCTCGTCCCTGTGCACCTTGTCGATGTGCTTGGCCAGGCTGCTGGGCCGCTTGGTGTCGAAGCTGCAGAAGTCGCACTTGAAGGGGCGGTCCTTGCAGTGGACCCGGCTGTGCACACGCAGGGCGGCCGCGCTGGAGCAGGAGTAGCTGCACTCGGGACACTTCTCGGGGTGGTCGGCCTGGTGCAGCCGGCTGTGCTCCAGGAGGTCGGCCCGGTCCCGGCCCTGGAAGGCGCAGTGCAGGCACTTGAAGGTGTGCTTGATGCGGATGTGCGACTTGAGGTTCGCCTTCATGGTGCAGCGGACGTCACAGAACTCGCACTTGAAAGGCTTCTCCCCCGAGTGCACGATCATGTGCCTTTTCAAGTCCGAGCTGATTTTGAACTTGGCGCTACAGAGCCAGCACTGGAAGGGGGTGTCCCCTAGCAACGGAAGGTGTGTTTCCATTAGAGTGGGCAGGCCAAACAGAACTCCCCCAAATCATGCGTCAGAACGCCTGGCTGCGGAGATGGTTGGGTCTTTGAACTCCCATCACCCGTCGCCTCCTAAGGCCACCACTTACCGTGTACATTGATCCCTTAATCGTCATGATCCTATGAGGGGAACTATTACGTCCATTTCATAGATGGGGAACTGAGGCTCAGAGAGGTCCAGTTGTTTGACCATGGCCAAAGAGGAGAGATTTGAACCCAGGTATCATGGTATCTAAGTCCACACTCTTCATGAGGACACTTTGGTTTCGAATCTAAACTCACTTCACTCGGCATCCCAAAACTGGACGTGGAAGGAAGAGGTGTGACTTACATTACATACAACTCTTCCAAACCAAGCTAAGACTTATCGACACACTTTAGTGTTTAAGCTGTATTAATACCTCGGTGAACTGGCTTGTACTATTTAAGTTTCATAGTTTTACAACGACAGACTTTTATTTATAAAATTAACCCATGAATATGGCAGCAAAGACAAATAATGAAACGCCACAGCCTCTGCACTCCCTGGAGGCACCGTGAAGGGTTTAGCTCCTTTGGAGGCTGTTCCTTTAAACATCGTTGTCAGCTGTCCATGAGCAGAGGTGAGATTCTTACTTACCCTACACGCCCATCCTTTCCCCCAGCCTTCTCCTCCTTTCTGTTGGTTGTGACCTTCATTCTTCTAGCATTACTTTCTAAGTGGGGTAATAAGCTCCACGTTGAGCCCATCAGCTTGAGAGGTTTGAGGACTCCTTCGTCTTGGTCACACTACCTCCCCTGCTTGTCAGAGATAGCTTTACTGCACTGACTTGTGAATTCTCATGTTTAACCAGTTGTTTTTAAACTTTAGGATCAAACCCCAGGTAACTGACATTATGGCTGGGTATGTGAATATCCACCAGAGCCAAATGCTGCCCTGGGATCACATCCTCTTCCTTACAGGGTCACTGTCACATCGGGGCCAGTTGACTGTTGCTAGTATCAAGGTCAGATTGATTTTTTTAAAAAATGGAAGTATAGTCGACTTATAGTATTATCTTAGTTTCAGGTATGCAACAGTGATTCAATATTTGTAGAAATTATAAGCCCTTTAAAGTAATTATGAAGTAATGGTTATATTTCCCAGTCTTGTGCAGTACATCCTTGTTGCTTCTCTTATACACAGTAGTTTGTTTCTCTTAATCCCAGATCCCTATCTCGCCCCTTCCCTTGATTCTCATTTCTCGCATGCTCACTTGGGGTCACATTCTGTCTTGCTTCTTGTGCATTTAGGACAAAGAGAATCTCACCATAATGTCAAAAGCCATCGTGTCATTTAATGATGTAACATTTTACCTGAAATTTCTTATGGATTTTGAGTTTGATTTATGGAATTTCCTCTTAACATTCTATGTATGTATTATTCTGTTACTTCCCTTTACTTTGATTAGATTCAGCTATATCCAGATATTCACATCATTGAATATCTCATGCCAAATTTTGTTTTTTATTTGGCTAGAGCTGATCTTCTGTAACTTCCATCAGCCAGGTGGCTGGGAGTAACACCGAGTTCTTGCACACCTTTGTCTAGTCTACTTTCGTACTTGAGATAGTTTGGCTGGGTATAGAGGTCTATGTTCCAGATCATTTCTCAACTTTGAGGGTACGGTTCCACTATTTCCTAGAAGCCAATATTACTGAGAAGTTTTTCTAGGTAATGGATCTCTCCAGCCGTTCATTCCCTTTGTCCTGTGCAGCATGTTGTGAGCCCTCTCATCTCTCATGTCTCTAAGAATTGCAAAACTTTTCTCATTTCCTCACTTCTATTTTTTCTTCCTAGACCTAGTCAGAAACTAGACTTCTATCTTATTGTTAGTTTTCCAACTTTTTTCCCCCTTGTCCCTTGGAAGTTTCTTTATCTTTAAAGCCAGTAACCCTACCTCTTTGCTCTCACTACCTTTTTTTCACAGAACTCTTCTTGGATACAACATTTCTGCCGGTGGGGAGATACCAATTAGAACGGATAAATTCTTGTAAGCACTCAGGTACTCTGTTATCTCCAGCATTTGTTACTTGTTAGATCTGGCACTTTTTACACCACTTATTTGCTGCAAGTAACACATCATCCACAGCTGGCACGTTGCCTTTAGGAGGAGTAGATCGGTTTAAGGATTAGACATAAGTGCAACCTGTTGATAGACAGTTTGGGTCATTTTGCCACTAGGTTTCAGCTTCTCCTCTGAACTCTGACCTTTGCAGCCTCCATGCCAGCTCCAAGTCCAGAACTCTCAAGGCGGCCAGACATTGGCTGGGAAGACTGACTCCCAACTCTACCGCTGCCTCCCATTTGTCTCCTGGGACATAGTTTTCTTTATTCACTTTTAGGTGTCAGTGTATTCCTGTCTGTTTGCCATTTTTCATGAATTCATTGAAAATTCTCATTTTATGAACCTCCTTATGAACCCTGTAGTACCCATTTTTCTGTGCCATGATGGGTTGGCTTGTTCTATCTTACTATTGCAACAGGGTCTCACAAAGAAGAAAAGGAAAAGCTTTTTTGCAAAGTCTAATCTCTAGAACTAGAAGTTTGTGCTCTGCATTTATGTTCAGCTGATTTTGCTACATGTTTCTGAATTAAGCCATGCAATTAGAGTTTAAGTTAAATGACAGAAACACCTAGTTTATACATCAGGCTTTTATTGAGATTCATCCTTTGCTTCTTGACTGCTGAATTGGGTAATCATCCCCAGCTGTATTCTGCGCAGTCATGTTAGCAAACCCAGCTGTCAGACTTTGTGTTTTACTAAAAGCTGTTGTCCCAGGGAAAGAAACCACAATCTTCACAATCACCAGAGAAGTTCCAAATTTCTTTACTGACACCATGAAGTCATTTAAGTTGTGTTTTAACTAAATGAAGGTTGAGACATCAGGGAACGAGTCAGGCACAGAGGTCTCGAGGTGTGGGACTTACCTGTGTGGGATCGGAGGTGGACGGTGAGCTGGCTGGAGTTGCGGCTGGCATAGGGGCAGAGCTGGCATTTGTACGGCCGCTCATCCGAGTGTATCCGCAGGTGCTTCTTGAGGCTGCTGCTGTCCACGGCAGCATAGTCACACAGGTGACACTTGTGGGGCTTCACACTGGTGTGGCACCGCATGTGCATGGTCAGGTTGTCCTTCCGACTGAAGCACTTATCACAGAACTCACACTTGTGTGGTTTGTCCCCTTCAAACACATAAGATTCAAGGTGTTAAGGGTTTTCTCTATCAAGATGATGACAAAGAGATTTGACCAAGGTGGTAGTCTGAACACATGGGTGGGTCTCCTTCTTTCTGTCCAAATGCCCAGAGACAGCAGGACACTATGAGGTCTAGATTAGTACACTGGGAAACAAAAAGGTGTGCTATTCATTGATGGCTCAGAACTTTTGAAGAATCTTAAGAAACAGAGACAAAAACTAGACTGAAGGAGAAACTCACAGGCCTAACCTCATTTGGGAAAACGAGAATGGTTACAGAAGTATTCAAGATCAGAGATGGCAGGCATAGGGGTCTTCTGACTCACTAGTTGATGAACCGCATTGAGAATGATCACCAGAATATTTCCACCAAACTCTGTTCCATCCTTCCCCAATAACCACTCCAGACTGATCACATCCAGATAAAATTAATCTACCCAATAACCAAATGCTTGGGGAAAGTCAGAACTAGAAAGACATGCCCAACTCAAGAACCTGAAGTTGGAGAAAATAATTATTTCTGAATACTAAAGACAGACGTGGGTCTTAAGATGGCTTATCTAGAGGCAGGGTGGTATAATTTCAGAAGCCTAAGAGTGCTGAGATCTTAAAGCTTTCAGGAAAAAAAAAAAAAAAAGCCCTGATCAGCACAACTCCTTAGACAAAAGTGGATAATAGCAAGGAGACAATATCTGCAAAGTTCTGCAGAAATTATTTAAAGAGAATCCTATACTTGAATGAGCACTCAGTGGCAAGAGAAAATAAAGCTATCTGGCAAAGGACAAAATGTATCACATTTGAACTGTGTACATCAGAACAACAGAAAAAAATGGGAAGTGGACAAGATGTGGGGTATAAGTAATAAAATGGAAAGTTTTGCCTCCAAACCACAAGGGAGAATCAATCATCAAAAAAGAGAATACAACAGAACACAAAATAAGGTAAAAATCAAACTAATGTCATTAAGTACAACAAACATAAATGGATTAAATCTCCCTATTAGACGTGTCAATTATATTTAAAAAAAAAGTCAGCTTATTGCTCTTAAGATACCTAAATAAAAATGACAGAGTAGAAAACAGGAAAATATTTGAGGAAAATGCTAAAAGAAATCAGAAATAGCAATATTAGGCAAAACAAATCATGGTGAAAGCCACTAAAAATTTCATATTGAAGAGGCAGCTCACCAAGTAGATGTGAATCTGACTTATGAATCGAACCTGGTTTCACTAAAAGTTTTTCCAAAAGAGTGAGCCTGAAAATTGTCAGACATATTTTAAAACAATTTTGTTCAAAAAAATCAGATTACAAACTCCCAGGAGATGCAGTGAGAGCTCCAGGTATCAAAGCCTATAGCCTAATTACTTTTGAGAAGAATGTTTGTGATCTTCAGTCCATTTTACACAAATGGCTGAAAGCAAGTAAACCATATGCAACTCGTGAAACCAGAAGAAATGAAAATACACAACACTTGATCAATTAAAAAAGATCATCGTTAAGAGGGAGGTTTGCTCAAAGAGAAGATACTAACAGGTCAGGGTTTTCAGTCTCGGCACTAGGACCACTGGGGCCAGGTACTGTAGGATGTTTAGCAGCATCCCTGACTCCTTCCTGCAAGATGCCAGCAGCACCGCCTTCCCCAGTTCTAAGAGTCAAAAATAACTTCCGATATTACCCAAGGTCCTGGGGGAAAAGGAGGCAAACTTGCACCTGGCTAAGAACCATTTTAAGAGACAACTGGAAAAGAGACGGGACAACAGAGAGCAGCCGTGATTGACTTTGTCTAAGTAGACCTTTACCACAATTTAGAAGACTCAATAAAATGGTGATGGTCTAAGAAGACATCGAATTACAAAGTCTGAATCAAGAAAGAGAAAACAGAACGATAACTTCGAAAAACTGCTATCAGTCATGGTGTGTCCTGAGGTGAACTGTTTATTGTTCAAATATCTGCTGTTCTTCCCAGGAGCATCACACTGCATGGTCCCAGCTGCAGGCCTGGACGTGTGACTGGCTCTGCCCAGTGGGATATGAGCACGACTGACAAGTCCCTGTTAGGCAAATGCTTTTGAGAGCCAGTTTCCGGTTGGCTACACTTGCTTCTCTTGCTCAAGAGGACCTGTAACATTGCAGATGAGGTTTTTTTTTTTTAAATAGTTTTTTTAATTGAGGTATTGTTGATTTACAGTATTATGTAAGTTTCAGGTGTACAACATAGTGATTCACAATTTTTAAAGGTTATATATTCCACTTATAAAATATTGGCTATATTCCCTGTGAAGATCAAGAGTTCTTAACTTGAGCCTCGTGGATAAAATTTAGGGGATCCAAGATCTTGTATGGGAATGGATTACATTTTTACCTCCAATACCTCTAACTGAAATTGAGTATTCCCTGCATCTGTAAATGCAGTCGACAAACCACACTAACGGAACCCAAGACCCTCACCAATCGACAGGAACCGTGTTCAGACCGCATTTTACTTGCTGTAGTTCTCAAAGTATCATTCAAGCTCATCACTCTTCACAATTAAGGTAGTTAGTAGACCAGCCACTAGATCCTAACATTAAATGCATCTGGGGGCGAGATGGCTCATTAAAATGCAGATTCTTTTCCCCCAGCTTTGAGATATAATTGACATATGATATTGTGTAAGTTTAAAGTATACGATGTGATGGTTTAATACATGTTCATCTTCAGAAACGATTACCAAAGTCAGGTCCGTTAACACCTCCATCACCTCAGATAATTTCCATAGTGCAGTAAGAACACTTAAGATCTACTCTAAGCAACTCTCAAGTACACAATACAGCACTGTTAACGACAGTCACCATGCTGTACATTACTTCCCTAGAACTCTCATAACCGGAAGTTTGTTCCCTTCGACCAACATCTCCCCATTTCTCAAGCCGAACTCCCCAAAATAGTAAAATGCAGTTTTTGATTCAGTGGGTCTGGGTAGGGGACTGAGATTCTCTATTTCCAACAAGCTCCCAGTGGTGCTGACATGTCTGGTCTTCACCAGATTTCAGGTAAGCAAGGTTTAGTGTATTAAAACGCCACACATTGAACACTTTGATAGCAATTGTACGTAAGTATGGTTTAATGTGAGTTTATTATATTTAAAAACATTGTTCTGGGAAAGGGCCATCAGCTTCACAAAATCACCAGGACTCCACAGCAGAAAAAATGTCAAGAACGCCTTTATCTGATGTGTTCCAGACAAAGATGGCGCCACCCGCTGGGTCCTGGGGAGAAGACCACGGGGAGCAGAGCTGAGCCAGACTCTGCCGGACAGGGACAAGCAGCCTTCAGTGACCACTCAGACTGACACTAATCGCAGCCTAACCTACACCTCCTCCATCCTCTGAAAAAAGTTGTAAGCAGAGGATTGTGGGCATGTTCTACCAAATTTCCCAGGAAAAGTGTTTCCACCTTCAATTAGTTGTTTAATAGCATAGGGGAAGGAAAAAAAAAGCCTCAACTCACTTCATGTTAGGTTAACCCTAGTGGAAAAAAAAAGTGGGATAAAAACACACACATTGTAAGTCAATTTTCTTTATATGAGACTAAATGCCAAAGAACCATCTTAATCGCAAAACATTTGAAATTCAACCATCATTCTTGATTAAAAACCTCAAACAAAACACACCTCAAAATCAACCTCAGAAGCCTTGAAGAAAAAAAAAGTCTTTCACATGATAAATGATCCCTATGAATCATAAGGACTTGAACCATAAATGGTGGTAAAAAAAAAAAAATCTAAGTATTCCATTAGAGTAAGGAATAAGATATACAGATGGTTACTTTCACTGCTGTTCGTCAACTCCGACCAGAAGCACCAAGACCAGGGCACTCCAGATCCAGAACAAACAGGGATACAATAGTCCATCTGCGTGATCCAGAAGAACAGACTTGAACTCTCGGAGTAAGACAGAAGGGGCCGGGGAGAACACACGAAATTCACTTGAAAACACTGTGCTCCTGTCAGCACTCTGTCCAGCTCCTGTGTGCCCCTCACTCACACATCCTTAACCCCAGTCTTCTCCCTCGAGATAACCACGTTCTCCAGCTTGGCAGGTGGGGAAGAGGGTGTGCCGGTGATTAAAGTAAGTGCCCAGTGATAGACGACGCTCTTCGATTCACTATCTTAATTTAGTACTTTTTAGCTAACCAGATGAGGAAGATACAGTATTTGTGTTTCTGTGCGCTTTATTGGCTTGTGGGCTTTTCATTGGAATATCGGCACTTTTATTTCTTAACTGACTGAGTGCTTGTTCAAACCCTTTTCCACTGGGGGTCATTTGATTTGTAGGCATCCTTGTGTGTTCTGAAGATTAACTGCCCCCTGCTGCAAATTTTTCTTGTGGGACACTTGTCTCAACTTCAGCGGTGTTTTCTAAGCTAACACTTTAGTCATATTTAATGTCTTCTTTCCGGTCTTTGTTAATTGTTTTCACCTGTCTACTTATACTGTACGTTTGTCATCCGATATTTCCTAATAAGGAATGGACTTTAACATTTAACTTAATATATTTGGATGTAAGGTGAGGGACTGCTGGACTGTTACTTGTCCCGGCGCCATGCAGACTTCACCCACTCCTCCTCCAACCAAGGCTGGGTAAGAGCCAATCAGAGTAGGAAACAGACCAAGGGATTTTAATTTAACAGTTTGAAACACTCACGGATATGACTTGACTGCAAATTCTATACAGCAACTAGTCTTTAAGAAACTATCATTTGCTGTGTTTTGGTATAGTATTAAAGAAATACAATTATCTGAAAAGGCTATCAAAATACTCCTCCATTACATTATGTGAGAGGCCAGATTTTCCTCCAATACTTCAACCAAAGCAACACAGGGCAGTGGACTGAATACGGGGACAGAGGCATGAGAATCCAGCCAACTATTAAAAGAGGTAAGTTTGCAAATGTGCACACAGTGTTACTGGTCACATTTTGTTTTGGAAAATAGTTACTTTCCTTAGATGTGTTTATACAGAATGGGCTTAGTGCTATTTTAAAATCAATAAATGTTTTTAAATCAATTAAATTTTAAAGGTTTGGTTTTTAACTTCGAGTGCAATTAACTGTAGATAAAAAAACTCTGGGGATCTTCAGTTTTGAAGTGTAAAGGATCTCAAAACAGTGGTTTGAGAACTACTGTACTCTTTTGGCAGAGGTGAAGCTTAAGCCTTCAGTGATCACTTACACATACCGCCATCCCTGTCTCTCACTTACAGCGGGCCCCGAGATACCACCAGGCCTATCTATCAGTTCTTTTTCTAATTATGTTTCTCATCTCTCTCTTCTCTTCATAGTTGGGCACTTGCCACAGATTCAAGACTTCAAGCTCCTGGCCTTCTTTTCCACATTGAACACTGGCCATATGACTAAGTTCTGGCCCAATGGGCATCGCCTAACTCAAGTGAGATAACATCTAGGCTGTGCCGTTAAAGAGGAAGCCATCTCAGACCATGCCAATGAGAGCTACACCCTTGGGATGTCAAACCAACAAAGTGCGAACCTGAGTCCCTGAAACCATGAGGCTGGCCACGTACTTAACTTGGACGTCACGGGACAGAAGTCCTTTGGTTTTATGCAACCATTAGTCGCTTTTACTCATTATTCCCTCTTGTCACAAGGGATCCTACTTCTGGGTCATGCCCAGAGGGGGAGATGCTGTGAGGCTCCCAGGTCCCACTCCTACTTTCTACCATTCAAGAGATTCAAAGAACTAGCGAGAGCAGTTGCCTTGGAACCTGGAACCAGAGAAGTAGCCTAAGTGTTCCTTGGCCAGAGGGGCAACGGGTCTGCCTACATCACGTTCCTGACTCAGTGAACCCCACCAAGGACAGAGCCTTGCTTTATGCTTTCTGTGTCCCCATCATGCTCTGTATTATCCTCAATAAAACATTATTAATCCAGCCCCTGCCTCGCGAGGTCCACCCGGCACTGCTGACATCAGGGGCCGACAGTTCTTTGTGGGACCTGTCCTGAGCATTGAGGGATGTTGGCAGCACCTTTGGGCCCCACCCACTAGATGGCAGTAGCACCGCCCCCAACTGAGAAAGACCATTCAGTTATCACTAGGGCAGTCACCCACTTCGAAGTTGCCTAAAAGTGCCACGTTGGTGGGGGTCTCATCTTTGTTCAAATGGTTCCCGCAGTCTGCACGCTCTTTCCAACGTCATCCTGGCAGTCTTGTCTTTCAACATTCCCTTTGCTAAGAAGCATTTCATAGTCCCAGCCAAAGCTGACCCTTCGTTCTCTATTTCCAGAGCACAATGCCCATTTCCAGCAGAGACAACTAACTGTGCAGAAGCAGTCCTCTTAATGAGGCCCCAGGGTTTTAGCTGGGCATGAGGCTGCCCTTCTTAAAAACCACCTTCCAGCCCTCCCGATGCTTGATGTGGCCACAACTAAGCTCTGCACAAATCCCCCAGTCACAGGGGATGCTGCTTCTGGGGCACGGCCCGAGGGAGGGACGCCGTGAGCCCCTCCTCCTGCTGGTTTTCCACCCGCGGAGACCTGGAGTGCAGCGCAGCTGCCCTGGACCAGGGGATGAGGCCGTATGTGAAGGGGACAGCTCCCCTACCAGCTGTGGACTCTTCGCTTCTTAAATCGGACTTAGGACACTGGATTGTGTTTAAGTCACTTAGTTGGGTTTCTGTAAGAGCAAAGAGATCAGTACCCTAACCCATCTAGGTCCACACTAATGACAAAAGGTTGGCAAAGTTTTTATAAAAAAGCCGGACAGTAAATCTTAGGCTCTGTGCACCATGCAGCCTCCAGCAATTACTCCATAATGCCACTGTAGGGCCAGAAAACACTTACTTTTCATAATAATTGTTAATATATAATGGGATTACTGTCATATATTTGTAATAGGCTGGATTTGGCCCCTGGGCCGCAGTGTGCAGACCCTGGTTCTAGATCATAAATCCCTTTGCTCCAGCACATCTTATTTCTTTGTCTTCTCAGTAGCCGGTTGCTCTGAAGAAAGGCACCTTTAAGGAGCAGCCTTATTGGTCTTATGGTATTAAGATTACTACACCAGGCCTGTGTGTGGCAGCCCCCCCACCTCTGCCAACCTCCCCAACTTCATCTCACACCCGTTCTGCTCCTTCAAGCCTTTGCCCTGCTGTTCCCTCTGCCTTGAACCCTTCCTGCCCCTTGTCAGGTGACTCAGCCATCTTCCACACTTTAAGAGCATCTTCCGAACAGCCTCTCATGACCCGCCTGGACCAAATACCCTTCCCACAGTCCCAGCACTTTCCCCCTGGCCTCTCAGTTACCATTTTCGCCTCTGTGACTTTTTAGGTCACAGCCCACCCGACCAGACTAAGTTTCACGAGGCAGAGAGACCGTTTCTGTCCTGCTCACCGCTCTCTGTCCAGCACTTCACTCATACCTATTTCCTGAGGGTGTTGGGTTTTTTAAACATTACAGTTTTGAACAAATGAATGGGTACCTACCCGTGTGGATTCGTAGATGGCGGTCTAAATCTTTCATGCCGTGAACAGTTTTGAAATGGCAACCTAGAAGAGAGAAACAGGTTCTCTTTACATAACCTCAAAAAGGAAGCTACCGTGAATCTGAAATTCTGGAGTCACACACTGAGCTCTGATGCCCAGGAAACGCAGCACCCCGGAGAGGGCTCCTGTGCAGTGACTGTGGCTGGGACAACGCCAGGAGTCAGTGAGCAAATGGATGCAGCGAACTGAGCTCGCGCGGCCGTGCCGGGTGCCCAGATGGGGCTCAGCACGTTCGAGGTTCTTCTTTACCTGGATAGCAACAGTTGAACGTCCTCTCCCCAAGGGTGGCCGTTTGTTCCTTTGACTCTGAAGGAAGAGCAGTTACAGGGGCTTTCTGGGTGTCACTGCTGTCAGTGGAGGGACAAGGTGGCTTTGGAACCTCGTTATCTAGTTCTGCAGCTGAAATTTGAGACACAAAGTGTTACTTCATTTCTCAAATACAAGCACCATGGTACGTCTTATAATACAGCAGGTTTGGGCTCATTTCACCTACCTACCCACCCCCTCCAAAACCATTTAAAATTAAAAGCCATGTGCACTCTGGTCTTGAAGTCTTCTTCTTCTAAATACCAATTTCCAGGGAAGTGCAGGGGACAAAGGAACATGCTAACATGACAGGTACACAAACGGCAAAGATCCAGGCAGCAAAACTCGGCAACAGCGCTTCTCAAAAAACGTAGGGAAGGCTTAGTTCCTTCAATAATTTCCGATCCATCACTGGCCAATATTTGTATAAAGTAAACACTAATTACGAGAAAAGTGAAATAAGACAATAAAAGCCCAAACGTTATTTAGAGACGACAGAGAGCTGGATGCCGAGCTATTTTTAAGTGCTTATTCTCCATTTCTGAACTCATTTTGTCTCAACTCAGTGACAGGTCAGAGGCCACATGTCAAGAACCACTGCTCTGCAGAACAAAATGCCATTGTTTCAGCTTGACAGATGGAGGGAAAAATCAGACTAAAGGACATGTCTGCAACATGAAGACGTTTTTTGGATCCTGATTTAAACCTATTGGAAAAGCCATTTAAGACTGTGGGACACACGAACACTCACTGAAAGTTTGATAAGGGCTTTTAAGACGTGAAGATGAAATTAAAGTTTTTAACAGCATTCTCGTCATTTAGGGCTGGGCATTTATAAGTTCTATGTGTCTGATGGGCTTCAAAATAATCCAGCGGAATGGCTGTACAGAAGACTGGCCACCTGTACTTAGCTGAAGCTGAGCACCTGGCACGTGAAATCCATTGTCTCATTCTCTACCGTTAGTAAGGATGAATCATGTGAAACTGCCTTTTTTGGGGCCAGAATGGTCAGGTAACTCACATGGTTCAATCTAATATGTAGTTTTAAAAGTTTCTATAACAAAGACAAAATACTCCTAAAAGATTGTAAAATGATTTCTCTCCAAACAGATTTAAGGCCAGGGTAAAGAGAGGTGCTGTCAATGCCTTACGCCTTAAAAGAAAACTATATTGACCAGTTTATGAATTGTAGGCCAAGGTCAGGGACTCTCGGCTCCAGATATAGAGGTGGATTCTCTTTTCCTTGAGAGGTTTGTCCAGATAAACCTTCTTACCATGAGAAGGTGTACAACACACTGGTGAGGGCTCTTAGGCACAGGGTTTGCTTAGCTATATGCTAGCTGTTAATTACTGGCAACTTAACCTTTCTGAGCCTCAGTTTACTTGTCTGTAAAAAGGGATCACTAACTGCCTCAGAGTTAAGAGATGTACAGTGTAAATTCTCGGTACAGTGCCTGGCCTCTGTCAAGTAAATGCCATCACAGGGCTTCAGTTCAAGGACCACAGCTTTCTCATCCAAGTAGCTGTGATGCCTGAAGCCCCTTAACAGGGTCTGAACAAGTGACCTAGTCCTGTGGCTCTCAACTGGGGGTCATCTTGCAATGCCTGAGGACACCTAATTATCATGATCATGTGCACACATGTTTATGATGGGGGCATCTAGAGGGTAGAGGCCGGGGATGTTGCTAAACATCCAGTGATGCATAGGACAGCCCTGACAGCTATATCAGAATCACTTGAATTGTTGGTTAAATGTAGTTTCAGAAGCCTCAACTGGGGATGAGGGTGGTTAAGGGCAGACCCCAGGAACCTGCATTTCTAAAGCACTCCCAAGTGATATCCTCATACCACCCTCTAAGCCTTGGCTATGCAAAGGGTGGTCCCCAGAGCGCTGACATCAGCATAACCTGAGAGTTAGTTAGAAATGCAGAACCTCAGGTCCCAGACCTCCAGAACCAATCTGCACTTTAACGAGATCCCCAGGTGATTCCCATGCACATTAAAACGGGAGGAGTACACCACAACCCCAAGCCAGTGCTTCTCAAACACACGAGCATCAGAATCACCTGGAGGGCTTGTTAAGGTATGGCAGCTCGGGGTCCACCTCTGCAGCTCCTGATTCAGTAGGTCTGGAGTGGAGCTGACAGTTTTTCATTTCTAACAAGTTCCCAGCCGATGCTTTTGGTCTGGGGACCACATTTTTGAGAATTTCTGCCTTGTGAGAAGGGAAACCGGCTCAGAGGAAATGCTGCTCAAGGCTGCAGGGCTAGAAGCTTTCAGCTCATTCGAACTCACGCTTGCCAGACCTACAGTCCAGCTTATGTCCCTCAGAGGAAGACACAAAATCTTGCATTGTTTAGCAATTCACTTGTTAAAAAGAAAGTCATTAAACTTTTGAGAGTTTTCAATCCCACAGAAACCACATAAGACTGAATAGCTGGAATCTCAGTGAAAGGTTGTAAAGCACAAAGGTTTAGGAAACTGACCAGGAAGCTAGTTGGTAAGTTTCAAATTCCAATTCTATCTTTTTATTAGCTGTGTGACCCCAGATAAGTTACTCAACTTCCCTGTTCCTCAGTTTCCACGTTTGTAAAATGGAGATTACAGCCCCTATCTCACAGGTTTAGGTGAAGATTAAATTCTTCTACTTACAGACCTTACACATAAAGTAAGAGGACCTTATACAGTAGTCAGGACTGTATAAATGTTAATGGTTTTATTCACCAACGTGCACACAGATGAGCCACCAGATTCTCAGGGACAGCGAAACACATTGTGCAATGCACATTTGAAGATGGGAGACTGATGGGTTAAAGCTATCAGAAACCTGTGCCCAAGGCTATAAAGGGTCACCCATGCAGAATCCACAGAGGCATGAGGGGCCTCCAGAGGCGACTTCCTTCACCTTTAAGCATCCGGGAAAGCAAGGAAGTTCGGAAGCACAGTCTCCTGAGAAAGGTACAGCTAGGGCAGAGGCCCTTCTGGTCTGAAGGAAGGGGTGGGCCACATTGGACAGTTTAGCACAGTGGCCATTTTAACCCTTTGAGAAACTGCCTTGAGATGGTTCCTCCACAAGTTTGTTTTCCTGCCCCTCTTATTTTCCCACTGGTGGTGACTGTCTATCAACTGACCCGCTCCATTAAATTTCTTCCAAAAGCTACAGAAGTTGCAAAGCCAGTTAAGAGTGAGTTAAGAGTGGCCCAACCTTAAAAAAAAAAAAAAAAAAGGCGGGCCTCTCGCTCAGCCTTCTAACAGACCTACCACGACTGGAGGGGGCACATCAGTTGGAAGGCCTTTCTTCTCCTCCGCGGTGGCTGGTGTCGGGGTGCGCCGGCACCCCCAGTGCTGCTCTATACAAAACACCCTCCCCAGCCCTTCCAGACACAAGGGCAAGGCTCCAGGAGGTGCCCTCCAAGTGTTGTTTGCCGGAATAAAAAGTAGCCCATGGCACTCATTTTGAACAGCCTGGGTTTATTCAGGGAGGATTCAACATCCTCAGTAACTCCCCAATTCTTTTACAGGGGATCAGCAAGCGCCCTGCCCCCACCCCAGGAAGACCCTCCCGCTCCACCTACCTGTCCCCGTCCTAGGCCTTGAGCACAAAGGCAGTTATGGCATTTTGGTTATGGTAGCCAAGCTTTAGTTTTAAACACAAACCGTCAGTGTGGGAGTGGCTGCGTTAAGTAAGCTTCGCTCCTCCACTGCCTCCTTGGGAGCGTGTGGTTATCAAAGCCCACCAGACAGGCTGCGCTGCTGGAGGTAGGATCTTTCTGGCGGAAGAGACTAGATGCCTCCCCCCACCCTCTTGCTAAGCAAAAGGCAGCAGCTAACCTGGCCGGGAGGGCAGGTGGAGAGCAGAGAGGCTGTCAAGCAGAAACCTACACAGTCTTATCTGAGTGCAAGATCATCAGAAGGGGAAGCGCCTGAGAAATGCAGATTCCCCGACTCCGCCCCCACCCCTGAGATTCCAACGCATGAGGAGGGGGAGAGGAGCCTGAGGGTAGACCGAGGAATTCAGCGAATTCTCGAAGCTTCCTACCTGAAGGCTCTTCAGAAGCGGAGCTCTGAGGCCCACGGGGTAAGAAATAGTGCTCCGGGGGCTTAGAGCAGTCTAGGGACCCCCCCCCTCGCCCCAGCCTCGGGGCAGCCGGGGAGAGCCCGCGAAATCCCATCGCGGCACTGCCCTGCTCACTCCCCGACCCCACCCTGGCTCCTCTTCACTTCAAAGACCTTATTGGATCTCGGGCCCCCATCACTTCTCAGACCTCAGTCAGTCCCGCTCCAGGCTTCAGCCTGGCTGACGCCCTAGGCCTCCGCACTTGCTGTTCCCTCTGCCTGGAACGCTCTCCCCTCCGCCATCTCCAGGGCTCGCTCCCTTATAACCTGCAGATTTTTACTCGACGGTGCCTTCCTTCGAGGCGGTCCCTGGACAGTCCCCCCCTCCCCATCTAACTCCCTTCCCAACTTTATGTTTACCCCAGCGCTCACCCCTAGCACACTTCACGCTCCACCGCTTTATCTCGTGTGCCATCTAGCTCGTCCCCACTGGGCCATAAGCTCCAAGGACCGGAATTTTTTCCTCCTTGTTCATTGCTGTGTCTCTCCAGCACCCGGCCCCGGGGTCCTGGCAGAAACTCAGACATTTTCCAGATATTCCCTCTCCATCCCGCGGAAAGACGCCGGGGGCCCGGGTCTCAGAACGCCCACCTTCCAGGCGCACAGACCCAGCCCAGAGCCAAGGAGGTCGGGGACCCGGCTGCCGGCGCACCCCGAAGACAGCCTCGGAAGGTCTCAGAGCATCCTTCCAACGCGTTCGGGAAATGAACCTTCATTGAATAGCTTTTAGGGGGAGTGGCAGCAGGAACCCACGCAGGGAGCGACGTAATTTACCCGAGGAGGGTGAATTTACAAGGAGCGGGGTGTGTAATTTACAAAGGCGGGAAGTAGCCAGGTCGGAGCCCCAGAACTCGAGTTGGAAGCTGCACCCACCCTTCCACGCCCGATGGCGGGGACCTCGCACCGGCGCGGGTCTGGGGAACGTCCGAGAAACTGCCTCCAGCCCTGGGTCGGGCGTCCGCAGCGCTACTCACCCGGCTCCCCCACCACCTCCGGGGCAGCCTCGGCGAACTCCTGGCGTTCAGGCTGCGGCTCCTCGGAGCTGAAGTGCTGGGGATTGGCCTGCTTGCGCCGCGACATGGCGTGAGGATCCGGGCTCCGGCGCGTCCCTACGAGTGGCCAGCCTCACACAACCAATTCCCGGAGTTCGGAAATTACACCCCCCAACCACCCCGCCTCGGCCAGAGCGCGCATGTCCCGGCAATTCGGCTCTTCAGCGGAGCAGGGCGATTTATCAGGCGCCCTGACGGCCGATTGGACCAGAGCCAAGGCCTCAGGACTCCAGGGGAAGCGTGGTCCGCACCCGGGCAGCCCGCACCACCTGGGAGCTGGTTAGAAATGCAGACTCTCGGGCTCCACCCTAGACCCGCTGAATCAGAATCTGCATTTTAACAAGCTCCCCAGGTGATTCGCATGCACATTAAAGTTTGAGAAACCGTGTCTGCATTTTAACGAGATCCCCAGGTGATTCGTTTGCCCATTAAAATTTTAGAAGCACTGCTCTCCTCCAACTTTAATGTGCGCACGAATCACTGGGGATCTCGTTAAAATGCAGATTCTGCCTCAGTGGGTCTGGGGTGGGGCCTGAGCGTCTGTATTTCTAACGAGCTCCCAGGTGGTGCCGTCGCGGCGGCTGCTGCGCGGGCTGCGCTTTTAGATTCTGACTTAATTGGTCTGGACTGAAACTTCGGCACTGGGATATATATATTTTAAAAAGCTCTCCAGGTTATTCTGATGTGCAGCCAAGGTTGAGAAGCACGACCTCCACTCGTGGCTGCATATTCGAATTTAAAATTTAAATGAGAGTTGAGTGTCTCCAACTGCAGGGTGAACCACTGGTCCTGGAAGAGCTGGTTAAAAATGCAGATTCCGAAAGTTCTGGCTTCAGGCGGCGGGGCCCAGGAATCCGTACTGCTAAGCAGCGTCTCCCTCGCGCTCCCCACCCCCCACCCCCACCTCCACCCCAACCCGCGCCGCGGCTCCGGGATCCTGGCGCCCGGGGTCTGAGACCACACAGATGAAGCCTCGCGGCCAACAGGGGCGAGGGCCCCGCCCAGCAGGTGACTGAGGCGTGGTCCACCGGGGGTTGAGCTAATTGGCGTTCGTGCTCAGACTGGCTGGGCTCTTGATGAGACCCGAGGGGGACCCCTCCTTGCACCAGGTAAACGACAACCAACAGGGAGCAAGAAAGCCACCTACATGCCCCAGGTGTTTACTTTCTTCAAGTTGGGGAGTTACTTAAGGCGAGGCTGTGCCCCAAGCTTGCCCGAACCTGAGAATCACGTGGGGGCCTTGGTTAAAAAAAACTCAGGTTCAGCTCTGACCCCGTGGGGTGGGGCCTGGGAATCCGTATTTCTGACAGCGCCTCGGGTGAGTTTTTCGCTGTGGCTTGCTCGGGCCCTTTGGGGTTTCGCAGCGTCCTGTAATTCGCCTTCTGTGAGGTTCCCGTTGACAAACCCTAGGGGACTGCCTGCGAGATAAGCATTTTTATATTTCTCAAAAACAGAGCTATTATCCTCAAACTGCCCGTTGATTTTCAAGTTGTGAATTGATGGTAGTGATGTTTGTGTAATGAAGTTACTCGAGGTTAAATTTTTCGAGGCGAATTTTTTTTAAAGCAACTTTTATAGTTTTCTTTGGGGGGGGGTGTAGCTACACATATACGTAAAGACATTTCAACACATACATGTGTGCTTGTGTTTACCTGTGTCCTTTTGGAATGTCTCAGAAAGATACTGGGTCATCAGGGGACAGTAGTTGCCTCTCGGGAAGTTAAAAGAGGAAATGCACCCAGCCAAGAGGTTGGGCGACATCTGATACCCCTTTTTACTACTTGAGGTGTGTATCTGGGTTTGTTTTTGCCGCCTCTGTAGCTAATTTCTTCAGTTTAGGTGTACACAATGGGATTAATCAATGTTTGGTGCAAGACCCCTTTGTCATCACTGATCCACCCCTCGCCTGTATGTGGTTGCTTGTTTGTTCCTTGGTTTGCTACGACATAGTACCAGGAAGCCCACTGCCCCAAGCTAGGACCTTAACTAGAACCTGCATTTCTCATATGTCCTTCTTTATTTCTCCCCAATTTAATAGCGATCAACCTAAACCCTTCATATTTCATTCCTTTGCTGCTTCTTATAAGCAAAGTTGGGTTTTTTTTTTGTGCACTTGCATGTATTCCTAAAAAAATACGCAGTTTTATTTTTTTCAAATGAAGGTACTGGAGAGTGAACCCAGGACCTCATGCATGCTAAGCATGCATTCTACCACTGAGCTATATACCCTTTCTCCTCAACAATTTTAATTTTTAAAGAACTTCATTGAAAAGGTATGTAATCTTCCAGGAATTACTCCCCCAACCCCATTTATCATATTGCTAAGATCATCCAGATTGTCACGGTTCACATATCTTGACTGATGTGTAATATTCCATGGTGTGAAAATACCAGTGTATTCATCTACCCTCCTGTTGATGGGTACTTGGGTGGTTTCCCAGTCTTTGCTATGTGCATAGTGCAGCTATGATCTATGATCTCTGTAGCAAGTGTTAGCTTCTTAAATGAATGTATACACTGGTTGGATTATATGTGACTATGTAAGAGATAATAAAAAAGAAAAGAAGAGGAGAAATGATGCTACAGCGGAGGCACCAATTTTCACTTCCCCCAGCAAGGTCAGAGGTGCCACGGAGCCACGACCTTTCCCACACTGGGTATTATCAGCTGTCTTAACTCTTGCCAGTCAAACTGACAATACAATGATATCTCACCATGCTCTAGATTTGCATTTTCCCTGCATGTATTATTTAAAAAAAAAAAAAAACCAAAATGAAAATGATCAATGTTTTCCACAAATATAATGACAGCAGCTGATTAAAACTTGATTCCTTTTTTGAAGGCATTATGTTAATATTTTACAATACAGCCATTCGAAGTTATGGTCCTAAATTAAGTTTATTACCATGTTTGGTTTTAATGGCTTGATTTTAAGGGTCATAACTGAAAAATTGAAGGAAGAAACCCTCACAGGGTATGTAGATCTAAATGAAAGCACAGTATCTGTGTAGTCAGTCAGGAGTCTCCCTTTTTAGCCCCGCCCACCATTTATACACACTGTTCATTGTCTTTGAAATCCAGCTTGGAAATGTTCATCTTCCCTGCTACTCAACCTGGGGCTTTGGCAAATTAAACTGAAGAGGGTGCATCACTGTATTTTTAACAAGTGGATTTCAAACCCACTGAAGCTCTTTATTTGGAAGATGTTTAAACAGATGAGGAAATTCTGTTTTAAGTTTAAACACGTGGATAGAGATTTTTATAGGTGACAATTTTTCATTATTTTCAGCAAAATCACCTAACAAGGGAATCAACTAGACACACATTTCAAAGTACTCCATAGGCTGTTTCTTTTGGAAACTAGTTACTTTCACCTTCTTTATATACATATCACCTTTATCCTGATTTATTTTTTTAATTTTATTTATTATTATATTATCTTTTTGGGGGGAGAAGGTAATTAGGTTTATTTTATTTCTAGAGGCAGTACTGGGGATTGAACCCAGGACCTCGTGCATGCTAATCATGTGTTCTACCACTTGAGCTACACCCTCCCCCTTTATCCTGACTTATTTTTAATGGTTGTTAGGTTGGCCCTTTCCTTCACAGAGAAAGTTAGTAACTTCTCAACCCTTGTCATTTCGTAAAAGGAAAATGGAGAATATTTGTAATTTTGATAACATAAGTATTTTGCCAAGAGATAAAGTATTCCTCTGAGTTACACGGAAGATTCTCCTGGCCACTCTACATCTCCTTACAAAGCATTACAAAGATTCCAGAGGCAGTAGGACATAATTACTAAGCACATGGACTGGGGCTGGCCTGGGTGAGAATCCGGGCTCTGTTTCCATGTGACCTGGAGAAAGCTACCCTGTGCCCCAGTTTTCTCATCAATAAAATGGCGATGCTAAGACAGCCAGGGTGGTTGGGAGGATGAATGAATTCGTATATGTAAGTACACGGAGCAATGTCTACCACAGAGGCAATGCTCTGTGAATGTTAACAGTCACTAATAATAACAGGGTAAGAGTTGCAGTTACCTGTAATCGTAGCTAACACTCGTCTAGAATTGGTGGCTCCAATGAACTCGGCACAGATATTGTTTTATGTGGAAATAAATTGGAAGCAAACAAGCCTGGGCTGACCTTACCCAACCCTTCTGAGCTGCAGATTTCCCATGCCAGAAATACCCGTTTCTCTCTCTATATTAAACGAGTATTATAATAAGTTAATATAGTAATATAATAAAGTATTACTCATTTAATATTGGTCAAGTAATTGCTTTCTTAAGAGAAATAGATAACAATTTCATCGGCTCTCTGATTGTCCTGGGCCTCCTGCGGGTGTGTGAGCACCCTGCCTGGGTCGTGTTCTCCTAAGCCACCTCACTTCTGTCATTATCACTAAGTACTTTCCACTGTGGATACAGGGATGAATGAAGAAATATTTATCCAGATAAAAATGATTCCCAAATGGGGTGTAAAGCTGGACAGGAGCAAAGCTCATTTCTTCATCTGCCAATAATTCACTTCTTTTTTTCATCTGATGATAATCTGAGCCCAGACTATTGCCTTGCTCTGTTCCAAGCGCTGGGGCTGGAGGAATAGGCAGAGCAAGATCCAGCAGGGCAGTCAGAGAAGGAATGAATGAATGAATGAATGAATGAACGAACACACAGGTCATTTCAGATAGCGATGGGTGTGGCAATCAAGGTGAAATGGAGCGGTGTGATGAAGAATGGTACTGGGGGCAGTACCTGAGTCTGGCTGGAAGTGACCTTTGAGCTAAAACCTGAATGTAACAGGCAGCCCTGGGAAGAAGGGAGGGAGCATTCCAGGGGGAGGAAACAGTAACCGCAAAGGCTCTCGGGAGATCGGCTCTGGTGTGTTTGAAGCAAAGTAAGAAGATTCAGTGACTAGCTGGCTCCCAGAGAAGATGAATGTGGCTGCTAAGAATTTGAAAAAAGATGTCCAGGCTCACTTATGATTAAAGAAATGCAAGTTAAAAATACACTGAAGTCCTGTTTTATATCCTGACTGAATAGAAAAGATTAAACACACACACACGTTGGTAAAGGTGAGCATATGCTGTGATCCAGCCATTCCTCCCTCACTGCACGTCTCAAACTGTGCACGGGCATCACTGGGGACCTTGTTAAAATGCAGGTTTTATTTTCAGTGCTTCTCAAACTTTAATGTGCAGAAGAGTGACCTGGGGATCGTGTTAAATGCAGATTCTGGGCAACAAACCTATAAGAGGCATTTGCAGGCTCACTAATTATAAAGGAATGAGTATTAACCATAAATTCCTTTTTTCCTTTCACCTACCAGATCAGTAGAATGTAGGAATGGTGATAACACGGACTGCTCTTAAGAGTGCAGGGAGATTAGGTTTCTAACGCATTGCCAGTGGGAGTATGAATGTTTGCAGCCACTTTGGGGGGCAGTTCGGCCATCAGTCTTTCAATGTGCCCTGCCAATGACCCACCAGGGCTGATTTCCATCCTTTCTTCTCCACATGTGCACAAGGGGGCAGGTCCAAATATGTTGCAACACCATTGTTGTAGCAAAAACATTCGGGATACAACCTAAATGCCCGACAGGTTATCCCAGGGGACGTGATAGCAGCATTTGTGACGCAGTTGTTTGAGTGACTGACATCATGCCGTATACCTTTTTGTAATCTTTTAAGTTTAAAAATTTTAAATAAAATCTGGCACACATACAAGAATGTATAAAACAGCGGGGAAGGTAGAGCTCAGTGGTAGAGTGCGTGCTTAGCGTGCACGAGGTCCTTGGTTCAGTTCCTAGCCCCTCCATTTAAAACAAATAAATAAATAAACCTAATTACAGCTCCTCCAAATAAAAATAAAGGTTTAGATTATGTAAAAAAATCAAAAAAGAATATATAAAACATAAATGTGCAATTTAAGGAATAAAACACCTGGGTAACCACCACCAACGAACATTCTTAGTACTAAAGAAACCCTTCACCTGTTTCCATCCATCAGCTTCTTCATTCCACCACCTTCTTCCAGTCTCTAATTTTGTGTAATAATTACTTTAAAATAGTTTTGTCACCTAAATAACATGTTGCTTAGTGTTGCCCCTTGTTGACCTGGATGGCTAATTTTCCTTCACTTGCCTCTTAAGGCTGTGAGATTCCACCCGTCGCTGCAGGCAGCTGTAGTTCGGTCATTGTCACCCTGTGACGATACCACACCTCATCTGCACCTTCACTGCCAATGGCTGGTCTCCAATTTGGTAATTAGAGCAACGTAGCTGTAAACATTTTTGCACAGGTTTCCTGACTCGTGTGTGTGAGCTCCTCTGCGCCCAGAATCTGCATTTACCAAGATTCCCCCCTGGTGATTCCCACACATGGTAAGTTTGAGAAGTGCAGTGTGGGAGGAATAGCATACGCTTATGTTCAACTTTCCTAGGAAATGCCAAACTATATTCCAACGCGGCTATGTTAATTTCTTTGTTTGTTTTAAGGAGGAGGTAATCAGATTTATTTATTTATCTGTTTATTTAATGGAGGTACTGGGGATTGAACCCAGGACCTCATGCAGGCAAAGCACGTGCTTGATCACTGAGCTATACCCTCCCCGCCTTATATTCATTTCTATTCCCATCAGCATCTATAACTTCTTAAATTAAAATGAAAAGAAAAAAAAAAAAAACTAGCTAACAAGTCACTAGGGCACAGTCTTAGTTGAAAGTGGAAATAACCACAATACAAATCCTCAGTTATTCCTCCTCTTTCCTTTCTGCTCCTCCACTCCAGCCCCTCCCCTTCACGGATTAGAATTTGAAATGATGAGATGAAATATAGGAGGAGGGTACTGTATAAGCAACAAGGTGGATCAGGACCTTTGTTTACAGTGAAAACAACCTCCAGTTCACTGCTGGTCCACCCCCACCCCGCCAGGTTTGGAAGTTCCTGAACTGTAAAGGAATGTTATCCAAGAATAGGAATCCTAAGCTTCTAGACCCGGGGCACAGTGTGGCACACCTGGGTTGTTCAGCTGTCTTACCTGCTCTTGAGAAAAATGAGTTTCTCATCTCTTTCTGGTGACATTGAAATCACCCAGATCATCTGTCATTTCAGGATCTTTTAGTGTTTTCATATCTTACAGCACACAGTCTCCCTGACTCTGACATTTTCCAACAGGGCTTGGTCCCACAACCATTTTGTTTGTTTACCAGACATTAGTTGGGTTCCAACTGGTTGTGAGGTGCTATGCTAACCTCTAGGAATGCAACACGAAGCCTTAAGGAAGTCACAGAGTAATCAAGAGGAAAAATAAAGAGACAGGCAGTTGCCATACAGTGTGATGAAGATTCACACAGTGGTCAGACAAAGCTTCCTGCAAGAGGCAGATTCATAACCTCAGATGTATAGGAAGAGTAGGTCTTAGGCAGAAAGAAAAGTGAGGCAAAGAGGGTTCCAGGCAGAGGGAATAGCTTGTGCAAAGTCCAGCTCTGGCCAGGGTGGGCTCAACGTAACCCACTGTAGCTCCCTGACCACTCCTAGGGTATTTACACACCAAAGCAAAGAGACAGAAGGACTGCCCTCTGCGTTTGCTGAATTGGGATGATGTTAAGCTGGAGTTGCCTGTGACTGTATCTTTCCCCCATTTTCAGAAAAACCACCTGCAAGGGGGAAGAATAAAGCCAAGCAAAGGCCAGCAGTGAAGAGCGTGATCATGAAACAAGAGCATCTCCTTGCTTTAGGTCTCAGGGTCCCTGGAGCAGCCTTGACCCTGGGGTTTCTTTCTTAGATTTTGGAAATGACCTAGTGTCTGTCCAGGAAGTCTTCTTACTTCTGGTAGTTTTATGTGTTTTCTGTCACATGTAACCAAGACAGCGGTAAAAATACCTGGTCAAGCTGTAGAGAAAGGGCGGAGAGGAACTCCCCTTACCTAAAGTCAGGAGGAAGCAAAAACCCTAAGGAAGGAGCAGCCATGAGGTGTGTAAATCGCAGGGAATAGAGGGTGAGGTGCAGAACAGAGAAAAGAAGCCGAACGACCAAACAAACGTGGAATAGCTCACTTACAGCAGAGAAAATACCAAGAACTCCCAGAGCGAATAGACTTTGGTTCCCGTGTCTGATCGCCTGCAAGCCTGGGGGGCGAACTTTTATTATCTTGTACTGCAGATACCTCTGTTGTTATCACCTGAGTCTCAGAGGCACTTAAGCCCGGGTTTGAAAGGCCCTTTAAGAATCAGCTAGCTTCACATGAGTTGATATGGGATGATTTCTGAATCTTCAGCCCCGAGTGGGTGGAGCAGTTTGCTCCGCCCGTTCAAGGTGCCTGGTGTACGGAAAAAATGTCTGGTGCATAGCAGGTACTTAATAAACGTTCATGAATGAACCCTGAGTGAGAAAAGGAAGGCAAAGTACAAGACAGTATGTTGAGCAAAGACCTTTAAGAAGAAATAATGAAAAAGAAGAAACTAAAACTATACATACAAGCATATGTAAGCACGTGATTGCCTTTGGGGAAGGGAGCTGGGAATCCGGTGTGGAAAGAGTAATTCTTCATCGTATACCTCTGGGAATGTTTGAAATTTTTTTTCACTCTCTGCATGTATTACTTTTTCAATTAAAAATACTGCAATGACAGATATATATGATAAAGCAAAAAGAGTAATATGTTAATGATAGAATATTTGTGGAAAGAATGTGGGTGTTCACCAAACTTCTTCTTTCCCCCCACTTTGCTGTATGAAATGTTTTATGAAGAAAAATTGCTGGGATGGACGTTTTTACTTTAAAAAGTTCCCTATCTGATGAAATCAAAGGCCAGCCCCAAAGCACTGGTACCCACCCAGCTCTCAGAAGGAAGGAGAGTTCCCATGGTGGTGGTGGGGGGGGGCATCTTTCTGCTTAAGGGTGCTAAGGTTTGCACTGTTAGACTGGAAACATCTGAGCTGGCTTCTCTGCTAAGCGCAAGGGCTGAGTCTAAAGCCATGACTTCTACATTGATATGGCCCCCAGTTCTGCCCAGTTGGGGTCCACAGTATTGGACAGTGACAATAGATCCCCAAAGAGCTTCTCTCTTTGGGATGTAAGTGCAAGACAAGATGGGGCTTTTTTCATCATGCTTGCACTGAAAGTGATTTTAAAGCGGTATTGTAGGGAAAACATTATTTCACTCACTCAAATAAATGCTAAACACAGAATATGGCAATTCAGTAGGTGATCATAAAGTGAGTTTTTTCACTAATAGTCTCCTGCATTAGTTTTTGCTGTGTAACAAACAACCCCAAGATCTCAGTGGCTTTCGATAACAAATATTTATGGTCTTCTTTATGGGCCTGTAAGTCACTGTGGCTCTGCTGGGTTGGGTTGAGGTCAACTCCACGTGTCTGCTCATTTCCCTTTCAGTCTTTAGCTACACAGGACATGTTCTCCTCATGACAGGTCGCGTGAGAGCAAGAGGATGAGGCAAATTGTACAGCACATTTAAAACCCCTCTCCCCATTGGCCAACACAAATCACATGGCTTTGCCCAAAGTCAATGGGGCCAGGAAGCCATCCTACCCACCATGACACCAATGGATAAGTATGATTCTGCACCAGGGAGAGAGTGCCGAGTTGGAAACAAAAATCTAATCTATCACAGCAGCTGACGTTGAAAATAGGAATATAATCACACAGCAAAGAATAAACAGATTGATAAACTTGATACACTTACAGTAATAATATATTTATATCTAAACCATTAGGTCAGAACCCAAACTCTGATCAGCTCTGTGGCATGTGACATTATTTTTCTTGAAAAAACTGACCCACAGATATGAAAGTCTGATCCTTGCCTTGCTGCGTTGTGTTGCTATATTCTACCACTAGGGCAAAGCATTAGGCATTACTTGACAGCTTCTGGGCTGGGCCTCCCATCTGTTACAGTGTATTAGACGCTGACTTACACCTGCTCTCCCAGCGTAATTATCCCTAGTGCCACCTCACTCTCAAAGGTGTCCCAGTTTGATGTCCCAGTCTGGATGACGAACTATATGATCATCTTATGTACACGTATACATGTGATGCTGCTTCTCCAGAAGTAAACAACCCTCCCAGGAGCTAATATTCCACAAGGAGCACCTTTTCCTTTCTAGAAAAACGCTCCAATTATAAGTAACCTCTCTCCTTCAGACCCTCACATGTTCTAGTCCACCTTAGAATGCTCACCCCCCACTTCTCTGTTCTCTGATTTCAATGATCATTTTGACTTTCCAGGAGCAGCCTCCCCTGGGCCACCCAAATCTGGGTTATGTGGGTTCCCCGTTGTCCTGCTGTGTCCCCTGTTAGAGCATTTATGTGCTGTGACAAATGTTTATTTGCTCACCTGCCTTATTAGTGTGTGAGCTCCCAGAGGGCAAGGACCCTGCCTGCCTCATGTCAGCACTGTCATATGCCCCTTTGGCAATTAGTATTTGCTGAATGAATGCAACCGTTGCTATTGTTTTAGTAATTATTATAAATTATGGTGGAATTCAAAAAACATACAGAACAACACTGCCCCCAAGCCCACTTTCTACCTGCCCCGCTTTCCCTTGCTCACTTTCCTCTGGCCACATCAACCTCAAACACCCCAGGCAGGTTTCCGTTTTAGGGTTTTTGCATTGGCTGCTCCCTCTGCTGGGAACTCTCTCCTTCTTGATAGCCACATGGCTCCCTCCTTCCCTCATTCTGGTCTTTGTTCCAATCCTAACTCCTCAGGGAGGCCTTCCCCGACCACCCTAGGTACAACTGCAACCCCTCTCCCCATGTCAAACTCCACCCCCCACTCCCCAGCACGCATCCTGCGGAGACGCTGGACTGTGTAACGTGGATCCCGTTCTACATGTACTGTTTCCCCACACCATAAAGGCAGACTCCACAAGGACAAGGGTCACTCTCGGTTTGCTCTTGATGCCTCCCAAGTTTCCAGAACTGCAGCCAGCACATAGCAGGTGCTCAAGAAACACTGAATGAATGAATGGATGAATGAGTTCAATGACCATTTATTGAGCACTTCTGTCTGGGAGTTGGAGAGGCTAGAATCAGTCTCAGACTTCAAGATCCACAATTTTGGTAGAGGAAATGACAAGACAAGAAACAGTGGCATCAAGACAGTAAGGCAGTGGATGGATCACAGAATCCCATGTCCTCAGGGCTCCGTGGACTCTGTTACAAGTTCTACACTCGTGCGTGGAATGAATCGACCAGTCAACTAACAAAACCGCAGCAGCTGATGGTGTTCAGAACATTCGCCCTATAGTCTCCCTTTTCCTAATAACTAAGTATCGCCCAATTCCACCTTCAAGACTCAATGAAGTAACTCTCAGGGAAAGATAATACCGGAAAAATACAGCCCAAGCTAAATGACTATCATCGCTGCTTAAGAACCACAAAATCAGCATTAAAAACATAATGACCAACTAATTATTTTAAAATTTTATAGCTAGCATTTTGAAAAAAAAAAAAAACAACAACAGAGGGAGACTGGTTTAATACTCAAAAGCACTATTTTACTGACAATTTGCAAAAAATCTTGACTATCCTAAGAAACCATGTTCTAAAAATACAAATAAATGTATCTTTGTGTGTTAAAAAAAAAAAGGTAAATGTACTTTGTGTGTGGAGAGATGCATTTCCTGAGGATGAACAAGTCCCAGACCAGAGATGTTGGATTTAAAATACAGATTCTCAGGCCCCCCACCCAGATGCACTGTATCGGAATTTCCAAAGCTGTGCTGTGGCTGTAGGCATTTTAAACAAGTTTTCCAGGTGATACTTACACCAGGCTGAGTTGGGAAATATCTTTTTCTGCACAATGTGGGTCATAATAGTGCCTCCCTCTCGGGCTGTTGGGAGGATTCCATGAGATTATTAGGTAGTGCCTTATTGCCCCTGAGTCAATAAATGTTAGCTTTTTAATCACTGAAAATCATCTTTGCCATTCATTTAATACATATGAGTTACGTGCCTACCATGTGCAGGGTCCAGGGCAAGGAGTGGCAAATTCTGGCCCAATGCACCTGTTTTCGTTTGGTCCATGAGCTAAAAATGGTTTTCACATTTGTTTAAATGGTTAGACAAAAGAAAAATCATAGTTTGTGACACTTGAAATGAAGTTCAGATGTCAGTGTCCATCCATGAGGTTTGATCGGAAAACAGCTGCGCCCACTCCTTCACTATTGTCTCTGGCTACTTTCACGCTACAACAGCAGAGTGGAAGAGGCGCAGCGAAGACCACGTGGCCCACAGGGCTGACAGTGTCTCCCGCCTGCTCCTTTACAGAAGTTTGCTGAATGCTGCTCTGGGGCGAGGGCCTTCCATTGGGGTTCTTGTGTTTTGAGAATATACAAAGGTTTCTCAAGACGTGTATGGGCGTGATTAAGGAGATCAACTCTCAGGTCCTCAGCTTTAACATGTACTTTTCCCTAAAACTGGTCATCTAAGAATACACCCAGAAGGTGACTCAGGGTGCCCGTGCTGAGAAAGTAAGTGCCCCACGACTGGGAAAGAAACTCCAGATGGTTCAGTTCTTTGCTTTCAACAAAATGGACCCAATTAATTATGATTGATCCTTGTATGATTTTCTGGTATTTAACTCAGAAGGAATCACACTAATTGAGAAGCATTGCTGTAACAATACACTTTCTATTTCCGTATCCTTATTTATGCGAATGAGACTTCTCAGAGATCACATCAATATAAAAGAAAATTGGGACTCTAACTGAAACTGACCTGTATCTCATTCTAGCAGTATGTAAAACATTTTTTTTTAAGTCATAATCATCGCAGATATATAAGCTGATTAAAAACTAGGCCTACTTCATTAAGATATATACATTACCAGCACATTTTTGCTTATTTTAATTATTTATCAAAATGTATCACATATTTATGTTGTTTACAATATAACAACAACAAAAAATTGTTTCTGGTGATAATTTGATGTGAAAGAAATGTTTAAAGCTTGGAGCCCTATGGTTACAGGGAACAAAAAAACGTAAGCCCCAATTTTTATAACCATAATTTTGTTACTGAGTAGTAGGATGAAATGAAGAACAAAAAATGTTCAAGATGAGTAATGTTTCCCATTTTTCAATCCCCTCCCTCTGCTCTGGAAACCTCAGAGACCGGTTCTTTCAACCTGATTGGCTGAGGTGAGCCCTCCCAGTGTTTTTTTTTTTTCCCTGGCAACACTGCCATTTTGTTCCCACGTTGCTGGTCACTGGAGCTAGGGCATCTGAGAACTGGATCAAATCTGTATCAAATTTTCCATCTCCACGAGAACAGGACTTAAAGATTACTGAAGAGAAAACAATCCTCTGTCCAAAGGTATCATTCGTCTGCTAGGATAGAAGAAATACCAATCTATGTGCCCTTTCTGAGAAATATATGTAAGAAATTAATGGAATAAGGATAAAATCAGAGTGAAGACATGAAATAGAGGAAAAAGAGCATAAGGAACTATGGCGAAAAATGAACGTTATAATTTTTGGTTAAATCAAAATGGATGGTGGCAATTTGGGAATCATAATGTAAGAGACACACTGTAGGACACTTAATGAAAGCCTGGAAATAAACTTGCAAGCTACCTCAGCAAAACTCAGCATGCGGAGAGAGGGGGTTGTAGAAAGAGTCCAACGGCCTCCTCTTAGGAGCAGGAGACTCTTTAATGGAAGACTGGGGCCTGGTTAATACTGATATTTGATATAGCGCTAGAGGAATTAATTTAAAGATAATTGCTAAAGTTTAGAAAGAATAGAGACATACATAAGAACTTTCAAGAGCCAAGCGGAAAGTTAGAAAGGAAAAAGGAGAAAATCACAAAGCTTTATAAATAGTAACTATTAAATAAGAAATGAGTCATACGAAGTGTATGTCCCTTGATAAATGCAAACGTTTTGAATTTTCCTACAGAAGATAAAGAGAAGCTGATAAAGAAACATATTAAACAACAGAGTGGGCACAGGTAAACCAGGCAAATGTAATAATATAAAAGAAGACTTAGAAGACTTCGAATATTGCTATGAAATAAAGTGGAACTTAAGGCCAAAAGCTATTCAATGAAAAGATCAGGCATAGACTGAAGGACAAAATGTAAAATTGACAAAGAACATGTAATAGTCACATACTTATATGCATCAAACAACATACAGCAAAATATAATAAAATAAAACACCCTAGTAATACAGAGAAAGCTTGATTAAAAAAACACAACCATAGTGAAAAGTTTAAAAATACTTCTTTCAAAGTTTATCAAATAGACAAAAACTAAGAGGGGTTTAGATAATCTGAGTAACAACGTCAACGTGCTTGACTCACAGACCACCAAACACCTGCAAAACTGGTCATGTACGTGACCAGAAAGGAAACTAATAAATTACACAGAGCACATGTTTCACAGGCCGTATCTTCAGATCAAAACTCATTAATATCAGAAATCAAAACCTAAAATATAGTTTCACAAACCTTTATACGACCCTTGGATGTTATCCCCCTGACTCACCAAACCAACCAACCCTAAAACTGAAATAACAAAGTACCTAGAAATTTATGAAAGAAGGACACTTCATATAAAAATCTATAGAAATATGAATGTCATGAAAATTTCTGAAAGAACTTGAAAGAGGCAAAAAAGATGACTGGAGATCCTGTCAGATCCCAGCTCTGGGTTATCTAGTTCTGGAGAGGTTAGTGCCTTTCAGTGAGAGACCTGAGGTATTTTACAACTTTGTGTGTTATAGAAACATATAATAATGCAAAAAAACGTAAAAGAATGTAAACAGACTTTGTGGGTGGAATGCAATTGATGGTTGTCCTGCAGACAGTGACCAGTTTTGCATCTGTCTGTAAATTCACTTCAGCATTCTTGATTGCCTGTGTGAGTACTGATTCACTGAATTCTACTTTGATCCTGTTGTAACATCCTACTGATCCCCTTATCAACTGATGACTTACATAAAATTGCTAACACACGTTCCTTTGATAGTTTATGACAGTCATGAGTTTAACTTTGAAAAAATGATCTTTTAACACAGATGAAGTCATACCAGAAAATATACAACTTTAAATGCTTTCATTACTAAAGGCTGGAAATAAGTGAACTTAATACAGGAAATTAGACTAACAAATAAATGGAAAGAAAAGCAGGGGAAAGAATTAATGAAGTTAAAAAATGAGTACTGAAATTAATAAAATGGAGGAGGAGTAGAGAAATAATAAATGAAAGAAAACGCTTTACTTTTACATAAATGACAGAACAGGTAAACTCTTGGCAAACTACCTAAGGAGACAATGGAAAATCCAAAAAAAAAAAAAAAAAAAAACCACCCCAAAACCCACAAACAATAAAAAAAAAAAAAAAATAAAGAAAATGGTAATAAGAAAGTTGTTAGACCAGAAAAAAAAAATGCCAAAGATTCTAAAATAATTTTAGGAGAAAAGTTAAGTGGAATTACACGTCTACAGATTTGAAAATTTACAGCAAAATGAGTGATTTTTTCTTTTGCAAAATATAAAATACCAAAATTCATTGGGTTGAGACATAAAAGCCAAATAGACTGTTAATTACAGAAAAAATGGGAAAAAATGAAAAAGGCTATCAGCCCAGAAAATAGATACCTCTTGAAACAGGGAACTATTGCTGGTCCCTGGAAAAGAAGGAAAGAGCCTCACTTTATTTTCAGAGCAACAACCTACAACAAAAAAGCAAAGTCAGAGCGCAAAGAAGAAAACCAGTGCTCAACTGCACTTAACACACAGAGTTGTAAAAATTTCAAGTGAAATATTAGTAAATGAATGTATTAGAAGAATAATCCAACATGACCAAGAGTTTGCTTCAGGAATATGAGGGGATTCAATACCAGGCTATGTCCTACACTAATTCACGTGTCAACATATTTAAGTACAAGCCCCAAATACCTATGTCAAAAGGTATTGAAGAGATATTTGACAATAAGCAGCAATCTACCTTGATAAATCTACCTTGATAAAAACTCTTGAGTGAAAATTGAAGTGGAGTATATGAAAATGAAAATGAAGTAGAGTACTTAAGTATACAGTACCCAAAAACTGTACCCAAAAGAACAACATATATTATATTAAATTGGGAAATTCTAAAGCCATTCAAGTTAAAGTTAGAGATGCACTAGAAATTCCAGCTCTATCAACATTGCTGGGAGGTTTTGACTATTGTGATAGGACGTGAAAACAAAATAAGTAGAAGAAATGCTGCAAGGGAAGAGATAAGACAACCTAGGAATGAAGTGACTATATCATAACCATCATAAGTCATATTTATCAGAGACCAAGGGTATCTAATAAATACTGTCAATAAGGTTTTTTCCTAAGGTAGTGCAATACAGACAGAATTACCAATCATAGCTATTCTTTGTGTTTGCAACAAACAATTATTTTAACATGAAAAAAAATCCTATTTACAATTATAATAGGATTTAGAATAACAAGAAAATACAGGCTTTATTTAATAAGAATAGACTATATATAAAGGGAACTATGTAATTTTATTGAATGACGTTTATAACAGGCTTTAAATGAAAGTTTTTGGGTGGAAGATTGAACACTTTTTAAAAAGTCATTCTTTTCATAAGTTCATGTAATTATATTGATGCAATTCTAACCAAAATCCAAAAAGATTTTCTTTTTTGGGAGGAGGGGAGAGAGGTACTAGACAAAGTGAGAGTTGATTTGGAAATACGAGTATCTAAGAATTGCTAGGGAAATTTTGGAAAAGAATAGCTACAGAAAGGCTTTGCAAGTCTAAAAGATCTTAAGGCTTACCTTAATGCTAATATGATCAAATATGTGATGTTGGCAAACCAGAGAAGATATAAAGATCAGTGGGACAAAAGAAGGACTCCAGAAGTAGATTTAAGTATACTTGGGAACTTCATCTAGAGGTGAAATTAAGATTTCAGTTCCAAGGGAAATAATATTTTGCTTAACCAGTATATGGTATATGTGGGCAGCCAAACTCCTGTATCACACATATATATAAATATGAATTACGGCTGCAGTAAGGTGATAACTGAAAACAAACACTGAAAATAACAATGAAAATATTAGAGAAAAAACCCTCAAGAGAAGGGAGGACTTTCTTAGAAAACACAGGAGCCACAAATAAAGCACTAGAAGAATCTGACTACATAAAAAGATGGTTATTTTTACATGGAAGCAGCACCATAAGGAAAGTCAAAAGACAAAAGATAAGAGAGGATAAAACTCAGCACTATGTGACAGACATGGGGTTTGTACCCCAGATGCCCAGGAACCCAAGGAGAAAAATGAGTATGAGTTTAAAGTTCACAGAAAAAAAAATCAACAATTCTAGGCAAAGATGTCACGCAGATGCAAATCCCAACACCAGCTTGGGAAACGCACAAAGCAGATCACCATTTTCACGCATCACACTGACAAAACTTCAAAAGACGGACAGCACCCAGGATTGGTGATGGTTGGACCCCACACCACAGACGAGATAATCCTTCTGAAAAAGTCCTCTGAATCTATGCAAGTACAAATTACGGAAACTCGCTGAAATTGACTTTGGGAATCAAACCTGTGGAAAGGGGGAAAAAAAAAGCGCAACTGAATGGGAGGAATTATGTGGGATGTTTACTGTGGCAGTTTGTGATGGCAAACAAAAACAAACACAATGGAAATATCCATGAATAGAGAGATGGTTGAATAAAACATGGTATAGTCATACTCTGGCTTTCACTTGAAGAAAGTTAGGCAGACACATGGTACTGTTAATAAATGAAATAATAAGAGCAAGGTAGAGAGAAATGTACATAGTATGATACAATTAGTATAATAATAGGAAAAAACCTTTTCCAGTTTATCTTTTGGGTCTATGTATCTTGGTATGAACAAGGAGACCTTACTTAGGGTGGGGTGAGGATAGGCTGGAAATTTCTGGCTTAGTTTTTGTACAATTATATATATATAGTTTATTGCAAGGAACAAGTTTTACTGTTGTAGTTTGTTAAAAAAATCCAAAAATGCATGTATGTGTATGTGTATTGTATGCATACATGGAGGGCAGCATCTGGGTGGAGATAAAAAGATATAAAGAGAAATATAGCATACAAAAATAGTACGCTCAGTTCAACCCCAGTTCTGTAACTGGAGTAGAAAACACACAAGCATAGAAAAAAGCAGCTCAGAAGGAAGTCCATCAAAATGGTCACAGTTCTTACATCTGGGTAGTGAAATGATTAAGGACTCTGAAGTTTTCTTAATAACATACAGATAGGTGGTCTCTGACTTACGGTGGCTCAATTTATGGTTTTTTGACTTTACAGTGGTACAAAAGTGATACACATCCAACGGAACCATACTGTGAATTTTGGTCTCTTCCTGGGCTAGCAATCTGTGGTCTGACCCTCCCTCCTGACGGATCACGAGGGTGAAACACCGGTACAGTTACAAGCATTCTGTACCCCTACAATCCACCCGCTTTTCACTTTCAGTACAGAATTCAGCAAACTGCATGAGATACTCAATGCTGTATTATAAAACAGACTTTCTGTGAGATGATTTTGCCCAACTGTAGGCTAATGTTAAGTGTTCTGAGCATGTGTAAGGTAGGCGAGGCTAAGCTATGATGCTTTGTAGGTTAGGTGTATGAAATGCATTTTTGACTTAACGGTATTTTCAATTTACAATGGGTTTATCAGATGTAACCCGCTGGTACATCAAGGAAGATTTGTAACATGGTTTCCATATTTTCTATCTTGAATACACATTACATTTATAATCAGGAAAAAAAATCCTTTAAATGTTGAAACAAGGGGCACTTTGGAGGGGGGTGAGATGTAGAGCACAAGGTTCCTGACAATAGAAGTTTCCCAGCTAAAATTCAGTAGCTAAATAGTTTCCTAAAGAGTGGCAAGCAATAATTCTAAATTGATGAAATAACTAAAATACTAACAAAAAGAAAAGCTGAAGCTTTTCTGATTTCTTACCAAACCACAGTTAATGATGCATTATGACCATTGCTGATAGGAAAATAAAGAAATCCTGACAAAGAAGACGTGCAAATGATCAGAATTGTGTTCAAACATTAGGGATCAAAGGAAGAAAGGTGACAAAATTCAGCCTGAGCCCTGTTATATATTTCTTAAGGGAAGCTGATTTTCTATTTCCAACAGGCAACCCTCAAGGTTTCCAGCATCACCATTTTGCCTATTTTCTTAGTTTGTTATTACCAAAAGAAAAAAGGAAAACAAACAAACAAAAAACCCCAGTATCTTTATATACAAGTGAGCTTACCTGCATGAGAATTTTAATAAGTTTATGTGTAGGGAAGTAAAAGTGGTGACAACTCTGGCAAAAATGCATCTGAGCATTCTCCCAACATTTTAAATGTGCTTTTGTCACAAAGTAACCTCCCCTCCTCACCAATCCCTGCTGTCGCTCTGTGGGAGAATGTTTCATTCATTCCGTATTTATTAAGAGCCCATCATGAATTGCAGATCACGCTAGAGGCTGGAAATCAGAGATTACGGCCCTAGTTCAGGTCCTTAGATAAGTGTGAATAATTCTAGCTCACTCTCTGGCGCCACCTACTGATCACACGGTATTTCAATTCAAAACAAAAAAATTTTAATTTCCGTCACCGCAACACAGCCTATGCTTTGAAAGAAACTAGGTACTTTTCCAATCCCATTTGTCTGGTCCCTGGGACTGCACATATATTAACATCTAAAACAACAGCATCCAAGAAAACGGTCCTAAAGGTTAATAGGAACTTGCATTCTGTTTGCATCTAAACAGAAATGTTAGGTTTGTCAGCCTGAAGTTTCAAAATCAAAACAGTTGGGTCACTTTAGGTATCATGCATATTTGATTTGACTGTGAAAAAGGTAAGACTGTTTATGAGAGAGGACTAAAAACCTTTGCTTCTTTAAGTTCTCTTTAATTATATAATTCACATCCCAATAACCTAAATCACACCATTACTCTAAAGAATCATTAACATTCAGTATATTTTAACCATGTATCAATTTATTAGGAAACCATTCCTTTTTTTCTCACTTGCACTAACCTTTTTTTTTGGGAGGGGGGTCAAATATCCATGTAACATTGTGTAGAAAATGGTCCTTCATGCCAACAGATTTGTATCCATGTGTTAAAAACACTATTACCCCAAACACTGGGGGTTATTTTCAGAGGCTGGAAAGTACCATCTACTACACAAATTTAATGAGATGGAAAAACTCTTTATTAGAGTTGGGAAATCAAGCTGGAAGCAAGTAAGTATATTCACTACTCAATTCATTTAATTCCAACCCATAATTGGAATCATCTTGGTAGCGTTTAAGGTTCTACAACAGTTGCAACACGGCGATTCAGAAGTGGTCTAGAAATTACCACAGTGTTAAAAAAATTATAGTAAGCAGTATAAAATTACAATTTATTACGGAGGTGGGGTGTTTTCACAACGATCTTTAAAAACGTTGAGGGCAAACCTCTTACAGAATTCTATCTCTGACTTTTTTGGGGTCATCCTCTTCTTCCCCCTTTCTTTTGTTTTATGGGCACTAGTCTGGTATGGAATCTGCTGGACAGAGCAAAGCTGGGTGGGTGCCTCCCTGGATGATGGAGTAAGTCTGCTTGGGTAGCTCTTGCTGGGAGGTGGAGAATATGGGCGGAGCCGTGGTGGGCACGGCGATGCTCTGGCCTCCGTCGCTGACCACGGTCACCTCAGCGGTGCCCTCCTGAATCAGCGCGTTCAGGCCTTCAAAGTCAGTGCACGTGATGCCCGAACTGGTGATGAAAGTCTGGTTGCCGGAGCCTTCCTGGGGGCCGCCCGGGGCCGTGGGGATGAGAGTCTGGTGCACAGTGGCTCCGTCTGTCTGGTCGTGAGTGGTCAGCAGGACAGCCGGCTGGGGCATCGTCGCGGCCGCCTCGCTCGGACACCCCGAGGACGGAGGCGGGGCGATCAGATTGACCTGGCGTAAGATCTGCAGCCGGCTGTTCCCCTGCAGTTCCTCTGGGTTCTGGGCCACCAGCGCCGGTTGCACGATGTTCACGGCGGCGGCCGCAGCCTGGACGATGGTGTTTGCCTGGGGCACTTGGTGCCCGACGATGATTTTGACCCTGCCCTCGCTGAACTGGGGCACTTGGCTGGGCTGGAGGGGCACCTGGAGGTGCCCCACGGTGAGGGGCGCGGCGGGCTGCTTGCCGGGGTCGATCTGGAACTGCAGGACGGTCACGTCCGAGTTCTTATTCTCGCTGTACTCACTGTGCTGCCGCTTGTGGCTGCGGAGCGAGTCCTCGCGCATGAACGAGGCATCGCACCTGTCACAGTGGAAAGTCTTCTTGGCGTCCAGCCTGGCCACCTGCCGGCTGCTCTGCCGGCCCGCGTCCTTCCTCTCCAGGGCCTCGGTCCTGACCACGTCCCCGTGGAACTTCTTCACGTGCTTGCTCAGGTTGCTGGGCTGCTTGGTATCGAAGCTGCAGTAAGTGCACTTGAAGGGGCGGTCTGCGCAGTGGATGCGCTCGTGGATGCGCAGGGCGGCCTTGCTGGAGCAGGAGTAGCTGCACTCGGAGCACTTCTCCGGGTGCTCGGACTGGTGCGCGCGGCTGTGCTTGCGCAGGGCGGCCTTGCTGTCCCCCAGGAAGTCGCAGTGCGGACACTTGAAGCTGTTGCCGCTGTGCTTGATGCGGATGTGCGACTTGAGGTTCCCCTTCATGGTGCAGCGGACGTTGCAGAACTCGCACTTGAAAGGCTTCTCCCCCGAGTGCACGCGCATGTGCCTTTTCAAGTCCGAGCTGATTTTGAACTTGGCGCTACAGAGCCAGCACTGGAAGGGGGCGTCCCCTGTCAACACAAGGTGAGTTTCGATAAGAACAGGCAGGCAACAACCACAGCGGATCCCCCCGAAGCACACACCAGAAAATCGCTTTATACCAAGGCAGGCGGGCGCAGACCTTCTAACTGCAGCTCCTAGCAGCCCCTGGGAGAAAAAAAAAAGAGGGGTGGGGTGGGGGGGCTTCTCTCCTTTTCCCAAACCTAAACCACCACCACAGGCTTGGGTGCACGACCACAATGATGTCTCCCAGGAGAAAGACGGAGACTGAAAATCAAGCTATTTAATAACTGTCCCCCATAAAATAAGATCTGCGAATATACACCTAGCATATTCTGCAAAACAGTCAAGCTATTGTTCCTACAGTTAACGTGCCCACTCTGCTAGTGAACCGTTCAGTTGTATATTTTTTGCATAATCCGTTGATTTTGATTGAGTTACATGTTGTAACAGATTCAAGGGCACATTTTTCAAGTCAGTCAGCTCCCGGCTCACTCGTCAGCGTGTTCTTTTTAACAGTGATTGAAATGCCCAGCTTATACTTCATGCAGATTTTTATTAATAAAGACGTGTTTATTGCGCACAATTTATTTATCCCACATTGCCAGCTGTGTTCTTTACTTGTGAAGTTACAAAATCCAGCTGCTTGATTTCTTTCCTTTTTTTTTTTTTAAATTCATGTTTGGTGAAAGATGAACAGAAAAAGCGAAATTGCAAACATCTGAAAGGACATGATATTCCAAATTTATTTTCCTCAGTGAATGCCAAGTCCAAATCGTCTACGGCACTGATAATTCAAGCAAATTGGTGACCCCGCCTGTGGCAACAGTGTTTAAGCAAGCAAAAACAACAGCCGCTAAGATTCTTCCGTCTCTTCTGGGATGGCAGGCGCCCTGTTGAGCGCTCCACAGGAATGGTCTCATCTGATGATCCTGACCGTCCCATGAGGTGGATACTGTTATCAATATTATTCTCAACACTATTGTACAAAGGAGGAGACTGAGGTCTAGAAGGGCTACATGACTGGTTCACGGCCACCCAGGAGGACACGCCAGAGCTTGGATTCGAACCGAGGCTGATTCCAAAGCTGGTTATTCTCAGATGCTAGGTGAGCACCTGTACCTACGAGCGATGTTTGCTTTCTTAGGCCATACGCTCACAAGAGTGGGATGGTGTTCCCGGCCTTTTGGTATAAGCCCTATAATATCACAATGAGCTGTTTAATAAATGCAATTAAAGATGGCAGGGAGCAAATTAAACAAGCTTCTAGGAGATGGAGAAGCCCCAAACTAAACGATGCTTTGTATGACTCAATGCCCGAGATCATTCACACAAAACTCTAGAACAAGGAACCGTAAGCTATATAGACTGTCGGCCAAATCCAGCTACAGCCTGTTTTTGTAAATAAAGTTTTATTGTAACACAGCCACGTCCATTTCTGTATTGTTGATGGTTGCGTTCAGGCTACAACAGCAGAGGTGAGCAATCGTGACGGGCACTGAATGGCCTGCCAAGCCTCAAGTGTCTACCATCTGGCTCTTTGTTGACTTCTGCCTTAGAATGTTGTTCTTAACCTTTTTTTATGCCACGGACCCCTTTTTGGCAGTTTAGTGAAATCCATGGACCCTTTCTCAGGATAATGTTTAAATGCAGAAAGTAAACCAAAATAAAAATCAACAGGCATACAAATGCAACTAATTGTATTGAAAATTACTTTAAAAATTAAAAGAAAAAAATTGTGATATGGCAATGTGTGTGCTTTTTAATGCATTAAGTAACAAGCACCAGCGGCGGGTCGAGTGACTGCGATAATTTCTAAATAGAGGAGAGAGTAAACGATATTCTGATGTATCACTTGCTGTAAAGAGTGCTGCAACTTCTACTGGCGACAAGTTCACATGCCCTGTTATCAGATGGGACGCCTATTTTCATAATTGAAGGACACATCACATTTCAGGAAGGTTAGTGAAAATGAAGATGTAATTTTTTTCCTCGTCCAAGTTTACGAACCTCCTAAATTCTACTCATGGATCCCTGGGTGGAGGTGCCTGTGGACTCAGAGGAAGAGTCTCTGCTCCAGAATGTTCTACTAGGTCTTCCAGTTCCATCACTGCCCAGGTTGGTGATCTGTTTGTCTTTTGTTTTTCTTTTTCAAAGCAACCAGCAGAGGTCAAACGCAGAACAACCAGATGACCAAATCTTGCAGCTGAGTTGCTCTCTGACATGAAAGCAAAGGGCTTACATCTCGTCATCAGCCTCCTCCTCATCTTCTTCTGCTTCTTCCTTTTAACCACGGATTTGTGTCTTCAATGAGGCAGACTGGTCAGCAGCACTCCCACTAGACCGTAAGCTCTCCAAAGCTAATGACCATGCTCGTCCCTGCCCACCGCCTGATCCCCACAGTGTCTGGTACCTGGTGGGGACTTCATGTTGCTCAATGAGCAAGCAACTGGCATATTTAAGCTGATAGATCTTTCTTAAGTTTAAGTTGCTAGTAAGACAATGCAGTTGAACAAAGCGATGGAAGGGTAAAAACAAAATCCTATTAATTTCACAATTTGTGAAATTTTATAAGTGCCACAGATTTATAAGAGGGAAATGAACATTCCATGGAGACACGTCATAAATGGCACACACTTACATTTTTAGAGAAAACAGCCTTTCTAGATCAACTTAAAGGTGCTACTATAAATGGTAAGTTTATCCTCATAAATCAAAATGATTCTGAATCACTTCCCTAATAAATCCTTCAGTGCCTCTAACTTAGGCTGGGGAGATTTCTCAAGAAAGTCAGACGGGTATCAGTTATGCCAATGTCTTAACCTGCTATAGGAGATTAATGTCCCCAAACCTCCCCACCTCTGATCCCTCCCTGTAGCCATGGCCTCTGCCACGTATGTAATTATACATGCTCTCTTGACAGGGGCAGGATGACCTGCCATGACCCCCGAAAACAGACTCGATCGTGTCATTGGATTTCGCCGATGGTATGTTAACTAGACTTGCTACAAGCAATGGCTCGAAATGGGCTTGCGAATTGGGGTTTGCTCGCTGGCCCTGTGTCACGCACCGCCATGAGAAGGTCAAGCCTGTCCTGGCCCTCCGATCCCAGGAGGCAGATGACAGATGTGGAACAGACCTGGATTACTGCCGCCAAGTCCAGTGGCTGGCCAGCCCACAGCCCACAGATTCTCGGGTTTGTAAGTGAGCCCAGTGAAGATCATCAGTTCTGCCCAGGTGTCACCCAGCTGATCCCCAGGTGTGAACAGAGAAGGCATGTTGCTGCATCCACTGAGGATTTTGGGGGGTTTTTTGTTACACTGCATTACTGTGACAACAGGTAACTGATACAGATATTCCATCTAGAAACAGAGGGCTGCCATAACAGAAAACTAAAAGATGCAGCGTTGGCTTTGGGATTGGTGGCAGGCAGAGGCTGGAAAAGTGGCAGTGCACATTATTTAATGGCAAACATTTGGTAAAACTATCACCTGTGGTAACTGAGAAGATAGAAAATATGCCCACTGAATTTTGGACTTGAGCAAAGAAATGAATTCTAGGCAGAAGAGTGAAACTGTCTTCCAAGCCACCTATGATAAGGTACCCTAAGAAGGAGAGAAACTCAAAAAAGAACCAGCCATTTTCAAAATGGAATTTAGAGGGAATATGGGAGATCAAAGATGTGCTGGGTTAGATGAAGTTTCTCATCTCCAACCAGCAAAAGATTTTCAAAGTAAGACAAAAGCCTGGGGACAAAGATCACATCCAAGGAACCGATCTCAGAGGGAAGAACAGATGGGCAATGAGGCTCGCAAAAGTGAGGTTCTTTGTTAAAATCGCCAAAAGAATAAAGTTGGTGCCAAGGAAGTTCTTGCAGCTAGACAAGGAGTCCTAAAAGTCTCATAAGATTCAACCTACAAAAGGCTAAATGCCAAAAGTGCCTCTAGTGGGGTTTAAAGAAAAGACAAGTCTCCAAAATAATTATGGGTGTGGCTTCTGGCACACAGATACACAGGAAACTCACACAGTTTTAAAGATAGCTCCACCAGTGAAGCTGTCACCAGCTTAGACTAAAATAAAATTAAAGATCCCAACTTTCGGTAGGCAGGTAGCAGACTGAGAAAGTCTCTCAGAGGTACATTTTCCACTCCTTTTCAGAAGTGGTTTAGGAAGGTGATGAAAGGATGCTCCAGGGGACAGTCAAAACCCCGGAGACTCAGCCAAGGCCTAATGAAGAAACAGTCCCGGTCCCCAGAGTCAGGGAGCTAGAAATATTTGCCCAGAGGGGTTTCAGAAATCTGTGCACCAGTGACTACCAGCTGCCTCCTGTTCCTCCCTGTTGGAACAGCAGGATTATTATCCCAGCTCTGTCTCACCACTGCACACTGGGAGCATGCAGACAGACAACGTGCCTTTTTACTTCAAAGGGCTCTACGTCAGGAGAAGCTATACGCCTACCTGATGGAGAAGACGAGGTCTTGGTCTTTAAGCCTGAGCCTATGCTTAGGTGTGACTTGGAGGGGTCCTGGGAGGGCATGAATGTCTCTGCATGTCAGAGAGATGTGGTTGATGGTGGGGTGAGCTGAGGTTGCTTGCAAAAATGGCCTTTGTCAAGTGACCCTGTGATGACTCTCCATGTGGGCGAGCTCAGCCCCATCCCTTGACACCAGGCCCAACCATATAACTTGCTTTAGCCAATGGGACGCAAGCAGAGGCTTGAAATAAGCTTACACATTGGGGCATGCTTGTTTGTTTGCTGTGCAGAGGTCTGTCACTGTCATGAGAAGAGCCGGAATAGCTCATGGATTCCCAGTGGGAGGTGATGAGACATGTGGAGCAGAGCCAGACTGCCCCAGCCAAGGCAAGGGGACGGCGAGCTAACCCACAGCCAGCAGATCCCTGGCCAAGGTCAGCCAGTGGACACCCAGCCTTTGCCACACATATGATTAAGCCCAGCCAAGATCAATGGAAAGTCAATCCAACCCTCGTTGACCTGAAGTATGTGAGCAATAAATGCTTTTATAATACGACACTGAGGTTTTGCGGTAGTTGTTACACAGCATCACTGTATCAAAAGCTAACTGATACACTTGCTAAAAGGAAAACGTACATAATTTGTTAACTTATATACTCTGCTGAGTTTTTCTGTCAAGCTGTCTCATGCTGAACCGATCAGAATATACTTTAAAAAAACGACTGAACTGCCTAACCATACATTATACAATTTATTAAAAATGCATTGTTTGTATCTCTTTTATTTAGTGCACCTCCTCATTTAAATACTTTACTAGTGAATAAGTTATAAAGCTGCATAAAGATATACATAAAGTTATAACCTTGATGTTTTCCCCTATTTTACTGAGAAAGGCACTTCAGAGCAGACAAAAAGCAAAACTGCAAACCATGGGGTGACCAAACATCCCCGATTCCTTTACCCAGGTTGCGACTAAGTGCTTTATGGTCTTGTGACTGAAGCGATAGGAAACTGGGAGGGTAGCGCGAGGACCACACGAAGGACTAACCTGTGTGGGATCGGAGGTGGACGGTGAGCTGGCTGGAGTTGCGGCTGGCGTAGGGGCAGATCTGGCACTTGAACGGCCGCTCGTCCGAGTGTATCCGCAGGTGCTTGTTGAGGCTGCTGCTGTCGGCGGCAGCATAGTCACACGTCTTGCACTTGTAGGGCTTCACGCCTGTGTGGCACCGCATGTGGGTCTTCAGCTTGTCCTTCCGGCTGAAGCACTTGCCACAGACTTCACACTTGTGGGGTTTGTCTCCTTCACACACGCACAGATGGCATCAGGAAACAAGGTGAAAAAGGAAAAAGGCTTATTTCCCGCTGCCTTATAAAAAGAGTAAAACAGTCACCAAAGAATATTTAGACACCCCCTCCACACTAGATAGATGATTGGCAAAGAGAGAACATCTTGGGAGAGGGGGGATCTCTTCTGTTTTGCTTATTTGTATTTTCTAATTTTTCCTACATTGAATACGAATTCTTTATTATTTAAAAATAGATGGCAACTCAAATGTTTAAAGTACAGCTAAGTAAAATAAGAAACACTGTCTTGTACATCCATTGGTTCTTCTTTCTTTTTCATAAAAGACATACCCTAAAACTCAGAATCTCTAGTTTTAGGAGAACTCATGGCTGACCAGCTAAAGACGACATTTTCCAGCCTCCCTTGCAGCTAGGTGTGACTCTGAGACCAAGTCCTCATTAGTCAAAATGGTAGAGAAGGTAAATGTGTCCTTCATAAAAGGAAATTGCTTGCCTCTTACTTTTTCTCTTTCCATCTGACTTGCCAGCTGTTACCAAGACACAGGGGTCAACAGGCAGGTGAGGGCAGCACACCAGCAGACAGTGGATAACGTAACCAAATATACTCTAATGACACAGAAGGAACTTAAGTCCCTGGATGATCTCCTAGGACAGAACTGCCTACCTGCTCAGACCACTTGCTGACCTCTGGACAGTGCGACAGACATAAACCCCTACCTTGTATGAGCTGGTGTCTGGGCTTTGTAACAGCAGCTTAATGTGTCCTCACTAACACACAAGTCAACTTGCTACCCATGAACTACTGCTTACTTTTCCAATTATTTCTGTACGTGTGTGTGTATATTTTGGGGAACAAAAATATTCTTGGCCAAAGTCACCTGAAATACTTATTTTTTGAAAAGCACTGTGCCTCTGAGTGATTTTACTTAATCCTCTCAACAAGTGGGATTAGTACCCAAACTCTTATTTTCTTAGCCAATTCCAACACTGCCTCCCCACTGACTGCTTTCTGGTACTTACAATAATTTCATTTTCACATCATTAAGTTTCTACAACGTGATTTTCTTTTTTTAAATGAAGTATTTCACTGCACGGATGTACCGTGTATTACTAAACCAATTTCCTACTTGGCCATGGAAAAGAATGACATAGATACATATATGCTGATGTGGAAAGATGTCCAACATTAAATGAGAAACAGCAGATTGCAGTGATAGGTGCATAATTATTAACTTAATAAAAGATGGAAAAAGCAAATTGTGTGTGTCTGTGTGTAGGCCCGGTAGAGGTAAGCCAAAATTTAATGACACACACTGGACTATTAAGACTTGGTGACTTTTGGGCATGTGTCAGATGATGAGGTGGGTGGTAAGTCAGAATTTTCACTTTTTACCTTATATATTAAACATGTATTTTGGCCAAATCCTACACAGCCAAGAGCTAAAATCAACTGCAGCCAAAGCTGATGACAATCATCATAGAGTAAACACCTGGGATTTAAGAAAGCATCTCTAAGTGTATTAAAGATCATACTCTTATTATTAAAAATGTTCATAGTCAAATTTAAAAGTCCAGGAACAATACTTTCTCATTATTGTCAGTTGCTAAACAGCTTCTGTGGTTGCCAGCCTGTGTCTTTGCGACACTGAGTGGATGCTGGATGGTGGTGGAGCTGGATGGTTTTTGGCCAGTTCTGCTGGTAAAGAGCCCTGTTGCTCCTGGCCACGCCCTCCTCTCTGAAAGTAGCTAAGGTGAGGACACCTTGTCAACCCTCTGACTTGAAGATGCTGACGGAGATGCTGCAGTCATACAGAATCTGTCCGACAAACCCAAGCCTGGCTAACCGTGAGCAGAAGATGCTTCCTGAAGATGTGCCGCCATGGACTTCAGGTTGCTGTCCTACATTTTCATAATGCTTCCCCAGTCATCATGAATAATGATAGCACTTTACTCTGGCAATGATGAATGTGGTATGTGTGACTGATGGAGCTCCAACAGAGGGAGCCCACCAGGAGAGACTCATTGCTTGTTGCACTGAGAATGCTTACCAATACCTGAAACGTAGTAACGTCAGATTCTGATAATTAGAAGGAATCCAAATGACAGATGCTGTGAGGCTGATCAGATATGATGGAGACCCCAGTGCAACAAGGCAATCATTGGCCACGGCCAAGGACTATGGAGACCACTGCCGGATAGATCATCTTCCAAAGGCTGAGGCTAAATAGCAACACCTTGGCAATGGGTGATGCCCACGCTGAATTTCAGTGTGTCCCTCCCTGATCCACACTGGTACTCTTTGAATTTACACATGTCTGTATCATTTGAATTATGAGCATCTAATACTTTGTTTAAAATAGTCTAAAAGCTATTCCTCCTCCATGCAAAAAGTCTAGGAGACGTAAAAATAACATAATGAAGAAAACTAAAATCATCAGAAGTAATCACAGTGTTCTTTTTCCAGGCATCAATCTTTTTTCTCTCTTTAAAAAATAACTCTTTATTAAATTCCCCCTTCTGAATGCAAAAATAACACACACTCATCATATCCAATGATATAGGGTAAAGAAATGAAATATATGAAAACCTACTATTCTCCCCCCATTTTCCTCTTTTTACCAGTTACCACACACCCACACACTCTTATAGGATCAGCTCCTCAAAATGAGAAGATGTGCATTTAATTTCAATTAATTCTGGAAGAATAATTTTCAAAACAGTTGTCACCGCTCTCAGTTCCTCTCCTGTTTGCTTATAACTGTCCTAGTACTGGATTTTCTTGCTCTAAACATTTTCTGCCAAAATCATGTGTGGAAGCAGCATCTCATTTTTATTTAACTTCTATTTGTATCCCCGTGATGACCAGGAAGGTTCTGGGTCGTATCACGTGTCTGACTTGTCGGGACCCACAGCTCCTAGCTCAGAGGAGGGATCTGTGAGACTCACTTACCCGTGTGAATTTTTAAATGACGTTCCATGTCCTTCATGCCGTAGGCAGTCTTGAATTGGCAACCTTCAAAAGGCGAGGAAAGATTGTCAACCGAGGGAAACACAGTCACCTTAGAATAGAGAAACCTGGCAGAAACTTCCTTAACCAAGTGATGAGAGCGAACCCCACGGTAACAGGACCAAGAGCATCAGTGTGCCTCCTGAAACCACGCACCAAGAAGCACACAACCTCACTTCTGTGCTTCCCACCTACGTCCAATCATGAGGAAACATCAGACAAACCCAAAGGGACGAACATTTTATCAAATAACTGGCCTGTACTTTGAAAAACTGTCAAGGTCATGGAAGACAAAAGCTTAGGATTAAAGGAAGCTAAAGACATATGAAAACTAAATGCAACTTGTGATCATGAACTGGAGCCTGGATCGGGGGGAAAATGTTTTTCTTTTGATACAGAGGATATCTGTGAAACCATTGGTAAAATCTTAATAAGGTCAGCAGTTTGATAATGTTATGTGTAAATGTTAATTTCCTGATTTTGATGATTGTACTGTGGTTATATAAAAAAATTTCTCTGCTTCTGGAAAGACACATTGAGATACTTAGGGGTAAAGGGACATCATGTCTGCAACTTCGGGGGAAAAATACACGTATATATATAGAAAGAACAACAAAACAAGTGTAATATGCTAACATTTGGGAAATCCAGATGAAAGGTATACACAAATTTTTTGTACTATTTTTGCAACTTTTCCCTAAGTCTCAAAGTTTTTTATTTAAAAGTAAGGAAAGAACAATTTTTCTGGTTTCTTCCTAAGCTATTGCACAGAAAGAAAAACTCACAGTAATCTGAAATGCTCACTAGTCCCATTCAAAGTCCCACAGCTATAAAAGTCTAAATAAGAGCCCATGTGCATGGTGACCAGAGACAGTGAGAGACGGGTCATGTGTGATGATGGAAGAGCTGTGGGGTTGACGTTTACACCAGGCAGCCTGGAGCTTCCATGTCCCATTGTCAGGAGTTCACGAGTTCGAGCCCTGGACCTGTTAGATGTCACATTCTCTACGTGGGTGGGACATGATGCTGCCTTTACCTGGATAGCAACAGTTAAGCCTCTTCTGAGCAGGTGGGACCGTGGGCTTTTTGGCACGTGACTTGGCAGGGAGAGAGATGACAGTGGCTGTCTGGTTTTCATTGCTTTCTGTGGGCAGATACGTTTGATAGCCATGTTCAAAAACAAATTCTGGAGCTGAAACTAAAAGAGAGGATGATTATTAATTTTCATAGTATGAATACCAATAGCTCTTCCCTTTGCCTACCTTCCTTTGTAGAGAAATAAACATCTTAGATTTCTTTCCCAGCCTCCTTTGCTGCTTAGGAGTGATCATGTGAACCCATCCTAACCAATGAGACACTAGAGAATATGTTGGGGTGGGGTTCCAGAAAAGATTTTCTCCCTGATTTAAAAAAAAAAAGGTAGGGGCAGAAAGAGAGGCAGCCGAGGAAAGCTCATTCTTGCTGCCCTGATTGCCCTACTTTCTAACTTTGGACGTACTGGAATAAGGATGTGCATCTGGTTCTGTGGCAGCCATTCTGTAACCATAAAGAGAGAGCAAGAAAATCAGATGTTGAGCCACAGCCCTAAAAATAATTCAAAACGAGACTTATTAAACAAATAAGAAATGTTCCTATCATTTACACCAGGGAGGTTTTCTGTTCACTTCAGCCAAAAGCATTAGGCACTTTCATAAGCTTTATCACAAAATCCTAACAGACACTGGAAAGGAGCTGACTGAAGGAATTTCAGGCAAAACTACAAATACACTCTAAACACAAGTACTCATTTAATAAAAAAATTCTTGTCCTCTCACTGAAAGTTTGAGGAAAAAAGAATGAAAAGGAGATCAAACATGTTTATCACCTTTGTCTTTAACTTTGTCATTATAACAGGTGAAATACGCAGTCTCACATTTCTTTTTTTTTCCTACTTATAAAATAGTTTTTTTACTATTTTGTTAATTAAACTTACGGTCTGGGGCTTGGGAATATGTATTTTCTTTCTTCCTTTATTACATGTAATCGTCACATGGAGACTTGGGTTCAAATAGAAGTAAATGTAACCATGGGGACTGTTCATTGGGTGAACTTGTCCGGCCGAGACACCCTAATGATGACTTTGAGAGCCACTGTCACATTCTGTTTCCCAAACGTCAGTCACTGAGGTACCACCTTCGCCATTTCTGCCACTGTATTCACAGAGCATACTTACCTAAATCACCACGTGCCTGGCGTCCCTCTCTATTCTGGCTTTGCCTGAAGCGGTAAAACTCATTCCACAGGTGCTAGTCATATTTTCTCTTAAAACAAACTTCATCTTTCTTTGAATCTAAGATGTTATAGACTGCTAGATGCAGCATTATTTTACATACAGCAACTTTTAAAAAGCCACCGCTTTGACACATTATAATAAAATGCTTTCATACTCTTTGGGTATTTTATGCACATACTGATATTCCTTAGAAATGTTGTATTGATTGAATGAATTCTTTTAGACTCCACTGAACATTGACAGGAAATCCAACTTCCTGACCTGTACCTCTTGGGTACCTCTGGCAATGACATCACTCCAGTGTGCGTCAATGAACACCTGGGTTCTATCAGCATTTGGTATTTGAGCAAACTCATGGTTTCCATTTTTCTCAATTGAAACATGAAGGGGGAAGTTAAGTAGCTTCTGTTTAAAGCTGGCCAAAAGATTCTGACAAGTTCCATCTTCACGCCACATCTCTCCAATGCATTAATCAACCACACCTGCCCCTTGTTGAGATGTTTATTGCTCCTGCTTCCTCTGCTCTGCTTGGCTCTTAAAGAGTGGTCCCCAGCCAGCAGCACTAGAGCTTGCCACGGAGGCAGAGTCTCGGGCCCCACCCCAGCTACTGTATCAGAAACTCTTGCGTGGACCCAGCAATCTGTTCTAACAGGCTGCCCACATGATCCTGACACACACTCAAGTCTGAGAACGAATGGTGTAGATGAGGCTTTTCCGCGCATCTCAGCAGCACATCTTAACCCAGCTTTGTCTAGTTGAGGGGCTCTGTCTTTCTCCATTGTTGCTTTACAAGAACTGCAGTTGTTCCTCCAACAACAAACATTTGTTTCATTAACATCAAATTGATCCCCTGCTACTGTTACCAGGTATTTCTGGGCATCCAGTTACTTTTCATCTTCAGCCTGAATCATCCTGCAGTATCTCAAAACGTGTTTCAAACAGCAATTAAACTCAATACACACAGTTCTAAAAAAAATGCACAGCTCTACCGAAGTGACAAAGTGACCAGCGACGATCAAGTCTTCACAAGTGCTCAAAGACAATTTTTTTTATGACTGCCTGTTGGCTGACAGTGTGCTCTCATTGCTTCAAAGGTGCACCACCATTTCAGATACGATACAATATATCTTTGAATTGATGAGTCCAGGTTCATTCGCTGCCTATGTGTGGGACCTCAGGCCAGTTATGCAACTTCTCTGAGCCTCAGTTTCCTTGCCTGTGAGTGGGGATAATCCTGGTGTCCCCTTCATAAGGGTGCTGAAAAGTTTACTGAGAGAATCAGTAGCCACAGCTAAGTCTTAATAAACGTCAGCCGCTACAGAGGACCAGAACTGGGCACCAAACTCTCAACAGGAATGGTCAGGATCTAGCGGGGGCCAACTGCCTCTGCTTGCCTGGGACTGAGGGGTCACTCAGGACACAGGACTTTCCATGCTACAACTAGGATGGCTGGTCACACTATCACGACTTCCCAACTTCCTGCTCTACCACTTTTTGAACAAAAAGAAGGCTGGAAGGCGCTGGGGTGGGGAGGGGTTGTGAGAGTGGCCAGATCCCCCCCCGACGGTTCCACTGTGGAGTCCTCATAACCCTCCTGGCAGGTAGGTGAATGCTCCTGAGCCCAGGACTTCCTGCCCGCCTCCCCGGGAGATGGGTGGGGCTCTGTCTCCTAACTGTCCACCTGCCCCTCCACCTTAAACCTTAGCATCCTTTTCGTGCGGAGTGACGGTAGAGGGGAAACATGGAAGTATTCCAGATATGAACCTCTGCTCAGACACACATTTCTGCCCTTCTGTAGGTTGCCTTCACATTCTGTTGGTTGCTTCCTTAGATGCACAGAAGTGTGATGTGGTCCCATTTGTCTATTTTTTCCTGTGCTTCTGGCGACTCCGGGAGGTGGCAGAAGCACAGGGAGTCAGGCACCCAACTGCAGGAATCATCTGGGGGTGGGGCTAATCACACACAGTGTGTCACCCCAAGTAGATGGCTCCTAGACCGGAAGGGGTCTGCTCAAGAGCTTGGGCTATTAAGTCTTATCTCCTGAGCCTCAGTTTCCTCACCTGGAGAATGGGGACAATTTCCATTCCTGTCTCCTAGGGCTGTTGTCAGGATTAAGGATCAGGCATGGGAAACATGCTGTCACTGTCCATCGGTTGATTCGGCACCTACCATGTGCCAGGCACTGTTCTAGGTAATAGAAACATCAGGGAGCCAAAGGGACAAAAGTCCCTGCCTTCATGGAGCTGACCCTCAAGTTGGCAGTGGTGCAGGCAATAAATAATTTAAATCTCTATAGCCAAACGCTATGGAGGGAGATAAAGCAGGGAAAGGGTGCAGGGCTGCTGGGGCATGCAAGTGCAAGCAGGGTGATCTGCAAAGCGGTCAGTGAGAAGATGACATTTCAGTCTGGAACGTGGAAGCACATAACTCTGAACAGGTGTCGGGAATTCCACAGCCAACAAAGGGCACTGGGGCATCTAGTACCCCAGTGGTGAGGCCCTCTGGCTGGCTTTATCCAGGTCACTTCCTCCCATCCCTCCCCCACACTCGGCCCCTTTCCAGGACCCCCTGTAAACAGCAGGACCTGCAGATACCTTCAGGGGCTTTGATCTCAGGGGCCACCTCAGTCCTTTCCAGTGTTAGCGTGATTTGATGTTGAAGTCGCTGTTAATTTCAAGGTGTATGTGTGTGTGTCTGTGTGTCTGTGTGGCCTCAGTCCTTTCCAGTGTTACCGTGTGATTTGATGTTGAAGATGTTAATTTCAAGGGTGTGTGTGTGTGTGTGTGTGTGTGTGGTCAGACAGACCCGGGACCCACATCTGTCTATGGGGCCTGGACCAAGTCCCTCGTCTGCGGTTCAGTTCTTTCACCAGGAAAATGGGGATGGACGTTAGCCGAGACCTCAGCACTTAGACCTCATTGTTCCAGTCACACTACGCACAGGCTAAGACACACCAAGCTGGGCACACCACCACGCTGGAAAGTTATCAGAGCACAGAGCTGTCGTATCATACTAGGAGAGATGGAGTCACTTGTCTGCCTTCAGATTTGGCAGAAACGGTGGCAGTGGCCTTGGGGGATCTGCATGCCCAGCAGAAGCGAAGGCAGCACGCACAACCCCACGCACCCAGGTCTGCTGAGGGGGGAGGTGCGCAGAGCAGAGGCGTGACTTGTTCCCAGGGCAGAATGTTCTGAAGCCCCTCTTTTCACTGAGAGTGTAGCAAGGGACACCACTTTCTGGGCACATGGGGTGGGGTGGGGGTCTCATTTCTAACTTTCTGCGTGGGCTCAGGGCCTCATCTCCTCCTTGGGCGTGGCTGTTACAATCTAGTCCAGACTTAGTGAGATCAGCCCCCAGTCCTCTGACTCCCAGCAGCGCACAGCCTCACCCCTGCTTTCCCCTGGGTTTCTGCCCGCAGGGCCCTCCCCGGCTCTCCGTGCGCCCGGGGGGTGCATCTGAGATGCGTTTGTTATGTGCAGTCCCAGCCGCAGTGGGGGCGCTTTGGGCGTTTAGTTATTCATGATGTTGCTTAAAAAGCAAGACTGTCCCATGAATTTCATAGGGAACCAAAATCTTTCTCCCTGAGGTTAGGACCCATTGGTGTCTTAGACCCCTTGAGCTTGCATGGGCAAACTGTAGCTCCTTTCCCAAAACTGCTCTTCAAGTAGCTTTCACATCTCCCAATCCACTTTGTTTCTCCCTTCTCTTCTTCAATTAAAAACCTCGATTTTTTTTTATCCTTTTCACTTCTTCCACGCAGTTTTTAAATTAAAAATGTATTATTTTTGCAAAACCAAAGTAAACACCAATTGCAGAAAATCTAGCAAGTATAGAAAAAAAAAACCCCACCCAATGCTGTCCTCACAGGACAATATACCCCCTTGCATGACATCCTCATTAAATGCTGTACTTTTTCTCCACAGCGCTCAGTCTCTACTGTGATTAAATGGTTCTTTGGGAAAGTAATGACCGTCCTCTCCTCCATTTGGTTGGATGAGCAGGTGAGGACAACACCTGTTTCTCTCCATCACTGTCTCCCAGCATCTCACACACAAAACCTGGCAAAGCGCAGGGGCTCAAAGAAAACTGGTTGAATTAATGATGAGCTAAATGCTAATGCATTCTTTTTATATATATTTTTAAAGTATAAAACTGGGATCATGGCTTAAGTCATTTTGTATTCTTTTCTTTTTTTTCTATTAAACAATTACACAGTTTTACTAAACAATTCTGCCATGTGAAAGCCTTTTTGCCATGTTATTATTCACCCAGAACATAATTTAAGACTATATAATATACCACTATTTTGGCTGTCATAGTTAAATCAGCCGTTCCCCTTTTGTGGACACTGAGTTGGTTTCTAGGTGTTTGCCTCTATAAATAACACCTATCCAAAAATGTAACTTAGCTCTGGTTTCTCTGGATACCTTCCTATAAGCTGAAAAACTGGGTCAACATGGATTGGTCACTTTATTGCTTGGTGATTCATAGTTATATGATCCTTCCAGAAAATCTAAATCAATGTACATTCTCCCCTTCACCTTGGCTACCACACAGACTATTTGACAGGACAAAATGAGGTCATTTTCGTTTAATTCTTTCATAACTGGTGAAGATGAACCCCTTTTTGCCATATTTTATCTACTTGCATACCTGCTTCGTGAACTGCCTGTTCAAGCTATTAGTTTTTTTTTTTTTTTGAGTTTTTACTTTTTTCTCATTCACCTGTAAATGGCCTTTATAAATTAAGGATATTCTTTCATTGTCATATATTCGTATCTACTGCTGGTTTCTTCCTGTTCCTTCCAATATTGTCCACGCCTGTGAGTCACATGTAGGGGTCTTGATTCAAATGTAAACTCAGGATTCGCCTCCTGAGAGAAAAGCCACCTCTCTAAGGAAAAATCGTCTCAGGCTTTTCCCGCGTGTGGAACACACCTTCCCAGGCACATCAGCCCAACTGTCCGCTGTCCCGCGGGAGGAGCCTGCTGCCCCGTTGGAATTCCTGACCCCGCCCCTTCTCTCTGCTGCAGTTGATTGGTCCAGGGCAGACACCTGCACAGAAGCTGGGCCAGTCAGACCCGCTTACCCTGGAACTAGGAACTGGGGCTAAGCCCTTGTAGTTTTGCGCGGACTTTCTTTCTGAGAAACAAGCACCTATGTGCCAGACATACTGCCACCGATAGATTTCCATCCTTTCTTGCCTTCCTCCTGGTCCAGTGGTTCTCAAAATCGATCATGTACCAGAGATTCTGATGCAGAGATCTGGGTATAGTCTGGGTATATTTATAGCTGTATTTTTTTTTAAAAAAAACAAGTTTTCCAGGTAATTTTTTTTGCATACCAGCATTGAGAATGCCTGCTCTAGACTATTCTAACAGGGCAGTGGCAAGAGTGTGGCTCTCCAGAGGGGCCTTGGGATTGGATTCCACTGCCAAGACCCTCTTCCTTGTCCCTTGCTGCCTCCAAGACAGGGGAACTGGGCACAGGAACTGGGCATGTTACCCATCTTGGCTGATGGGATCTGGAGATTCTGGGGAAGCATTTCCTCTCTGATAAAGGGAAGCTTCCTCTTTCCCCATCCCTGGGCAGGGCTGAGAAGACTTGAGGTTAAAGCAGTAGCCATGAGGACAATCGCCGAGGACAGCGAGAAGATGAAAAGACCTGGGTCTACCCTGCCCGTTCTCATCCTGAGAGAAGCAACATCTCACAGTCCAGCCCGCTTGTAGTTTAGTGTTGCTAAGAGCAACTGAAAGCATCTGAACTGACCCAAGCCGTCAATCACTGGCTGGTCCTGATTCCCAGGACCCTGCTCAGACCCACCCAGATGGTATCCTCAGGGGAGGGCACCGGGCCTCTGCGTTTTTCACCAAAGCTCCAGGTGGTTCTTTTGAGAAACACCACAACGAGGACTTTACTAAGGGGTGATGTGGTGTGGCCAAGTTACAGACGCTGCAGCCAGGCAGCCTGGCTCTGAGGCCCACCCAGTCCTGCCACTTCACGGCGCTGTCACCTTGGTCAAGTTATTCAACGCCTTTGTGATTTAGCTCATTCTTAGTAAAATGGGGACAATAATTCTGAATACCTAATTTATGTTTTAAAATTTTAATTAAATATAAAATTTATCATTTTTTTTGAAGTATAGCCGGTTTACACTGTTGTGCTAATTTCTGGTGAACAGCATAGTGATTCAGTTATACATATGTACATATATATATATTCCATCTCATATTCTTTTTTTAAATTGTAAATTTAAATTCACAACAATTTAAGTAGTGAAAAACTACTTCACATAGAGGACTTAGAAACGTGCGTGGCACATAATAAACACTTCCTACCAATTAGTTGCTATTCTTCTTATTATTGCCAGATCCTCCTGGCAAATTAGTACATAGTCTGTCTTACTAAATTACTCACACACTCAACAACCTTCAATGGCTCCCCAGCTCCTTCAGAACAAAGGCCAGAGCTAAAGCATGGCTTCCTACATTCTCCCTGTGTCACTGAGCTTCCCTACCTGCAGATCAAGTAGGCAGTGCCCCCTTCCCACCATCTTCCTCCCAAATGCCAGGGAGTTTTTCCAGGCCTCTCATACATTCGTTCTCACTCATAACTTTTCCCTCCAGGCTTTCCCCGTAGGGACCAATCTACTCTATTGACTTTTTGCACAAGGCTGTTCTTGTCACAGATGGCTGGGCTTGTATGTGTTACAGCTAAATTCTCCTCCCCTCCGCGTGCGGGCTTGGGGTTTCCTCTCCGGTCCGTTATCTCAGCTCTAGCATGTGGCACAGAACAGTCCCAGAGCTGCCCTCCCCCGGCCCTTACGGCAGGGCAGATGCCAGGCCAGGAACTTCGGGCACCTTAACAAATGTAATCCTTACAGCCGTCCTTTCCTGGGCTCATTCAGTAACTGACTTGCTGAGGGCCCCGGATGTGCCAGGCCTGGTGCTGGAGGGCAGGAATGTAAGACTGATTAGCTCCTGCATGGGGGAGATTCACAGTCTAGTGAACTAGAAATTAAGCCACTACTTTGGAGATCACAGGCTCAACTTTTTTTTTTTAAAAAGGTTTTCAAGATCATTTAGGTGGGCGAGGTCTTCCTTCTCCTGATGACTCTGGCCAAAGACCACCAGAGACACGCCTGCCGTTGAGGGAAAACTCCCACCACAGGAGCCGTGGAGGGTCTCTGGAAGAAGGTGCTAGAAAGGGCTTCATGTATTATAGGTTTGGGGTTCATGTTAGATGGTTCTGGAGGGAGGGTTCAAGGCCACAGTGGAGGCTGTCAGGAAGCACGGACAAGCGGAGGATTTGTATCTTAGTGAATGTTACCGGGCAGCAGAGGCTAGAGCCGCACCAGCTAAAGCAGCAGCGTCCCTCGGGTTAGCGGGGGAGGAGGGCATGCCTGGTATTCTGTGGCTCAGAGATGATAACGGAGGGGCTTTGTTTGTGTCCTGCTCCCCATGGTCAGAGCGTGGCCCTGTCTCCCGCTGAAGTTCTGTGAAACCCTGATATTCCACAGGGGAACAGCATGGCCTGCCTGGGAGAGCCAGCCAGCCCCCAGCACCACTGGGGCCCAGCTGACGATGCTTCCTGCCTGTTGGAGGGTGCTTTCCTCTCCCTCTGCCGGTGGTCCACAGGCCCGCCCACTCTCCATCACAGCAGATCTGTTGCTGCCTTCGCTGCCACCGCTTGAATCCCGGGAGCATCTGAATTCACTTCTCTGGCTAACTAAAGACTGCTTGATACCAAATAACAAGTTAACTGCAACTGTGATAAGTGCTCGGTGGGGAAGCAGTGAAAAATCTAACCTTGGTGGGGGTGGGAGACAGGGAGAAATCATGGCCAGCTTCTAGGTGGAGGTGAGATTTAATCTGGGACCTAAGAGTAGAAATCAACCAGAAGAGGTGGGAAAGATCATTCTGGGTCCAGGGATAATTCAACTAACATCGGCTGTCGGCCTGCCATGAGCCAAGCCCTTTGCAAAAATTTCTGTGTGCTGTTTAATTTTCACCGTCCCCTGATTCGGTAAGCAATGAGAGCTAACCCTGATGGCTCTAAGTGTCTTCTGTGCAGAAGCCCACTGAAGCCTGGCTAGGACCCTGTGAGGTCGGTACCGCCATCACCCCCACCCATTTCTCAGTTGGGGAAACCGAGATACTGAGACCCTAAGTCACGTGCCCAAGGTTACCTGGTTAGCAAGTGCTGCAGCCGGGATTCGAACCCAGGCAGGCTGGCTCAGGACCCCGGACTTGTCACTACCAAACTAAGTGGCCTTTCTATTTATTTTTGCCCCCACTTTAAAAATGGGACACCAAGAGCTCTTTAACTTGCACTGGTCACATAGCTCCTAAGGCCCTACGCAGCCAAGACTCACACTCAGGGGCCTGATTCCAAAGCCCGTGATTTTAAGTCATAAACTTAGAAAATGCATGTAGGATGTGCTAATTCTTTTCACCAGTATCAGCAGCTAATCCCACTGCTTCTACAGGAAAGTTTTTAAATGCCAAACAACAGGCAGCTTATGAAGCTAGCAAGCAGAGAATAAATTTTACTTTATATACTGGGTCGAAATTTTACTTTACATACATACGAGCTGAGCAAGGAAAAGGGTTGGTTATATCAAGTGCCGAAGAGGGACCAACACCCCTGGATCATGTCTGGGTGGGATCTGCCAGGGTCGGGGGTCGAACTGTGGCCTTGGGCAGAGAGTGACTCTCCAACTGAGTTGAGACACGCAATCTCCCAGGAGTTTTTTTAGTTTGTTTGCTTTTTAAAAGCCTCTTATTCATCTTTTATTTTTATTTTGGGAGGAGGGAGGTAGTTAATTTGACTTATGTATTTTTCAGAGGAGGTACCAGGGATTGAACCCAGGACCTCGTGCATGCTAAGCATGTGCTCTACCACTGAGCTACACCCTCTCCTCTCTGGGAGTTTGTTAAAAATGCAGATGCCTCAACCCAAGCCTCAGTGACTCAGATTCAGAGATACAGCCCAGGTACCAGTGTCTTTAACAAGCTCCCTGGGGACTGTGGTCCACAGGCAGGTCTGGGGACTGCTTCTAGTGGGACATGGAAGCCCAAAGTTCGGGGGAGTCAGCCCCAGTAAACCAAAATAAATGGTGTAAAAGAAGGGAAAAAGCAAGAGTCCGCTTGTTTTGTGGCAAAGACACAGGAGAAATCAGGAGCAGCTGAGTCAGGCCGAGACAGGGCATCCCACACATCGCACCATGCACCCACCACCTGCTCATTCATCTCTCCATTAATAAAACAGCTGTTTATTGAGCCCAAGTGACTCTGTCCCAGGTCCTCTATGTGGCTTATTGCAGAGTCCTCACAATAACCCAATCATATCAGGCACCTAATTCTATCACCTAATAGTATTACGTACCATTATAACCCCCTTTCACGGGTGAGGAATATGAAGCAGAGAGAGTAAGCGACTTGCCCGCAGTCTAGGTTGGCAGACTGGGATAAAGGCTTGGAGCTCCTATCAACCCAGTGCAGTGGGTGCCACTGGGAGCTGTGTACAAGAGGACTCCAGGCCTGGCCTGACCGTACAGGGCGGTCGACAGCACTGGGGCATGGCCCACAGTAGACATGCTAAGAGAAGGGTGACCGTCTGAGTAGAGAATTAGGGCAGAAGGAGCAGTTATTTGGTGTGGGGTCAGCTTTACTGATGGACGTGAGATTTGGGCAATTGAGTGTTCATGCCCCTAAAGAATAAGTAAGTGCCTAGAATATGGTGCTGGGATCCATGGTGAACAGGAGGGGGGAAGCCCTGACCTCATGGTGCTTATGGGTCAGTGACGGGACAGACCTTAAGTTTGTTCTGCAAACAACCATTTAATTACGGGACCTGTCCTGGTCTGGGAGAACAGTGTGCACGCGGTGGGTGTTGTCAGAGGGGCCCTTTGAGGAAATGCGTTTAAGCCCAGCTCTGATGCGTGCATAAGAATTGTCAGTCCCAGGCAGAGGGAACAACACATACAAAGGCTCTGAGGCATAAGGAAACGTGGCTCATTTGGAAGACAGAAAGGAGATCGCAGCTATGGTAATTCAGAGGGTAAGGGAGTGTCCTGAGAGGAAGCCAGATTCTCTCTGTGTAGACTGTCCTGAACCTTAAAGTTCTGAGGTTGACTTGGCATCAGCCAGGTAAAGGCAGGAAAGGTATTTCAGGCAGAGGGAACAGCATAAGCGAAGGCTCAGAACCCAGAAAGATGCAAAGGCCATAGACAAAGTGTGGCCCTTGAACCCTCCTCACAGGGCCCTCGTGTCACAGGCTTCACACCCGGTGTGTGGCGTTACTGGGAGTTTGTTTCCGAGGACAGGGAACCGAACACGAAGTCTTCAGGCAGAAGACCACTAGGGTAAGGGCCAAAGTGCTGAAGTCCCAGGACTGTCTTGAACCTGTGGTGGGACCCTGGCCATGTCTCATGCCCACCTGCAGCTTTACTTTGTCCAGCTGTCAAATGAGAAGGTTATACCAGGACCAACTCTAAGGCAGTATTCAGTTTTAACATTTTCTTGGTGACTTTCTCTAAGATGAGAATTAAGATAATCGCAAGAGAAAGTGGGAAGATGTCAACGTAATCTTACTGCAGTTTCTGAGGTGATCAATTATATTTCAATGCTTAAAAAATTCAGCAGAAACATGTTGGATGCATTAAAGAAACCGCAAAACCTTGCTTATTTTGCCAAAAAATTCGCATACCACATCAATATACGACTGACAAGGTGAAAGCTGGTACCCCCACTTCAGATGTCCTCTGCTCCGCAGCCCCAGATTAACTACTTGGTAAACACTGAGAACAGGCTAGAAGTTGCTGGTGGGCTCAGTCAGGCTCACAGATGTGTTTTGCTTGGTCAACAAAGTTTTAAAACTTGGGGAATTTTACATTTTTCAGTTTCTCAGACAAACCCAAATTTCTAACCAACTGGATCTGAAAAGTAGCTTTCTCCACTTTACCACAGTCCCCACCATTCCCTGATACCTTGTGCACAGCTTACTTCTCTCATTAACATTGCCTGCTTCATTCCCGTTCTAGAAGCTTTCTGTGAATATAATACCATGTGTGTACACGTATGTGTGTTTTTTCACACTCACCTTGAGAATCTATGTCTGTACACAGATCTAGTGCCCCTTTTCAAAGCTAAGTCATATTCCTTTGTCTGAATGTATTCATTTAATAAATTGTTAGATTACCATTCATTATTCATCTCTGGTATTTATTCATCTAATTTCCTCCTGACATATACATACAAAGGTTCCATTGTCTTTATAGTATATACTGTAAGCAAATGAACTTGCACACTTGTTCATCAGGTTTTATAGGATAAATACCTAGAAGTGGACTTGCTGGGTATATGTGTTTCTGTACATTTTAAAATTTGAAAAGATTTTAAATGTAAGATTTAAAGTTTGAAAGATACCACAAAATTGCCCAGGTTACATGAATTTACATCTCCAGAAAGGAAAGGAAAGTGGTACCTTGGCCCTAAGCCTTCTTTTGATTTGCATTTCTTTAATTACCAAGGCAATGACATATCCTTTTATGGTTAGCAGCTCTTGAATATCATCTGCTGCCCTTGGCTGACTTTTCCACTTGGTTCTTTTATTGGTTTTTAGGAGTTCTTTATATATGAGGGACAAGTCATGTATGTGCTGCAATTTTTTCCCCCTAGTTATTTGTCTTTAGATTTTTTTATACACTGTTTTAACTTTGGAAAAATAGTAACTTTATTTGCAGCCACATAACATAATTCTTTTTCTTTTGGGGGAAGGATCCCACAACTTGTCTTCCTTGATGGGCACAGTTTTAATAAACGTATTTTTTAAATTAAAAATCAGCTAGGGAATACATTCTCCATTTCCCCACGGGATCCAGCAGTGTCTTTACTATCTCATAAATGGGTTACTTTCTGTTTTTAAAGTTATCTGCCTGGTCCCTTAAGGCAGATCATATAGGTGTAAGTAGGAGGGGAGTGTGTGTACATGTGTGTTTCTGTATGTGTATAATTTTTACTCTAGAACTTTTACAGTTTCATTGTGTAGATTTAAATTTTGGATCCATCTGAACCTTATTTTGGACACAACCGAGAACTAGGATGTACTTTTCTGTTTTCCTGTTGGTAGCACAGGGGAGGGGAGGCATCAATGTGTGTTTATAGATTTAACAATTTTTTAAAAATCACTGTTTTGTCCCTTTACACAAATAACGCAAATTCAGGAATCACATACATATTCCCATCACCCAAAATACTTTTCCCTTTTTATCATTTCTTGCAAGTATTTTTTTCTTAGTATATAGGTTTTTGTTTTAGAAACTTGATTTTTGTCTGTTTTTGTTTATCACATGACAACAATTTATAACTGCTACCACTTAATGCTTTAACCCAGCAGCTCCCAAACCTGGCTGGGCAGCTGGCTTCCCAGCGGAGCTTGTTAAAAATAATGAATTTCAGCAACCCTCAGTGGTGGGCCCTGGGTATCTGTATTTTTAAGAAGCTCTGCAGAGGCGTTTGGGACACAGGTTAACTCTAAGTGACTTCCTCTCACCCCCCAGCCATACCTGTGATCGTCTGGGTCTCCGAGGTGATGGTTCGTGTGGTGGTCTGCGTCTGGGTGGCAGGCACCGTTTCCTCTGATACAAACTGGACGGTGCTAGGCACTGCCCCGGCCGTGCTGGTCAGCTGGCAGCCACTTTGCTTGTGAGCGACAAAGGTGTCCAGGTTGTTAAACTGCTGCTTGCAGATGCCACAGATGTGGATGTCGGGAGTCAGCTCAACCAGCACTGTTGTGCCACCTGGAACTCCATGGGACAAAGGGAAAGTCACGGATGAATTCCAAATAGCCTGAAATTACTACACAAACCAGATTCATGGTAGGAAAAAGGACATGGTGGCAGGCATGACTAGTTACTGGCCCAATATCCATTCGACTCCCCTCTTCTTCCTTGCAAACAGGATCCCAGTTCTGACCCAGCAGCAATGTACCCAGACCCAAGTGGTGCTCCTGATTATTGCCCACAGGGGCACTAGTGGCATTTTGATGCAAGAGAGTTTTTCAACGTGCAGCGTTCTGCACTGCACTTCAAAGGATCAGCAGGCATCTCCTGTTCTAATTAAATGGTAGTTGTACTTCCCAGTCATTATGAAAGCCAATGCCCCCACTTTCCCAACCCCCTCCACCATCATGAGAACCACTTGTCTAAATAATCTTGGTCCCCTACATACTTGGGAACCCCTCTAGCACAATGCTAGAGGAGCTTCTGGGAAAAGTGTGGCTTTGTGATAAAAAAGGAGCTGATATGGTTGGGACTGTCCCCCTCTTCTTCTGGCCTTGAAAGCAGTTGTGATGCCAGGGGCTTTTGCAGCCATGTTGTAACCATGAGGTAAATGCTAAGATCCCTACAGAAGCTTACTTCACTGATTCCCCGAATCAACCTTGGAATCAAGTAAGTCCAGAATTTTCATGAGGCCAGTATAGTTGACTTTTGTTACTTGTAGCCAAAATTCATTCCTAACTGAGAGAGACATTATTTCTTAATAGTAATAATACCAAGAGTTAATACTGTGTTAACATTTGCAAAGCACTTACCACAGTCCTGGCACTATATTAGAAAGTGCTATATAAATGTTTGTTAAATAAAGAAATACAGTTAATAAGTCTCTAATATGACTACCTTAATTTTTATTTTAAAATCCTTGTTTGCCTCATTACAAGTAAAGTCATGTTTATAACAGAAAATTTGGAAGAGAAGAAGCTGGGAGGGAAATCACTTATGTGTACCATGAATATTACAAAATATTTCTTTCCATTCATTTTCAATTAAAAATTATTTTCCATTAAAATTGTTTGAGATCATAATGTGTTGTAATTTAATCTTTCCCCCACATAATACTGCATAAGTATTGTGCTACATCACTAAAATCTCTTTATAAATATAATTATTTAATGACAGCACATTATTCCATGTTTTCCATGCCTCATAACTTCTCAGTAACTATAAGGTCTTCATATTATTTCCAATTTTCCCCAAGTCTAAATAGTATGAGAACTACCTTTGTGCATATATAGTTGGCATCCATGCATCATAATTTTATGAAAATTTCTAGAATATGAGCATTATATCCAATTTCCCCCTTCCAACCAAGACATCTCTGTGTGGAAATACCATTTGGTTGACTTGCTAAGAAGAGGTGCTCTGGGCTGAGCATGGTAATGTTTTATAAGCCATCTTGCAGAGCACCCTGTGCACTTAAGTACTTTGAAATTAATGGATGGAAGGAATGGACCCTTTTCTTCTCCTCTGAAACACCACCTTCCTGTGCCCACGGGATTAACAGGAAGATAAGAAACCAAGAGATGTAGCGTGTTGCATCGCTGAGGACTCTTTAATGGTCAAATAATACTGATGCCCAGGATGAAACGGGGAGAGGGTTCTGCCTCCTAGGATGGTTATGAGGATTAAATGAGTTGGTCCTTGTGAAAGGCCAGCACGGGGATTGCCACCCCCCAGCATGTCACCTGGTGGGCTTATCACTGAAGTGCCCTATTTGAATTTGAAAGTATCCCCTCTGTAAATCTGTAATGAGAATTAACTGAGACCAAATAAAAAAACAAGGGCAGTCTGTGCTCACCTCAACAAAAAGAATTCCTTTATCTCTGCAAAGTTCTCCAAACCGGTCTTGGCATCAGAACAACGGGGGTGGGGGGTGGGGGTGGGGTGTTTAAACAGACATATCTGAGCCCCACTTCGGAGACAGACTCATAATGGAGGAGGGGTACATGGGGGCTGCGGTTCGGGGAAATCTGTGCTTTTCTCAAGTTATGCGAGGAATACATAGCCAAGTTTGGGAGCCAACGTCTCCAAAATTGTTAACAGTAACAGCTAACAAGCTATGTGCTTACTATGTGCCAGGTGTCTGCAAACCCCTGAGCCAGGGGTTCTCAAACTTTACGTGCATCGGGATCGCCAGGGTAAGGAGGGCAGATCCCCCTCCTTCCCTCAACCCCAGCCCCTCACCTAATGGGTGGGGCCCAGAGAGGTTTTTTGCTTTTTTGCTTTTTGTTTTTAAATAAGCGCTTCAGCTCCCAGGTGGCTGGTTTGCGCTCAGTCCCTGGACCAGACTTTGGGAAACAATGTGCCGGACGAAACCACGGGCTTGAAAAAGGCTGCTGTCCTCAACAAGAAAATAAAAATGAACCCCGAACTCTAAGCAAACGACCACGGCCCCGTTCCCTATTCAGATCTCCACCTTTAATGTGCAAAAGGCTTTGCAGTAAGCCGGCAAGCCCAGCCGGCAAGACCTCGTGAAATCTTAGGAGCTCCAGAAAGATTTGGGGCCACTGAGGCAGAAGTTTTCCCATCAGCGTTGCCGCGGTTACCCCAAATCCACCTTCAAACTCCACCGGGGGGCGGGGAAAACCCCGAGGGGGTGGCGATTGTCTGAACGGCATTCCCTCCCCCACCGTTCCCTTCCAACTGGTCTTTCGAGGCTGCAGAGCGCCCCCCGCCTTGCGCTGGGTTGGGCGCCCCCACCCCAAGCCCACTCCGGCGCCTCCTGTACTGCGCGCCCGCCGCGGTCCCCGAGACGCCGGCTCCGGGCCGTCACCCCGATTTCGGGGCCCCGGGCCTGCTCGCTGCGTCGCAGACGTGCTTGGGCCCGGGCCCCGGAGCGCGCACTGGGCCCCGGAGCGCGCACTGCGCCCGGAAAAGCACTTACTTTGCACCGAGCCCGGAAAGCTCTCGCCCTCGCTGCTCGCGTTCATGGCCGCAGACTGGGAGGTCCCCGGCCGGCCGGGGTGCCAGGGTAGGGGGCGCGGGTCTACATGGTGCAAGGACTTTTCCTTTTATTTTTCCACACCCCCCAGCCTTCCTTCTCCCAACTCTGCGAGGCGGGGAGGACGGATGTAAAGCAAGCTCCACTTCCGCTGCCTAGAGGGCGCTGGCCGGGCCCGGCCGCCCCAACCTGGCTTCGCATCAGCGGCTCCCAGGGGAAGCAGCGGGCCAATCCCGATGCCCAGGCCGCGCGGCCCCGCACCCGCGGAATCCCCCGGGGTTCGGCTGGTGCACACGCGTCCCAGCGAGTTGGGCGACCGCGGGCGAGAGATGCGCCCCCCGGGCTGCAGCAGCCGGCGTCCTGCCCGCACCGCTGCTATCTGGGCCGGCGCGTCTGGCCTCCGGGTTCTGGCGCCTCTGCACCTGCCCCTTGGGCGTTTGGTCCCCACGGCGGCCGGGCAGCCTCGTCAATCCCGGGTCGCCCGGGAGGCTTGCAAGAGGACCGAGTCGGGGTTCAGTTGGGGGTGTGCGCGGGGCCCGGCGGGCTTGGGAGAAACCTCGGCTGAGCGTCAGCACCCCTCAAATCAGCAGAGCGCTGGGCGGGTCCCCTGCCCAGCTGGTGGAATAAAGAGGACCGTGATCACGTGCATGGGTAACAGCTGGGATGAATCGCTGTAGCGCCCCCCTACCCCCGCCCCGGGTCTGCCAACCTTTTTGTGCATCTCAGTCACCTGGAGAGCTTGTTAGAATATGGACTGCTGGGCCCACCCCAGAGTTTCTGATTCAGTGGGTCTGGGGTGAGGCCCAAGGGTGCGCATTTCTAAATTACAAGGTGAAGCTCCTAATGCTGGCTGACACTGCCCTCCCTGATGTCACCACTTGCCTGGCTCCATCTCCTACTATTTCCTTCTCTCTGGTGTCAGCCCCACACACTCTCCAGCTTCAAGGCTTTTGTGCTTACTGTTCCCTTGGTGTCCACCTGCCACCCTCCCTAACACCTTCACGTCTAGATTTCAAATTCACATTCTTAGAGAGGCCTTCCTTGGCTAGCCCATTCTAATACTGCAGCTTCCTCCTCCCCACCCGGTGGCTCCCTGTTTCCTGCTGGTCTGCTTTATCTTCCTTCTTAGAACTTAACAAATCCAACATTGTGTATCTGGAGTGTCTCTATCTGTCCATCCATCCATCTAGCTATGTATCTGTCTATAGACATAGATGGTAATTTACTTGTTTATTTCCTGTTTTCCCTTTCGCTTATATTCAATAATTCCCCATGAAAGTGGGATTTTAAAAAAAACAAATCTCTTTACTTCACTGAAGCATCCATCCCCAGCGACCTGGCCAAGTGCTTGGCACATAGTAGGCCCTTGGTAGATAGGGCTTGTACAACTAATAGAATTATCCTACTGCTTTCATTAAGGGTTTGTTTACCCGTCCTGCAGCTATACTCCTGTTCGCAGTGGGCCAGGCACTGTACTCGCCCCTGGAGGTATAAGGGTGATCCACACTATTTGGTGCCTGCTCTAACACAACTGGGCTAGTGGCTAGCGATGCAGTCAACACTAAATAATCAGATCAGCAGTGTAATTTCTTAGTAGTGATATGATCTCAGAAGACATAACACCAGGATGTGATAGTGGCTTCGGGAATGGTCAAGGAAGCCTGTCTGAGCAGGTAATATTTGAATGAGGTGGCGGGGCGGGGGGCCTGAGAACTGGCAGGAGCAAGAGCCCCAAGACAGGAATGAGCTAATGGGAACCGGCCATTGCCCACCAGTCCCACTGCAAGTCTTGTCATTGTGTTCCCCACCCCCCCTCGGCGTTCCTCAGGTCAGCCACACCTGCCTCCTTGCTATTGTTCAAACCCACCCTCCTCTCCCAGCTCCAGGAGCTCTGCATCGGCTCCTCCCTCCGCCTGGATTACTTCCTCCTGGTCTTTGCAGGACTGGCTTCTTTCTATGATCCAGGGCCAAATGGAATGCCACCTTCTCAGGGAGACTTCTCCTGTCTCTTATCTAAAGCACCTGCTACCCTCCTACTTTCCGCTACATCACCTTCATTAACCTGCCTGGAGCCAACATGATCCAGGATGGCACTGCAGCCAAGGGCAACACTTACTTTCTAGTGCTTGCTTCATGTTTACTCATGTGCACACCTGGGTAACCCCTATATGGATGAAGATACAGAAACTTTCCAGCCTCCTGCCCCTTCCCAGTCAACGCTACTTTGGCTCCCCTGGCCCAGAAAGGTACCTGACTTCTGTTGTCACAGGTTCCCGTCATTGAAAGTACTTTTTCTATTTGCTTGGAGGGAAGAAACACCAAGAAGGCTTGCTAAAGAACAGATTCTCAAGTTCCAGTCCAGGCCAACTGCATGTGAGTTTCTTAGGGCAGGACCTGGTAACTTGCATGTATCCCACAGGTGCCTTGGGTAGTCCTTACCATGTACATCAGGGCCTTAACAATAGATGGTTAAGTCTGTAGGTCTTGGATTCAGGCTGCTCCACGGCCAGGTAAATCCTGCAGCTGCGACACTGTAACTAGTTGGGTGACCTTGGGCAGGAGATTCAGCTGCTTCTCAGCTTTCTGTAAACTGGAGAATAAAAACTGTATCTCATTTTGTAAATTGGACATAATAGGTGACACCTACTTCACTAAGCTGTTTTTCAGAGGAAACCAGTTAGTACATATAAAGTGCTTAGAATAGCGCCTGGGCGACGTTAGTGTATCTGGGCCACAAATCCCAGCCATTATCATTTTATACCTTATACTTGGTTATTATCTGTCTCCCTTCCAGACTGTAAGCTCCAGGAGAGCACGGACTTGGCTTCTTTTATTAACCTTGTATCCCTGGAGCCTAGAACAGGGTCTGGCACACAGGCCCACAATACAGTTTTGCTGTTGAATGAGTTCATGTATGTTTCCATCGGCTCCGTTTTAACCATTTGCTGTTATGCCCAGCCAGACTTTCCTGCACACGTAGGTCACTGCAATGTGTTTTTTCTTCTGCTCTTAAAATATCCTTTTTTTTTCCTTGTTTTTCTTTCTGTACTTGTTTTTCCTAAGAGTTTTACAAGTTCTTGGATTAGAAATTCAGAAAAAATACAGAATAATATAAGGAAAAAAATAAAATCCATTTATAATACACTACCCAGAAATAACATTTTCATTGATGAATATACCTAAAGTCTTTTTTCCTTTTTATGTGTATATATATATATATACACACATTTTTTATATATATATATATATATAAAACACAAGTTATATTTATATATTTCATAAAAATGTGATTATAACTTACATGCTGTTTTTAAAGTCTCTTTTTGGGGGTATATATTATGATCATTATTTATAAAAATTACACAGTACATGGCTACCTGAGATTTTTTTCCTATAGAAATATAATAGAATGAACCATATGAAATTGCAGACATTTATCTACTTTATACTTAAAAATGGCAAAATCACTAGATATTCACCATATTAGTATTACATTTCTGGTAGAGATTTCGTTTGTGTGCCCATCATTAGCTCTCTCAAGCTCTCTTAGTATTAGAATTTCCGATTCGCAGCTGAGCACATGGCCTCCCTGAAAGGACAACACGGGGAATATAGCCAGTATTTTATAATAACTGTAAACGGAGTATAACCTTTAAAAATTGTGAATCACTATATAGTATACCTGTAACATATAATATGGTACGTCAGCTATACTCCAATTAAAGAATATGATACTGTAAAATAAATTTAAAAAAAGAATCTTTGAGCGCAAGAAACAGAAACTGTAGAAGAATAGAGATTTGCATGGTGTTTCAAAGCCAATCTATTAGAATTCTTTCCTTCTCTAACCGACTTCTGGCAGGACCAGATACTTTCTTAAATTATTAAGAGAATACACAATACTTTAAAAATTCTGGCAAGAATTGACTGGGAAGGGGCAGGAGGCTGGAAAGTTTCTGTATCTTCATCCATGTGGGGGCCACCCAAGTGTGCACATGTGTAAATGTGAATAGTGAGAGCATAGTCACTGGTTTAACTGTCGCAGGTTTTGTGAGCAAAGGTATCTCTCTCTTAACAAAACAGTTTATAATTTCAAGGGATTGACATTTTTTTCCCACAGCAAACATTTTAACACAGGGTTCCTATAGTAGCCCTGCACAATTCACTAAGATTTAAGTCCACAGGGCAGAAACTTCTGTTTATTTTCCTCCTTGTTGCACACCAGCGTCTCTAACAGCACCTTGTCTAAAGAGGGCTGGCTGGCTCAATGGTTAGCATCAAGGTTATTTTGGAAGATAACTGTCACCAGTTGGCTGTATCTCCACTGTGACCCCAGATCCCAGACGGGCCACTGTGGCCTCAGCTTCTGGCAGGTGACTCCAGCTCCTAGTCTCTGAAAACACCACCTCCTCCCTTTGAGCCCAGCCTCCTCCCTAGGGAGCAGAAGCCGTGACTTCCAGCTGCTACTAATCTCTGGGTTGTCTAACTGTTTCCACGTGGCCTTTCAGCTCTTTGATCGCCTGTATGTCAATTCCTTACATTAAGTTGACTCAAATCCTCAGAGTTGCTTTCTTTTACTGGTCGGGACCTGACTGACCCGGCCGGATTAAAGTTTGTGAGGCTTATAATTTTATTCTTGCTTTTCTGGACACGGCAGGTGATTCTTAACTGGAGAGTGCCTTAGAGTCTCCAAGGGAACTTGCTGAGAACACACATGCTCGGGCACCACCCAGATGCCCTGGAAAAGAATCTTGGGGTGTGGAGTCCAGACACAGAGCATGGAGACACGGCGTGGGTGACACTAGTGAGCCCCTCCTGACTTTATCACCGAAACCTGATCTGAAATCTTGGAAGCAGACCAGGGGGAAATTTTTTTTTTTATTCTAAAATTGATTCACTAACAATGTTTAACAACTGCCTGCAATCCTTACATAAACATGAAAGTCGATGAAGAAACACTTGAAAGTTAAAATCAGTGCTAAAACCTCTGTAATAGGATATAATCAAGACTGAACTTGTTGGACATTAAGTGGTGATTACACAACCAATTATTTTGATGAGCCCTGGCTGTGAGTCTTGCCTGGCACCTACCTGAGGGCGGCACACCTGTGTTTTAATAGGATATTCACTTAGATAATCTCACAGGAGCAGCCATACACATGCCTGACTTTTTCCCTCTCTTTTGTATACTTAATGTCTGAACATGAAAATGCTCAAAAAGTATAAAAAGGTATACAGTGAAAAGTGGGTGCCTCTTCAGTGTCTCACAGCCCCCCAGTTTCCTTTCCAGGAAGTAAACACTATCACCAGTTTCTGGGATGTTCTTCAGAACTTTCCTACATATGCACAAAGGTATATGTGTATCCATCCAAATGATACCGTAATGTAAACAACACTCTACACCCTGCTTCTTTTTTTTTTTTTTTGTCATACCAATGTATTTTGGAAAATATTGCTTATCAGAGGATCTATGTTTGCCTCATTGCTTTAGGAAGAGTTCAGTTTTCCATTGTGTGTGTATATATATATATACACTAAAATCTACTTAAACAATCCCTGTTAATGAACATTTTGTTTCCGTTTTTTTATAACTACAGACAAAGCTGCAATAAATATCTATATCTATATCTGTATCTATGCCTGTACATGAGACAGTAGATCTGTAGGATAATTTCTTAAAATAGAATTACTAGGTCAATGGGTTTGTGCATTTAAAGTGTTGAAGCCTTCTCAGAGGGGTTGCAGCACTTAGAACTCCCATCAGTAACTTGTCGGAGTACCACTTTCCTACATCCTCACACAGTGTTATCAAGTTTCTGATTTTTGTCAATATGACGGGTAAAAAAATGCTATGTTGTAGATTTAGTTTGCATTTCTCTAATTATGATACAGTTCTGAATTTAAGCAAACAAAAGCAAACTCTTAACAACCATCTGCAACAAAACAGAACAATGTACTTACAATCTGTGTAATTATTGACGCAGAAGAGGTTCAAATATAACCGCGTCGATGGCAAAGGAGACACTTTGTTCCAAATTTTGCATCTCAAAGAGCTAATCTGACAGTACATGTGAACTTGCTGGGGTCCCCAATGTATTAAAAGTTAGCATGTGATACTCTGGCTTGTGTGTTTTCAAATGGTTTTAATATGTTAAAGATACATTTAAATGAGATATTTGCTCAGTTGTTGAAACCCCCCCAGTGACACTGTGGTTTGAAAATGACTGACCTAATCCTCATTTTACACAATGGGAAACTGAGGCCCTTCCCTTGCTGTGGGATCCAAAGCTACTGATGGAAATTGGAAAATATTTATTTATTTTACCTTTTTGAATACCTTTTTATTTTGAAATAGTTTAAGACTCACAAGAAGTTCCAAATCAGTACAGAGTCCTCACACTACCTTTCCCTCAATGATAATATCATATTCTTTTTTGAACTGCAAATAAATAATCTTGAAATGTTCATTACTTTTAAATGCTTTTTACCCATCTAGGTTTGCAGCCAATTCAGGAGGTAGTGCTCTCACAATTGTATTGATAATCCAGATTTGCATTAAAACATCCTGGGAATTATTTTAGTTAGGGCCACTCTTGCTAACTGAAGTCAAGAGTCCCCCAGATACAAAGGCTCAAAGTCACGGAAACTGACTTCTCATTCTCAGTGGTCTAGGATGGTGTCCCTGTCAGTGGAACGGGCAGTTCTTGGTCTCCTTGAAGGAGACCTAGGCCCTTTAGACTGGGGGGTGGGGCAATGCCTGATGGACAGCTAGCGGGCAACCTCTCCCATGATGTTATCACCCAGGAGATCGGGGGACCTAGGTTTTAATTCAGTTTATTATTACTTAGCTAACTCTAGTGGACTTTTTTGTTTGCTTGGTCTTCCTAGGACTCCTTTCTTACTTCTGATAACAGGACTGCTTCTTTCCATGACTTACTTTTGGGAATGGCTCCCCCTCACTCCGCCTAATGTTAATCACACCCCCCACCCCCGTCCCAGTGGTCACAAAGGTGAGCATGGGACCCCGACCTGGCCAGTGTCTCCTCCCACACTGAATTCCCTGGAACGTCTCCAAGCTTCTGTACATCTGCATTCTGTTCTGTTTCCCACTTTGTCTCCCAGGATCATGACCACGCCTTTAGTCTGGGCTCGAGGTCTCTGTGAAGCCTCCTTCAGGATCTCCTGGGTGCCTTTAGGGGCCTTTCCCTAGATCCCTGTGTGGCCGTATCCCAGCACTTACCCCAGTGCTCTGTACTGGTGGACTTGCTGGCCTGTTTCAGTTAGGATGCCTTTGGCTGCCGACATCTTACAGGGAGTTTTTCTCAGTTATGCCTCAGGGCAGAGATACCCCCAGTCCTCCCAGTAGCTGGACAGGCCTGGGTTTGCTGGTGTTCCTGGACTGCTTACCTTGGTCAGGACCAGCTTTGTCTGGGGCTGTGTCCAGCCTCAGACTAAGCTATACATGGAAATAGTCATTTCCTTTCACTAGTGATTAATTTATCCAGTGGACAGGTGGGATATTGTGATTTATAGTGAGAAATATGTATTTGGTTTTCAACATTTCTTGGCATGGAGCTCCTGAAACCCCTGGAATTTCCTAAGTGCTGTGAGGAATAAAAATATCTTTTGTTATGTTAATGAGGTGACTTTTGGAAAGCCCCTAAGTAGCCTAAGGATGGGGGCTGGTTGTCAGGGGGAACCAACCCTGAGATGAGAGGGTTGGAACTTTCAGTCTTACCTCCCCTCCTCCCCTCAGAGTAATCGCCAATGGCCAGTGATTTAATCAACTCTGCCTCTGTAATGGAACCTCCATAAAAACCCAAAAGGACAGACATCAGAGAGCTTCCGGGTTGGGGAACGTATGGCGATTCAGGGAGAGCATGAGAGCTCTGGGCCCCTTCCCACATCCTTGCCCCGGGTATCTCTTCCATCTGGCTGTTCCTGAGTTGTGTCCTTTTATAATAAACTGGTAACTGGTAAGTAAAATGTTTCTCTGAGTTCTGTGAGCCACCCAGCAAATTAACTGAACTCCAGGGAGGAGGTCTTTGGAACCCCTGATCTACAGCTGTTGTCAGAAGCACAGGTGACAACAGGGACTTGTGATTGGCTTCTGAACTGGAGTGGAGGCAGTCCTGTAGGGCTGAGCCCTTAACCTGTGGGATCTACAGGTAGGGAGTGTCAGAATTGAATAGGACACCCAGCTGGTGTTGGAGAACTGCTTGGTGTCAGAAAAAAACCCCAAAACATACCTTGGAACATGTGACCAAATTCTGCTCAGTAAGACACAGAGGAAATCTCCTGGCACCTCCTGAGAAAGACCTTCCATCCTGAAAAGAAAGAGGCATGTGAGAAGAAAGCCCTTTCCTTCCTCATTCCCAGCTTCATCCTCTTCACTCTGGGCGTTGCCATGAGTGGACCAGGTTTCCCCGAGCTGTGGCCACCGTCCTGTGGACTCCAGGGGCAAGCCTGCAGGCAGAAGCTGGGATGCTGAGGTAGGTGGAGAGCAAAAGGGAAAAGAACCTGCGATCTTGCTGACACCACTGAGCCCTGACTCCGCTCTGGGACTGCCTACCTCCTGACTTCTCATTAATTGTACTAATAAATGTCCTTATGATTTCAGCCAGCTCTCTCTAGCTTTTTTCACATCAGGACACACGATTAAAACAATAATTAATTATTGTCACACCAGGGTAAAATGGCAGAAATTTTGAGGCATTGATATGGAGGCTGGTAAAATAAATTAACCATATTTATGTTATTTCCTTAAAATATATAAAGTAGTTTTAGAAATTAAATATTATAATTGTATAAAACTTCTTGTTACAAAATATCAGATCTTTACATGAGAAAATTGAGTTTGCATCCATAAACACAACTTTTATGTATCAGATTTTATGCTTAAAGTGGCTACATGTAATTCCTTTTTGGGTCTTTCTAATGATGATCTTGTCACATATTTGATAGGTACCATCAATGAAAAGCTTTGTGAGTACAGGGAGACTATATAGAAATATACAACTAGTTTTTTTAGAACACCCTTTCAGAAATTTCCAATACTAACATTTTATTTAAAGGCTCTAACAGTAAGGATCTCCTTTGTTGTCACTGGTAAATGTTGGAATTTCTTGTGATGGTGCAAATGGCTTTCAAGTCCAATCAGACTTAGAGGTGAAATATTGTATATTTTACAATACTGATGAACTGCCACCTGCAGAACACAGAGGTGCGGTTTAAGCAACCCCCTGCAGTGAGCCCGGATCCACTAAGCGGGCACGGCTGAGGATGCAATGAAGTAACCAGGTTACATAAAGGCAGAGATCAGGACGACTGCCTGCAAGTGGACCAACCAGGAGTTCTGGCCAGACACTGGGCCAGCCCCGGGTCTGTCGGCTTGGGCGCCGTGTGCCTTGGGGATCTGGAACCCTGGGTCCTGCAGCAGCTCCGTGGCGCCTTGGCCACTGTGTGCAGTAGCAGCAAGCGAGCCCTGCAGCGGGAGTGGACGCCCAGCTGGCAGGGCATCTTCGTGGTCGCATTCGGCACATCAGGCACCCTCTGGGCTGCTCAGAGGGGGGCCTAAATGAAGACGTGGTGCTTCCTGCTGTGGAGGGTCCATAGCTTTGGTATTTGCCAGTTTTCTGTCAGTTGTTAATGACAGAAATCCAACTTTGAACTGGCTTTAAACAAAGAAGGGGATTAATGACTCCTACGTCAAAGATGGTGTTCTCAGGAATGGATTTTTTTTCTTCCTCTTGCTGGCCTGATTTAGAAAAAAATGTATTTCACCAAATTAAATTTGTTTTTAGTTTAGTTTTCATTTTCATCCACGTTGTAAAGGCACGTAGTTTTAAAGAGTTAAATAATTCCACAAGGCTTGTTATGAACGAGAGTGATCTCTCCACCCCTATTTTCCAGGCCCCCAAAGAATCACAGTGTAATTATATTTAGACAAATATTCAATGTTCGCATTATGTAAATCCTGGTCATAGTTGTGCCATAAGATATTCTGATTATTTTTCCTGTTCTGCACAACTTTTTGTTTTCATTAGAGTTAAAATTTTCCCTCTTCTGTTTATCTGCTTACTTTTCTGTGCACTAATTCATCTGAATCCTCCCACTACCACCGCAATGTGTAACTCTCTTCTCACTGTATTCAAATACTTCACCATTTCTATTGCATTCATGTTCTGAAGGTTCTTCCGTGTGGGCTGGAGCAGCTGAGCAGCTGTGTCTTGGGCCGCTGTCTTTATCATCATCCTGGAGATTTCACAGGCTTCCTCCTGATGGCAGATGCCCTGGTTTTACAGATCTCATGTCTCCACTTGGTTTATTCTCCACCATCCACTTTGTGTGTGTGTGTGTGTAGCAGACTCCTGTGACAAAGTAGAAGGAAAGTACATTTCAAGATCGAACATGTGTATCCTCATACTTTTATTGATTTGAGTTTAAAATGCTAGGCTGGATAGACTATTACTCAGCAGTGAAAAGGAACACATGACAGATACACATAAAAACTTGGATGAATCCCAGAAGCAGTCGGTTGAGTAAGAGAAACCAGTCTCAAAGGTTACCTACTGTAGGATTCCATTTGTAGGACACTCTCTAAAAGCCAAAATGATGGCGATGGAGAACAGAGCAGTGATGGCCAGGGTTGAAGGGTGAGGGGAAGCCTTGGGTACAAATGGGCAACACCATGGAGATTTTGAGGGTGGGGGATTGAACTGTTTGGTGTCCTGACTGTGGGGGTGGTCACCCAAATCTAGACATGTGTTAAAATTCATAGAACTGTATGCTGAACGAAAAAAGTCACTGTCTGTATTACAAAACAAAAGCAAAAGAAACACCCTAGGTTATAATTCTAGTTGATTCTTGTTGTTCGAGGGAGCGTGTCCTGCAGTTACCATAACCACCAAATTAGCCAATACTGAGCTGCTGTCCGGGAGAAATACAGAGTTGGGTTCCTTTGAGCCCCTGGTCATGACATTTTCATCCGCCCATCAGTCCATAATCCTATTTTGTGTGTGTTTCTGTTGAAGGACAACTTATTTCATATGCACTGTTTATTCATGAGCATCGGACTCTGCCAACAGAGCGGCTGCCTGTGCCTGAGCCACACTCCTCCCCTGCACCCATGTTCCCCATGGGGCGCGTGGGAGCTTCTTGCACCAAGAGCAGTTCAGCGCAAGCTTGGGGCCGTTTCAAACGGTTTGAAATCACTGACAAGAAGCACACACAAAAACCGTGGCCCTAAATGCACTGTGAAGAGGACACTTGCTTAGACACGAGATCGGGAAGGGAAGGCAGAGCGTTGCCTTGGTTGGCCCCAGCTGGAAACGTGTGCTTCACGGGACTCAGATTTTGTGCTGCTCTGCACGTGTCTCTAAATGACCTGAAAAGCACCTCAAGTATTGATTTTGGTGTTAAAAGTATATTGTAGCGAGTAGATAAATTCCAAATACTGAATCCACTAATAATGAGGATCAGCTATAACTGTCCCTCAGAAATTTGGTGGCCTCGCTCCACTGTCCTTGACTTTTTCATGTCGATGCCATTCTGATAGTTGTACCTTTTGATAAAAACTTCATATTTTTTCCACCAGCTTTTAATTACTTTTCCTTGTCTTTCTGTAGTCTGAATTTTAATGATGATGTTTATTTGTTGGGTCTATATCCACTCATTGCACGGATCCCTGCTGCCTAATAACTCATGTCCTCTGGCTCTGGGACATTTTATTGGGCTTTTTCCCCTTTCCCTCTGTCTTCTCTGTTCTCTTTCTAGAACTCCCAGTATTTGGGACTGGAACTCCTGCATTGGTCCTCTCCTTTCCAATTTATCATTTCTCTCCAAGTTCCATGTCTTGATTTATTTTGCTCTACTTTCTGGAGTATTTCTTCAACTGTATCATCCAAGCTTTCTATTTAGTTTTTCATTTCTGCAGTCGTATTTTTAATTTCTCAGAACTCTTCTTTGTTATCCGAATTTTTAAAAAATTGACATCTGACTCTTACGTGTGGCTGCGGTATTTTCTCTTTTTGACGATGTTAATGTTTTAGGGGGAGAGATTTTTCTTCCTCCTGCGTAGTTTTGACTCCCTCCGTGTGGCCTGACTTTGGCTGTTTGGTTCTTTTAGCTTGTCTTTCAGGTGTCTTCAAAGGTCTTGTGGACGTCGGGTGTCCAGGCATCTCCTAGAAGGAGGCACCGAAGACCTGATGGGCGGCTCTGAGAGCTCGGGATGAGGGCGGTTGCTTGTCAAGCCTGAGCATCACTGTAGGATGACCTGGCTGGGCTGTGTCACTGCCCACCCCACCCCCTTCACCCACATATCAGTATCTTTAGGTTTTCTTTTTCTACACCAAGCAAAATTTCCAGAGAATCCTCATCCACTTGCCTGCCTGGAGGACATCAGCCTTCCTGCCTGTGGCCTTGGAGGGGGGGGGGGGAGGTGAGAGGTGGCGTGGAGAATCTCAGCAATCAGAATGTAACCTTTCACCTGCTCCTCTGTTTTCAGTTCAGTCCCTGAGCCTGAAGCTCCCTGTCCCCTGACCTTCTTTTCTATCCTCTCAAAAGCCCAAAGTCCAGATGTGGAAACTGGTTTGAAGAGAGCTGGATGCCCAGCGTGTGGCATGGGGGAGGGGAGCAAAGGCTTCTAGCTCTTTCTTAGATTTTCACACACTCATCCTTTTTGGGTCACATTTTTACCTCCAACTTGCAGAGGTTTCTCGTGCCACTAATTCCTGAGCGTCTCCAGGGCTTTGCAGGATGCACGGTTCCTTCCTGGCCTTTCCCACGGCCAGCTTAGGAGGCAGCTTTCCTGAGATGGCTGGTTCAGTGGCCATTTGTTCACCTGCTTTCTAGTGTTGCAAGATAATTCTCAGAAAAGGTAGAGTCATGGCTCCCATACAGACAGGAAAGTGAACACACCTTAAAGATTTTAAGATTTTAACGGGTTGGGGAGAGTGTGGCTATAAAGGGGCAGGATGAGGGTCTTTTCTGGTGGGGGTGATGGAACTGTTCTGTATCCTGCTTGTGGGGGTGGTTACACATGTCGATATAGGGGTTAAAATTTATAAAACTGTACATCTAAAGAAACAAAATCAAATGATCTGCATTTTAAATTAGAAAATAAAATAAAAATACATTAATTAATGAAAAATTTAAGACGAGGCTTTACCTTTGGAAGGGTGTGTAGTCTGAATCCCTAGCAGTGGGCTCTGTGGAGGCGAGATCTGAGGCTCAGGGAGAGGCTGTGTGTATTAATAGATTTCTACACACCTCTCCTCCTCTGATGCTGAATTAGAGGCAAGTTGGTTTCCAGTTTCCAATTTCTCCTCCTGTGTTGGCAGAGTAATGCCCCGCCCCCCAAGATGTCCAAGTCCTTATTCCTGGAAACTGTCACCTTAATAGCAACAAGGACCTTGCAGATGTGACCAAATGAAGGATCTCAGATTGCGGAGATGATCCTGGACTTCCTGGGTGGGCCCAATGTCATCACAAGGGTCCTTATAAAACGGAGGCAGGAGGAGATGTGGAGACCAAAGAAGAGGTCAGAGAGAGAGAGAGAGAGAGAGAGAGAGAGAGTGAGAGAGAGAGAGAGAGGCTTGAAGTTGCTACCCTGATGGATTTGAAGATGGAGGAAGGGGCCATGAGCCAAGGAATGCAGGCACCTCTAGACGCTGGAAACGACCAGGAAATGGATTCTCCCCTTAAACCTCCAGAAGGAATGCAGCTTTGCCGACATGACATCTTGGCTCTGCGACTTCTGCACTGTAGATAATGGCCACTTAGTATTTTGAAGACATTAAATTGTGGTAATTTGCTATGGCAGCTTTACGAAACCAGTACAGCTCTGTTCACACAGTCACTCCATGTCCCTGCTCTGTGAATGTGTTCGTCCTTTGGCTCCTCCTTTGACCTGGTTCTAACACCTCCATCAGGAACCAGACCTGCTCAAAACCTTAAATGCAGCCCAGTGAGACTGTGTTTGGACTTTTGACCTCCACGGCTGTAAGATAATGCATTTGTGTTGTGTCAAGGCACTAAGTTTGTGGTAATCTGGTCCAGTAGTGAGAGGAAACTTCCCTCTGCTTTGGGACACAAAGGGAATTTTAGTGCCTGTGCCCGAGATGAACAGGTGGGTGTGGAGAAGTGCTTGAAAAACTCACGAACCTAGTAACTCAAAACGAAGCCTGCAGCCTGCAGCCTGCAGCCTGCAGCCTGGGTTAGAGTATGCTTTTATCGTATCAGGAGCACTTAAAAGGTTTTTGAAATGCATTCAAGGCCCCAAACTCCTATTAACGTAACAGAAATCCAGCTAAAAGTGTGAGACACAGAGATCATGTTGGGTCAGCATTTTTGTCTGACCACAGTGTATGAAAGGGTCCCAAGACCTCCTCTGGTCAAAGGAGATGAAGTTGGTGTTAATGAGACCACGTCCAGGAGGTGTCAGAGGCAGACGAAAGGTACACAGTGACGGTCACCGACTTTCATCTTTTTCACCACGCTGCCAAGATGACTCGATGGCTGAAATATCACAACTGACTTCCTTTTTGATTTTTACCAGAGATTTCATCGCTTGCTTCATCTTTTTTTGTTGGCAGACATGTGACATATTTTCTTCCAAAAAACTTATTCAGCACTTCAAGGTGTCATTACTCTTCAGCCCTGTGTCCTAGCATATTTGGCTCAAGTTAAAAAAAAAAAAAGAAAAAAGATGACTTTAGTGTGTACACTTGGCTGACCAGTCCTAGAGTAAGAAGGAGAACGAACGTGAACAGAATTGACCAAGAAGATTTCAGGAAGGTCTCATAGCAGCTCATTTCTGGCACGAGTTCCACATTACATATATATACTTTTTTCCCCTTAAAGTCTTCTTACCTGGGAAATGCTGAAAGAGACACACAAATAGGTTAGGGCCCAGGTTCTGTTGTGGGTTGAATTGTGGACCCTCCAAAAATTATATTGGTTGAATCCCTAACCCTAACCCTAACCCCTGAATTGAACCCCTGGTTGAATCTGGGGACACTGTAGCTCATACTCAGCTGTTGTCTCAGTCAGCGTGGGCAGCTGTAACAAAAATCCATAGACAGGGTTTGTATGTGTGTGGGGGGGGGGCTTCAAAAGCATAAATTTGTCTCTCACATTTTTAGACGTTGGGATGTCCAAGGTCAAGGTGCCAGCCAATCTGTTTCTGGGTGGGAGCTCTCCTTCCGGTCTGCAGATAACTGTACATGGCAGAGAGGCAGAGAAAGAACAGGGGTGGTGCAGTGGTGGAGGGGACACAAACATTCAGTCCACAGCAGCTGTGTAGATCTGCTCTGTTCAAGGTGGCAGCCCCTAGCCACACGTGGCCACTGAGCCCTTGAAATGTGGCTAGTCCAAATCGAGATGTCCTGTGAGTGTGACACACATATGAGATTTTGAGCACACAGTACCAAAAACAAAACAAAACAAAACAAAACAAACCCAACAGTGAAAGATCTCATTAGTAATTTTTAATATTGACTACATATTCATCTGTTTTGACTCTAATGGGTTAAATGAAATGCACACTCCAAATTATCTCACCTGCTCATTTCTGCCTCTGTAGGAAAGTAGCTGCTAGAACACTTTAACTGACCCGGGTGGATGGCATTGTATTTCTATTGGACTGAGCAGGTCTCTACCCTTGCACCTGTTGGTCATTAGCTGAGGGCTTGGGTAAGGCATTTCTAGCTCCCCTGATCCCAGGCAAAACTGGCTGTGGCAGCTCGAGGTGGACAAAGAGCCCAAGCACGGGGCTGCTGGGAGCAGGAGCGCGCTGGGAGTCCGTGTGCGGGGAAATGGGAGCGATCCTCAGGGGTGCGCTGTCCTGATGTCATCTGTTCTAATCTGTGTAATCCTTACACCATGACTTTGTTATATTTTCATTTATAGGAACTTCTTTTAAAACAAAAGTTGATCATAAGCAATATCATGGTGGCATCTCAGGCTTGGCACACTTGTGATATTTATTTCTGAGATACATTAAAATAAACACGAAACAATTAAAATAGAATCATATTTATCTCCCGTCTCACCAATGGCACAGATTTTGGAACATTCTGGCAAAAACCAAGTCTGTTAATCTTCAGCAAAGGAATTCTGTTGAAAGGGCAGTCAATCATTCTCTGATATGTGTAATTATGACTTTCCTTCTCTTCGATTTTATGAAGCCATTTGAATTCCTCCAATGTGTTACTTTGACACTTAATGCAATGTTTATGCAACAATCATAAAAATTAATTGTCTTCCTTCTAGAAACTATTTAAAACACCCATCCTTGGCCTGCCTTATTGACATGTGCACATTAAAGTGAGACTATGTGACAATAATAATTTTACAACAATGAATAAATGTCAAATTAGTTACGTTAAAACAGTAATTTGTCTGCTTCCTTTCTAGTATGTATAATTATTAATTTGGGGGAAGTGTGCAGGAAATATTAAGTATCTTGTCAGAGCTGAGGTTCAACCTCCTAAGTGATGTTTACTTTTTCTTCTGAAATGTATTATTTGGGAGTTTCCTTCTTGTCCAGATCTGTTACTTGGTGGTCAGTAAGTTTTAGGGAAGTTCCAGACTGTGTCTTAGATTTCAAACCAGTGGCTAGAAGGTGTTGATGGCAATATAACCAGGACTTTCTGTTTATGAAAACTTTGTGGTTTTTTTTTTTTTTTTTTTTTTTTTTTTTTTGGTGAGAGAGGGGGCAGGTTTTTCTTCTGTTATGATAAGGATTGTACCTTCTTCATTTGCCAGGATATCTACGCAGCTAAAACTAGAAAGCACATGTGCTTCTTTTCATTCTTTGAATATTTCCTTAAATACATATCCTCAAAAACTCTTCCCAATGTAGGCTTAACTTTTTTGGCAGCGTTCTTTGCCGTCATCTAAGATGATATGAAGAGATGAACTGAATCTCTCTCCTGTAATTATACCTAGTTTGTAACTTTTACACAAGTAATTTTTCAGGTGTATGCTTCCAGCACTCTTTCATTGGAGATGCACTTGGTGAAAAGCAATGTGGATATAATTGGGGTTTGTGGGTGTAAATGGGGGCTCTGGTAGATTGAGGTTTAGCTCCCGAACTCCTCTTTACTGTAATATGGTCCTATTGCAGAATCTCTTACTAGAAATTACAGGGTGCAACGTTCGGCATGATTTTCCTGAAGGCTTGACTATTAAAGCTGTTAACTGCGGCTGTTGGCAGAGCCCAGAGACCCAGGCTGTTCTGTAGGCCCCTCACTAATCCTTGGCCAGTTCAAAGCCCACCTGCCTCTTGCAGGGGCCAGCCCGCGCCCCACCTGTCTTTTGGGTTTGCTTTGGGCAGGCCCCTCCCCCTCTCTGTCCCCCAGGCTGGGACCTGCCTCTGAGCGCTCAGCTCTTGCTCTTATCCTCTCTCTTTCTCCTCCTCCTCCCCTTCCTCCTCCTCCTCCCCTTCCTCCTCCTCCTCCTCCCCTTCCTCCTCCACTCACATTCCTTCTAGAAGACAGGGCTGGGACTAGGGTGAGGGGGGTCTTGCAAGCAAAGGGGTAGATCCTGTCCTTTTAAAATTTTTTATATTTGTTCATTGTGGATTTTTTGCATTAATTAAAAAATATTGCATTAAATATTATTTATCATGATTACTTGAGTTTTTCGGTGCTGCCTCTAATTTTTCACCTGAGGTGAGTGCCTCACTCTAAACTTGGCCCTCTTTCCTGATAAACTGGAGTAAATGCAGCACAGTCTTGACAATTCTTGCGTCTGGATAATGAGTATGTGGGGGGTCCTACTATTCTCCATGTTTGAATTTTTCCAGTAAAAATACAACTTTACAAAAGTAAATACAAATGCATGTGTTTATACATAATATACATGTAATAGGGAAAGCTCTGTTGTGTTGTTTTACATATATTATATATAAGTACAAGTATTAATTATAACTTTTTCCTTATGTTAAAAGTTCTATGTTTATATTGTAAAAATTTGGAAAATATTTTTGCAAGTATGATGAAAAAGATTAAACCCCACCTCTCAGAGGCTCAATGATATTTTAACGTACTGCTGTCCCATCTTTTGTGCGCTCGCGTGCGCGCGCGTGTGTGTGTGTGTACACGTACATATAAGATGACATCAACCAGGGGCAGATGAGGACATCAGTTAGAAGGGCCCCCTGGCATGGAGATTTGGGCCTTCAACATTTTCAAATTTCATAATATACGCAACTGGCACCTTCTATTTTTGCTTACTGTATAATGTCATTAAATATTCACAAAATGATTAAAAATAACCTCTTTCATGTCTAATTCTGATTATAAAAGGAATATATGTTAATTTTAGAAAATTCCATGTTTGTATGTGAATGTGCACTACCTACCAAATTATCCTCCTACTGTTCATACTATGTTGAGTTATATATTTTTACGGAACAAGGAATCACGAATATTTTTCCACGTCAGTCATATCCCATGATCTTTAATGGCTACCTTGTATTCCTGCAGGTTTTGGCATCTTGACTGAGCCGATCCTCCCTTCACTCCTTATTAGCCGCAGATCTTGGGCAAGTTATTGGAACAACTCACGTCTGTTTTCTCACCTGTAAAGGTAGAAAGAAACAGTATATAAGCAAGTCAGATAGAAAAAGAAAAATACCATATGATATTGCGTATACGTGGGATCTGAAAAAAAAGGACACAAATGAAATTATCTACAAAACAGAAACAGACTCAGACATAGAGAACAAACGTATGGTTGCCAGAGGATGATGGGGGTGGGAAGGGATAAATTGGGATTTTGAAATTTGCACCTCTTGGGGAGTGACGGAAATGTTAGCTATCTTGATTGTGGTGGTGGTTTCATTGGTGCACACATCTCTCAAAATTCATCAAATTGTACATCTGAAGTATGTGTGGCTTACTATACAGGAATCACACCATAATAACAGTGTTAAAAAAAAAAGAAACAGTATATACCACACAAAGTTGTTACAAAGAGTACATGACACAATGTCCGTTAAGTCCTAGGAACAATGCCTAACATATTATAATCCATAAAGGCAAGCTAATAATAATAATAATTTAATCATCGAATCCTCTGTGACTAGATGGTTTCCTAGTCTTTGCTTTTTAAGGTCGTGCTGTGAGCATCAACCCTTTTCTCAGGCTAAATTCTTAGAAGCAGAAATACTGGATTCAAGAACAGAAATATATGTGAAACTCATGCTATATAACACAGAGGTGCTTTCTGTAAAGGTTGTGCTAGTTTCTATTCCCGCCATCCACTGAAATATTTTAAATACAGGTTCTGCCAAGATAGATGTTACTGTTATTTTCCATTCCTTTCATTAGAGACCTATGTCTTTTTCCTTTTCTAGTCCCTGGTCCTCACACTTATTTTAATATTATCCCCCATACCTCATATAAATGACATCTTTTTTCATTCTTTGCTGAGCCGGTGTATAGACAAAATGAGCATTGTTTAAAGTAACACGGGGTCTTTTGTTTAAAAAGAGTGATGCGGACACAGGTAAAGAGTGAGTGTTCCTTCTCTAATGTCCTGCCCACTACAGTAACTATTAACAGGTTTTGTGGTGTCCTCTGGATTCTGTTAATAATCATTTGAAACTAATACAGTGAATAAATTATATATTCTTGTTATAAAAATGAAAACAGTGTTCAAATGCATTTATGAATACTTATTTAAAAATGACATCTTACTATTCTTAGCAAACGCAGAATGCTTTTTGCCTTGAGCCCTAAGTCGGGGTAAACTTCCGCACTGGTATGTGCAGATCCGCTCGGTTATTACCAATGTCCGCCGAACAGTCTACATCCTGATGACTTACCTCTAACCAGCATTAATCAGTCATTCCCTATTGATGGACAATTGTCTCCAGTTTGTTGATGTTATAATTTGGTGCATTCAATATCTTCGTATCTATATCCTTGCTTATTTGTTTATGGATAAATATCTCAGTTTGGGGTGATGGGGGTGATTTAAAAAAATGCTAAGGCAGTCAGTAAGCAAAGACAGATAAGCTAAGATTTGAGAAAATACAGTTGCAATCTCTCTTTTCTCCTCAGCGGTTGTCTGAGGTGTTCCAACATAAATAATACATGTGCTTAATTAAAAAAAAAAAATGACAACCACAAGCCGTTCCTGCCCAAATTTCAGTTTCAAATTCTTATGTACAAATGTTAATTGTGTCTTGTTTTTTTTTTCCTGCCTTTGGCGTGAAGTTTAATTTTTAATCTAAACCACCTTTAAAACAAATAATTTATTCCAAAGGTTTGCTATGTCATAATTGCCTGGTTATTTGGATGATGGATCTGTCATATCTGAAAACAGACTAGTTATCCTGTGAAATTTATTTCAACATGCATTACCTGAACCACACTGCATGGATAAATTTGATAAAAAAAATATGATGGATTTAGAAGCACAATGCTCAGGTTTAGTATTTAGTCATTTTTATTATATTGTTGAGTCAGAAATGTAGAAGAAGATCAGCAGAGGAACTGTTTCTGTATCTTAGAATTTTTGCCTGTTCTCTTGCCTGGGAAGGAGGTAATTCTAGCCCATAAGCTCTTGAATGCTTTACAAGTAATAGAACCCAAGTGGGAAAAGCACATTCTATATTTTAATGCTGACACTCTCATAGGAAAAAAAAATTAAAGATTCAGAATACTTGGCTGTGATTCAGTACCTAAACACTTCCTGGTGTTTTTCAGAATTCCCTGGAGACCCATAAATGCTTCCGTGCTGGAGGTACCCATTGTCGCTGCACCCTTAGGCCAGTTTATCAAACTAACGAGCTCAAGAGTGATGCTATTTCCAGGCTCAACTCTGTGAGGGAGGGACAGAGAGAAAACAAAACCAAAATTCAGACAGAAGAGTAATCCTAAGGGCCAGCCTGACAAAAAATTTATTAACTCATACACACCAAATCTTACCCAGAGTAATAGTCTTTGTGGAGATTTTACTCTACAAATCTTATGCTAGTTCCTCTAGTCCAAGCATTATAGATAAAGCACTGTGGTTTTTACACTGGGTGATGTTTATTGATGTAGACTTAAAAAACAGTACTGTACAGTTTTTTCCACTAACAGAATATTTGCAAATAAGTGTGAAACGGATAGAATGCATTTTCCTTTTGTTAGGTCCCTAATGTGTCTTTTAAAAATTAACAGAAGGAGAAGGAGGTCATTACCTTAATTGAAAAAAAAAAAAGGAGAAGGAGGTCCTAAGATTCATTGAGAGGAATTCTTTCTTTACCTTGGAATTTGAATGATGGGTAAAATTGGGGGAAAATAGTGAGTTTCCATGTAATTTGTGTCATTGAAACAACCATTATGTTAGAACAAATGATACAGTATCAATAGATAATAGAAAATAGAACTTATACAGATGTGTATTTCTTAAAAGCTTTTGTGACCTATTATTTTCTAGCTATGTAGGCAAAAACTTGACACATGTTAGATACACTTATATCGATAGTAACATATCATATAATTTAAAATAGTAAGTCCAACTTACAGTTTTGCCTGAGGCAATGCTGAATCATTTTGAAATTCAACTGACGTTTGTTTAAATAGACTATTCAAATATTGTCAATCAAAGATTAAAACAATTTCTCAGAGGTGACTTATTACAGTTTCAAAAATATTTACAACGTAACCAAATATGAATTTTGGGGGTTGTAAAGTTGTTCTTTTAGCACTACAAATTTGGGTTCTTTTTCATTTTCTTTCTTCTTTTTTTCTTTCCCCCTGCCCTCCTCTTCTTCCTTCTTCAACAAATTCACAGAAGTAGGAGGCCTTCTCTATTAACTTTATTATTAAAAAATTTTTTTTTCTTTTTCGCATATTTCAACATGTCATTTGGATGAAGCATGAAAAAATTTAATTTGTCCTATGTTTTTTCTTGTTTTATGGTAGAAAAACAAAACCAGTAAATACAAATAATCTGCTAATATTTCTTAACCTTTATACTCGTGTCCTAGAGAAGAATTTTCTTTTCCCGGAATGGCATTTAAAAAAAGAAAGTCAAGTATTATGTATATAACTGTTGCATTCTTGGTTACATTTTTAAAACTTAAAACCATTATTGTTTCTTTTTTTTTTCTTTGGCCACCAAAGAACTCTAACGGACAGAGCATATACCTGTCTCATTAACCGCACTGCAGTGGTGGGCAGGTGTCACCGTCCCCACTTTATAGATTGGGAACTGTGGGTTCAGAGCAGCCAAATGACTGGACCCCAAAGCTCACAGTGAGCTCATGACAGGGCAATGATTTGTTCCTGCTGTTTTGACCTCTACTTCAGAGTTATGACTTCAGAGGTATTTTTGATTTCTGTCAGTGGCAAAGCATGGGCTAAAATACCAGACAGCTTTGTGTTTGCATCTTGGCTGATGGCTGAGATTCCCTGGGCTTTATTCCCTCAACTATAAAAGAGGGTAATAATGTCTACTCCGGAAGATTGTTGGGAAGACCATGTAAGATAATGATCTTGGAAAGCACTTAGCGCAGTGCTTGGCATGCAATACGTGCTCAGTCAGTATCATTCCAAAATGAGGAGTCGACAACATAAAATTTAGGATCTCGGGAGTTTGTGTGGGCAAGTCTAATACAATGAATGTTCCTCAGCAGTAGGAGAGTTGGTGGGATGGAGAAGCACCCCCAGGACCGCAGCCCTAGCTGGGATGTGTGGTCAGGTCTCTGGGCTATTCCTATGCCAGCTGCCTGTCCCCTGACCTCTTCAGGAGACACCGGGTGTGCGCATCTCCCCGCCCTGACTACGGGGACCACGGGAAGACTGGCACAGCCTCTTTCCCTGGAACACCGATCAACCTAGACTTTGTTGGGTCATGTCCTTAAGCAAGGAGATTGGTTGCACTGGAAAGAATATGAGGCTGTGGAACGGAGGGGACAGAGCTGAGAGCTCAGAGTTTGAATCCCGACTCCACTCCTCACTGGCTTTGTGACCTTAGGCAAGTAGCTTAAACCTCTAGCAACAACTTCTCACCTATAACGTGGGCATAGCCCAGTCGTCCTCTGTGGGCTTCCCTGCCCCACATCTGGAGAAGCGTCCACCTCTGGTTCCAAGGTTTCTTCTGGTGCCCAGCTCTCCCTTCAATACCTTTGCTGCATCCCTGGGAGACTTTGATCCAGACACCATCTGCTGGAAGACAAGGGAAGCCCCAAAAAACAAAGTTTACTCAAAAAGTTAATCATTTAATTAACGTCCATCTTACCTTCTTGATTGTAAACTCCCTGAGGGCAGGGGCTGTGTTTGCTTCTCTCCCTGCTGGATAAGGGGCCAGGTGGCACAGGGGCGTGTGCTCAGCAGGTGTGCTCTGACTGTCCAGTGACTGGCCCCAGCAGTGACTCAGAGTTAATCTTTCTAGCCGTACACAGTAAGGGTCCCCCCCCCAAAGGGCAGCTGAAATGTGCTTTTTGATATATGCCACCTGGTGGAGATTGTTGGATTCATTTGTCTGTGATCCTGACAAATAGGAATCCTTACTTTTAATAGGTTAAAAGGAATGGTTACTTATGGACCATTGATTGGGTACCTACTTAATAGATTAAAAGACTGAATTTAATTTACTTAAAAAGTGATAATACATGATTTCCAGTATTGTCTGTAGAGCTCAGTCTCCCCAAACGTCTGCAAGACCTTTTGCCATAGATATGTGAAATGTGTACTATTATTTATTTTTACAAAATGAACTCGTTTAAGAAAATAAACCTAAATGACTATCCGAGCATCCTCTTCCATATGACTGTCTATGAAATCACAGATTTGCTGTGCCAAATTTCTCCTAATACACGGGAAAATAAATATTTACCTGGGGGAGTATAGACTCATCCTTTACATCACTTGAGTGTGTGTAGCACACTTTGGGGAACCCCAGATGCGTCACTACTGAAGCCATGTTTTATGGGTTGTACCTGTTTGTTACATGTAGGAGGTTGGGGTCTCTAAATTCAGAGCTGTCGCCCCCTCTGGAAAGGAAAGGTGGTAGCTGGCTAGGGTGACCAGAGGGTCCCGGTTTGCCCAGGACGTTTCACTGCAAGTCCACCCCCTGGGAACCCCTCAGCCCTGGGTGCCCTCTAGGTGGCACACTCATAATTTACAGCCGCCGTCTTTTTAGATTTGGCTCAGTTAGTCCAAAGACCTTGGGACCAGGAAGCAATGGCAAGGAGGAGACAAATAAAAACCATCCTAGATGTGGAGGTAGGAAAACTGGGTTTAAGAAACGGACTCTATTGCTCATACATTTCTTAATTGTCTTAATTTGGGTTTCTCCGGTAGCAGATCCTGAGATACAGATTCAAGTGCAAGGAGATAATTTGGGAGCTGATCCCAGGAAACGCCCGTAAAGGAGTAGGGCAGTGAGACTAGGACTGTAAACAGCCAATACAAGATGTGCTACCAAGCAAGTTAGCACTTCGAGTAACTGGAGCCTCATCCCTCATGGGAACTCCAGGAGCTGGAATGGATTGCATGCTGCCCCTACAGGAGGGAGAGGGAGCTGGGGGATTTATACACCAATTTCTGTTCGTCATTGGTTGAGAACTGCTCCTAGGGAGGTTAATTCTCCAGGACTACTGGTCTGCCCTGAGTGCATAAGGGGAGTGGTCCCTCCACAAGAAAGAGCCCCCAGGCAAAGAGATGGGATGCTGGCAGTGAGAAGCTGCTCTAGAAAGCACTGCAATGGAAACACCTGGGCTGTGGGCAGACACTGACCAGGTCTGCTCCAACAGCCTTGGGCTATTCTTGAGTTTTATTTTCTTCCATCATTTGAGAAGCTGTGGATGTGGACCACTGCCAGTAATGTAGATGATTTTGGTGCTACATGGACAGAGCTTCAAATAACACTGAATCCTGATTTGTTCAGTCCTTCTAGAAACATGGACAAGAAAGTCTACCTTGGGTGCTGCTTTGTCCTGAACACCTGTCTTCTCTTGCAACCTCCTCTTTCTCATAAAAGAGACCAAACCCCAATGCAAAACCCAGTTTCTAGAATGTAATCCTACCATTTTCTTTTAATTTTGTTTATTTTTAGGGTTAGTTTCTATTTATGGTATGTGACCTTGGTCTTTAAATAAGGGTCGAGCTGATGAAAGACAAACATGAAGGGAATAACGGTGCAGATGGTCAAAGTCGTGAAGGTGAGATGCTGAGTAACATAAACTCTAAATGCGCTCCTGCTTCTGGAGTTCCGTGTTTCTGTCGCTTTGAGAACGTTGTTGTTTTGGTGAAATTCCTGCTGTTGACCTTTTGGATCCTGTATTAAACCTTTTCAGTGTTTGAGGGTTTAAACTCTTCCCTCTTCACCTGTGTGATGAGCTCTTTAGTATACCAAATAGGGGCAAACTAGGATCGACGGTTGTGTAAGGATGGCCAGTCTCGGGAATTTTCTGAAATACGCTGTGACAGGCTTCCTCAGCACCTTTCAATTCTGCCTAAAGAGGGGTTTTAATTTGGTCATTATCATTGTTTGCGTCAGGCCGCAGACAGCATCTGCAGACTTGTGCTGAAGGCCAGAGAAGTTTTTGTAAATGTACCCTCATCTTATATTCATTTGGAATCAGACGTGCCAAATTCAAGGGTTTCTAAACAAGGAAGGGCATTTTAATAAGAAAAAGTGATTGTTTCAAGCCTTGATATGTTTTGAGAAGAAAAAAGATATTTTAAAGACTAACCAATTGCATTTAACTTAATAGTTGAAGAGGGGAAACATTGGAAAATGCAGTGGTTTTAATGAAGAATGCTGTGATTTGAAGCAATATATTCTAAGCATAGTCTGTTTTAACGATAGCAAATCTGAGATGCAACGTTTTCTGGAAATAGGTCAAGTTCCGGTATTTTGTATAAACACTCTATCCCACTAGAGGGCGCTCTTTAGTCGTATATTTAATATTCTCTACCTTTTGGTAAAAATAATGAAAAAAATGATGATAGGGCTATGAATTCTCATACAATTCTTGTTGAGCATGTTATGAAATTTTCTCCTAGACATTGTTTTATTTTCAGCTTATATGTGTGAAATTCCACTTTAAGAAGAATAACATGATCCTGAATCTTTCAATATGTATAAAATCCCCATGGTATTACGGTACCATAGAAGCCAAGACATAAGTTTAAATTATTGTCATCCCATAGATCTTGTGACTATTGTTTCTCTGTATATGCTGCTGCACAAAGAAAATTTATTGTAAATATTAATACCATCCGCTTAGATCCTTTGTGAGAAGACAAAGAGGGGCAGTGTGATCTAGGTGGGTGCTTCTGCCAGTTTTTCCAGAGTGACTTTTGTTGTCTCAGCCAATGTTCCAGGATGTTCTTTTAATTTGTTTTTCCGGATTTCAGTCTGTTCAGCGTGTATTGTTTTAGCTCCCTGATAACCATGGCCTACTTTTCTTTGATTCTGTTCTTCTAGATTCTCCTCCTTTCCCTTTAGATTTGGGCTCTCAGACTACACTGAATGAACCACACCGAAGCCTGCCACCTTTAAGAATGAATTATGAGTCCCCTTTCCGATTTTCAGAAAAGAAAAGTAAATTAATCAATAGGAGTTTCTCAATTTACGTTGTTTCACTGCATTACGTTTTTCTTAAACTGTTACGGTTTAAGGCTATAGCTTAATATGATACTGACATAATGCAGACATGCAAAATGCAGCTATTTAAAGTTTTATACGTTGGTCTCCGTGGTGTTCTACAGAAGACTTCATCTGCACGTGTTTGGGAATTCTGACTTTGTCCTGAAATTACAGTTCTTTTTTATTTTTATACTTACATATATAATACAGGAACATACGCTTTCATAAAAATTCAAACAATAAACAATTCATAACATGATTTTTAACACAGAGGTAAACATTACAGTCCCTCTTTATGCTTTCCTGAAAATCCTCCTTCTTCCCCAGAAGGAATCACCGTTCCCCTGTGTAGACTGCAGACCTTTCCTGTGTGTTTCTGTAGTTTAAAAAGAAACTGTTTAGATTTTTTTTTATTACTTTTACCTTATGGAATTATAGCCTCTGTATTGATATGTCCCTTTTCCTAGTTAACAAGAAAAGAAAATGTCTTTTCTTTCACTGTGTGTAGATCTATCTCGTTCTTCACAACCACTGGAAAATATTCCACAGTCTCTGTGGATGTTCTTTCATTTATGTCCAGAGATTGAGGTTGAATCCAATTTTTAAAATATTTTGCACAGCCCTGCAGGAGACACCTTTGTTTGTGTATCTTTGGCGCCACGTTGGTGGCTCTGCTGAATGAACCTCTGGGTGGCGGGGGAGTGTCTCCAGGTCACAAAGTCAGTTCACCCTTTATTATTATCAGTGATTCTACCTTCAGAATAATCTTCTCCCCCTTCTCACCCTCAGGAGTCACCTAATAAACCTCCAGCCTGGGAGATGATCACAGAAGCTTGTGAGGACGAGGGAAAGCCTGGACGTGTGGATGCGGTGGGAAAGCTCAGCTCCGTTTCTCAGGGACATGGCTGTGCCCGAGCTGATTTGGTCTCTCAGAGAGAAGTGGCATTTGAGGCCGTTAATCTGCTAAGGTAAACGTTCCCTGGTTGAAGAAGAAATGGGAATTCAGCTCTGAACACTTGTGGAGTATCTGATCTGTGTAAGCTACGGTGCCAGTCATGGCTTGAATTAAAAACAAGAAAAGAGTTAAATAGAGTCTGTGTTCACAGAGGGGGGCCGTAGCAGGGCTGGGTAAACTGAGAACACAACTAAATCTAATCCCCAGCAGGAGAGCGAGAGACAGTGGAGCAGGCCAGAGAGCGAGAGAGGCCGACTAGAGACACCACTGAGCTGTGGATGCACTTGAGGGATGCGGCAGCCCTGACAGGTCTTGAAAGATGGGCAGACCTCCATCTGTGATAATGAAGGAGGGATGGGAGTAGCTGGGGTGGATGAACCATCATTTGAAAATGATACATGTGCAGTCCCTTCCTACTTTCTCCCTTTGGTCCCTTGGCCTTTCTTATTCTTCCTATCTGGAGGACAGATGTGAATCCTGGAGGAGAAGCAGCCTTTTTGTGACCATGCGGATCAATGCCTTAGGCTGAGGGTGTTGGAGCAGAAAGAAGGAAAGGTCTGAGGGCTTCACTGACCAGCCCTGGCCTAAAAACCTCTGGACTTCCTGTTGTAGAAAACAAATTACTTTTTAGGCCACTGGTTTAGAGTTTTCAGTTATTTGCAGCCAAAACTATTCTTTTTTTAAAAAAAATATTGGGGTAAAATTCATATGACATAAAACTAACCATTTTAAAGTGAATCCAACTCAGTGACATTTAGTACATTCACAGCGCTGTGCAACTACCACCTCTACGTAGTTTCAAAACATTTTTATCCCCCTCCAACCAAAAGAATTCTTAACTGACACAGGTGTTAGACTGATATTGTCTTACTGAATGCACCCAACAGTCCTAACAAGGTGGGTACTGGTACCAGACATTTTCTGCCCAGTGTGCATTCTTCCTTGTCCTGGTAACAGCACGTAATTTCCCTCCGGGGAACAGTGTCTTCCCCACAGTCTATCCACATGATCTGAGTCGTGTTGACACCCTCCTGGCTCTGCCGTGGGCGTGTGGATGACCAGAGCATCGCTGACTCAGGGATAAGTTGAGGGATGGGCACATGACACAGTGTGGGCCAATGTTCAAATGGCTGGAGAGGAGTGTTCTATTTTTCATCACAAAAATATGTACACCATGGGCACCAGGCCACCCTCCTGCCCCCATCTGGAGCTGGTCAGCCTGAGTGTGATGCTGACAGAGGGGGCCAGAGCCAAGAAACAGAGTTACCAGGTCCCGATGAGAGTTTTGAGCTCCCAAATCTGGCTGGGTTAAAAGTCAGCTCTATCTTCAATATTTTAAAATATTTGAGTCGATGAATCTTTTTCTCTCTTAAGCTCATTTGAATGGGATTTTCTGTCACTTACACTCTGAAGAGCACTGCCTCTCCCTGGAGCAGCAGTCTAGCTCCCCCATTTCACAGGTGTGGAACTTGAGTTCCAGGATGATATAGTTTGCCCAAGACCATCTAGCTTTGAACTCAGGTCCGGATCCCTCCAAGGCTGGTCAGTTTTATCACTAAGAAATCATTTACCTACCTCTACTCCATGCTGGCTGTGTCCACAGACAGGAGTCAAGTTCCACCGTCTTGTTAGTGAATGTGAATCCATGATTCTCTCGGGTCCCAGGCTGAGAACACTTGCTGGAGTGCAGGCGAAAAGAAAAGAAACATTTCCTTGAACAGATTAATTTGGGGACTTGGTACTTTTAATTAGCTATTTTTGAGTGAGGTACAGCAACCTCAGTGGGTTATTTATTTGATTGCACATGACTCTGAAGCAAAACAGCTTTGATTTGGTTTCCCGCTGACCAGATGATCTGTATCGTCAGGCAGTTGGTAGAGGGCTTCCTAATTACAAGAAATAAAAAGAAAAATCTGAGCCTTCCTCCTTCCCCGCCAGCATTCTTTGCAAAACATGCTTTGTTAGGCCCTGGACTAGTTCACTACAATGTGTCACTAGCAAAATATCGAAGAGGCAGAAGAGCCTGATGGAAACAGTTTTCTTGAGTGCCTCTGTGACAAAAATATCTTCAAAGGGAGTTCTATCAATTTTATTAAGCTACATTGTGCACTTTTACATGACAAGCATATCAAGCACAATAGCATTTGAATTAGCAATCAGGTTTTAATAGTATTTGACACTTCCCCACCTTGTGCTGGCAGGAGCTGTCTCTCTGAGGAGAGGCGCTGAGAGAGGGGAAGTCGGCCTCCAGCGGAGAAGTGGGTGGCCTCCGAAAGCTCGCTTGTGAGTTTGTGGGCTGTTGCCCAGCACACATCTTCCCACAGTGAGGATGGCGTTTCGCGCCCTGCGTTCATACTCAAAAGCCAAGTGAACCCCATTTTATCAATTAAGGGGTTTTGGTTGCAAATCATAGAAACTACCTTTAGTTAATTTAAGCCAAATTACCGGAAGGATACTGGGAGCTCTGAGTCAGTGGGAAGGCTGAGGGACCACGCTTTTCAAGAGGCAGCTCCGGAGAGCGACAGAGCAGACCCACAGCAACAGCCACCACCTTGGTGTCCGTCGTCAACCCATCTACCCCAAACCTGGTCCTCCTTGCGCTCCTCCACCTCAGCAAACGGTTCCTCAGGCCAGCATATTGGGATTATCCTTGGCTCTCCCATCGCTCTCACTTCCCACCCAGCCTCTCAGTAAACTTGGTTAGCTCCACCTTCTAAATACATACAGAATCGGATTACTTTCCAGACCCGGTTCTAGGCAGTACCATTTCTCACCTGAAATTTTGCCATGGCCTCCTCGCTGGTCTCCTTGCTTCCCTGCTCAGTCTACACTCCACCCAGCAGCCAGCAGGATTACGTCAAACCCTAAGTCAGATCATGTTCCTCCCTCCAAGGTTTTCTCGTGTCTTAGGAAGTAGCTTGATCTGACTGGATCTGGCTCCTGCCATCTCTCCAGCCTTCTCAGCCATCACCTTTCCATTCCATCCTTCTGCCGCAGCCACACTGACTTCCTCCTCACTGTTCCTTAAACACTCCAAGCATGATCCTGCCTCAGGGCCTTTGCACCTGCTTTGCCTTTTGCCTGGAACACTTTTGTCAGAGCTTCTCTGTTCAAATATAGTTTCCTTAGAGGGGCCTTCTCTGAGCAGCCGCTAAAACAGAAGCCACCTTCCCCCACCCCTCTCACAATCTGTCCCCTTCACCCTACTTTATTTTCCTTTTTAGCCTGGTCACCACTTGATGTGTTTGTAGTCTAACTCCCTCTCTTAGGATATAAGCTACTTGAAGTTGTCTGTTTTCTTCTGCTCCATGTCCTCATACTGGAACATATTAGGTGCTCAGTAACTTTTTTTTTTTTTGGAATGAACGGATGAATGCATGCATGGTTAAATACAGGAACAGCCCTGTGGCGGGAACAGCCTAATCAGCCCATCCTGCTCCCGCTGGGAGGGATGAACTCCAATTACTTTCCATTTCAAAAATCAAAGTCCAGGGAGGGGTTTCTGATGAGTATAGGCTGCTCGTATCTTAGCAAAAGAAGAACAGGAAGCGAGTTCCATGAGCTTCCCCAAAGGGAAGAGATACTCCCAAAAGGAAACTGCTCCTTATGTTCAACAAGTAGTAATGGATTCTTGGGTCATAGGTGGGGGAGCTATGCCTACAAATGTGTAAACTAGTACACAGAAATGAAATGACTTTCTGTCCCTGTTTGGGATAATTGATGCTTCCAGTAACCAAAATCCAAGTAGCAGTAGCTTAGACATACAAGGGCTTATTTTTCAGGCATAGTCAATCTGTGAGAAGGCAGTTGTTGGTACTGGTCAGTAGCTCAGCAGCATCAGAATCTGTGCTGGCATTTCTGGGATCTTCTTGGCCTTTTCCTCATGTTCACAATATGGTTGCCACATATCCAAGCTTCCTGCCTTCACACATTCTTCAAGGGAAGAAAGAAGTGGAGGATAAACGATGCAGTGTTTTCTTCCAGTACATGTCTCTCTAATCACAGAAGGAACTGTCCTTCCTAGGAGCTGTCTGAGACATCCTATTTTTTATTTTTGGCAAAACTGGACAATGTCTATGTAGCCTTTCCAGTCTCTATGGCAAGAGCCGGGCATTGAGAAGGGTGTTGGGAATGCTTCTGGGTGGTCAGCCAATGGTGTCTGCTCACGATCAAACAGCTACAGGGTAGAGGACTTGGTCTGATCTAAGTTTTGTCTGGTGCCAAAGTCTCTTAGACCGTAGGTTACATTGCCTCTTGGGGGAAGGTTTTGTTTTCCCTTTCAATTTGCTCTGTTTTGTTTTCAGACGCTGTCTAGGTAGCTACACACAAATGGCCGTATAGTACATGATTCTGTTGATATGAAATGTCCAGGAGAAGCAAATCTATAGAGATAGAAAGTAGGTTATTGGTTGCCAGGGGCTAGGGGGTTGCAGTGAATGGAGGGTGACCGTGAATGGGTATGGGGTTTCTTTTTGGGGTGATGAAGATATTCTGAATTTGATAGTGGTGGTGATTACACAATTCTGTGAATATGCTAAAAATCACTGGATTGTACACTTTGAAATGGTGAATTTTATGATGTGTGAACTATAATAAAGTCATTAAAAAAAGTAAATGCTAAACCTATACTATAATTTTTGTAACTCCCGACGTTTAAAAATATACCAGGATCTTCAAAACATCAGAATGCCCTACGCCTCTCCTGCCCTGTCTGAAGTCTTGGGCATAGCCACTCTCGACGAGCTCCTGGAGGTCCAGTCTGACTATTAGCTTGCCCTGCCCTGCCTTCACAGATCAGAACTCCTTTCCCTTACTCCTTTAAGGTCTCCTTTCTAGGTATTTTTCCATATATACTCACACATGAAAAACAATTTATTTCCCTTGCACTCTCATGACCTCATTAAATTGCAAATTCCACGAGATGGTGCTTGACATTATAGCTAAGATCGTTTCTACATAGTAGATGCTCATATGTTGCTAAGTGGAGGGGCCGATTATAAAAATATTTGAGAAGGACTTTAAGAAGTTCTGTAGCAGTATTAGACTAGTAGCTTTAGGGGTGGAAATTCTCAGCTCAGGCTGTGCTTTAGAACCCCTGCCTCGCTTTTCCTATGTGGGTGCCTGGGTTCCATGCCCAAGGATTCTGATTCCGTTGGGATCGCATCAAGGTATCTAAGCTCTCTGGGTAATTCTCATATTCAGCAAGAACTAGAACAGTGTTTTTTGACTGGGAGTGATTTTGCTTCCTGCGCAGGGCACATTTGGCAATGGCTAAATGACATTTTGGTTGTCACAGCTCGGGGAGAGGCATGTGCTGTTGGCATCTTGTGGACCAGGAGAGACCAGGGATGCTGATGAACATCCTCCAAAACTCAGGGCAGCCCCCACGACAAAGAATTACCTGGCCTAAAATGTCAGTAATTCTGAGGCGGAGAAACCCTGGGTTAAAGGGGTCAGAGAAGACCGGCCAACTGCATCATCAGAGTTCGACTCTGGAGCACGTGGTGGCAAGTAGAAACACGTGACTGTGGCGCCCAGGTAGTCAAGTGGGCGGTCACGGGGAGTCACAGCTGAGGCTCAGCACAGCGCTGAGTTTGATCTCCCCGTGTGTTCTGTGGATCCAGACCTCCTTTGTTGATAGCAAGACAGAAGTTAGGTTTTTACAATTCTTGTTATTTTTACAGGCATTCCACAGCTAACAGCCATCAACTGTCAACCATGATGAGCAATTCACGTTCAAAACGAAGAACTTCTGACAATTACCGTGCATCTTTATTCCTTCGGCATGCTTTCAGAATTATTGCTTTCATTGTGGAGTAAAACTTGGGCCACGGCAACACACTCCAGAAAACAGCACATCATTATTTGTGATAAGGGGGAGCAGGAGATAAGAACACAGGCTCAGGAGAGACATCTTTGTGGGCTGGAGCGAACACCCGAATCAGATGCTGATCATGCCAAAGCCACTGAAGCAACAAGCATCCTACACACCTTGGGACAAATGTTGACTCGGTGGATTTTTGTTTGTTTGTTTAAAACCAATCACTTGATATGTTCTCATCAGCTATGCGAGAGATTGCTATCATGGATAATGAAAACAAAATGACAGGCAGATAAATTTAGTTGCTGTTTAAGAAATCGTGTAAGGTATTCTCAATAGTATAAAGATAAGGAAATCGCATAATTGAAAAGAGCTGAAAACAGCATTAGCACGAGAGCATATGAGGAGAGCAAGGGAATCAATCGTGGAGTGCAGGAAAGGAGCGCAGATAAGGCCGAGCTCCCTTCCGTGAATAAAACTGCCCACTTGCTACGAAAGCCAGCCCAGTGGTTTTCAACCCAGGCTGCACAACAGAACCTCCGGGACAGCTTTAAAAGCTCCTGGTGCCCCGGCTGTGCTCCAGCACAATACGGTCCAAACCTCTGGGGTGGGGCCTGGCAGCGGCACATTGTAAAGCCCCCCGGGTGGTTCCAACGAGCAGCCACACCGGCGACCCACCGGCGGGTTCTCCCTCTCTCTGCCTGCCCTGCTACAGGGGTAGCATCTTGGCCTGGCTCACACCACACTCTGCTGCACCTAAACCCTTCAGGACACAGAGGTACTTCGTTTAGTAAGTATTTACAGCAAAGGCGTTGGGACAGTGTTGTGAGCCCAATGGCAGCGGCGTCCAGTAGCAGCGGTGGCCACGGTACTTCGGGGCAGTGGCTTAACAAGAATTAAGGTCCCCCTGCAGGGACCGTGAAGTGGTTCCTCTGACACAGCTTCCTTTGCTTCCTGCTCATTGTCCCAGCCTTCTTCTCTTTTTGGAGACTTCCTGATTTCCTGCCAATGAACTGAATTTCTGCTAAGTTAACCAGACGTGGTTTCTGTTGCTTGCAGCCGAGAACCCTGAAGGCTTTCTGAAAGCTTTATTTATTGAATGTTTTTCTTGAAATTGACAGATTAAGAAAATATCTTAGCTTCATCCAACGTCATGATATCCATGGAATCCCTTTAGACGTGTCAGTAAGGTCTTTTGGAATGTATGTAAAGTAAACACACAATTATTAGACGTAAAACGTCTCTGTACAACCTAAAACTGTCTTGCATCCCAGCAGCTCATGAGCTCCCTTTTGGGAAAGGCTGAGTTAGGATTCTTTTTAGTGCAGTTAATAGAAAGCAGATCTGAACAGCTTAAGCCGAAATAAGGAATTTGTTGGGGTTTCTTGTAAAATCAAGGAAGCAGCCGTGGGCACCTTGGGACTCAGGGAGGGTCGCAGCTCTCTCCTCCCAAGCACTCCCAACAGTGCGGTTTAACACCAACACCTCCTGCTGAAACCTGCAAACACATGCGGGGAAGAGGTTCCACTGTGGCCAGGAAGGGCTGGTCATGGAGCGCAGGCAGTTGCCAGGGGCCCTGGTCCATGCCTGGGGTCAGTCCCCAGGGCAGGGTCATTGATCAGAGCGAGGTAACCACCTGAAGAGATGCCTTCTACCTTACAGGAAAATTCTCGTGAACTGGGTGGGACAGGCTGTAAGTCAGGCAGGATATGTTCAATGCCAAGTGACAACCCCCCCAACCCCCCCCCAAAACAAAATACAAGCCGATCTAAGCGAAAAAGGGGATTTACTGACTCAGAAAACTGGACTGTGTAGGGCCGAGAACCAGCCTGAGTCGTTGTTGGAGACGGGGTTCAAACAGTGCCATCAGGGCTGTTTCACCTCCCTCTCCTCTCTCCCCCGTCTGTGTCGGCTTCACTCCCTGAAGGGTGTTCTCCGGGAAGCCCAGCCGTTCTGGGATTATCTGTCATCCTCAGAGACAGCCATCTCAGCGCCTGGAGCACCTCTCTTGGGTCCTTTCAGCAACAGCCTTGGGGCAGATTCTCCTTGGTCAGGCAGAAGACAAGTGCCCATCTGAGAACCGATCACTGTGGCCCTGGGAGGCCTGTACTACATGGAGTGGCCAGGTTTAAACCAAGTGCCCATCTGGATGGGCCGTGGGTGGGGCCAACTCCTGTCAAATCACGTGGGCTGAAATCACAGCTGGTAAATATTCAGAAATTGGCTCTGGGGGTGGGGCAGGGGACATGTGTACGTGCAAATACTCCCACCGTGGCTGACTTCAAGCTACCTGCACAATCTCAAATGGCTTACAAGGTTGCTAAAAGTTTAACAGTCAGCATTCATGAGCTGGTAAGACAAGGGAGAGGTGGCAGAGGTTAGGGCAGAGTTTCCTTAAAAAAAAAATCATCAGTGCTAGGAAGTAGGTTCTAGAAGAGAATTCACTGATCCATCACCAAGTATTTATTTTCTACCAAGGACAGAGCCTGCCTCTATTTTGGGACACAGACATGAACTCACCGTCTACGTGGGAAGCTGACGTGTCACAAGAGGGTGTGAAAGGTACGGTAAGCGCTCTAACAGAGGACAGGTGTTAGCAGAGGGAGCAGGCAACCTAAACGGGGAGGGGAGGACAAGGGGAAGTTTCAGAGAGCAGGTCTTACCTGTGCTGGTTCTAGAAGGATGTGTGGGGACTTGTCAGACTAATGGGGTGGGCATGCCAGGCTGAGGGTACAAGGCTTCAGAGTCGTCGGGGTAGGAAATAGCTCTAAGTGGTTTCAGATGAACTCGGGCGGGAGAGGGAGGCAGCCAGTCTGGGGCTAGATCTTGCAGGATGTGTTCAGGATATTGGATTTTATCCTGCTGCCATTGAAAGAGCAATTAAAGTGTTTCAAGCTGGAAAAAGGGTCCTGATCACATGGGCATTTTAGAACAGCGGTGCAGCTGTGTGGAGGGCTGATTCTAGAGGAGGGAAATCAAAAGCAAGGAGATTAGCAGGAATTTAGGTGAGAAGGTGGGCGGAGCAAGGAGGTGAAACGGAATCAACTTGGTGGCCAACTGAGCGTGTGGGGGCAAGCTCCAGAACATTCACCATCCTGGTCCAGGAGTAGCTTTGACCGATGGGGAAGGACAGGCTTATATGTAGCAGAGAAACACGAAGCCTGCATGCTAAAGAAGCAAGGCCTTAGAAATAAAAAGTGTCTCTCTAGTTTAATATCACAAACTAAAATGATTTGTGATCAGGAGGAAGAGAGGTCAATACTGGTTGGCACAACTCAGAAAAACTCATGAATGCGGCAGAAAGGGATGGGCTCCACCTGGCAGCGGCTGCATCTGTCAGAGCGAACCAAACACTGCAGTGCAGATCCCGTGCCCACAGTCTTCCTCACTTCTGGGTCCAGGGCTCAAATGATGGGGGCACGATTCCATCTTCTCTCCCTGCTACCCTCTTTTCCTCTGGGTTGAATTCATTCTCAGACAGGCATCCTCCCTTTCTCTGGAGAAGAAGGAAAAAAAAAGTCCTCCTTTTTCTGGAGAAAGGGGATCTGAGATTTCAGTTTTTGAGAGATTGCAAGTTTGAAAATATAATTGTTCTTGAGTAATCATTCGGCTGGTTATGAAATTATCTGAAAGAAATACTTTCGCATTGGAATTTGGAAGAAACATATTGTCCTCCAGTTTTCAGCACAGCCGTTGTGACATGTGATGATGCTTTCCTAATTTTTCTCTCTCTCTGGAAAACTTTTAGGGTTTGGAGTTATATGATGGATGTAACTTGGCGTGGACTTTTCTCACTTTCTGAGCTGGGTAACCGATGGCTTCCTGAAGCTGGTGTTCTTTCGTTTTTGAGATTTTCTTGAATAATTTTTTTTAATGTTATTTCTCCTTTTTTCATTCTCAATTTATTATTATTGTTGTTTTATGAAATTTCTATTATTTGGATGTTGTATCTTTAATTTTCTTCTTAACATCTTCTCTCCATCGTCTACCTCTTTTTCCTTTGTCTTACTTTCTGGGAGAATTCTCACCATCATCTTCCAAACTGCTGCTTGAATTTTTAATTGTTGTACTGTATCTTTCAATTTCCAAAAGCTATTTACTATTCTCTGACTTTCCATTATATGCATTTTATTGATGAATGCTGTGCCGCTCTGAAGATACTGCCAGTATTTTTGACATTTTTTCCTTGCATGCCACACAGTCTCTCTCCTTAGAGTTCCTTTCCCCTCGTTTGTTTTCACCTCTGAATTGTATCTTTGAGGTTTTGCTCAAATACTTGGTGATGCCTGGGTGTCCATTTGTACTTTGAAGTGAGGCACTAAAAGCAGACTCAGCGCTTGATGTGGGATGGATCGTGTTGACTGGTGGGCTTCTGAGTGCGAACAACGCGGATAGTTGCTTGTTTTATGGGAATCCCCCGACATGTCAGCACCTGTGGTCTTCTCTCCTGGACAGAGGCGCTTCTTCGGTGAGGAGACAGTGAGCCTCTCCCTTGGGAGGGCAGTGAGTGTTGACAGGTAGCCCAGACTGGGAACCAAGCGGAGAAGGGATGAGAGGGTGTGCCTGCTTGTGTCACAGGGGTCTGGCACTCTCACCCTCCCTTGTGCTGGGCATCTTCCAGTCCAGAGTCTTTAAACTCGCGCCCATGACAACTTCCCTTTCTGTGGGAGGTAAGCGGGGGAGGAAATCCTTAGAGTTTTCCAGATTGCACTCCAAGTCTGCACTCCCGTCTTCAGAAGTGCGCAGCGCCCCCCAGCCTCAGCTCCGCAGGTCCGGGCGCTTGCAGTGCTTCCACGCTGACTTCCCAGCACCCGTCCTGGTCTAAGGGAAGCGCTGGACCTCAGTCACTTACCACGTGTTCGTTCGCTTTCCACCTCTCAAAGTTTGACTGACGTTTCTCTCCTGTCATTGTCCGTTCTCCCACTCTTTTTGTCCTTGTGGCGTTTACGCCTCTCTAATCCCTTTACTGTCATTTTAGCAAGGTTTTGAGGAGAAGATAAACGGGTGGATTCAACCCGTTTTAAACCGGAAGCCCTTTAATATGCTTTCTATCAATTTTTAACGTGTCCATCCATCCCGCCTCTCTTCACTGCTGCTCCAGGCTGGTCGGACACCGTGACTGAGCTGTCCTTGACGACTCCTTCCCTGTCTTTTCCTGTTGAGTATTTCACAAGGTCAGGCCCCAGGTGCGCGGTCGCCCGAGCTCCCTGCGGCCCGGCGGCGGAGGCCGCATGGAGGCTGGTGGCAGATTCCACAGTCTTAAAACAATGCGCATGGGAGCCACAACGTGGCTTTTCCATCTTGCAGTTTTATTACGTTTTCAAAGGCTTTTAATTCTTTCCCGATAAAGCCTTTTGAAAAATACTCATTCTAAAAATACTTCAGCAGTGTAGAGGCTCAACATAAACTTTCCTACTCTCTCCCCTCTAATCCTGTGCCTCGCCTCTTAGGCATTTGATATGTATCCTTCCGCACGTGGTACATATCCTTCCACACCTGGTAAATTATGCTTGTACCAGCACGTGATCACTCACTTACTCATTCAACAAACAATTTCTGAGTCTCTGTTTTGTGCCAGGCACTGATGTCGAGATGTAGGCAGTATGGGGTGGTGAACAAGACAGGTCAGATCCCTTCCCTCCTGGGGATGTACATTCTAGTGGATGTATACCTCTCTGAACACCCCACACATGCTCACCCTACATCCATAAAGACACACACACACTCATGGCCATATTGTACATAGTGTTCTGTGAGCTACTCCCCCACCCCCCACTTATCATCTAGTACATCTTTCCACTTTAGTACAGTAGATGATCTTTGTAATTTTTAATGGTTGTGTGTCATCTCTTTAGTGGAACGTGTCATTTATCTACTCTCCTAATAATACTCATTTAGATTATTTCCAATATTCTGCTGTTGCAAACAATGGATCAAGTGTGATTTGTTCAAATAGTCTCCTACTGGTCAACCTTGAAGTGTTTCCAGTTTTCTATTTAAAATTTTTTAATCATACAAACAACTTTGCAAAGTTCGTTTTGTACATTTAACTTTGGACCTCTTCCCTAGACCGTCTATAGTGTGTATGTTCCTATAAGGAGAACGCTGGGGTCAAGTGGAACAGCATTACACATTTTGAAAGCTACTGACAAACTACACTAAAAAAATTTGAATGTATTTAAACTCCCACTAGCTATGAAGGAGTGTGCCTATTTCTGAAAAAGGTGTTTTTGATGTGTGTTGTGATTTTTTTCATTTTGCCATGTTGCATTTCCCTAGTTAATTTAAACTTGACTGCGACAGGACTGTATGCTTCCAGACACGGCCCGATTTACACCACCTGGGATTTGTTATCAGACTACACAGCACTTACCACTCTCTCAAAGAAACGTGGACATGGAAAATTTATCATTTTCTTTCCACTAGATCTTGAACAAACAAGCTAAAGAAACTTGGTCTCAGACTTATCTTTGAAGAAGTCATTGAATGAAAAAAAAAATCTAAGAAAACCCCCCAACTATACATCTGTGTATCATCTTCAATCACTTTTAATCCGTAACAAAATGTTATGCTTCAGCTCATATTTAGAAGAGCAAAACAAATTTTATGTATAAGGTCATCTCTATCCACTCTCTCAATAAGCCTTTTCAAAGATCTCTGTGCAGATTGTGGCATGATCTGATTATAAATGAATGTGCATTACTAGACAGGAAAACCAAAGACATCCAAGTGTGGTGACTAGGATGGGCGATGTTAGACATCGTGATGTTAACGACTGTCACTCATGGCAACTTTCAGAAGTTATCTCCACTCAGTCTACCTTCGTTTTGGATAAGAGATTTTTTTCTGTAGGGTTGCTCAAGTCAGATCCTTGTTCCTTTAATCTGTTTCTCTCTAAGCGCATGCAAATTGTGCTTGACTTAACCAAGCAGCTCTGCTTTAATTTGTTGGCACGATGTGATGCGTAACCAAAATGGATTTTTAGGCTCATCAAATGTCTACGCTGGATGGTTCAAAAGCAGAGTGACCTTTACAACTTGCATTGTGCATTGCAAATCTAAAATCGGAGACCAAGATTGCAAATTCTCACACTATTTTGCTTTCATTAGAGGAGAAAACAGAATTCAGCCGGACACAAGCACTAAAATTAGATTCTTAAATAAACAGCCCAGGTCTTAATAATTCATGCAAAGACGCAGGGGAAAAAATGAGGAAAATAATTGAGCAATGGCAGGCAGATACCATGTCGTTTTGTACTGCCTCAAACTAATTATCAGTCCTGCATATCTCTGATGTACAGGTTTATTAATGAAACAAAAAGGCATCTACTATAGATAAATAATACACCATATGCAATCCACACATTCTATGTATAACAGGGACTAGTGACACCTATCAATTCATTTGAAATCAGGTCATGTGCACTTTGCTCAGTCTGCAGTTTGTCAATCTGCTTTCTGCTTAATAGATGTCATTGTTTGTCGTGCTTAAAAAAAAAAAAAGCACCATAGTGAGGAACTAGGTGAGATATAAAAGTAATTACAAAAAATCACGACTCACTCTGCCTCCAAAAAGGCAGCCTAAACAGTGATATATTTGTACATTTATCATAACTAACATGGGCTCAGCTTAGAGATTTAGTGAAAGAATTCAGTGGGGCCATTAAGAAATGAAGACATTTTGCAAACCTCTTTTTTTTTTTTTTTAATTCTACAAACCCATTAGGGTATTTATGCTTCTGGATGAAGAAGAATTAGTATCATTAACATGAAGGGGTCATCAGGGAGGTTGCAGGAAGCCAGGGGTCACGGGATGGGGGGCAGGAAAGAAAGGCAGAATCCAGACTGAGAAAGTAGATGGAATAGAGGTTTCTGAAAAAAACCAGAAAATAATTAGCGGTAGAACATACACAGACGTCATTAGCTGCAGGAATGTCTATGACAAATAAATAACGGTTGAAAACAATAAAATTCCTGGTAATGCAGTGTGTTGTAATATTGATGGCAACATGTGGGAAGCCTCTGACAGCTGTTAAACAGATGTGGCAATTAGCGAACCTTATGGTCATGCCGGTAAGATTATTATGCAACACGTTCTCCAGCAAAATTAGACGATTTCCTTCTTTGTGTGGCTTTATGCATGTGGGGAGCGAGCTAGTCTAAAGCTCCGTTTAAGCAAAGTCGCTAGCTGGTGTCTCTTCAGCCACATACGTATGCGTGTGTGTGTGTGTGCGTGTGTGTGTGCGTGCGTGCATAAATATATATATATATATATACACACACATATATTTTTTGATGTCTTCCGAAAGATTTAGAGAAATTCAGAATTTAAACAAGAACAATATCAATTCAGCTGTGCAGCAGATACTTCAATTATAATCGCTAATGGACAAATTGAGAGATTAAAAAGACTTTTCTATCATGTTGAAATTCAATGAACAGTTTTCAATTAGGTTTAGGATATAAAAGGAAAAAAGTAAGAGACTTTTCCTTGATGTTTAACATTGCCGAGAAAGATGAGAGGAACTTTGCTTTTTCATTATACTGAAGAGATGCATATAATGCCGCATATTTAAATTATAAATCAGGTCGCTATCTGCCAACTGAAAGCAATATCAATTAGAACTTAGGTGGATTAAGCTTTAAAATGCCTTATATTTAATGACAAAAGTATGACTGTTAATCTCCACAGCCATCAAAGGGATAATTTAAGGCAGCAAGAAATCAGAGAATGATGTCACAAAAATAGGCCCTTGCAGCTTTTTGGATAGTATTATCGTAATTAATGTACTTCGAATGACTTTTTTGTGGATTATGGGCTTTCACAAAAGCATTTATTGCGGGCATAAAATATAAAACTGTAAAGAGTGGGTTTGACTAGGGTTGACTGGAGGGTCCTTACCCTTTCTGCTCAGTAATTCCTGTAAAATAATAGTTTCATTTACAGGCGCAATTTATAATGTTGAATTTATGCCAGTTCATCTGATATAAATCATGGTAATAGCATGATCTATTGTATGTCACTTGAGCGAATGCAAATTAAATATCGTTAAATTAAAGAAAAACTGTTAAAATAACATTAGGTTGTAACTAGAACTGCTGGAATAAAGGAAATGTGGGGTTAAGGATGAAATTTCACTACTGTAGGTCTCAATCTGATACTGGAATGTGTTGCCCCAAGCAAACATCCATACGCAAATAAATAAAATTTAAAAAACGGGAATGTGGAATTATGGACAAAGTTATAAATCCACTCCAAAGCATTCTTTCATTTTAATTTCTAACCACAGCTCTAAAAATTAAATAGCTGTTTTTCTCCAGAGTTTTGCTTGCTGTAATTCTTTAATGTCTTACTCAGCAATTGGAAATTAAGTTTCTTCTTTAACTACTTTTTTTTTCTTTTGATTCATAGGCTTTTTTTTTTTTTTTTCTTTTTTTTCCAGGAGCACTTTCAACAAAGCTATTGTTTATTCACTCTTCTGGACCCCAGCATCCCTCTGTTAACAGGCACGGGGGTCAGTCAGGCTGGCAGCTGCTGCCGATTCTTTTCACTGCTTCTACAGTGGGATGTTCTGAGGCCAAATTCAGCAGAGCCGGTCATTCGCTTCAGTTCTCGAATGTGGTTCTGGAAAACCCGGGTCACTAACAAACAGAAGCCATTAAAATGCATCTATCAGACAAATATACTTCTTCCCGCAAATCAGAATTCTCTTTAGTCCATCTCAGAAGTTGACTGCACCTCGTGTTCAAAACCAAACAGAACCATCGTGCTAAGATACATACTGGGTGTGGGGGGGAGGGAAGGGAAGGAAAAAAGCAGGGGCACAGAGAGCGAGAGGAAGAGAGGCAGGCTAAGGTGAAACAAGGGTACAGGCAATATTTCTCTTTTAGTTAAAAAAATCTATTACAAACCATATCATCGGTGGATCACAGTTGGTAAGGAGTGAGTTGGGACTCGGGGGTGTGTGTGTGTGTGTGCGTGTGCGTGTGCGTGTTCTGTTTCATGCGTAAACTAGCACATTGTCAGAGCTCAATAAATGATGGATGACAGGGTGACATAACCATTATAACATCAATTAATTTGCTGTCAAGAAAAAGTGGGCCCTTCAGATTATCCAGCCATAACTGCCTTGGCTTTGCTAACTTCTCCCCTTTCTGTAACAGGTTATGTGAGTGGTTATCAACACATATGCCTCAGACATATTCAATAAAAGGCTGCATTTTCTCCCCACGTGCCATGATAGAAAAGAAAAAAAGGAAAAAATTTATTGTGGTGACTAGTTACCTGTTAAGATGTGAATATGTGGTCATCCTGAGAGACCAGTGAATCAATGTGGGGGTTGTAAAAGAGAACACTTGTCGTAGTGCTGGTTAAACTGGGTTTGAAGATGAGCTGTGAAGCCAACACTTATTAAGCACTTACATGCTAGGCATATACTAAGCAGGGCCAGGGCTAGGGTAACTGATGTGAGGCACTCACTGTCGGTACAAAATTAGAGGTGGGGAACACACATTAAAAACCTCAGTAATCAAGATAACTCACATTTTAACACACTATTTTAAAAAATTGAAGTCAACATAAAAATCTATAATGAACAAAATATCAAAATTTAAATAAAGACAGTGCCGTGTAGAGCCATATTGGAACCTGAAACAAAAAGGGAAAAATGTGCATTTCGCATTATGCATGCTCGTATGTATTTTTTTAATTGTTAGTTTTTTTCCCCCAGAACATTAAAGAAATTGAAAAAAAAAAACTAAAAATTTGACAAGTAGGTGTATTAAAACTCATAACATTAAGTTTAAATATTTTATTTTTGTCCTAAACAAAATTGATTATAATTTCATGTTTCTGGCTTGAATGGAAGCAAAATCATCCTTTTCATTTCATCAACATTTTGAAAATCTAATTCTGAAAAAAATTAACCATTAACAAATACATAAAAGCATGCATATAGGAGTGCACGTTTTTTGTTCTGCCTGATTCCAGTATGAACTCACATGGAGCTGTTACTGATCCTACTTTCATGTAGAATTTTGACATTTTGTTCATCATGGATTTTTTTCCATTAATTTTGTTTTTTTTTAAAAAATGTTGCATCAAAATATGATTTATCTTGATTACTGAGTTTTTTTTGGCATCCCCCTAAATTCTATGCTCAAGGCAAGTGCTTCACCCCCCTCTCCTGGTCCCGGAACTACAGCACTTCACATGTTATGCATTTAATCTCTCGGTACACGCACTGGGTAGGCCTTACTATTATGCCTAGTTTGCAGGTGAGGAAGCTGAGTGGGGGGGGGGCTTTCAGTGCCCACCTCCCATCCCCCAGGGATTCACAGTTCCCTGTATTCCAAAGGTGACTGCAGGCCCCCGCGACTCTGCCCCAGGGCCCCTTCCCTGGTCTCCGGGGAATGGTCTGTCAGCGTGGGTGAAGAGGTGCTGCCGTGTCAAGGCCTGTAGGGGCAGCCCCCCACCCCTGCTGGCAGAGGAGGAACACCCCCGCACCCCGCCTTCCTCGCCGGGTGGGGCAGCACTGAGGCTTGCCACTTGCTTTGGCCTCAGCAGTAACCTGCTCCTTCCCACATTGAGCTCCCTCCCTTCCCTGTCTTGCTTCCTACATCCTGACCAGTGCTTTTTGGGATCACCTCCCAAATAAACAACTTGCCCTCAAAACCTCAGGATCTGTTTTGGAAGAACCCAACCTAAGACGCTGAAGCACAGAGATGTAGGGTAAGTAACTCAGAGTTTATACATCTAAGATGATGTGGAAGAGCAGGAAGTCACACGAAGGGAACCAGCCTCCAGGGTCTGCGTTCTTACCCACATTCTGCCAACACTTTGGCGAACTCCAGCTTATGGGCCAAATATGGCTCACTGCCTATTTCTGTCTGGCTGTGAGCTGTGAATTGTTTTTAACTTTAAAAAATAGTCAAAAAATAATTATAAAAAAGAAAAATTACATTTTTTTGATGTGTGAAAATAACATGAAATTGAAATGTCAGCCTATAAATAACATTTTATTGGCACACAGCAATGCCCGTTCATTTACATATGGCCTGTGGGTCCTTTCCAGCTACAATGGCAGAGCTGAGTAGTTATGACAGAGACTGAATAGCCTGCAAAGCTAAAAATATTTACAAACTTTCACAGAACAAGTTTGCAGAGCCCTGCCCTACTGCCTTTCTATTCCAGGTTTGTAGCTTATTACTTGGGTGGCCTTAGACAGGTTCCTTTACTAACTTCCCTGAGTTTCAGAATTTGTAAATATAAAATGAGATAAACAATTGCTTCCTTAAAGTACTTGTGAGGATTTAACATTTGAGGTAGTATTTGCAAAGCACACAGTTCACTTCCTATAAACCTAATTTCCATTTCTACCAAAGTAAATTTTATGAAAATATCGTTATCTAAGTTGTCTCTTAGTCTATGAAAGCCCTATTTAGCTAGTAATCAGCAGATTTTTCTGAAGGGTTGGTCTGGGATGATGTTTACCTTCTATAGTTAATGGTGGGCCTAATTGCTTGTTAGCTGCAGATTCCTTTAAAGTTGGGCAAGACATGGGAAAGCAGAGAAAACAAATGCATAAAAACAGAGCAGCATGGAAAATGTCAGGGGTAGTATGTGAGAAACTGGAATCAATATTCAAAACGCATGCATGTCTCAATTTTTCTTCGTTACTTTGTCACTGTTTTGAAAAGTCTAAATTATGCTTGCAAAAACTTAATGTATGCATACATATGTATGAAAGTGTACAACTTAGCATGGGCGAGACAGACGCGCACAACAGTAGGTTTTGCTTAGAATAAGAGGCAGAAGCAAGAGGTAAAATGCATTTCCTTGCAGCAGTGGAGTGGTGGGTCACTGCAGTAGACCCTCTCAGGAACGGGTAAACAGACTGATGGGGAACAAAGTGTGCTTCCAACATTTCTCTTAAGTCCATCTCCTTTGCTCCGTTGCTCAGTCCGGGCTGCCTTCAGCTCTCTCCCGGCTTATGGCTTCCCAACCCAGTCTCCTTCCCCCACAATGATTTTCAACCGGGGTGATTTTTTCTTCCCGGGGGACATTTTTTTTTTTTTTGGAACCATAACCAGGAAGAAGCTACTGATATCTCATGGGCACAGGTCTGGGATGGCGATAAAATCTTACAATGCACAGGGCAGCCCCCTTTCCTAATAAAGAATTCTCCAGCCACAAATGTCAAGAGTGCCTAGAATCCCTGCTCTCGTCACCCCCTCCAGTGGGTTCTAGATTCAGCAGCCAGAGTGCTTTTTACTTTCTAAAATGTAAAGTTTAGACTGGTCATGTCACTTCCTTGCTTATGATGCTTTGTTGTGTTCTCATTGCTTGTAGGGTAGGACCTGCATCCTTATTCATGATTACAAACCTCCCTGGCCTGTTTTCTCTTTCCTCCTCCCACTCTGTCCTTGTTTAGCTATAGGCTTTGCACAAGCTGTTTCCAAAAGCTGAGGCACTTTCCCTCAGCCCTCTTCACCTTTTCCTGGCCGACTCCTATGCACCAGTCATGTCAAACATCAGCTGACAGTTTAGCTCCAGTGAATGGCAGCTACCATCTCTCTGACATGATTCTTAATCCCTTTCATTGTAATTGCTCGATCCATTATCTGCATTTCTATTTAGACTGGACACTCTCTGAGGGCAGAGATGCTGTCTGTCTTTTTCACTATTACATATGCAGTGTCTGGCACACAGAGGCTTTCAGTAACTATTTATTGATGAAAGGAGTACTTACACTGGTTTGTTTATATGAGATGGTCTATTTGGAATGTTAAGACATTTACAAGTGCAGACAGTTGTGACAATTCATACTTCTGGTTTGTGATAATACTGGTGTGCCATGTAACTCTACTAACTGTAAAGTAAGGAAAGGAAGTAGCAATCCAAAATTGTGGAATTCGAGCAATGTACATTAACAGACTGTTCTAGATCCTCTGGAGAGGATGGAGGAGTGCTGGTTAATTTAATAATAGTAATTTAAAAAATAAATTAATAAAAACATCACTAGACAATAAGCAATGTCACTGTCAAGATCTTTGGAGGGTCTAAGATTTTACATTACTTGCTAGATAACAAGTGAGTTCCACGGATGCTGGCTGAAGACACAAAACTCCTGGGTCAGAGACAAAAGATTTAGTTACTCACAGCACAGCAGGAGGAGCTTCATATTTGTGTCTGTTCCCTTTGCCTGCAAGTCCCGTGTAGCCACTGGGGAGTGGCCTGGGTAGATTCTGCACAAGCAGCAAGTTTATGCTACAGCTGGGGATCCCCAAGTTTAAGAAACCTCCAGTATTACAAAGGGGCTACTGGTAAATCTGCCCAAATGTTGCTTTAGACCAAGATACTATTTTTATTTCCCAGGTCAGGAAACAAATCTGCTTTCTGCCCTGGAGGAAGACAGGCTATTTTTCAAGGCTATACACTATACAAATATTCTTGAGAAGACAGTCTGGGGCAAAAGCTGTCACAAGGCACGTAGAAATGCCACGGAGAGTCGCTCCCTCTCCTACAGAGTCACCTTGATTTTAGAATAATCTTCAGACTCAACCTCTTTTCTACCCTTTGAAGTTTGAGATAATAATTCCCTGCATACTCATTTACATGCAAGATAGATGGAATGAAGAGAAGATGTAGAAACATGCCTGGGTTTTCCTGTATCAAATTATTTTCATACACGCATAGATAGAATGTGTTGGCAAACATTCGGAAATGCCTTTCTCTGGGAATGGCACCAGCCATCAAACCATCAAGTCCTATTGATTTCATCTTCCAAATATGTCTTGAATTCATCCATTCACCTTCACCTCCATTACCGCCATTGTTTCAGGCTGCCACGTTCCTCTCTTGGAGATTATGGCAATGGTTTCCTAAGTGGTTCTCCCCTTCTGCTCCAGGCACTGCTTAGCTAGCCCCTTGAAGCCCAGTTTCCTTACCTCTGAAATGGACACAGCAATATTCCTACCCCACAGCATTTTTGTGGGAATTACATGGAATGAAGCAAGTCAGCCTGACAAGTACTGAGGCTCAGCCGCTGTTAGCTCTCATGATTTACTACTTCTATATGTGCAAGCCCTGGATTCATAGTCTCTAACTTTGATTTCTTACAACCAACATGAACTCTGAGGCAAAAATCTTCAAAGTGAAGATTTCTTATGAGTGGAATCAAGTAAGGCCAAAGCATTTTGGGCTGAAAGCTGTGATACAAGGAGAAGGGGTTTGAAATTGGGAGAAAGGATAAAATAGATCAGCTGATGCCTACCCTTCAAAGAAACATTATGTTAACTATTCTCCTATTGCAAAGCAACTCCATCTCACTAGGGACGTACATTTGCTAAGTACATCAGAGTTAAAAAAAAAAAAAAGATTTGAAAGCTATTCTCTATTCTGTGATTAACTGAACATGTTTGGGCCAATAGAGGAGGAATAAAATTACCACACCACTGTATGTACGTGAGATAAAATATACGATTAAAAATATTTATTATACTGATGTGGAAAAGAATAATATGTTAAACAGATAAGCATGTAATAATGCATATTTTCCCCATAAAATTTAATTTATCCCTTGGGCCGGGCATAAACTTTCCTCTTGAACAACTTGCTTTCCAACTATAGATTGCTGAGCTAAACTGCTTAGTTTTATAGCAAATTGATCACTACTGTAATATTTCAGGAGCAAAATGATCCTTACCAGTCAGTTTGATTTCAAAGGCCAAAATTTATAGTTTTGTTCCTGATTTAGTGATAAGATTTTTTAACATATTGAGCGTTTTATCACCCTCTATCAGGACATGGAGTTGAACTTACAAATGAAAAAAAAAAAAGGCCAACAAAAAAGAGGCCACAAATAATATACTACAGAATGACAGAGGAGTTTAATATTCCCTTTGGGTCGGTGGGAATTACTCAGATTTCTGTCCTTGTAAACATATGTCCTGGTCTCTAAGGAAGATGTGTTATACAATCTTTATGCTCCTGGAAAAGTAGTCATAGACAAAGCTGGAACTCCAGACCACAAGGACTTTGCTAAAGCATAAAGGAAACTTTATTGTATGTATGCTCCCCCGTGTGTCAGCTAGGGTTTATTCAAGGCAGATAAAACGTAGTTATTGGACACTTCTGATATGTCGAAAATAGGTATAGATATTTAATGATGGGAAAGTTCATGACTCAGTAAAGATGACTCCCTAGCTGGTAGCTTAGGACAGAAAACTATAAAACCAAATTATGATAATCATCAGAGTCAGGAGAAAAAAAGTAGGCCCACCGAGCTCTATTTATTGAATTTCTGACTTCATTATACACCACCTACTTTGGAAGCACAGGGAACAGATTTTTGATAATCTCAGTAGATTTGCAAAGTAAAACTATTTTGTGATCACTATAGTGATTTTTTGGGGGGGAAGACTTGGACAAAACGGGCAATAGTAGGGAATAAAAACAGTCCACCTGCCCCATAATCCACTCACACATATCCGGAATTTACTTCTGAAGAGTCGGTTTGACATTAAACTAGTGAAAGTAGACGTGGTTGTCTTGGTTTTTACCACTAACAATCATTTTTTTCCCCCAAACAACGTTCCCATCACATAGCAGTGTCTACCTGTCCTGACATAAAAGTTAAACCATTGATCTGGGGCTTAAATAGGACTTTGAGCTGCAATGGTCTGTTTTATCACACGTACCTTATGTGCTGAGTCAGCAAGGCCAAATACAATTCTAGCAGACATCACATCTAGACAGCGGGGGTCCTGCCAGTTCTTTATTTTTTAACCTTCACTCAGATCTGTGTTTTAGGGAGAGGGTCAACATTTTCTACCTGTGACATTAAGAGTATCTATGCCTTGGACAGTGCCCTTGGCTGACAGCTCTTGTGGATGATTTTATGTGGAGTATCAGCACTTGCTCTGCCAGGTTACAGAGCTGTTAGCATGAATAAGATGCCTTTTTTGGGTATGCTTGCTAACATTTACAGAGTTCTTACTATGTGCTTAGGTTTTTTTGTTTGCTAAACATTCTTTGATTTTATTAAAAAATTTTAAACCATTCTGTAGCATTAAGGTGTTGCTGCAAAAGCTGTGATGTACTATATAAGTCTTTATTACTCTTGCTTGAGGGGGGTCAGCTAAGTGGCCTTTGTCTGGATTGCTCACATATCTGGGTATCGGCTGGGGCCACTGGGTGATGGATGACTTGTCTCTGCCCCACACTTCCATCCTCCAGCAGCCTGGCTGGGACATGTTCTCATGATAGTGGCAGAAGGCCGAGCAGGACACACAAGACTCTTGAATCCCAGACCCAGAACTGGCACATCATCACTTCCATCGAACTCTATTGGCCAAAGCAAGTCAACAAAGTCAACCCAAGTATAAGGGATTCTTCCTGTTTACTGAGAAACACTGTAGAGTGATCGAGCAAAGGGTGCAGATACAAAGATGGAGAAGAACTGGGGCCTGTAACTGAATCCACCATGCAGCTCATTTAATCCTGACCATCATGGAGTGAGGTAGGTACTGTTATAGTTCCCATTTTGCAACAGAGGGGATTGAGGCACAGGGTGCGTGAGTAAACAGCAGAAAGTCCCCAACCAGAAGCGGAGAGAGCCTGGGCGCCTGATATTGTACTAGACAATCTGATTATAAGAAACATGAAACCTGTAGCTCATCGACTCAGGCTTTTGAAATTTATACTCACACTCCAGTGGTGGAGTGAGTACACATTGTAGTTTGCAAAGTAAGATGCACAATAGAACTGTATTCTTTAGATTTCAACCTAATTGTTAACCTGGAGCTCCCATTCTGCTGAGATGGCAGAAAATTCAAACTGAGTTCTTCCTGGAGAGTCCCTCCTATTATGGACATCTGTCATTGCTCCTGGCTGCTGAGCATCTGTCTGCATTCCCTCCTCAAGTCAGAGGAACCCTCATGTTTACAAGGCCGAGCCCATCTTCCACTTCTGATGATGGAAAAAAACAGGTAAGTACTCTCCCAGCCTCCTTGGAAGTTCCAGATTCCAACAAGAAGCTTGTGACAAGAAAAGGCAGGGCTCACACAGAATCCATTCTGGCAGCGGATCATAGAAAAGGCAGTGGTCATATCCTGGTAGGGGTAAAAGTTGTTCTGACATCAGTGCCCAGCGTCCAGCACTGTTTAAACTACAGTGTCCGTGCCCAATGCTGGCTGTGGGGAGAAGTGTCACCATGGGACCTGCCTCGCAGTGCAGTTTTAGGCATTGTTCTGACTGCAAATCCTCCAAACCTGGTCATTCAGAGCTCCTGGGAGTTTCTGTGAGCTACAGAGAATCCGTTAAAACTTTTTTTTTCTCTTGTTGAAATCAATCAGAACTTGCTTCTCTTACTTGCAACCATGAGTCCTGATCCCTCCTGGTTTGAGCCACAGTTTTGGGGCCTTGCTCTGGACCTGGACATGAGGTGAGTCCCTTGATCTACTGGCTTTGGAACACATAGGCTCCTGCAGGCATGTCCATTGCCCAATTTGCTTGACAAATGCAGCAGCTCCTTGTTACCTCTCTGCCATGTTTGGGATGAAGGGACTTTGGGGAAGATACTCATGGCCCCATCCGCATAGACTTGCTATGTGAGCATTTATATTTTGGGGGACCTGCTGCCTCTGTAGGAGGTTATAGGAAGTGAAGTAAAGGCCTCCCCCCTCTCTGAGCCCATGGACCATCTTCTTTCTCTCTTTTGCTTACATTCATCTCCAGCCTGGAAGGAGTCTCTTTCTTTTCTGGGGAAATCCCTTTTCCTACACATTTTGTCCAATATACTTTGGGTTTGTTTTCAAACTTCCTCTTTCTCTTTTAAAAGTCACATTTATTAATCGCAAGATTTTGGAAAAAGGCAAAAAACCTGGAGAACAACCTGGAGATTAAAAGCGAGGAAAGAGGAGGACAATGTGGGAGAAAACTCTGTAAGAGTAACGTCTTACAGCGTGAGTGCAAGGTGCCTCTGGCAGGGCAGGTTTCCAAACAGCCTGGCACAGTTTTGGTCAACTATTCTGATCTCACGTCCTGACATTTATTCCCTTTGCTGCTCCACAGAACCTGTGTTCTCCTGAACTGTCACCAGCAAAGCCCATTACTAATTCCCAGGAAATAAAAATAGGATCTGGGTAATAAAATAAAGTCTAACCTGTTTTTTCCTCTTTGTGCTTTGTCTGGCTTCACTGGCTTGTTCGGGGCCACATGCAGAGGCCTCACATCTGGCCCTTCAGACAGGCGTTCCTGGTGCAAAACGGCCACACCGCCACCGCCGCTGCCTGCGCCTCAGCTGGGCAGGCTGTGTGCAGAAGCTGCGCACGACATTCAAGATGGTGGCGGGGGATGGGGTGCGCATGTGCAGAGACGCTGAGCCCGCCCGGCACCGCCATCTGGAGCCGGAAGCTGCGCAGTTGCGCCCGCCCCCGTGAGGACTCGGCCCTCCCCGCCCCGCCCCCGCTGACTGGATCCCTACAAAGCAGCCCCGCCCACCGCCTGTCCCACGAGCGGGTGCTCTAGACCTCACACTTCTCCGTCCTTTGATCAAAGAATAAAGCTTTCCTTTGCTTCTAAACCAAGCTCTGTCTCGTTCTATCGATGTGAGTGACACTGGGAAGGAGGACTCTTGTTGGGAAACCGGCTTGGGAGGGTCGGTAGCAAAACCAGCTAATGTGTCTCCAGTATCTCCTCGCTTCTACATCTTTCTGCACAGAATTATTTTCTCTGCCTGGCACGTCCCTTATTTCTTAGCTCTTAGAGACTAAATCCTAACTACCCTCAAGAAGAAATGGAGACAGGTATGAAATGTACACTGTGGGGAATGTAGCCAATGACTGTGTAATATCTTTGTGTGGTGACATATTATAACGAGACTTGGAGAACACTTTGAAATGTATAGAAATATCGAATAGCTATATTGTATAACAAACCAACATAGTGCTGTAGGTCCATTATACTTCAAAAATAAACAAACTCATAGAGAAAGAAAACAGGTTTGTGGCTACCAGAGGTGGAGGTAGGGGGAGGTGGAATCGATGAAAAAGGTACAGTCTTCCAGCTACAGGATAAATAAGCACTAGGGATGTAATGCACAACATGATAAATCTGTGTGTTACGTATGAAAATTGTTAAGAGTGAATCCTAAGAGTTCTCATCGCAAGAAAAAAAATTTTTTTTCTCTCTTTAATTTTGTCCCTACATGAGATGACAGATGTTCACTAAACTTACTGTGGTCATCAATTCATGATGAATGTAAGTCAAATCATGATGCTTTCCAACTTAAACTTATGTAGTGCCATATGTCAATTATATCTCAGTAAACCTGATAGAAAAAAAAAATGGAGAGAGGAAATCCTCATTGGAAGGCATAGATACTATTTGGATTAGTGTTTCAACAAATAGTTTGGCCATTTTGGGAAACTTACATAGGCAAATTCTTATTTAATGGAGGCTTAAGTTTTGATAGAATAACCAGTCAAAAATGTGAGCTTCTGGGACGCTGGGGGTAGTAGCATACTGCTCTCCAAGGGGAAGTTACTTTACCTAAGCCCCTTCTACTCTGGAACTCAGTTCTTGTCAACTTCATTTGCTCACTGATTTAATACATAGCAATGGGTGCAGAGGAGAAATTTTCAAGTGCCCAGGAATAAATGGAATGATAATTTTGATGTCATTTTAAATTTAAGTGGGCTAGAAATTGCCTATGGGGATTTTGTCTTCTTGTGTTCTCTCTTTCACTTTTATCTTGAAATGGTAATTTTCAAGGATGTCTTCATTCCTTTCAAGGACATTTATTGAGAATTTACCATATGTAAGACATTATGCTAAGCAGTGGCTTTATATGTATAATAGAACATTAAACAAGTTAGGAATAATGGGAGTGTAAACATAAAGCGATTTTATCTCCACTATCACTTAAAACTTTATTGAACTGGGAGGGGTTCTCCTCTGCCTTTAGATGATTTTTTTGATCACTTACTTTAATGTAAATTTCTACAGTTACTCTAAGTTACTAAACACCAGTCTTAGTTCAGTAATTAGAATGTTTTGCACCATATAATAAGCCAATTTCTGAACCTGACTGAAATTGAATCTTCTCCTTCCCTTAGAGGTGCTCTCCAGGAAAGCTTACATATCCAGTAAATAGGAACATGGTAACTTTCTTCCTTCACTCTGTAGACACAAGTCTGTCCAAAGGGGCATCTGACCTTCTTCAGAGAATGGGGATGGCAGACAGGTTGAGAGAGCAGAGGTTTTCAGGTTCCTGATACTGTCGTGAAATGCCTCCACAGTCTCCTGCCCTAGCACGTGTTTAAGCCGACTCTTTTCCCTGTGAGCATTGTCCTGCTTTCTTTGGAGATTCTTCTCCCATTGCTGGGAAATTTGCATGGAACCTTTATCTCTCCAGCTCCCCCACCCGACTTTGTCTTGCTCAGAGGCCAAGGGTTTCCCGTGATGAAACTCTCCTTGCTCAAGATATCCAGAGCCCCCATTCTTTTCTCAGAGGGTTTACAGGTACCACAGATTATTGGGTTGCACTGTCTACATAGGGACATTTGGCACTAAGTCTCTTACATTATGCTCTGAGGTCCTGGAGACATCCCATGGGTAATAAATTCTCTCTTGCAGGTTCAGGATTCCAGAGTTCACTGCTTCACGTCTGATCCATTTATCTGTCCCCTCCTCCTCTTTTCCTATGGCCCTAGTCTGACCCCTGTTTATTGGGAGCCAAAAATTCCCCCTGAAAACATGCATCTAAATCTTCCTCTCAGAGTTAGTCTTGTGGCATCTTTGAGTGTTTGTTTTCGGTTTGGGAGAATACGTTCCTTGGATGCCTGTGAGAGAACCGTGGGTAAGGGAGCTAGGCTGAAATAACAGAATAAGAGTTCAGGATCTAATTCTGCTTCAGACCTTGATTACAGGGTCATCAAAGTTTTTCTAAGAGGTGTTATTTCTGCTGGTACTGAAGGATAAGTTTGTCTCTAAGGTAAAGTAAAGAAAAAGGATGTTCTTGACAGAAAGAATAGGGTACCAAAGGGAGGGATCTGAAAGTACGTTGAAATGTTTGTAAAAATGGCTTCAGCTTTAGAATGCCTGGCTGGGAAGGTCCTTAATGAAAAAGCATTTGGCGTGTGGAGTCAAAGGGTTTGGCATTTACCCAGCAGTCCCTGGGGACTCTTTGGAACATTGTAAACAAGGAAACAATGTGTTCCAGAAAGACAGTGACACTTAGGAAAAAACTAACAAAAGACGTGTAAAAGATGGATGGAGAAAATGACAAAGCATGAGTGAAGGAAAGGAAGCAGGCACGTGGAAAATAGAGAAATCTTAAAGCCCTGGCTGCTGACCTCCATGGTTGTGTTATTCGTTGGTCTGGTTTTCACGTCTCTTTTTTCTCTTGATTACTTTCAAGCTAGATGTGGAAAGGGGAGGAATGGAAATAAAACTTCTTTAATTGTTTCCTCTTATCCCTACTCCTCTTCAGTGAGTTGTTGAAAAAGTTAAAACCAAACCAAACCAAACCATTTGGGCTTTAGAAGTAAACGGGAGACAAAAAAGTTGCCAAAAAGGATATGTATTTGTATATTCACTTGTAAAATAAATGAATAAATAAATAGATAGTACATGGAAAAAAGTTTGGAGGAATATACACCAAACTGTGAATATTTGTGTTCTGATGTATTTTCAAGTATTATATCTGAAATACAATATTTCAAAAAATAATAAGTACATACTACTTTTAGAACCGGAAAAAAAATGTGTGTGTGTGTATTCACATGCACACCCCTATGAAGATGTCACACTTAACAACAACATCTGAAGCCCTATCCAAAGGGGCCCCATGGTCCTAAATGATTCCACCCTCACTCTCTCTGCCCTAACTTCTTCCTCTCTTCCTCTGGTTCACTTCCCTGCAGTGCAGTGGCCTCCTTGCTCCTTCCTGATCCTGTCAAGTGCACTTCCACTTCACAGCCTTTGCATCTGCCCGCATTTGTGGCCCCAGGTATTTGCACGAGTCCTTTCTCCACTTCAGTTAGGCCTCTCACATCATTACTTCAGAAAGGTTTCTCTAAAAGTACTCATCTCTTAACCTACTTTATGTTTCTTCACAACACTTATCCACTACGTTATATCCTGTCTACTTGTCATCTATCTATTGTCTATCTTCCATCTCAATCTATCAATGCAATCTCTGTGAAGACTTTTCCTAGAATAGTCTCTGACACATCACAGGAACTCAATAAATGGCTGTTGAATAAAGGAGTAAATATATATAAATATATAGGAATCCTTTGCTTGTAAACAGACAGCAATTTTGCCTTTGTGCAGTAAGGGTTGAGTTGCGGAAAATATTTGAGATTCTGTACACCCAATTTATTGCAGCTCAAAAAAAATGTCAATCATTCTTGTTTTGAAAACTTTCTTCCTACAGGACAGAGTTTCTCCACCTTAGAACTCTTGAAATGTTGGGAGGAATAATTCTTTGTTTTGAAGGCTGTTCTGTGCATTGTAGGATGCTTAACAGCCTCCTTGGCCTCTACCAATTAGATGCCAGTAACTCCTCCCTCCCTGTCCCCCACCAGTGGTAACAACTGAAAATATCTTCAGATGTTGCCCAATGTCCTCTGGGGGTCAGAATCCTTCCCCTTGCTCCCATGGAGAACCACTGCTACAGGAGAAACCCAGAATCAAATAGCTCTTCACCTAAAAGTATACAGGGCATCATATTGAGGTAGACAGGGTAAATTTTGAGCTACTACTATGCTGCTGGAAGGGAATGAGCTGAAAATTCTGTCATGGATTCTTATACTTTAATGAGAGTTACTCAGGTCTCAGTACCTCTCTCCTTTTTGGTTTTCTTGTTTAGTATAAATGCAATCCAATTTAATCTGCATATAAACACATCCATTGCATACTAAAATCAACATATTATAAACATCAGGCTGAATGCGTTCTTGAAGTAGCAAACTAAAAAATTTCATGCATATTAATATCACAGATAAGCCAATTATTATATGGAGTAGTAAATAAAAAACAATATGATTAATCTAAAACTGGAAGCTTCATAAAGCAAAATATATGATATTAAGATTAGACTGCTTTAGAAACAGTATTATGAATCCTTGCATTTTACATGTAATTTGTTTAAAGTTAATTTCCCAATGTGCCGTCTTATTTTTGTTTCACCTAGACCTGCACTAATAAGTTTTCGGAAACACTGATATTACTTAAAATCACAACACAGAGGAGAAACCATTTCTCTGCTCTTAATTGAAGCAAAACACTGGTTAGCTTCACAGTTCTTAAGGCCCTGAGGACTTCCAGGTGAGCTGGAATTCTTGATTACACGCTGGAAGGGAGCAGCCATGCAGCTGACCTGGTTTATTAAACAAGCAGCATTTCTGGCTGCCTAATAACAGTAACAATAATAATAGCCTTCATAATAAAGACAATACAATTTTTGAGCATTATGTGCCAAGCCCTTAACATTATGACTTCTTAATTCAATCCTTACAACTACCTGGAAGTTTGGTATTATTATTATTAAACCCCAGTTTATAGAAGGAGAGACTCAGAAGTAACCTGCTTAAGGTCACATACCACTAGTTAAGTGTGGAGGTGGGCTTAGGACTCAGGCCTGGCAGACTCCAAAATCTCAAGTTAAACATTATACCCCTCTCTGTAGAGATAATTAGCAGCCTTACGTTATCTGAATTGCTATAGTTGGTATTAAATAGATTTTCTATGTGGATAACTTGTCAGTTTGTATATCGTCATCCATAATATGTCTTTTCACAAGATCAAGTGGACTCTAGCAGAGAAAAATATGCCACAGATACTTACCCATTTTAGCTTTAAAATACAAATTATAGACTTAGGGAAAATGGCTAGACTGTGCGAAGGGAGACATCCAGTGAGAAGGCTGTTGGAATGGTCTAGACAAGAGAAGATGGCGGCCTGGAGTAGGCAGTGGCAGAAGCAAGAAGGGAAGAGATCTTTGAGCCGTAGGACTGGCAGGGCGGGGTGACTGGGATGCTGGGAGTAAGGATGAGGGAGAAGAGAATGGTGCTAATTGTCTGCGTTGTCCTCTCCTCCCTTTGTTGAACTTGGAGGAGGAGGTGTGGCGGGAGACGGTGCAGCGCCTTCAGGACAATGAAGTGGGGATGTCTTCCAGGCAGCTGGGCAATGGGTTGCTCTGCTAGGCTACTTTTCACTTTCATCCTTGAACTGAAGATGCTTCCACAGACTTCATTCTTCTTTACCGCAGTGTGACAACAGAAGGGTAAAAACCCACACCTCCAGCCCAGCTCGGCCCCTAGGCCACCAGTTTGCCACCTCTGCTTTATCGCACAACTTCCTCTGGGGCCTGAACCATAGCCTCCCCACAGAAGACAGGCTGATAGACGGGAATGGAATTGAATTTTGGTCAAAGAACTCCGAAGCATTTTCCATACGTAAAACTTATGGGCTTATGATTTTTTAAAAAAAATAATCCAAAGGCTATTTCCTGTTGTTGCTGTATATTTCTTTGCCTTTGTGTGCACATTGGTAACATGCCCTGAATGCAGAAAAGCCATAAACTAGGTCATTTCCTTGGACAAGGAAGTTCTCTGAAACAAAAGCAGCAAAAAATTCATCATTTTCCTGCTGAAGAAGTACATGCTTTTCCCCTGAAACATACATACGGTTTGGTAGAATTAAAAAGCAAGTCTGACAAAAAAAAAGCTAAATGCATGTAGTTTAAAAATTTTAATCACGTTAGTTTAAGCAGAAATCCTCAATCGGTTTTCCTGCAGGAACACAAATCAACTGCTTAGCTTCCCTTAAAACAATGTTGACCTCTACAAGGAAAGCAGTTATTTGTTTTTATTTTTTTATCCTTCCCTTCTGGGTGTTTGTGCTTTTCTTTTCCTTTTTTTTTTTTCATTTTACAGAATTTAATAATGGGCCAAGTAACAAATGAGGAGATAAAAATATTCCTGAACACTCTAGGGCAACTGTGGGTATGTAAACAGACACTGTAGCCATTCCCTCAAGTTGCATCATTTGCCTGAGTATTTGACTTTATAATTTGAACTCCCTGCTTATTACCAAATTTACCTTGTATATGTGTGTCTCTGCCTGAATCCAAGTCAATGACAGGCTCAGAATATAAAATGCCAAATTATCTGTTTCATCTGCATTTCTGCCGATCTATGTATCTGTCCGTGCATTGATCTATTTTCACATCGTCTGTCCAAGGAAGACATTTCTGTGTCTTTGTCTTTCATTCCTTCTTGTTGACTGAGAGCTGGTCCTCCCCTCTATTTCAAATTGCCCTCTCTTCTCATTGGCAAATGCTCGTGGTATAGATATTTCCTTTATTATTCCCTCTAAACTTCCTTTGTTCCCATCTCTGTCTTTTATTATTCAACTGTGTCGTCAGAAACTGACTGCTTAGCCCGCCAATTAGCCTTTGTCGCCGCCAGCCTCAGCCTCCGAGGTGTGAGTGCATGGCCCTATCTTGTTGCACGGCTGTGCGCCTACCTGGAGACGTGCCGTCACCAACAGAGGAGCAGTAGATGGGCTCGGTCAGCTGCTGACAAAACTTCCCGTTGTGTGTGTGGTGGGGGCGTGTGCAGGCCAGGGCAGGAAAGGAGACTAGGTCCTGACCACCTCACTGAAAAGCAAATTTAACTTACAAGGTAATTTTTCAACTCTATACCAAGATATCAATGCTTCTGAAATGGTTTCCACATGAACATTGTCTACCTGTGTTGGTGAGTGCAAATGGGATGGGGGGGGTCACAGTGAGAGAAATAACCCCCATTTTCTGCCTCTTGGTTACATCTGCCCAGCTCTCCACCATCAACTGGTCCCCTCCCCAGTGAATATTTTGGGGTACTCTGCAGGGAGACACAAGTGAGGTACTCGCCTTGGGTTCAGAATTTGAGGGGGCCCCCTAAACCCCATAATTAAGATAAATAATTTAAAGGAATATTTTAAAAAATCAAAATGAATGCAAAGAAATCTACAATGAACAAAACGTGGAAAATTTTCAATGAAGACAGGGTCTACTGACTGTCATTTCCTGATACCTCAGGCTCCAATGTGGCTTGGCTCTGCAGTGCTATTACTGACTCTGGCTTTAAAATTTTGAAGTTTTGTTCATTGTGGATTTTTTGCATTCATTTTGATTTTTAACAAGATTGCATTAAGAGATTATTTATGTTGATGACTGAGTTCTTTAACTGTGCACCTTGAATTCGGTCCCCAAGGTGAGTGCCTCACTGGCCTTATCCCGGTCCCTACCCTGAGGGTTCCTCATGTGGGTTCACGTGTAATTCTGCTCCTGTCAGTGGCCTTCCTGTCGCTAATACCATTAACCCACGTGCACTCAGGGGCGCACTGTGGGAGCTGCTGGGCAGAGCCTGAGTACAACTCCTTCTCTGAACAAATCCTTCTTGTGGAGGGAATACTGAGAAGTTGGGTTTTCAAGGTGTCAAGATGTGCTCTATTATGTGGAGGGGCCCCCTGTAATCCTGTATGATAGAGGGGTCCCCTGAAGTCTGCTGGACCCCCATGTCTTACAGAGTTCCTGTGCCTGAAGCATCTTCAGTTTTTACTTGCATTTTCCCGGTTCTCCATCAGACCTGGGGACAAATCCAAGAGCCCAAAAACACGTTGTATTCAGAATCATGCCTTCTCTTAGGTGACTAAAGCTTTTGCACTGGGCCAGTCTCACCGTGTTTGAATGTGCACTCCTTTGGGATGACTTCTCTTCCAGGATGTGCTTCAGCCTCCCTGCAGGTTTTTCCACCTGTGAACCAGACATACCCCCCCACCCCGCCATCACCCTCATCACCTTCATCACTATCGGTCTACATTTATTGAGTGCAAAGCACACCGTTTCCCATTTAATCTTCACAAAAACTCTGTTTGGTGGGAACAACGATTATCTGCCTTTTGCCAGTGAGGAAGCTGAGGACCCAAGGCGTAAATTCCCTGGCATCCTCTTGCTTGGAAGCAGTGAGGCTTGGATTTGAACCCACATCTCCCTCATTCTAGATTTTGAGCTCTTAACCTCTCCTAGTCTTGCATTTGCCTTGTAGACTTCTGTGGAGTCTCAAAAGCCAGGAAGCTTTTTCAGAACTTTATTTGCTCTGCACACACACGCACACACACACACACACAACACTGCCAAAGTTCTGGTTCTCTGCCCCTGGTTAATACTGTGGTCCTTGGTCATACTGGTGATTAAAGCAGAGAAGCTACCCTGAAAAGAGTTCAGCCTGGTAACAAAATTAAACATCTTATCAGTGAGAGTTGTTGGCTGTAAGCAACAGAAACTAACTCTGGTTAACTTAGACAAAGCCTAGATTTATTAAGAGAACACTGGCTTCTCACAGATTAGGAGAGTTAGAGACTCAGGTGCAGGGGCCACATAACATTTGGTTCCAAAGCCCTTTGCCCTGTCTGTTTAACTATTTGCCTCTCTGCGGATGTGCATTTGTGGAATACATACCCTCAATGAGGGGGTCACCAGGGAAATTCAGTAAGAGGTGATAAATCCCTCCAATGAACATCTTAATTTGGAATCGCATCCCTTCCTCAAATAACAAAACCCAATGACTCAGAGAAGCTGAATAAGTTGCCCTAGGTCACAACAACCCTATACTAGTTCCCTTACAGAGATGAAAATATTGCAAACTACTGAATTTAAGAAACTTGCCTAAGGTTTCATAGCCCATAAGAGATAGACCCAGGATTTGAATCCAGACTATCCACTTCCAGACATCAGGCTTATAACCATCTGAAAAATAGTTTTTTAAACACCAAATCTAAAAATACATTTAGAAACTTTTGAAAGTTTAAGTATATCTTTAAATGTGTGTCAGAATACATAGCCTATGCTGCCTGGCTGAGGGGTAAATGACTTTGCTTTTGATATTGACCTCGTCATTTAATTCTTACAATGTTGCTTAAAAACATCCCCATGTATATAGCATCCAAGAGTTTTTTTTTTTTTTAATGTTCATAACTACTTATATTTACAAGCAGGATTACCTTTTGGGATGTAATTTCTAGAAGTTTACCATCTGTTATGGAAAGGAATTGAGAAATGTAAAAACATTGCTTAGAATATGGCAATTTAAGTGTATCTGTGAGTTTAGGACAACTGTCAGCCTTGGATTTTGCAACCACCCTGAAATCTCAGTTTCCCAGGCCTCAGCAACCAGGAGTCATAATAGAATACTGGTCACTCACCTGCATCATAGCCTCACCTGAATCATAACACAGCTCCTGTAACCCACCTTCTTCCTCAAGCATTTCTGAGAGTTCCAATGTGCAGTCTCCCAGGTACTCCTATAAAATACAGGATCACTATTTATCCAGCTTCTGTTTGTGGGAACTGCTCCCATGAAAGGGTTGAGACAAGAGGATGTGCGTGTGTGGGGGTGTTTATTTTCTCCTCTTGATCTCCTTGTATCTTCCCATTCTCCATCTCCAACTCCCATCAGGGACCCACACAAAACTGGGTCCTTGCAAGTTTCTTCCTCCTCAACATGTGCATAGATTCTGTCTTATTTAGGGTTCTCCCAGGAGCAGAACTTGAAATAAAGGTTTAAATGCAGGTCATTTATTGGGGAGGTGACCAGGAAATACTGAGAAAGGGGTAATGAGTGAGATAGGGAAGGAAAGTTGCATCATCAAGACAACTACCACCATGGGAAACTGGGGTTTAATGCCTCCTGGAAAACTCTGGAAGCCAGTGTAGAAAAATGCCTCACAGTTGCACCCCTTAAGGAGGGTGTTGGGGTATTTATACACCAACATGGTCAGCTGTTTCTGGAGGAGTAATAATTGCTGGTTCTTCTGATCTATCATGTAAATGGCCAACTGGTCTCCAGAAGCCAAATACATCTCTCAGGCTAAGAAATGCAGGTGCTGCTGGCTTTGGATATAGTGCCATTCACTCAGGTGAAAAGGGCCTGGCCCTGAAGTGGTAGGTACAGATGCCACAGGGCTGCCCACTTCACTTTCTTATCAGAGAGTTTGCATGTTTCTGTGCAACAATGGCCTTGACTCAAGAAATTCCAAATTACCCATCTTCCCATTTCAAAGTCAAGAAAACATTGAAAGATAATGTTAACGCAAAGCTATTTTGCTAAGAGTCATGTTTGGTTGTTTTTCTGGAACTGTCTCATACCAAATATTTCAAATAAGTAGGAGGACATTTTCTTGCCCCCTACCTCTCCACCCCTTTTATGAGATGCTGCTTACATCCATTTGCCACGTTTGTCTATTTCCAAGTGACAATAAGAAGAGTAAATCACACAGCTTCAGTTTTTGTTTTTTTTTTTTTTTTTGGCCTATTTTTTCTCTTACCTCTGCTATTACTAGTGTTTCTATTTATTTGAATTAGAATTTAGCTTTTTACTGAATTCATTTTCTTTCTGTGGAATTTTTTATAAGCTGTGTTAAGGAACTCATGGAATTTCTATATCAGAAATCAATAAGCTAGAAAGAATACTTTTTTTTTTTTTTTCAGTCAAGATGGTGTGTGCCATCCAGGCTTGGATCTGTAGGCTAGAATTCATTTCAAAGATCAGGCAAATGAATCATCAAGGCAAATGAAGCTAAATTTTATTATTTGGAATCATTCCAGTTCTAGTACCTAAATACTGAACATTTACTTAATTTTTTTCACTATCATAGTCTGGTCTTTCCTTTTTATACACCAGCTGCTAACACCACCAGCACCAATAATAGCTAGTATTAGACAGCGCTGCACTGTTTCCAAATGTTGGGGTCCCTGCTCTGCCTCTGCTGGCTGTGTTATCTGGGCTGAGCTGCTTTACCTCATCAATTTCTTTGTATGTAAAGTGGGCATGATAATAAAACCCAATTTATACGTCATTGTATTTATTAAATAGGCCCTAATGTATATAAAATGCTTAGTCCAATGTCTATAACATAGTAAAGCACTTGATCAATGTAAGCTTTTATTACAAAACACTGACACAGACACATTTTATTTAAATAGAAGTGATATTGTTGACTCGTGAGTCTGTATGTGCATCTAATCTTGAATTATCAGGTGACTAATTGATGGCTTGTGTGCATATATATGTGCCATGGAGTTGGTAAACAAATGTATATACATTTATCATCTGAGTCGTGTTCTCATCCCAACACCTACAGTCTTAATTTTGAAATGATAATTATATCACAGCTCACTGGGTGCACGTGGCAGTGTATCTAAGAGCCTTCTCGATCAATATTGACCTTATTTTATCCTGAGTAGCTTTACTTCCCTGTGTTGGTGTGTGAACGTCTGTGAATCTTCTCAGTAAATGAAGTCCTAGTAACATCTAGAGAATGCAATGAGATGATGACTCTGAACTAAATCTCTTTGGCCCTATACCCTGTCCCCTCCATTCACTGCTGCGGCTCACCTTGGGCAGAAAGGGGAATGGCTCTTCTGTTTAAGGCTCAAGAAGCAGAAGGGGGAAAAAAAACCGATAATAGGAGTAGCTAACAGTTACTGAAAAGTCCCCATGTGTAAGTACTTCATAGCAAATCCCTTACTCCCCTGTGGAGTCCGGACCTTCATTCCTGCCATCCCTGATTGATGGATAAGGCGCCTGGCCGAGTGAACACCCCTGATGCTGAATACATGGCAGGGCCAAGACTGCAGTCTTGATGGTCAGCTCTAGCTTGCCATTTAAGAAAAATATATTTTGATTTCTGGAATAATTTTGATTTCCAGAAGAGTTACAGAGATAGTACAAGCGTCCTGTTTCACCACTGCCTTTTACTGTCTCTAAGATTTTAAGACTCTAAGATTCTAGCGAACCATGTCAACTTTCTCACCAGCTCATCTAGCTTTTTGGCTGTAGATCTGTCCTCTGATTTCTTACATTCAAGGCCCTGTCAGAGAACACAACACAGAATTTATTCTTTCACTTAACAAACAATGATTTGGTGTTTTCTATGTGCCTTGCAGGGAGCTAGGGACGAGGCGGTGAGCAATGCAGTCCTGCTGATTGTCCTTTGGGGAAAAAGACGTTGTGCACACACACACATGCACACACACTCAGCTGAGTCTCAATTTACAAGGAACAAACACTGAATTTTGGTCTGTGAGGTGCAGGGTGGGGAAAGGCTGGTAGGAACTGTTTCCCTAGGAGGTGACGTTTGAGTTGATACTTTGAAGGGTGAATGGTAAAGGTGTGGGAGGGGAGGACTGTTACAGGCAGACAGAGCCTATCCTACACAGACTCTGGCATCTGCCATCAGCTTTCATTTAATGAGTTTCTGGCTCAGAAAGGTGAAAAAAATTTCATTTCTTAGAATGCCTGGGCAGGTCCTTTGAATTCTTCAAACTCCTTTTTAGGTTTTACCCTCTCTGTGATTTTCCCCTTGGCTCACTCTCTCCTCCCCAGAATTAACCACTTTATCCTACTGAATATGCTCTTACAACCTCGCACAAACACCTTTAAAATTACTTTCCTGAAAATATTTTTCTCCTCTACCATAGTGGTTGCTCCTTGAGGAAGATCTCCTATTTATCTTTTATATCTCCAAACAATGAGTACATAGCATTTATTTAGCAGCTACTATGCATCAGACACTTTGCTATATCTTTTCATGCAATATTTTGTGCATTCTTCAGGACAAACCTGTGCAATTGGGTTATTCATGCCCGAGCATTCAATTAGCAAACACTTATTCTGTACCACCCATTGTGTCTACTCTAAATCAGGGTCAAATCTGGTCCTCTGCCTGTTTATGTAAATAAAGTTTTATTGGAACACAGCCATGGTCAGTCATTTACATACTGTCTATGGCTACTTTCATGAGGCAACAGCAGAGCTGAGTAGCTGTGACAAAGATCACGTGACCCACCAAGTCTAAATATTTACTATCTAGGTTTTTATAGAAAAGGTTTGCTGACCCTGATGTAGAAACTTGGGACACAGGGGTGGGAAAAATTAGACAAAAATCTTTGCCCACCAGGGGCTTACATAGCACTTGTAGCAGAGATTGCTAACTGTCCAAAGCATCCCTGAGCAATAGCTACACTATGTTTTCCGGCTTCTCTTGCAGTGGGGTGTGGCCATATGACAATTCTAGCCCGTAGAATGTGAGTAGAAGTGATGCGGGCCACTTCCAGGCCTTGCCCATAAAATCTATATGTAATCTTCCATGGTTCTTCCTCTTGGTTGGAGATGCCTCTTAAAGACATTCTATCTGCCATCCTGGCCCTGAGTGACAGCATGGAACTGAGGGCCTCCTTTCCTAACTACAGACACACCAGTCTGGAACCACTCGGAACTGCTGCATCAGCAAGAAATAAGTGTCAATCACGTTTGAGCCATTTTATAGTTCCTCCAACTATTATAGTTCTATTATTAGCCTCATTTTACTGCTACTATCCCCATTTTATCATGGCCTGACCGAGGTATATTCTGTCTCAAACAAAACCTACGGGACAGGCGGACAGGGGTGTTCCATGATGTCCACCATGACCTAGATTCCTTCTCTCTTGTGGCTCTGGCATCTCCTAGAACGTTGCCCTTGACGCTGTCAAGCCTGGCTCATCACTGCCACCTGTGGAAAGGGGTGCACAGGTCGTATGTTTCACTTCTCACTTCCACTCATATCCTCTTAGCCAGTGTGGAGTCACATGGTGACATAAGGCTCAAAGGGAGGCTGGGAAACATGTTCTCCAGCTGAGTGACCATGGGCCCAGCTGACATGTAAGGACTTCTATCTTTAAAAGGAAGAAAGGGAGGATGGCTCCTGGGGATGGTTAGCTGACTTTCATATACACAGTGATTACTTAGAACTTACAGCCAAGAGTGAATTAAGTCACTTACAGCCAAAAAAAAAGCAATCTATAAAAAATATATTTTCCCCTCTTTTTAAGTAAAAGAAACTGCATTAAATTTAGAGGTGTAATCTTAATAGCTAGCAGTTATTGAGAGCATATTATGTGCAAGAACCTGGGTTAAGTGTTGCACATGTGTTAGCTCAGTGAAGTCTCATAACAACACTTCAAATAAAGTGTTATTTTAATTCACATTTTATAGATGAGGAAACTGAGGCTTATGGGGGTTAAATGATTTGAGTAAGGTCTGAAAACTAGGAAGAGCCAGACCCAGGATTCAGCCTAGAGAACCAGGCTCCAGAATCTGCTTGCTTGGCTCCGTACACGCCACTGCTTCACCTAGGAAATGGGGATAAAAATCACCACTTTCTGAGGATAAAGTGAGAAACAACCACCTGGAAGAGGACACAGAACAGCTTATTTACTTATTTTTTGATAATACGTTTAAATTTACTCAAATTTAAATTTAAAAAATAAATCTAAATTTAAAAAATTTAAAATGAAAATTTACTCAATTTCAATATATGGTAGTTAAGTCCTTTAATTAAAGACTATTTTTCTAAGTAAGAGTGCTTGTAAAACAGATCAAATTTGTACAGAATCAATACTAGGGCTCCTCTCCGGGCCTCTGACGATTCCCTGCCCAAACAGCACTCATTCCTCTAGGGCAGGGCCTGGCAAACTGGGACACACAGGCCGCCTCCAGCTGCCCCCTCACCCTGCCTGTTTTTGTAAATAAATTTTACTGGGACCCAGGCACAACTTTTGCTTCAGATTGTCTACAGCTGCTTTGGTGCTGTAAAGCCAGTGTTGAATAGTTGTGCCAGAGACTGAGTATTAGAAATATTCACTATCTGACTCTGCACAAAAAAAGTTTACCAAAGCCTGCTCTCAAGCTGATCGATTGCATTTTTGTCTGTTATTTCCAACTCTTTTTCATGTCTTTAATATGTCTGTGTATGTATGCAATTATACAAACACACATCTACACACAAACACACACATCTGTATGCATGTACATGTACACACACATACAATGTACATGCACACACACATGTAAAGGCACACATGTGCATGCACACAACACACACACATATGCACACATGTGTATTTTAGGTAAGTGGAGTCATACCATGTATATTGTTGTACATAACATATCTTGGAGACCTTTCCATTTCAGTGCCTATGAGGCAGAGGGCTCTGTTGTTTAAGGAAGGCACATGAAATCATGGTCTGGAAGTACCATAATTTATTTGATTTTTCCCCACTCCACTGATGAACATAAAGTTTGTTTTCCAATTTCTGTCAGCCATCTTGAAGGAGTTGTCAAAATGTCTTTGAAAACCTAATTGTAGCCGCCATTCACTTAATTTGTTAAATGTTAAGTCTTTGTAGCAGGGAGGCTAACTTCATTCCACGTTAGAGTTTCTTACACACAGTAAACAGGTCCAAAAATATATGCTGCATTTCTGATCTTAATTATGCATTATGCACTTAATTAAAATTCACATTGTCAGTAAAAGGTAAGGACTATATTAGATTGCGGTTGTTGGCATCATGATTAATATACATATAAGCTTTAAAATCTGTTGTTACATTATGGTAGGTTTTCCAGAAAGAAACACGAAGCTTTAAAATGCATTTTAAATAAGACAGAAGGAGATCTGAACTCAGTGGAAGAAATCCAGCTTACTCCAGAGCAGATGATAGCTATATATAACAAAAAATGGAGCCAAAAGTCACACCTTAATTTGCGTGTTGTTTAAAGCAGGCAGGTTCTTCTCTTTCTTTCTGAGAATTAGAACCGTGCAAAACCAGAGGATGAAAAATGCCAGCTATTAAGTTCCAGGATAAAACCTGCGTGAAATTTTCTATTTTACAAAACCAAATAGCCGAGGCCGAGTTTTACCAACCCGCGGGTCAGTTTCTGGTGGGAGCACCTGCTTAGCTGCTTCCCTTCCTTCGTACAGTAACATTTTCCTACCTGAGAATCTCATTTTCCCTTTTTTTGGACTCTACAAAGTTTCTCTTTGTTCTGAGACTTATCTGTGGGCTTGATGTGAATTTTCCACTTTGTTTGGTGCGTTTCCATTTATAAGCCGTGTTTTTCTCACCTTCTCTGCTTCATGCTCAGTTTATTTCCCCTAAAGATCAAGAAAATGACTGTGAAAAGTTTGTTCACGTTTTGAGGTGGCCTCAATTCTACTTCTGTTCTCTGGAATCTGCCACCCACCCTCCCTAGCTCTTGACTTCTTTGCTTTTTCCTTCCTGCTTTAGCGTTTGGCCATGGTGAATCTTAAAACCTTTTACTTTTTTGATTACTAATATTCCCTTTGTTCTTACAATTTTGTGTCTTCCTTTGCTCCTTTGTTCTTTGTTTTCAGTCTCTCTGACCTATTGCTTCTCTGTGATTGTCTTCCTACCCTGAGTGATTTTGAGGTGCATATTAGACATCTGAGGCCCAGGATGCTTGTTTTCTCCTAATATCTCCCTTTCTAAGGAATTGAACCCCAAAGGTTATCCAGGCCTGTGTCACTGAGAAGAACATGACCTAGCCCAGCCTTTTGCGGCGCTAAGTGCGACGACTTGACCAATTTCTGGCCAAAGGGATGTAAGCAGAAGTGCTCTTTGCCACTACTTGGGGGCATTTTTGCCCAGAGAGGCCACTGGCTGCGTGCTTGCTGGAAGGAGGTTGTGTGGGCTGGTGGTAGAGGGACTCGCCTGGATCTAGACAATGGAAATCATGTGTTGACCTTGGTACATCTGATAACCAGAGACACAGGTGAACCTGGGCATCTCAGTAAGGCCAAGAGATAACTGCCAACAACACCAAAGACCAGAAAATATTACCAGATACTAGTGGAGAGCAGAGTACAATGGTAGACCAGACTGTGCTTCCTGATGTGATTACACGCCCAAATCTCTTAGTCCTTGGAGGCTGCCCAAGGGGGAAGGAAGGAGAGAGAGAGAGAGACAGAATGTGGGTGTATATGCAGAATCCTGAATTGATTGTGTTTATCCCCAAATGATGGCATTTTCCTGGAAGTGACTACATTTTCTGCTATTGGGTAGACTGGGGATTTGAGGAAAAAAAATTTAAGAGTTATAAATTAAAAAAAATTATATTTCTTGCACACTCAAATTTATGTTCTGTGAAAATCATATCCACTGTGGGAGTCTGGGCTCAAGTAGGCAACTGGGGATCATTGCTGAGTTTTAAGCATGGCTGTGACACTGTCAGATTTGTGTTTTCTTCCAAAGTCTTTTTTCTAAGAGGCTGTGGCCATGTGATGGTCACGGATCACTTTCATCCCCTCGTGGAGACTCTCGGCTGTCCTACATATGTCACTGCATTTTTGCAGAGTCAAATGGTCTTTCCTGAAATATTTTCTATTGTCATCATTTGTGATCTCCACTCTAGCCCTGTCTTTATATATTTTCTTCAAAATAGGCTCCCAGTCAATTTTTGGAGAGCATGTTAAGATGCTTCTGGTCAAATTTAAGAACTGCAACTGGCTCAGTTACTCAACTGATAAGGAAAACCGAAAAAATAGAGCGAGACTTTCATTTGAGAAGTAAAATTTAAAAATATGTTGCCTTTCATCCATCTTCTTTCAATTTTATTTGTTTGTGATGGTATAAACATATTAAAGGACTTTTTAAAATAAGAAAAACCCCATTCACAATGACCTCCTTCAGGATTTTTGGTGAACAGGAAAAAATAAAAGAAAAGAGCTGAGATGGAGAAAGCACATATGGGCTCAAGTTATGGAAAAATCCAGAAACAGGGCTAGTTTCAGATAAGGCTGGAGCTGGAGGCTCTGCAAAGACCATCAGCATTTCTTCATTTCTCAGTTCTGTTTTCCAGTGTGCAGGCGTCATTCTTGAACAGGACAACCCTTGGAGTGGCAAGATGGCCATGAGCGGCAGTTTCCTTCACCTCAGCAGTCAGAGGTCTTCTTGTTCTTGATATTAAAAAAGAAAAAAATCCAAGGAAGTGATTCTCATTGGTCTGCTTGGGTCCATGCTCCTCTCTGAAAGAATGACCATGGCCAAAGCAATGAAATGACCTCTGGGGTCCAGGTCTGGGCATGTGCCTTATTTTGGACATGGGGGTGGGTTCACGCCAGGGACCCCATGGATTAAAGATGACGGAAGGGTAGTTCTCTGTCCTCTTCTCACCCCCAGAATTTGTTCCCAGAAGGTTAAATAAATGTTGAGTAGGGAAAATTAATAGAGAACCACCAAACTGATAATTGCATTCTCCAAATACAGTCAGTGCTTCCATTTTCTGTGTTTTTTTTGTGTCTATGTTCATAAACATTATACATTTATTTAGGATTTTAATGTAAGATAGATCAGGCATCAGCAAACTACAGCCCAAGGGCCAAATCTGGCCTGTCACCTGTTCTTGTAAATAAAGTTTTATTGGCACAGAGCCCTGCCCATTCACTCACACGTTGTCTACAGTTGTTTGATGCTACAGAAACACAGTTCAGTAGTTGTGACAGAGACCATATGGTCTGTGAAGCCTAAAATATTTACTATCTGGCCCTTTACAAAAAGACTTTGCCATCCCTGGTATATATTCGAATTGGAGTCCTGCTTTTTCTTCACTTAACAGTTTCTTGTGAATGATTCCATGTTTTTGGAATCTTCATAATGTTATAAATTTTGGCCACAGAAATACTTCCATTGGGCTAAGTGATTCTCCTTCACTCATGTGCCCCCAGGCAGAGAGCAACACTAAAGGTTTCCTTCAGGAATCCACTCTTTCCATGTGTGAGTAAAACGTAGAGGCTCCTTTTAGGTGCTTGCCCTGTGACCCCCTAAGCTTAATTCTATTGAAGCCTTCATCAAACTGTAGTTATGTTTTCCTTTTATAAAATATCTTGAATGTAGGAACAATGACTCTTTAAGTATCTTATTCTTAATATCTAGCACAATGAAAGGCATTCTTATTTACTACCTGTGAATTCACAACATCTGCTATTAGTAGTACAAATTGAATCACCCACTGCCTTAATTAAAACCTTCTGTGGTTCTCCCATTACTCTAAAGATAAGATAAAAAAAATTCTCAGCATGATGTATAGGTCCTGCATTGTCTGGTCTTGAATTTCTTTTGCCCTGGCTTTGTGTGTTCCAGCTGTGCTGGTCTAGTTTCCATGCCTCTGGTGCTTTATGCTTCTTCCTGTCTCAGGGCCTTTGCACATGCTGTCCAGAGATTATTACCTAAGACAGGCAGTGTGTAATTCTTCCTATTGCATTTGTATCACATTCCCCCTCTTCATGATTTCATTTAAAGATCTTCATACAAAGGAATTCACTCATCAAATATTTATGTATTACAATGTGCCAGGAACTGTTTTAGAGTCTGAGAGAACAAGGCAACAGTAAATGAGACAAGTGCAGCTCTGACCTCATGGAGCTTCTATTCAATGGAGGCATCTGACAAGTATCCAACAATTATAACACAGAGAGACAGCGGAGGTGCAGGAAAAGAGAAAGCAATGTGGGGGCAGAGATGAGGGCACCTGACCAAGCTAGGGAGCCTAGAGATGCCTCTTAAAGGATGTGATATCAAAGATGCCACAAGGATGCAGATTTGGCAAGTAAAGAGAGGGAGGGAAGTGTGCTTTCGGTGGAAGCAGCAGCATTTGCAAGTCCCAGAGACAGAAAGATCAGTGTTGCCAAGAGGATTTCTGAATTTGTCAGGGATCCCAGGGATGGCAGGATCCCCCTGGAAGACGGGCGAGCCCCCTGGTCCTCTCTCTCAGATGGGAGGAGGAGGGTTGGCCTCCAGGTGTTCTCAGTGCCTCAAGAGCCCACTGTGGTTTCCTTTTGCTCTTCCTACTCTTTCCTGCTTTCACTACAATCCAATTGTTAGGTTATAGACCAGGATTAGCGTTTGAATTAATATCACTCTGATTTCCTACAATGACTTAGATCAAGGATTCGCTAACTTTTTCTGTAAAAGGTCGGACAGTAAATATTTTAAGCTTTGCAGGCTATTCCAGTCTCTGTCACAAATACTTAACTCTGCCATTAAAACAAAGCCCAGAACCATATGTAAATGAGTGGGTGTAGCTGTGTTCCGTTAAAACTTTATTTAGAAACCCAGGTTTGGCCTGCGGGCCATAGCTTGTTAACCTCTGACTTAGATGGTCAGCAACATCTTTATGTCTTGACTTACTATTTGGGAAAAAAAATCCAAAAAACTTTTATCACAGTGTTTTTCAAACTGTGCTCTGTAGTCCCCTGGGGTTTTGAGGGACTTGTGTGAGTCTGCAGAAGTGATGGGATGATGAGGGCCAGGGGGAGGGAGGCCAAACCCCAGGGCAGTGGGCATTTTCACGAACCTGACATTTTGAGATCTTGATCTGTGAAATCAGATCTTCTTTATATGTGTGTGCATATAAATGCCTAAGTGTGGTGGTAAAGAAATGGTGAATTTCTTCCCCCACAGGAAAATTGTGTTTTTGTGAATAACCACTTATTATTTCTATACGGATAAAGTCTCAAAGGAGTTGTCTTCTAGTCCAAAGAAGGAGGAAGATCAGAATTTATTTAGTCTGGACATGACTTCTGGTTGGTTTCAAGAGAAAATAATGGCTCTTGTAATGATTAAATTTGCTTTCTAGTCAAACCAAGCTAGTGTAAGTTTCTGCGTGAGGGTCAAATTCTTGTTTTCTTATCCAATGAAAGATGTTACTTGAATGACCTTCTTATGGGAGCCTTTATGATGTCCTACCCGGTAGCGCTGCTCCCCTGTTTGTGCCGGGATTAGGGGTAATATTTCTCTCTTTCCTTCTGGCTGCCTCCCACTTCTTTCAGCCCCTGATTCATGAACCCTTCCCTGACTCCACACTCTGATTTTGTGGCACTCTATTATTATTGTCCTTTCACTTTTTCTCGAGCGTGCTTAGCAGTACTTGTCGTGTTCCAGCCGGGAGCATGAGAAGGATAAGCTGTTGTGTCCAGCTCCCCCACTGGAGAGTAAGCCCCACACGGGCAGGGACCTTGTCTGTTTGGTTCACCAGTGCACTGCTGATGCCGGACACAGGGACAGTGGTCAGTAAGAATGTGCCGAAAGAAATTAGCATTTGTGTCTTTTCACTGGCATGGAATCGTAGAGAAGCCGCAGGGTACAAGTAACTTAAAGGAACAGTGATGTTGACTTCTGTGACCAGTAATAGGCAACTGACAAATAGTACTCAAAACCCAAGACCTCTATGGTTTACTTAGAAGATGTTGAGCTATTGGAATCCCGCTGAACATCACCCCGCCCCCACCCCAACATATACACACAATGTCCTCCTGTAGGTCACTGGCTTATCATTCAAAGCAGGATTCTCTGCCTCAGGGCTCTCTCTGGACTGACCCCCAGATGGCCACAGTGGTTAGCTGCTCATTAACGCTCTGAATTGGTTTCCTTCCCTTCCCTGTCCCCTCTGCCCGCCCCTACTGGTCCTTCCTGGGATCACCATCCATGTAAATTATTTGCATCCAAAAGCATACCTTAGGCTCTGCTTCTGGAGGAAACCAATATTAAAATATTTACATAACAAAGAGCCACGGGAGTGGACAGTGGGGGGGGGGGGGACGGTTAACTCAGAGGCTCAACAAAGCCATCAGGCACCCAGACTTTCCCCCACTTCCGCTCCCCCCTCTGCAGCGGGTGGCTTTTTACCTTCACGCACGTCTGTCACGACGACAAGACTGCCACTGAAGCTTCAGATCATGCGCCCTTACCTGAGCATCCGAAGTCGAAAGTGCCGGCGTGGGGGTGAGTGGAGGAGAGGCAGGTGAAAGGGTCTTTCCTCACCTGCACGTCTTCCTGAAACCAGGAAGCCGTTTCCCAGAAGGCACCTCGCTGTGTCTCATTGGCTAAGACTGGGTCACATGACCCGCACTTGCCGCAGAGGAGGCTGGGAAGGTGAATCGTGGTGGGACCAGGTGCGCACAGCCACGGCGTTCGCTGTCGCGGGGTGCGGCTCTTCCTTTTAAGATGGTCTTGTAGCAACGGGCGGTAAGACCACTAATCTATTTGTCAGCTGAAGGAGGGAATACAAAACCAAATGTGCCTCTAGAAAGGAATTTTAATCTGTTCATGGCTGAAAAGTTTAAATTTTATAGCAAAAGTTTGAAATCTCTGTAAACGACAGAGATGAAAAGGTCGGCGTTTAAATCTGTTTCCTTAACAGATGGCTCCCAGAGTGAGCCGAGATCGGAATTCACTTTCTGGGCTCAGCTACTCTCCATAAAGCTGGTCGTGCGGTTTATGACATCAGCAGAGCCCCAGAGTGAATTACAGCTTATCCTTGTATTCACTGTGGTGCCATCTATTATGCTACTGTGTGTAATGTTGATTAGGAAGGTGTCTTTGATAGCTCAGTGGAGGAAAAAGCACTCGTGTTACAGGGCTGAATTACAATAATGGTTAGAGACAAAGGTATATAAAGAGAGGTTGGACCTTAACGGCCTTTTGCATTTTTGTGTGTCTGTGAAAAGGAAGAAAAAGATTAGATCAAGTTATTAAAAAAGTATGTACTCTATATTTATGAAAAGACTTTCCTGTCCCTCCCCCTAAATAATTCCTACTGGAGATCTATGTATCTCCTTAATAAAGTCCTGCTACTTACTTAATACTGGGTGTTAACCCACATGTAACCACACACCCTTAAACTATCATTTTCGAGTCTTGAAGAAAGAGCTCTCTGTCATTCCTGGCACTGAAAGTCAAGGTCATAGGTCAAAGTTCATTACAACAAAACCAAAGGGATAGTCCAAATGTATTTTATCCACTGGACTTTACTGGGTTAAATATTGCTTGAAACAGCCATTGGTTGTAGCTGGGAATTTGAGAATAATAAAATTCTAGAAATGATATTTGTATTAACATTATTTGACCTGGAAGAGTTAAGGAGATTTAAATAATTGTTGTAAAGACGAGCTTCTTCCATAAACTATACACATTGCTTCTCAAATTTTGGGGTGTACCGGGTGCCTAGACTTTCGTCAACTTGCTGAATCAGAGTCTTGGAGGGTGGGGCAGGGAGACCTATATTTTTAACAAGCTCCTTGGGGAATTCTGCTATGTCATTCCAAAGTACTATGTTACTGCCATGGAGCTTCTTAAGTCCTCATAATACCCTGGATGCATTTACAATTGCTGTGCTAGGCCTTAGGGTTTAGACCTGTCCAGCATGGTATCCACTTGCCCCATGAGGTGATTTCAGTTTTAATTTATGTTAATTAAAATGAAATAAAATAACAAGTTTAGTTCCTCAGTTGCACTAGCCACAAAGTGCTCAATAACTATACGTAGCTTAGTAGCTAACATGTTAGACTGCAAAGATCTAGAACACTTTAATCATTGCAGAAAATTCTATTGGACAACAGTGGATTTGACAATAAACCAAATAGACACAATTTCTGCCCTAATGGAGAAAACAGATCACCCCCCCCCCCCCCCGCCAATAAACTGACAAATCAAGAACTACAAATTCCGTTTTATGAAGGAAACAAAGGGCTGTGACCAGGACTGGTTATATGATTTGTGGGGCCCAGTGAAAACTGAAAATGCAGGGCCTCTTGTTAAAAACATTAAGAATTTCAAACGGCTATAGCAGAGCATTAAACCAAGTATGGGGCCCTTCTGAGCAGAAGTTGTACAGCCGACCGGGCTGCAATAGATTAAAACCAAGTGGGCTAAGGATGTTCCAAATGCCCCTATGAGAAAGTGACAATCTGAGGTGGAAAAGATGAGAAAGAGCTAGAAATGCAAAGCATGCAAGAAACGAAGGTTTTGGGCAAAGAGAACAGCCTACTTTACAAAGGCCCCAAGGTGGGAAGGGTGGAATATTCTAGAACCTGAAAACATTCCAGAATGGTTGAGGGAGGGAAGATCAGTAGGAATCAAAGCTGTGTCCTGGCAGCTGGTGGCTGTGCAGTCAGCCCCAAATCCCAGTATAAGCTCACTTGCACAGTTCAGCCTGCGGCCCCGTCTTTTGGTTTCCTTTGTGAGTCTGTGAGCACCCCTAACTAGTAAGGAGTCCTAACCAGGCAGAATGAAATTCTGCTTTTTATTTTTAAGACGAGGAGAGAGGCACAGGAAATTATTTGCTTTGATACACAATCTGGTGCGGTAGCAGGTTAAGGAAATCGGTGAGAACGTGCTGGGTTCTGAGCACAAACCCACGTATCGGAGCCCCTCCGGGATGGAGGGCTGGGCGGAAGATTCGTGACTCTCCCATGTGTCAGGGAGAAGCATTGCCTTGCATATGCTACTTCCTGAAAAGGTGTTTCATCAACAGAAATGCTGATTCTCTGGCTCTCTGATGCTATATTTAGAAATGACATTTACATTTCCGCAGATCAACAGCTCCGTTTGGATACAGTTCCAAGAGCTTTGCTGTGACAGGGAATATGCTGGCTTTTACTTTTCCCTGTTCCTCTTTCTTCGCTGTTGGGAATTAGTGAGATTAGGAGGCACCTGTAATTTGGTGGATAAAAATAGCTGAAGATGATAAATTTGTACATTTTTAAAGAGGTCACAATGCAGTATCATGACTTTCAAAAGGGCTTGGGGGAAAATTTATCCTACGCTATAGTTTCTGTCTCATTCATTCAAAAAATACCTTTATAGACTCTAGCTAAAGCCTCCTCCAGCCCTCAAAATCCTTTCAATTTGTTTTATGTGGGGGTAGGGAGCTAATTTTGAACCTGAGTTTCTGATCTCTTAGGTGACTTACTTATTGATAGTTCAAATTCAGAGAGCAATTTCTTTTATTCAGCAGTCAAACATTATTTCATTGAGGCTTTATGTCTGTGCTGCACTATGTGTGTTCTTATCATTTTGTGTCTGATGGCGTTCAAGTATTTTAAGTATCGCTTTTTGACATGTTTCCATCTTGGCAAAATAGTTCTCACAGCTATTGTTAACAAATGAGAGGGTCCGATCTCTTACTTCCTCATCAAGGGGGTGGAAAAAATTGGAAAAGTAAAGATAACCACTGGTGCCCATTAATCTATGGGATTATTGATCTGCCTTTGATAGTAACATCCCATCCTTCAGCCTTCTGGAACCTGATCAAGGGACCCCCATAAAATTATGAGCATGTGTTACCATCAGAGGGCAGTGTGCACTCTCTCCAAGAGCCCATAAAAATTATGTTTCCCTGCCATAGCTAAAAGGATTTGTCTGGCAAAGGGCAAACCCATTAGGCATAAACATTCAGCATTTTTTGCTGTTGCCTGTCATAATGGAAACAATGATTTGAAGATTCTGATTAAACCTGCAAGATTTCCTATCTAGTGTATGTCTTCAAGCATATCCTTTTTAAAGTTAGTTCTTTTGATTTCCAGCTGTGGCACGGGGACAGGAGTTAGACCTGGGATGACTTTTTTAGGACTTTGGTTGGGAAAGCTTACTTTCATCTCAGTGTTGCAGCTCTCTTTGGAATACAGACGGTCAGTGAGTAATAGGTAGGTCTTTATCAAAACAATATCCAAAGTCAAAAAAATTTTTTTAAAGGGGAAAAAATGTTACGATTAGCTCCAAGATGTGCTGGAAAGTTCTCACCAAAACCTAGTGCAAACAGGAAGAATTAGCGAATGACTTTTTCACTCCTGGTTTTTCTGAGATGCATAAAAAAAGAAATCTCTGTATCTATGACCACTGGTAGGCCAGTAAACAAAGGCCAGAGTACAAACCTGAGTATTTGCATTTAAAATATGGTCTACTCTGACTTTGTAGACTATCGGAATTTGATTCATCTGTGGGCATAAAATCTTTGTGTTGGAGAGTGGACCTGGAATTGGGAAAATTACGATTGTGTCAACGCACGAGCCAACATCAGCTCGTGGTTCAGGTGTGAGATTGTAAAGGAAAGGGTCTGGTAGACTCGTCTTTCAAACATTTCAGCAAATAAATTGTTTGCTTTACAACTCTGGGCGCAGTTGCATTGGGCAGCGTTGTTTTTCTGCTGACTGCGACAGATTGAGCGCTTCTGCCGGAATTTCTCTAGAGGGCAGTAAGGATTCGAGGCTCTTTCCGTATTTTTCTGAAATGACAGATCATCTTCGTGTAGCTGCAGCGGTTAGGGAGCTGCGGTTAGGGAGAGCAGCACATGCGACTGGCTGGAGAGAGCTGCCCAGCGCTCCAGAAAGGAGCCGTGGCTGCCTCCTGTTACCTCCTCCAAGATGGCATTTTGTGAGGATTTCCCCCTTACCAAAAAGAAAGGCCTGGATTTAGTAACAGAGTATAACTATTGATGCAACATATAGGTATTAATGGTTGATGAAAGATTTAAAAATTAAATGGCTCCTGGGATGGTGCCTTGATGGCAGGGTGAAGCCAGGAGTGGTTGATTCAGGCAGAATGGCTGAGAAAGAGAAATTCATATAACCTAGGGGACCAGGGGCAGTTTTGCTCGCAGTGGGCATTTGGAGACATTTCTGATCGTCACAGCTCGGGGGTGCTACCGGCATCTAGTGAGTAGAGGCCAGGGAGGCTGCTAAAGACCCTGCAGTGCACAGGACGGCACCCACCCCCGCCAACAAAGACTATTTGGCTCCAAATACCAATAGCGTGGAGGTGGAGAAACCCTGATGTAAACAGTCAGGTAGCCAGGAAGGAATTGTGAAAACAGGTGATAGGAAACTAAAAAAAGTTCTCCTTTATATTTTTGGTGTGTTAGACTCTGAAGATGAAAAGTCAGGAAGTCTGTGATATTTAGGACTGTTTTCCTTGTGCTTCCTAGTAAAAGCATTAAGTTCTGAGACGCAAGCAAATTTGAGCCCAGTTGGCAAGAGGAGACCTTTAGGTGGGTTTGCTGAGCGGTGGGAGAAGGCCCTTTTGTGTGCTGCTGTGAATTCGGGGCTGGCCTTCACTGTAGTTCCCTAGATGCACGCCCTCCAGACGCTAATTTTTTTTGTAAACTGCACGTTCAGCATAGGAACGCTGATATGCCGGTGCAGAAACATTCTCCCGGGAAGGTTCTCAAAGTGGGATCTTTTGGGAGCAGCAGACTGTGGTTGGGTGCTTCTGTGGCTACGGTTCTCAACCAGGAGTAATTGTGTTCCCCAGAGAAACACTTGACAACGTCTGGAGATGCTTTTTGTTTGTCCCAAGAGGGAATGGTGCTACTGGGGAGAGGCCAGGGATGCTTCTGAAGATCCTGCAACGCACACGGCAAACCCTTCTCCCCCAGTGTGGAATTATCAGGCCCCAAATCGCACTAGTCCCGAGGTGGAGAAAGCTTGTTCTAAGGTTTCTGGCTTTGCATAATACGTCATCGTACATTTTCCTTCCCTTCCTGCCCCTGAATCAAAAGTCTCACCATTAACGAAAATTTCTGATCCTCAAGCATTCCACAGATGATTGGCTCGTAGAGGCAAAGAGTGGGACATGCATGCACTATGTTTGTAAGGTGGAGGCATGTATTGCCAGGCATTTAAAAGGACAACTCTGTGCCCAGAAGTAGGGATTTAGACAGAGAAAGCAGGTCGGGGACCTGCAGTCATCCTGGAAACTCAAATTAATTTTCTGAAGACCCAGGTACAGGGCCAGTCTTTGCAAGAACTGGAAGGTGACGTGGTTTGACAGAAATATCCAGGAACTAGTGGACATGAGAACCTGTCAAGAAACAGGCGGGGAGAATAAAGACAACACAAGGGGGGTTGATGGCGAGAAGCTTGCAGTCTGGAATTAGACTGAAGGGGGTTTGAATTGCAGCTCCACTATTTGCTGCATCTGTAAAATGGGGTAGTAATACTCTTCAGTTTTAATTGAATAAGAGCTTTAAACTTAATAGTGTATTACAGAGCTTTGCAGAGTGCCTGACCCCTAGTGAGTGCTGAATACATGCTAACTACTTTCTTATTATTATCATGATCACTGTCAGCATGATTTTCAATGTTCCAGAATCTTTGTTTGTGCAGAATAAAGATTGTATGTGTTCAAAAACATTGTTACCGTGAGAAACTTCTAATTTGTTTACTTTTTTGAAATCTGAGAAACTAGAATTTTAATTGTACAATTTTTTGGTATCTCTTTCATATAGCATTTCTCATATTTTGAAATTTTGTCTGCATCATGGGAACATTTAAAACCATTAGGCAAAATATAATTGTGTTACTTGCTTATTCACATAGAAGGAGATATATCTCTTTTTTTGCTGGTTGGGTTAAAGTAATCAGGGTGTAAATAAATGGTTTAAATAAATGATGTAACAACGTGAAAAATTTTCCTGGCAGGTAGTACTAGAATTTCCCTAAGCCATGAAAATTGTCTTTGGGAAAATAATTTGAGGTGTCGCTGGAGGAGAAGTTTAGACCCTGAGACTTTTAAAGTTGTTGACAAATGAGGTTCAGAGGAAAGAACAAAAGTTCTCTGCACAAAACAAAGAAGAAAATTTTGTTTGCTTGGCTCAGGAAGGTAGAGTAGAGATGAGAGACCGCGGGGAGGAGCGTGAAGGGGGGTCAGTGTAGGGATAGACATGTGATCCAGGCCTCATCAATCAGAGGAGGCATCTCTTAGCTCCAGAGAACATCTCTGTGATGACGTGCAGAGCCAATCATCGTGGCTCCTAGGATATTTACTGGAGCAAATGGAGCAAACGGGAGCACAATGTTCCCTCTCTCTGCAGTAAGGATGTCAGTTTGGGGATACCAGCAGCTGTTTTTTACCATGAAGCTCAAGCTTGAATTAGAATGGAGCTAGCTCAGGGAGAAGTGGAACCCAGCGCAGGGGAAAAACTGATAATGTTGGTTGAGCCCCCGAATCCAGCTGTCCATTTTCTTTTGTGCTTAAACCAGTTCGAGTTGATGTTTCTGTCATTTGAAACCATAGGAGTGCATGCTAATACAAGAAGGCTTCCAGCTAATACATGACGTAGGTAAGAACACCACAACTGATGTGGCAAAGGAGGCTGCTTCCATTTGAACCAGATAATAGGGAGCTAAGTCTCATATAGTTAAGACTGAATTCCTAGGTCAACACACATGGCTGGTGTTTAGGGCAGAAATTCTATATGCTGTAGAACAGCTGTGTGACAAGGCAGAGGGAATGTTCCCACAGGCACACATGTGGAGTGTTTCTGTCCTTCAAAGAGCCACACTGGGTTTTCCCAGCTCAAGATGTATCAAGGTAGGGGCTAGCCCCACATTCTTTCACTCAGCCACTCTGCAAACATTTACCAAGGACCTCTTATGAATAAAGTGAGGGTCTGCTAAGGTTTGGAGGCAGACAGGAACTTTGTCCACAAGAAGCCTGCAGATGGGTGGGCTGTCCCAGATGTGTCCGTGTGACAAACAAGACACTCTGCTTTTATTAGTTCTCCCTCTTAAATCACATGTCTGCGCATGTCACAAAACTGAGAATAAACACCAGAGTCCATATAAAGGTTGTCAGCCTTTACCTGCGAGGGGCTGGAGAATAAATATTTTCCACTGTCGGGGCTACATGGCCTCTGTCGCTGCTCCCCACCTCTGCCATTGCAGTTTGAAAGCGGCCATGGACAATTTGGAAACAAATGGGCATGATCGTGTTCCAACTACACTTCACTTGTGGATAGTGAAATGTGACTTTCATATAATTTTCATATAATAAAATATTCTTTTTTGATTTTTTTCACCAACCTTTAAAAAAAAGTAAAAACCATTGTGAGCTGCTGGGCCACATGAGAACAGACGGTGGGCTGGATTTGACCTGCCCACCGCTAACCTAGAACATGACAAAGGAGGGAAACCATGCCCTCCCCCCTCACCAAAATCCCATAAATTCCCACTTTTCTATTTTTAAGACGAAAGACACCTCCCTGGAGATTTGAGGACTTGGTTTGATGAACATAATACCTGACTTCTTGGCCATACCACCCGTGTCGGTACTACTTGGCCCTGACATTTGAAAGCAGCACCAGACAGTATGTAAATGAATGGACACAGCTGTGTTCTAATAAAACTTTATTTATAAAAGCAGGCTGACGTAGCCCGCTGGTCCTAATTTGCTGGCTCCTGCCCTACATGATCTAAATGGGCCCATCTCCCCTTTTCTGATGTCATCTTCTACCTCTTACTTTTTCTTTCAATTTGGTCTGTGCTTACAGGACTTCCTCTGCTCCCTGGGCATGCCAAGCCGGCTCCTACCTTGGGGATTTGGAACTTGCTGTTTCATCAGCTTGAAATGCTCTTCCCCAGGCATCCTCATGGCTCACCCTGCCCTGCATTAAGGTTCAACTGTTACTGCTCAGGGATGTTTTCTTTGACTGTCCTGTACGATAGGAAGACCCTTTGTCCTGATACGCTCCATTCCCTTACCAAGCTTTATTATTTTTCACAGCATTTCTTGCTGTATGTATTAATTGCCTGTCTCTCCTCTAGGATTCCACAAGGGAAAGGATTTAGGTTTTTTCCCACTACTGTCTTATCCTTAGTGCTTAGAAAAGAAACTGTGTGTAGTAGATGTTACGTAATTGTTTTTGAATACACAGATAAAAATATTTACAGCTTGGCTCTTTGGAATCAGATTTCCATCTCTTGTCTGAACCCATGAAGGAGATTTAAGGTTTCTTTTACTTAAAATTTCCAGCTGTTTGGTCTTCCTGCTCATAGAGACAGTGGAATGTTCTGTAGTAACACTAATAATACAAATAGAATATAAGTCACAAATGTAATTTAAAATTTCCTAGCAGTCACAATGAGTAAAAAGAAAAAATTGAAATTAATTTTAATAATGCATTTTATTTGCCTAATATATCCAAAATATAATATTAATATATAATCAATATAAAAAAGTTACTAAGGGGATATTACACACGTTTTGGGTTCTAAGCTTTCAAAATCCAATGTGTATTCTATACTTATGGTGCTTCTCAGTTGGGATAAGTCACATGTTAAGTCTTCACTCACCATATTGGTTAGTGGCTACTGTTTTGGACAGCATAGGCCAATAGAATTTGAGTTCAGGACAGGCGGCGGAATAGTGCCCTGGTGAGTCATAAGCAGTTCTTCAGTAGCAGAGAAATACCTGACTTTGGCCAACCTTCATTGTGTTGTAGTCCGCCAAAGTTTTGGGATAAAACTTCACTGTCAAAATTTATTGGTGCTCAGGGGAAAATCAAGCTTTCTGTGGCATAATGCAACTCCATAAATTAAAACGAATGCTTTTAAAAAATTATGATGTTACATCATGCTTTGATGTAATGTAATGTGACAGGTTGTAATTTTTGTAAGATTTCCTCAATGTAAAGCAGGAAGTGAATTTGAGAAGGTTTTTCATCGTCCAGGACTTCAGCGTTTTGGTGGGCCATGCTAGTACGCCACTGCTCAGTGCTGGGGGAGCAGATTCCAGCTGAGCCCTTAGTCTTGTTTGGTGTGGCCTTTGTATGGTCCGTTTGGATTCTAGGTTCATTCTAAGAATCTCCCAGGGGTTAAGAGGGAAATGAAGAGGCCTTTGTAAAAAATGCATTCTAGAGGGCTGTATGATTTTGAATCTGGAGTCCCCATTGGTTCATATGGCATGACTGGCAAATAAATTTCATCTCAAATGCAAGCTGGGATTGGTTTTTAATAGTTGTCTGGGGTCCTGTGTTAAGAAAACTTCTGAGGATTCCTCTGGACTCATATGAGAGAGTACCTTATTCGACCAGCAACATTTGCCATGGGCTTGGAGAAGGATAGTTGCAATTTATATGCTATGTATTTGGCCTTCCTGACCTGAGGCATCTATTTCTTGCTCCTGGGATGGGCACGTAACAGGATTTTCTTTTTCTAGGGTAAGAACACTGCTAAAGTTGGGGTGAAGGTCCGACAATTGGGCTGATCTAGAGGCCAGCTTATTTGAAGCAGCCGGTTGGCTAGAACGCTAGAACTGTGGTCAGTGCCTTGCTGAGCTTGTGTGGGAGACAATCCCCAGTGCTAAGTCTTGAAGCTGAGACTGGAATGAGCACAAATCCAGAAGGCAGGAGGAATAAGAGGAGAATGGAATATGTTATATGAAATAATTGAAGTAAGCAATTCTAACTGGGGAGGAAGCACTTGTAGGGCAATGGGTTTCATCTCATGGTCATCCAAAGTGCTTAGTAGAGTCTGCCTGGAGCTCTGTGTGAGAGGGATGCTGAGGCTGTGCCAGGCTTTAGGGAGAGAAAGACTCATGATTGATTAGTAATGTCTGCCATGGATGTAGATGGTATGCAAGCCAGCACACAGGCTACATATTTACAATCTCTGATCTAGTGGCATCGTGTGCTGGCATTCAGAGAGTCATGACTGATTGTTAATGTCTGTTGTGAGTATAGGAGTTATGCAAGACAGAACACATGTTATATTTTGGCAATGTCTGATTTAGAGGCCTGGTGTAGTGATGCCATAAATACATTCCCTGGTTGTCTTGGACAGGTATGTGTTTTGTTTTCTCTTTTTACATTTACATTATTTGCCCATTTGACAGATGCCTGTTTAATTGTCTAGGTCCATGTTGGGGCTAAGCTATACTCATTCAGTATTAAAATGAGTCTCCCCAAAACACAAGGCGGTAAGTGCCATCAAATAGGTGGAGGAATAGGGCCAGGAGTTTAAGAATGGCTTCACGAAGGAGGTCGCATTTGAATGGAGTGCTGAAGACCAGGCAGATTTTCAGAATGTGGGAATGAGAGGAAGAGCACGTGGGAGGAGGAGGCAGTGCGGGCAGAGAGGTGGTGTTAGCAAAGCACGAGTGCGGGCGGGAAACAGAGCGTAGGTGAATTTTGCATGAGTAAGTGCTGCATAGAGAGAGCCGAGACAGAGAAGAAGGGGAAGTTGAACGGGGTGGGTTCTGGGGGGCCTCAAACGCCAAACTAAAGCACTGAGACTTAACAAACTGACCATGTTGAATGATATGGAATATTCAATAGCTTCTATTGTGTAGATTGAAGAGGTACCACGTGGGTGCCTCTACCACCCCTCATTCCACCGTCATGGCTTGTCTTCAGGGCCTAAAATAATTTGTGATTTTCAAGATCCTGCAAAATGATATTGATTACAGAATGTTCCCCATCCTTGCAATGTTCCTTGTCTGCCACAGAAGACTGGTTCAGCTCGCTTCTGTCTCTTCCCCTTTTCTGCCCTTAAAAGAGAATCTTGTGTCCCTCGGTTCTTTGCAGTGGAGAATAAAGAGGAAAAAAAGGAGCAGAACAAGAATAGGTGTTTGGCGAACTGAGCTGGAGGATGGTTTCAGAGTGGTTTGAGGTGAGAAGTGGGGTTGTGAGAGGCAGGAAAAATATTTAAAGGGTTATTTCTTGCAGTCAAATATAAATAAAGGACTGACGTAATTCTGAAATCACTTTTGCTCGCATGCAGTAGGTTCATTTCACTGTGACACAGACCGGAGACCACACAGGATGGGTCCTAGGTCAGGACTTCGGAAGCGGTACCCAAGGAGGTCACCATGGGTTACACTTCAGATCCTCAACAACCGCTAGGAAGATTCTCATCCTATACACAAATTTGGTTCTAAAGTCATCCTCAAAGGGGAAATTTTCGTAGAGTCAAAACTATCCCCTGGAAAAATCCCCAAACGAATTGTAACATAAAAATGCAGCATCTTTCGTTAAGTCCAAGCCAGCCAGGCTTTCCTCCAGCGTTAGCGCCGATCACAGCTTCTGTGGTGCAACTGCAGATGACAGAGCTGGCTTGCGTTCAGGGGCACAGAGTCTCTGCTCAGCAAGGTAAGATGCTCATATGTGGGAGGGACGTGGTGGCGAACGACAGAACGGGGCTCAGGCTTCCACCTCCCTCTCACACCTGTGCTGGGCGCACGCTCCCCCAGGAACACGGGGAGCGGGCTCAGCAGCCTGCATGGTTTTCTTCCTTTCTGCCTCTCTCCCTCTCGGCCCAGCACATATTGTAGGTTTGGCAGATGGATGTAACCTCGTGGCATGGTATTATCATGAACACCCAGGATGGCTTCACAGCCCTGAGACATGGACGGGGAGTCAGGAAACCCCACCGTGGGCTGCCCGCAGCCCATCCTGTGAGCACCGCGAAGGTGATTTTGGTGGTTGGGGTGAAAAGTTAATCAGAGTTTAAATGTATTCTTTTCTTCTGGTGCTGGTTCCTAACTTCTTAATAAATACAAGCCCTGGGATGCAGACAGCACGACAGATGCAGAGGCGTCACATGTGTGTGCCCTCCCTCTGGAAGCCAGCTGATAATTTCTCATTAGCCTGAACAAGTGAAAAAGATCTCTGTTCCACCCAGAAGCCTATTGAATAGGATGATGGCGGCCGCTCCTCCCCGCCCGGACCAAGGCTGGAGACCACACCTGGGGCCTTCCTGCTCCAGCCCAGGGAGGTGACATTCTGGAAGCTGCGTGCACTGTGCACGACCATGGAGAAAGGAGGAACCTGTCTGCCCCTCAGAACATCAGAGAGGAGTGGAGGAAGCGTGCTCTTCACAGCCAAAGCCATCAAGGTGACGGCCTCATTGTTTTCCTGCCAAAAGGGATGTGACCAGCTGGGAGGTATCCAGCAAGTTTTTCCTACATTCTACCTTCTTCTGTTCTCTCATTTCACTCCAGCCCTTTCCCTTCCCTTTCTGAGTTCCTGTCTATCTTGCTTTTTCCTTCCAAGCTGCCTTTGTGTAGCTGCCAAAGGAAGGCTTGTGCTTTCGGTGGGAGGAGAGGGTTATCTCCTGCCTTCAGCGCCAGCACTTGCTCGGCGAGTTCCCTGACACTGGGGGCTATTAGAGGCATGTGACAAGCATCTCCCCGCAGTTGGAGGCTGCCGCCACACGGCTCTTCATCAGGCTACGTCACAAGGCCTGCAGGAGCCCCACGTGATCAGTGAGCAGCAGGAGTCCTTGGAGGCTGGCTTGTTTGAGGGTGTGGCGAGCTGGGAAAAAATCAGCCCCCTGACCATGACCTCCACAGTCAGAGAGGGCAGAAAATTCTTTTTCTTCTTAGGGGTCCTGACTTCTTTAGGTTTCAATAGTTTGTATATTAGCTAGGCTGGAACATGTTTAGACTTTTCTTGCAAATTCTGTCAGTGGTCTAATTTTTTGCACCCTTGGACTTACGGACTTATACACAGTGGTGATATTAAAACTACTAACCTGTAGGCACCAACCAATCGTAAGAGAAGCCCATGCAATCAGAACAAGTGCTGGAAGTGAACAATTGGCATTGCTTTGCCAGGGTGTATCTGCTGAATGTGGTCCTAAATGTACCCCCTGCTGCTGGCCTCCGTGTGTGCCATTTCATCACTCAGCCATCTGAGACAGGGACTAGTGGAGTCCATCACCTGCGCTTTCAACATTCATCAGTTAAAATTATACAAAGCCAAGGAGAACAGGAGAAAAGCAATCTAAATAAAGACATTCACCAGTCTACTTAACACTCAACGCTCCAAACAGTGTAAGATGGGAAATGAGAATTTGCTTTTCCTTCCTTTGGTCTCAGATCCTGCCTTTCACTCAGAGAGTGGGCAGCACACCCTGTTTGCTATGGTTCTAGCATTTAAAGAGGCATATTGGTCCTATAGCATGGCCTTTAAATGTAAGGGAGCACAGGGTGGGCCAGAAAGGCAACCATCTGTTTCAATTCTGTAGAAAAAGGGTCTGCGTTGACTTTGCTGGGAGACAGTGTAGACATGACATTCTTTTAAGGATAATTTGAACCATTTGTAATTTGCACTTTTTGTGCTGCCTCTAGAACCCGACTTCCGCTGCCACTTAACAGTTTGCATCTTATACTTGGCTCGGAAAATCAAAGTCAACCTGAAACCATTCAAAAGGATTCTCTTCTTAAGGTCACTAATTATTTCTTGGGGTTTCTAGACCCAACAATCCCCACATTTCATCATTCTACTTCTTCCCAGATAATCCCAAATTTCTGATGGTTTCTAGGACTGTGTCCCTAGAGTAGAAATAAGATGGATTGTGTATTCATCTGGATCATCCATTTCACATCTCCCAAAGGGATCTCAGTCCTCAACAAACCCAGAATTACACAGGGGTTTCAGTTAGACGTTCATCCAGATAAACTGTATCACAAACCAGGAAGGAGAATTTTAGATTTAGTTACAGAACAAGGGCTCTTGCAGAGGTAGATGTTCCATCTTTTATTTATTTATGTTCTGGCTTGAATATTTTGGGCAAATTTGATTTTAAACCTAGTACCTCATCTAAAGTTTTGATCCCTAAGTAGATTTCAAGCAGAATGTATTCAGTAACAAAATCATGTGTATGATCTGGTGGCTGAACAAATCTGGGCTTTTCAGGATTAAAGCATCCATTTATGATTTAGCTACTTTAAATCATAAGAAATGGAATAGAATTCCTTTTTTTTTGACTCCCAAGTGGATTTCACAGCTAAAAAAGTAGTAGTAAATACAAAAAGACAGGGAGAAAATTTAGTTTCTCTGTCCTAAGTGCTGTACTAGTCACCAGCATTCAATAAGGCTTGTTGATTTGATTTGAATTGAAAAGAAAAATGAATAGTTGGCGTTTCTTTTATTGATGACTACCGCGAAGACCAAAATGAAATTTCTGATGAAGCTGAATAAAGGTCAAGCTTTAAAAGACAATTGTATATATACTTGGAAGGAATGAGGCCAGCAATGTTCCAAATGTGATACAAGTAAGACACATTTATAGCATTGAAATTGTCGCTAATCCCTTTAACAATAACAAATACTTAAATACGTACTAGAATAAAATGTGTTTCCAGGTGGAATTTAGGCATTTCTTTTCTTAGAAAGCTGAAGTCATCTGGACTAATGTTTCTGTGTTTCTAATTGTGATAGTTCCTATTCGCGAAGAACTACAGAATAGTTATAGTGACTAGATCGAAGAATAACTTTGAAATCTACACATTTATGCATTCATTGGTTTTCCTTAGAAATTAATGATCGTTAAGAACCTTTCTTTAAACACACACACACGCACACATATTCACTTCATATTCACAAAACTTAACTGTACTTCCTGATGAGTGGGATCTAGGAGTCAGTCGCCTTTTCGCTCACGTGAATCGCGGACCTGTGCTTGTACGTGTTGATCAGGGATGGTCCTTTGTATTGGAAAATGTTCATTCTAAAGAGGACAGTAAGCAACAGCCTCGATCTTTTCTCTGACATTGCTTTCTTCCTTTTGTTTCTGGAGAAAGGATGCCATGGTAGGATTTGTCTACCAAGGGATGGGTCCAGGGGGCCTCCTGGAGGTCCTTGCACACTTTCTCACTCACTCCTCCTCTGCTTACCCCAGAGTCCTCCCACCCCCTTAGATCTATCTCTCCACCTTTGCTCATGCCACTTCTCTTTTTGGAATACATTTCTGCACTCTCTTTCTGGCTAGATCCTATTTGAACTTCAAGGTGCAGCATAAGGAACCAGTGATGAGGTGCTCCCCCTTGGCATTCTCATCACCCTCTGGAAATATTTTGGTGGTAACATGTTGGTAATTATTATCCTACCAGAGCATCTCCTCACCTAATCTGTGTTCATTTGAAGAGCAGGGAATTTGTCTCTTATCTCATTCTCCCCAGCATCCAGCAGAATCTAGAACATGGTGAGGCTCACTTAGATGCTCTAGTTAGTGTAATAAATTATCTTTCAAATCCTTCCATTTTTAAAAATTAGGAGACAGTGTCCAGAGGTAGGCACATTAGTGTGCTGTGGGGGGACTGAGCTGTGCATGTTTTGCCAACAGTTTAGTGCTTTGTTCCATTGTTTTGGTTTATTTTCCATAATAATATTTATTTAATTTCTTTTGAATATCAAATAAAATTTTGGAGGACATATGGGTTTTTTTTTGTTGTTGTTGTTAAAGGGAAGGGTCCCATGTTTTAAATACAAAAAGATATTTGGAAATATTCCTTTTAATCATAATAATTGTCAGCTTTTGTTGAACACAGACTGTGACTCAGACAACCTTGCCAGAATAGACTCCTGCTAGGACGGCCAAAATGTCACCCTTTACATCTGACTTGGATACGTTCATTTGGCTGGAGGAGGTCACATGCCTGTGTCCTAGCTGCAAAGGAGGCTTGGAATGTAACTAAATGAATTTTAGTCTTTGTAGTTGTAGGTGGTCACTACATCTCATCAAGACTCATTAGTAGGAATTCACCCATGTATATAAAAGAGGGTTCTTGTTTGGGACAGGCAAGGAAGCATGGCAGATGGTCACTAAGTCTTACAAGCTGTGGTCAGTGCTCTCAAAGTCTCACCCCTATGCCCTCCCCACTCCATTAGACACTGGCCCAAATTCCAACCCTCAGGGCCTGCATTTCTTTCCCGAAGGACCTTTGCTTGTTTCTGGAGCCTGTTGTACACTGGATACCATAGTGGCTGGGAGAACTGATCTCCAAGTATCAACATGGTAACTGCGCTGATAACAGATCCTGGGCTGGCTGCCTCCCCTTTCCTGCCTGCTGTCCCTGCTGCCCTACTGGTCTTTCCTGGGATCATCCACAGAATGAACTGCTGGCTCCTACTCATCTGGGAACCAGTCACAGCCAGGGAACGGGGACGCCCTGACTGGGGCAGCCAGGGTCTGTGCCCACCTCTGTAACCTGCGCTTAAAACATGGACACCACAGATGGTGGAGTTCTTGTTTTCCAAAGTAAATCTTGAGGGTCATTTACCAAAATAACAAAGTAGATTCTGAGCAGAACAAAGGAAGAACAATTCACTAATAATATGTTTGTATAGCAGAATAGACAACTCCATTTGGAATAAAAACAATAACAAAAACTTGAAGACGTAAGTGAGAAAAGGAGAGTGCAGGGGATCAGAACCAGCTTTGGTGTAAATTTAAATCTCCCACAAATTCCTTAAAACAGCTTTGGGAGGAAAACCAAAGGACAAGTGGAAGATTCCAGAAAAAAAAAAGGGGGGAAAAGAAATGGCCAGAAAGTTAGGAGAACTTGTCAAGTTTGGAGTCAGAGAAGCCAGAGCGGGGAAGAACTACAAAAAAGGACGAGAGTCAGATGCCACTGAAGGACCCAGAGGGGCGTTAACTTGGGCAGTAGTGGGGCGTGGGGAGCAGGATGGGCGGGGTGCTGGCTTAGCAAAGTGGCTGCACGTCTGAAGCGAATGCAGTTGTGTTTTCCCAATTCAGCTCTCGCACGTTTCTCCCGCTCTGCGTCATCTAGACCTAAGTTCAAGTTTTTGCCAGCCACTCTTCTTTAAAACAGGAATTGCTAGGACCAATAAAACTCTTAAATTAAGAGCTGTGAACTTACAGGAAACTATTGAAATGTGCTTAACTCTTGATCCTCACAACTAAGAATTTTTAAAATGCTTAAACCATTTCATCATAATTTTACTTCTTCTCAAACAAAGTATTTTGAGATAACTTTTATGGAAGATGCCATATAAAAATAAATTGGTTTGAAATGGCAGAGGCTTTAAAAGATTATAATAGATTGATAAAGTGGGTCACCTCCTTACATGTTTGGCGTGGTGCCCAGAAAAAGAAAGTAAAAAAGTAAGAACGAGACAAAAGTTGGGAAAGCGCAGGAAGACTTTAATGCTGAGAAAAGCAACCCCATTAATATTCAGTGAGAATAGTGAACTTTCAACTTTCAAAGAGTGACCTTTTCCCCCATGCTCAAAATATATTCTGGTGGAAAAGACTCCAAGAACTTTAAGGTGTAAGAGAGCTAAGAATAGTGTGCAGGTGTGTACGTGCGTGTGAGTGTGTGTGTGTATCCATTGATGTAGATGCAAAAGCACATTATGAGCACAGGACCATCTCCACTTAATATTCCAGGAAGGATGGGAAAGGTAGTAAAAATCAGAACCTTTGCCCTTGGGCAGTTGGTACGGGGTCTAGGAAACTCTGCTGGTTGTCAATATATTGATGCTGCCCTTACACACCTGGCAAAATCTTTGGATGCTGGCTCACATGCATCTTCCCAGCATGAACTCTTTTTTTTTTTCAATATTGACTTAAAAATGCAGTGTTAATTTGGGCTCAGTGCAGAGACTGGACAAGATGAAGTAGTGCATGCACGAACCGCTCCTGATCCCTGAGGATGTAGACCAGAGATTCAGAAGCACGCCCTGGAGTCAGAGTCGCTGGAGCTGCTTGCTAAAAATACAGAATCTTTGTTTCTCGCCTTAGCCTGGGTGTTTCAGGGTCTTGGAATCTGCCTTTTTCTTTTTCTTCAGATTGTTGAGTTCATTTATACATTTAAGTTTAAATTTTATTTCCTTTTGCATAGATGAAAAGTATTCATAAGTAGAAACTTAAAGGTTTAAAAGATATATGGGGAAATGTAAAACTTGGTCCCATATCTGGTTTTCAGGATCCTGTTCCTCTCCAAGATGCAAACTCTGTTACCAGATCCTTCTAGAGACATTCAGTGCTTGTGCAAGTATATAGGACATTCCAACTATCTATCTATCATCTATTATATAAAGGCCTACACATACACATATATTCACACATACCTATTTATATGTCTCTCTCTATATATTAAAAACAGAAAGGGTAGCAAACCATATACATGATTCTGATCTTTTTTTAGCTTAATCCTGGGATAATTCCACATACATACATTCAGAGCTATCTTGTTAATTTTTAGCCATTGACTTGCTACTTTGTAACTGATCAGTCTCCTCCTGCTGGGTGTTTAAGGTTGCCTCCAGGATTTGCCTCTGACAGACAATGTTGTCATGAATACCCTTTTTATCTTTATACATAAGGAGAACATCACCCATATCAGTTGCTCTTTTCAGTTTCAAGCCACGAAAATGAACTCTGGCTTATTGAAACAGAAAAGGAATTTATTAGAGGGTCTGCAGAGGGCCAGAGGACCAGAGAAGCCAGGAAAAGGGCCAAAATCAGTCTGTGGGAGGAACTGGTAACATGAAGACACTGCCGGGCCCGGATGCTGCTGCCTGCACCGGGGCCACTCCCTCAGCAGTCAGAACCACGGCCGCTGCCATCACTGGAAACCAGCTCTGCCACTGCTGCTGCTGCCTTTGCTAGAATAGATTATGCAGGAACTCTGCTTCTTTGTGTCTTAAACTCCCAAAGACTCATGTGAATGTTGGAGCCTGTGTCACGTACCCTCACTCCAGGAAAGTGAGAACATAGCTTCCACTGTTGGAGTTTGTCTCTGACCTCCACCGAGTTTCCTAAGAGGTCAAGCTCTTAAAACAAAGGGATTATGTTGGCTGGGTTTCTTCCCAAAGCAGACCCTTTTTCAAGAGCTTGGGTCCAGGGGGTGTATTTGGAGGATGATTCCAAAAGCCCAAGTGAAGAATTGGGGAAAATGAGACACGGAAGGGAGGAAAGTCAGTAGAAGAAGCATTAGCCAGTGGCTTGCCACTGTGGGCGTCTGGGCCTCAACCCTGCTGGGTACCCCTGAGGAGCTGTGTAGGACAAGCTTCAGCCTTGACCCACCAAGTGGTGGGAGAGGGGGCATGTGGGTCCTCCAGCTCCTCTTCAGTGGTTGAGGGTTGCCCCATTAGGGGCCTTAAACCCCTAGCTGGGTAAGCGCTCCTGGTGCTAGATAAAGCAGCCAGGGGGAGAAGGGGCCATGAATGCTTGAGGTGGGAAGCTACCAGTGTGCACAAAAAACGACCCACCTTGGCTCCTGGTCAACGTGGGGGTGAGCCGAGCGTATGGGATTGGGCATCCACAGTGGGCTCACATGCTGGCTAGCCCAAAACAAGAGGGTGAGAAGACGTCAAAAGAAGAAAGAAAATACACAAACTTTAAAAAAAAAAAAAAAAGAGTAAACACAAATACGGTTTACTCATTGGTTGCTGAACAGACCCCCTCTTGATATATCTGATCCCTAATGAAGGATGCTTAAAAATACTGAGCAGTTGGGTCAATGCTGTGAGGAACCTCTAATCGGTTTACTATTGATAGATACCAGCTAATATGAGGGCATCAGACACAGTGTTTACTTTATAATAATCAGCTAGTGGGAATATATTTCTATATGCCGATTTTTTTTTCTCCTGAGCAGTGCTGATGAGTACACACGAAATTGTGACTGCACCATTAGGTTTGATGAAACCATATAATTGCTGCACAAATATTTTGAATTTAATTGCATGTAATGTAGTTAACACTCCGTCATCAGTGCCAGGAAGGGGAGCAGTGGCACGGATAATTCAAAACAGTGGAAAACCCAAAATCATTTACGCGAGACCTTAGAGGTCCATCTTTGACTCAGGGCTGCAGATTCACCTTTCTAATTGCATTCTGTTTTAGGCTAGTAGGAAAATTTACTTTCATTTGATAAAGCGTGGGCTTACGGGGGGGGGGGAACTTGTCGAGACATATTCTGGGGGTTGGCAGAAGCTGGCATTAGAAGTTTTCAGCAGATAGCCATTTTTAGGTGATTGAGAGCTCACTAGCTCAAATCTCGTTAAAGTGAGTCAGATTTTTTCTCTTCATTATTCATGTATGTTAAGTACCAGGCACTGTATTAAGTCTTTTGCAAAGATGATCTCATTCCTTCCTCAAACCAGTCTATAATTAGGGGATGTTGTGTGGTGCAGAAGAATGAAACTTCCAGAATCAAACTGGGGAGGTTTCATATCTTAGTTTCTGCCAAGTTATTTGTTACGTCAAGTGGGTTCAAGTTACTAAATCAGATGAGTTTCCTCCTCTGTCGATAAGAATAGTGGTCAGCCCATGGCTTTGTTGGTGGTCCGTGGTGACTCAATGACCTAATCCACAGAAACATGGTGACTGGTTTGTTACTATCACGCCCAGTCCAGTTTACAGGGAGGGTTAGTTTCAGAGTAAGCATTCAGGGCTGCTTCTGCTTACTCCCCAACCTGAACTCTCAGTGAAGCCTTCCAGAACAGTGCTCCCCAAACTTTGAAGTGCATGTGGACCACCTGGAGACCTTGTGGAATGCAGATTCTGACTCAGTAGGTCCAGGATGGGCCGAAGATTTTGCAATTGTCCCAAGCTCCCAGGTGATGCTTCTGCTGCTGACCTTACTATGCACTGCAAGGTGCTAGATAATTTGGGTCACACATTTTGATTTCAGTTGGATTTTCTGCTTTGCATCCATCAGCAGGTTCAGAGAAGAGGCAATGCTTTCTGTCTGCTCTTCTTTGGCACATGTGGTCCAACCCCGGTTCTAGACTTCCACGAAGTCTTCCTAGTCCCTCAGGTCCCTTAGATAATGTCCCCTGTCCACTTTCCTAGTGTAACTAGACATGTGGTCATATACTGGGAAGCAGTATCTGGAAGCAGCCGTGAACACAGACTCTGGGGTCACGCAGGCTTGGGTTTGAGTTGAAGCTCTGCTGCTTACTAATTATGTGACCTTGGACACAGAACTTCTATGAACTTCAGTTTCCTCATCTGTAGTATGGGCGTGATGGTAGACCTCACCTAATAGGGTTACTGTGAGGCTCAGACAAGAAGCAAGGTGCTTAATGTAAAAAGTCTTCGCTCAGTGGTTAGCACTGAGCACAGCAGCGCCAGCTCACGGGAACGGCCTCCCTCCGGGGCTCTGAGGTGGCCGGGTCAGTGGTGCTGGCAGAACAAGCCTGGTCTCTAGCACGTGTGGCCTGAGCCCGTCCTCACCAGACTGTGACAAAGGCTGCAGAGTGCTTTTCCTGTAACTCCAGATGAAAGGCCATCTTTTCTACTGCTCTTTCTCCAAGCCTTGTTTTCTAGCCTCCTGAATGTTTCCGTGAGCTTCCCGGTAACCTTTTCTGTATAAACCAACCAGAATCAATCTTTCTTACTTGCATCACCGAACTATGGCTGGGGCATACCACATAATAATATTTAATTTGTATCTGAGGACATTCAAGGTCTTGATGTATTGTCAGTGTCATTACTGATAACAACGTAACTACCGTGTAAAGATTTATAGTTCACAGAAAGCTTCCACGTGCGTTATTTCATCTGTTCCTCAAATAGCACTGCGGGTTAATGTATTTACTTTAACTCTTACTTTGTAGGTTGGCATCTAAGAGGCAGAGTGACCTACCTAACTTAACTAGTAAATAGCAGAGCTGGACTAGAACCTAAGCTTTCTATTTATTGTTTTTAAAGTTTGAAATCCTTTGATAGCAAATACTGTGCCAACCGAAAATCTCCGCCTCTGATCATGTTGGATAATGGAGCTGTTTTAAGGAATAATTTTCAAGTCATAAAAGAAAAACTTAAAAAAATTCAAATAATACAGAAGAATAGACGATGAGAAGATAACCAGAGAAAACAGGCAAAGAGTTTCTTTTGTATTCTTCTAGAAATTTTCTAAATATACTTAAATATATTGAGGTGTATCCTTATTTTATTTTACATAAATCAGAGCAGATTATACACAATGCTCTTCAATTTGCTTTTTTTCTTGCATTCAGTATAGAACCCCGGACATCTTGTCAATATCATTGTGTGTAACTTTGCTTAATTCTAACTGGCATTCATTATGATATGCTTATATCTTAATCTAAGTGGTTAGTCTTCTGTCGGTGTATGTTGTCCTAGCCTGGGTTTCCTAGGAGCAGCGCCTAGGACAGGCGTTATCAGTGGAGAGGAACCCAGGCAATCCTCCAGAAGAGACTCAGATTTGAGCCATCGGTGGCCAACCCTCACTGCTGTTTGGGAGGAGGGATATCAGCCCATTAAAGGGATCTGGGTAGGACACCAACAGTATCAGCCACGTATCTTTATGTGGTTGCCAGTTTTTTTTTTATGTTAATGCTGTTGTGATGAACATTCTTGTATTCACGTCTCAGTGTGCTGTGAGAAATTCTTAGATGTGAAAATTCTAAACCAAAGGATGTTGTAGAGAATGCGAGGTGCCCACACAATGTCCATTTTTCCTTTCTCCTTACTGCCAGAACAACAATTTGTTGGCTGCATCAACATTTCTGCTTCTGAAAAAAAAAAATTATACTTCTCAGCCTTCCATGAAGATAGAGACTCTGTTTTGATCAATAAAATCTAAGTGGAAATCCCTGGATGTAGCTTCCAGGAGGGCTCCATAGCAGTGGGAGGTCGTGACAGCAGCATTCATCTGGAACATATTCTTTGCCCTCCTGACTCTCCCCTTGTTTTTGCCTGGAACAGGAATGTGATACTGGAGGTGGTGCAGCCATCTTGTGATTGTGAGGTGACAGGTCCTCTTGTCTGAGCAGCAGACCTTAGGGAACATTATAGGATGTTTGCTTCGTTTAATGCTCGAGTTGACATAATGTTCTTTACAAAAGTATGTGGTTACCTGTCTTCCTAATTGGCACTTCCTGTTCAGCCCCTATCATTCTCGTGCCTGTGTTATTTTCCTCATGACCCCCTTATCTTACAGTGAGATCAGAGATTTAGGCTCTAAAGTAAGAGTTAAGTTAGTGCTTAAGCAAAATTGTTGTGTCCCTAAATCATCTCTAACATGGCTGTGCCCAATGACATTCCCGTCAACAGCGTATGCAGCAGAGAAAGGGTCTAAGCACCAGACTTTGATCATTTATTCATAAATGTATCCCAACATACAGGTCAGGACAGGAGAGAAGCCCATCCAGTCACACAGAACCTGGGGGAGAATCTAAGGACTTTTCTGTGGTTCTGAAACATTTTCTGGAAGAATAGATGAGGAGTTCTGTACAAGGCGACGGAACCTGGAGTGTTTGGACGGGTTGATAAGACGGTGATTTATTTTGATGTGACTGTGAGGGCTGCAGAGGGATGTTACTACTATGAGTCTTGTTAGTACAAAAATATTGAGCCCATTCCCGCTCCCTGCATGCCTCCGGTGGGAAAGATACAGCATATAGGAAAACAAGATCCTTTCCCAGAAATATTGCTTTGCATGTTTCTCTTTCATTGTTTTGTATTGCTGGGAGAAATCAGAAGAAAGGAAGCAAGGCGATGAATGGAGGGAACTATGGGGAAAGATGGCATATTTGGGGTCTGCAAATGGATGTATTGAAAATGCAAAATAGCCTACTGATTTGTGATTGTATAGGGTGGTATTAGTAATGGAATTTTGAACTTCTCAGTGGATATGATCCTGTGTGTATGTGAATTAGGCATGTGGTCACTTGAACAGTACCACCCAAAGCCCCCATCCCTAAAAAAAAAATTCCTCATTACTTGCATTTCCTTCCCAGTGCTAGAGGGCTTAAAATTTCCTGCAAGGGCAGTTTCTCCCTCATGACGGGAGGTTTTTTGGTGAAGCAGAGCAAACATGAACTTTGGTTTCTGCTAAGAGCTTAAGGTGTTTTGAACACTGTATTGCTGTGTAACAAAGCACTCCCAAACTTCGTGGCTTAAAACAATGACAAACATTGATCATCTCATGGTTTCTATGGGTTAGGAATTCCGAAGTGGCTTAATTGAGTGGATCTGTCTTGAGGGCTCTCATGAGATTGCAGTTCAACTGTCCGCCGGGGCTGCAGTCTGAAAGCTTGAATCCAGTGGACTAGAGGGTCCACTTCTAAGAAGGCTCACTCACGTGGCCCACAAGCTGGCGCTAGCTCTTGAGGGGAGGCCTCGGCTCCTCTGGATATGGACCTTTTCGGAGGTCTGCTTGAGTGTCTTCACAGCATGATGGGTGGTGTCTCCCAGAGTGAGCGGAGACCAAGGCATACGCTACAAAGTCCTTTCTAACCCAGGCTCAGAAATCGCAGTCATTTCCACAACGCTCCGCACACCACAGCTGTGTTTAACACAAGAGGGGCAACACACAAGGCTGCAGCTATCCGGAGGGCTGGACCACTGCGGCCATCTTGGGGGCTGGTTTCCATAGGGCTTACCATGCACCAGACACCGCCCCATGTACCTTACTGGATCTTCAGAGGAGCAGTAGCAATGCAAGGTGGGATCTATTATGATGAGAAATGGAAAGAAATTAGTTTCACTAATTTGTCTAAAGTCACACAGCTGGTGAGTTGTGGAGCTGGGACCGTAACTTACACCGCTGAGTTAAGAGCCTGTGGGTTAACGCTGTCTCCCATACCCTCCTCAGGGAGACCTGAGCTCACGTCCTAGCCCTGTGCGTTGCTTGCACTTGATATGAGTGATACAACCTGATGATGCTCACGCAGACCAAATGCAGTAACAGTGTGGGAAGCACAATGCAGGTCTTGGCATTTTGAGATTTTCACAAATATATTTTTTTTCTTTTTTCTTCTCCTTGAATTTTCTGCACTGGGTCACACATTTAACAGGTAGTATGACTGAAATTTTTGTAGTGCGTGTATGAAATGTGCTTTTTTAAATTGTAAGAGTTATGCATGTATTTTAATGTATATTTGGGAAAAATTTATGAATTGTAATTGACAAATTACTTAATTGAATCTCAGTTTTGATATCTGCAAAATGAGCATAGAAATGCTTACCTCTTAGAGTTGTGTGAACTAAAAAAGATAATGTATACCAAGGGTCAAGCAATTTAAAGTTCATAACAGGCACTCAATAATATTTATTGCTATTAACCTGTGATAAATGTAAAGTATTCTGGGAAATATTCAAGGTTAAGAACTGGAACCATAATCACCTGCACCTATTTCTGCACTTTCTATATTTTAAGGGAGAATCTCTTAGCGATTTGAGTTCCATTTAAGATTATGACCCAGTGGCAGAGGAAGCTAAGAAGGAAATGAGATTTTCTTCTTAGTTATGTTAATAGCATCAGTGAGAATTAACTTTTACAGTCACAATCTTGATAAAGGAAGATATTTAAAAAGCAGATGGTTTCATATTTAAGATAACCGGCTGGCTTTATTTGGTACATAAATGTGCTTTTGAAATATGTTCCTTCCCACCCCTGAGATCGCCTAATTGCCACAGACGCAAATGTGCTGGCTGTGCAGTCCTTTGGGTATGAATTCACACCACTCTAGTTTACCTTAACCAGAGGGACTCACTCTCCCACAATTTAATTTCCAAGCTCTAATGCAATGCTTTGACAGGAAACTACAGGATAAACAGAAAGGGGCATTTGTAAAGTCAGCTAGCACTCTGCCATTATGAGTAATATGGCTTAAAGGAAATGAGAAAAAAAAAAAAAAAGATCCCAGACACCATGAGATTCCTCCTAAAGAACTTATTTCCAATGAACCCTGGAAAATAGAACCAGGAAAGGCTCTTGGAAGACCAGAAAAAATAAATATTGATTGATTGATTCATAATTTGTGTCCCATCTTCTGCGAATAATTTGATGTGGTTTAGAAAAGTCATTGAATATTTTGTTTTTAGGATATTATTGCCAGAGGCATTCAGATAACTTTGGAATAGATGGTCAAATTTCAGGATGTCAAGTCAGTGGTTTGAGTTTCTCTGAATTTGAGATTTTTTAATTTAGACCATAATCTTACTGATGAAAACCATTGGGGGTGTAAGAGGATAATGAGATTTAAATGTAATAGTTTTCCTTGTATATAATGTCAAAGGCTATGCATGTTTTTGAAAAGTATAACAATTAAAATGTGAAAGAAAAATGTAGAAGTAAGAAGTTATCCTTTATCACTACTGACAACGTTTATAGTTTTGAGGACAGTTTCTGGTGGCCCCGTGCCTTTGCCCTTTCTGAAAACAGCACTTTCCTGTCGTGGATTGATTTCCCCCTAATCTGGTCCCACTTGGGGATTTGGGTCACCCTTAAGCTCTCCGGGTGCCACATCACAGGCAAAGATGGAACAGATACAGGAGGCTCACTTATTCAAGTGAGTTCAAGATACCCTGGGATGAAGTGACATGTTACTATTAACACTCTAGAGTACAACACCTTTACCTGATGTGTTTCCTTGATGTCAGGTTGGAGGCCAAAGTCAGAATGAGAGACCCTGGGAAGTTGTGCAGCCCTCAGCTAATTGTTTAACAAATATTTGTTCACGGAGTAAACGAACCACTGACTGCTGCTAACTCTTTCAGGGGCCATATTGTAACTCTAAGTCCACATTCACTGCAAAAGACTAAAAAAATAGTTCAAAATTAGGGTTATGAAATGATGAACGGCTTCACCTGTTAGTTCCATTCCTTTTCATTTTCCTTTGGATGTCCTTTAGTTTTTTTAGAAATAGAGTTCTTCAACTTCTGAACTGAAAGACAATGTTACCTTCCTTTGCCCTTTTTATCTTAGGACCTTAACCTATTTTTATAGAAAAATTTCGCTAATGCATTCTGATGTGTTAATGACCACAAATCGATAAGCATTTATTTATTGTATTTGGCTCCAGTAGGATCCTTTTGTGGCAAAACCTTAGGTTAAAGATGTGTCACAGATAAGGTTCCGATCTGGGATCAGGCAGTCATTTCCACCTCCATTTCGTGTATTCCACTCCCTACTTCCGTTACCCAGATGGTACTGTCTCCCTGGAATGAAGATGACGAAGGGTAAGTGTGTGGTCACAACAGACTTTCATGCCAAGATCTCATTGGCTTAAACAACAGAATTTATTTCTTGCTCATGTCAGGTCTGCATTCAGTGACTCTGCACAACTTTTCAAGGCAGCATTCAGTGACTCTGCTCTGTATCTGCAGATCAAGAGGTCCCTCCATGCTTGCCTGGGCAGAAGAGGACATTGTAGAATCGAACATCACCCTCTAACTGCATTTTTTCTCACATTTCATTGGGCACATGGGCACACCTTGCTTCAGGGAGGCAGGAAAGTATAATCCTGTCCAGTGCCTGGAAGGAGGAGCACTGGAAATACTGGTGAGCAGAACCAAGGGCTCCCATTCTTAGTCTCCCGTGTTACGGTGGGTTGAAAGCGGAGCTGAGCATTTTGTCTTAGGGACTTTGAATCCCAGTACTTGAACTCCACATGGGGTTTGAAGTGAGGTTCTTTCAGAGTAAGATCTTTGAAAGTCTGCTTGCTTTCTTTCTTTTTCTTTTCAAGCAGCTACCGCCAAAGAGCGTGTGTTAAATAGGGCATCTACTTAAGTTTTCGCAGCAGAAAAGATTTATTTTTCCCAAGTAATTTCAGACTGAGTCAGCATTCCATTGCCAGCATTTTGTTGTTGCAATTTGGAGGATCTTTAGAGTTTTGAGAGAGTGACTCACGGAGGGGAAGCTGATGGGGAACCCACACTTCAGCTGTTTTATCTTTTGAGAAGTGTTGATCTCTGTGAGGGAAAAAGTTGTACCCCTGTGTTCATAAAAAAAAGAAGAAAGAATAAGGGAAAAAAGAGCTGCTTTTGTTTTGGGTTTAAGAGTCTTTCTTAATAAGGAGTAATAGGCATCAACACCCAGTTATTCAGTAAACCAATTAAATTAAATTAGCAAGGCCAGGGAAACAAAGGAACACTCCTTCAACTGTTCCATTTATGCTATAAACTCCGCAGTCACAGAATGAGACGGAGTAGTAACAATACACTCTGTAAGGACAATTAATATTAATTTTTCATTTTTTAAAAATCAAATTAAACTAATTAAAATGCCTCTCCTCCCCCCAAAGACAACTCCACTATATTCTTTCTTTTTTTTTTTTTCAAATCATGATAAAATTGAGATAAAATTAGCTTTTTGTGCCTTTCCTGTTACTGGCTTATGTTCAAGACTGTGCCTTTGAAACAATTTTAGCCAATCTCCTTTTGAGACTTTTCCACTCCTCACCCGAGTTAAGCTACAACAAGGTGGGGCCATCCCAGTACAGTAAAGAATGCCAGCTTTAGAGAATGGTCTTAGGTCAAGAATTATTGCTTGAGGCCTCCAAGATCTAGTTATGGGTTTCTGCAAACCCTGTGGGCTCTTATGATAATGCTTTTTCTCTACTATTATTGTTATAAGGCATTAAATCAGTCAGATTCATGAGCAACAAGAGGTCACTGTCTGATTGAAATTCATAAGGTCAAAAAGGAAACTAAAAATCAATTTATAAGATATGAAGATTTAGGTTCAAACTATATCCATGAGCAATAAAATTTCACATCCATAAATGTAAGAAAATCAGTTATTAAACTTGAGGGGGGAAAGAAGACTTATTAAGTTTTACACACACATAAGGCAGCTAACACATAATTTTATCAGACATTACTGAAATCCTGTGTGTAATATAAGCGATGATGGGCTAAAATGCTAAATGGTTTAGCACTAAATTATTAAGTGATGTATCCCTAAGGTATTAAACAGATAGAAAATGCAGAGCAGGTGTCTCTCCTAGCAAGACTTGATCACCAGTTTAAGTGCATATTGATAACAAATGCACTTCAGAGGGAAAATAGTATTAGTAATATTTTTGCTCCGTGAAAGCCTGGTGTCAGGATGACTAAAAGCTTCTACCTGACAAAGAAATGTTCATTCCTTTTTATTTTTTTAAAGAAAAAAATTAATCGTGATAAATGTTAGGTCCCTGTGGGGCAAAAGGGGAGTTCTGGAGGGATCTGAGCATTTAGTCTCTTTCCTTCCGTCACCTCTGCGTGTACAAAATAGAATGAATGGAAAAGAAGATCTGTCTGTATTATGCAGTAAAAATTGAAACTGTGAACACAGTGTGGCAAAATGAAAATACAATTTTGCTAATGTGAGTGTAAAAAATTTTATGAAAGCAAACATTTGGGTAAAAAAATTTCCAATCTCTTAGGACCATAGCACGGTTTATAAACTAACTCTTTGTCTTGATCTCCATTTTGTCCTACCAATAAAAGGAATAAAACAGAACCTTCGGATGGCCTATGTGGTCATCAGAGGCTCTGGCTGAAAATTAAATAGCGAAAATGTGTGTTTGTGATTTGGACAGCAGTTTTCTTTTGTCTCTTTAGACACATTATAAACACAAATATAGCTGCTGGTAGGTTTATGGAAGCAAGATGTTAATTGGGTCTCCCTCGCCCCTGAGAGTTATATAAGATTGGCTTAAACCTCGCTCCATACACTGGAAGTTCAGAGCTGTCTCCCCAAATTTTACAAATTCCTAGGAGGCTTATATTTTTAAATCTGTCATCATTGGATCTGAGTGCTGTGTTTGCTGTATGACTTTGGCGTATGAATGTTTTTACCTCCCAACCCTTGTTTGATTTATGTTGGTCCATGTGTTCAACTGAAACCCTTTTTGGAATTACACACACACACACACACACACACACACACACACACACACACACAAACACCCCCCCCCCCCACTTGGAGATATCAGGTAGAAATACAAATTCAATAGGTGTATAAAAGTACACGTAACCCTCATTTTACAGCAATGAAACAGGGCTTAGGTTCAGCAAGCTACTCAAGGCCGTGCAGCCTGTGCATGGAACTGGGACTCCAACATCAACTAAGTTCATGGTCTTAGCTAGTCTCCTCTTCTGGATGTGAAGTCTCCTGTTGGTTTAGACCTAGGCCAGCGAACTATGCCCAACAGGCCAAATCTGGCCCTCCGCCTGTTTTTATAAATAAAGTTTTATTGGTGCATAGCCATGCCCACTTGTTTACATATTGTCTTTGGCTGCTTTTACGCTGCCACGACCAAGTTGAATAGTTGCATTGCCTGCAATGCCTAAACTATTCATGCTTTAGCTCTTTATAGAAAATGTTGGTAGGCTAATATTTACTCCACAGATAACTGGGTTCATGAATGTTAACAGGTGTGGTATGATGAACCCCCCCCGCCCCCATCCCCAACTGCCCCCAGTATTCTGGGATCAAATTTGTTTGAGAAATGTTAGGTCAAACAAAGGTAAACTGGGTCCTCTCTGGAGCTTTTAATGCACTGATACATATAAGTTCTCTCCAAGAGGGTGATAAAGTATGTGGCATAATTGAACTCCGAACTCTGTGTGTGTGTGCGTAACATTTCATAGGACACACCTGAGAAAGACTGGATTGAGTAATAATTTGGGGGATATACTTCCAAAAGACTGCCATTAGAATCCTGTGTTCCTTGTGAAGGTGGCTGGGGAGGAATAGAATTTACTATTTGTAATTTAGGATTGATTATTCTAATATAATCTTTAATATTACTTTAATAGAAAAAGGTTCTCAGTCTGTGGTCCAAAGGATCATTGGAATCTTTCATGACCTGGATGGAAGCTAATCTTTTTTGACTTGGTAGGAAAAAAATGACTCACCAGATAGAACTTTCTCATTTTTATTTTCCTTCCCAGAAATCTTGAGCCTGTCTGTTAGTACCAGCTGTAAGTGACCCAAAGGATAAAACCAAATGATTATTAATAAAAAATTGGAAATGGCAGACCTTACTTGGTTTAATAACATGTTTTAAAAAGAGAAAAGGTGTATCTATGGTTGCTACATTGTAATTGTATCATGTAGTTATTTTCTGCTTAATTGATTGCTCTTAGTATGGTAGAATTATATATAGTGTTCTGTAAATAGTACACAGGGCTTTCAGGGGCTCTATCTGGCTTTAGGAGGTTGGGACAGCAGTGTTCAATGATGGAGGGCTGGATGAATCACAACTCACTTGGTTGTGGATGACAAAAATTCAAACTTGATAAGCCACTGACTTCTGTAACTGAGAGCAGAAGTGAATGTGGCTTCAGGCATGGCTGTTTCCAGGAGTACAGGTGACATCACCAGGATTCTATCTCTTCATTTTCTTTTTGCTCTGATTTCCTCTTGTTGATTTATTTTCATGGGGTATTTAAGATTATTGGCATTTCTAGCTCACGTTTTGTCTACATCAGATTTTCCTACATAGCTTCGTAGCAATTCCTGAGAATGTCTTTGATTAGTCCTGCCTGGCTCATTTGCCCAAGCCTAGACCAATCACTGTGTCCAGGATGAAGTGCTGTGATTGGCCAGACTGGATCTCATGCTCAGATGTACAGCAACAAAGAGAGACCCCGCATTTGACAGTCCCCCAGGCAGTGGAGGGAGAAATTCCCAAAAGGAAAGGGAAGAGACTATTGCCTGAAGAAAAGGGAAGGGAAAGCAAATGGGGAAAAACCAGAGAGGTTTACTCCTGGTTATAAGAGGCAGAGACATTGGCTGGGGTCAAAAAGAATATCAATTTAGGAAAGAGGGGACCCCTGTTGATACTATGAAAGTAAGCTTCACGAGGTCAGAATTTTATTTGGTTTACTACTTCTGAAATAGGGCTTGGCACAAAGGAAATACTCAATAATTGAGAGAATGGACTGTTCAGTGGGCCATGGAATTCAAAAATTGATAGCAAAGATGATGGATATCTTGAGTGTGATGTGGTAGATTATAAAATGCCCACAACTGTCTTCCCCTCCCATAATGAGGTGGAGTCTATTTTCCCATTCCCCGCTTGCATCTGGGTTGGGAACACGACTTGCTTTGGACAGTGGGATATCAGCAAACACTAAGCAGACCACCAAGCAGAGGCAGAAGCATGCGCTGGGCTCGCCCTCTTGCTGCTCTTGGAATTCGGCCACCATTTGATGGAGCCTGAGCTAGCCTGCCGGAGGATGAGAGGCCATGTGGACAAGGGCTGAGGCGCCCTAGTTGACAGCCAGCCAGCACACCGCCCCCACCCCCAAACCCACCCCCAGATGACTCAGGAACCAGTCACAGACTCACCGGTGCGTCTTGGCCAGATCAGCAAGCCTGGCCCGGATCAGCAGAACCTCCCGAGGACAAGAGCAAAGTGTAGACTCATGAACTAAATAAAAGTTCTTTCTTTAAACTACTGCGTTTTAGGAGGAGGTTGTTATGCAACACACGTTCACCGATATGGTTAATTAGGTCCTTGTGTGAAGAGAAATATTATCAGAGTCTAACCGTCTGATGACCATTTTTTTCTTCTCGTATTGGTCTTAACGTTAAAGCACAGGAGGTTTAAAGTCCTCAGGTTCATGCCTTGGTTTTTCCTTCCCTCGGTGCACAAATATATGCCTAACATTTGCATTTTGATCAGTCTTTTTATATTTCCCTGCCAGATTTTCAATGGAGGAGGAGAGAGTGTTTTATAATTATTAGTATTATTTTATTGTCACATATATATCTCAGTTAATGCCGACATGATTGTTCTTGCTGTTGTAACCTGAATTAGAAATTTTCACGGCCGGGTATTGATCATTCGTGTAATTGTACAACAAAGGAAAAACAATTCCTGCTCTGCCTCTGAGAAATCAAAACAGTGAGGAGAAAGGACGAGGCAAATAAAAAATCAAAACGTGTGGTATTTTAAGAGGCACTGTCTTTATTATTATTATTTTTTTCCTTAAAAAGAGAAGCTATTCTTGTTTAGGGACTTTCTATTATAATAAATATCAATAAAATTGTTTGTTAGGGAGTTAAAAAAATGCATGCTTATTTGAAATGATTTCCAGGTAAAGTTTTACAAAATGACTCTTGCTTTATTATATTAGGTATGTTTTTATTATATTAAAATATAAATTATATTACATAGTATTATAAATTGTTATTAAAGTGATCTGTAGCATAACTAGCAGAGAACTTAAATATAACTGTAAAAACTGAAATAAAAATCTATTAATGCAATAAACCTACTTAATAAAAGTTACTTTCATATTCAAAAACAAAATATTAAGGCATGCTTCAGATCGGAAAGTCAAAAATGAGGGAATAAATTAGTGAAGGTTAAGAACCTTGTAGCAGCTGACTAACAAAGCCCTAGGGGATTATAAAATTTCATGCTCTTGTAATAAAAAGGATAAAGGATTGGCTAGAAGACCACTAAAAGTTAAAATAAATGAACATAAAGGAGATGAAAAAGTCTGACTTGACTGAGACCACTAATGTGTAAAGACTAAAGAGATGGCATTAAAGTGTTAGAGGCTGGAATTAAATGTAAAATGAATTCTGGTAGTAGATTAATAGAAAATTATAAAGGTAAATGAGTTCAGTTTCATGGTTTCAGAAAACTTTATATATCTCATTATTTTTCTTAGCACTTGGGAAGAGGCAGAGTAAGATGAATTAAAACCTGGCATAAACCATATTGGAGTGGGTGGAAATGCCAATTATCTCCCAATGCAACCCCCCTCTTATTCCCTAATAATTGACCTTTAATTGTGAAGTGGTACAGGGAAGCCTCCAATACAGCAAGATTTCCTAGTTTCCTATGCTCCTAAGTGGAACCATGGACCCGAGTTCTTGTCCAGTTAATTATAGGAGGAAGAGACTTCTGGGAAATGAATTTAAAAGAGGTGCTGGGTAATTCTTTGCCTCCCTTCTTGCACTATTTCTTCCTGATGACTAGAATGTAGATGTAACAGCTGGTACTCCAGCAACAATTTTGGACCATGAAGTGATCACGAGAATGGAATCTGTTTATGGGGGAGAAACACGACAGAAGGAGTCTGGAGCCCTGTCACTGTATAGTTCCATGTCAGTCTTCGGCTTTCTAGTGCTAGACTTAAGAAACTCCCCTCACTGCTATTTTGGGTTTCCTATCTTACGGTCAAAAACTCATCTTAACTAAGATAGGGCGGCTTTCTACTGCCTCCAGGTAAACAAATGAAAATTGATTATGAGTGTTGCATTCAGCAGATGCACAAGTGGTGGAACCTGGTATGTAATAATATCAGCTTCCATGTTGGAGTTGGGAGGACGGGTGGGCATCTAAGGACAGGACCACTGTATTTATTGGTGATGATGCTGAAAATGAGTAGTACACTGTAATCCAGGGACTGTTCCAAAATTCAGTACAAGAGCAACCTGGTAGCAGTGGGTGGGATTTGCCCTAAACCTGGATTTGTATAGAAAGAACACGGCTCACAACATTGTAAAATGACTATAACTCAATAAAAAAAGTTAAAAAAAAGAGATACACTGCAAAAAAAAAAAAAAAAAAAAAAGATGTGGTATACATACATAATGGAATATAACTTAGCTATAAAAAAGAATGAAATTTTTGCCATTTGCAATATGAATGGACCTGGAAGTAATGTCTTAGCTTTAGTGACCTCAGTCAGAGAAAGACAAATACTGTATATGTTATGACATATGCAGAATTAAAAAAAATAAATGAATGTAACAAAACAGAAACAGATTCACAGATATAGAGAATAAACTAGTGATTACCAGTGGGAAGAGGGGAAGGGGGACAGGCAATATAGACATAGGGGATTAAAAGATACAAACTAATATGCATAAATAAGTAAGCTACAAGGATATATTATACATAACAAGGGATATAGCTAGTATTTTATAATAACTTTAAATGGAATATAACCTATAAAAATATTGAATCATTATATTGTACATCTAAACTAATACAATACTATAAATAAAAAATGTTCCAATAAAAAATAAATAAAATATTTCAAATTAAAAAAAAGAAAGAACACTGCTATTTAGCTTGCTTTAAGATCAGTATAAATAGCTATTTTGAAAAGTAGCTTTTAGTCATATTTTCTTAAAATCAAGAAAATGTCAATGAGTGAAAACAGATATTTTACTACTGCTTATTTGGGGTGACTTTTGAGAATAATGGATTTTATGTGGTGAGAGGCAGGCTCAAGCCCTCTGTGGCCCCTGCCCCCTGCCCCGTCTTGGCCCCTCCACTGCTGTAAGCGTCTTTCCTCTTATTTCTCTGTGCCTTGACCTTTCCCAGCTCAATCTACCGTAACAGTTGAAATGGCACTTGGTTGCTCTTCAGGAAACACCCAGTGTCTTTGCTGCAAGGTAGCATTTGCCCTTGATCCAGAGTAGATTTTCCAAACCATTAGAACAACTGCTGACCTATACAGAAATTCTTCTCGTGGTCTGAAATTAATGATGGTAGAACTTTCCCAGAACTGTTTGACAAAAGTATCTTCTGGCCTTTGTTTCCTTGTGTTCTTCAGGAAGCCTTCCTTGGTGCCTCTCCCCTCTGCATCTCCCGCCCCTCCTCTGGGTCCCCATGTGCTCCCTCACCTCATCTCTGCCTCTGTCCTTGCACTTACTGGTCTGCATTATATAGCCCTTCTCTCCCCTCCTCCCTCCCTCTCCTTCCTTTATTTCTCCTTCTTTCCCTTTTCCTCTTTTTCCCCCTTCCCTTCCTCCCCCCTCCCTTCCTTCTTTCCCATCACAATACTTATTTAGCATCTACCCTGTGCTACACAGTTTCTAGTCACTAGAAAGATGGCAGTCAGCAAAACACACAAAAACAGTAACTACTTCATAGTTTTGCAAGCTTGCTTGCCCCTGGAAGGCCCTTAATGAATGGCCGTTTTTAATGTTTGCTGAGGTCTGGTTTCCATTTATTAAAGTAAGGTCAGGAGCAGAAGGGAGCCATGTAATCAGTTACAATCCAGGTTTCACACGAGTCTCTTGACCTCTGCTCTTCTCACATACCTGGAAACTTTCGTGAAATTAATAACAATCAGAAACAACTATAGATCTGCTTCTGGCGACAAGTATGATGTGAGCAAGAAAGCCCACAGGGGATGCACGCAGAAGGGCAACGGGAGAGAGAGAGAGCGCTGATTCTAGCTCGGAAGTGGAGTTTTAAAATAAACTGACAAGTGGAAGAAAGTGTTTCAACGATGGCTTGGATCTATGACTGTTTCTATAAATGATCACATAAAAATGATTCGGGAAACCTAGTCAAAGCAGAAATTATATTTAAAAAAAGAGATAGATAACTAAAGGCCCAAAGGATAGAGGATGACGAGCCATTTGGGACACGGAAATTCACGAGGAACATGTTGTTTATTAATCTAGAGGTGGTATCATTTAGGATAGGCTAGATTATGCAGTAACTGACAACTCCCAAGTATCAATGGCTTAACACAGCAGAAGTTTATTTCCTGTTCATGCTTTTTAAATCCAGCAGGTCATCTAGGAGGGGTGGGGGTGCTCTGCTTACAGTGGTCACCCATGGACCGAGGAAGGAAGCAACACTTCAGTCCTCACTCTTGTCACTGCGACAGTGGGTCAGAACACGTCTGTCTTAATTAGCCCTGTGCGTAAGACAGGGTGGCTTATAAATAATACAGCTTCATGTCTCATGGTTCTGGAGGCTGGGAGTCTGAGAGCAAGGTGCCAGCACGGTCAAGTTCTGGTGAGAGCCCTCATCCGAGCTGCAGATTGCCCACTTCTCGCCCTATCCTCACAATGCAGAAATAGCAAACAAGCTCTCTGGCCCCTTCTTGTAAGAGCACTAATCCTATTCACGAGGTCTCCACCCACATGATCTAATCATCACCAAAGGTCCCATCTCCTAATAACAGCACACTGAGGATTAGATTGCAACATACGAATTTTGTGCGGGGCACAAGTATTCAGTCCAGAAGAAAGGCAGATCACTCAGGACCTCTTAAAGCTTCCACTTGGAAGTAACATAGGTAACATTCATTTACATTTAATTGGCTAAAGCAAGCCACATGGTCATGCCTGCCCTGGAAGGGGTGCAGAATTGTCATCCTACTGTGCACCTGCAAAGCCAAGCATCAGAACTCAGTGGTAAGCAGTACCAATGTCCACCACCCTCCATGACTTGGCCCTCAGGTTGCCAATTCCCCCACTGCACAGGCAGCCCCTTAAAAGAAGAAACACCACATACAGTTCTCTGAACCACCGATCTCCAGCTGAGTGCCTGGCACATAGTAGTTTTTCAGTACATGTCTGTTGCACTGAATTGATCTCCACTCTGTGTACTTCCTGAAACCTCTCATGATTTATTGGTAAAATTTTCACCCTTAATTAGTGAAAAAAAGAAACTCTTTCTATGAGTTTATAAATTATTTATCTTACAAAGCCCTTCTGAGCTCTTCAAGCACACTGTAAATAATTTACGTTCATACTTGTGTGATTTCAAATTTGTTTATTAATGTTATCTTGGAGATAAAAAAACAACCTAAATGAAACCACGCTACCTTATTTTGCAGATCATTTGAAATGAGGAAAAAAAAAATGCTTTTCTTCTCATGTGAAAATCTTATTGACCCACCATTAGCAAGGTGTGAAAACCTAGTTCCTTTCCAACAGTAATCAGGTATTTCTGCTGATCTAAGCCATGGCATCCATGCATTTACCATTGACTGAATTCCTACTGTATGCCAGGTATAGAACTAAGAGAGTCCACACTCCTCACCATATGCAGTGCAAACCTGAACTTGAGCATCGTAGCTCCAACTGCCCCCTTGATATCTCCACGTGGATGCATTTTATAAACGCCTCATATTTGACATGTCCAAAAGGAACCCCTGAGTGCCAACCTCCCTCCTAACAGCTCCAGAAATCTTTCCTCATCTCAGTGACCAGAAATGCCATCCAATCTGTTGCTCGAGTCATAACATTAGGTACAGCCTTGGTGTCTCTCCCACCTCATAGCTAATCTTCTGAAGTTCAGCTGGTGCTATCTTCAGATTACGTCCAGAATCCAGCATGTCTTACCATCTCCGCTGGTTACCGCCAGAACCCAAGCAGCCACCATTGTCCATCTGGTTTACTTGTAGTGACCTAACGTGGCGTCCTGTTCTCACCATTAGTCCCTACACTCTACTTTTTGCAGAGCATCCAAAGGAAACCTTTAAAAATGTAAGTCGCTCCTCTTTTCCAAATTCTAGTGGCTCCCATCTCAGGCCAAGGAAAAGCCAAAGTCTTCCATAAGGTCCTACCCGACCAGCCTCCCGTGCCCCCAGTGGCTTCTCTGATTCCATCTCCTCTTGCTCCTTCCTTCCCTCATTCAGTTCTGGCCACAGACAGCTCCTAGCTTTCTCCAAGTATTCCAGGCATGCTCCTGCCTCAAGGCTTTCGCACTTGCTGTTTCCTCTAACGTGGTTCGTTTCTCGCAGATAGCCTCATGTCACATTCTTCCAGTTCCTTCAGGTCTCTGCCCAAATGTCACTTGATCACTGAGGACGTCCCTGACCTTCCTACCTCATAGAATAACCGCTTTCCTGAATCCCCATGCATGCGCTCTGTCTCCTTTGCTGGGCTGTCTCTTTCTCCACACCCCTATCATGGTTATTCCTACTGTGTATTTACTTGTTTATTTATATGCAGCCCCTCTCCACCCCTTCCAGAATGTAAAATCTACCAGGGCAAAGGACTTGGACTGTTTATTTCAGTGCTGTATCCCCAGCCATCGAACGGGACTAGCACATGGTAGAAACTCAATAAAGATTTGCTGACCAATACATGACTTTCACATACATGTAATTTTATTGTTCACTACTTATTTGTCGTCATTAAGAATTAGCTTCCCAAGTAAACCATAGGGAAGAGACTTGAGGGCAGAGACTAGTAAGAATTCTTGGGCATTCCTCTCGTTCCAAATGCAAAGATGATCAGGGAATAGATCGCTGATATTCAGGTTGGTTGATTTCCTCAACTTTTCCCAGGGGTTCCTGCAAAACCATCACCCAGGATGAACATGAACATCAGTGTTCGTGGCTTAAGAGTCTTGTTACTCAAAGGTAGAAAGGCAGTGTCTCTGGCCTCATCCCAGACCTACTGAATGAGAACCTGTATTTTAACACGATGGAGGCCAGAGCTTCCCTCACTTTAATATTTGTACGTACTGCCTGGGCGTCTTGCTTAATTGCAGCTCCTGCTCCAACTAGCTCCAGGGGAGGCGGATGCTGCTGGTCTGAGAGGCTGAGTCGCGGGGGCCTGGGAGAGTTTGGGAAGAGCTGCGTGCTCTTTCCGCCTCTTAGACATTCACAAGCACATCCGTGTCTCAGGCTCTGAGAAGTCTCGGATTTGTGGCATTTAAAAAATCATTATCAAGTCTAGTGTTTCTTAAGCTTATTTGGTGACACCAGTGAATATTGTGAGGACCAATGTTTGGGCACATTCTCTAGAAGTCTTTGCACTAATCTGTACTCTTGGTTTTCTTCCCTTGGCTTCTCTCTAGGTATCATAAGATTAAAAAAAAATTTTTTTTTTTAGTGATTTCGGTCTGGACTTAGAGCTAAACCCAGAGACAAGGTCTCTGGTTCTCACTGTTCTTGAATTGATGCTCACCTGTCCAGTGGCTCCTTCCTGAACTGTTTCATACAGACAGATCTTTTCTCTGTACAGATCCCTCTTCTCTTGACTTCTGCTTTCTAAACATTCTTCAAGTCTTAGCTCAAGTGCTGCCTCCTCCAGGAAGCCTGTCCAGATTTCTTGGATGGATAAGCACCCTGTTACCTTCACTCCACATCTCCTGGAGTGGTGTGGGGTGTGGGGTGGACCTCTGCAGAGCACTTATCCTGCCCTCTGTGATTGTCTATTTAGGTTTCTGTTCCCCCTTGAGATTCTGGAAGCTCCTTGAGGGCAGGTCTATATCCCCAGTATTTAAGATCTTGCAAAGTACATTTTAGGTAATTATCTGCATTGACCTTTAAAAGCAAAGTTGAAAATGTAAACCAAACCCATCCTTAAAAATCTCCCACTACAGGCAATACTAGTGAAGATAAATCAAAAACTGAGCAGGTTTATTTTCTAAAATAGTTGGTGCGAAGGGCTCGGAGAAGCATCAAAAGCCGATTTCTCAACAACGTGCAATTCTTCAAGTCAGAAAAATTTAATTTTAGGAAGAATAAAGCAGGGATGGATTGAAAACTGTCTGAACAATTTGTACATAGCATGTTTCACTGCAGGGGGCAGAGAAAACAGAGGACAGACTCCATGGTAGGAAGTGCCTGGTACTTCCTGAAATAAAGGATGCATGACACTGGGGGTTTAACGTGTCACAAGGATGTGCATTCTTGGTTTGAGTAATATGCATGTATTTAAATGAGTATTAGAAAAACATCTGATTTTCCTAGTTAAGCTCATACTATCAATCATGTTTCCTGACTCAATGCTTTTATTTAAGGGAAGAAAAGCAAATCTGGCCAAAGAGACATGTAAAGAAAAAATAGGACATGTGGTATTTAGGTGGCTGGTATACTCATGATTGAGGAGCCAGTGCTTCAGCTCTCTGGATGCGCCAGCTTGCACTGTGGTGCTTGCTTAGGCTAACTGCTTAGCCGACAATGGTCATCCTTCATGTTTGAGCTGTGTGAAACTAACCCCCTTGTCAGAGCTGACTGGATCAAAGCTGTAATCCTGACTTAAGCTGGGCCAATCAGATTCTCCTTTAAAAGTTTAGGGATCCAGGGAGATCCAGTGAGGTTCTGAGTATGGTCTGGACTGTGAACCTGGTTGTTTTGGGGCTGCTGTATTTTGCTCTGGGATGGAGAAACTGAGTTAGCTGTGAGAGAGGGAGACAGGGAGAAAAAAAATAAAACAGGTGCACAGAGAGAAATAGAAATGACAGGGAAGAGCCCCTGGTCACTCTTGTTTTCCAGGTTCCAGTCCCTTCCCGGTCTGGCTGCTTTCTCAGCCTCGGGCTTTATGAAAACAGCCTGGCATCCTGACCCTCAGTCTCCCGCTAACCCATTTCACCTCCAGCACTATAGTCACAGGCTTGTTTGAGTTATTACTGTTCCCTGTAGCAAAGATCTTCTGTCAGTGAATACTGAGCAGGTTATTTACTTTCTCTGGGCCTCGGTCACTTCATCTGTAAAATGGGAGAAGCTGGTTAGTGTTTTCCAAAGTGCAGAGTATGAATCACTGGGGAAATAGGAGATCTTAGGTATTTTTTAGATCCAATATCACAAAATATTGAACATAGTGGTGGCTTTTCTAATTGTCTTCCAGTCCTTCTGATTCTGTATCAAGGAGAAAGTCAGTTTGATATTATATGTTTTTAATACTTTTCTAATGCTTGCTAATCTCTCTTTTTCACAAAGAGAAAGGAGACATCAGATTGGGAGGCTTCAAAGGCTGTGGTATCCAGCCTTGGTAGTAATAATGGCTCTCATTTTTTTTTCACTGAATTTATTTTTAATGTTATTTTTTATCATTAAAACTCTTATTTTAAGCCATAACCATAGTGGGGGCATCCTTTAAAAACAGCTAAAAAGTGGAGGAAAATGAATAGCTATTCAATGCAATAGAATTACAATGATAAATGTAGAATGATGGAAATAGAAAATCGGCATTTAGCAAACAGCACAGTAATTATTATTGCAGGCAAGTGTCACCAGTGGACACTGAAATTAGTGGGCCAAAGTAAGATGAGAAACAGGATATATGCATTGTCAAAGAATCTCCTCACAAGACATTTATTAAGTACAGAGGAGGAAAAAGTAAGTTGACAGTGGAGAAACTACAGACACTGCCTCAACCTAGTGATCAAAGTTAATAGCACCTTATGTACCTCATGATACAACGCACTAAGCAGGACACAATGCTGTTGTGGTGTTCTTCTCAAAAATGCAGCACTTCAATCTATCTAACCATGAGAAAACATCAGACAAACCTAAATTGAAGAATGTTTTACAAAATAACTAACTGGTTGGTGCTCTTCAGGCATATCAAGGTCATGGAAGAAAGAAAGACTGAGGAACTGTCACATTGAGGGGGACTAAAGAGACCAGGACAATTACATGCAATGTATAATCCTGGATTAGACCTTAGAGCAAGACGGATGGATGTTGGGGGGAACACTGGTGATATCTGAATGAGACCTGTAGATTACTTAATAGTACTTTATCTATTTTAATTTCCGCTTTTAGTAATTGAACTGTGGTTGTAGAAAATGGAAACATGTGTGGAATCTGGGTAAAGGGTACAGGTAAACTATTATTTCAACATGAAAGGCCTAAAACCCTAGAACTGTATTTTTTCTAGATCAGTCATTCTCATGTAGGGACAGATTTGCACCCGAGGGGATATTTGGCAATGTCTGGAGACAATTTTGGTTGTCACAACTAGGAAGAGGAGGTCACTGTCATTGAGTAAGTAGAGGTCAGGGATGCTGTTAAATGGCCTACAATGCACAGGACAGTTGCTTACAGCAAAAATTTATCAGGTCCAAAATACCATTAATGCTGAGCTTTATAAACCCTGCTCTAGAATGACTCTGTTTTAAAATAACATATAAAAACAGAGAACGTTAAGAAGAATAATGGTACAGGCGTTATGCGACTATTGCTGTGCAGCTGGCATGCCAGTGTCTAAGTCTGCATTTCTACTTGGGTCTAACATTTTGGATTCTGCGGGTTCAGGAGCTGTGCCATTCAAAGTCAGAGTCAGGAGCTGTGCCATTCAAAGTCAGAGGTGCCAGGTGGGAAGCTTTGTGGCCACGCACTGTGAGTGGCCATCATTCGTAAACTATTTTCTTTCATTTCCCTGATCCAAAGTGAGCACATCAATCTGACCATTTCTAATGAGATATAGGATGAAACCGTGTGGACGACTCTTGCTGTCAGCCCCTGCCTGGTGGGCTTAGCAAAAGAAACGATCCTTCATTAATTAACCTTCACTTTCTATGTAGATTCACTCATTGAGATGCAGGTAATTAAACCAAGGTCATCTCAAGGACTGACAGGGAAAAAGCAGCAGTTGGAAGGTGGTGGAGTTTTTTGGGGAGAGGACTTGGAGTTCTATTTTTATCTGAGTGGAATTGCGGACTCATCTTTTCTTGACTTTTAAATAATCTAACCTTTTCTAGTGGACTGGCTCTTAAGTTCACCTCCAAACCATATCTCAAGAATTTTTTTTTTTTTTAAGATTTAGGTTATAGGTACCTTCTGCTGGCTTAGAAATAAATATTGAAGTAAAAATTTAATTTGAGGGTGGGGTGCAGACCATGTGAAAGGAAAGGCAATAGAAATATGTTGAAGAGGGGAAAACAAAGAGAAAAACATATTCTTATGGAGTGCAATTGCTCGTATCTCTTGGTTTGAGTGACAGGTTTTGTGCTTTTTATTGCTTATAGTATTTGGCCTGTAAAATATATTATTGTGGTTAAGAACATGGATTTAGAGTTAGGTAAGTGTAGGTTCATGTGGCAGCTCTTCCTTTAATTTATACTTAGGAAATTCATTTTACTTATCTGGCCTCAGTTTCCTCATCTGTAAAATGGATCTAATGCTGGTTAGAGTCAACTTATTCCCAATATTGTTGACAGGATTCAATGAAATATGGCCAGTGCAATAGCCAGCAGGGCATTCTTGGGGTGTTCTTGGGGTGTTCATGGGGATGGTAGCTAACACGTAAACAGTGCTTGTTATAGTCCAGCCACTCTAAGCCATTCTAAGGGCTTTTCTTGAGCCAATTCATTTAAGCCTCACATCAGCCTTCTGAGTTAGATACTATTATTGTATCTGTTTTATAGATGGAGGTGAGACACAGAAAGGTCAAGTAATTTGCCCTAGGTAACACAGCCACAATTAGCAGAGCTGGAATTTGAATCCACGCAATCAGCGTCTAGAGTTTGCCTTCTTACCACTGGACTGAATCATCTCAATAAATTGCTGGCTTTTATTATTATTCTCATTACACGTGATGCCTTAAAAATATATTGCTAAAGTGAACCTACTCAGGAATACTTTCTTCTTGGGAAAAGAGGTGGTTCTTGGGGATGCAGGACTAATGAACTCTTCCAGGCCAACATTAGCCATATCACAAATGCCGAGAAAAGCCCATTTTATTTTATTAAAAAAAAAAATCTAATGGCCATTGAGAAGCATCGCCACCTAGTGGAAGGCTGCATCATGACAAGTCGCCTTCTGGAATTTCCTGTGATTTCCTTTTTCTATCCTGGCTCCTAAAATTTACTTTAAAAAATGTTTGCCGTGTCATACTTTCAAAGCCATTTCCGATTCTGACGGGGACGCACTTGGAATTAAGGTGTTATATTTAAAGTCACTGTATTACAATAGAAGCCAATGACGTTTGGGGTTATTAGTACTTCTTAAGGGAGATGGTTTGAATTTCTCAGCTTGCCTTGCTAAGCACTTTACTTTTAGTCATAAAGATGAAACGCTTAATTTTTAAAACATATACAGCATCAGAAGTAGGGCCATTCAGTCTATCTAATATTGCCTACAGTTATTAAAGTCAGTTTTTATCTGTTTAAACAGGTCATAAAAAAAAGTAAAATCCGAAATAAAGGACTAACTCCCTCCTTACTGTTACATTTAATACATGTTCAAAATGCTCATTAGGGATCAGTGTGAACCAGGAGAGAGAAAGAATTACTTAAAAGGCAGAAATGAAGTTTTCAGCCCGACCGGCATTTGTGTTCTAGTCAAGGTTGGTCAACCTTTAAGTTGACCAATGCAGTGTTTTTCATTAACTTACACAAAAACTGTGTCAGATACAAATTCTTCCTCACATGCCCATATCATACCTAGACATTTTCTAAAGCTGGAGGCTCCCTGACTACTGACCACTCCCAACTGTATGTAAGCTGAGGAAATTAACCTAGTTCATTATACTCGTGTTTCTCCTCTTCTTTCTGTTATTCTTACTTCTTTCTCTGATCCTTCCATTTTGTGACATCACAGGGTACAGACACAGCCGCACGTTAGAAGTCAACTTAATGTGAAGAAAACCTTTGGCTCCTGTAACATAAATGTAAACTTGCCTTATGGGCGACATACTATTTTATCCTTCGAAAAATTAATTTATTAATTTAAAAATTAATAAGAGTACTCCTGCAAGTTGTGGAGTAAGCAAAGTCATGGAGACATGCATAACCCCCCTCTCAATGTTCTGAGAACATCAGTGCTAAGAGGTTGATGGCTATGGGTCTGAATGTGTTTGGGTTCCTACAAAGATACACAAACACACATAAATGTGTTTCACCTCTCTGTGCCTCACCTGTAAAGCAGAGGACAGATACAACGCTGCTCTCTTCTCCATAATTCTGAACCCCAAAAGGCTCTGAAAACCAAAAGATTTTTCATCAGTCATCTGAAAGCAAAACCGGCCCTAAACTGACATGAAGCTCTTTATTTATGGTCATTATTTAGCCCGTCCCCCATGAGTGTTTGAATGTTTTGATGCAGAAACATCAGTTTTTTAAATTAAAAGGTGCTGTGCCAGACCCCACTGCCAACGTTAGGTAGTTCATGGTATGTGCTTCTGCGGAAGGCAGCCTCCAAGATGGCCCCCGATGGTCTACTGTCTCCAGGTGATCATGATCTTGTGTAAACCCTCCCCCTGAATGTGGGCTGGACTTATTGACTTGCTTCTAACAAGTAGATTATAGCAGAGATGAAGGAATGCCACTTCTGATGTTGGATCAGACGGATTGTCCCTTCGGTTTTGGGTGCTCTCTCTCATTCCTTGTAGGATTGGCTGCCCTGGGGAAGTTGACTGCCGTGTTGTGGGTGGTCCCTGGGGAGGTGCGGGTGGGGTTGGAAGCAGATCCCCCTTACCTACTTTGTAAGGGTTTTAGGAAAACTAAATGAGATAATACTTGTGAAGTACTTAGAATCATGCCAGACCCGTTGAAAGTGGTCAATAAATATCAGTTGCTGTTAACCCTCCCAAGGTTTTTTTTTCCTATTAATTTATTAAATGAGATTATACCACTACTTCAGCTATTGGTTGCTATTATTGCTTTTATGGGCACATTATTCTGCAGTTTGACTTATATTTTTTATTTTTTTCCAATTTAACAATGTTTTACACCGAGTATTCCAGATCAGGATCAATCAAACCAATCAAATTCTCAACTGGTCGACATTTATGTAGTTTCTAGTTACTTTTTTCTTTGTTTTGGTCACTACAGACAATGCCTCAGAAAATATCTTGAGAATATTTTCAACTCAGCTGAGTAGTCAGAATACAATTTTTTTTAAAGTTAGGTTTGTAGAGGAATAATTTATATACAGTAAAATTCAACTCTTTCCATGTTCAGTTCTATGGGTTTTGACAAATACATATAGTCGTCTTACTGTCCCTGTAATCAGTCTATGTAACAATTTCATCATTCCCCAAACAAATTCAATTTTGCCTAATATCTTTGGTTTAAAAAAGTAGCGACTGAAAAATATCTGTGCAACATTTTAGGCTCTAACCGTGTAAACCACCCTCCCCCAACTCCAACATTAAAAGAAAAATCCAGCCAAACTGGAATAGCTCTTCAATTACTCTCAAGTTTTTAAACCTTTGCCAAAAGTGTTTGAGCTTAATTAAGTTAAAATATTTCAAAGGGAGCCCAGTTGTAATAATTTGTTTATAATACAAGCTTCTCTTTGATCATGGATGTTCACTTTTATAGAAACCCTGTTATCATTCTTGGGATAAGGGATAACGTAAATTAAGTTTGTGCTGGAAAAAATACAGGAAATTAAAGAAGTACCTGAGATGAACCGCCTTATTAGTAACAGAAAGATGTGACTTTATGGAGCCAATGGGCCAGTGGAGTAGAAATAGAGAGTCTGTGGGGAAGTGATGTGAATTGCTTAGATATTATGGATACAGTTTATTAAAAAGATAGCTTTAAAAAATGTGCTTAATATCCCTCTTTCTGGTCTCAGCGTGAACCCTCCTCGTTCCTGCAAAAGGCAAACACTGCCTTGAGAAAGTGAATTTAGTAAACAGTGGTTCAGTGCTCTTCCTTAATTTGGCTGGAGGAACCGGGGAAGGATTTTACATCTGTGCTAATGGGCATCCCAAGCCGGAGGAAATTCAGTGCACTTTTCCCGTTTTTTCCTTTCAAAAGATTCTTACTTGCTTTGAAGAGTAGGTATATATTTATTATAACTGTATTTAAAAATCTGAGTTTTAGGCTCCCCCTGTCTTTCCTACCATTTTCTCTCTCTTTTTGGGGCTTAATTTTATTTTCTTTTTGACAAATCATTAGCATTAAAAAAAAGACAGCTATATTACCATTAGCTAAAGAATAGCTGGAGTGCTCAGAGCATTCTGGCCTGGAGTGAGCAAGAATTTGCATTAAGATAGCAGCAATGAGGTATTTTAGAAAAAAGTCTCTGTCTATATAATATATATGTAGTTTTTGACTAGAGACTTAGGTTCGAATACCAACTCCACCACTTAAAAGCTGTGAGCACTTCAGAATTTTACTTACCCTCTCTGTAACTCAGTTTTCATATCTACAAAATGGGACTCATTTTCTTCACAAGAATATTGGGAATATCAAAAGAGTTAAGGTGTGTGAAAGGACCTTGAAAACCATAAAGCAGTGTGTAAGTGGTAGAAGAAACATCTGTGGAAGTTAAGTCCTGGGACTCAGGTTAGATCCAGGGTCTGCCCTTCACCTGTTATGTAACCTCCCCAAGCCCTGTATTCTTGACAGATGAAGTGGGGATGGTACCATCTCGTTAGATTGCTGTGGCTTTCACGGAGTTAATGTATGTTACAGTGCTCTGTAAATTCTAAAGCTGGAGCTGGAAGACTTTCTGAAAGGCTCAGATGGTAAATGTTTGAGACTTTGCAGGTTGTATGGTCTCAGATGCAGCCGCTCAGCTCTGATTGGCAGAGAAAACGCATGCGTAAGTGTGGCCGTGTTCCCATAAAACTTTATTTACAAAAACAAACGGAGGGCCAGATGTGGCCCACTGGCCATAGCTTGCCAGTTTCTGTTCTAAAACATACAACGTGGCTTTGTTGAGTTCTAACAGTGCTTTGGAAGCGGTGGATAACCACCACTCATTCATTTAGCCTTTCAGGTCACTATAGGGAAATAAGGGGGTGTAACAGGTTAGTAGAATGTGATCTCAAATGGAAAATATGAGCTATTCAGTGAGTGGTGTGAGGGCTTTGAAGGAAAAATGTGATTGGATCTATATCTCAAATTACAAATTATTAAACACTTAAATGTAAAAAAAACTGTAAAACAAAACAACAACCATAAAGCACTAGAAGACACCATGAGATAATTGCTTTGTAAACTTGGGCTAGGAGCAGAGCTTTTTAATCCAGAAACCATACAAGGAAAAGCTGGATAAATTTAAGCATATGGCTAAAATATGCATGACCAAAAATTCCAAAAGCAAAGTAAAATGTCAAATGACAATCTGGAGGAGATTTCAACTTAGAACACAGGCCAAAAGCTCACCTCCTAATATATAAAGAGTTCCTAGAAATTAATAAGAAAATGACCAATAACCTAAGAAGAAAATGGTTAAAAGCTATGAAAAGACAGTGCACAGGAAAAGGACTATAAGGAAGGAATAATGGAGAGAACAGAAGAGAATAGAAGCTGACAGGAGCCCTAAGGTTGTAAATCCCCTGAGTTACTTGACTCTGGAAGTACACACCTCCCCATTTACTGCTGTGTGAGATAAAAATGCGTAATTTTTGAGCAGTTTTGATTCTGCCATTCTGTCATGTATTGCCCCAAACATCCTGTTGATACAGAAATTAATGGCCAGGAGTCCCTTTCCGTAATATTAGGAAGTTAGGTAAAGTCTTCCTGAATTTAGATTCCAACCCACCCCCAGAGAGAAAGGAGCAGAGACTCCAGAAGTAGCTGAGTTTAAATCCTGAAATGACAGATTCATCACTCTTTTGAATGAATTTTCTTAGAAGGAATGCATTGATTATCTTTTGTTGCACAGTAAATTACTGCAAGAGTTTGTGGCTTAGGACAAAACAAAACTTATTTATTATTTCTCCCAGTTTCTGAAAGTCAGGAATTGAGGAGTGGCTTACCTGAATGATTCTGGCTCAGAGATTGTCATGAAGCTGTGGTCAAGGTGCTGGCCAGTGTTGCAGTCATCTGAAATGTGACTGGGACTGGAGGAGCTACTTCCGTGATGGCTCACTCACATGGCTGCTGGCTGGAGGCCTCAGTTCCTTAAACACAGAGCCTCTCTGTCCTCTCACCCCTCGCCCCCTCAAACACACACCCAGAGGCTATTTGAGTGTCCTTACCACACGGCATCTGGTTTCCCACAGAGCAAGTATTCCAAGAGACAGCAAAGCAGAAACTGCAATGCACCTTAGCATCTGGTCTCAGAAGTCATCCACCTTCGTTTCTACAACATCTTCTAGGCTACAGAATAGGTCAGCCCTATTCTGGAGACCACACAGGAGTGCAAAGGTCCCTCGTGCTCATCTTAGTAGCCGGTGGCCACAAGTGACTAGATTTAGTTTTTCTCTTACTGCTCTGGGTTAAGCTCACTTATAGGAAAATAAAGGAAATTTTATCTATATCTCTGATTGTAAAATCTGTACAATAAATTTCTCTCAATACGCTTGCCGTAGGCACTGGGTCACAGACAGAAACCAAATGTATCTTCCAATGAGAGCCTACTATGAAACTTTTCTAAGTTTTTGTGACTGGGTTCCTGTGTTTTTCTAGGTGAGCATGGATAAGTTTAGCATCATATTTATATGTTTCTGGAGCTTATTTTGTCAGGCTTTCTCGCTGTCTTATCAATGGGAACCTTGGAATCCACAAGCAGAGGCAGAACTCCCCTCTCTCCTCTCCCCTGTGCTCACAGATAATTTTTGGCGCCATCTCTACAAGTAAATGATTGATCATTTAACTCCTGAAATTCCCACTTTATAGAGCAGGGCTCGGGTAATTTTTATCTTGAAAAATTTTCTCCACAGGTGTTAACTGTCGCCCAGTGCAGTTGTAGAAAACCTCACTGACGCTCTGATGAATTGTCTAGATTAAAGCAATGAGCATCGTGGTGAACTCACCGGAAAGAATTAATTGCAAAATGTGCCCCCAAGTAGCTAAATAAATTAACTTGCTATGCGGGATGATAGGTGTTAAACCAATTAAATTTTCGAGGGCATCTGTCAAAAATAATGATTTTTATTTTTAGAGTAGTTAATATTAAGACATTTCTAAAAGTAGTTAAACAGCAGGATCAATAGTCTATTTAGATGGATTCTAAATTGTGTCAAGAAAATTATCATCAAAGGGTGAGGAGACCCTTCCTCCCATTTGTGCTGTAGTGTCTGTTCATTTTTTTCAACAAATATTTATTAAGGACCCACTATGTGCTGGGCATTGTACAGAGGAGTATGCAGATAGACTGCCCCCAAATGGCTTTATATAATTAGCATAGATAGAACAAAATTTATGTTAAATTAAGAGAGGGACAGGAGTGTGGGAGGGAGTTTTAACAAAGCTGTTTTTTTTTTTTTAAAACTTAACATTCTTTGATCCTTCATGGGACCATTCCTGTACTTTTTACTGATTTTTTAGAGGAATACACACATACCACACATATACACACATGTATACATATCTATGTAGTGTTTTTTCCTGTATTATCGTGAGCATGTATTACTTTTATGAAAAACTAGAAAAACAGAAAAAAAATGGGAGAAATACAAAAATATTTACCCATGATATCACCATATAGCCATTGTTAACATTTTATTTCTATCCAAGTTTTTTCTACCTTCATAGAAAACTATAAAATTTAATGAAATTAGCATCATACCAAATTTGTCATTTTGTAAGCTGTTTTTAAAATCTAGCAACTTATCCATGATAGTTTTCCAATGTCATTAAATAGACTTAGCATATTTTAAATGTTCTCATTAACTAATTTTGTTGATTGTTGCCAGGTACTTACCATTAGAAGTAATGTTGCAGTAAACATTCCTTGTGAATAATCCTTGTGTATGTTGGACAGGCACAAATTTCCAGGAGTGGATATAAATATTTTAATATATTTTAAGGAAAGTGATACTTAATTATGGCTCCAGTTTATTCTTCTACTACCAGAGCATGAGTATTTGTCTCACTGTGGCACCCTCAATGGTAATATCTTTTTTGTTCAAATTTGCCAATTTTATTCACACTCTTTTATTTTGCAGTTATTGACTACAGATAAAGTTGAGCTTTTTCACATTTATTTGCCACGTGTTTTTTCTTTTATGAATTGTCTGCTCATGTTCTTTGCTCATTTTCCAAAGGGAGTCATTCTTTTCCTAATTGGTGGCAAGTAAGAGTACCCTTTTTATTAAGATCATAGCCTTCTTCACATACCTTGCAATACTATTTAATACCTGGCAGTTTGCCTTTTATTTGTACTTTCAGTATTTTTGACACTTATTACTTTAATTAATCAAATCACACAATTATACACTTTAAATAAATATAAGTTAAATTAAAAGTTTAAAAATCCCAAATTTGTTTTACTGAATAGATTTAACTTGAAATTGCCTCCTCTCCCCAATTTCCCCAGATACATTTATTGGATAGTTTATAACTTCACACTTACTCAAATGTCACCTAATTGTACACTAAATTCCTACACTGACTATAGCTGTTCACAGGATGCCTAGTCAGATCCGATAATAACTGTCAGCTCAGATTTTTTTGTGTGTGCTCACTTATTACTCTCCTATTTCAAGAATATCTGGTCTTTGCTCATTGCCTCATTCTTCTAGATTGCTTTTGTTGGGCTGATATGTATTGAAGTTATGCCAGGAACGAGGGGATTGGTGCGGAGGATAAATGTGACTTAGCATTGGAAGTGAATAGGTCCTGACCATTCTCCTGGTCTCACGGTCCATCTCTTGGTAGAACTGACACCCTTTCCTCTACCTATGGTTGCCCACTCACTACTGTCTAATTCCTGTCAGCTGTGTGAGCTCTCCTTTGATCTACTGTGGATGAAAGAAGTGATGGCAGCAGATGAACCCAGGATTTAGTACAGGATGGAAATGGCAATGCCTTGGACCAGGCTGGTGGCCATACAGAAAAGCACTGGCCCAGACCTGAGACATATTTGCAGGAGCTGACAGTTGAGATAAATCCTGGAAAGACTTGCTGGGAGATAGGAAATGAAGGATTTGGAAAAGGGTTGAATCAAGATTTAAAAAAAAAAAAGTCTGAAGTAATGCCTATTCATTGTAGAAAATCTGAAGATACAATAAAAGATAAAAATAAAAAGAAATCTCTAATCCCATTAAAAATGTTTTAGTGTATTTCCTCTTAGGCTTTGCTATATCGATGGAAATAGAATTAACTTTCTGACTTTTGGTTTGGATTGATTACAACTAGATTTGGAGGGTAAATTTAGGATGACCTCCCATAAAATAAAGGCTGTGTTCCATTTACAAAATCCATTTTTGGACAACTCAACAAAGCTGGTGGTCATTGTTTAGGAGAATTGAAACCATGGAATGTACAGTTGAGTGAGCACGACCAAGAGCGATACATATTTGTTAAGGTACCCTGGGCCGAGCGAGGAAGTGAGTGGCTCCAGATATGGGTCCCGGCTGACAGTCTCAGCTGTACGTGCTCCTGTGCCCTGTGTTGGTAATTTTGATTACGTTTTCTTAGATGGGCTACTCTGTGGAATGCTCCCAGGTGAACAGAAGCAGGGATTGCTTAATTTACTGCTATTTGTCGAACACTGGAGAGGCTAAATAATTTACTCACATCTATCTCTATAAATATTTCCATTCCATATAGAGATGGTCATTTGTGTGTGTTTACATGTGTGTTAATAACTGTATTTTCTGTCAACGTTGTATCATGAACGTTTTCTGATTACTGCTGGCATTGTCTCCACATTTATTCTGTAACTCGTCAGCTTACTGAACTTTTATTTCTGTTTTTCCGTTGATCCTCTTGAATTTTCTAGAAGTTGGTCATATAATCAGCCACTATCTTTGTCTCATCCTTTCCAATAATTGTACTTTGAATTATTTTCTCGTCTAACTTTATTAGCCAGGCTAGAAAAAAGTTTAAGACTATTGGCCAGAAGAGAGGCTTTGTTTATTTTTCTGTCCTGTTTCTGGTTTTAATGGGATGGCTGTTAGGGTTTTTAAAGTATGATCTTGTCTGTCGATTTGAGATAATATTCTTTGTTATGTTTCAGAAGTTTGCTTTTATCTCAAGTTTTTAAGGGTTTGTTGTTACTGTTCATTTAGAAGTTAATCTTGAATTTCATCTATTATCTCTTCAGATTATGATTGAGATTATAATGTTCTTCTGACTTATATTTGTATTTTAAATTTATTTTGAGCTCCAATAATAATGCTTTCAGGATAACAATAGTTTTTATTTTGAGTACATACACTTGTTTATAAAGTACTCATTGACTATCTATCTTCTACCTTCAGATCCTGTGTTGAGTGCCTGGGATACAACAGCCAGCAAAGCAGATGCAACAAAGAACAAAGAAATGGTTCTTTCCCTAATGAACTTAGTGATCTAGTGGGGAAAACAGAGAAGAAAGTGTGATTTTTTCAAGGTTGCTGCTTTCTTGGATGTGATTTCAGGTGGCCAACACTCTTTTTAGAAGAATAGAGCTCTAATTTTAAAATGGAAGATAGTGGGATGATAAGATGTAACACAGAGGATCCTGCTCATAAAGCAAGTGGTTTTAGGAAAGAACTTGCCTTATGATAGAAAAGACTAACTTAAACTTAGATAAAACATTTTCAGAGATATATTTATGACTCTAGGAAAGACAGTACAGTCCAAAAGTTCATTACTTCACTGATGGGTCAAGGCTCACTGATTTCCACCAAGTTAGCCTTCGTGTTTTGATGTTTTGCTAACTCTGCTTATGATCCCGTGGAAAGTAGACGTGTCTCCAGAAAAAGAGGTTTTAGTATTTTTAATGCAAGATGACTCGCCTCCCTAGACTCTAATATGATAGATACTGTTGGTTGCCTGAATATTATCTATATTCCCTTCTTCTGTACTAATAAAATTCTGATATTCTTTGGGGAAGAAACATGCCTTACTAAAACACTTACATACAAGACCTCATTGAATTGAGGGATGGCCAATTGACCCAGTTTTATCCAGTGAGATATAATAAACAGGAGGGTTTCTGGGAGAAGTTTTCCAAAAAAGATTTAGACCTGACTGGCACAATCTTTATGTCCCTTGCCCCTGTTCTCTTCCTGGAATACAGATATGATGCCTGGAGTTTCCGCAGCCATAAGTGTAAAACTCTAAGAATGAAGAAGCAAGGTGTAGAAGCCCTGATCCTTGCTGATACACACACACAGCTCAAGCAGCTCAGAACTGTCTACCTTTGAGTTTCTTGCTACCTGAAAAAATAGACCTCTGTGCTATTTAATTTTTTTTTGTTACTTGCAGCCAAACACTTTTTAAACAAATACACAGGCATTATTCAAAAACAAAAGGGAGAAAATGCTGCTAGAGGCTGGAGTTAACTCCATCAGGACAAACTTTGTTAACAAAACTGGCTGTGCCAGAGCACATAACTGAAAACTCTTTGTAAGGTTTGAGAGAATGATGGAAGAGGATATTGGGAAAGTATCTAGAATGGAAGGAACCCTAGGGGTCCACGCCATTATTCTGAAACAAAAATCCACCTCTAGCATTTAGCACTTCGACTACTGGCCCTAGATAAAGTGGCAGTGTTAACACAATGGCTTATGCTTCTCACCTCATGGAAAGGCTCCTATTGCTGATCATACAGGCAGCTCACCTGCAAGTCCTAATAACCCCAACTTCAAAGGCTCATCCTACTTAGAAGGAATTTTTTTTTTCAATTTGAATAATATAAATACTCTGGGAACTGTAGGTACCTCCCGCTGCTTCTGGTTTTCATCTCAAAAAAAAAAAAAAATCAGGAGACTGTATCATGAATTGCAGATTTAAAAACTCATTTGTGCAAGGAGAATCTCTTAAAAGTTGGCTGTTATTAAGTGTAGTTTTATTATTGATCCTTTTAAGAAACACAAATGACTTTAAAATGTTTTTCATCAGTGCACCTCAATGGATGGTGCACTCAGTGGATGCACCGTTTGGGATACCACAGGTAGAACCCTAGGTCTTGGCTTTGTGAATAAGACCAAGATGAAATCATTATATGAGGCAAAATTCAACAGTCTGTATTAGATAAAAAAAATAAAACTAAACAAAAAAGCCATAAATGATTACTGAGTCAGCTTCATAGAATTTTTAGTTAAGTGCCATTGGTTGTCAGGGTCATAGAAACCAAGTTTATTAATTCTATTTGCTCGTGATGAAGAAAGACCTAATTCTGCATAGTCTGGCTACATGGCCGCTCCATGTGAAACACAGCTTGCTGTGAGATAGGGTTTTCACTCACAAAAAACTTCTTAGCTGAACATCTGTTTCAGCCAAATAAAGACGTTTCTTATCAACAAAATGTAACCTTGATCATGAGAATTTCCTTATCAATTCTTTAATCTTTCTATGGGCATGGACAGGAAGATTTTTAAGAGACAGATGAGAGAGATCTCAGATGTTCTCTCCCCAGAATAGTGTCCTATAAAAATATGTTTTCAGGCTGTTTAGATTATTAGCAAATCACAGTGGAACTAAAGGTCCCTCAACTCATCACAGGGGCCAGACTTTCAAGGTGGTACTGGGAATTTCTCAAGGCTGTTGGAAAGAACCATGCAATGAAAATACACATTTGCCAAGTAAGGAAGGGAAGTCCTTTTATTGGGCACCAGCTCAATTGTAGGCATTCTGCAAAATGCTTTCAGATATTTATCCACCCAATAACACCGTGAGGAAGGTACTAGGGTCTCTCTGTGACGGATGGAGACGTGGGGGCTCAACGTCACAACTAGTACACAGCTGAGCCTGCATCCACGAGCAGGTGGGTGGACTGCAGAAAATCTGCATTCTCCCATCGAGCTGGGCTGGCTCAGTCTCATTGTAGGTATCACAGTCTAGCTGTGGATATGTGACATGAACACATGAAATATTAAAAAGCAATACAAGACCAAGGATATGAGAATGCAGCGTGTGGTTAACTGGCAAGTGAGGGTTGGGAGCTGTGAATCTGTCATGAACCAGAGCAACCTGGGCTGATTGGCCTCTCTGTGGGGCTTAGATAGGTCCAGATGAATTGCAGGCAGGCTGAAAGGTGTGAATCTTGTGGGTGATGAGCACAAGTTACGCTCATCACATTGCTAATATTTGTTTGACTATGAAGTTTGTGACAGAATCTTGAGGCTAGGCCTCAGTGGACCTTGAATTTCAGGCTATCTGCACTTGTATGTAGAAGGCCAGTTTTTCTCTGGACCTTCCCTTCATTCCTCCCACCACCACCTTAGGGGGTCCCAGTACTTATTGTAAGGGGTTATGAAGTTCTCTATAAAACTTTACTTTTAATTTTCTTTATTTACTTTATTTATTTTAATGATAATTAGAAAATATTATGAACAAATGATGGAAAATCAACCCTATCACCATGTACTACCTTGTGAGGGTCTTACCAAGTGGAGGCTAAACGATGTCACAGCAGCTGAAAGCATAAGGGTCTCGCAGCTGTTTGCACAGAGAGAAGTTGTGGCAACTGGGTCTGTTCACAGCATCCAGCAGGATGAACACACCAGTCTTCTTCTACAGAGCGAGTGCCCTACCTGTGTGAGCAGGTCTCGTTACGGGACGTAACGACCTGAAGCCCTTCAGGACTGGACAGTACAGCCATTAGCACCCAAGGAAGAGACAATCTGCCTCTGGGACAGATGCTGCTGGTGCCCTGCCCACATCCTGCTGGCACTCGCTGTGTTTGCATGGGCCCAGGCATCCAGCCACAAACACCTCTGAGTTGTTACCTGGGGGCTTTCTCTTCACAGGTCAGATGTGTTAGGGAGTTAATTTGGGAGCAGCCATCCACCAGTGACAAATGGGAACTGGAGGATAAATACCTCAGTCGCCTCACTTCTTGGTGGGCCAGTTCTGAGGTTTCCAGGGACACTGAGGCCCAGCTGCCTGCAGCAGAAACCCGCTTATCACTGCATGTTGTATTAACCGCCCTTCCTTCTGTACATCACGGACCCACATTGCTTATCCGTGCTTACTAAGATTACTTCTGAAATAAACTCCTGTATCCAAATCTTTGTCTCTGGTTTGCTTCTGAGGGAGCCTCACCTGATCCTGATTCCAAAGCGTTTGGAGTAAATATTCATTTGATGAAATTTCCCAGAACAACACAGTGCAAACCTTATCTTTAAGAGAACAAAATAGCTCTGCAGAGTTATCAATGTATGCCTTAGTACAACCGGCACGCAAGGATGCTTTTTAGGCAGATTTTTGGTTCTGATTATCTTGAATTAGAAATAAACAATTGCGGTGATTAATACAATTTCAGACAGCATGCCTGTGAGAATGGCTATTCCTTTCATTAGCATTATCGAAGCTGAAATACAGAAACAGATTAAATGTACAAACAAACCTGAGATTACATCCTTCTGCTATTAGACCAAACATCAGTGATTTTGTTCCAGCAGAATAACATCATCTGTCACGTTAAATTAATGGTGGGGATTTAAATTTTATTGGTTTTGTGGTTGTGTTTGAATATAATTTGAAAATTTATTCTGGGTTTATAGTTATATCAAAACTGTCAGAGTAAGGAGTTTATAACTAGTCTTATGTTTATACATATTGAAATTAAATTATAATGAATTTTTAAAATTACATTGACGGTCTATTAGAATATATATACATATACATTTTCCTTTATAAAGAAAACGACTTGAGCCTAAGGAAAGACCTCTTGAGGCGACCGGGGGCCCCTGGAAGGTTTTGATCAACAAGGCGACCTCATGAGAATGATGTTTTGAGACAAATTAAGGGAAGATGAGTTTAAGTAGAGAGCGGCAGTGCCTGGGATATGGTACAGACAATACTATTTTCTGAATAAGTGAATTAAATAAAAGTAAACCAAGCTAGAAATCTGCTGCAGCGAGCTATACAGTTAAAATATATATATATATATATATATTTACATATATCCATGTATATTTGACCTCGGTTACTGCAATTAGAAAACGGAGAGTTAAAACTTCATGACTCTGTGTGTGTGGGATGTGCGTGAGTTCAGGACCCGAGGACAAGAGTTCACGTGTAGGTGATTTATTAGGGCTGTGCTGCTCCCAGGTGAAACCAGTAAAGGAGAGATTTCAGGCCGAGTCCCCCAGAGGGAGACTGAAGCCTGACCCCACAAGGGAGCCATGGAATGCAGGTTAAACGTCCAAGTTGGTCTCAGTTTGTGTCAAGGGAGCTGGGTTTCATAGTCTTACACCAGCCAGTCGTTGAGTAGGGGCTGCCACCTTCCAGCACACCCAGCTTTCTGAAGCTGGAGAGCAGTCTTCTGGGAGAGTAGAGGTGACAGCCTGGAAGCTACGGCACCCATAAGCTGGGGGACGGGTGCCCAGAAATGGTGGAAGGGCATCTGTGGGGAGTGCCGGCAGATGTCCATCACCAACAGTAAGGTATCAGGGTGACCTGAGTGCTCTGACCTGTGATGTGACAAATGGATGTCTCATTAATAGAGAAAGGGAATTTGGGAGGGGTCCTGGGAAGGAGATGATGAGTCATGACCACTGGGTATTTAGGAAGAATGAAACACTCAGAACCCATTCCCTCCCCATCTGCTCTGTTCCAAGCCGCCATCATTTCTCAGCCGGATCACAGCCTCACCAAATTACGTTCTTTCACCCAAATTTACCACGTGTGTGTTTACACCTCTGTGCCACTTTGTTTCCTTCCTGAGAGATGCCTTTTCCACCCTTTTCCATCCTTTTCATCCTCTAACACTCATTTCACTTATTACCTGTTCCGTGAAGCCCATGCCAGAGTTCGTCCATGCCTCTGTCTTCCCACAGTCCTCGGACCTCACTGTTAGCAGGGCTCTTGGTACTCCACACGATTTGCCTATTCATGTCGGTCTCTTCTGGAAAGTGGAAACCATGCCTTTTTCTTCTTGCATCTGCGGTTCCTATCAGTGATCAGGACTCCGCTTTCAACTGTGATCTTCAAACCTCATCACCTGTAACCCACAATAAGAAATACATTTTTGCACCATGATCTCCTATATATGTTCATGACACACACACATACCCAGAGTTAAAACAAAGGTTTCATAGAACAAAATTTACTATGACAGAATGCCACCCACTCCGATATTTTCTCTTCTCCTCTCTTCTATTTGTCATTTACATGTTCTGGCCAAAGCCCACCAAACCAATTTACTTACTAATGAGTCATGAGTCTCAGTTTGTAAAACTCTGCTTAGCATAAGCTCAAGAACTATTTGCTGATGTGAATTGCAAAACATTGGCTTCTTTTGAAACAAACTTCAGATATCATGTAATTTGATCCATAAATATCTCAGTATGCATTTCTAAAACATAGAGACTTTTTCACATACAATTTTCATGCCTAAAATACATGATAATTTCTTGATTCAAGTATCCAGCCAGAGTTCAATTCCCCCAGTTGTCTCATAGTTTTTAAGAAGCTGTATCTGATTCCCATTTCTCTTACATTTCTTTTAATCTATTAGTCATTCCTGTCTCTTTCAGCCTCATCACAACACCTTAGATCTTTTGTAATGTGGGTTTGCTGTGTGATTTGAGTATTTTCATATCTGCTAGGCAAGACAAGAAAGCAAATGGGATGGATGAAACTCATAAGAAATTTTAAGCACTGATGGCAAGTAAGCTTAGGTGATATGAGGCTTAGGTGATACTCCCAGGCTGTGTTAAGAATAAATCCTGAGTAAGGAGGAATTTTATGGAACACAGGTGGAATTCATGAGATAAGCTAAATATAGAGAGTAAGTTGGTAAACTATAAGAATGATCAAAATAGAATAGATGGAATGTTTGATGGAGCAAATGAGAGTCTTACTTATAGATAGAAATAGATGGAAAGACCAAGTTAGAATGAATGATCAAGACAGCTCTGGCCAACAGCTATGTCATCCTTAAATCAGCCCTCATTGGAGAGACCCATTATGGTCCTGTTCTTGTCCCTGCATGTTCTTTACCCAGAAATGCAGGAAAAACTCATAGTGACTCATTAGGCTAATTGGCTACAGATAGCTGTGGACAAGTGTGTTTGCCGGGATAGAGCAAGTGTGTGCCATTGGTCCCAAGCATCTTCTGTTTGTGGTCCCCTTGCTCAGACCTTGACTCCGGTCCTTGTAACCCCACCATGGAGTTGGGGGAGGCTGATGGAGCAGAGAGATACAGGATGCATGAACGTTTCCTAATCCATGACTCAAGAGGTGTGGTCCTTCTGCTTGCTCGCATTTTATCCTAAGTGTGTTACCCTATCTCTTTCCCTTTGCTTCTTTTTCAAAACCTTAAAAAAATTTGTGAAGACTTTACTGTTTCAGAGAAGTTTTTGTGTCATAGGAAATTGAAACGGAAGGTACATTGATCTCTCATATACCCCTCGTCGCCACACATGCACAGCCTCCCCCATTATCAACAGCACCCATCAGAATGGTACATTTGTTGCAATCGATGAACCTACATCATTTTCACCCAAAGGCCATAGTTTACCTTAGGATTCACTCTTGGTGTTGTACGTTCTGTGGGTTTGGACAGATGTATGATGACATGTATCCACCATTAGAGTGTCATACAGAGTACTTTGACTGCCCTAAAAATCCTCTGTGCTCCACCTTTTCACCCCTCCCCCCACCCTTATTGATATGTGTTTAAGATTGATTTAGTAGACCATGATTTAAGCATCTTAATGTGGTCTGTGAAACTTTATGTTCTGTGATAACTGGGTTTTCTCGCCTGGCAGCGTGCTTGGAGGTTACCGTTGCATTAAGGCAATTTCCCACACATCTCTGATGCAACCTAATTTTAAGATGCTGATTATTATTCCTTTTTAACTCACCAAATGCTGGACCCTGTCAGTTGCTGATCTAACCTCCTCACCATCCCCACCTGTGGTTTAAATGACTTAAACTGGTCATTTCTTAATATATGTTTGTAGCCTATCCATACTAGAATCATCTTGGAAGTTCATTAAAATATGTATTCCAGGGTCCCACTGCAAATAGAATGTTTAGTAAGGCATCTACATTCTTATAACACTAAGGCACCAAGCATAATAGCACAAACTTGATGAGATTGCTAAGAAAAATTGTCCAAAACCTGCAGACAGATCTCAGGATGACTCCATGTCCTTTCACTGTGAGTCATCAGACTCACCCAGGGGTTATTTAATATTGAGGAGAATGCACCTGTGTTCAATTTTCTATTTGCTATTTAGTTAGAACCAGATAACTTAAATTATATGTTAACTTGTAGATATTCTGTTGGGGAGAAAAAGAACCCTAAATGGTTATGGTTTAGGACTGTAAGACATTGCCTAGTTTTGAATCTCTTAGCAAATTCTTTTCAGCTCCTTTTGAACAATTTAGAATATAAATCCGCATTCCTTGCCTCCCCCTTTGAACCACTCTCCCCATCATTTTGGGCCCCTCATTAATAAACTGAGTAAACATTTTGACACATGTTCATTCCACATTTGTATGTGACTCATGCTTTCAGCTTTTTGAAGATTAACCTTTAATGGGATTCTAGCCCTTTTGTTCATTTCTCCCCTCCCAAGGAGGGGAGGCACGATTCCTTCCTCTTTACCCATAACAGTTGCTTATTTTGATACCTGGAGGAAGAAAAGGTAAGGAAGGAAGGAAAGTCTTTCCATTTTTTCAGGTGTCTATTTGTATGTTTCTAAAATAAACACTGTTGAGGTTATTATTTTACCTTTGGCCACCATTCTTGGTGACTGTGTTATCTCAAATGCATTTAGGTGCTGGCTAATTTCCTGTTTCACTGACCAAGTGATGGTTCTATTCTCCGGAATACATTAGAGCATCCAGGGTAAGTGTGACCCAAAGTTTTAATTAGCTATCATTTAAAATCTGATTTCTAGCGGTTTGCATAATCATTTGGAACAAGTTTCTTTGGAGGTAGGGTCACAGAGGGGAGAGTGGTCAGCCAAGCAGACCTGGGCTGGAATCCCAGTGCTGCCACCTTATCATCGTGTGACCTTGGGGGGGTCCCTCGAAGTCATTTGTCTTTCATTTGAAAAGGGGTAAGGGCAGCTGCCTCACAATGTAGTTCTGTAAGTGAGAGGGGGAGAACTTGGATGGAGAAGTTCAGAGCTCGCTTCTGAGACCAAGCACTCAGACTGAGTTCAGGTCCTGCCACACATAGGCTTGTGACTTTGAATGAGTTTCCTAATGTCTTAAAGCATCATTGTCCTTATCCAAAAAGTAAACGACAGTTTCTACTTTGTAGGATTATAGTGAATTGCTATGTTCCTCAACATTACTTGTTCAAATATCACTGTCACATATTTTGTTCTATCTCCACACCACCTTGCACACTCATCACAAATTTTGCCATATTTGGATACCACTTAGACTATCATCTGCTTAATAGCTTTATTTATTTCATTAAACAAACATTTACTGACTGCCTACTTGTCTAGGTACTGTTGTAGTTGGGAGATGCAGCAGTAAACAAATGAGACAAAACTCCCTGCTGTCCTGGAGCTCAGGTCTCAAATTTATTTTAAACAGATACCTGATATCACCTCCATCAACTGAAAACCAGTATCACTTGAAAAAGATGATGATTTAAAAAATGAAAATAGTAAATGCCGAGCAATGGTGGCCTCACAGAATCTAGCTTGACATGTTTGCCTTTTCTTTGTTTAAAAAGATTTTCAGTTAGACAGATGCTTGAGACAGACTATTACCACACGAGGTTTGTCCTTGATGTAATTGGGAACATGGATAGAGACCCAGGAAAGGGGTAACTTCTCTCAGCGTGGGATGCAGTGTTGTTCAATTGTATCGTCCAGGTTAATCACCAGGCACACCGGGTCCACCTTTGGAGTTGCCCTTTGGATGCAACATCATGCACTTAGCACAGTTCCTGGCACTGAGCAAATGCTTGATGAAGGTACCTTTTGGCTGCAGCAATGTTCATCGTAAAACAGAACATGTTCCTCTGTGCACCTGCCTGGGTAGGAGAGGTCTGGAAATCCTCTGCAGTTATTAATTACTCACAGGTTTCATGTATGTTTTCATGAGGCTGCTGTTTTCCTATTCCATCTTCGAATATGCTTTCAGAGCTTCGAGAGCTCCTGGGCGTCTCATCTTTGTATCATTTGGCTCCTAGTACTAAAAGCCACATCCTGTTATGTTTGGTTGCTAGGTGGAGAAATGTTATCATGGGCTTCAGCAATAATTTATCCACAGAGCTCAAGGAGTTGTCATGTTCTCCTGACAGTGAGCTGCAGCACTTTATCAGGCGGCCTGTAAATCAGGCGTGTGTGGGTGCGGATGCCAGCACTGTTTGATCTCTCTCAGACACTGTAATAATCTGCTTTTGTCTGATTGATTCCTTCACATCACCACGCACATTGCAACAGGGAGTGGGGTGCCCTCTGTTTATCTCGGCTGGTCATCTGCGGGAGGCCAACAGGGCAGAAAATGCTCTTCGTGCCGAGATGGAAGAGTTTTTGGAATTAGGGCCTTTCCATCATATCCCTGAGCTGGTTTCGTTCAATAAATCAATGATAGCAGAATTGAATGCACCATAAATACCTCAAACCATATCTCTTACAAGAATGTAAGAGTAATTCATAGGAACAGGAAAGGTAACTTTGCGGGAAAGAATTACGACCCCCTACAAGCCACAGGCATTCAGGGCTTTTTACTGGCTGTGTTCACATCTCACCCTTTGAACTCTGGGGGGAGGAGATTGCACTGCTGACTGGCGTTGGCTTCCGGAAAGCGCGGGGGGTAAAACTGAGGAGGACGTGGATCCTGTTAAGACCGGTCACTGCTTTTCAATCTGAAAATGAATTTTTCTCAGTTTCTGTCGGCTCCTGTTACGTATGGTCCCTCTTTATCAAGGGATGCATTCCGTCATCATAATGCAGCAAATTAGGCTCTGCCATGTGATGGGTTATGAGTCACTTCTCTGCTACCCCAATGCCAGGCTCTCTTGTGTGAGTTTTACCAACCCTCCTGATGTTTAAAAATTCTCCCTACCCAGCAAGCTCTGTCCCTGTTTTCTGGGCTCCTAGTTTCTGACAGGTATTTTGGGGCATATTTTGGCATCCCCACCCCCTAGGAGTTGGGCTGAAATCTGCCAGGGGATGACTGCCTTGGGCATGGCAGCAGCTTGCTGTGCGGTGCCCCCAGGAGCAGCCCCGGACGTCCACGCCTGCCTTAGCTGAAAGCAGAGGTCAAGCTGTATTGTAGACGTGATTGACTAAATCCCATCGGAGAGGAGGATTTTGTTGTAGCATCCCCCTCTTGGATGGTGGCAAGATGAAATTACATACAGAGGCCTTTCAGCTCAGAAACGAAAGTAGCTCTGGGGGAAAAAAAAAAGACAGCTTGAGTTGGCTGTTTTAGTGCAATCAAAGACACACACAGTTGTTCTCATTTTCATAATGGGCATGAATAATATTAATGACTATTTATTCTACTATGTATATTAGAAGCAGTGAAACTTCATGGTTAGAGTAGGAGTGGGCAAACCATAGCCAGGGGGCCAAATCCAGCCTGTCACCTGTTTCTGTCAAGAAAGTTTTATTGGAACATGGCCACATGCATTTATTTCCATATTGTCTGTGCTTTCTGCTGCAGCAGCAGAATTGAGAAGCTGTGGCAGAGACCATATGGAAAGCTGAAAATATTTACTATCTGGTGGCCCTTTACATTTGCAAACTCTTGGGTTAGAGGGTTTTTCTTGGAGCCAGACTGCCTGCTCCATCTTGACTTTACCACTTAGCAGTTGCGTGACCTTGGGCAAGTTACATAACCTTTCTGACCTTTGATTTCCTCGTGTATAAAATGGGGATTATAATAACATGTATCTCATCAAGTTGGTGGTAGTCTGATGAGCACCTTAGCTATAACAAGCGGGTAACACTGTTCCTTCTGAGTGGCTCTTACCTGTTCCCTCCTTGTGCCCGCTTTGAGCAGGCGCACCTGACCTCCGCCTGGCACCTAACTGCTGATGTCCTATGCACGCCACGCCTGGCCATTCCCTTGTATGAGTTTACGTGAGTGGACACGTGCAGCTCAGAAATTTTGAAAAAGACCAGGGCAGACTTACAGCCTTCTCAAACGAGGATGCTTTTACAAGGACTTCAGAATACGTTCCCAGAGTTAGTTAGAAGATTTATTCCAAGGTCTGCACAAAACTGAGTTATTCTGGCTGATCAAATTAGAAAGATAGTGGCCTCAGTGGTGTTACAGGATGATCTACAGCACACTGGAGAGTGCATGTTCCCTCTTTACAATTTTAAAAGACTTAGATGTAGTTTAAACAAATTGAAGGTTAAATCACCCATCTGAAACCCTTGACTTCTGAAGACCACATCTTGAAAACCACTCTCTATGATCTCCCAGCAAACTTTCCCTATAAAGGGCCAGAGAGTGTTTGTTTTAGCCTTGCATCTATTCAGCTCTGCCGCTGTAGCATGAAAATGGCCATCAGCGATAGGTACCCAAATAGGCAAGGCTGGTGTTCCAATAAAACTTTATTTATAAAAACAAGGGGTGGGCTGTGGGCTCAGAGTCTCCCAATCTTGCTCTACCATCTCTCTCTTAATATAGCTCGTGTTTAGTCCTAGCCCTCCATTCTTTATGGGAATTAATTTGTTCATCTTAATGAGGAGCTTATGTGTATGTAGGCTGATAGCTCCATCACGCATCTTTACCAAGGAGGAAGTCGAGGGACAAGGGAATTAAGTAATTTGGCCAAGGTCGTACTGCTAATAAGTGAAAGAAACAGGGTTTGAACCCTGCCTGTCTGCTCAGAGTCAGAACATTTAGCCACCGCTATCCTATACTCCCTCCTTCAGTCTCAGTTCACCGCTCTGCTATTCTTTATAAGAAAGTCATTCCAGCCTTTCTGCTTTTTTCATGTATCTATAAAGACTCCTTTATAGAAGACAGTATTTTTACTGTACAGCACAGGGAATTATATTCAATATCTTGTAGTAACCTATAGTGAAAAAGAAGATGAAAAGGAATGTATGTCTGTATATGTGTTAGAGAAACATTATGCTGCATGCCAGAAATTGACACATTATAAACTGACTATACTTCAATAATTGAAAAAAAAAGATTAATTTTTAAAAGTTTCAAAGTGGCTCCTGTTGGATCAGTAAGCAAAGAAGAGAACACTATCTTTATGGATGCTAATGGTTTGGGATCACTTCCTGGGCATGTAACCAGGACAGGGCCAGAAAATTCCCCACTCAGAAGGGAGCCCCGCACTGGAGGTTTAATGCTCTTGGTTACCATCCTCAAATCCTTCATTTTATCTTTAAATTTGTGCTTTATAAGTCTGATGGGACATCACTTGTGACAGGGACTTGGAGCCTCGGCTCACACTAGTTCCTGCCTTCTGCTGCCTGTCTGCCTCCCTGGGCGGGTTCCAGCAGCCCACTGCCAGGCCCTGCCTGATGGCGGCGACTGCCTGCCACCCTGGTTGGGCCTCGACCCGCTGGACTTACCCCCCCCCAGTATCCCCATGCCCAAGGGGGCACAACGTTAAAACACAAATGAGAAAACACTATGACTGAAGGAAAGGAAAACATTGTTTCCGTTTTGTACAGGGGGCCCCCATTTTCACTTTGCTCTGGGCCTCACGAGTCATGTAGCTGGTCCTTTCTCACTCTCAGTGCTAGCATCACCAGGGAGAATCTCAGGTCCCACCTCGGCCCTGCTGAATCGGGATCTGTATGTTTACAAGACCCCCATATGATTCCTGTCCTCTCAGGTCTCAGATGCCCGACTCCAGTGATGGTTTCCATATGTGCCTGATGAGCTGCAGGCTTTACGAAGCATCCCAGGTGAATCTGAGGCTCAGCCAGCTCTGGGATCCACTGTCCCACGTGCATGTTTCCTAGCCTTACCCGACGATCGGAATCACCTGGGGCAAGTCTTTTAAAGCAGGAGCGGCCCTAGCTCTGTCCTCCATTTTCCCAGACTCTCCGAAGGAGCGCGTTGAGGATATGTCTTTTCAACAAGCACTCCGGATGACCCTTGTTATCCGGTAAGTTCAGAAAACTCTTTATAAATGACACTAAGACCTAGCAGCATCCCGGACACCTAACTTGTATCCATATCTGTCATTCACCTGGGGGCCCTGGGTTAACCTTGCTTATAATTTATAAGCGTTTTAACTAGAGCTGCTTCATCTCAAGCGTCTGTGTGTTTGCAGGTAGCCGTTAAGAACGATTTCAGTGAATTACAATGAAAACGCAAATGTGTGTGTTTGGGAGGCCTGGTATCATAAAGATATCAAGATCCAGCAAGACAGCCAGGCCCCCGGGGGTTGCTTCTTTGGGCAACCCCCCTGACAGCAGAAGGATCGGGAGGAAGACAAAGAGCAGCGCTTTTATCTCGCAGTTCTCTGCCCTCTGGATATTCTTAAGACCCTTGGGCCGCTGCTGGGTGGTGGCGACCAGAAGGTCAAGAGAGTATCAGATGATGTCAGGGATGAACCAAAAATGGTGGGACCCATCCTGTACAAAAGCACAGGGTATCTGGACCTGGGATACAGGCATGGTGGCCGCCGCTGTACCCCAAGGCAGACATAAAGGCTGGGAAGAAGCTGAGTCCCGCAAGGAAGCTGGGCTTCGTTGTGGGAAACGCAGTGGGCAGTTACCCTCAAAGCCAGACTAAGGTAGCCCGGACTTCCCTGTCGCAAGCGTAGACTGTGTGCAGAAGCATTAAACCCTCCAGGGGCCATGGCAGGTTGGCTGGTGACAGGTCCCCTCTAAAGGGGACGAGCCCTCAGTTCAGGCCAGTGTTTGCCATGTGGTGACATGGGCTCAGCATTCTCTGGGATTCCGGTTTTTTGAGAGAAGCCCGAAACCTGGATTTTCATGTTATTAAAATAATGGTGATGAAGCTTGAATTTAAGGGAAATTGAAAACACGGTTCCAGCCGGACAAATCTTGTTTGTGGGACAGATCCGGCCAGCAGGAATGGTTTTCACTCTTTCAGGCTGGCTCACGAGGAGGAATGCCCTAGCAGCCTGTCACAATGGGGTCACACCTTGGTACAATTGTTGAAGGGACATCGTGGTTCATGCACTGTGTATGTGAGGGTCTGTCTCTTTCATTCCTAAGAAACTGGGGTCTAAGCATGCTTGACTTCTTGGGCTCTTGTCCTTGCTGGCTCTCACTCACACGCTCGTGTGTATATGTATGTTTATATGTAGATTTTTGCATATGTGCACATATAAATTATGTGCATATATAAATATACGTATCTGTACATGTCAGTAAACACTATCATGGCTGTAACAGTCACAGCTTTCATCTCTTAATTAGTCGATGACCATGCAGTGCTAGTTGTTAAAATCTGTGTATACATCCAGAATAATTATATTCTGTTACATTAAGGTACACTTGCAAGTGAGAAAATATAAAGACATAAAAAAATAAAGAAAATATAAATTATATAGATATTTCATATTATGTAACATTATATTGTATTGTTTCATATTAAGTCTTTCCAAGTGTCAGACTCTGGACAAAAGGCCTCACTGCTTGGTCAACTCTAGACCAACTTACGTCCAATTCATTTGTTAAGGAAGGAATCCATGTTCTTATGGTTTAAACCCTTGCTATTCAAAGTGTGATCCTTGGATTGGCTGTACTGGCATCCATCCCCTGGGAGCTTGTTGGAAATGCAGATTCTCAGGCCCACACCTGACCTACTGAATCAGAATCACCATCTTAACAAACACCAGGCGACCATGTGCACTTTAATATTTGGGAGGTGGTTGTTCAAGTAGACTAAACCTCATCCTTTTATCTTGGACTCTTTTATCATATGTTGTTCCTTTCCCCTGAAACCTTTTACCCTTCATTCTTTGCATCATGCTCAATGCTGAAGGTTCACCCCTGCTCACGAAGGATTTGATATCCAGTGGGCCTCCTGACTTGCAGGTCAGAGCTTTTTCTTTTATTCTTGGGCAAGTTTTGCAGCCTCTTGTGTTAGTTATCAAACTACTGGGTAGCAGATTATCCCCAAGACTTAGCAGCTTAAAACAATACACATTTATCATCTCACAGTTTTGATGGGTCAGAAATCTGGGCACAGCCTGGCCGGTCCTCTGTTTTATGGTCTGTCCTGAGGTTGCCGTCAAGAGGTCAGCCTGGGTGAGGTCTCATCTGAAGTCGGGCAGGACCCACTTTCAAGCTCACTCATGTGGCTGTGGGTGGAATTCAGTTTCTTCTGGGTCGTGGTACTGAGGTCTCACTTCTTTGTGGCTGGAGGCTGCCCTCGGTTTCTTGCGACGTGGGCCTCTCCATCATGGCCACCTGCTTTATCAATATCGTCGACAGAGAGAGTCTGCTATCAAGATGGAGGTTACAATCTTTTGTAATCAAATCAGGTAAGTCACTCACATCCCTTCAGTGCTCCCGTATTCTACTGGTAGAAGCAAGTTACTTGATGGGAAAGATTTCATGGTCCGTGAATAACAGGGACCGGGGCCATTCTAGAAGCTGTCTGCCACATCTCTATCTCAGTTTCCTTATTCATAAAATGGGAGAAATAGTAGAATCTACTTCACAGGGATTGAATTAAATGAGTGGATTAAATGAGATAATACTTTCTCCTCAAAGCCCTTTGGTCCCTGGCACGTAGGAAGTGCTCAAAAATGTTAGTTGTGTTGCTCTTGTGATATGTTTTTTTTTAAGCCACTCTACTGATTATTATTACCGTTCTTAGTGACAATAATTACACAAAGAAAGAACTCGATATATAGAGATATGTGTCAGGTACTATGCCAAATATTTTACATAAAATTTCTAATTTAATCTTAATGACAACCATCTGAGGTGGGTGCTAGACATGAATGGAGTGAGGAGGGTAACTGAAGCTATATGGCTATCTGGGGGGTGGGGGGGACAGCACATGCAAAGTCCCTGGTTTGTTCAAGGCTGGTATGACTGAGTATAGTGAATGAGCTTGGAGAGATGAGATCAGAAAGATAAGCCAGGGCCAGCTGGCCTGGGGCCTAGGTGATTCTTCACATTTTAGAAATGTCTTTTAAAATCCTACATTTGGTTTTCTTATCACCCATCAGTAATCAAAACTTTCTGTGACTCCCACTGGAGTCTGGGTAATGTGACTTGAATTTGGAACCTCTGTGTAGTTTCTACCAGTCAGTTTCTCTCTGCTTCAGCACTACTGCTTTTCAAAATCTTAAAAAAAAAATTAATCTCTGTGCTGCCCCAGGGCCTTTGCACATGCCGTACTCACTAACATTCCTTTCTCTCTCTTGACAATCCAACAACACCTGCTCATCCAATACTTCCTCAAGGGAGACTTCTTTGACCCCCACCATGAGATTAGACCAGGCTCTGCTGGGAAACCTTCTCAAGGCTTTTGTTCTTTGAAGTACTTCTTATATTTGCAAATAACTAATATATTGATGCTCGGTTTAATGCCTATCCCCTCTCATCATTTGTGAGCTTCCAAAAGTAAGCATCCTGTATGACTTATTTACCAAGGTCCCCAGCTCTTAGGAAAAGTGCTAGCAAATAGCACTCAATAAATATTCCTCTGTTGGATGGATGTGTATTCTGAGGCAAGACTTGCTCCCACCTTCACTCACCTGCATCTACTTTTACTCACCTGTACACACATTTGCAGATAACACACCAGTGTATCAAGTTGGGGTTTTAAAAATTCAGAGGCAGGAGAATGACTTCTGGCAGACTCTGCAGAGGGATGAAGGGAGCATTTGAGAAAGTTCCTTGGAGGTGGTGAAGTTTAGAGACAGATGGTAGAAATTAGCTAACCTGTGCTAGGAGCTTAGATGAGGCTGGATCTCTTGGGTTAGGGGTGAGATGAAGTTAACATTTTCTGAGATGAAGCATAGAAAGAGTCTAAACAACAAGAAAAAAGAGAAACATTTGTCCCAAGAAATGCAGTTCCACTGTGAGAGCAGACATACAGATCGTGGGCCAGTCCAAGGGATGGTCCAGAGTCTGCTTTGGGTGTTATCATTGCTGTATTTTCTAACCTGTTACAGTGCCTCCTTGTTGAAGAACTGACCTTTTAGTTTACGTATGAGTGACACTGGCTGCAGTGTCTCTTCTAATGAGAAGGTGAACAGAAAAAGAATGTCTTAAACCCTTCCTATCGCGTTTAATGAGAGAGAAGTTTTTATCTTCCATTTCTTAATGAAATGCTTCAAAAATGACTTTTAAATCAGAAAGGGGAAGCTGATCACATCTTGTTCTGTGGTTCTGCATTCCCTGAGCTGGGGTGCGCCAAAGGGATTGTAACATGACAAGGAAGAAGTTTCTGTGACCACCCCCGGGCATGTTTGTGCTCACTCTTCCTGCTGAAATGATGGCCTCTCCCGTCCCCCAGCTTGCAGTATTTGCATTCTTTCCATCACCCTGAGATGCTCCACGCTGGTTACATCACTCCATGGCTGTCATCATCTGTCCATCTTCGGGGAAATGGCAGAGTGAGGTTTAGAGAGAAATATGTCTGAAAGGCTTGCATACTAAATGGTCCAAGAAGCACATAAGTATTTTTAGATGATCCAAAATCACAGGCTGTTCGACCTTCTGGACATGTGTCGCTATTTCGTCTGAAAGGGAACCATCGCAAGAGTATCCAGTGCTTAAAATAATTCACTTTTTTTTAATGCAAGTTTATCTAAAGTATTTTTTTGACTGGAAAAAAAAGCCACTCATTCTTTGGATTTCGTTAAAGTAAGAATAAAGGTGTTTGCTTTTTTATTTCTTTCCTTTTTCCTCTGGGTCTGTTCCCGATTAACCTCATAAGCACTTCATAAATCTTGCATCTGGGTAACATAACACCACACAGTGCTTTTTAACTAGAACATTTTGTTTTTTGAGTGATCTGGCGCTGAGTCTTGGAAAGTGGCAGTCCTGTGGAAGGTGGAAGGACGCTGAGCCCTGGCTGGGGCAGAGGCTGCTGCCAGGACACACCGTGGGGTCTCTGGAGTGTCACTGGAGAGCTCTCTGTCCTGCAGTGGCACACAGCTTCATAGTCACATAGACTTACTTCCAATTCCCACTTCTTGCTTTTCTAAATTTTCTGAGTCCTCTGAAATTGGTTTTTTAAAGCTCTGTTCCAATTCTCTAAAACACAGAGGTGTCTCTTAATTTCCACCAGATACCAAGAAATTTAATTGAGGATTTAAGTTTGGTAGGTACTATCTAATCAATCTTTGATTTTACTTGGGATAGTGGAGAATGTGTTTATATGATGTATAACCTGCTTTGTCCTAAAAGAAATATGAGGCAATACACATACACATGCACAAAGTAGTAAATAAAATGAAATAATAGGAATAAGTAAATACAGAAGTTTCATATCAGGCAAAATAAAAAATATAAAATCAAGAACATATAAAAATTAGTAAACATCACCATGCCCACCTAAAATTGAATTTTAAATTTCGCTCTGAGCTTCCTGATAGCCAAAGAAAAAAGGGCATGGGTCGCATAATTGGTTTCATAATTCTCATGATCAAGAAAACCAAAAGTATTGCCAATCATTAGGAGATAAAAGGCACTTTGTAAACTTGAATTTGGAAAGTCATCTGACATAGGGGCATGGAGGGATAGATGAATTATGTAACAAATAGGATGGTTTCCATGGGATAGTACCTTGTAGCATCATTTAAGAAAAACCAAGAAAATTAATGCCATTACAGCAATTCAGTAAAGGGTTTGCATAAAGATACCATGGCCCAAGAACAAGGCATACAGGTAGAGGAAATAATTAGGAGAATCAATCTGCTCTGTAGCATGATTATATAAAGAAATGAATGTCAGGTCACTTTTATAGAGATTGTCCCTTGGGTTGGCCAGTGAGGGGCATGGAAACCGTCCATCTAGACTGGGATGGGCTGGCTGAGCTCTCACCTGGGAGCACCGAGCTCCCATGTGATTCACAGGGACACATTTGACCTCTTTCATAGATTAATGGTTTAGTTGACAGGGACTGCTTAATTTCAGAGTCACGTTATGGGGGTTTCTCAGCCAGAGTGCTGCATGTCTGGCTGTGACTGAGGCTCTGCCTCTCAGGCAGGGCCCAGAGCTTTTAATACGCCTTGGACAGAATATTAAACACCTTGTCATGCCTCAGTCTTCTTAATCATTACTAATGATGATAATAAAAATAATGACAATTTTCAAGGCAGAGATGAACAAAGGCAAGGCAGTGAGTTGTAGAGTCGAGCGAGGTGTCATGGAAAGAAAGCTGGAGAGCAGGCCTGCCGTGTAACCCAGGCAGTCCCTTTTCTGCGTCTTCAGGTTCTCCTGATTTGTGAGTGAGGCTGTTGCAGGGATTCTTAAAGTGTTGTCCCCTGATCCGCAGCAACAGCATCAACTTTACCTGGGAACTAATTACAAACGTTGGTTCCTGGGCCCCGCTCCAGACCTACTGGGTCAGAAACCTGGGGTGGTCCCCAGCATTCTGTTTTTCAGCAAGATCTCCGGGTGATTCTGGCGTATGCTAGACTTTGAGAACTGCTGGAGCTCAGACTAGGTCTTCTTCCATGTCTGTGGTTAGAGTGCTACAAAAACGACCCCAACTCTCTGTCTTTATTTGTATCCACACCTGCTGCACGTCCCTCCTATTAGGGGGCAGAGTTTATTTCTTCGGCCCTTGAATATTTGCTAACATCGTGTCTTGCTTTGGCGAATAGAATACGGCAGAAACGATGGGTGCTGTTTCCAAGCCTCAGTTTCTCTCCTTGTCTCCTCTTACAGTTTCTCAGCTCTCTGCCACAAGCCTGGGCTAACTTGCCAGAGGATGAAAATTCACATAGAAGAGAGCTGAGTCATTCCTGCAGAGACCATCCTCCGTCAGCCAGCCCGCGGCCAACCTGCTAGCTGACCAAGATGCAGAAGTGAGTTCAGAAAACACTAAGCCAACGCACAGACTTGTGAGCTAAAACAAATGGGTATTGCTTTTTTTGTTTTTTTAAAGGTGCTGGGTTTGTGCGTTTTTTGTTTGCTTGTTTTTTGTTGTACAGGATTATCATGGAAATAGTAGAGTAGAGTAGAGATTCTATAAATCTGCAATTCTAGCTGTTTTCACCTTAATCTTGTGTCAGCAACCCCCAAATCACAGATGACAAACTTCAGGTGTGAAAGCAATGTAACTTTAATTTTCCTTGACTGAATTTGTTTCCTCTTCGGAGCCCCCATTCTGTCATGAGGTGGGAAATTAGTTATTTAATTCTTGGTTAATTCCAGATAATCTAGGTCAATACATCTGTGGTAGATGTCATTTCTAGTTACGACTATTTCCAGCTCTTCTCTCCTGCTGAGTGCACAGGACGATGGCACTTCCCCACCTCATTGGAGTTGGTTGTGACCACAGAATTGTTTTTGGCTGGTGAAATGTGAGCAGAAACGGGTCACACGGGTGGACGCAGGTACTAGCTGATATGCGATTATCTGTGTTCTCTCTCCCTTCAGTGATGGAGGGGCATGTTGATATATACATGCTGCAAAACTGAAGTAGCTTGGCATGCTCTGCTACCTCGTGGAGGTCAGCTGCCCCGGAGGGTTGCCGGGGCCTGTAGCTGGCTTTTCGTGAACGAGAAATAAAACTTCATTTCCAGTCATTAAGTTTTGGAATCCCAGAGGTTCGTTATCCCAGCATAGCCTAGTTATCCTGACTGATACACTGAATTTTCTCAGTCAATTAAGTGTCCTCCCTGCTTCAAACTCTCTCTCCCAGTGTATTAGGTTTGCTAGGGCTGCCATAACAAAACACCACTGATGGGGCGGCTTTAACAGCAGAAACTAATCTCACAGTTCTGGAGGCTGGAAGGCCGAGATAAAAATGTTGCTGGATTTGGTTTCTTCTGGGGTCTCTCTCCTTGGCTTGCGGTTGGCTGCATCCTCACCGTGTCCTCGCATGGCCTTTCCTCTACGCCTGTGTGTCCCCAGTGTCTATGTTTCCAACATTGCTTTTTTTTTTTTTTAAAGACACCAAATTGGATCAGAGCCTACCCCAACGGCCTCTTTTTAACTTAATCATCACTTAAAAGACTCTGTCTCCAAATATAGTCACATTCTGAGGGGTTAGGGGATAGGACCTCAATATATGAATTTGAGGGGACACAGTTGTACCCAGAACATCCTGGAAGTGCATGTACTTTCTAAAGGGACTTAAATAGGACTCTAGAGTCAGCGGGTGGTTGGGATGGGGACAGTGCATGGACTTGAATCTCCGTCATATATCCAGGCTGCTTGGTTTCTGGTTGTACTGGCCACACAAACTGCTCCTGCTCCCTGCCTGTCCTGACCCACATGGCCGGTTCCTCCACTCTGTTGGCCACATTTGCATCATTCCTGACCATACAGAAAGAAAAAAACCATCCTGGGCACACTGGCATGAACAATACTGGGAGCTTCCCCAGGGGCACCTGACATTCGGGGAGGTGCCTAATACCTCTGCTCCACTGCCCTCACACAACCCGCTGCGCTGACAATTTCTCCACAAAAGCTTGCCACCTTTTTTTTAAGTTTTCACCTGGGGACCAAAGCCCAGCACCCTCTGTTTTTGGATCTGTAGAAATTCTTTGTAGTTTCTATCATTTCCACCCATCTTGGGGCTATTCTGGGATATGGGATATATGTGGGGGCGGGAAGTGGGCCTAGGATTTAGGGACCCTTTCTAGGGACCTCACTTCCACCAGCATCTAAATCTGTTTGCTTTGCCTCTTTCTCTCCCAGCCTCCAGCTGGCTGGGAAAAACCTGCTCTGCCTAATCATGCATTCTTTGGTAAACCAAGAAATTTATTTTTTTGTTTTTTTCCTGGACCTTGGCTTTGAAACTCAAAACCTGAGTGTCTGACAGCCTTGTCATTTGGATCCTCTATGGTCGACCTAGCTGGGGGTACGACGCGTCAAGCTCTACTTTGAATGGAGAAGAGCCATGAGTTGGGCATGAACTGCTGGGAATTAAACACACCTCACTTAACATATCAAAATTCTTACACGCCTGCATTAGAGTAGAGGAGTCCGCCTGGTAGGATTTCTAACACCAACAAGTAAGACTGCGAGTTCCACCTTGAAAGAATTCAGCTTTCATAGTGAGAACTTAAAAGCTTTCGTTTGTTACACAAGTTCAAGGTCAGAAAGAGGGGGAAAGCTGCTTGGTTTCACCTGACCACTGGGAAAATTAAAGTGGTTGATTCAGAGGTAGTATTTGAAATATCGTGCAAAAAATGTAGAATTTCAATATGTGAGCAACACTGACATTACATAAACATCATGAATACTCCCAAGCCAAGCAAGAGCATCTTGAGTACAGAAATGAATTTGTGATTGATCTAAAGAAGGATGAATAGAGAATGATCTATAGCATTTGTCTGAAACCTCATAAAATTGCATCCAAATACTGGTTTTCCCCAATTTCATTAGTTTTGAATCACTATATGAATAATGTGTGCCCAAGTTAAACATGAGGGCCTAGGAGATATTTTAAATTAAAAAAAAAGTTTAATTCTCTAGGATGAGTTTCTCCTTATGATCATTCGGGTCTAATACGTTGAGATTAGGGCGTTTAACATCCGATTTCTCATTTCCCCTCGCGGATCTCCGTTTTCCATCATCATTTAGTTCTCCCCTCTAGTCCTTTCTTTGTGTCATCTTGATCGCTCCCAATTTTTTCTGTTTTTTTTTCTTTTCACCTTATTCTCATTTTATTCCTCTTACAGAGGAACTGAAAGCAGAGCAAGGCAAAATGTATTTAAAAAAAATAAAGAATGGTTATGGAAGCCAGTATTTAGAGATGAAGGCCACGCAGAGACTAGTAATTATCAAAGTTCGCAACAGGTGACCTATGGCCAGGTTCAGCTGTCACAGTGGTTCTCAACAGAACCTCCTAGGGGACACTTTGAAGTGTCTAAAGACATTCTGGTCATCATGATTTGTGGGGATGGTCAGTCCTCCATAAGAATTATCCAGACCAAAATGTCAGTATTCCTGAGGTTGAGAGACCCTGAGAGATAAGCATGTTTGTTTTGATCCTCTCAAGTTGTTTTTTTAATTCGAATGAACTGCCAACATTTGGTATATGAAGAAGGAAGTCAAGACTTTAAAAAAAAATCAGCAGAAGGACCTGGCGACACTGCGTCCTCATTCCCTCCATGGCTGAGTAGAAGCCATCCTCCTCAGAGAGGGCACATGCTCCCCATTTCCAGTTATAACACAAACTCACTTCATTTATATGTATTATTTTCCTAGACCTGTAGAAAATTGACTTTGCAACCTTAGTCCTGTGGTTGGCAAACCATGACCTGCAGGCAAAATGTGACCCACCGCCTGTTTTTGTAAGTAAAGTTTTATTGGGACACAGTCACACCCTTTCATGCACATATTTTTCTGTGGCTGCTTTTGTGCTCCTTTGAGTCGTTGTGACAGAGACCACATGGCCTGCAGAGTGAGAAATATTTACATTTTGGCTCTTGACAGAATTTTGCTCACCCTTGACCTAGTCTGTTCAGTTTGTTTGTTGTTGATGTTAATCTTTGTTTGAACTCAGGCTTCCTGTCTGCATCATTGTCATTAGTCCAGACAGGAAATGGCAGTGTGCTTGATCACATAAGCTAAGGTCAATTTTGTTTAGAAACCCAGGCTCAGTCAATATTTTCATATATTGACCATTGTAATAAAACAGTGGTCAGGATCCTCAGCTGAAACATGAGTAGTCTTCTTCTTCTTTTTTTTAAAAAATTTAATGGAGGCACTGGGGATTGAACCCAGTGCTAAGCATGCACTCTACCACTGAACTATACCCACCCCCCATGCGTAGTCTTCTGAACAGGATTAGTAACACGGACTAGACTAAAATTCATGCTAACTATTCTTTACTGTTGTGAGTGAAAGACATTTACTCCCGTCGTGATTGGCTTAACATGTGGCCATGCGTTTATAAACAAAATGCCACCTGCTCTGCGGTCTTTCTTAGACCATCAGTCTTGGAAGAAATGAGAAATGAATTTCTTTATGTATTCAGTTGATTGCTTGGCCACCACATAATAAAAGCGTTTACACTATGCTTTGTTCCTTTATTCACTGATTTAGTGCAGGGGTCAGCAAACGTTTCCTGTAAAGGGCTAGACAGTAAATATTTTTGGCCGCGAGGCTCAGGTGATCTCTGCTGCTGTGGGGCGAGAGCAGCTGTAGGCAGTAGTAAATGGCTGTCCATGGCTGTGTTCAAATAAAACTTTACTTATAAAAATAGGCAGGGAGCCAGATTTGGCCCTAGGCTGTAGTTTGTGATTCCTGGTCTAGTGACATCATTGTTGAGGGTAGGGGGTAGCCTAATAATAGGATTCCTCATTTTCATCCTCCTCTTAAATTACCAAATGCTCAGTCTGTGCCTTGCGCCAGCGGCTCAGGGACCTTTATGCTGAAACAGCAGCTGGAGTGGGAAGAGGAGGTGACTTCTGTTTTGGATGCTGCTGCCAGCTCAGTCGAAAGGGAGTACCACCTAGATTCAGCCTGGGTGGGCGCGGTGAGAGGAGCACCTACTTGCCCCGACACAGGATGAGGTAACTTTCTCGTGAAGAGAGGAGGAGCTGGTGCCTGCTCATAGCTGAGGGGCAGAGCCCGCAGCAGGCTTGCTGGGTTCTGCTCCCCACCCCCCCCATCTCCACGTCCTCCTCTTCACGGTCTCTGGAGGCTCTTCAAACATGGGCTGTTCCCTCCGGGATATGCAGCCTATGAAAGCACTAAGTGATAATCGACTCTACCAAGGGGATATTCTCTTATCGGGGGCTTTCAAAATCTTTTCTGTGGTTTATTTTCTTCTGATTATAATAGCCACATTTGCTCCTTATCAAAATTTGAAGAAGTATAAATAACGCTTGATAGCCTACCATTTACTGAGCGTCTCATTTACTCGGCACAGGGCAAATCATGTATGTGTATGCATCATCCTAAGACTCATGACAGATCCCTGAGGTTGCTAGTTTTAGGCAGGAAGAGGTTAAGTGACATGCTCAAAGTATATAATCGAGTCAGAATTTAAGCTTTAGAGTTGTCTGATTCTGAAACCCACATTTGATTTTTTTTCACTCTACCTTTGAGAAGAAAGGAAAAATAATCACCTGGATTTCCCTAAGGGAACACTGCTGTTACCTTTTGCTGCATTCCCACCCCACCACCAGTGTTTTCTTTTTCCCTTCTATTTTTTAAACAGAGTTGAGATCATGATGCAAATATAAATTAATTCTCTTGCTTTATTCATTTTACGTTATTTAGCCCCATCTCAAAAGCTCTTTGTAAGTATCCTTTTAATGGTGCACACTGTTTCTTCATTTGGCATATTGTAATTTATTTAACCAACTCCTCTCCACTGAACATTCAAGTTATTGCTAGTTTTCCACTGTTTTGAATAAAGAGGCAATGGACACCTTTGAGTGTGAAACATTTCTCCCCCCATAAAACTTAAAAAAATCTAAAAAGTTATCAAGAAATGTGGAAATGCTATTCTGTAGAAGGGGCGGGTGAGGCAAAGAAGACACTTGTTTAGATGCAAAATTTAAGCTGTATTCCTAAAATCTTAGTTATTGAGATAAAATAAAATTTAGAGCAATATTTAGAAAAAAATTCTAAATGTCAAAAATCCAAATCCATGCTGAACAAAATATCAGCATTTTAAATAAGGGCAGGGGTTACTGATTTTTTTTTTTTTTTCAGCCTGAGGCTCCAGTATGGTCTGACATAGTGACGTGACTGATCCAGTCCAGGCCTTGAGGAGGCATAATGTGTCTGGTAGTAGGAGGGACTCAGAACCACCGTATTATTATTTTATTATTATTATGGCCTGTGGGAAGCTAGCTGTCTGGTGTTTTCTCCTGAGAGGTGGTGCAGTGTGATGGGTATAAACAAGGGTACTGGTGAGACTGCGTGGTTTAAACCCCACCACGCCACTTACTGCAGGAACTCGGCTGAAATGCTTATGCTCAGAGAGCCTCACTTTCCTGATGTCCTCCGCGGAGATGGTGGTGATAATTGTTCATGCCTCCCAGTTGATGGGAGGACTCAGTGAGCTACCTGTGGGCCCCTTCTAACAGCCAGCACTTGGCTTGTAATAAAAACTTAGTAAGTGCATGTTCTTCTGCAGCCCAGTTGTGACCCTGTGCCCCCAAGCTGGAGGCAGCATGCAGACTTGCTTCCTTACACAGGACACTGTTAGATTAAAAAAAAAAAATCAACTAGTTGCCAGCACTGTAAAATCACTAGATTTCACATAAAAAAAAATTACCTACAAAACTCAGAAGATCTAGCAACCCTGCCTTCCCTAGTGGTAACATTTGGCCAAATCTGCAAACCAATAGATCTCTTTAAATGGAATGAATTCTCTCCCATTCACCCCAGACCATGGTTGTCAGATTTTGCAAATAAAAATATAGGATACCCAGTTACAGTTGAATTTCAGATAACTGAATACTTTTTAAAGTATGTCCCATGCAATAATTGGGACATGTACTAAAAAACACCTTATTTCAAATTTTTCTAAAATTATGGGATATACTTACACTAAAAATTATTTGCTGTTTCTCTGAGAATCAAATGTAACTGGGCATCTTGTACTTTACCTGGCAACCTTCCTCCAAGCCCTCCCCCAACCTGTCTAAGATCCCTGCTTGAACTGTAGGCGCCAGGATGGACGACCCAGGATTAGAGACAACGTTCCAAGCAGCCTTGAGTGTAGTCACTGAAGTACATTTTTCACTTTATGTGAAAAAGTTTTGGGGCCTCCACCTGCCCACATGTATGAAAGCAGAACAAGAATAAAATCGCTGGACACTGTCTCAGCACCATCAACGGGTGCGTCCTCTGAGCAGGTGCTTCTGTGCATGAGTGAAGTCAGATGGACCCAGAGCCCCTGTGAGCTTCTTGCTTTTTCTCACTGCTGCTGGAGTGCTTTCAGATAGAGAATCAGGTCTGATAACCGCTCTGCGGAAAAGGCAGCCATTTTTTAGGGCCAGGACATGAAGGATGGTGATGTTTTCCCTCCGCTGGGTGAGAGACCCTGCCGAGGAGGGCAGGAGCTGTTCAGGAGAGAGCTGCTTATGCCCCTGCTGGGTGAAAGGGAGAGGCAGATACCTGTGACAAGACTGCTGCCTGCCCGGACTGAAGATTCTGTTTCTGGCTTCTGTCAAATGGAAACACATGAGCTTCAGCAAGAGAGTATGGGAGATTAGCTAGAACAGGGTTCCTCAGCCTTGGCACTATTGACACTCGGGGTTGAGTATGTCTTGGGAGAGGAAGTCTGTCCTGTACCTTGTAGGATGTCTGGCAGCACCCCTGACCTCCACCTCCTAGATGCAAGTACCATGTCCTTCCCCAGCTGTGACAACCAAAAACGTGTCCATGCATTGCTAACTGTCTCCCGAGAGGCAGATTCACCCTCAGTTGAAAACCACTCTACTAGAAATATCACCTCGGGTATGAATTAGGGTGCAGATGCCGTAGGGCAAGGCAATAGCCTCACAGTGAGAGTCAGGTTTAAGGTCTCAGTGGGAGGGGTGATACCTAAAGCTGCAAAGTTTAGGTCCCACCTAAACTGCTCACATTCAATCACAAAAGTTGTTGGCCAAATTCTGTGGGCAGAATGTGGGTTAGGAGAGTCCATTTTGCAACTCTCAAAATGGACAAATTAGCTTAGTCATTATTTGGTTTATGGTGCTAATGAGTATATGCTTCACTTCTGTTTGTGCCCAATGTCATTGAGAGGGTCAAGGCATCTCCCACTTTTTGGACACATCTGTCTCCCCTTCTCTACTCTTCCCCACTCCCTGACCCCAACAAGTGCCCCGCAGACCCACAGCTTTTGAACCAGGGTGATTCTGCACCTCCCTCTCTAGGGAACGTTTAGCAATGTCTGGGGACGTTTCTGGTTGTCACAACTGGGGAGAGGGTGCTACTGGTACCTAGTGTGTGGACACTGGAGATGCTGATAAACATCCTACAATGTGCAGGACAACCCCCTTCAACAAAGAACTTTCCAGTCCCAAATGTTCACAGTGCTGAGGCGAAGAAACCTGGCCACATACAGTAGGTACGAATGTGTGTGCTCACCTCAACCATCCGGAAGAGGTTTCCCTCCACACCCCAGGCACCTGGAGGTTAATTGGACTCGTCTTGAATCTGTAGCTGGAAAAGTGTCAGCGTAGGGACTCTGTGGAGGGACGTGCCTTTTCTTTTCACTTCGCACTTGTGCCCAGAAATAGCAAGAACAGCAATTCTGTAAGGATATAGGTTCTTATGTAACCTTTCCCTTCTTTCTTTGGGGGTTTGGATATCTTACAGAAGTTCACCAGGGTCTCAGATTTGCATCTGATCCTAATTTCTGCTGAACACCATCAGATAAAGAGATTCCCCTAACAGACTGAGGACATAGAGTGACGGAGCTTGACAAGTCTGTGGAGAAGAGATGATGAGGGGTAGCTCGGGGAGAGAGAAAGACCCAACTCGATTTCAACATCCAGCCCTCCATCATCTCAGCATCGTTATCAAAACACCATTTCCACTGTTTATTGTGGTTGCAAATGTGGAAACAGCCTTTTATAATCTATGTTTGAGTCAAGTCGCTGATGCAACCCCTCCCCCCTCTTTTCACCTTCTGTTCCCTTTGAAATATTGCCTCGCTCCATTTTTCCTCCCCCTCCTCTCCATCTCTCTTTTTGCGTGCGTGTGTGCGCGCATGACCACAATTGTAGTTTCAGTAAATAAAACGGCTGCTTGATAACGTGGAACGGCCCAGCGCTTAACTCTGCCCTTGGAGATCCTTTACATCAAACCAGTGATCAAAAAGTGGTGCAGATAAAATTTGTCATCAGGGATTTCCTACAAAAGAATTACAGTGGAGAAATGGCCGGATCGATACTATGGATTTTCACTGCAGGGGCTGGTGGTCCAATTGCCATGAGACACTCATACAGATAAAAGGGCACGGCTGCCACTCCGTCACAGAGTGCTGACTCAGCAAAAGCTTGTCAGGTATTTATAGGCCGGAGTGATACAGAATTATCACCTTGCGGTGCCCCGCGCATGTTCCTTCTGAGATTGCCTTCCTTTATGGGATTGCTAAATGCAGGTGAATGGAAAAATGATGGCTAACAGCTGTCAAAATGCAACAGAATGAAGTACTTAAATCTTTTTTTATCCATTAAAAGGGTAACAACTGTACATATATCATGGCACAGACATTGTAATGATATTTGGGGGCTGGTAAACGAGGGAGTAATAAACAATGTATGTTCTGATCAGAACGGCAGAGGAAATAAGACTTGGGGGTGAAGGCGGGTCTTCCCTGAAGCCTTATAATTACTTTAATGGTTGAACATTAGCTAACAGAAAGAAAACAAAATTACAAACTCGCGCTTGCTTCCCAATCTTTGGGAGACTCGCTTTCCCTTATGTTGGCATTTTGAAGACATCGAACTATTCCCTAAAACACCTAACCAGGCTCACTGCATCCCAAAGTTACCGACGTTTATGTATGCCAGGTTAATTAAAGTGCACGAACAGCAGTAATTTATTTGTAAGAGTTTCCAGCTTTAAGGTCTGGGGTCCAGTGAGAACTTTGTTGTTTCCAACCTCCCTGCTCCAGCTGAATTTCTGATGTGCCGTGGACAGACTTCAAAAGTGCAGAAGCATGCTTATACCTGCTCTCACATGGAATAACATTATTCCTGGAGGAGAAGTTCAATCTCAGCTCTGGAGTTCCTTAGCCATGACTTACAAAAAATGTAAGGAATTGCTCTGATTCCCAATTAATGTTTCTTTCAGGAGCCCCTTTGGAAAAAAATCTTACCAGTCTGTGTAAACCATCCATGCTGTATTTATCTTATTCTTTGCTAAGTGATAATCAGCTTCCAGAAAGATTTGAAATACCACTTAGGGTTGCCCTGTAGAATCTTGGCTTTTTTTTTGAAAAGATGCCGCACTGTTTCTAGAGCTGTCTTTTCCCTAATGCATTTTACGTAAATTTTCAGTGAACCATTTTTTTTTTTTTGAGAAGCTTGAACATTAAAAGAAGAATGTTTTCCTTATTCTCTTCAACATTTAAAAAGTATTGCAAAGCAACAGGGAAATGAGCAAAATACATAGACTATCATCAGTAACAAGGCAGGTTGACATGAATGGATTCTCCATTTCTTGAACACCTGCAGCAAGATGGGCCTTGGGAAGGATGTTGAAGAAACACAGTGAGTAAAACAGGCTTTCAAGGAAGGAGCTTATGGAAAGGAGGGCCAGGGAAAATACTTACTGAACAAATACTTTGTGCCAGGCAGTTGGCATATGTTATAATAAAATAGCAAACTGTTATAAAATGCTAGGCAGATTCCTAAGTGTTATATGGAGTCATGTGGTCCTCATAGCAGCTCTGTGAGGTAGGGTTGTTACCATCCCCACATTACAGATGAGGAAACTGATGCAACACTGAGGCTGAGTAACTTGCCCAAGGTCACTTAGTTAGGAAGTAGAGGACCCAGAACACAACCTAGGCTGTCTGACTCAAGGTTCAGTTTCCTAAATGACAGAGCCACACCGCCTCTCCTGGTTTGGAAACTTTCTCCTTTTTTCCTCACAACAGTCCCACGAAGTAGGCGTTCCTATTGAACAAATAAGAAAAGTGAAGCTCCTAAAGATGGAAGACACTGCCCAGACATTTAGTTGCAGAACTGCGATCTGAACCCAGGCATGCCTGCCTTCAAATTCCCCACGAGTTCACTCTATCATTTACACTGGACCCACCAAGCAAGCAAAGCTCTGCAGCTTCAAAATTCAGACAGCAAAATTCAGGAAGTGCAAGCCATAACCTGCAGTCCAGGGAAAAGAACTTAATTTCAGGAAGCATGCCACCGCCTGGAAGGAACATTAACAAGACTTTTGTACCCAGATCGTCCCTGGCCAACATTGAGTAGGACTCAAAAATGTAACCCATACCTTCCGGAACTGTCCATGGGGAAATCATCTTTGTGCCTGCTTGAACTGCCTTACACTGGTAGAAATCATTGCTACTATCATCACAGGATTGTTGTATGGAAGTTTACTGTCACTGGCAATAAACATAGATGAAAGGAGGGGGGAATAAGAAAACAAAAGGGAAAAATAGAAGCAAAAAATGCACCAGTGTGAAAAAAAAAATCCATAAACGAGTTGTTTTTTGTCTCTCTAGTTGCTCTGATGTGCACAAAGGAAATAGACGGAATAAAATCACATCTCAGGAACACCAACATAAATTCCCCCTTGCTTTGACAAGTACGTAATTTTCTTCAGAGATGCTCTTCACGTCTGGAGAGTTATGAGGCAATTTCATTCCCATCTGACAAATTTACAAAGAAACATTAGAGAAAAGGGATTAGGAAAGCGAGAAATCTTTATAGACTTTTTCCTCGGGCTGTATTTCCCTTCCATCTTGTGGTTCTTCCTTGAGGATCATGCATGAGTGACTCACACAGTATGGACCCCATAACTGAGAGGCTTACGGGAGAAGCAAAATGCGAAATGTGCTTTCAATCAACTAATTGTATTTACAATATTGGGGGGTGTGGGAGGCGGGACTCGGGGAGGAGGAGAGAATAGTGTTATTGACAAACATTTAGATGAAATCTCTAAGGTATGGATGCAAAGTGATATTTGTAAAATTAGACTTTTTGAAAGAAATGCAGAGAGAGAGAGGGAAGGGACGGAGAGAGAAAGAGGAGAGAGGGAGAGAGATGGAGAGAGAGAACTGAGTGGTCTAAAAGGGTTTATAATGGAGATACGCGCTCCAGGATGATAACGGTAGAGGGTGAATAATGGCAAAGTGTACATTTTGCCCCCTTGTAGCATTGTAGATTCTAAGAGGAACTTGTGGTTTTGGATCTTTTGAAAAAATATCCATGGCTAATTTCATTGTGCAGCTTTTACAGTGACCAACCGTCCAGTTCCCCACCTGGGATGGTCCTGGTTTCAAAACCGAAAATCTCACATCCTAGGCATCTTTCCCTCCTGGATAAATTGCGATATTTGGTCATCTTACAACTGATGGTTGTGATTCCCACATAAGGTACTTGAGTTTTTGGCAGTTGTTAATTCTCTTAAGTATTTGCAACCTTGAATTGTTCACTTTTTGGCTCTTGTTAACTTGCAAAGTTGGTGTGTATGCACACAGACGAGATGCATACTTACATACATATATGTATGTACTTTGATCATTTTGAGATTCCAGTAATATTCTTCGGTTAAGGTCACCGTGAGGGCTTAGAATTTTGATGGAGAAATCATAATAATGCTCAGAAGTTCAGGAAACGTATTCCTTTCCTGCAGTTGAGATTAAACATAATATAATGCAGGTGCTGTCAGAGGCAGAGCCCAGATGACAAATGTTTTATAACTGGGACTTAGGGAATGAAGAAAAGGAGGAGATACACAGCTTCCAAGGCCTTCGTTGAGAGCCACAAAGCACTCATAATACTGTGTGTATAATTTGGCAGGAGAAAAGTGAGAGATTTGGGTGTGTATTAGTTCTGTATATTTTTCAGACTCCAACTGAATTTATGGCAGCCTTGTCCATGATTCACTGGACTTATCAAAGGAGTGAAATGAAACTTCGTTTGTGTAATTAATTTCAGCTTTCTGTTCTTAAAGTTTTCCCACTGTGGTCACTATTCAAGTCATTTGCATTTTTAAAAATTCTATTTTTGGCAACACGTATTGTTTTTCTTCTCTAAAGTCACAAGAAAATCTTTCTTGTCTACCTTTGAAAGAAGTGGTGATTCATATCGGAACGGGATGTGCAAAGCCTTTAGAGTGGAATAGAGGCCAGGCGTTTCTTTTTGCCCGAAAAAATCCACAGAATTCCTGTATTTTGGGGCTTACGTTTAACATCCCAAACCCAAATGTTGAAGTTTAATGTGGATTTGATTTCTCTTGAAGCTCTTACAATCAAACTCTCCCTTTGGTCTGTCTGCTGAACATAAAAAAATGGGACTTCTTTGAACTGCAAATGATTCTTTTTGCCCAAACTTAGAGAAACAATGAGAAGGGATATTCATACATAGAAAGCCTTGGTCCAGAAGAATATGAAAGTTGTGAAGTATCTGAACCACCTGACCTCTGTAAAACCTGCCCCAGACTAGATGGAGGGTGATGTATCCTAATATAACTGATAGAGCATGCAGATGGTTTTCTGCTTACAAGCAAGCTGAAGTACAATTTTGCCAAGAAATGAGATTGATCATGATGAGTGATATAAAAATTTAAAATATCCCCTGGTGGGGAAAATTTTTTCCTTTTATTTCTGCATTTGAATCTTTTAAATACTGTAACTTTTGGGGGAAAGTTATTGAGACATAAAAGGAATATTTGAACTGCTTTGGAGTTTATGATAACCACTGTATAATACATTATCTTGAAAGCCTTTATAGTATGCAGTTACAAACTTCCAGGAAATCTATTAAAATGCAGCATTAATTAACATAAACTTTTTATAGTGTTACTAATATTCTGCAAACAACTAAGAGTTTAAAAGCCCCCTTTTACAGGCATTTCTTGCTGCCTGTACATCACAATCAGAGTGAATTATAGGAAACACTAAAGCAAAAGGAAGAAATGAATTTTCACTGATTGTTCTGGATGGGAAATTGGCCTCAATATCTGCCTTTAATCTGAAGAAGTGTAAAGGTGAGATTCTTGCCGGTTTGCTTAGCATCTTCTTAAGCTCATACAACTTACCGAAAGCAAAACATGCGTGTTTCAATATGCATTCTTCCAAAGGAGAATAACATCTTTGAAATAACTTCAGAGATCAAAGCAGCTTCCTCGAATTCTGTGAGACGGAGTTTGGCTGGGTTTCCTCACTAAATGTTTACCTTCTCACCGGTGGGTTAGTCCACGCTCCAGACTACATTTAGACACTTACAGGTATGTCAAGCAGTTACAGAAATTGAAGCAGCATTTTTATTTTTTGATATCTGGTTCCAGGCTGCACTGGCAAATCTCCCAAACCTGAGTCGTGACCTTTTTTAGAGGGATGTTTTTCATTTCTGTTTTGAATCCCAAAGGGGAGGAGGCATTTCAGTCTCCATGCCCAAAGGGCAAAACTGTCTCCATTCAGGAGTGGAATGAAGATGAGCTGGCCCTGAATTTTCTAATCAAGCCATAATTACTCCCCAGCTATTCATGTTTAAATGTGTCTGCTCAGACATGAATCAGGCAGAGGTTCTTAGCTTCCTCTTTGCATTGCCTGTCCGCTGTTTGTAAATACTGGGGTTGTGATTCTGGCCAAAGGGTCCTTGCTTTCCCAGGCACTTGGTGTCATCTGGGTAAGACTGATCTACTTCAAACTACACTCTCACTTTACTCTGTCTTTTCAAAAATAAAATATCTTCCAGGTCTCTTCCCTTTGGACGCAGACTCCTTCAAAAGTTTCTCAGTGTTCTGCTTTTCCCCTCTTCCCACATCATCGCCTGATTCTCAATCCATGTGGGACCGACACTCTACCAGGATGATAATAAAAACGTATTATTGTGCATATACATTACCCTGTGTGTGTGTTTCCTCCATTAAGTCTTTTGTTTATCTATTCAGCAGGTATATATTAAGTGTGTATTATGTGCCAGGTATTGCAGAAGTGCTGGTGGACATGACGGATGTGTTTTCCTCCTGTAGTTTATCTTCTGGTGGGGGCAGCCATGCAAAGGGCGAGCAAATGCATGAATAACAAGGTGATAAGTCTATGGAGGAGATAAACTGATGATGTGATCGAGTGTAACTGATGGGGTCCTTGAGGCGGGGTGGCTGGAGATGTCTTCTGTGAGGGGGTCCCATCTTAGTTGCAAGCTGAGTGATGAAAAGATGCAGAGAGCTGGGGACCAGTGTTTGAGGCAAATGGAGCGGCAGGTGCAAAGTTCACATGCAAACTCTCTTGGAATGTTTTAGCAAGAGTGCTCAGGCCAGCGTGGCTGGAGCAGGGTGAGGAAAAACATCAGAGAAGTGGGAGACAGGCAGTATCTGTGATAATAACAGTTATCTTTTATCCACGTGAGCACTTCAAATGCATTACTTCTATATCTTGTGAAAACTTTGAAGGGAGGAGATTATTATCACAGTTAGCAGGTGGTTAAATAGAAGTTCAGAGAGGTAACTTGACCTGTCTAGGTCACAGCTAGGAAGTGCCAGAGCTGGAATTCAAATGTATGCAGATTTGTCTGATTCCAATATTTATTTGCTCAAGAAATATATATTGAGTACTTACTATCTGCCTGGCACTTTGTAGGAGCTGAGGATAAAGTAATGGATAAAACAAGATTTTTATCCTCATGGGGCTTACCTCCAGTAGCGGGAATCAGAAAAGAACTAAGTTCTTTGTAAATATAGTTTGTCAGATCGTGGGAAGTCTTAGGGAGAAAGATAAACCAAGGTAAAGAAGACAGGAGGGGAGGCAGTGGGGCTGGGGTTGCTCTTTTACATAGGACATTCCGCAAAGGCTGTGTCGATAAGGGGGTATCTGAGCCCAGACCTGAAGGAAGTGAGAACAAGCCACTGGGCTCTCCATCAAGAGCAGTCCAGGCAGAATGACAGCAAGTGGCAAAACTCTGAAGTGAGCATGCGGAGCCGTGTTGGAGGAACAGTCAAGAAATCAGTGCGCTGGATTCAAGGGAACCAGGGGCGAATAGGAGACCCAGTGGGCTGTCGTAAGAATTTTGGCTTTTCCTCTGAATAAGATGGGAGGCATTGAAAACTGTTAAAGAAAAGGAGGACATGAAATAAATTTGGTTTTAAAAAAGATTTATCTTAAAACTGGGCAAAACATAAGACTATTGAGGGGGTAGGGCCAGAGGTAGGAAATCAGGAGGTCATTGCAATAATTCAGACCAGAAAACATGGTGGCTGGGATCAGGGTTGTGTCAGTGGATACAGTGAGAAGGGGCCAGGTTTTATGATCTATTTCAACAGCACAGCTAACAGAATTTGCTGTTGTTTGGATTGTGGGGTGTGAGAGAAAGAGAAATAAGACAAAGATGGCCACAATGTGCTGAACAATGAAAATGATGGTGTTACCATGTACTGAAATGGGCAAAATCAGTGGGGATGGACATATTTGGGGTGGGGGAGAAATAGAGAGGTTGGTATTTATCCCCTCAATTTATTCTGTTTCTTCACTTTTTGTCACGGATACCTATTATTTCTGCTAAATGGGTCAGCTGATATACGGACATTATTTGATCAGAAGATTGTCAACATTTCTCCTCTTAAAAAAAAAGTTGTCAGTAAACTGCGAGTGCATTAGTTAGCTTTGCTGCATAACAAACAACCTCCAAACCTCAGTGGCTTATTGTAACAGACATTAATTTTTGTTAAACAAAAAATGTGTGTTGGTTGCAGTTCAGGTCAGCTCTGCTTCATGTACCTCTTTATTCTTGAACTTCTGCCTGGACACATTTGCTCACATCCTATTAGCCAAAACTCATGGCCAAACCCAACAATGATGAGGGAGGGACCAAATACCCCCCACAAGTGGAATGGCTGTCACTAATTAAAGCTTGGTTCTCATCCTGACCAGTCAAAAATAAATAAACTAGATCCAGGATAACCATGCAACAGCCTCCAAAGGGGATGGGAGGCCAGAGCCCCTGAAATCCAGTGAGAAATAATTTTTGCCTATGTCCCTGGCACTCAAACACATCTGCATTGGAGCAGCTTAGTGTTGGCAGTGAGCCTATTTGCTAATTTATTTCTCCCCTTATGATCTTGAGCTCTTTGATGGCTGGCCATGTCTCTACTCACTGTTTTGTTATCATTGCCTGGTGCAGCTCTACATACAGTAAGTCTGTTTTTGTGTGATTGGTTCAAATGCATTGCATCTGACCTTAGAGTTCATTCTGAGGGTTGTTTTCTTTTTTATAAGAGTAAATAGAGGAATGAAGAGAAGAGAAGGAATAAAGTCCAAAGGTAGCAAATTCAAATACCATCAAATGCTCGGTAGATAACGTACATATGCGTCAGTTGGGTTTAAGACAAATGGGCGTGGCGGGGTATTTAAGCAAACGGGAGAGTACACACTCCCCAGTGGTAAAATTATAAGTATTAAAAACAGGTGGAGCCAAGATAGCAGAGTAGAGAGACTCACAGCTCACCCTCTCCCACAAATACACCAAGAATTACATCTACAAACCAACTGAACCACACAGAACACCTACTGAACTCTGAAATACAGGAACTTTGAAATATAGGAAGATTCTCACAATATCCGATAAACAACAAGTTCATACTGTATAGCACAGGGAACCATATTCAACATCTTGTAGTAACTTATGGTGAAAAAGAATACGAAAACAAATATATGTATGTTCCAGTATGACTGAAGTATTGTGCTGTACACCAGAAATTGACAACACTGTAAACTGATTATACTTCAATTAAAAAATATATAATATATATAAAAGTATTAAAAACAAAACCATACCAGTGCTAGTCAAATAAAACCATTTCAAGGGCAGATTCTCCCTGAGACTGGATGGTTCTGCAATCTGGTAACAGAGCTTGGAAGATCTGGGCATATCAAGGGAGAGGTGTTTTTTTTTTTTGAGAACGTATTTGTAATATGTGAGATTTGAGATTTGTCTTTACTCGGGATTTCTTTAGTAGGAAAAAAAAGAATCTAGCCATTTGAAACTGGAGTAAGAATTAGCTAGAGAAAATATTTTTATTCCTTTTGCCAGAGATAAATTTTGAGATTTTGTTTTTATTTCTCTTCTATCTTCATGGACCCAAGTCCTCACACAGAAAACCATGTGCAACTTCTGGAAGGCTGCCTGGGAGCAACTTTCCTACCGTTCGGGTTGTGGTAGGGGGTGGAAAGCAAGGAGGAGATGGAGAGACAGTTATACAAAACTCAGAGTGAGCTCTGCCTCCAAGTCTGAAGTGTGGAGGGAGCTTGCTGGAACATCTCCAAGGCAAGTCTTGGGGCCCACGTCTCCCACCGGAGAGTAGTTCTTTGACATCACCCAGGACATCCAAGGCCAGCGCTGTGGAGTCCTCTGCCCAGCAGAGCATTCCTCACGGCCTTGCCGTGGTGAGCCCCTCTCTCACTACCCAGAACAGTGACTGTTCTCTGAGTTGGACCCACCTCTGCAGGCTTCCATGGGGCTGAGCAGCCAGAAGGTTCTCCCACCACAGTGTTCAGGATGTAGGTCAAAATTTGTGTTTCCCAGTAAATTCAGCTTGCAGATAGATATATTTTGTTTGTCCTGCACAGCAATGATAAAATTATGTATATATAAAAAAGTAATTACGTATGTGTCAGTATTTAAAACACGGGAGATTTTACTTGAAAATGAGAATTTCTGGCTTTTTCTGAGATTTGGAAGCTCTGTCCGTATGGGACCACATCTGCTTGGCCACAGTTGGCTGAGAAACATCTGCCCATTTCATTAAAGGCACGGTCTGTGTATTCCCCTTCGGTCTCTACCCAGCCCCTCTGTTCAGTTATTTCACGTGCCTGGCTATTCTAGACAGTTGTATAGTATCGGTGGCTATAACATATATTGCTGTAAATGCCTCAGATATCATCTTTAATTTAAAGAGCAGCCTGCCCTTTAGATAATCAACTTCGGCTTTTTAAAACCAGAGTTGTTAATTATACTGGATGTATTTTCTTTGCTTTAGACCTGATAAAGTCACTGTTAAGGGATGTGATTATTTGGTGGGTTAATCTAAAAGGTATCCTTTCTCTTTTTTCCCCCCGCTTTCTGCTGTTTTCTCTTTACTCTTATCCTCCCTGCCAACAAATCCAATATGCAAGAAACCCTTCAGGTGTTTAAAAGAGTTGGAAAGTACTCCAGGAAATGCTGAAAGTTTGCCATGTTGTCAGAGGATAAAAGCACAGTGTTCAGTCCAAAAGCTTTGTGTAGTTTTTTTTTTTTTTCAGTGCAAGTTCCAAGTTAAATTTTTGGATGCTTATCTTCTCTACATTTTAATGAGAAGCTTTCGCTAAGGATTTTTTTTTTAAACAAAGACACAAAAATTTAAACCTTTTGCACAATAGCAGTGAGTATTGAAGTGACATGCTGTTTCTACATTTTGAAAAACACCAATGCTCACACAATCAGCAGGAGCAGGAATATTGGACAAGTAAATATGGAATATTATGCTCACAAGCAATAACTGTGTCTATTAAACATGCAAACCATGCAGCCTCATATGGATTTTTTTCATCACTTCATTTTATAGGTATATGTGTGTGTAAGACTGGGTATATAGTAAACTTTCACGAGTTAAATCATTTTTTCCATTAGTTTTTGTTGTAATTACCAAGATGCTTATTGTAATTTCTGATTGATCTTCAATTGGCACTGCCTCATAACACTTTATCTTTAAAATTCTCTGCCTGCAGGCCCCTTAGTCATGTAGTGAATGATTTATCCATAAACCTTCAACATACTCAAGAGTTCAATATTAAAAGGGACCCGTTTGTAGAGTGAAGAATGCTTCTATAAAGCAAGTTAACATCGTGGTCATTTTGCACTGAGGCAAATTAGTCACGTTGACCCAGAGGAGAGGGTCTGTCCCCTTTCCAGCATTTCTACCGTGCATGGTTTTATATTAATTTTTCAGATTCTCTCAGGTCTATCTTCCCAGTTAAGCTGTCATTTCTATGGGAATAGGAATCATGCCTTTTGGGTTTTTTTCTTTCTTTAAACATTTTTTTAAACATGGTGGTAAAATATCCATAACATAAAATTTACCATTTTAACCGTGTTTAAGTGTACAGTTCAGTGGCATCAAGTACATTCACATGGTTTTGCAACTGTCACCCCATCCATCTCCAGAACGTTTATCATCTCTTAAACTGAAACTCCATTCCTATTAAATGGTAACTCTCCACGCTCCTCTCTCAGTCCCTTGCAGCCACCATCCTATGCTCTGTCGCTATGAATTTGACTCGACCAGGGCCATCATGTAAGTGGAATCTGAAAGTATTTGTTCTTCTGTGACTGGCTTATTCCATTCCACATGGAATGTCTTCAAGGTTCATCTGTGTTGTAGCCTGTGTCAGAACGTGCCTTTTTTTTTTTTTTTTTCTTTTTATAACGCACATACCTAGACTCTAGCTCAGTGCCTGGATATAGTAGGTGATAGCAGACAATACATATTTGTTGAATGAATACATGAAAGAAACAATGAGTCAGTTACATCATGTTCCTCTCCTAACCTCAGGACCAGACACACAATTGTCCTCAGTAACTCCTTGAGGGATAAAAGAACTACTTGACTTCCTAAAAGCTGGCATGGATCCCAAAGAACAATCTAGATATTTTTTGGAATATGAAACATTCACCATTTCCCCTTTGCATGTGTTGATGAAATCCAACGTATGAAAAGCAACTCTGTGGCATGTTTTCTTGGGCTTGTAATTTGGGTTGCTTTGTGCTAGCTGCTAATTAACCAGTTGGTGATGTGCTGTTTGTCTTTTCGTCTGCCTCTGAGCTTGTCAGGAGTCAATGACAAGCCCAGTGAAACTGGGGGGCACTCTGATAATTAAGGTTTGGAGGGCTTCTTACCGACCCCATCATGTACCAATCGCTTTCTCGGCCTCAACTGATGGGTAGCTGACATCTGACAAAACAGTGGCCTTCTCTCATATACACAAGCAGCAGGGCACTTTCCCACCTTTTAATGGCTGAGCGAATTTCATCCCAAGCAACTCTGACAAAATGAAAGTGTATTGTCAAAGTTGTTTGTGAAGATGACTGCGTTTAGAAAAGAAGAAAAGTCTTGATACATTCAGAATTGCTACACACACGCACACACACACACACACACACACACAGAGTCTGTATTCTTAGCATCTAAATGCAAAAAGTAAACTATACAAAGTTTTATTTGAATATTTCAGTGGTGTAAGAGAAATGGTTTGGTGTTCTGTGTTCTGTTCTTTGACAACAGTTACACTTACAGGTCAGTTGAGCCTGTGTCTCATCCTTAAAGGAACAAGGATGACAGAAGGCTGTTGAAGTAGTTTCTGTAAACTGGTGATATCTCAGTGCACAGGGTCTGGATCTGTAACGTAAACCCATCAGATAATTGTGAGTCATGTGTTGGGGGTGCTCTGTATTTCCCTATTTATGTTTATCTCATGCTTCCTTGATCTTCTTAACCCAGCGTGGTTTGGCACCACCAGCAGCAGAAGCACTCAAGACCTGCTGAATTAGTCTGGATTTTAATCTGAGCCCCAGGTGATTCATAAACCTGGAAAATCTGAGGGGCCCTGGTATAAATCACCTGGCCCCATGGTTCTCTGCATTCACTTTATTCTTATTCAGTTGAATTCCACTAGGGCCTGGGTATGGCTAAAACCAACAAACAAAAACACAAAAAATTCCTAGATGGTTCCCACAAGTGATCAAGATTGAGAACCACTGGTCTGAGGCCAATAAATGTCACCAGCACCTCAAGGGCTGAGTTTTTGTTCTTTTAAACAAATGGAGTCTTTTGCTTACATGTAGAAACATACTGGGACAATAAAATGTTAGTGAGAGAAAGGGCAGTTTTACACATACTAACGATAATATATGTAAAAATTACATGATTCTGGGTTGAGGACCATCTTTGCCTCCTTGCACGCTGGACAAACACACTGTGTCCCATGTGCAGTTTTCTTTCTTTTCAGAGCAGCAAGAATCCTGACTCTTGCCCTTAAATGAAATGTCCGGGGAGATGATAGGACAATGAGATTTGTAACTTGTCCCCTCTCTGTTCTTGTGGGATCTTGGCTCCACTCTAGCTGCAGCAGCTCCGTTGAACTCAGAGATCTGGTGTCTTCTTTCGGATCTCAGAACCCACCATTGAGTTCAGAAGTGAAGATGGAATGCCAAGATTAAGCAAGGTTGGTTACATTTGTAAATGAAAAAGGCTCAAAGCTTTGTTTGAACAAATTGATGCAATAGATCTTAGGTGGGATAGAACTCTAGCAGAACTGTGAAATTTCAATGAAAAAAACCTCACATCAATGACTGTTAAAAGTTCTAGAATTAACAGCCCTACTGCATGTTGCTTGTGAAGATGATTGTTAGTTTTTCTCTTTCCAGTTTCCACTCCCCTTAGTGAGATAAAACTCAAACTCTGTATATGTTAAGATTATGTCTGCTTTGTACAGGGTCCCTCAAAATGCTGACTTAAAAATAATGGGACTTTATTTCAGTCTCATAGAAATAAAAGTCCAACCTGAGAGGGTGATCCTGCTCTGGAAATTCGTTAGGAACCCTGGGTCCTTCTATTCCATTGCTTTCTGTTAATACGATGCCTCCACTGTCCTCATGACCCAGGATCTATACTGTTAGGGTTGCACTGCAGCCAGTGTGTGTAGGGGTGGGAAGGGGATGGCACTCTTCCTCCCTTTTAGGGGCAAAATATACAAGTTGAACAGTATCACTTCCAGTCATACATTGTTTAACCATGTGGCTCCACCCAACTGCAAGCAAGACTGGGGAATATGGACTTTATGCGGCCATGTGTTTAGCTAGAAATTCTATTACTATGCAAAGGAGGATGGAGATTCTCTTTTACAATTTCTACCAGCCTCCTTTTGAGGGAACTTCCTCCTCTCCTCTCTGAGTTTGTGATGCGTGTGGGGCCGCTCCCACCTCTGCCTTCCAGGGGTGGGGCATGTGAGCCAGACTTGGCTCATCAACTCACCCATTACCGCAGCTGCAGAGATTAGTTAACGGTTGCCCAGGCAACCCAAGCCGGGCCAAGGAGACTGGGTCCTGGGCACTTGCTTCAACTAGAGGTAAAGAGACTGCTGCTTCTTCTAGGGTGGCTTTGCTGGTTAAATACATTTGTGGAGTTGCTCCTGGTAGTTTTGCCTCCTCTTGGGACTATGAAGCCTAAACAGAGGAATGCGGAGGTGGAGACACTGAGAAAAATGACATCATTGGAGCATCTGGATTATGTTTTACCTTGGCCCAAGCCACCATCATTGCTGCTTTAAGATTTGCAGTGATCCTCTCATTGGTGTCCTTGTTCTGCTCTTGCTACCCTATCTCTGTATGTATATATGTACATGTCTGTCTGTCTGTCTGTCTGTCTATCTATCTATCTATCTAAATATGCATAATATATATTCCAAACAATAGCCTTACCCTATGAGGTGGTGTGGGATGCCAGGATTCAAGCCCAGGTCTGACTTCCAAGTCTGTGTTCTTCACCCCTAGGCTCCCCTTCAAACTGATAAAGTTCTTCTTCAAGTGGCTTCTTGCTTTGTAACCGGCATGGCTCTCTATAGCTGAGCCCCCATTTGTAACTTGGCGAGAGAGTTGAATAGCATTGGTTGAGTCACGTTTCCAAATACAAGATGATGCTTTCCAGACAAGATTTCCTTTACGCCACATCTTTTATTCTTTGTTCCCAAATATGTAGTCAGCTGAAGTTTTGGGCAGGCCTGTAGTGCATTGGTTAATGGTGTGTGTCCCTTTCAAGGGCGTTCATTCCTGGCCCTCCTTAGGCTCACCACGCTACCAACTGCCATTGGCTGTCAGCAGACCTCACCTTCCCAAATCATCCAGCTCTGGCAAAAGTGCAGTCCTTACTTCTGCTTTAGCCAGTCTTGAGGACTCTGCCTTTATTTGCTCTTTTACATCCATCCCTTTCTCTTTAGACCCTTTTTTCTTGTGTTGAAAATCTGCATTCGCCCTGCCTTTCCATCTTCATCAAAGAGTGTCCATATTACGAAGATTGAGAAACTGAGATTGGCTGGATAATCACACCAATTGGACATGGAAGAAGTCAATTCTTTTGATTTTTTAAGATGACATCTCTATAATCACTCGATTATCTTATCTCCTGTGGTTTCTGCACCACATAGGCATAAATTTTTTATATTTTAACTTGCATTTGCACTTAAAATTTAGAAAAAGTAGTTTTTATTTCCTCCATGTTGGTCAAATGGCCTTCTGCTAATGATGCAATTAGTGAAACTATACAAGACAAAGGGGGAGATCTTTCAGTTTTACAAAGTCAATGAAGTGGCAAAATCTGCCACGTTTGCTGTGTGTGCAAAATATTTCGCAGAACTCTACTGTAATAATGTGTTTTTTGAGCAGCTACTGTAGTTGCTGAAGCTAAATTATAATAACTTGATGACTGTGTGCAAGACAAATTTGCTGAAATACTGCCTCCTCGATGGCTGTTAGGTTTGGTTTGGGATGGAGAGAGGCTCTCTGTCACTCTTGGTCATACCCAAAATGTGTTCTATGCTGGAGATTCTCTTATCCAGCCTCCCTCTGCTAACTCCTCTTCAGAATTTCCCCAGATTTTTTTTCTTCTAGAATTCTAATTCCTGGCAAACAAACTCTACTAAATCTTTTTCGGCTTTAAAAAATTGCTTTAGTCCTTTCGCACCTCCGTTGAATCCCCAGTGCCACCACTTTAGTCAAGGGAAGGTGTTCATCTCTGCATCCTCTGTGTCCTTCTAGGTTGGGAAGCTGGGCTGTGATATTTCACTCACTGATGCATCTTTTAGATGATTGCTCCTATGCCCTTGTGGGAAAATTTCTGCTCATTTGAGGTTCATGCCCTTTGCCTGTATCAACCTCTACTCATGCCAGTGGTTTGCAGGACGTAGTACCCGTACTGGTTCTGGAGAGCTGGTTGAGCACATTTCTTTCCACTGTTTGCATTCAGTGATGTCATGCTGGTAGCTTGACACTGGCCACAGTGAGAGTAGTTACACCATGGAAACTGGCAAATGCTACAGATCGGAGCCAGATTGTCACACGTTCACCATTCCTCTGTGGTCATCTGTCTTCCTACTGGTAACCTTTATTTGTTGAAAACTTGGTTCACGGATCGCAACATTCTTCTTCCCTCTGTGTCTGACAACACTCTCAGAGATTTCAATGTCCATGTTGAACTAGTGTGTGAGGGCCAGGGTTGCTCAACCTCCTACCCTGTGAGGGATAGTCCAGTATAATAAAGAGTTGTTCCACATCTCACGTGACTTCCTAGCTTTGTGTCAGACAGCTGGAGAATTGAAAAACCTGATTATAATGATCAGGACCTAGAACCAAACTGCATTTTATATATAGCACAATGTATTCTTTGTACAGTTTTAATACACACTCTGTAAACTGAAGGAGACTTGTACTCTGTTTTGTTTGGAAGTTCACCAAGAGTTCTTCACCATTTCAAAAATCACATCCCTGATGGCAATACCATCCTAGTATTTGAGTCACTTTTTCAACACATCGTTTGAGTCTGTATTTGATTTACTTTGTACTGATTTACTTTTCTCCGTAGCAGTTATAACCATTTGACATATTTACTGCTGCCCTGAATGAGAAAAGAGCTTGCTTTGTTTTTCCACTGTTGTTTGTTTGTTTGTTTGTTTGTTTTTGTTTCTTCATCTCCAGTACCTGGAATAGAATGGATCAGGGCCACATAGTAAATATTGTAGGCTTTGTGGGCCACATGGCTCTGTCTCTCCTATTGACCTCTAAGTGTGAGAACTACCATGAACAACGTGTAAACAAATGAGTGTGGCTGTGTTCCGATAAAACTTTATTTAGACACTGAAATTTGAATTTCATATGTCAGGATATATTATTGTTCTTTTGATTTAAAAAATATTCTTAGCTTATGGGCTATAAAAAAACAGGCAGAGGGCTAAATTGGGTCTGCACACTATAGTTTGCCAACTCCCATACTAGGTGCTTAAAAATAGTTTGTTTTATGAATGAATGAATAAATTACTCTGTAAAACTATGTCTATATTAATAAATATTTCAGGCACATATAAAAATCTATTTTCAGCCTACATATATCTACATATAGATCAGGATCAAATGTACCTCTTGAAAATACATGTCTTACATATTTTAACATTCTAACCATCCCTCAGTAGACAAAGGATTAATATTGTGAACTTCAGAAACAGGATCTGGTTTAGCAAATGTCTAACAACAGTAATGTAGCCCATAAACCACAACACAAATCATCTCCAGTTCATTATATATATTTTTTAATAAACAGGAGAGGGGTGGAAAGATTTCTGTGCATTTTCAACTTGAATGCACATCCATAGCTTTTTCCTTGGACTTTGAGCATTTATCTTAATTGAACTTTCAGTACTACCATCGTCTTTCTCCACAGACTCTGAAAAAAATAGACCTTAAGACCCCAGTCAGAACACTCAAACTCCTCGGAGCAAATAACTTAAACATAACAAATTGAAGCTTACAAAAGTTGGAATTGTAAAACTAAAAGGGCTGTTAAAACCAGCTTTCCTGAAAATTATGAATTGGTTGGCCTGTTTCTTATAATGGCAAATAGTGAATCTTGATCATTCATCAGTGCAAATGTCATAAATTAGGTGCCGAGAGAGGCTGCAAAATTCTTTATGGCATCATAGAAAGCTACTGTGGCTGCCTTCATATCACATTGTTAGATTCCAGTGGTGCCCGCACAGATCCGGCAGTGAAAGTTTTAAAATTGTAACAAGTTGTCAAATGTTTATCAACGAGATTTTATGAAGAACTAAAAAGTTATGTACGATACTGCACAGGCCATTAGGGGAATAATAATAGTAACAGAGAGACTTTATTCTCATAAAGACTTATGTGGCAGCTAGCTTTTCTCCCCAAACTTGGTTAACGGAGGTTGGGAGAAGCAAATAATTCAATGCTAGAAGTGTAACAGCTTGAGGCATTAGACGGAATATCTGTATTATGTGTGGGATAGCATATAATGGATACGTGAGGCTGTATCTCTGTAGATATGTAGATCTCTGTGTATTTATGGAGAAAGATATTCAGGGATGAAACACAGCTGTAACAAATGCCCTGTCAGTTGTGTTTTATGGATTCTGATGCAGAGCAGAAAGAGGGTGGGTCCTGAGATCAGGCTTAGCTGGGTTCACTTCCTGCCGCCTCTGATATCTGTGTGTCCTCTCTACACGGAAGTCCCCTCTTGCATAAAAGGAGGAGTAGCAATAAAAACTACCTTATTAGGCCTGTTGTAAGGTTTACAAAAATAAAGCATTTGACATGATTCCTTGTACATATGGAGCCCAGACCAAAAATAAACATCCAGTCCTTTTTAGCTGTGTGGCCTTGGGTTGGCCACTTTACCTCTCCCAGTGTCCGCTGCTTCATTTACCTAGAGGAGACAGCAATCTGCTCACTCATTCTGCGACACCACGTGAAGAGTAAACGAGATATTATATGCAAAGAGCCTAGTACTGAGTTAGCCACACAGTGACATGTGTCATAAGTCCTCTTTTCTTTCATTCAGGTGTATATATGTGTGTCTATAAATATATATGTATATTTTTTATTGAAGTATAATTGACCTACGTTAGTTCCAGGTGCACAACTTACTGATTCAGTATTTCTTTTTTTCCTGGACATCCTGAGGCCTTATTCTGGCTATATTTTGATTAAGTTCTGGCCTCTTTATTAAAAAAAATTATTTGGGGGGGTCAGGTAATTAGGTTTATTTATTATTATTAATTAATTAATTATTTTAATGGAGGTATTGGGGATTGAACCCAGGACCTCATGCGTACTAAACACGCACTCTACCACTGAGCTATACCCTCCCCCAGATCTGATATTTCTTACATTGCAAAATGGTCACCATGATAGGTCTCTTTACCATCTGTCAGGGGTATATTCTTTTTTTTTTTTTTTTAAGTTTTCTTAATTGAAGTATAGTTGATTTACAATGTTGTGTTAGTTTCAGGTTATCAGGGGTATATTCTTAAAAGTGAGACAAAAACTTTGTCTTCAGAGATGCAGTACTATTACAATAACTGTTTCATAAATCACCATTAACGTTCTTTCAAAAGGTTCTAGAAACTTCGTGAACATCATCAGTTTCTGTGTCTACGGCACTAGGCTGTAGGAAGCAAATATAGTTATTATCTGTCTCCTCTACTAGATGGTAGGTTCCGAAGGAGCAGGGAATCTGTGTCTTATGCCCACCTCTGTGTCCCTAGCACACTTATTTGGGACATTGGGGTTCTGTTTGTAGATGCTCAATTAATATTTTTAAACAAATGTATCTCCAGCAGAGAAGAACAATAAATAAATCTACCAATTCATGTTCTGTTTGTTCCTCTGCACCCAGGGTGGGTGTACTCTTCATCAGGATCCCAGCAGGGAGCAGCTGGCACACTTCAATTGGGTAATTTGAGGAGAAGGTAGGAAAGAGAGCATTGCCAGCAGTCAGGCTGTGTGTGCAGTGCTCTGGGGGTGATGGGCCATGGGTACTGGCCTCCACCCCGACTGCCAGCGGGAAACGGAGGAGAGTTTACTAGGTCCTGCAAGAGGAGAGCTGAATGTGAGGAGGGGCCTCTGGGCTGAGCTGTGAGCTCTGCTGGAGGGAGGTGCAGGCTTTGTGTGCCCATGTGGCCAGACTGATCTACGTCTCCCAGGTACAACCCCTTCTCCACAGGTGTGTGGTCGGGCAGGTCCACGGAGAGACTCTTGTGTGAGATTTGGAGGGTGATGTGAAGCTGGGCCTGCCCTTAGTCCCCTTTCCCTGGTTCTTCCTTCACCTTTTCTGACCTGGGGGCCAGTTGTGTGTTCACCTCCATGATGAAGGTCCGGCCACTGCAGGACACCCTGTCACCATGGTCACAGGCAACAAGAAGTGACTCAGGTTTCAGTCCAGCTGTGTGGCCCTCGGCTCATCCTTGTGGATTTCAGGTTATCCTGACTCTCCCCTGCTTCAGATCCCTCTTCCCTCCAGACGGCCTGCCCTGTGGACCACAAGCTCCAGCGTGTGACATGGAGACAACAGCTGCATAGAGACTGCTTAACATCACCTTGTGCCTCAAGGGCTTATGGCTAAACCCCTGAAACAAATACAGATGTACACATATGCATTCACACACATACACACCAACATTTATATATCTCCTTATTGATCTGCTTCTCTGTTCTTAGTCAGCTCAGGCTGCTATAATGAAATACCACAGACAGAGTGGCTTATAAGTAACACAAATTGCTTTCTTACAGTTCTGGAGACTGGAAGTCCGAGATCAGGGTGCCAGCATGGCTGCGTTCAGGTGAGAGCCCTCTTCTTGGTGCAGACTTCCTATTTCTCCTTGTATCCTCACAAGGCAGAAAGAGAGGGTACTAGCTTTCCAGCTTCTTCTTATAAGGGCACTAATCTCTTTCATGAGGGCTCCACCCTCATGACCTAATCACCTCCTGAGGGCTCTACCTCCAGATACCACCACACTGAGACTGGGGTTTCAACATGTGAATTTTGAAGGGACACAAACATCAGACCATAGAAAATACTGACTGAAAAAAGGCATACAGTCAGCTTTTGGTGGTACCATTGCAATTGACCAGGAGTGGGGAGAATTAGTACCTCTCCTCCCTCCCTGAGACACCCTCTGGTGCATCCCATAAAGCACACCCAACCAGAAAGCATAATGTCAGCTCCTAAAGCCCAGAGAAGAGTGGAGAAGAGAAGAGTGGAGATTCTGGAGGAGGTGTCCTCCCTAGAGGCCATTTGTTCAGATAAATTTACTTTAGCTAAATTCAATTTATTCACTCAGACGTGAATTCCACAAATGTTTCTTCAACACCTATGAGCCAGGCACTGTGCAAAATGCTGGGACACACACAAAGGCTCATTCTAACGTGGCCGGTAATTTATTGGGTACCACGATGTATTTTGTTCTCTCTGATGTATTTCCCCTGCCATACGAAGAAGGGAACTGAGACTTTGAATTTGCCTGGTTGAATTTCAGCAAGTCTGTTTAAATGCTTCATTTAGCATTTTATAGCAGCTTGTGTGTAATAAGGGCCAAAGGCAAAAATTTCCCAGCTTAAAATTTGGAAAAGCTAAAGTTGTTTGAAGGATATTGTGCTGGAGGGAGTGGAGAACAGCACTTTTGGGAGGTGGAGGTGGGAGCAGATGGAAGAGAGCGAGGCTGTGGAGCTACCTCAGAGCTGGTAAAAGGGACTTGCTCTTGCATTTTTGCTGGTGGGATGGGGCTGATCCCTCTTTTGCAGTGCCCCCAGGAGGTGGCTGAACCTTAGAGGGGAAATCTATGGGGCTCCACAGACACCATTCTTTAGGGGAGAGAGAGAATGTGTGTGTGTGTGGGGTGTGTGTGTGTGTGTGTGTGTGTGTTTTGGGGGGAGGGCACAGCGTGGATCAGCAGTGGTGGCTATCATCTGAAAATCAAACATTCCTTTTCTGAATTTTTGCCCAGCCCCTGGGGTTCTTGCATGATCCTAGAGAGAGTTACAAAGTCTCCTCCCAATGACTGAGATTGAGTTTCTCACCAGCTCAACAGAGGAGGCTTGAAGCAGATTGAACTTAGTCTCAAGAAGTAAAGAAACGTGACATTTTGTGCACTGGGTGTTGCTAAAATGGATACATCCACCACGGTCACCATAACAGCAGCCACTTTTGCAGGACGCCTACTATGGGCAAGTAGCTGTGCTCAGTGCTTTATTCCTTAGTTCACTCACCTGTTCGGTGTACCTACTTTGTGGTGGGCATTGTTCTTGGAACAGTGCTTAGCTTATGACAGTGAGCAAAACAGATGAAACTTTTCGTGGAGCTTAAATAACTGCGGGAGACAGAGATCTGAATGAAGGGCGGGAGGGATCCATGTGAAAATCAGAAGGAAGAACACTGCAGGCTGAGGGAACAGCAGAGGCAAAGCAGTGAGGCAAGAGTGTGGTTGGGAGGCCAGTGTGGCAGCAAAGAGCAGATGCGGTAGGGGGATGAAGATACCTGGGTCGTGTGCTTAAGACTTAATTTTATCGGCATCAGCTCTATTAACAAATATTATTTAGGTCCTATTTCTAAATAACTCAAGTTTAGGAAGGAAGGCAAATCTATAAACTGGTCATTTTAACCAGTGTATTACTGACAGAGCTTTCTTCTAACTCTAGGAGTCGAAGGGAGGGCATGGTTTGGGGTTTCAGAGAAACCTCACAGAGGGGAATCTGGAAAGGAGTTTGTCAAGAGCTGTGAAGGATCTGAGATTTTCTGTCCTACTTGTGCACTAGCAGTCACAGTGCTGGCTTCTGGCACAAGATTCCAGTTGCTTGGGTCAGCAGCGAGGGACTTTATCATAGCACAGCAGGCGGCAGGAGCTTTGTGTTTGCATCCGTTCCCCTTGCCCCCAAGGCCCACGGGGGTGAAGTGCAGTGGCCTGAGTAGAGGCTGCACACTCAGGGGGTTCGCATCACAGCTGAGGAAAAGAACCCTGAGCTTGGGAAAGCCCAATGTCTTGTAAGGAGGCTGTAGCAAATCGGCTCCTCCACCCTCTATGCCCTGGAGGGGAACATTGTCTTTGTTATCCTGGCCAGCAAAAAAACCTGCCCTGTGCCTGGAGGGAACTGCTATTTCTGTCTCCCAAAGCTGTCTGCTATAGGAACATCCTGGAGAAGATAGTCTGGAACAAAAGCTGTGAGGGCCTCTGCTCCCAGGACGTGCAGCCACAGGGGACACCCACGGAGAACTGTCTCCCAGAAGAGCACAGCTGTTAGGGTCAGAGCCAGTGAACCCTAAGCTCTTCTAACACTTTTACGAGTTAACATTGTTCTAGCCCAGGTTTGCTAATGGAGTGCGGGTTTTCCTGACTGTTCAGGCTGCTAGAGTGAGGCAAAAGAACCGGTGCTCATCAGAGGTGAAGGAGAGAGGAATTGGGGGGTACGAAACAGGCTACAGGAGGCACCTTAGAGCAGCAAGTTTCAAAATTCACTTACTTGTCATTTTTTTCAACAAATATTTCTTCAGTGCCTTGTAGGCGCCAAGCACCAAGCAGGGGGGCCCATTCATGATGAGAAAAGGGATGAGCCGAAGGAGGTCCACAGGGCAGGCTACTGAGGGGTCAGAGCTGATTGAGGCAAGTCTGTTGTCAGCTGGATTTCTAAGCCTGGGTGCCCATCAGAATCACCCGGGGAAGACACCAGAATGATGAAATCCAAATCTCTGTGTCTGGGGCCCAGGCATCTGTCTGAGTTTAAAAACAACAGCCCGGGTGTTGAGAACATGGTGTGGACAAACAAACGTGCCAGGCGTTCCTCCTGCCCAGGCTGTTGCTATGGCTCCAGAGCTTGCCTCCGTTCTGATGGGTTTTTCAACTTGAGCTGCTGCTTTCCTTGAGCTTCTTCTCTGAGGGGCCCATGTCCTCTGAGAGGGGACACAATTCTGTGCTCTTGGGATAATTTCTGATCCCAGTACAGGATTATTCTTGATACAAGACGAGTGAAGCAATTTCTCTCCAGCTCCATGGTCTAGGCTGGATGTTTTTAACGTGCCTTGCCTCTAGGCACTGGTGCATTTTGGGTCTTTTACTACATCCTGGGACTTGTGCATTACCAGTAATTTATATTTGTGCAGACAGACATCAGGATAGGAGTGAAAGCAGACTCTTGAATCAGAGGAATGTGGCTTTGGAACCTGGCTCCACTCTTACTGGCGTGGGAACTTCCCCGACTTCCTAACTTCTCTGGGGCTCAGTTAGGTCTTTAGCAAGAAGGGGATGATCCTCCCCTCCCCACTGCAGGGTTGTTTTGAAGGTTTAATGAACTAAAGTGTCTAAGGCTTAGAATTGTGTCTTAGTACAGGGCTAGGTGTTGATATATTTTAATTTTTTAATTATCTCATTTAATCCTCAAAACAACTGAACAATAAATCTGCACTTTGCTGACTTACAGGAGAAAACAGCATCTCAGAGAGGATAAATAATCACAGGGAAATATAAAATAAGGTCCTTGTTTTTAAGGCGCTTATAATCTAGTTGAGATGATACGACCTTCTTGGAAAGAATTATATGAAAATGAACCCAGGTAATGATTCAAAATCCCATTATAATGATATAATTGTTAATACACTGGAACAGGGTCTCCCCACTATAATGTGTAGCAAACTCACTTGAAGAGCACTTAATATGCAGATTCCTAAGCCCAGACCTAGCAATTCTGGGTCCCGGGGTCAGAAATCTACCGTTCAACAGACAGATGGCTCCAGGTGACTTTGTCACCACAGCCGATGTGTGAACCACACATAAAGAAACAGTTTGAGACATCTCCATCTGAAGCAGCTGCTTGGAAGAGGCGTACTTTCAACTGGGTCTTAAAAATCTCGGTAAACTATGGATGAGCAAAGGGGACGGGGGAGGATGTTTTTCAAGAGGGGACAAGTTATGAGCAAAGCGGAGAAGACAAGAGTGGATCACATTTGCAGAACTAACCACGTTAATCTACATAGTAATTCAAGCTTATTGGTTTTGCTGGACTTTAATAAGGTAAGTATTTTCTCATTTTCATGACCTTTTCCCTGTAAAGAGACTTAATTAACAAACCTTTTCATTTCTTGAAGATCTTCTTCCCAACAGCCCCACATCCCTTTTGCCGAGCACCACACTATGGTGTATTTGGATACGGATAGTCTAACTAACTTGCGCAGAAAGTGAAGCTCTGAAACTCAGGCAGGGATGAGGGTCTCTTGATCAAGGGTGAGGCAACATGTAAACTTCCAGGAACTTAGATCCACCCCAGGATGTGCAATTTGGGATAGAGTCCACTGAAAACTGGAGTTACGGTGGTGAGCTAGGTCAAGAGATGAAAGTAAATGCCCCACACCCATCTTATTGAAATTTGTTCTGCTTCTCATTGTTTTAATCAGAGGGGGCTCTCCGTTATAACATTAAAAATTAGTGGCCACAATGGGATTAAGCAATGGGATTACAAAAAATGGAATTTCTTAACTTCTCTTGAGAAGCTGGAGGATTGGTATATCACTTAGGGGTGCTTTTGTCCGCAAGTAACAAGTGACAAAATGCTACTTAGTGTGGCTTGGCTTAAATCGTAAGAAAATTTATCTCATATAAAACAAACTCCAGAGATTGGTTCCAGGTGTAGTGTTTTGAGGATATGCTCCACGTGCCCTGGGCTCTGCGTGGCAGGATGGTGACAGCGATTTCTGGCATTACAGAGAGACACAACTCCATCCAGAGGAAGAAAGACTGTCTCTTCTTGTTTCTTTCTTTGCAAGTTCAGGCATCAAAGAGGTTTACCTCATGTGTTGTTGGCTAAAATTGGATCATACGCCCATTCCTATACTAATCATTGACCAGGAAAATGAAATTCTCCTAATTGGCTTAGAACAATATGGTTCTAGCCCTGGACAAGACAATGGGAGTGGAATCAACTTCCTCTGGGTCATGTAGAGGGTGGAGGTTACATGGACAAAGAGATGGAGGATGGGTACTTGGGAGGCAATCAACAATATCCATTACAACCTGACATTAAAGTTTCCATGGTCCCTCTTGGCAGAAACTGGCTGGGGCTAGGTATATGCTGCTCCCTTTGAAGGGTAGATGGAGTCTTCAGTTTGCCACTGTACACCCCCCATTTTATTTTACACTCTATTTGCCTCAATATTTATGTTACCAGCTTAGCTTCTACAGGCATTTAAGTTTGAGACTCCATACCTATACACTTCAGGTATGCCTTACTTTCGTTAAGTGGCTTTTCCCATCGACGTGACCTGGCATGCTTAGATAATCAATCAGTGATTGTTTAATTGCTCCTCTCTCCCTTTGCCCATTAGATGCTGTGTGTGAGCCTTCTAATGATTGATATTTCCTTTCCTCTTGTGGCCAACGTCCTCCCTCATATCTTACTTCTGGTGAAGTACTGATCCTGTGGGCCACCAGGAAAATCCCAGCAAAAGTCCTTGGTCCCATTCACACTACTGTGTAAAGGTCTTTAAGAATTTTGAGTCTTCAGAAAGCTGCCTCCTTAATGAACTAGTCTTAGTCAAGACAGAAAACATAAAGTGTCAATCTTGGCTAGTGACAAGGTGCAATTAACCCAGGATCAAATTGTAGCAAGATGGATGGGGCCAGATGGTCCTGTTATCCTAACAAAGGGATTATACAGTAAGTGCCCTTCAGAAGGGAGACTTTTTTCTGTGTAGAACTCTAGAATGAAAAGAGACAAGGGTGAACTCTTCATGATTTCCAAAAAAATATTATAGAGTAGGGAAGCTAGTAAATGATCTTTTAAATCATCATTCCATTTCTTAATTGGTGATTGGTAAGTCATATGTACACTGTCAGTTTTGATAGTTATTGAATCTATAGCTACTAGAGAATTCTATGTTGAAAATTTCTTTACCATGAAAGACCTCCATTAGGAAATTCAGAATCTTAAATACAGTGGAGCACATAATATAAACAAAGTGTATGGAATGAATTCATTCTTTCCAAAAGAATCTTTAAAGTTATCATATACATACTTTAAACTTGAGGGATATAGCAATGAGCAATTCGGATCATGTCTTTTCTCTCTTTAGATTATATCTGGAAGAGAGTTAATAAAAAAACACATACAAAAGATGATTTCGGAGTGATGAGTGCTATGATGAAAACAAGAAGAGCCATGTGTTGGATGGTCACAGATGGGGAAGGGAAGTAGGTAGTGGTGTGCTGGTAAGTGTTCAACAACTGGCTCTCTGGGGTGGGGTGGGGGGAGCCCTGATTTATAGTGTCTTCCAATTTCTTTGGATAATTTCAAGCTATCAACAGGACTAAGAGTTGGGAGGAGATGCCCATGGACGCTCCAGAACACTTCTTGGAGTGTGTTATGTTACTTTCAGGAAGGGCTGTGATGCAAGGCCTATTTGGGAAAGTGACATCTGAGCCAAGGTGTGAACAAGGAGGAGCTAGCCATGAGAAGGAAGACCCAGGGGAAGGGTTTCCAGGTAGGGCAGATAATACTGCAGGTGCAAAGTTCCTGAGGTGGAAACAAGCTTAGTATGTAACCCAGAGGAAACGAGGACGCTGAGGGACTAGAGCTTAGAAACAGATGACATTAGGAAGTAGGAGAGATAGGTGGGGGCTAAATTATGCAGATTCTTGAAGATCATTTGAATGAATTTAGACTCCATTATAAATGTAATGGGAAATTGGATCAGGTTTAAGCAGGTGACCAAGAGCTTAGCAAGAGCCTGTATTTAAGTTTTCATGGAAGGAATTCAGTATATGATTGTCCTGTAGCAGGAGAAGGTGGAGAAAGAGAAATAGTAGACTTTGTTGATTTTACAGCCTATGTTTTGATTTTACTTCCATTCTCTCAAGGAAAAAACTGTATGTGAACCAATTAGCATGTCTGGCACACAGCAAGCGCTGCCTAACTATTAATTATTATTGGTACTGCACCGGATTAACTTGGAGATGGTTCTCGGGGAAGCACAGTACCGACAGCACTGGATGGATGGATCTCAGAGCTGGAACATCACAGAGTAGGGGTTACAGTGGAACTCAAGCTGCCGAAGTTGCGTTTACAACCAGTGCTATCTCCAGATTTTGAAACTTAGTTCAGATTTGATAGGTATCAGGTTGACACTTATTCTCCAGGGACGAGAGTTGGCCGGATTATAAACTGTAGTTAAGTCTTAAATTGTGGTGCATTTAGTCATTTCCTCCGATCAGGGAATCTCATTCAGTCATCAAAGTGGACACCACCTGGCACCTTCACACAGGACATTTTAAGTGCAAGGGTATGAAAAAAAGATTTCCCATGGGCTTTCCCTTTTTGCTAGTGTTAATTGCTTTCCTTCCTTCCTTCATTAACTAGTAAGTGAGCATCCTTTAAAAGAGGAAGGTAGGAATCTTACTTCTATTGACAGACACAAAAACATTGATGATATCAGTAGGTTGAATTTATTGAGTGCTCCCTACTTATTTGTTCAGTGTGCCAGATGCTTTATATACTTAACTTAAACTTCCTAACCATCCTAAGAGGTGGGGACATTGCTATCTTTATTTTATAGATGAAGAAGCCAATGCTCAGAAGATTGAGTCATTGCCCAATGGTGAGATAGTGATGGAGCTGAGGTTCACACTGCACAGTATCAATGCTGTCTTCCCATGCACTTATTATGAGGACTCAATAGGACAGAAGAAATAAAGGATTTAGAACAATGCCTGGTAGGTAGGAGGTGCTTAATAAATGTTAGGGAGTATTTTTTCCTCATTCAGAGGCTTATCCTCACCCAGAGATGTCATGGGATGTGTAAGAGCAGTGCCTGTGATAGAGGCTTCACTAATCCTCAGGGGTTGGACTCTCGCATCTCTGCCAGCCTTGTGAGCACCTTTCCCAATGGACCATCCAGTTAGGTGGTTCTTGGATGTTCAACTTGTCACAATGTCAGTTTCCTCATCAGTAAAATGGGAGCACAATGTAACATGCAAGGTGTTGGAAAGGTCCTTTACACATTTAAACACAAATCTTAACACATAATGAATGTTAGAATCAAATTAAGCAAGGAATATAATACTGAGTACAATGTCTACCCTGTAGAAAGGGCTCAATTTATGTCAAGTCTCACCATTGTCCTTATCATCACCATCACCACCATCATCATCTCTGTCACATGGGACCTCACATAGCAGACTGCTTGAACACTGCAATGACCGATCCATATTGGTTAATTTGGGCAGTTAATTTGAAAAATACCAAAAAAAAAAAAAATAGGGAGCTTAGTTCAAAGACAAGTTTACTAGACATTTTATGTATATTCAATTCTTTTCTAAAAAACATTTCTTAATAGTTGATTCCCATGTTTTTTCAGTTAATGATATCTAAATATATTAAAACTATGCCTCACAGGGCTGTCTGAATGATATAGGATTTTGATCAACCTTACTTGTGCTGGAAATGAATTGATTCAGTTTAAATACATTGTCTAAAAGTTATTTGGAAAAGACCAATCTAATTCCCTTACAAGTGAGAAAATTATAAAGAGAGATCTAATCAGTGGGTAGAATATAGCCTCAGAAAATGTGTATCAGCATACCTTAACGAAAGTAGAATAAATCTTGGAACTTTAATATCCCCCTTTCTTGGACCTAAATAGGCCCCTTTGGAAAACTATTTTATTGTTTCTCATTAAATTAGAATTGTGCTGAGGTGCCACTATCTACCGTTTCCTATTATTATTAATGTAAAAAAAAATCACTGCATATTCAGCATTTCCCCAGTTAAAGCCAACAGAAAATCCTCCCCACGTTTATGCTTAACTCTGGCTCATCTTGAAACAAAGTTCCTTTTCTGTTGTTTACATCTGCATTTAAAGATAGCAATCCTTTCTAGTGACAATTAAGGAAATTTAACGTATAGGTTTACTCCTGCTACATTAAATTAACAGCTCTTGCAGAAGAAGCATGGGAAGAGTTCCAGAGGCAAGAACTATCTTGTTAACTTTGGGAGGATGCAGTAATCACTGGGAAACAGAATGTGGGAAGCATCATTTTTCAAAATAGGGGTAGTTTGACAGTACATTAGAGAGGACATACTTAAACTTTTGATCCACCAATGAGATGGAAGGCATCGTAGTCAGTTCCAGCAGCTATCACAGAATATCATGGACTGGGTAGCTTACAAACAGCAGAAACTTATTTCTCACAATTCTGGAGGCTGGAAGTCCAAGATCAAGGTGCCAGCAGATTTGGTTCTGGTGAGAGCCCACTTCTTGATTTTATGTAGATGGCCGTCTTGTTATATGCTCACATGGCAGAGAGGTGCATGGCCTTTTCTCATTAGGGCATTAATCCTATCAAAAGGGCTTCACCCTTATGACCTAATCACCTCCCAAAGGTCCCACCTCCAAATACCATTACATTGGGAATTAGATTTCCGCATAGGAATTTTGAGGGGACACAAACTTTCAATTCTAGAATATGCTTGCTGTTCACAATATGTTTCAAAAGTGCTGCACTGCAGTGTCCTATCTTCCTGATGAATTCATGAAACAGACACTGAGTGACAAAAGATGCTGCACTTTGGTGGCCTGCGAGCCACAGCTGGCCCAGAGATGTGTGATGTTTGGGCCTTGGGACCATGTTCCATATGGGCGGCAGTTATGGGATCCTCACTGAGACCAGGCGTCCCTCTTCCCTGTTTCTAGTAGCTCCTTGGCCCCTTAGACAGAGTTTTCAAACCCTGCATAAGAAACATTGAGCACATTCGATAGCTCAGATCCTATGTCAGGATATAGCTTCCAAGTTACCAAAGGTACAAAAGCTGGAGACATCCTTTCTGCCACTCAAAGTTAGTATCAAAGACCTCATAAAGGCTGTCAAGCCCCTACGTGGTACCCTTCTCCCCCAACCCTTACCATCTTGTCTAGTAGTTTCTGCTCTGCTCACTCCACCCTGCCTACTTGGGACCCCTTGCTACTGGCATCTATGCCACGCTCGCACCTCTTTCTGGTTTCTGCTCAAATGCCATCTTGTTGGGAGGAACTTCCTTGCCCCCCACTTTTTAACTTACAAGAATTTTCTCCCTTCCAGCACTCACTAATCCCTTTCCCAGCTTTGTTTTTCTACCAAAGCCTTCATCACTGCCTGATGTACTGAATATTTAATTTATTCATTCATCGTCTCTTCCAAATTAGACTATAAGCTTCATGAGAACAGCAATTCTGTCTTACTCACAGCACCTCCAGCAATGCAGATACCTGATAAACAAGTTGAACAATGAATGCATGAGCGTGGTCTATGCTCAAAGAGACCCAAGATGCTATGGGAACCGCAAGTAACTCAGTGAGGCTGGGGCATGGAATTTGAGGTCAGAGTAGGGAGAGATGAGGGTGGAGTGGTGAGGACTGTGGACTTGGACAGCGGGACAAGAGGGAGCCATGGGAAGATGAGTGATCAGACAGCAGAAGAAGGAGAGGAGTACTGGGGATGTTTTGCACTGTGCTGTTTTGCAAACCAGTATAGTATACCTAGCTATTACTCTCCGTGAATCTGAGAATAGGACCTTTCCAAAGATTTTAAAAAATGCTGAAGGTCTGTTTAGACAGAATTTCACCAAGCTCTTAAGTATGCAGTTTACCTTGGATTTTCCCCTAAGATACTGGCTTGATTTCAAACAGCTTCAGCCTTAGAGAGCTGAACAGAGAAGAAGGTGAGGTAATAAGGTAGATTCAGCTTGAACAACAGGGTCATCCAGTTTGGATCCAAATTCCAGCTTTGCTGCTTGTTAGCCACGTGAACTTAGAAAAATTAGTTAACCTCTCTGAATCTTTTCTCTCGTCTGCAAAATGGAATGAAATATGCCTACTATTCCAAGCTGTTGTGAACATAAATAAAAAAATAAACATATCTGATGCCTGCTATAGTTGTAGGTACTGAATATACAGAAGCCATATTTATGAAAGCAATCATGCACTTTATTAATGATTATGCAAATTAATGCATCTTATCTTTAAGAATGTTAAAGGTTGACTTAATTTTTACAAGGAAAATATAACTGAATATATAATATTGGGCTTTTCCTTTCTTTTGCTTCCTAAGCATGCTGCTGAACAAGACATAAAATATATAATATATGATCTATGCAGTAATATACAAGTACTTGTATTTTTCTTATTAAGGTCTCATAAGACTATATTTTATTGCATTAGATGTCAATATGGCAATCGATAATTTAGAACATATGGAACCATTTCTTTCTGCTGTATCTTATGTACTTCCCTGGTACTGGTATAAGTTGCTGCCTTGGTGGAAGTGTATTCTTGAGTTGTAGACCTATGCTATAAATGTCTCTCTCTTTTGGGGAGTCAGGTAGACCCTGTTTTGAGACCATGGGAAGAGTACCTCATCATTTTTTGAATCCTATGAGTACTATGGATTACACTTTATTTAATATATACAGCATGTAAATAAGTTTCAGAGGCATAAAAGCTTCAAAACTAAACGAAAAGGAAAATTTAATAACCGGCTGATTTTTAGATTGTGCACTAAATAATCTGCTTTTCATCCTAAGAAAGGGGAGGAGGAAGGCAGAGTTTAATAGACATATATAACAAATTAAAATCCAGTATCTAGGGGGTGTAAATCACATTCTGTGAACCAAACAATGTGGTTTTCATCAGATCTGCTCCAGCCGCTCTGCCTAGGAGCTTGAGTATAATTCAGCCAACTGTAAAACAGGAAGAAAGTCCTGACAAAGGGCAGAAGACAACACACAGTCCATGGCTCTTGGCCAGATTTTGCCCGGCTGAGCTATGTATATAATAACATGCCTGTCAAATGATGTGTTTGGAACTATCCTTCTAGGGCAGAGGTTAAAAGGAGAGAGGAATGTAAAAAGAAATAAGACATTTGCACAAATGTGACAACCTTGGGGTTGAAGGGATGGAACTGGTCCTGCGACATACAGAACAGGTTTAACTGGGGTGATTTCAGCCACTGGGGGACATATGACAGTGTCTGGAGACACTTGAGGTTGTCACAACTGGGCAGGCGCTCTGGGCTTTGTGTGGGCAGAGATGCTGCTAAGCATCCTGTGATACACAGGACAGCCTCCCCCCGCCCCGGTGAGGAACTGTCCAGCCCCCAAGTGTCAATAGTGCTAAGATGTTGAGATGGGGGAACCTCTGTGCAAGGGTTTGAGCTCCGATGACTGGTAAGTTTGAGATTTTATTATATGATTTGGTCATCTAAAGTCCTTGGGATTATAAACGGCTATTTCAGCTAGAAAGTTCAAAGCTCCGCTGTCACTGTGAAGGTTCAGTCCTAGAATTATCTTCCTTGGGAAGTGGGGCAACCGAGGTGAACGCATCGTGTCCTCATCCATTCTGGGTTCTTCCTTTGTGTTTGGCGAGAGGCCACTGAATTGGCTTAGGTCTCTGAACAATTGGTTTTGATGTGGTCAACGAATGGGAGGCACTGTGAGAAAAATGATGGTCTTTCCTTCACACGGGTAAGAACTTACACCCTCATGAAGCCAGCCTGGGAAATGACCACGATTAAACACGAGCATGAACCACAGGGCCCCACTCCTCCCTACAGGTGCCTCCTCTCTAAGTTTAAGGAGAAGTGGTGGGAAAGCAGGGGAGATTTTCATTGCCTCTGTCTGTGCCTCACCCGGACTGTGGTTAAACAGAAGACTTCAGCCGCCAGGGCTGTCAATCCACCCCTTTTTAATAGCATCAGATTTGTTTTAAAAAATTCATGTTGTGGGTTTTGAGGTAGTAACTGCAGCTCCAGAAAAGTTTGTTAAAGACTGCATTAGATAGATGCTTTTTTAATGGACAGTCCCCGTACTTGGGCATTTATCCTTTACAAGAGTATATCCAGGGAAGAAAAAAACAGTAATGGGAGCTAGAGGTTTTTCAACAAATTTCACTAAACTATTGCTGTCTTTATCCAAATGTCTCTGAAAATTTTATGGGAGGAAGAATTTTGCCCTTATTATGCTTGACTGAATAATCTGTTAAATTATGTTTTAAATCAGCATTTCCTCAAACTGAAGAACAACGAATGCTAAAGCATATCATGGATTATTATACATGCAATTTGTATAAAAGTTAAAAGAAAAAGTCAGTACTTCAGTAGTATCAGGGTGCTGCCTAGAAAGATTGCACAAAACTGATGGCTAAGATGAATATTGTTGGTGTTGAGACCTTCTGTTCTCTAATTATAAAAAAAAAAAAGCACAGCATAGCCATTGGATTGAGTGGGCTCATAATCAAATCATAATCACTTGGAGTAACATGGAAGGCTAATGTGAACCTGCTGATACAGCAAGTTTAATTAAAGCTCTTTTGCATTTTGAGAGGAAAGTTCTAAATTTCCGTATTTCAGTGATTTCCAAATTGTTTCTCAGGATGCAAGTGGTAGGTCTGGGTCCCGTGGGGATTCAGGGTCATGAGGACTGCTGTGTGGTTGGATGTCCAGGCCAGCCATGCTCACTAGCCGTTCACCCCAGGCTTCATCCAAAACAGCTGTGGGTCATCTGTCATATTTATTGGATTTCTGCAATTTTTTTTGTGTGTGAAGACAGGAATCTATGGCTAAAACAATTTGGAACACTATTGGAGTAGTTGTTAAAGGTTCCCAGGTGGAAGAGCTATTTTTTTGTTTTTTGGTACATAAAATAATGCAGATAAATAATGACACACTATTATAAATCAACTATACTTTAATTAAAAAATAATGAAATGAAAATGCAAGAGAAGAAGAATTTAAACTAGATGTAAACAGAAGGGCAATTTGCACTGTAACTCCTCTCTTACCTGGAGTCTGTTAAATTTAATTAGCTATTAGTTGGAACCTACACAACGTTGATATTCTCTCTCTCCCTTCTCTTTCTCTTCCCTTCCCTCCCCTTCCCTTCCTTCCTTTTTTCCTTCTCTCCCTTCCAACACATATTTACTGAACAGCCAAAAAACCTCCCCCGCAAGCCCCAAAACAAAATACATAAGCAAGATAATTTCAGACAGTCAGAAATGCTGCGAAGGAAACACAATGACCCGATAGAAAGTTTCTGGGCAGAAGCGGGTGGAGACTATTTTGGAGAGTTACTTTATTTTGGGCAAGAAAGCAGTGTAAGCCTCTGAAAATGTGCCCTGTAAAATGAGAGGCTCTTCCTCATTTTACTCCCCATCCCAAGGTGTAGTTTTGGTTTGGGGAAGGAAAAAAAAGACTTATATTTGGTGAGCTATGTTCTCTACTGCTATTCCTACTTAGCAGACAGACACAGCATTGACTGATTTCTGGCATAAGGTCCAAGAGTCATATCTAGATGAAGTATGCTAAGTAGTTACCTTTTGGGAGATTAAACTTTCGTTTGGGTTAAAGTTGAATGCATGTGTAACAGAGGGCTACCCAACCACTGTTCTTTTTAAAAATTTTTTTACTGAAGTATAGTCAGTTACAGTGCATCAATTTCTGGTATACAGCCCAACTACTATTCTTGATTTAACTAGAGGAAGTGAATGTGAATTGTTGTGCACTATGTCTTTTTTTTTTTTTTAACATTTTTTATTGATTTATAATCATTTTACAATGTTGTGTCAAATTCCAGTGTAGAGCACAATTTTTCAGTTATACACGAACATATATATATTCATTGTCATACTGTTTTCTCTGTGAGCTACCATAAGATCTTGTATATATTTCCCTGTGTGTACTATGTCTTTTAAAGAGTGTTATTTCACCAGAAAGCTAAAGGATGAGAAAGAGGCAACTATACAAAGATATAGATGTTAAATAGACATATAGGTACTCTGGTCAGAGGGAAAAATCAGTGCAAAGGCTTGGTGAGGAAGAGCTCACCATCACAGGAGGACAGAAATCGACACTGAGGGTGGCTCTGGGATCCCAGATTCAGCTGAGTCTGACACCATCCCCCCAACTGGGTTGCATCCATTCTACCCGGTAATGAGCTTCTCTGAAGTGTTCTTGCCGTGTTCTTGGGTTGTCCCTCAGTAGGATGTGTTGATGGATTTGATGCCTCACTGATTCGAAAACTTAGGAGTGTGAGAGGCCACTGCAAAGCAAAATCGTCAGCAGCAGCAACACTAGAAAATAACTATGTGAAACCCAATGGCTAATTCGTGCCTGCCGTTTCTGGTGATGATGGGTCCAATCCAATGGCAAAATGAGCTCAAAGTTTACAAGGCATTTTTCTCAAGTTAAAATTTGACTTACCCCCAGTTAATGTTAATACTCTTCAATATACCTTTCCAGAATGTTTTATTTCAGGGTATATATTAGGGAAATATATAATTAGTATGTGAAAAATAAAAAGGTTTTAATTCTGTATGGATGTGTGTATATATATATTTTTGAAGCTCTACCTTGTTCTTTTTAATGCTAACTAATATTCTATTCTTTGGAAACACTGCGATTTATTAACAAGGCATTGGAATCCTGACTTTGTCATATATTAGCCGTCTGCTCTTAAGCAATTTATCTAGTTAGGTCAGAAGAAGACGAAGTAACATTCAAGGCAGAAGAAATGTATATGTAAAGGTAGCAAGGTTAGAAAGAACTTGGTTCACTGAAGGGATAAAATAAAGTTTAGCGTGTTGGGACTTAGTGCATGAAGACATGGACAGTGGATGAGATGAGAGGCAGCCAGAGATGGGTCATGTGGAGCCATCAAGAAGCTTTTAACCAAGAAAGTAACATGATGACATCTGAGTCTTCAGAATTTATATGAAGAATGGCTTAGAAGAATGGCCTACTGATGCAGAAGTAGGGGAATAATTTTTTACCTTGGTTAGTTGTTTTTTAGGGGAAACCCCTCTAGAACCAAGACTAATGTTACAAATACTTGCTTTTTATCCTAATACCCGTGAAGCCTTTGCTTAGTTCTGGGTGACCTGCTGAAAGAAATCACCAAGACTGAAAAGCACACGGACATATAGACACTCAATGAAGTGACTTCTCCAAAGAAAGAAACAAATGGGCTCTTTGAAAGGGAGTTTGAAAACAGGTCTTACCAGACCTTCTTAGCATAAGATCATTATCACATTTCCCTTTTTTTTTTATATAGGTTTTTATTTAGAAATAATTTGACTTAAAATATTGCAAAAGTAGCACACAGATTTCCCAGGGTATATCTCCACCCAGATTCTCCAAATGTTAACATCTTACATAAACATAGTATAATGATCTAAACAAAAAATTAAAATGGATTCAGTACTAACCTACAGATCTTGTTAGAAATTCCAAACTGTCCTAGTAATGCTCCTTTTCTGGTTCAAGATACAATCCAAGCTGTCACATTGCATTTAGTTGTCCTGTCTCCTTAGACGCCTCCAATCTGGGTCAGTTTTTTTAGTGTTTTTCTTTTCTTTCTTTTTTTTTTTTTTGTCTTTCATGATCTTAATATCGTTGAAGACTACTGGACAGTTGTTCTGAAGAATGCCCCTCAATTTGGGTTTGTCTGAAGATTTCCCTTGATTAGATGTGTGTTGTGCATTCCTGGGGGGATTTCCCACAGAAGTGCTGCTGTGTCTTTCTAAGTGCATCATTTCAGAAGGTATGTGATGTTAATATGTCTTATCACTGGTGATAACTTTGATCACTCAGTTAAAGTCATATCTGCTAGGTTTCTCCACCATCATGTTCCTATTTTCCCTTTTGTAATGAACAGGTATCTTATAGAGAGGTACTTTGAAACTCATAAATATTCTCTATTAATTTTCTACCCCTGGTATAACAAATTATCACGTTTAGTGGCTTCAGACAACAGGGATTTATTGTCTTCCTGTTCTATAGGTCGGAGTCTGAAATGGGTCTCGCTGGGATAAAATCAAGGTGTTGGCAGGCAGAGTTTCTGCAGGCTCCAGGGGAGAATCTGTTTTTCTTGCCTTTTCTAGTTTCTAGAGGCTGCTCACATTTCTTGGCTTGCGGCCACTTCAATATTCAAAGTCAGCAATGGCCAGTCAAGTTTTTTTCACGCTCTATCACTCTGACACCAACTATTCTGCCTCCCTCTTCCACGTTAAGTAACTTTGTGATTACACTGGGCCCTAGCAGGGAATCCAGGATAACATCCCTATTTTAAAACCAGCTGCTTAGCAACCTTCATTCCATTTGCAACTTAAATTCCCCCTTGCTAAACAGCACAACATACTCATAGGTTCCTGGATTAGGACATGGATATCTTTGGGATCATTATTCTGCTTAACACGATTTCATTCTTCCTCAAAATTTCAACGTATGCATTTTTTTTTAACACTGTGGACTCATGATTTTCTATTTTATTCAACAGATTTTTTGTCTGTTAATATTATTTATTTTGATGCTCAAATTGTTTCAGATTGGGCACATGGAATCCCTTAAAGATAGCTCTTGTGTCTTTTTGACATGCCTCCTACATTATGCTGGGATCATCTTTTACTTTGCCTGCCACAGCTCTGCAGTCCACCATTTCTCCAAGGGGTCATGCTTGCTTTCTTTCTTTTTTTTTTTTTTTTACTGGCAAATGGCACTGAGAAGCCAACATTGGGCACTAAGTGTGCTCACTGCCATGAAGGAATCTTTGCTTCTTGGTTCTTTTCAGTGGACATTTAGGAAAAATATGCACAGTACTTTTTCTTTCATAGCCCTCACCAAAGCTGTAAATAGATTTAACTATTTAATTTTTACATTGTCATTTCATCCAATTTTATGAGGCAGAAAAGATTTGTTACCATACATAAAATCAACTCTTAGGTATATGTTACTAACGTTAATCTGTAAGGTAAAAGTTGCTGATAGTAAGACTTAAATTGTTTTTAGTGACAATTAAAAATTCCTCATATCTCCCACATATTTCAGACTTCTATCAAGCTTCAGTAAGTCCAGCACAATTTTACCTCTGGCATTGAAACCAATTGCTGTTTCATTATTTGAGCCACAGATATGTATCTTTAATCAATGGAATGTAGGATTGCTCATACCAAGAGAAACACAGCAACCCTCTTTCCCCAAATAAACAGCAGATTCTTCTCCTTTCTCATATTTCTGGGCATTTACTCATTTGGGAACACACTGGTGGAATATTCCACACTATCTAAATTGTCCTCACTCTCACAATCTGTCTTTTGTTCTGAGTACTTGTAGATGAATTTAAGGAAGTTAAAAACATTCAAGAAGCTATTTCAGTCTGTATCGTGCATCACAGGCATAGTTCTTCTCTGTGTGGTAGACACTAAGGAAGTATATGTTCAACGAATACATAAAAGTGTTAAGTGTTTTGTGTCCTTTGAACCTTGAAGCCTTATCTGTCTTTCCCTTTCCTTAATGGCAAATTTTACTTCTTTCCTTACATTATGTATTTTTATTTACTTGAACTCTTTTTTTTTTTCCTACATAAAAATGGTATTGATATTGGGGCAAGAAGAGAGTGAATAATTCAAACATATCCTTATATTTGGGATATTTCAGAGATGCTATCAGGGTCTTGGAGGTTTCACTGGAGCTTTGAGAAGGCATGAAAACCTGAACTGTTTTTGAAAACACCAACGCCCAGAGAAGACTGTTTGGGAAAGACACGATCCAAGCTCTATTTAAGGATCTCAGCGTATCTACTGCCAAACCTACAACGTGTTCCCTTCTAAAACTTTCCCTTTCATTGATGCAGCCAAAAGTCTTTCTGCAGGCAGCTTTCCTATTTGTCCAGTTCTGGAAATATCAATTCAGCAAATGCTTCATCCAGGTTTAAGATACTAGGAGATCACAGACCTCAGGAAAGCTCTACATTCTACATCGAGTGCAGCCTGGGCATGTTTTCTTTTTTAAAGGAATATCAAAATTCTAGGCAGACTGTCCTGTTCTGTTGACTAGGTGTTATTGTCTCCACTTCCCACCTGGTTCACCTGACAATTTTCTGTTCTGCCACACAGGAAGACAAGTGGATGGCAACCCAGAAATTGGAAAAACAGTGAGGATGGCTTCTGGGCAGGGGTTGAAGGTGGTTTAGGAGAGTTACTTGACTATTGTTTTAATCAATTCTGCTTTGCTACTGATTAGAGGTTCAGAACTCCTCTTCGGAGGAATTGCCTCATCACGAATATCTCTGCCAACACAGTGTGGAAAAACAAATTGAGATGCATCTCCTATAAAATGCCACTATTTCTATTTTTGCTTGGCTGATTCTGCCTCACCCCTATCCTATTGTTTGCCAATTGAAAACAAACTAAAAACAAGGCGTTCAAGTCCTACTTTCTCTCTCTCTCTACTTTATCAGTATGAACTGCTCTCAGAAGACAGTATATTATAGTGGTTGACACCATAGCTTTGCTCTCAGATAGGTTTAGGACCACCTCACAATTTGTCCATTATTGTGTCTAAGTATTCACACGAAATATTCAGCTCTTTAAACCCCATTCTCCTTATCTATACAATAGGTGTCATAAAACAGTGAAGTCACAGCTTACTTAGAGTTCAGATTTTAAATTAACTCATAAGGTGTAAATTGGATGTAGTTAATGTTGTCATGGAAGAACCCTTACATCACCCATAAACTAGAGCGCTGTGGTTTTATGTATACAATTACACAGCACAGGTGTTTGTAAATGTATAGTAATGCATATAATAAAGTGCACCCTATAAAACAGAGAGCACATATGCGAAATATAACTTTATAGTATATTAGATATGCTATTAGATTGCTATTTTTATTTCTTGCTCTTGCTCTTTTTTTGGTTGTTCTTGGTTTTGCTCATTTGACATGATTGAATTCACATATGACGCAACTCTAGTTTATCTATCTCATGGAGTTGTTCTTAGGAATAAAAGAAATTTTGCATGATTGGCAAATTGCTAATTCTGTATAAATGATGAAGGAGATGATGTTGATGAAGAAGGTGAGGATGATGGAGATGATGATGAAAATGATGATGATTTGAAGATTTTAACCATACTCAGTTTCCTTAGACTTATCTGTATTATTGTAGGATTTCCTACATTGACAAAGAGGGTCAAAATGTCAGGCATAAGATAGTGTTCTTTGCACTAATCCACAAAATTAATAGAATATAAATGTACAGACCCTAATACTTAACATATAAAAATCTGTGGCTCCTTTAATTTTACTCTGCTGGACTGTCTCACAAGTCCAATGCACTTTCACCTGAACAGCCTGACTGGGATAGAATTACATCTTAACCACATACACCGAAGTTCTCTGGTCTCCACTGATGAGAAGGATCAGTTAGAACAACGCTATTTTGTGGTTATAAGACATCAAACCGCAGTGAACTTTAGTTCCCTAAGTGACTCTTTAAATATTTAATATCATGTTAAAAAATGTACAAACGTAATTGCAGAGAGCAGGTTGGAGGGTGAGAGGAGAGAACACTGTAGATCAAGGACAAACAATGGGCTTTTTGCAAAACCTGCACTAGAGCTCTCTTTCCTGAGATGGCACATCACGTGGTTGATTATTTGGGCCATATCTTCAGATAATAAACATTACTCTGCAACATTAAAATATGCACTGTTACAGTCAGATGAGATTTAAAGGAAAAAAAGAGTTAATCTAGCCTTTTGAAATTCCCTGTTTAAATATAACTTTTTATTATGGAAATTATTAAACACATACTGAAGTGAGGAGAAAAGTATAATGATTCCCTTTGTACCTCATCACCCAGCTTCAACAATTATCGACACTTTGCCTCTTGTATTTCATCTCTGCCTCACTAATCCCCAACCTCACCTGCTTTTTTTTTTGGGTGGATTTTAAAGCAAATCCCAGGCATTGTCTATTTTCATTGTAAATTATTCAATATATATCTTCACAGAGTAAGCCTTTGGAAAAAATATAACCATAAATTAAGAATAATTTCTTGATACCATAAAAAACCAGCTACAAGACCCTTTTAAGTAGTAGAGGTATTTAAAACTAGCAGAAAACCGTGTCTTTGGTAACTAACCTGTTTTGATGAATTGTTACACTGTCACGTCATACTAAGCACGCCGTTCCACCCTGCTTTTGGCAACGCATACTCTGGAGCTGTCTTATTATAAGTGGTATAGATCAGGATTGGCAAGCTTTTTCTGTAAAGGGACAGATAGTAAATATTTTCGGTTTTGTTGTCCATAAGGTCTCTGTTATGACCACTTAACTCTGCCATTGTAAGTGAAGGCAGCCACAGATAATACACAAATAAATAAGCATGCCTGTGTTCCAATAAAACTTTATTACAACAAAAGGCAGAGGATTGGATTTGGCCCTTGGGCCATAGTTTGCTGACCCTGGGTGCAGATAAAGTAACCCAATTCCTACCCCAAAAGGGTCTGCGAGCCCTGCAGTCAGCAGTGTCCTGAAGAGTTGAGTGTGTTATGGTTGAAGAGCATGCCTTAGGAATCAGAATACCCTCATTCCAGACCTGTCCCGGCATTTGGAAGATGCTGAATAGGCCACTTTTGGCTTCATGGTTTCTCACTTATTAGATGAAGACAGAGGCACCTGTCCTTCATGCTTAAAGAGTTTATTGCAGGACCGAATGAGATCATGAATATGGAAGTGCTAACTAGAGCCATACGGGGCTGCTCAAATAGATGTGATTGTCCACATTACTTTGAAATTCTGGATGGTTCTCTCTTGATGGCTCTTAATTGCATTTTATCCCTCACCTTCCATTTTTCTGGATGCCAGACACATGACAACAAAAAGCAAGCTTACATTTACTCATCACTTTTACATATGTGCTAGGGACTGTTCTAGAGGGGTTTACATGCATAATCCTGTTTGATCAATCAGGTATTATTGTCTTGATTTAAATGGCAAAGGAACCGAGACTGAGAGAGGTTAAGAAATGGCCGAATCCCTATTGGGAGTGAGTGGCAGAGTCAGAACTTAAACTGTCTGACTCCATAGCCCTTAGGGTAAACTGTCACTTTTCTCCTTTCCACAATGTCACCAACTAACCCTTTTGTAGTCTACATTGTGCTTTTCTACCTATGTGAGCTCATTTAATCTTCTGCAGAGATATTAAGTAATTCACTCAAGTCACCAACCTGAATAACTCCTACTTATCCCTCAGAGATCTAGCTTTACTGTCATTTCCCAAGAAAGACCATCTCTTACCCCCCCAAAATGGGTCAGGTCTCTATGTTAAACACATTTACTGTTACATCCTACACTTGCTTGACCATGTCATTTCACTTCTGTAACTAAAGACTCATCATGGAGAAAATGCCATGAAAGCAGAAATTATGTCATTCTTGTCACCACCCCTGGCCTATGAGTGCTCAATAAATATCTGTTGAACAAATGTGTTTCTAAAAACAATGGGGTTGAAAGCTGTATGTTTCTGAGTGAAGACTGCATCATAATGACATTTATTGCACTGTGAGTTGGGTTGGATATGTGGCGCTCCCAGTAGGGAGCCTGTTCGGAATTCCAGTGCAGTGACTCTGTGCCTGGGAATGTGGTCTCACAGGAGTCACGTCTACCACTAACTCACTAATCAGATGGGGAGGCCGTGGAGGGGGTGAGAGGAGTGCTAATGCTGTAGTGCTCCCACCTGGGGAGGGGAGAGGCTGTCCCTCTCCTGTCTGGGAATGTCAGAGGTGTGTGTGCAGGGGGAGAGGGAAGGTTAAGGTTACCTTCTAATACTATGTATGAAAGCCCCATGGGAAAATAATCTGAAGGGAAGGAGGTGTTGTAAACTGAACTGTCTTCAGAAGACAAAATGGTACCCTACAATGTGTGAAAGGCTGAGTATAATAGGGCAAATGATGAAGTCCTTAGTGATCCAGACTCTAGGTCGCCTCAAGTTATTCAAATTGAACACATTAAAAAATTACTTTGTAGATACATGCACCACAATGTTCATAGAAGCACCATTTACAACAGTTAAGACATGGAAGCAACCTAAATGTCCACCGACAGATGATTGGATAAAGTAGTTGTTGTACGTGTACACACACACACACACACACACACACACACACACACACAGTGGAATACTACTCAGCCACAAAAAAGAATAAATAATGTCATTTGCAGCAACATGGATGGATCTAGAGATTGTCATACTAAGTAAAGTAAGCCAGAAAGAGAAATACCATATGATATCACTTATACGTGGAATTTAAAAAAATGACACAAGTGAATATATCTACAAAACAGAAACAGACTCATAGACATAGAAAACAAACTTACATTTACCAGGGGTGGGGAAAGAAAGGGAGTGGAGGGATAAAGTGGGAATTTGGAATTTGCAGATACTAACTGCTATACATAAAACAGATAAATAACAAAAGTCCTACTGTACAGCACAGGGAACTATATTCAATAACTTGTAATAGCCTATAATAAAAAAGAATATGAAAAGGAATAACATATATAAATATGTATATATAACTGAATCACTATGCTGTACACCAGAAACTAATACAACATTGTAAACTGACTATACATCAATAAAAAAAAAAATCACTTTGCAGGCAAACAAGACATTAGAGGCACAATGGTGCCCATGGAGTTCAACTTTGCAATTCTCCAGATGATGGAGGTGGGGAGGGAGTAGAGAGGAAAGGATGCAGCACAAGAGAAATGATTCCTGGGCAGATGGTGAATCTTGGGTGATCCCTATCAGTTTCTTTGTTCCTTAAATTAGTATAGATACCCTTTTAGGTTTGAGACAGCGGTATGCAGACTTCTGTCAGCAGTATGGTGTTATCTGGTAGTAGCTGCATCATGAACATTTTGGTTCTGATGCATGATGAGACTAACCCAGTGAAAAGTATTTCTCTTTCTTGGCCTCTTGTGATATTTCTAAATGAAGGTGGCTGAGTTTGGATTTAGCCAATTCTGCACAGAAAGTTGGAGCAATTCCAATGTTCCTGGGTGCTTCTATTCACAGATTGTCTTCTTCCCCATATTAATTTCTGATTTGAGTTCCAGGGTGGGCACAGGCCATTCTGCTCCTATTAGCTTTAATTAAGGTCTTTGCCATTTTTTTTATCAGCAGGGTCTGGGCAGGTGTGCCAAGGTGCCTGAGGGCTCAGAGAGGGAACCTAGGTTAATGTTCGGCCAGGCTAGAGTCATAAAGTATGCGAGAGTCACTTATTGGATGGGACCTCCATTTTACCTTTAATTGTCTTAAATGTTTCAAAGTTCAGTTCTTCCGTTTGCCACGGTCTGTCGGGTAGACAGAATGTTGATGGGGTTTCGTTTAAGACCCTCCAAAGGGCCAAAGGTTAGACCCCTATGAGATTACCAAAAACAAAGGGCCTTGGAACAGGACTTATGTTACAGAACTGGACAAAACTACCATCTAATCCAGCACTTGCTTCTGTGAATACATCCGGAGGCAGAACATTAATTGAACCAACTGCTCAGAAACTTGGATATTTAGCAGGTGTGAAACTAAAGGACGCTTACACTTGAAATCTTGGAATTGGTTTCTTGCTCTGTGTGTATAGGGATGGGTAAGGGAAGGAACAAATGAATACAGAAGCCTCCTTGGGAAGGATAAATGCGGCTTAGAATAATAAAATGCAGGCTGGAATGCACCCTTTCTTGTTATCTAAACACAGGTCCCCAGCAGTTAACAGCGATGAGGAGGACGGAAGTCTTTCACCAGGAAGAAAGGAACTGGGGACTGGAGGCGCTGGGGCTTCCCACGGCAGTGCTCCTGATTACTGACACCCGCACGCTCATAACAGCCCACAGAGCTACAGCCACCAACTCCAGTATTTGTCACTGTCACTTCCCAAGTGCTTGGCATTGTTCAGGAAATTGTACGTGTAAAGCAGAGCTGCCTGCGTCCAACTTCGACAAGGGAGCAGCCGTGCAAGGGTGCTTGAAACTGAAACAGGCTTATGTGTCCCATTATGTGCCCCAACAAGAGTCATAAATAATTGTGACAAGTTTTTTTTCCTCATCCCATGTGACAGTCCTTGACTCTGCCTCCTGTCTCCTCTCCCCTCTGCCTCATAGACTAGACCTGCCAGGCTGTGTGATGATAGATGTTACCGGGCAGCAAATGACAGCTGGATAGATTTTTTAGTTGGTGCTTTAGAGGGAATCAGATATGCTGTATAAAGCAATAAAAAAAGCACACTCACAAGGTGGATTAAAAATAGCTAGCACAGCAGTAACCCACTTTGTTGTTTATCAAAAGTTAAATCTCACATGGTAAGTCCTAGTGATGTGTTAATTTTTCAGACTCCTGTCAGAGTGATGCTGCCAACAGCCGGTAAAAAAAAAAAAAGGAAAAAAGAAAAAGAGAAGGAATAAAAACAGTTGACCATTTCCATATTGAATTTTTGTTTGTCTAATGAAACAAAAAGTCTTTTCTTCTTTAAATGCTATCTAAGAAGAGAAATGGACTCAGGTGCTGGGCTATATTGCTGCAGTTAAAAAAAATTTCTTCTCAATCTTGAATTTTAAACATACAACTGGAGATGCTGTAAGGTATTGAACCCTTGTTCAATTAAATTTTTTTTTCAAACGTTGCTCATCTTCCTCCAAACACTGTATTGATCTAGGTTCTGTGTAACAAATGGTCTGGTTTCCCAACCACCTTGGAAATGTCATGTAGGCGTCAACGAAACTACTTAGTGTATGTTTTATAAAGAATTACAGCCTCCTCTGAATTACTCAGACTTTCATCTCGGGCAAGCTGGCTTGGCTACCTCATGTCTCGATGGATGTGCGGAGGTGCTGGAACATGATTCAGTGACCTGCCCCGCTCCTCAGTTCACAGACGTAACAGGCTGCGATGTAGTCACTGCATTTCTGTCTTCCCCTGCACTACACGGGAAGTGGCTGCTGTGTAATTTAAGAGTGCTCAGTATATCAGATCACGACTATTTTCCCTCTTGATTTTTCTGATGAATCACGTTAGGAGGGCTATAGCTTTCACGCGGCAGCATGCGGCATGAGGAGGCTAGGTAGCACAAAGTGTTTATTAAAAAAAATATGTCTTTTGGGCTGGGCACTAGGCAAAGGGGATAATTTGAGCTATGCCTCTATATTTCAAATTTGAGGACAATTCAATACCGGGTTCAGGTGCATTTCCTTCAATATTAGGTTGTACATGTGTTATTGGGAGATGTTTATTATTTTGATTGTTGTAGCATTATCTCCATAAAACAGTTTCCATAATAAAATCTATATTCTCTGGCTTTGTCACGCAATTGGTTCAGTCTTTTTTCAGCAGGAACACATAAGTGGTAAGAGGTATCAGTGAAATGAACAAAAGGGCAGGTTTGAACAAGGGTTGACTCCTTCTATACCTTACAGCATCTCCAGTTGTATGTTTAAAATTCAAATCCCATGTCCTGTTCTTACTCCCTGGGTGACCTTTGGCAAGTTATTCAGCCTCTCTGTGCCTCAGTATCTTTACCTGGAGAATGAGGGTGATAATTATTCCTACAGAACGGGACTGTTTTGAGGACTGAGTGAAATGAATGGGCTTAGCACAATCCTGATGATAGATGTTAAATAAGTATTATTATTTTAGTTACAATTATTACTGTTGTCTAGTTATTTTAATTATTCCTGGGATAGTTTTACTCAGGCCACTTGCATCTCCTTACTCCAAATGTTTCTGCATCTGACGACCATGTGCTAGATGGCTGAAAGGAAAGTTACTTCTGGAATGAAGCCCTTTTTGAGGTTAAACCAATAGTAATACTTTACACTGCTTGATTCAATGTAAGTAGCCTTTGATAAACCCTCTAAGTGTAAGGGAGCATATTCGGTAGATGACTGATACTGCCTTTTCGGCATATTTCATCTCTCTCCTGTTGGAAAAGTTTCTTCAGTGAGATGCTTTATGAGCCCATAGTTGGTAGAATATCTGAATTTGTTAATCAGTCTTTGTCTCTTTTTTGCTCACCATCTGGCTACCTTAGGTAATGGTACCATAGACCTCCTTGAGTTGTAAATGTAAGACATAGGCAGGTTCTAATTTGCTTCTAGAGTCGTCGGAAGAAAATTAATAGTTTTTGCCTGTTATTCACGGTAAAGAACACTATCACTGGGAGCCAGGTTGCGCATACATTTTGTTGACACAGATGTTCTGTGAAACCACAAGTTATCCTCCCCACACGTGATGCACTCTGGTATTCTCTATTCTTTTCTATTTCATTTTTAAAAAGTGCTGCTCTTGCCCAGGGGTCAGTAAAAGGCCAGGTAGTAAACATTTCTGGCTTTGAGGGCCAACTGAAAACTCAATTTTGCCACCATAGCGTTAAGGCAGTGTAGACAACACAGAAACGAATGGGCAAGGCAGTGATTCAAACACATGTTACTTAGGGACACTGAAATTTGAATTCCATGTAATTTCCCTGTACCATGAAATATAATCCTTTTGATTTTTTTCAACTCTGAAAATATGAAAACCAATCTTAACTTGTAGGCCATACAAAAATAGGCAGTGAGCTGGATTTGGCTCATGGGCTACAGTTTGCAATCCCGGCTCTAGTCCTTTAAATTGATTTTATGACCTGTAGTTTGCAAAACATTTTCCAAAGTGACTTCAAAGGGATACTTGTTTGGCGGGGGTGCAAAGAGTTGTTAATGGAAAGAAAGCATCTCTTTCTCTTCCAATAGATTTGTAAGACCCCAGGGTGACCACAGATGTCTACCTGTCAGCAGAAATTCTGGGATTCTTTATCATACTCTCAATCTTCCTGACTCTGAAAGAGGGGTACAGTCAGGCTCCCACCCCCAACTGTTTGACCACATACTCATATTGCAAAAACCCTTGGGACTTGGGTTCTGAGGAATAGGCTTGTGGGAACCCTGTTTCAAAGCATGAATCTGGGGATACCATCCTCTTTCAGAGACCGCAAGTATTATGTGCAGGGACCCACAGCATTTACCAGTGAGAAAGGTAATTAATAGTCTCTCAGTCAAGAGACACATTTTGGAGCCTACTATGTGCACAATATTACACTAAACACATGGAAGAAATGACGAACCTGCTCTGTATTCCTGCGAAGTTTGTAGTTGAATTTGAACTTGCTTACAGGCAGCATGTCAACAAGCACAAAATAACACGTCTCCTTCAGAATGAAGCCCCAAGTGTTGATGATTTTACAATAGGGGATAATAATAATACCCATGAGCATTTTATAATTTTATAGTTCTCCCACTGTTTTTTTTTTTCCATAAGTCTTATTTCATTTGATTCTAACAACAGGTGTTTGAGATGGAGGGACAAGGGGTTACAAATCCATTTTATAGGCAGGGAAATGGAGCAACTTGGCGGAGGTTACACCCGCAGTAAAGTGCCAAGTTGAGGATGCAGGTCTTCCTTAGAATTCTTACAGGTTCTACTAAAAGTAGTGGAACTATTTTGCAAAGGAGGAAGCTTGGATCAGGATCTGAAAACGGCTCACGGCTCACGGACGCAGGCTGTTAGGAGAATCTGAAGGGTGGTGCCCAGGTGTGTGTGCGTTCACACAGGTAGGGTTGATTTTGGAAAAGGCACAGAAGTAGAGATAGACACGACTATGTAAGAGGTACCAAAGCTCTTTGAAGGAACGACCGACAGTTGCTAAATTAAAAGATACGGTCACCTACCGATTGGAATTGGTCTCCAACAAAGTTCCTTCCGCCCGGTGTCGCTGTAACCAATAGACCGAGACCCAGTTCCTTTCAGAAGGATAGGAAGTCTTTGTTCTTCGATCAGAGCGTGGAGAGTTGCAAGGTACAAGCTCCGGCTCCGGAGTCCATGCTCAGGGAAGGGGCCTGAGAGGCGCTGCGTTATAGGGTCTCTTCAGCCTTGGCGGGTGGGGGGAGGGCGGGGGGGAGGGGTGTCGGGGGGGAGGGCGGGGAGGAGGGGTGTCGCGGGGCGGGTGCAGCTCCACTGCGCATGCTCCATGTCTCTGCGTCGCGCACGGCGTCTCTGCACACGGCCCGCCCAGCGGAGGCGCCCGCGCCGTCATTTCCCGCGGAGATCTCTGGTCTGAAGGGACGCATGTGAGGCCTCTACACGCAGCTCCCTGTGAGCAGGTGATACCAGACTAAGCCCAAAGGGAAGGAAAAGGTTAGGCTTGATTTCCCAGATCCTACTTTTATGCCCCGGGAATAACGGGCCTTGCGGGGACGAATCCCTCCTCTGCCTTGTGTCCTGCTCCTCGTCTGTGAGGGGCGCTGAGGGGCGCAGGTCCGGCTTCTGCTGTGACTGCTTCCTGCGGAGTGTGGGCGTCGTCACAGCCCTGGGGCGCGGGGGGCCGCTACACTTCTGCGGCGCCTGTAGGTGCGTTTGCCGGGCACCAGGCCTCGGCCCTAAGTCCGCAACGCGGCGCGACCACCGTGTGTCTAACCCTTTGGAGATTAAGTGCACCGGAGGATTTAAGACACCTGGCCAGATACCAGCAAGAGAATGATGGTCACACGCAGGACCGTTCTTAAAAATGAAGGTGCTTCACAGGCACACGTGTGCCCTGAGGTTGAAGCTCGAGGTCGTGGCCCGAGTCTCCCTGGTCACACTGTTTTTTGGAAGAGAAGCTTCAGGTCAGAGAGAGGGTCACACGGGTCGTCACGGAGGTCTGCTGCCCAGGTTTTCTCTGCGGAGGTGGTGGCTCGGGGGCCTCTTCCCTTGAGTGTGATGTCCCCCTGGAGTGACCCCGGCGACTTCAGGGCAGATGGGTGGTTGGGATCACCGAGAGGGCTCCGTCCCACTGAGGAGTGAGCTGGCCTTGCTGGCTCCCAGTTTTCCAGGTTTTAGTTGCACCCAGCCTCCTGGCCGGAAGGGGTGCAAGGCCAGGCCGGCGGGTGTGGGCAGAAACCAGACTAAGCCCAAGGGGAAAGAGAAACTTCAGTCTTTATTTTATTACCCAGATTCTGTTTTTATTTCCTGGGAATTGTTAATGGATTTTGCTGGTGACACAACCAACCAGGCAACCAAGAAAATAACCCTTTAAGCCCTAACACTGTGAAAGTCTCTTCCAAGTTAGAAATCTTGAGTTAAAAATTCACTTTGATAACCAACCTGTCACCAGCTTCTGGTGTGACAGTTGTTGGAAACCCCAGGACCAAACCATCTGAGGAAAATAAACAGGGACATCAAACTGTTTTGGCACTGGGTTTTGAATTAGCCAGCAAGTTATGAGAAAAGCAGAAATATCTTTCACCTTTGGTCTGTCCCCTAAAAGACAAATTAAACTGAGAGTCCCTCCATGACTTTATGTCTTCCCCAAGAATACTTCCGTGAAAATAATTTTCTCTTGAAAGAAATATTTTACCAGCCCTGAAAAATAATGTAATTTGATAGGATGTAAATAAAAGAGGTCTAGTCAACTCAAGTTTCTAATTTGAGAGTGTACCATTATTTAGACTCTAGGAGTATTTTTAAAAATTAATTAATTAATTAATTAATTAATTAATTAATTAATTAATATTGAAGCGTAGTCAGTTACAGTGTGTCCTTTTCTGGTGTACAGCATAATGCCCCAGTCATGCATATATATGCATATATTCATTTCCATATTCTTTTTCCATATAGACTCTACGAGCTCTGAAACAAGAAGAGAAGTGACCTAAGGTTATGGCACTGTTTCCAATTAAAAACAACAACAACAACAAAACTTGCTTTGAACTAAGGTGCTGCCCATTTAAGACTCATATCTCCTAGCGACTGGGGATTAGGTGTTCCACACAGCACCTGGAAATCTGTAATATTAATAAGTATGCTCATTCTCCCTAGCATTTGCTTATCTTCTGCAGTTTTGATAATAGGGTCGGGTAAGTCAATTGCTTTGTTTTCTGGTGCTCTGCAGTGTAACTCTAGGAATTAATAATTAGGCATAAGTGCAGCTGATTTACAGAATTAGTGGTGTGCTTAGAGATGCTTAGGGAAACACTGGGCTGCAGGAGAACAATGGACTTTGTCATTCATATCTCAGAGAGGTCCCTCCTGACAGCTGCATCTGAAGTAACCGCCAGCTCTCAGTCACTCTTTACCACATCATCCTATTTTGTTTCCTTCATATCACTTAGAGTAACCTGATGTCATCTGGTTTCACTGTTTTACATTTTTTCTCTCTGTGTCCCTTCCATAGTGTTAGTCCCATGACAGCACAAGCCCTGCCTCTGTAACCGGGGTCAAGGAAGCTGGCCCACGGGCCACATCCAGCCCGCTGCCTGCTTTTGTGTGGTTCGCAAGCTAAGAATACTTTTCCTTTTTAAAAATTATTATTGTTTTTCTTTTTTTCAAATTGAAGTATGGTTGATTTACAATATTGTGTTAGTTTCAGGTGTGCAGCAAAGTGATTCAGTTATTCATATATATATATTTCAGATTCTTTTCCACTATAGATTATTACAAGATATTAAATATAGTTCCCTGTGCAATACAGTGAATCCTTGCTATTTATTTTATATATAGTGGTGTGTATCTGTTAATCCCATGCTCCTAATTTATCCCTCTCCCCCTTTCCCCTTTACTAAAAAGGAATGAAACATTGCCTTTTGCAGCAACATGCATGGACCTACAGATGATCATACAGAGTGAAATAAGTCAGAGAAAGACAAATATAGGATATCACTTATCCTATAATAATACAAATGAATTTATTTACAAGACAGAAACAGACTCACAGACATAGAAAACAAGCTTTGTACATTTTTTAAATGGTTAAAATGAAAAAGGAATGATATTTTGTGACATGTGAAAATTATGTGAAATTCAAGGTTTGGTGTCCATATGGAAATCTTTATTGGCATACCACCACGCCTGTTCATTTATGGATTGTCTGTGGCTGCTACAACCCCAAGAGCAGAATCGAGGAGTTGGCGACAAAGACCGTGTGGCCCACTCACAGATCCCAAAATATTTACTAGCTGGTGCTTTACAGAGAGAGTTTGCTGACCCTTGCTGTATGCCCAGCACAATGCCTGGTTATCCGTAAGTGCCCAGTCCATGTTGTGAGTTAATTAATAAGGAGCAGAGTTGGGTGAGAGTTATTTCCAAATATCCTTTCCCTGCCACTCATAAACAAGAAGGGGGAACAGATGAATCAAAATTAAATATTGACCCCAGACTCTGGAACAATCACGAAATCAAAGGTGGAACATAAAAGGCAGAGTGGAGTCTGCTCAGAAGCTTTGCTTAATGTTTCTTTCAAAGAGATGACAAAGTACCATTCAGGAATGTCATGGGCTCTCAGGTTCCAGTGTCTCGAAACTGGATATTTTCAGCTTTCTCTAGGTCTAATGTATTTTCTCTAACCCAGCTTTTCCCCCTCCTGCTTTTTATCTTCAATCTGACTAAAGATTGAACTCTGGTTTTTACGGCCCCAAATTCAGCAAACTTCTCTTCCAAAAAATGTCAGCCTCTTAATCCTCTTAATAAAAAGTCCTGTGTAATGGAAAGAATACATTCAAAACAGTCCACGGTACAAAAAGAAGGTCTGAAAATAACAAGGGGAAAAAATGTACTAAATGCATCTGCACACACACAAAGTTGCTAGGGAAACATGGCAGTTCTTTGCAAACTGCCAGCACCATCACATTTATAAAGAATTGACAACTGACCTTTGTCTCTTCTTTTCCTGCCTGTTTTCTACCAGGCACAGAAGAGCCTTGTGGCTTGAATGATGCTTTTGATAGGCAGATTTTTGGATTCTGTGCTGTCTGCCAGATGAGGGGTCCTGATTTATGGCTCTGCTAAGACCTAGAAAATCTTTTGAGTGTCACCTCTATTCCGACCCAGTCTCTGCAATTGAAAGGTACATTTTCACATTGGGATTTGGCTTCTATAGTCCTGAGGCGAGAAATGACATATTTTGTTGCATTATTTAAATATTCCTGCTGAACACCAAATTAAAAATATCCATTAAAGGTTTATTTGATATCTTCCTAATTATTGCCCATTGCGCATTTGACAAATTATTTACACATTTTAATAATTGTGACTTTCTTTGAAAGTGACACAAAAACAATTAGTTTTTCGAAATTCCACTGTGTATATGCTTTTGAAACTACATAGCCATTAAAAACAGTCTGTCGAATTAAAGGTTGGGCAATTAATTAAGTGCAAATTCTGTAAAACTGGACCAAGGAGAAAATTCATCAAACCTATGAAATATGACCTATCTTGTCCAAAAGACAAATATGTTTAAACAAAAGATGAAAATTGATGACAAAATTACGGGTAGCAAAATGCACACAGAGCAAATATAAGACAGCTGCACTTGGTTTCAGCATGTTGGGTTTACCCTTACAGAATTCATGATTCATTACCTTCACTGTCTTGTGAAACTTTTCGTAGTTAATCTCCAAAGTACTGTATCTGGAATAATAAAAGTTCTCAATAAGAAGAGCTTGGAGGCCATTAAATATTGATGATTTAGTGGCCTTTAGAGGAACCCAATTAAAGGCAACCCAAGTTGGGAATGGCAGCCCAAGGGTGGGTGTCCCTAGGACAACTGAAACCCACGTTGCATGTCTAGTCACTCTTTAGAGCCTCTGACATGGTCTACCTTTCTTCCTCACTCACACCAGCTTTTAATATCAAAAGCCCTCATTGCACTTTCATCTAGAAAGGAGTCTGCCAATGCAGACAACTGCTGTGTGTGTTCAGAGTGTGCATCGGGGGCTACCAGAAGGCAAAGCAGTGGTTTACGTGGGCTGTATCTGTAATGGACCCTGCACATGTGTATTACAAGCTCTGGATGATACACTCAGGCGTTCAGGTTCACAAATCAACATCAACGCTGGGGCAAAGTGGGCGGAAGAGGGAGGTGGATTTGCGGACTGTGGGGATTGTTAAGGATACAAGGCAGTTATTTCCATATTAAAATGTAATGGTCTCATTAAAGTTAAAACCACTGTTAAACTTGATTGAGTAAATTAGTTAATTAACCATAGCATCCAGCATGTGCCTCCAGGGCATACCTCTCTTCCTCAAGATGCAGAACAAATGCAGGCTCAGCTTGGAGGATCTTATCCAAGGTATATGATAACACTCATCTTAGACTGGCTTATTGCAGAATCTGTTAAACAAAAAAAAGCACACACAAAAGCTAGAAGGTGAGGTTGTTAGCTGGTGTTAAAGGAAGATAGAAATAACCTCTGATGAAAGAAGATGTATTTTATTTTTAAGCTGAAATCTCTGAAGATTTTCTTGATTTTAAAAAAAACAAACACCTGATAAGCAGTTTGTGAAGTGACTGTTTTAGCTAGCAGAATAAAGAGCTTTCTTTTTCTTGCATATTCTGCCTTACTTGCCTTCCCTTTGCTTAAGTATCTAAAGAATTCTCCATAGAATTGGATGAAACTTTTCAGAAGTTTTTTTTGGGTATTATGTTGGGTAAGTGTCTTTAAATCAGAGTTGTAGTGATTTTTTGTGGATGAGTGAGTGGATAGGGGAACATTTAGGATACATCTCGAAATTGATGTCCCAAGCCTAGTCTTAAGATGTTGGTTTTCATTAGGTTAACTATCCACGACACCGATGGCCAACAGAACCATTTGAAAGAAGTTCTTGAAATTTAATAGAAGCCAGCCCAATTTCTGGTATATCTTAGTCTCCACAAATACGAAATGAGAATAATAGTAATAAATAACCTGTCCTCCAGTTGTCATCAGTGTTAATTATGTGAATATATGTGAAGTGCTTAGAACAGCATCAGGCACATGACAAGTTCCTAGTAAGCACTGACTCTCATTACAGGGCGTAGAGAGAGGAGGTTGGACAGGGATGGAGAGTGGTCCAGAGGTGATGCAGCCAGAGCATTTGGTCAGCATACCATCTCCCAGACAGGCTTTTTCTTGGATGCTGTGTTCATTTAAAGGGGCCAGGGAATCTCCAGACACTGAGTAGCCAGAGCACCTGGGTTTTACTTGACTTGCCTTTATCTGCCTTCCTCTAACCCAGCATATTGCTTAATCAAAGCCTGGGGTAGAGAACTGTGCTGAGTGGAGTTCTGCTGATGCTTGTAGACAGCGTGACACCCAGAAAGGCAAGTCTTATAAAACCGATCTGTAGAAGGAGCAGAGATAAACAATAAGCCAGAACCTGGACCTGACTGGACTGATTTTCTTATCCTATATATACATATGTTATTTACCCAGTTACATATTTTGCCAATATATTTTAATTTTTTTTAATTTCTTTTTTTCATTGAATGGAAGATTCTTTAAATTCTGTAGTGCTTTACAATTTTCAAAAATTTCACACACATGATTTCACAAACTCCCATAATTGCCCTTTCCCCCTTCCTTATCTCCAATGGTAAACACTAGTTTGTTCTCTGTATCTGAGTCTGCTTTTTTTCACTAGTTTGTTGTATTTTTTAGATTTCATATATAAGTGATGTTACACAGTATTTGTCTTTCTCTAACTTACTTACTTAGTATAATGCCCTCCAAATCTATCCATGTTGTTGCAAATGGCAAAATTTTAATTCTTTTTAATGGCTGAGTAGTATTCCATTGTGTAGAATCTTCTTTATCCATTCATCTGTTGATGGATATTTAGGTTTCTTCCATACCTTGGCAACTGTAAGTTATGCTGCTGTGAACATCAGGTGCATATGTCTTTTCAAATTAGTGTTTTCATTTTCTTCTGATAAATACCTAGGGTGAAATTGCTGGATCGTATGGTAGTTTTAGTTCTAATTTTTTGAGAAATCTTCATACTGTTTTCCACAGTGGCTGCACCAGTTTGCATTCCCACCAACAGTGTAGGAGGGCTACCAATATATTTTTATATTTTGTTAATGTTTGGGTTCTTCTCAAGGGCAACTTGAAGGTTTTGGAAAAAAGTCCTTTATTTTGGAAGTTAGGGCAGTAAAGATAGTGAAAGATTGAGAAAGTGACATGGAAAAGGGAAGAATGCCAATATATGTTTTTAAAAAATGTATATAATTATATAAAATGGCTTCCAAAAAGTAAACCAGATCAGACAAATTATTTTCTAAATCTATAGGTCTGGGATGAAAATCAGGTATCAAGATACCTCCTGAGTTGACACTCAGTCAAACCTGTAAAAGAAAAAAAAAAAAGAAAGCAGTTATGAGGCACTCTATAACCATGTGATGAAGATGCTATCCCCACTGTATAGATGATGAAACTGAGGCACAGAGAAGTTAAAAGACTTGCCAGAGGTTATCAAGCTAGTAAGTGGCAGTGTTAGAAATGGAAATGATGCAGTTTGACTTCTGAGCACATATTCTTACTACTTTACCACCGTGCCTCTGTCTGTTTCAGTTCCATTCTCTGAAAGTGGCAAAGCCCTCTTATATCAGTGTGCTTTTCTTACGAATGTGGCTTAGGGGTCAGATGGCCTTGGCTTTTAGTTCCAACTCTTTAATGACTATATGTGTGATCTTGGAAAGCCTTACTTACCCTCTCTGAACTTTCATATCCCCATCTGTAAGATGGGGATAACACTAGCTCCTTTCTGTGGCTAGATAGTGGCTGTCTTGTCCATGTCTCCATGGCTCACCTTGGACGTGCTCTGCTGCTCTGAGGACAGTTCCCACGTCTACTGATAGCTTCTCACTTCAAGCACCAGCATCTCTCTGCTGAATGGAGGAGATGTCCCCAGGTTTGACTTCGCAACAGTAAGGATGGAAGTTAGTGGTTTTCTCACCCACCCAGAGGGACATCGCTGAGTACGTCCCACACATTTCTTAGAGGGTCCTGAGTTGGACTGAGTTTCAAATACCTCCAGTGGTAACCAGCCTCTTAGAGCATCCTTTATTAGCTTTCCTTCCTTTCCCAAGTCCCTGTCCCAATCTTCCACTATGTTTCTGCCCTAACTTCTCAAACCAATGACTCCTTTTCTCCTTTGCAGGGGTAACTCAAACAAAGGCACTAACTCTTAGGGTGCCTGTGAGAATTCAATGAAATGATGTGTGTAAATAGAGCATGTCTGGCATATAGTAAAAACCCAAATAACTTGTCAGTTACATTATCTATTATGATTATATCAGTATATGAAAATCTGACTTAATAGGAAAACTATAATGAAGACTGCCTATTTTTTTTTTTTTTGGATGTTTGACTACTGACAATGTTTAAGTCTTATTCATCTTTCTCCTTCTGCCACACATCTGGGCAAGCTGATAAGAAAGCCTAGGTAATTCCTACTTTGTTGCTAGCAGGAAGTTTAAGCCACATGTGGAAACCCCTGCAGGGGCCCACCCTTTAACCACCACAAAGACCCCACATCAGTCTTCTTTCTCTGCTCTCTCAAGGCATTTGGGCCTGCTTGAGAGCCTCCTCTGCTCCCCTAGAAAGCCTCATTATGCATGTGGTAAAACTCTTCATCCCCTCTTGGTATGTGTGTAGTGTTACGAGTCTTGATATTCGAGCTAGATCTTGAGTGAGGGTCCATCCTGATTCTGGGGAGTGGTCACAACAAAAGCAAATCTAGATTGTCTTTACCACAAAATGCACCGCAGCATTCCCTAAGGTAACAGAAGCATCTGAGAGTTTTAAAAATTGGTGTTATTTATTTGAGAAAGGGTCCATGAGGCAGTGGTGAGGGTCGAGGGCAGGGGTCTGAAACTCAAGGGCAGAGACTGAAGGGATGAGTCATGAAGGGCTGCTGAAGGTCGAGGCATCGATCCAGAGAAAGTGAGCTCACCTTTCCCTTCTCACCAGCAAGAACAAAAAGATCTGGGATTTCTGCACAGGTTTTGCTTAAAGGAAAGTATACCTTTTTGAACTTTGCAACACACTGGACACTGATGTGGACTGGGATTTTAATGAGGAGAATTAGTATTCCACTGCACAATCTGCATAAAGACTTGCAGGGGAAAATTTTATTTGGCGCTTAGACCAGTGAATAAGCTAGGGAATACTGATGCTCAAAAATGTAACAAAAACGTAAGTATTCTAAATCCATTTTCTATTGTTTGTAGAAAGAGAGTCTTCATTTTGGTTTTCACAATTTCAGAGTAGGCTGCCCAAATCCAGGGCATTGAATCAGAATTATATAACTCATCTCCTAGCTTTTCCAACTCTCTATTTATAAAAGTCAAGTGTTGGCATATATGTGAAAATCTAAAGGAGAGGCTGCTTGCCTCATGATCTTGTGATCTTTAATTTTTACCTTTAATTTAACAAACGTTTCCTTATGATAACTTCTTAATGGACAATGAGGGAGAATTCTTTTCAAGGCTGTAAAATCTTAATTTCAGGCTATAGATTTGTTTTAACTAGTAAAAAAAATTCTACTTAGTATAAACATTTAAATGTGAATGATGCCAACAGCTAGGAGTACTGTGCAACTAGCTGCTGGAAACACAGATTTATAGATTTAGTGTGCATGTGTGATATACTGGGTGAGAATATGATGAAGATATGAGTGAAATTAGAACGTTACAAATAGATTTTTTTTAACTTCAAAAATTGCTTTAAAATCAAAGCACTCATTCATACAAAGATTACAAAGAGATGGCTTGTGAGAGACAGAGGTGTCAGAGCTTAGGTTCATTGTTAAATTGCAATCATAAAGCAATGCTTTGCAAAGGGAAAAAAAATCAGAATTCCAAGATGTTCAAATTCTGACGTCCTTGCTATAACAGACAGTGCTTATCAGTGAGAGGAAATCAGAGAAACATTCTTTTTAGTGGAAAGAAAATTGGCGTAGATTGAAATAAAGGGGACAGGACACCACCCCCTCCTCTGTGGCACCCTGGCTCCCAGTACTCACCCATCTCGTCCCGTCCATGCCAGTGGCTTCCTATGGCAAAGCCACAGATCCCAGCCTGAGGGATTTTGCTCACCACAGGTTGCTGGCCTGTGCTGCGGCTGCAGTTGGTGGATAAGTATTCCAGCCTCCTTGAGCCTTACATAGGAGATGCATCCGTTGTGCTCCACACTGACTCCCAGAAATCCTTCGTGGGAGTGAGCCCAGGTGCCCACAGCAGCCATCTGCTCATTCGTTTACCCTTCATGGAAGGGCTTCTGTCCCTGTTCACTGACACATCCCTCTTCACCATGCTCCTGAGAGCTCCTTCCATTCAAACCCTTGTCTTGGGGTCTCCTTCTGGGGGAAACCAACCTAAGACACCTTCTAGGAATGACTTTGTTTGGTGTTCACATTTTGCATCTACCCTTCTTTTCCTTTCTTTCCCTCCTTCCCTCCCTCCCTCATATATTTAATAGCAGCTGTATATACACCCAGTGGTAGAATGCTAAGAAGCTTCTAGTCAACTCTAGTGAGAGAGACAGATATTATGGTAGATACTGGCTTTAACCTCTGTGAGATCAGCTGCACAGAAAGTGTGAAAAGTAAGAGAGAAATAATTATTTAAATGGCCAGGATTGTCATTCCACTCAGTATATGTAGACCCCAGCCTGAATGTAAGGTAGCGATAGGAAACGAGGATTTTCTCAACAAGCCTCTTAGAACATCTTGTGTTGAGGGTGATTCTGGAATTTAAGGATTCACCCTGGTTCTATTTTTCATGCAATGTGGTCTTTAAATGCAAGCCAACCACTTTATGAGGTGTTTAACCAAAGACACAGTGATTTTTCCATCACTGGAGGAAAAACTAGCTGTGATGGGCTTATTGAGAGACTATGTGTCCATCTGTAACATGGGACATTTTTAAGGGATTTTGAAAGATAATTTTTCCTTACATAATCTTTGCTCCAGGCTCTGACTTTTCAACCTGGTTCTCATAAAATATGACTCTCCTCTCATTGCAATCCAATGTGGTAAATGCTTTCGGGAAAGGGTGGGCTAATGGGACATTGTGGGGATGCACAGACAGATAGGACAAATGCTGGTCAGATTGGGTAAGATTTTTCAGACTAGGTAATGTTTGAGTTGGGTCTTAATACTTAAGTAGATGTTTGCTTAATGTTTGACAGAAGAATATAAACACAGCTCTTAAACTTCTACCACAAAATATCAGCTTTGTCTTCCTAAGTCTCTATACACGGTTCTTGGCAGCTCTTTCTTCAGTCAACGATATAGTCTATCTGCACTGTGTCTGCTTTGGGGAAGAGTAGACTGAGATTCACCCTACCTGAGGTTTATTTTAGCTATCTAATGCTTGGACAAAACAAGTTAGTGGGACATCTTCCTGTTAGATCATTTTGTCTCCAAAAGATGCTGTTAGGAAGCTCAACAGGTGAGACTAGGTTGTTTGATAAGCAGAAGTAAAGCAGGGTTAGACATACAAGAGCTTACTAGAAAAAGGAAGACGGTCCTGGAGGGATGCTGGGAGGGCCACCAGACTGGTGTGGGTCTAATCCTCGTGAAGGAGAGATGTGGGATGGAAGGAAGTCTCTCAGAGTGCAGTGCAAGGGTTCTAAGGATGTTTGACAAAGCTGATGAGCCAAGCTGACCTGTCAGAGGACAACCACGTCTCCTGGAGGACCATGCCTTCCCCACCTTAGTCCCCAGTCATTGGCTGGGAGTAGCCTGTGGGAAGCATGGTCTCTGTGAGAAATGGTGATGGATTTCAGAGCACAGCACCTGGGTTCGTCGGTCCTGTGCTTCCCCGTTGGAAATCCTAAGAGGCTCATTTTCATGGCGACCACAATTAGTATTTCCCCAGATGGGGGACACGTACTAGAAAGGGTACTGGAGATGATTCAAGGCAGTGCCCTGAGTTGTTGAAAGTTTTCCTCTTTACAGTTCTCTTTAATTCTGGTTAGTGAAGGAGAAAGACTCAGGCCGATGCCATCATTCTGTTATTTCCCGCTTTAACCACAGGCACGCCTCAGGCTTATACACATTAGCAAGTCACACCATACAGGTCAGACTGAATAATTTTATTCATTGTTCTGTTTCTATGTGGATGTACTGTTATGAGGCTTTTCGCTTTATCTCTATTTATGGCTAATGACACTGGTGTCAATTTACACTATTCAAGTCAATTTTTTTCTTTTAAAATCAATTAAGTAAGTCAGTGGGAATCAATTTAACGAAAATATTAAGTAAAGTACAGAGAGCAGCTGGCCATGAAAAAACTCGTGAAAATGTTTTGCAAATGGCTGGAGTTTTGAGTAACCCTGCGTTAGGTCATCTGAGCAAGTAGCTTGCTTGGTCCGTGTTGTCTCAGCTCTTCATAAAACGTGCCTTCACTGCTTCACTATTTTAAGTCCTACTTTTCCCTTCTCAGCGGGGTCACTGAAAGGACTCTCCAGTTTTACAATGTTTCGGTGATTTTGTGGCAGGAGATGCTGTTCACTCTGCTACTCATCCTTTAAACAAATCCCCAGAGGACAAATCCAGCTTGAATTTAGTTCTAGGGGGATAAAAAGTATTGTCTCTGAATGGAGGTGTATACTTTTTCCTGTCAGAAAAAGACAAGTATACCTGTCATGATGCTTGCCTTACCTTCCAGAATCCTTAGGGCTGAATTTACTGCTTTTATGTTCTCATCTGTTCCAATCTGGCACCTGAAAGCACACTCTCTTCCTAGTTCCTTCAGAGGACTTTGTTATTTAAAAAGATGTTTAAAACTCTCTGACACCCTGGGTCCTACAGCTTTCCTAGGATATCCACATGGACTTGCTCCATCTGCATGTATCAGCCGGAATGAGCTAGCCTGTGCTACGGCAATAAACCACCCCCAGATTTTAGTGGCTTATGAACAACAGAGGTTGATTTCTTGCCCATGTTCTATGTCTATTTCAAGTTGGCTGGGGAGGGGGGTGGTGGCGGCGGCTCTTCTCACTGTGAGAAGCTGGCTGACAGTCTCCACCACCTGCATGGTTGTTGGTTGCCATGGCAGAGGAACATAAGAACATGGTTGTTTATTCATTTTCTTCCAAAGGTATCACCATGAAAGTGACACACTCCACTTCTGTTCACATTCCATCAGCTAAAGCCAGTCTTAGGACCATGCTGAACTTGAAGGAGGCAGAGGCATGCAATTACAACATTTTTCCTAAAAGGTAGGGCACTGAAACAGTGGTGAATAGCCTTAAATATCACCACACTGACATACTTCATGATATAGATCTACAAACACCCCCTTGATATCTCTGTGGCTTCCTGAGTCAGCCTTTGCTCTGGTCTGTCTTACATGACCTGTTTTTAGCCATTATGCTTCCTTCCTGTGATTGTCATCTGATCCTGCTGGTGTCACTTAAACTCACAGTGGACAACATCTATCCTTTAATCCCCTCAGTTCACCCTTAAAACAATGCTTTTGTCTGTAGCAGAATTTTGTTGCTGGTTTAGGGTACAATGAAGGGAAATTATAACCTAGCATAGGAAGCAACCTCAAACTGTTGAGAGTATCCTCTGGGTAATTTGTTATTTTATTGACTGATTTGAATCCCTGGTGCCTAGAACTGAGCATGGCAACGGTTCAATAAATATTTAGTGAGTGAAAGCATTTCAATATGTATCATCATAGATTCTAGATAGTTTTAGGTCCATTAGTGCCACATGGAATTTCCCACAGCCTGAAGGACAAGTTCCTTTCTCAATATCTTCCATTCTGTTTTCTTTTCTAGCGTCTTTTCTTTTCTCTCTTAGACTCCTCACCTCACAGTGTCTAGAATTGCCAGCAAAGGGCCATCACTATCCCTTTTTTTTCCTTATATGAAAATATTTAGTCCTTTCTATATTTAACTCTTTCTCCCTCTCAGTGGAGTAGTCTTTTTTTTTTAATTGAAGTATAGTCAGTTTACAATGTTGTGTCCATTTCTGGTGTTCAGCATAATGTTTAAGTCATACGTATACATGTATTTGTTTGTTTTCATATTCTTTTTCATTCTAGGTTACTACAAGATACTGAATATAATTCCCTGTGCTATATAGAAGAAACTTGTTATTTATCTATTTTATATATAGTAGTTAATATTTGCAAATCTCGAACTCCCAATTTATCCCTTCCCACCTCCTTTCCCTCCGGTAACCATGTTTGTTTACTGTGTCTGTGAGTCTGTTTCTGTTTTGCAGACAAGTTTTTTTTTTTTTTTTATAGATTCCAAATATGAGTGATATCATATGGCATTTTTCTTTCTCTTTCTGGCTTACTTCACTTAGAATGATGATTTCCATGTCCATCCATGTTGCTGCAAATGACATTATTTCATTCTTTTTTATGGCTGAGTAGCACTGTATAAATATACCACAGCTTCTTTATCCAGTTATCTGTTGATGGATATTTGGGTTGTTTCCATCTATATTTAACTCTTGACTTCTGCACCATGATCTAAAAGTCCTCAGTTTCATGCTCAAAAGACCCTATCAAGGAGGTTTCTTAGGTTTAAAAGGGGAGCTTCCTTATGATAAATAGTTACATAACATCTCTTGAAAGCTAGAGATTGCAGTCAGTGCTTAATTTCAATAATACATACTGTCTTTCTGTTAAAGTATATTTAAATTTGAATCCTTGTGTCAAGATTTTTTTTTCAGAGTGGTTACATGTGTCAATAAATAGTTTATTCCTTTTTGTTTTTCAGTGATATTCCATTGTATGGATAATACCACATTTTGTTTCTCTAGTCACCAGTTGATGTGCATTTGGGTTGCTGTCATTTTTTTTTTGTGGCTATTATAAAGAATATAGACATATGTTTTCCTTTTTCCTCAGAGTGGAATTACTGGATTGTATGATAAGTGTTATATACTTTTAATACTTTGAGAAATTGCAGGTTTATTTTCCAAAGTGACTGTATCATTTTACATTTGTACCAGCAATATCTGAGGGCTCAAGATGTTCTACGTTCTCCCCAACTTTTGGTACTGTCAATCATTTTAACTTTATTTTGATAGTTTCAAAAGGGTATCTCACTGTGATTTTAATCTGCATTTTTCTAATGACCAATGATGTTACATTCCTTCTCATGTATTTCTCGGTCATTTGTTTGCATGGGTGTGTATGTGTATTTTATGAAAGCTCTGCTCAAGTATTTCACCTTTTTAAAAATGGTATATTTATCTTCTCATTATTGAGGTATTTTTATATTCTGGAAACAGGTCCTTTGCAAGATATGTATTTTGAAAGTATTTTTTTTATAAGTAGATTTGAGTAAAATTTTATACATACAATCTGAATAGTTTCTTGAAATTAGAAGGGATTGGCTGTGCTTTTCTTCTATTTTGATGTCAGCATGAATAGCTATCAATTTCCCTCTAAGCTCTGTTTTAGTAATATTCTACAAATTTTAATATGTTGTGATTTCATGTTGATTTCTAACTTAATTTTGTTATGGTTAGAGGACATATTTTGGTGTGAATTTAGTTCTTTCAAATTTACTGAAACTTTAAAAAATAGGCTTTATTTTTTAGAACAGTTTTTAGGTTTACAGAAAAATTAAGATATACATGTACTCTATACCTACTTTCCCCTATTATTAACATTGTACATTAGGATGGCATAACATTACAATTAATGAACGAATATTAATACATTATTAGCTAGAGTCCATAGTTTTAAAAATCCTTTAGTTTTTAATCTTCTTAATCTTTAATCTTCTTCTGTTCCAGGATCCCATCTAAGACACCATATTACAGTTAGTAATCATATCTCCTAGACTCCTCTTGGCTATGTTCGTTTCTCAGACTTTCCTAATTTTTAATGGTCTTGAAAATTTTGAGAGGTATTGGTCAAGCATTTTGTAGGATGTTCTTTTGTTGGAATTTGTCATGCTTTCCTCATGATAAAACTGGGATTATGGGTTCTTGGGAGAATGCGAGCAGTGATAAACTGTGATTTTCACGTTTTATCAATGGTATAAAATAGCCACATGATTTATGACTTGATATTGACCTGGCTATGGTAGTGTTTGTCAGGTTTCTTCACTGAAAAGTTACTCTTTCCCCCCAGTTCCATACTGCACTCTTTGGAAATAAGTCATTATGCACAGCCTATACATGCCTAGGGAGTGGGAACTGGTTTTGCTGGATATAGAATTCTTGGTTAGCTGATTTTTTTTTTCTTTCAGCATTTTGGATATGCCATTCCAATATCTTCTGGCTTCCATTATTTCTGTTGGGAAACTGGTAGTTAATCTCATCCTTGTTCCCCTGTTCATAATGTGTTTTTCTCTTGCTGTTTTCAAGATTTTCTTGCAGTTTTTGGTGAGCTGTTTTTGTTAGGTAGGAAAAATGCTTACTTTCTTCCAGAATGTTAAGTTGTTGTCACATTAGTGGTAAGGAGTAATGATGATGATAGTGAAAATGGTGTAGACTCTGAGTCACATTTAAAAGTGTCACTAAGACATAGAAGTCACTGAATGATGTTGTGGTTTAATCTGGTCACCTACTGATGTAGCTGAACATCTAGCAGAAAAGTAGGTGAAATTGCTAATGGCGGTTCTGGGTTCCTGTACCTCCAGGATCCATCCTTTCTTCCTCTACTTCCTGATTAATTCTGTTGGCATTTTGCAGAAGCTTGCTTGAACTTTCATTTCAGTGTCTAGTTTCTGGGCTTTTACAAGCTGTTATAATCTTTATTTCTCTTGAAGGCATCAATCACCATCATGTAAAAACTTCTACGGAGAAAAAAAGACTTTCATATTTTGATGGAACAGTTCTGAGAAAAATCCAGTTGCTAATTCAAACTCACTGTTGTGATTTTCTTGTTGTATAGAAATATTTTGGCTGGTATTGGACCTCCTCATCCCTAGAGACATCATGAACAACATTCCAATTTGATGGGAATAGAATTGGATAGCCTGAGAATTCTACTAGTATTCAATCTCTGATGGTAGTTAAGGTCTAAAGAAAAATAATTCATATTGATTGAGTACCTACCATCTGTCAGATGTCATGGTAGACACTTTACATATGTTGTGTCTTTTTTAATCCTTATAACAGTCCTTTAAGGTAAGTATTTATATACCCATTTTACCCTTGACACTATTGTCAGAGAAGTTAAATATTATTTTCTTTTTTTTTTCTCTATGCAACTGATTCTAGCCTCTTAGTTAAGGGTACATTTGGCAATGTAGAGGATTATCTTATGATCTGAACCCTAAGTGTCTGTTACCCTTCTGAGCATGGTTTTGTTCACTAGTGGCCACATGACCCAATTTGATCACATAAGAGTCAGACCCAAGGTTTTTGCCCAAATTACTGGAGGAAGAGAAATTTTATTTTCCTGCTGGATTTGAACGTGGGAGAATACAGCCACGTGGCTGCTGGCAGTCATCTTTCCACCACACAAAGCCCAACCTGAAGAAGAAAGCACAGAGAAGTGAGAAGAGTAAGGTCTGGGTGAAATTGTTAAACTCCTGCCTGAAGCCAGGTATATCTCTACTTTTTAGTTACATGGGCCAACAAATTCTTCTTTTGCTTACATCAGTCTGAGTAGTTTTCTGCCTCTTGCAAATGAAATAACCCTGACTAATACAACCTTTTTTCTCCGTCCTTCATTGAGCAAATCTCTGCAAAGCCTTCTTTGAAAAGGGAATTAGACTGAGATAAAAGTAATATTCTTTGATGTTTTGATCCTGCAGTTTGAGGACTAAGTGTCCTTGGACCAGTCCTGTCCTTTCTCTAGGCTTTGATTTTTCTCTTTTAAGGAATAAATTTATTTCTCTGTAGGTTGATTAAACTGTATCTCTAATGGCCCTTCTTGGTCTAAAATTCTCTGGTTCTAGGAAATCCTTATTTCAAACTAAAATGTTAGTGACTCTAAGATTTAATAGAAATTGAGACCTTAAGTTTTGAAATCAAACATATATTTGAAACCTGGTTCTTCCACTTATGAGTTATATAACCAAAAGTAAGTTTCTTAACCTGTTTCAATGTTTCTAGTTATAAAGTAGGGTATAATTCATAGGATGGTCGTGAGGCTTAAATTAAGTAATGCATATGTAATCATATAGGGTAAGGACTGAATAAGTGATAACTATTACTCCCTCCCAGCAGCATCCTTATCTTAAAATAGCATTTCTCAAGATGTGTTTGGTGGAAAACAGTCCTGCAAATGCTCTCACAGAAGGATTTCGTTGTCAAATACATTTAGGAAATGCTTATGTTCTGCCTTCCTCTATTTTCAAGGCACATTAGCACATTAAAAGCTCTAAAAAGTTCTTCAATAAATAAATCTGCTTAAATGTGTTGATCCAGCATCCCAAACATATTTGACTGCACAACACTTTTTTCTTTCACAGGTGCATAGCTATTAACATATATTAACAAGAAAAGAGTTGAAACCTTTTAGGTGTGATTTCAGGCATCCATCAATGGGTGGAAGCAGTGGAAAGGAGAATTTTTTTGGAATTCCAGGCATTCCTTGATGTGAGTTCTTTTTAACTCTTCACTAGAAAATCTGGCTTTTTCCAAAGGCTCTGTCCTACACCAGAGGTTGGCAAACTTTGGCCAGTGAGTCTGCCACCTGTCTTTAAGTAAAACTTTATTAGAGCATAATCATGTTCATTTATTTATGCATTATCTACAGCAGCTTCAGTGTTACAAGGGCAGAGTTGAGTGGTTGTGACAGAGATTGAACGGCCTGCGAAGTCTAAAATATTTACTATCTGGCCCTTAAAAAGTGTTTTACGTTAACTGGGGCTTGATGACAAGATTACATCCCTAAGAACTCTGATTAGATTTTTAATCCATCTTAATAAATTCTTGTTGTTTCCAGTTCATAAGGTGAGATGCTATCTCCTTATATAAATAATGCTAACTGTAGAAAAGATACTGAAAAACCCCGACAACTGTTTTACTCAAAGGGAGCAGAAGAGGAGGGAAACTCCCTGAAAAGGCAGGAATTTGTAGCTCGCAGGAACTTTATTGCCCTTCAGCTATCCTGGCCCTTAACTCTGAACACAGAGTAGTTCTTGTAGGAATTGCATAGTTGTCCCATTTTCTTATGAAATTTTCTCACGTTCCCTTCGTGTAGCACTAAGTTGTCTTTTTTAGAATAAATGACATTGTGAGATACTACTGTGTCTTTTATCATGGTTAGTAGTTGCACTGTAATTCCTGCTGAATTACTTTTAGGGTAGCAGTGCCATTGAGGGGGAGAATAAATAAGAGTTTCTTTACGGAAATGGGTAAGAACGGCCCACTTTAGGCCCTGTGGGTTTGGATTCATGGCTGGTACCACATCAGTGGCTATCAGGGAAATGAATGGGATTTCAGAGAAGAAGCACCCTACTTCCTGATTTGTATCATATCATAAGCAGCTCGTATAAGTACCTGACTAAGATTTCTCTTTTTCAGTTTTTAGAGAACAGAACGAAATTGTTCCTTATTTTGCAAACTAGGAATCCTTAGTCTCACACGAGATTTACGTTGTGGCTGCAGAAATTAATTTTGAGCTTTGAGTTTTTAAGAGTCTCTGTCCATCCATTCATTCAGCAATTCATTTGGAACCAATTCCATACCATGTGCTGAGTGAGAGGGGTGAGAAAATCAGAGAATGTTCTTGCTCTCATGGAGATCAAGTCTAATGGGGGAGACACACAACAAAAAAGTACTGGGATGACTGTGTAATTGTCCCCCTTGGTGTATGCACTACATGGACAGGTAACAGGAGGGACCCTCAGCTGGGGTGGTCCAGGATGTCTTGTCTGTGCCCTTCAGCTGAACCATGGAGAAGGCCATGGGACCAGGTCTAGCTGGAGAAGAGGTACGTTCCAGGTAGTGGGAGCAGCATGAGGGGAAGGCTCTTAAATATGGTGGTTACATTTTAGAAAAAGATCTTAGATCCTGGATTCTGATCTTGACATGTTCTTAATTTGTTTACTTTCAAGCAGTTTCACTATTCTTGGCCTCAACCATCCCATCTCTTAAACAGCAATAGCGGCTTCAACGTGAGTGCTTTATAGAAAACCTTGAGAAATCTTGCTAACATTTTGATTAGAATTAATGGGAGAAAAATAGCTTTTATGTTAATATCATCTTATTTGTTAAAATCTCCGGATAATGAAGCCAGGCTGTCTCAGTGGTCACTCAAGCATCCTCATATTTGTATAGGGGTAGGGTGGGGCAGATCTGAATAGAATTAGAATTCCATTCCATGTTTTTTAAATTCTGGTCAAATATGCCAAATCTAAGGCAGTATTACTTCCTTCTAAATTACTGACTGCAAGAAAAATTCCCAGTGATATTTATGTAATTTATCGTAAGTTAAAAAAATGAAATTTAAGTAAAATAAAATAAAATTCTTTATTAAGCAATTTGCCCCAAACTGTACTAATTAAGTCTCTGTGGATAAAAATACTCATAAATAGTCATGTTTTATCAAAGTCAAATATGGGGAAATACTTACGTTCATGCACTAATAAACCTGAGTCATTAAGTAAAATCTGTGTTGTACTCTTTTAAGATTCCATCCATTAATAAATGTTTAATAAAAATGTAAAGATGGAATATTGTTTAAAGAAGAAATGCATCTCCAGTACTTCCAGTTGAATCCAGCTCAGTGAAATGCAAATTTTATAAATTCCAATCCATCAAATAGAAATTTTACTATAAAAGGTTTTCATGGAAATAATAGCTGTCAACTATCAATTAAAATGCACACGGTCCCATTTTCCTTAAGTACAGTATTGAACTTTAATGAAAGGTTACTTATTCTATCAAATTGCTTTATACTTCATAAGATTAAACTTAACCAAAAATTAACATCAGTATTCCATGAAGAGAGCATGCAAACAAAATTCACCTAAATGACAGGGGAACCTAAATGTTTTTGTTGCATACCAAGAAATATGCTTCCAACACATATTTTAGAAATGCAAAGAATTCATTTTTTAAAAAACCAATGCTAATAGAAAATTTAACCTGTTCTTGACTGCGTGTCTCCCCTGTATTTCTTTGCCTCCTTACTTTGAGACGCTAAAGACACAGCAGCATTGTTTTTGTATATGTCAATAGTGGAAGAGAAAAAAAAACCCCAAACAAACAAACAAAAAACAACTCAGCAGCAGCCAGCAGTTGTGGGATGTGATAGCAAGACAAGGGACTTGAACCCAACATACTTGGGTTCAAATTCCAACTCTGTCACTCACAAGCTGCGTAATCCTGATTGAGCTGTTTAGTCCTCCTGAGCTTAAAATTCTTCATCTGTAAAGTGAGAACAGTAGGCTTATCTTTGAAGATTGCCCTGAATATTAAGGAGAAAAGTGTATGGACACAGTTGGAACACAGCAGGTGTCTAATAAAGGGTAGCTGTACTTATGACAGAACTAGCACGAAGTTAGGTAAGGATGTCAATATCCTAATGTGGAAAGTCACTGCCCACCCAAATGAGAGGTGCCCACAGATAGGAAGGTCTTAATGGATGTTTGCGGTTTTGCAAAAAGACTCTTACTCAGATCTCCAGAGGTAACAGCATACTCGTGCTATAGGGAAGAGTGATTGGTATTCATGCTCATGACTCAGGCACACTCTATGGCCTTTGTGAAACTTCCTAAACACCAGGTGAAAAATTTTCTTCCAAAAACCATGTGTGTATCAGTGTGGAATGGCATTGAGTGATGCTGACTAAATAAACAATAAAGTAGAATCAAGAGACCTGGATTCTTGTCCCAGCTCTGATGCTAACTGAATGCATATCCTTGGATACTCCTTCTCCCTTTCTAGACATCAGTTTCCCCACCTCTCAGATGAGCAGTGGGCAGGTGTAAGTGGGAGAGTATAAATAGCGGGGACAGGTGGGGCTCTGGCCAAACGGCAAGCATGTGCCACCCTCAGAGGGGCAGCCTCGACTCAGCTCCGGCTGACTGTTGCCTCGTGGGAACCTAGACTGAGTATAGCTGGATCAGCAAGAAAAGTCAGAAGCTCAGACTTGGCAAATAATTAAAAACAATTATTTAAAAACCCTGCCCTACTCAAAGAAAATCTGCATCTACAGGAGGATTTCATGCTTGTGGGCTGCCTATTTATAACTCAAGGGCTGCATGTTTTCTGAAAGCTCTGTCCAGGTCTGCAGATTTCTAATTTTAGGGAGGTCTCCTTTTTGTCAGTTTCTCTACACTATAATCCTGAAAAAATGATTTACAAAACCCAAATAGATTTTGGCATGAACCAAGCTTAAATTGACTGCCTTCTATCATGAATTAATATTACCCAGAGCTTGTCAGATACTAAATATTTGTTTTAGGAATACACACAGCCTCGGCTTTCATCTGGGTTAAGCTCTAATCTTTGGCCTGTCAGTTCCAGGATATAGCACTGGATAAATCATGCTCTCATGAACAGATAGATGCCAGGGTGGTTGTATACAAATGGAACAATGTGTCAATGAACACCCGAGTTTGGGTTACATCTACTATAAACATCGACATTCTTTTGCAATGAGCCCATTTGCTGCTTAAGCACTTACAGCTTTGGAAGGTTTGATGCTTCTGTGCTCAATCAGGTTCTAATGATTTCAGATGTTTTCAATTAATGAACCGTTAGATTAATTGGTAGAGTACCATAAAAAGGGTTTCAGAATTGGATCAGAACCACAGACAAGCTATTACCAGGCAATCACCACAGACAAAATGGTGAAAAACTGAATTAATAATTTTACTTACTATTCATCATCCCTCCCTCCGTACGCACTTTTCTTCTTGGTAAAAAAAAAAAAAATAATAGCACTGACCGGCATCTAAGTTCGGAAAATGGAAGGGGAGGAGAGGGCTGGAAAAAAAACAAAAGAAAAATGATTGCTTCATAGTCCTCCAGTTAAGATTTGATCTTCTGAAGACTGAGATTTTCACTGGTACCCAAAATTGACACCATTTCTCAGTGTTTGTCTGAATCTCTCACTCTCTCTGGGCTTTTTTCCTAAGCTCCTATGTTTTATTAATTATGTAACACATCGGCCATCTTAGAAAAATGATTAATGGGACTTCAGAAACGTGGAAATAAATAAGCCAAGCTTCAATATATGATTATGTAGGCTTGAAATAAACCCCAGGGTAGCCATCCTTTAGGAAGTGCGCCTAAGGAGTTGAACAGAGCCCGCCGCTACAGTACTTAAAACCTGGCAGCACCGTGAGTTATCACCAGGCAGTGGATGGCGCTTTAGATGAATTTGTAATTTGAAAAGTTAAATTAACCCTGAAATACATTATTTGTCTGTTTCCCACTCAGGAAAGAGACCTTCACAGAAACAACAGATTCTTACTGGCTGATGTGAAGAGTCATTCCAAGGTAGGTTAAACTCAGATACTTGCTAAATTGGTGACGGCTATTATTTTTCATAGCAAAGAAAGTCAGTCTTTGAAAAAGGACACCACCACCACAAAAACATATTTTCAAAGAAAATGCTGGTGCTTTCCTCATAGTGTGTGTTGTTATCTGACACTTTATTGTGTGTTTATTTGCCTATTTGTTCATTTTGGGTTTCCCCACTGGAAAAAAAGCTCCATGAGGTCAGGGTCTTGGTTATCTAGTTCAGAGCTCTGTCTCCACTGACTGCGAGAATCCTGGCACACAGCAGGTACTCAATAAATATTTGTTGAGTGAATGCAGAAGTTAAGTGTTTGTTGTCAAGAGAAAATGACTTTGGAATTTGTGTGGTCCTGGAGGAATATTGATTGGCCCAGGCAGTGATCTGTGGGCCTGTGTGGCAGGCTCATTTATTTGTTTATTCAGACAGTCTTTGTTGAGGACCTACTGTGTGCTAGACCCCACTGCAAGCACTGTGGATATAGCAGTTTACAGTGTTCAGTCCCTGCTCCTTATTGAGCCTACCTTCCTGTGGGGGGCTGGAAACAGAAATCAAACACATAATTACACAAGGGATAAATTTAATGAAAAGTTAGGTAATCATTTTGAAGAAAACAATAAAGGGGCTATGAGAACGTGTGATATGGAAGCCAAGCCTCACTTGCAGAGACCATGAAATCTCCCCAAGGGAAGTAACATTTAAACTGAGACTTTAAGGGTAAATAGGAGTTGGAGAGCATTTGGAGCAGAGGGAAAGCATGAGCAAAGGTCATGAGGTAGGAACAGCTTCATGTTTGAAGTACAGCGAGCAAACCAATGTGGCTCTAGTAGGGAGAGAAAAGAGGAGAGACCAGAGCGTGAGAGTGGAAAGAAAGCAAGCTTTTGGTGAAGCTATGGTATCTGTGAAAGCCATACTGAAGGTTCCTGCCTTTGTCCTGAGAGCAATGAGATGTCACTGAAGTGTTCCAGGTAAGGTAGTAAAGTGATCAAATTTTAATTTTAAAAATTTTATTCAAGTAAGTTACAAATAAAATTTTTTTTAAATGGTGAAAGGAGTCTGTTTTTAGTTTTCCCTGGGTTCTCTTACAAGACGGAAATAGCAGATACTCTTAAAGTAAGGTAAATAAAGAGCTAATGGTCAGGGGCAAGAGGACCTTGCCTCCAATTACCCAAGTATTAATTCAGTTCTACTCCAGAAACATTTTTATCTGAGCCTACTTCTGAAAGTGACACAAGCTTCAGAGATTTAATGAGATTGATTTCATTTTGAATTAAATAAGAAGTTGCTAAGGTTCTAGGCGTTCAAAATGTTTTTCCCCTTTGTTAAACTTACATAGATAGTTACTGTCAATTCATGAAATTATTTGATCAATTTTCTTCTTTCATTTGTACAACAGATATATTGTAAGCACCTTATATGTGTCATGCCTTATTTTCCAGGGCTAGAAATGAATGCAAAAATATTCTCTGTGAGCCATGTAAGTGGTTCTCAAGTGTTTGATGAATGGCTGAGTGATAATAGGGTGTTTCCAATCAAGAATGGACTCAAATAAAACAAGCTGGTCCTTGTTATAAGAAATGTCAGAAAAAGACAGTGATCTGGGAGAAACCAATCTTACACGAGCAAAAAAAGAATAGGAGGATATCAGGAAAGACTCCAGTGAGTCTTTTAACTGGGCTTTGAAGAATCAGTAGGAGTTCCTAAGCAAAGAGCATAGCATCAACAATAACCAACATGCAGACTCGCCTAAATCTTGGTCATTTTGTGATTTAACGTCTTGTGTACCACATTCTTAACTTTTGCCATGACTTTTTCCTTACTATAATTTTGTTCACTTAAATATTTTAATTTTTTTTAGCCATTATCTATCTTTATTACAATCACAGATTAAGGCTGAAATATGGGTGGAGGGAACATTCTTTATATATCAGTTTGGTTGACTTAACAGTATTACGTTAGTTTCAGGTATACAGCATAGTGATTTGATATTTTTGTAGATTATGTATCATACAAAGTCATTGTATTATTGACTATATTCCCTGTGGTGTATATTACATCCTGGTGACATTCATTTTGTAGCTGGTAGTTTGTACCTCTTAATCTCCTTCATCTATTTTCCCCATCCCCCCACCCTTCTCCCTTCTGGCAACCAACCACTAGTTCTCTGCATCTGTGTCTCTTTCTATTTTGTTATATTCATTTAAAAAAATTCCACATATAACTGAAAAAATACAGTATTTGTCTTTTTCTTTCTGACTTATTTCACTAAGCATAATACCCTTTAGATCCATCTGTGTTGTCTCAAATGGCAAGATTTCATTCTCCTTTATGGCCAAGTAATATTCCACATCTTCCTCATCCATTCATCTGTAAATGGACACTTAGGTTGCTTCCCTGTCCTGGCGATTGCAAATAATGCTGCTATGAACATTTTCAGATTAGTGTTTTCATTTTTTTTTCTGGATAAATACCCAGAATAGAATTGCTTGATCATATGGTAGTTCTATTTTTAATTTTTTGAGGAACTTCCATACAGTTTCCCAATTTACATTCCCACCAACATTGTATGAGGGTTCCCTTCTCTCCACATCCTTGCCAACACTTGTTATTCCTTGTCTTTTTCATGATAACCATTCTGACAGGTATGAAGTAGTATCTTACTGTGGTTTTGATCTGCATGTCCCTGATGATTAGTGATGTTGAGCATCTTTTCATATGCCTATTGGCCATCTGTATGCCTTCTTTGGAAAAATGCCTACTAAGGTCTTCTGCCTATTTTTAAATTGGCTTTTTTTTTTTTTTGATATTGAGTTGTGTGAGTTTTGTTTTGTTGAAGGTTTTCTTTGCTCTGCAAAAGCTTTGATGTGATCTCATTTGTTTATTTTTGATTTTGTTTCCCTTGCCTGAGGACACAGATCCAAAAATCTTACTAAGACCTAATTTCAAAGAGTGTACTGCCTATGTTATTTTCTAAAAGCTTTATGGTTTCAGGTTTTACATTTAAGTCTTTAACCCATTTTGAATTTATTTTTGTATATGGTGTGTGAAAATGATCCAGCTTCATTCTTTTACATGTAGCTGTCCATTTTCCCCAGCATGACTTATTGAAGAGACTGTCTTTTTTCTACTGCAGAGTCTTGCCTCCTTTGTCATAGAGTAATTGATCATATGTATATAGGCTTATTTCTGGGCTCTCTGTTCTGTTCATCCGTGTGTCTGTTTTTGTGCCAGTACCTTGCTATTTTGATTATGATAGCTTTGAAGTATAGTTTGAAGTCAGGGAAACCTCTAGCTTTGTTCTTTTTTTCTCATATTGTTTTGGCTGTTTGGGGTCTTTTGTGATTCTGTATAATTTTAGGATTATTTGTTCTAGTTCTGTGAAAAATGTCATGAGTATTTTGATAGGAATTGCATTGAATCTGTAGTTTGCTTTGGATAGTATATGGATATTTTAACAATTTTAATTCTTCTAATCAAACATGAAATATCTTTCCATTTATTTGTTTTGTCTTCAATTTCTTTCATCAATGACTTACAGGTGTCAGACTACAAGTTTTTCATCTCCTCGATTAAATTTATTCCTAGGTATTTTATTCTTTTTGATTCAACTGTAAATGGGATTGTTTTCTTGATTTCTCTTTCTGATAGTTCATTGTTAGTGTGTAGGAATGCAACGTATTTCTGTATATTAATTTTATATCCTGGAACTTTACTGAATTCATTTATTAGTTCTAGTAGTTTTCTGGTGCAGTCTTTAGAGTTTTCTATGTGTAGTGTCATGCCACCTGTAAATAGTGGCAGTCTTACTTCTTCCCTTCCGATTTGGATGCTCTTTATTTTCTGATTGCTGTGGCTAGGACTTGCAATACTACCTTGAACAAAAGTGAGCATCCTAGTCTTACTTCTGACCTTAGGGGAACAAGCTTTCAATTTCTCACTGTTGAGTATGATGTTAGCTGTGGGTTTGTCATAAATGGACTTAACTATGTAGAGGTATGTTTCTTCTATACTTTTTAGAAAGGTTTTATCATGAATGGATGTTGAATTTTGTCAAGTGTTTTCCCTGTATCTATTGGGATGGTCATGTGATGTTTTTTAGCCTTCATTTTGTTGGTGTGTTATATCACATTGACTGACTTGCAGATACTGAAGCATCCTTACATCCTGGAATAAATTCTACTTGATCATGCTGTATAATCCTTTTAGTGTGTCGTTGAATTTGGTTTGCTAATATTTTGTTGAGGATTATAGTCTTGTTTAATATTTTGATTTAAATAGACTTAAAAAATTTAGCTTTATCCCAAGTAATAAGAACAATGAAAGCATGGTTCAATGTGTTAATTTCAGTTTTCCATAATACATATTTGAAGAAATAGACATGCTAAAGCTAGCTTACCCAACGTTCATTTTCCCCTTTCCTTTTTTCTAATAGAACCCTCAGTGTGTTGAGTTATCCATCCACCTTTCTTACAAGCAGTAATGTGCTTCAAAGAAAGCTGACCACATTCCCAGTTCAGGAAACTAGAACCTTTTTATTAGTTATCAAAATCTCATTTCCTTCTCCAGTAGTTAGTTCAGGGGTGATTATATGTCTCAGTTTTGGCCAATGAAAGGTAAGAAGAGATCTGCTAGAGGATCTCCAGGAGAGGTTTTCTTCCTCTTAAGGAGACATGAGAAGAGGATATTTTTGCATCTTGGGAGCTACAGAAACTCATGACTGTCAAAGAAGCCAGCTTGCAGGTAAGGTTCACACATGAAGTGCAGAGTGGACACACAGAAAGAATTTTGGTTTTGATAAATCATGGAACCACTCTCTTATCCAGCTAAGAGTTGCTCTACTTCTGGACATCTTAGTATATAAGAGAATAATAAAGGGCTAGACAGTAAATGTTTTGGGCTTTATAGGCCAAGAGGCAACAATCAAGGATGTTACATGGGTACTTATATAACGAGAGACAAAAAACAAATTTCCACCAATTCTTTACTAATGAAATTAAAAATATAATAATAATAGAGTATAATTTTGTGTAGTAGAGATTTACTAATGAGAAGACTGGCATTTTTTGTTTGTGTATGTGTGCTTTCTATCACCAAATTGTTTGCAAATATTCATCTGTAAAAACCATTCTTGATTTGCAGACTGTACAAAAACGGATGGTTCAGATTTAACTGGTGGGCTATAGGAGGCCACCCTCTGTTTTAAGGCAATTTTTATTTAAAAATTTGTATTCACTGAAAATTGTTCACAAATAATCTCTAATGTTTATAGCCAAGGGCATCCTAATTGACACACGTTAAACATTAAAATAAAAATTTCTCTATGAATCTCTCCAGACCATCTTACATTCACCAAAGGGATGATTAACAAACTTTAGGAAATAATAGTTTACATTCATTAAGCACTTATTATATGCCTGGTATTGGATTCTAAATATTTTATATGTATAAATGAATTTAATCCTTACAAAAACCCATCAGATAGGCATTATTATCATTGCCATTTTGTGGATGAGGAAATTATGTCACCGAGCATTTAAATAGTTCTCTGCTAAAGTGAGGTGGTTAGTATTTCTCTGCCACTGTGATGCTCACTATGGTCTTTCATCCCTATTTATGTGCAAATGAACCATATACATAAACTTGCTTCTTATTCAAACTTCCCAAACTAACTGGCACATCTCAGGGAAGTCAGATATGGAAACAGATGATGCAGCTTTAAAAAAAATTATCATTACATTTCTTTATGGTTAAAGAGCATCTGGAGCAATTTAAGGAGTTAGAAGGGGAATAAGATGTTTTACAACATAATGTGCCCCAGGATTGCCATACAAGTGGGGAACGTGTTAGCTGAATAATGGCTCCGTGCCTTCCTTTTTTGGTACGCTTTATCCAAATCTTGAGAGCATTACTGTAGTGAGGTTAGCTCTTTATTTATTTAGTTTTGAAGAATTTTCTTTAATTCTAGCATTCCAGGGAATAACATAGCACTCCAAATAATAATTCATACTAAAAATGGAAAAAGTGGAGAAATCATACCCTTCGCAGGGGAGAGAACAAAGAATAAAAATGTGAATCATTAAAAAGCAAAAAAAAAAAAAAAAAAAAGACTGTAAATAAATCCCTATAATTATGCATCACAAAAGGAAAGTCAACTCCAGTGGTTCAGTAACCTCATCACCAGCCTCACTAATAATCATTGCAATATTCTGTCTCTCCCTTAAGATAATGAGCAGCACACGTTGAAAAAAAAAAGTGTAAACATGAGCAACAATTTCTCATCTAAATACAAAACCAAAATGCACTGACTCACCTTAAGGTTTGCTATTGAGCCCTAGTGCAGAGAATTTTAATTTACAATCTGTCCCTTCCTTTAAAAGGTCAACCAAGGGGAAGATGCAACAGAATTATGAAAGTTGCCTTTCTAACTAGACAATACATTTCTCCCTGACCTCTCCCAACGGTGGTCCCATCTGAAATGAACCCAGAGAATGAATGCTTCAATAATTAACCAAATTTAAAGACAACAATTAGTAAACAATTTTGTCACCCTTAAAGCTGTATTGCTGCCCCATTAACATTTCTATAGTTCTCCAATTACATTATAAATCAAAAGTAATACAAAAAGACAGTGTAATAATGAGAATGCAAAGGCTGCATCAAAAATTCAGATGTCAGCTTCTCCCTCCCTCTGCCATCCTTCTGTTAATTTATTTTATTTTCTCAAGCAGTGTAGCCACAAACGCATCATTGTAACAAATGCCCCTTTTACCTTAGAAAATGATTCTTATTAGTAGAACCAAGAAACAATATAGAGTATAGGGTTCATTTTTTTTTTCTCCACACTTGCCCTTTCTTCTCTAGAATTTATTTTTAAAAATCAAAAAAAAAAAAAAAAACCTCGTGGACAGAGAAGAAAGGACTAAAGAAGCATTATGCAAAACAGATGTAAAACAGCCTCTAATTTTGCATGCTACTACTATTGATACTTTATTTCTGTCTTTTTTGCCTGTCAGGGCAATCAACAGAGTTCTTCCTCAGACTCATATCTTCATGTATCCTCTCAATTATGGTTGCTCAACATAAAATTGGATCATCTCAGACATACCTACTACTAGGATGGAAGGAGAGATGTCAACATTTTTTTTTTAAGATGATGTTTTGTCTGTTGGAGTGGGTTAAATGGCCGTACTTTTTGGGCGCATTCTATTTTCCTGCTGTTTCAGGAAGTCATTTGCAGCTCTCCTTGAGTCATGTAGCCTACTTCATGGGAAAAAAGAGTAGCTCTGGGTTTTGTTGCATATACATGGGCTTCTGGAGTGCTTATGTGTTTGTATATCATGCACGCAATTTAAAGGCTCTCTTTGACTTTCTGCACTGGGCGAAGCAAACTCATTCAAATGTCCCATCTACCCAACTACCCAAAAGCTTATGCAAGGGCATTGTGTAGGCATGGGTCAGGCAGATCATGAAGATTTTAAAGTCTCCTTCAATTTTTCAGTAAGGTTTTGCATCCCAATCACATATACCCCAGCATGAGACGTCTCAGGCATTCGTAACTTGTCATCTGGTGGATTTCCAAAAATGAAATTGCTCTCTTTGCTGGAGGCTCTGTCCTACTTTGGAGCTTCAGGACTATTTTCTTTTTTGGGGGGTGGGGGTAATTAGGTTTATTTATTTTAGTGAGGACTATTTCATTAAGTCTTTGGTTCATTAGTTCATTCAATAAATACATATTGAGTGCTTGTAATACCCTCAGCACTATTCCAGGAACTAGGAGCACAGAGATGACCAATGTGGACAAGACACCATTAAACTAGCATTTTAGAGGGAGTTTCTAGGATGGAAACTCTCCAAAGCCTCTGTAGGTGAAGGTATCAAAAGTCTAAAGGAACCCAGACTGGAAATGGCAATTCCTCGTGGCATTTGTGGCTAGAAACTGCTATTCTGTTAGATATGAAAACACTGTTTTATCGTCTCTGGGCTTCTGTTTTCTGTGTCTGCTCTGGTGTGCTAGTGGTCCGTTCTCCGGGCAGTGTGCTCCAGCTGGCAAGGACAGTGAGAGCCACAAACGTGGCTGCCCTGGCTCCCCACTCACCTTCAGTGGAGACTGAGGGCTGGAGGATGATCTCAGCGAAGGCGGCCTGGGAAGCACCCTGAAATGTATCTGTACCCAGGGTGACTGTTCATCGGCAACTCTGCATGAACTGTACAGGCTCATGCTCACTCTTTTTGTCACAGCTGTTTAGCTTGTTACATATGTCATTGGAAAACAGATATTCCAAGCCTCTGGTTCCCTGGTTTCCAGGAAAGGAGAGACAAGAGAGCTAGCCTTTCTTCCCTCCATCCATCCTTTCCTTCCTTCTTTTTTTTCTTCTTTCCTCCCTTCATTCCTTCCTTCCTCCCACTCTCCCTCTCTTCCATTTTATTTCACTTTATTAAGGTCATTTCTAAAATAAAATTATATTTCCTGTATTATAAAATTAATATGTTCATTATAGGAAATTTAGAAAAAAATCATGAAGAAAATAAAAATCCTTAATATTCTTACTACTCAGACAACTGCCACTAACATTCTATGTCCATGTTTTTGTGTGTAAATAAAAATGAGACCTTATTTAAGATGCTTTCCCAAATAATGTCTTATAAACCATCAATATTCTTATGATATATGCCCATTATGTGAGTTCACTCAATCAAGAGTGTAAAAGGTGGAAAGTGAAAATTTCATCAGAAATTCCCATCCTTCAGAGATTACCATCATTGACAGTTTGGTATATATATGCCCAGATTTTAAAGATATGTAAGTTTGAGTATATATTTTTATACAAATATCGATACATGTCATTCCTTCATATCTTTTTGAATTTCAGGACAGTATTTCATGGTATGGATGTATCAAAATTAAAATTGTCTTTCAGTGGACTTTAGGATGTTTTCATTAAAAAAATTATAAATTAATTTTGCATAGTTGTCCAAATATTTCCTTAAGATATACTGCCATATATGGGCCAAGAGGTGCCATTTCTAAGCAAATAGACGGGAGACCAATTTGGGAAATTTAGATTGAAGAGATAAAGGCGAAGTAAAATAAACAAATAAACAAGCAAAAAAATAAGACTGGCAATATTGGGAAGATTATGTGTGAATTGGAATAAAAAATGTAACAGGCAGTACCCGAAGATGATGGAAGCAAAAGGAAAGAAAACCCAGATCTTCTTTTAAAAGGGTCATCTAAAAATAGAGTGGTAAAGCGGATGACAAAGAGTCTCTGTTTTCCCAAGGCTTCTGAAACACCTGTGAGGGAGGCACAGCATTCACTGCCATGTGGTCCAGATTTCCCGGTAGGAATTGTCTTGTGCACCAGCCTGCACACTGGTGAAGTGCGGTTCCTGGGAGAAATGTGGTATTTGTATGTTAAGTCTACACTGGTGCACAGGAAGATCAACACACTTAGAGAAGCAGATAAGCTCTGTTTTGCAAAAACTCCAGATACATACATTCTAACTTGAGTAAACCGTACACATTTGGAAGGCGAGTGATTATGTTTTAAAAGGGTCGACCACTTTCAGGGTGTTTAAACTGAAGCATTCTTTTAGCTAGGCAAAGTTTAACATATAGGAAAGAAGATTTGATTTTGAAATCACTTGAACAGAATCCATTACATGTACAGTTGACTTATGAATGACATAGGTTTGAACTGCCTGGGGCTGCTTATATAAGAATATTTTTCAGTAACTACTATAGTGTACATGATCCGAGATTGGTTGAATCCACAGTTGTGGAACTGCGGATACAGAGGGCCAACTATGGAATTTGAGTGGCTGTGGGTTTTGGTATCTGTAATGGGTCCTGTAACCAAACCCTCGAGGATACTGAGACACAAGTGTACTTTTAAATACACCACCTGGGGTGGGAGTGGTAATTGGTCACAAATATTTTCTCCGTGAAAAAAATGGGAGTTAAAATTTTACACGTTTTTGTCTTTCCATCTAGTTTCTATCTACTGCCTGAGTTATCTTGAAACAATGAGAAAAGTTATAATCAGAAATTGATCCAATTTAATTGTCTTAGTTTGATTTTGTGACTCCACTTAAAAGTAGAGCCAAGCCTAATTACAAGGGCTGAAAATATTATTTCTTGATCTATTCATACATCTCTCCTGTTCATCCATACGCACCTGAGCAGAATTATTCTAAGCACGTTGAATCAATGTATTCTCTCTGAGTCTCTGCTCTTTATATTAAGGTTCAGAAAAATATATAAAAGAAATATTAAAAAAAGAAAAGGAAGAAAAAGCAAAAAGTTCTCCTTATTAAGAAACCCCTTTTAGCCAGTGGGGCTTCAAACGAATCCAGGGGCATCAGTAGTTCCTGAATCACAAAAATATTTCCTATTCTTGTGAATTCTAGAAATCCCTGAAGTCCAGTACAGATCCCAAATACACTAATAGGATTAGAAATAGCATTTTTTAATAAAAAAAGGCATAACAAAGTAGGACATAAAATAATGTATTTCTCTTTGAAACCATGAAAGAGTGCCATGTGTGTCTGGAAATGTGTATGTGGGATTTAAACAATCCCTGAAGACATCGATTTTTTTTTTTCAGTTCTGAATTGAAACTCCACTCTCTCAAAGTTTGTGCTGCCAACTTCACACTCTCCCTCACTCCTGTTTCCCTCAATTTCCTCCCGTTTATGACCCTTTTCAGTTGCACCCCTTGATTTATGGTCATTTGTGTGATTGCTCTGCTTTGCTTTATGGCAGTTTATGTCATACTGGTCTTGTCGTAAATGACTGCCATAAAGTGAGGTAAAATACCATAAAACATTAGTGAGTCCCTGATACTCAAGGTTCTTCAGAATAAGCCCTGACAGGTACTAACCATAGGAAGACAGATTTTGCCATTTGAAAGGTGCAGCATTTGTAAAAATAATACAGATAATAATAATAATAACAGTTCCTAAGGTTTACTGAACTCCTTCTGTGTCCCAGTTACTGGGTTAAACTCATTTCACACATTAGCATATACATTCATCCCTCTGTGTCTGTGGGGGATTGATTCCAAGTATCATACAGTTGGCCCTCTGGGTCTGTGGGTTCTGTACCTGTGGATTCAGCTGACTGCAGGTCCAGATGCAGATCTTGCAGTTACAAGGGACCAGCTGTGTAATTCTCGTTATTTCTTTGTATGGCAAAAACTATTGTCACCTGCATTGTGCAGACTAGGAAACTGAGGAATGGAGAGGTTTAATACAGCCAGTAAGTGGTGGAAGTTTGATCAAATCCAGACTCTTACTCCAGCACCCATGCTCTTAACCGTTATGTGTTTAGGTGCTACAACTCACCCTGGATCAGCTTAGGGGCTGAGTTGATTGAAAGGTGAAGTTTAGTATTTGGTAGTTTCCAAGCTCTGTAAGTTCTTGTTACCTTCAGATCCCGCCCAACTCCAAGCCACTCCAACACAGTGTGATGAAACCCTACTGCACTACATGTATTACCTGACCTTGCCATGTTCTTGTCCCCAGATAATTGCAGCACCATTTCCTTTCCAATTCCCCCAGCTCACTCCTGAACTTGTCTATCTCAGTTTTTGTCAGCACTTCTTAAGCCAGTAACCTGAAGAGGTCCCTTTGATTCCTCCTCTTCCCAGCTTGTAAGTCCCATCTTCGCTACCTGGAATCTTCATCTCACTCCCATCTGCATTTCTTTCTCTTACCTTCCACAAGTTGGGTATCACAAGCTGCTATCACCTCTCCCCTTAATGGTGGGGAACCAATTTCTACAGACATTCCCAGTGCCCTCTCCTCTGTGTTCTATGTGAGAGCAGAAGCATTCATAAAACACAAGCTGTGAGTGTGGACCTGTAGCCCCACTTGTCACTGCAGTTGGCTTCCTTCCGTGCTCCATCTGACTCCTGCCTCCCACGTGACCTGGCCTCATGCCCTGTCCCTGCCTCACTGGCCTCCCTCTGAACCAGGAGAATTCTTTCCTGACTTAGAAACTTACACAGATTTCCTGTACGCCTCAAATTCCCAGCCCCAACCCTTCCCTGGCTTTGTTGTTATATAGTAAACCGTTCTTTGTTGTTTCCTCCTCAAATTCTACTGCCTTTCTTTAATTCTCTTCCACGGCAACCATGTTATTCATAGCTTTGATCATATTGTTTAGTGATTTGTTTACTAACTGATGATCTGTCTCCTCAACCAGATTGTAAGCTCCATGAGGGATAGGCCTACAGCAGTATTCCTAGCATTTGACACAGGGTCTATAGCATAACAGCATAATAGACATTTGTTAAGTGGTTGTACACAATTTTACTGATACGTCTTCATTCCTCAGCTGGATTGCCAGGGCTGGAAGGACAGACGTGTATCTTCTATTTCTGTTAAGTATGCTGTAACACAAGCATTCACACTGTTGGCATAACATGGATGTTAATTTAATACATGGTGGTTGGCTGAATTATAACAACCCTCACAAAACCTTGGCTCACAGGATTAAGACAGTGTGTTGCACTGGACTGGGATGGAGGAGGTATAAAAAGTTAGGAATGGATCATAAGACAAATTAGGACAATGGTTTCTATGATCCACTCAATTCACTAAAATATATCTTTGAGCATTTGATTAAAGAAGAAAAAGAAAAAGAGAAGAAAAATAGGAACCAAGAGGAAAAATAGAATCAGTGTATTTTTCTCTCTTTTTTTTTTTTGCCCCCTCATCTGCTGTCTTTTCCAAAAATCTTTCTAGGTTTCTTCTGTCACATCCATAGTGAAGTGTAAATTATAGTTTCCAATATAGATGGCCATTTCCAGTGAATTTTAGCAAGGAACAAACTTTCATTTGAGACTGAAATTTGGCATCCCTTTGCCTCTTCATGCTGGGAACTATTTTTTGTCTTTGCAAAATGCGATGAGACATAAATCCTGTTGCTTTTATTTCTAAATGGTACTACACCAAGCTGAAAATGCACTGGGAAAATAGGAGTGCCTCCAAACTAGGGCCAGCCTTTGCAATCTTGATTTATAGTGCATTCTGTATTACAGGGGAGAAATCAAATCAGGGTCCTATAAAAGTGGGAGGCTATTTTTAATTGTACTCACTTCCAATCCCCTTCCTCTCTTTGCAAATTTCTTTTCACCCTGGCACTCCTAGCTAACTAGATTGCCACCCACAGAAAAGCCTGCTATATGCAACAGCTAACATTTGATGTGACACCATTTGGAAGGCTGGCAACTCACAGAGCATATGGAGGATTTCAGATGGGTTTTTAGGGACATTTGGCTCAGGGTTTCTCATGATGGGGAGCACTGTTGGTCCATGGAGCAAGCCAGTTCTTTACTGTGTGGGACTGTCCTATCGTGGCAAAATATTTAGCATCCCTGGAACCCTGGCATTAATGCCAATAGATGACTCCAAGTCATGGTGACAAATAAAAGTACTCCTTCCTTCCCTAAACGTTTTCTTTGGGGGGCCCTATCTGCTTTGGCCAAGATCCACCAAGAGGATTTTAAAACTTTCTGCAGTCATCTCAAGACAGAGGTTCACATTTGTGACCATGAAAAAAGTCAAGAACAAGTTCTTTCATGTTCTTAAATGGTAGTAAGAGTGACAACAGTAATGAATATGTTGTAAGTATTTATTATGTACTAGGTGCCTTCAAAGCATTTTGTACGCATTTCCTCGTTTGGTCTTCCATGAAGCAAGTACCGGTGTTGTAGTGAGATCTATTTAATAGTAAGACCCAAATGTGGCTGAAGACCCACTGAAGGTCGCCCCTGGTAACCCTGATGACCGGAGACCACTGAGATCATGGCTGGAGGATTCTGTGCTGTCCCTGCTTCTTCTGTTGCTTCACCTTTTTTCTTTTTCCTCTTTAATCCTTCTTTCCCTGCAATTTTCTTAAAAAAAAAACTTTGTTCTTTTTCAGTGGCTTCCCAAATCATTTAATCTGTGAGAAATAAATGGAGATTTTTGTCTCCTGGTTACAGCATTAAATAATAATAGCTAGATGACTTATCACTAAATTTGGAGGGTATAATTGGGATATTCAGAGTTCTAGTGATGTGGCCACAGTAACAACAACAACAAAATAAAAACCCAAGTGCTTTCAGTGCGAACTCCAACCAAACATCCCAAGGGCAGTTGTTGGGAATCCAGAAGTTGATCTACAGTGCATTCCTTCTTTATGGGCAACTCCATGTGGCATTCTCAGGTGAGGGCAGCAGAGTTTCTTTATTTACTCATGTTTAATGACCTGTGCAAATGTGTATTGAGGCCTCCTCTGTGCTGAGGAATTGGGTGCAAGGGTGAGTAAGATATGACCCCAGCTCTCCAGGAGTTCGTAGCCTGGTAGAGCAAACCAAAACTTGAACCAGTATCATGCCCATTAAAATAGAGCAACTGAGCTCTCAGCTTCAGCACTGCTAATGTTTGAAGTCAGATAATTTTTTTGTTCATCGGGGCTGTCCTGTGCATTGTAGGACTTTCTGATCCTTTCTAAGACATACAGTTTAGCTTTGTCTGACCCACTGTGGCCACCCACACCCTCGAGTCAGAGCATTTTCTTAAACAGAGTGATTACCCCCCTAAGAATATTTCTGGTTTTGGCTGGTAGAATACTAAGAGTTTTAAAACCTGTATGTTTTGTACATGTAACATGCTTTAAAAAAATTAAAAATAATTTCAATAGCAACATAAAAGGATTGCATTGTGTTAGCATGTTTTCTAGTCAAGTTCTTTTAGCGGCAGAAACAGGGGTACTCTGAACTTGATTTGGACAAGTAAGTGGGTATAGAGAGAAAGGAGTGAGCAAGCAAGTGCTACGTGGCCAGGGAGGCCTGAAATCGATGGCTAAAGGGTAGAACGTGCACTGTAGGTCCACAGAGGCTGAGAGTAGCTGAGGCATCATACTGCCAGAGCGCAGGGTAGAGCATGGAGGATGCCGGCTTCGGAGGGCACTGCCCGCAGAGCCACCGTGGCACCCAGGGCTCCTGCTGGATGCTGCTGCATGTCCTCGGGGCCTGGGTGCGAGGCAAGTCCTGCTTCCCGTAGTTCAGTTTGTATTCTTACAGTAAAGCCTACCACCTGAAGCCACACGAACACAAGCCTGAACTTCCCAATTAGGAAAATAAATACCTTGGTGACATCAGTTTGTATTACACAGTCGTGGGGGAAGGGAGCAGGGGAAGAAGAGAGAAACTAGCTCAACTTTGGGGCAAATCCTTGATTTGCTGATGTTGATGAAACATTTGAAAGTTAATCTGTTGAAGTAACTGGAATTGTCTGGGCACGTGCCAACCTGCAGCTGATTGGTGGTCTAGAATTGTTGAGAAGGTAACATGGTTCACAGCAAAAGGTTTGCTTCTATGTTGATAAGTGGATGATTCCTGGGCAGATAATCAAAATTTAGCCAAGGGGGTAAGAAAAACATTTGAACATTGAAAAAGACCCATTTTAGATATCATCTTCTCAGGGAAGACTGCTCGGACATCCTTCTTCCCCAAACAAGACTGACTTTCGTCCCGTTCTGCAAAGACCCCAGTCATCTTCCACATACGTCTATCCTCCATCATACTGCGTTGGATTCTAATGATCTATTTACCTCTTGTCTCTGCTGGGCTCTAGGATCCCCAGAGGCAGGGCTTGCATCTAGTTCATCATTATACCTCCAGTTTCTAACTGATAGCCTCTGTATAATAGGCGCTCAATAAACTGTTGAGTGAGTGAATTAACGAATTCATTCCTAGGCAACGCCTCCCCCCTACCATGTCCTTTTTAAGGAGGGGAAAAGAATTCATTTTAACTTGAATATAGTTTTTCTTCCCCAAAGAGCGTATTGATAAAGGACAGCCACGGATTTCTTCCAGGAGAGAAAAATGATAGAACAGTCCTCTATGCTATATTTCAAACTTAAGTCAACTTTTCTTTAAAAAAAAAAATGTCTGTCCACCAGCACTCATATCATTTTTCAAACTTCATGTCATCCTTTTTCAGATGTGGCCCATCCATCATTTTAGGCAGAGAGTATCCATCATCATAGAAGCTAAATAATTTTCAAAACTGTCAGGGAGTGGACACCGAAAAGGTCCCCATTTTATCTGAACAGAGTTATCCAGGGCTGGCAGTTAGGATCCTGCTGGAGAGGAGAGATGGCATCCTGGGAGTGCCTCTCCAATTGATTTCAAATGGAACAAAGGTAAAAAATGAGCCTAGAAGTTAGACCTCAAATCTCTACATAAAATATCATACATACACTCATAAATATCATAGTTAGGTAAAAGTTTCTTTACAGAGTAAGATTTTAGATTAAAAAGAAAGTGCGTTTTTCTAAACACTATGTTTTTCTTAAAAATATTTATATATATAGTGCTTTCTAATTTTAAAAGAAAATCATGTTTATTTTTGCAAAATATATAAAAATGTAAGCAAGAAAATAAAATTCATGAATTACCCCAACAATAACCACTGGTAATACTATTTTTGGCACAGTTTTCTCCCAGGCTCTCTCTCTCTCTGTCTTAAACACACACACACACACACACACACACACGATGTGTATATACATATTTATTTGTATGTATATGCATGTATATGCTTATAGTTATTTTTTACGAATTTGGTATTATATTCTCTATGGAGTTTTATATCCTGCTTTTCTCACTAAATTATATCTTGAGCATTTTCCTATGTCATTAAGTATTCTTTGAAAACATGATTTTTCAAGGCTACATTATATGTGATTTTATGGATATACCGTAATTTATTTATCTCTGGTTAGACATGCTGATTGTCTTGGCTTTTTGCAGTGTGGTATTTTATTTGTTGCATTTTCCCCTGTCTTTCGGCTTTTCTGTGTTTATCATCTATATAATTCTCAAGAATCATAACCTTATCTTTTTATTGGAATGTCAGAGATAGGAAAATGGATTTTGTTTTTATAACTCAAAAAGATTCAACCTACAGGAAGCCTTTTGGTTGTCTCTTAAATCAGTAAAAGCTATTATATGTATTTATTTTTATGATATAGATTAAATTTTGTCAATTAAATGAGAGTGCTTGTGTTTCTTTCCTGTCTACTAATTTGTTGTGAGTTGATGTACAAGACCTCATTTTAGATCAGAAGAAGCTACACATATGTCCATAATAGGTACCTAGAATGTTTCTTTCAGGGGAGGATGAAATGATGGCACAACTCTTGCTAGTTTAGGATCTTAGCTGTGCCACTTGCTTGCTGGTTAACCTTGAGCGTTTTTTTTTGGCCTTTTATAGCCTCAGTTTTCTCAACTATATATTGGTGGGAGACAAAAGCATCTTAGACTTTGCAGTTAGACGTGGGGATTACATGGGACAAGGTATACAAAATATACTCATCATGGGGTGCCAGACACAGGGAGTACCTGCCCGTTGCAGAGAATGTGGTTATTGTTTATCCTGGTTTCTATCTTAAAGCAGGTGAGATGTTTCTTCTTGGGATGAGGATAGAGAAGTGACAGAGGCCTTGTCTGATTTGACCAGGCAGTCAGAAACATAATCCTTTTTTGGGATAGCGGGTGTCTGTCTGGCTTTTCTTTTTAATTTTTCATAGCTTTATTGAGGTGTAATGTACATACCATAAAATTAAGCTATTTAAATGCACAATCCATTGATTTTTAATACATTTACAGAGTTGTGCAATTATCATCAGAATCCAAAAGTTGAGTGGACTCTGAGGTACAAGATAAAGGGATTCTTTTCCAACAAAAATGTAAGCAGTTCCTTTGTTTAGTTAGAGGAGCTTAAATGGCCACAAGTTAGCCCCTGGAAGGGTCATCCAGAATATGTGACCAGGCAGCTATGATGAATAGGTGTACTGCTAATTAAAAAGGGAACAAGGTAATGCTGTCTTTTTAAAGAAATTATTTTGACATAACTTCTGACTTAAAGAAAAAGCAAGAATAGTGCAAAGTATTTTCAGGGAAATTTTACTGGGATTCCCCAAATATGTGTTTTCTGTTTTCTTCTCATTCTCTTACTTTAATGTATTTATCTAACCTATCTCTAAATCTATATTGTGCCACAGATGTATAGCCTATGTATGTGTCTGTATTTATTGGGATAAATGTATAGGTAGCTAGACAGTTATGTATGCATATATCCCATATACAAGTTAAGTGTATCACATACAATTTTTTTTCCAGAACTGTTTAATAGTAAGTTGCAAACATGACGTCCCTTTACCCCTAAATACTTCAATGTGTATTACTAAAAACATATTCTCTTATTTTCTTGTAATTATCGAATTATAAAGATAAAATTGATACAATGCTATCTAATATACATGTAGACTTCTTTCATATTTTTCCAGTTTTCCCAATAATGCTCTTTTTAGTCAAATAAAATCTAAGATTGTGTGTTCCTTTTTAGTAAAATAAAATATAAAATCAAATATAAGGTTGATGTCTTGATAGGCTATTTCCCTCCCTGTACCTGAAGAAATGGGTCCCAGGGCATGTTAACTCTTGGTTATATTTACCACATCACATAGAACCCATTTATAAATCTTTTCATGGCCATGTCAGATATAAACCTACAACTCTTTCTGGTGGGCCAGGCAGAGAATTTCTTGATATTCTCAGAAACTGGCACTATGCCTGGCCTATGGTTAATGTTAAATGTTTGTCAAGCAATGAAGCCTAGACAGAAACCAGATTTAAAAGTGGTTTCTGTATCACCTAAGAATAAAGGCACTTAGACCTAATTCATCTGAGGATGGTGTTCCCTCACTGAAAATTAGCAACTTGGGAAGATATATAGAAATGTCTTTCTGTTACTTGGGTACCAATGGGTGAATTGTGATGTGATTAGCAGTAAAGTGAATAAAGTAGTTCAAAGTGAGGAGACTTGAAAACGGCAGCTGCCAAGACAAAGATTTGAGTGCAGGTAGTTTGTGTGGAAGTTGACCTCCAGAAGCACTGGTAGGAGATGAGAAAGGAAAGCGGAGGCATAAATACAGGGTGAATATTCCAGCAAGTGATGACTGTGAGCAACTGGGGCTCAGCCTCATTGGACAACAGAGACAGTATGGAACAGAGTTCTGCAGAGTTATTCCAGCAGAGGGGCAGGAGGACTGGGGTAATTATCCACCAAATCCCAGCAGATATTGGTTGAGAGCTGCTCCCAAGAGGTATTAACTCCCCAGCGTGTCCAGCCCACCCCATGTGAGAGGCTTTGGAAGGCTTCAAAAACCCTCTTGCAAGGAGTCCCAGGTGCTTGTAGTTGGAATCCGATGTCTGAGGACACATGCGCCTGGTGCTGGCCCAGGGATATGGATGGACTGTTCTGTTCTTACCATTTGGAACCAGGTTTAGAGTAATGAAAGAAACATTTTCAAAATTAGATATTTGTTGTTTAAGAAAATGTGATCAATTAAGAGTCAAGCTATTCTTCCCTTCCCTTGTTTTGTTTTGAATGAAATGAACAAGTAAAGATTGGACTATGGTTAAGCCATCCCAGGGTATGAAGACAATTTCATTAGGGCTAACTAGCAGTGGCAAGAGTGTAGCTCACTCCAATCGCTTGAGGGAAGGAGTAAATTAAATGCTGATGACTTTGACTGGGCAGCAAACTACATTCATTGATTATTTTAATTTTCTTTCTTTTGCACTCAGTTAAACACCCATAGCGGTGGATTTCAAGGTAACTAAAAGGTTGCTTAGCACATTTTTAAGAGTCACAAATAAGCAGAACTAAAATATCCCATCAAGTCAAACCAAGAAAGAATAGCCGGGATGCTGAGTGTAATATGCATGTGGGTGTACGTGAGTGAACTTCTGCATAGGTATGTGTGTTCGTCCGAAGTGGTACATATGTGTTCCAATAGAAGAGAAAAAGAGAAAATTAACAACTAGAACATTTAAATGAAAAGTGAGAAATGGCCACCCCTAGCTGATTCTAGCCTTGTCTGAGATTTTAAAACAATGACGTTATGTGGTGGGAGACAATGAGAACTTTAGGAGAGGATGATAAAATGAAAGGGAGAAAGTTTATTTCTGTACTTCCAGCCTCTTAAATTTCCACTGGCTTTATCTGGGGGGGGGGGGGGGGAAGCGACACGAAGTTCAATCCTACATGGAAATTTAGACTTTATAAACAAAACCAAACAATTGACAGATATTTTCAAAATGACTAGCTGAGTTTTCTCAAGGATTATACCCAATCAGAAATAATAAGCAAAGTTAAAATTAATAAGGAAACAGTTTGGGTTGTGGTGAAGGGTCTTTTCAAGAGAAAATAAATCTAACTAGATGCCACTTAAATATACTTCTCTTTATAAATATACTTTTCACTGTCTAATAATATGTGGGGATTAATTTGTTGAAGGATAAAGCCTATAGTGTAAAAAGTAGTTACTGGAACACAAAAGTTTATGTTTCCTGCAGAACAGTGAAGAAGAATTGGTTGGACTATCATTCTGGTCCCTGAACTTTAAGAAGTAGGACAAAGACAAAGGAACCTCTAGCACTAAAGGATTCAGATGAAAAAAGATGTTAATGACAAGAGTTAACAGTGAAAAATGGTAATGAACTTGTACCAACATTAAGCACTTTCATCCCTCTATGAAAAGTGCAAACAAATTCCAAGGGGTCATCCCAGTCCTCCATTTCTTAAATCCTCCGAACATTTTGTTGAGGTAGAGGCAGCACATTTTAAAATATGGGGCTTTCTTTATCCCCACAAGTAAGATAAGCCTTGATTGACTTTCCCTTAAGTTCACCAGACTTAGGGCTGCTAAATCTCAAAATTCCATGTTGTCTTTGCCTCGAGCACGTGTCCCGTGTGGGAGAAAGTGCCGGGAGTGAGGAATGCTGGAGATTTGGTGTGAGCGCTAGCACGTGCCAATGAACTCGAAATACCAGGGAGGTGGGAAGGGCTGGAGGATGTGCAGTTTCCTGTTCATCCCAGAGTTCACAGAAACTTGGCAGATGAAAATGCACGGCTCTGCTCTGACCATGCCTGGATCCCCACAGAACTCAGCAGCAGCATTTATTGCATACTCTGTATCAAGCTTGGACTTACACATTTTATTTTGGGGAGTGATTCCTTGATTTTTAAGTTATTGTACACTATTGGAACAAAAACAGTAAATATATTAACTTGGGCTGTCAAGTAAGATCCTTAAACTCACACAGACACACACACCTACACTCACACACCCCTACCATCCAACATCACTATAATTTCATTTAAAAGTCTTTTTACCATCATGATAAAATAGGGAAAACGTCTCATTTAAAAAGCCATTCTGAAAAAACATAATTCTGGCAAGGATGTGGGGGAAAAGAAGGCATTCTGCAAATGTACCACACAAGATGTAAATAGCAGGGAAACTATATAGGGAGCGAGGAATGCGAGAATTCTCTGTATTCTCCAATCAGTCTTTCTGTCAACCTAAAACTGGCCTAAAAAAATAAAGCCTCCTATTTAAAAAAATTCTGTAAAATGGTGCAGCTGCTATGAAAAAAACAAAACAAAACAAAACAACAGCAGTTTGTCAGGTCCTCAAAAAGTTGACCCAGCAATTCCACTTCTTGATATATACAAAAATGTTGAATGCAGGTATTCAAACAAATACTTGTTTGCAAATGTTCGTCGCAGCATCATTCACAATAACCAAAAGGTGGAAAACACACCAATGCATACTGACGGATGAGTGGGTAAACATAATGTGTAATATCTATACAACGGGATGTTATTCAGCCACAAGAAGAAGAAAGTTCTGATACATGCTACATTATGGTTGAATCTTGAAAATACGCTAAATGAAAGGAGCCAGACATAGAGAGCCACATACTGTGTGATTCCATTGATATGAAATACCCAGAACAGGAAAATCCATAGAGACAGAAAGTAGATTAGAGATTGCAGGGCCTGGGAGAAGAGGGGATGTGGAGTGACTTGCTAGTGGGTACCAGGTTTCCTTTGAGAGTGATGAAGATGTTTTGGAACAGACAGAGATGATGGCTGCATTATTTTGTGAATGTACTAAATGCTCCAAAATTGTACACTTTAAAATAGTTACTTTAATGTTATGTGAATTTTACTTCTAAAAAAACTAGAGAGGCAACCTACAAAATAGCTGACCAGTATTTATTAATATTGTCAAAGTCATTAATAACAAGGAAGGTCTGAGAAGCTGTCATAGCCGAGAAGATCCTAAGGAGACATTATAACTCAACTGTAATGGGGTATCTTAGATGGAACTCTGGAACACAAAGAGGACATTAGGTGAAAAATAAGGAAATTTGAATTAGGTGTAGACTTTAGTTTATAAAAATGTATCGGTATTGGTTCATTAATTATAACAAATGTAACTTACTAATGTAAGATGTTAATTAGAGGGAAAATTGGATGCAGGGTATATGGGAATTCCCTGTAATGCCATTTCAATTTTTCTGTGAGTCCAAACTATTCTAAAATATAAAAAGTTTAGAAAGGGGTGGCTGCAAGCACCTTTTGCACTCTGCCCCTCCTTCCTTTTTCCTATTTTGTAACTCAGGGCCTGGAGGAGGAGCAGTCAAGGATGGACATCAGGGCAATGAGGGGGAGCAGAGGGAGCTGCTGGATCAGCCCTGAACTGCCTGTCTGCACACTTCTTGTTAGCACGAGAATAAGAGAATGAAATAAAAAATTCAAAAAGGTCACTTAAAATTTTGTTTAATTGAAGATTCACTGTTATCATGTATATCTATTAGTTTCCAGTTTTTGCCATAACAAAGTACCACAAACTGGGTGGCTTAAAACAATAGAAATTTATTCTTTTACTGTTCTGGAGGCCAGAGTGTGAAATCGCTGTGCTCCCTGTGAAACTCTGGATAGAATCTTCCCTTGCTCTTCCAGTGACCCTTGGCTAATCGCTGTGTCCCTCCACTATCCGCCTCGCCTCACGTGACGTTCTCCTTGTGTCTCTGTCTTCAGGTGGTTTCTTCCTCTTCTGATGACACCATCATATTGGATTAGGGCCCATCTTAACAACCTCATCTTAGCTTGATTCCATCTGCAAGGACCTCATCTCTGAATAAGATCACATTCATAGATACCAGTGGTGAAGACGTCAACATAATTTTTTGGGGGGGCACAATTCAACCCATAACACTGTATTTTTCTTACCCTTGGATGGACCCATGAAAATGTTTTCAGAGACTATCATGGGCCTATTGACTGGCATTTAGGATGAATGACGTGTGATTTTTTTTTTTTTAATCTTCACATCTTTATGAGGTAGGACCCTAGTTGTGCTCCCTGACTTTCTCTCCCATTGTGTAGCTGATGAAATTGAGGCATAGGAAATTTTAATCAGTTTTTCCTAGGAAATGATGGATCCATAATTTAAAACTAAACTATGTTAGAAGTTTTTGCTCTTTCCACTAATAACACTGCTTCATCAGATTGTTCCCAGGCTAGACGAGTTTTTAATGAATCATATCAGGAAATTGTGAGATACCGGGTTGCTGACTGGGGCGATTTCCTGGAACATTCTTACGTCCCTCCATTTTGGTTTATTTTTTCCCTCTTCCTTTTTTCCTGCCACTGTCCTTGTTGAACTGAAGGCTTGCCTCATGGCCTGGTTTGTAAGCCTCGCTCCCTCCACCATTCCAGCTTTCGAGTTTGATTTACTGATATCTACTTGTCTAAATGATAAAATCGAGAAAGCTTTTACCAAGTAAGTTTATCATAGAAATGTAACTATTACATGTATTGTGCAAAATGGTTCTTTTTTTTTTTGAAATCCAGGCAAATACATTGGAGTCATTAATTTGAATACTAAGTACAAGGTTCTGTTTAAAAATCCACAAGATGAATAACAAATCATAATTCTGGCAAGGCAAAGGCATTCTTCAAAGCCATCGTTTTTATCATCCATTGAAGAGACTATGATAGTAGCTCGTTGATGGCTGATTTAGAGTCTAGCACGTGTGCCATTACCTTTCTGGAGGATATATTTCATGCGTCCTCGAATTACAAAGCAGCTCCTGATGCCGAGATGGATTGGGTTACAAAAGTTCATCTGAAGTATAGTCTTTGGAATTCAGCATGTAAGCATATCTGTGTGAAGTGCCTACTATGTGCCTACCTGTGCTTGGCTTGGAGATAAAGCAGTAAAAAAAAAAAAAAAAAGCAGAAAAGACCCTTGCTTTCAGAGAATTTAAATTTGAGGGATATTGTTGATTGAATTCCTGCTTTCAGCTCTTTGCCCCTTCCTCACATCCACACCCATTGCCAAGAAACTCTTCAGTTCCTCCCACCCAGGCAGAATGTACCTTCCCTTTCATTGGCTTTGAGGTTGGCCATGTGACTTGTTTTTGGCCAGTGGGATGTGAGCAGATGATGCATCTGCAGTTTGAAAGCTGTGCTTCCCTCTCTTTTGTTCTTTCTCTGTGAGGAGAGCTTCCTTTGGAGTAGCTGCCTCCCCTTCACCCTGGAATTCACACATGTGCCCCTCCCCATAGTTGCTCCAAGGACCTGTAGCATGATTACAGCCACCCAGTCAACCTACAGAAGCCTGAGAAAATATATCCTTGTTGTCCAAGTTCCTGAGTTTTGAGGTTGCACAGAATTTTTATGACAATTGTTAAATGATGGAGGTGGTGGGGAACGTCCTCCACTACACTGATAGTCCCTCAGATATCTCTGTAATTACTGTGGCATGGTGTGGACACAGAGAAGCAGATTTGATGAGTGCCCTGCTTATTTGCCTTCAGCAGTCAGCATTGTTGCCTTGCTTAGTTCCCTTCAGCGGTCAGCATTGTAGCACATGCCCCAGAGTTCTCCCACACACCTGTGCCACTCTCCCCCTGAGAGCCTTCTCATGCAAGAGGCCAGCTGGAAATGGTGGGGCTTTAACGCCCTTAGAAACAGCTTCTCAGCCAACGATGGATATCAACTGGAGGATAAATACTCCAGCTTCCTTGCTCCTAAAGATGCAAAGGAGAATAACTCTGAAGCACGTGCTCTACCCTGTCTCTTAGTTCCTCAGCAGGGCTGATCCCCAGTTGTCTTCAGGGTTAGCATGCCTGATTATACACTATTACAACTGCCTCATCCTTTTTGTCTTAATTCCTTGCCCCACTACCAGTGCTTCCTGGGAGCATGTCACAAATAAGTTACTTGCACTCATATCTCTGTCTTCGGGCTTGCTTTTGGCAGAACCCAACCCAAGACAGCTACCACATTAGATAGTGGTTGTATGTTTCCATTGGAAGTGACAGAAACCCCAACTTAAACTGGCTCAAGCAGAAAAAGAATTTATTGGCTCATGTAATTGAATAGTCCAGGCTAATAGCTCTAGCTTCAGGCACCATTGAATCTATTTCTTTAAACGACATTACCAGCACTTGATTTCTTTCTTTCTATCTCTCTGCTTTCCTCTGCATTGACTTTTTTTCTCAGGCAGGTGATCTTTCCAATAGTTTACATCATCCCAGGTTTAAGTCCAGTGGAAAAGAGAGCATCTCCCTCTAGATAATTCTAGGAAGGTCCTGAGGCTATATCTGTTTGGCCCTGGCTGGGTCATGTGCCCATCTTTGAACCAGTCACTGGGTCCAGAGAGCTCTATGGCTAGACTTGCACCCCAAGGCCCCTAGGGAGGCTGGTGGTCCCGTCAGCTGCACCCAGTTACAAGGAGTGGAAGTGGGTGGTGGTGGTTCTCCAAGAACAACTCCTGCTCTTTTACCAGAAGAAGGGGAATCAATGCTGTACCAGTTCATACCCATACCTTCTGACTCTCAGTGATTTTCTCTGAGAAAAGTGCTATCTTCCAAGAAAATGCAATCTCCCAGTTCCAATTAATTTCAAGAAAAATATGTCATGAACGCCTCACTACTATTGGGGATGCTGCTAGATAGAAAAGGAGTAAGAACAGTAGGATAGTTACTTTACAATGCATTATGATCCCATATTAAGTTTCCAGTTCTGCTTTTCAGTAGTATTATGGGAGATGGCAGGAAAGCACATGATCAAAAATTAAAAGGATAGAAAAAAGTTGTCTCAGAGAACAGTGTTTACTTGTTGAGGCATGAGTGGAGCTGAGAGGGGCTGGAGTGTAGGCCCTTTTGGCCAGTTTAGTTGGTTGCTCTGGTTGAGTTTTCATATAACAGAAAACTTTAGAAGCTAAAATGGTCATACTTCATTTCTGCTCTTAAAGCAATAGTATACCACTTAAAATGTCTCCATTTGCACATTGTAGAAAACCAAAATGTAATAGCTTAACACATTTAGTACACTGTTTCTGTAAAGGGACAGAGAATAAATAGTTTAGGCTTCGTGGGTCAAGAGACAAAACAGAGGATATTGTGTGGGTACTGATGTAACAAGAGAGAAAGCAAATTTCCATAGTGTTATTATTGATGAAATTAAAAATACAACAACAGTAATTGAGTTCAAGTTTTTATAATTCAGGGCTACTCATGAGAAAAATGGAATTATTATTTTAAGGGGGATAATGTTTTCCTTAATTGGGATTCAAAGTTAGTGTTCACTCTCATCAAACTGATTGCAAATGTTCATTTGTAAAAGTCATTCTCAGCACACAGCCTGTGCAGAAACATGTAGTGGGCCTGACTTTGACTCACTGGGTGTAGTTAGCTTAAACAAAAAGTGGATTTATTGACTCACATAGTTCAAAGCATTTAGAGGTAGTACAGTCTTCAAGGCAAGCTGATTCAGGACTCCATCTTCATTTCTTTTTGAGATTATCTTTGTTCTGCCATCTTATCTGGGTTGGCTTTATCCTGACCCTGGATTTCTTCAAGGCTGCCCTTAGTAACTGGAGCTGCCCGTTACCTTATTCACATCCAATGAGAGAGAGAGAATCACTTCTCAGAGCAGCTGTCCTGGGCCTCACTCTGATAGGAGCAAACTTGGGCCCATCATGTGACAAGGCTGTGGGACCACCAATCAGAGAACTGCTCTGAATCCAAACTGCATAGCTTCTTCGCAGTGAGAGTGATGGGTTAGGATGGGCAATATCTGCCACAAATAAACTGTGAAGATATAAACAGGGAGCAGATGGATGATTTTAGTGACATCAATGTATTGGAAACTTATCTCTAGGTTTCTATATCTTAGAGAGGTCTGGCTACTCTGGGATATTTGTATTATTACACTGCATATTCTCAGAATGAACAGTAGAAATTGTTTTAAAAAGGTTTATGGCAGTATTTTACAGAGGCCCTGCCCTCAGCAGCTATAGTCTTGGCACTGGAATTGGCTTCTCATTAACAAACCTCAGTAAACATTCTCCTGAGTGATGCTGCCAATTCTCCCTTCTCTAGTTCCTAATATGTTGTATTACTTCTTTCCTCCTCAAAAGGAATCCCTGAGAAGATACATTCAGCATCCTTGACAGAATGGTTGAGCCATGGGTCATTTTTATTTTTTTAGGGCATAAGCATTATTTCCTTTTATTCATGCCTATGCTAGTTCTTTTGATGACATGGAGGGCTCTTAGGGGCATTTTATGGTCTGTGGATCCCCTTATGCAGTTATTAAATTCATAGACCACAAGTTCATGCATGGACCAAAATTTGTCTTAGGCTACATAGGCAGTTTGCACATTATATGTGATCATTATCAAATGCAGATAGAAGGCTCCGTGAGTCATAAAATACAAATTCATTTAACAAAAGTATCCCTAGTTTTAGAGTAGCTTTTTGTCACTATGTATATTTGCACTCAAGAGATATTTAAAAGCAAAACCACTCTGTGTGAAGGTCTGTTAATATTTTTTATATTTAGAAGGAGTTCTCATATGATAAAAAAAAAACATTGGGAAACCCTCTGCTATGTACTGGGACTATGGAAATTACAGGATGAATATGTCAGACCCTCAGCCCTTAGGAATCATAAAATAGTCAGAATAAAGAAATATATTAGACACTACTCTTTTGGTTGCAAGAGACAGAAATTCAATCCAAATTGACTTCAAGGGAAAACAAGGAGTGCACTGGATTCTTCGACCCAAAAGTTCAGAAATACTTACTCAGCTCATCCACACATGCCTAGATTCAGTCTATAAACTGTCAAGATTTAGCTTCTCCCCACTTCCTGGTTTTTCTTCCTCTATGTTGGATTCACTCTCATGTATCTCCCCCAACCTCCCCAATACAAACAAATACTGTCCCGGATTACATATGAAAGCTCCAAATACCTACTAATGTTAGGGGGAAGATAAATTCACCTTTCCCTTAGTTTCTTTGAATTACTCCTCATTGGTTCAGTTTTTCATGTGAACCAATTGGTATGGCAAGAGAGATGGAAGATACCAATGGGACAGATTTGGGACATGTGTCTGTATGCATCTGGGTGGAGGTTAGCACCAATACAACCATATGGACTGATGAGGAAGCCTATGAGATTTTCAAGGGTAAATGGGGATGCTATTATGAGAAGAAAGGGGAGTAACTGCTGGAAAGGCAAAAAGAACTAATGCTCAAAACGAGTAAAATCAACTCTCCCAAACAAGAAAATAATGGATGACATAAGAGAGACTCATTTATTCATTCACTTTTTAAAAATAGACAGTTACTGAAATGTTTCATTTTAGCAGAGACTTTTGATTACCAAAATCTCCCTCCCTGCCTTCCATTCCTTCTTCCTAATGGAGCTGTTGACTTTCTACAACTGTCCACCCCCTTTATGTGTTTGGGAGGAGGCTGCTGCATCTACAAACCCAGAGGCAGGTCTTGATTGTCTAATCCATTTATGTTCATCCATTCTTTCTACTATGAATTTGTTTCAGGCATAGGCATATGCAGCATTTTGGGCAGTGAAATATTGAGTGAAGTTTCTAGGAAGCTTCCAGGAAAGCTGTTCTTGCTCTTAGAAAGAAATACAATTAGAAATCTTCTTGAAACCTCAAAAGAAGCTGACCTGTAGACCTAGCCCACATGAGAGAAAAGTTGAAATGGCATAGGCTCTGGGATGGTGTTGTGGAGGAAATTATTGACTCTAGAAGTCACCCCACCTCTAGAGTTCTAGTTGTGCAAGAATATTGTTTTCCTTAATTTAAGTTACAGTGGGATTTATGTTACTTGCAGTGACTGTAACTCCTATATCCAATGTGTCTGGGGTCAGGCATTCAGGATAAGAAATGAATAGGATATATGCCCTCTGCTCATGTGATGCTTCTAGTCTACCAGAGTAGAAGTTATTTCTTTTCCAGTTTACTCAACTTCTTCCTCTCTATAAATTTAGTCAAGGTACCTAAGGGAGGGGACCAATAAAGCATGAGGGCAAACTTGACATGTTACACTTAAAATGGTCCGTCCCTAATCAAATGCGATGGCCCTGCCAAGAGAATCAGGCGTCCTTGGAGAAAATCTTTCTTCTTTTCTGGAAACAAAATCTAAAGTGCATGGCCCTCCATTGGTGGGTCAGGACTGCCATCTTCACAGACAAAAGAAAACACATACTTCTCTATTCCCACTTTTAAAACCCCAATTATGGACACAATGAGGATCTGTGGAACCCCACCAGCACTAACAAAAATAAAGCACTTAGCTCATGCAATCTTGTCTCTTTATTTTCCATATCACTTACAATGTAAGCTTTTTACAAAATCAAATCCTTTCTCACCAGTGATATGATTTTCCCTGAAAAGGCTTTGAAGTATCCTGCCGTTATCACTTCTGTACACAAACATTAGCAGAAGCCCTGCTAGGCAGGAGGACAAAAATAATTGTTCAGCCTTCATTTTAACTTAACCTTTTGCAAATTCCTACTTTAAAAAAGTTCCCCTTGACTTACTGGCATCATATCAAGATAATTTATGAGGCAGTCTATTCTTGTTAAGACAGCGAATCTCCATGAATCTTTTCCCCCATGAAAGACTGTCCTGGACCCTTCACCCCTCTTAATTTAGGCATCTCGCTCTCTTTCTTAACCATTTGCATGGGTCCCTTTGTCACCTTAACACTCTTGTCTAATGGTTTCTGTACAATTAAGGCATTATGGAGGTGAACGTTAATATGTCTCTGAAAATTTACGGAGGCCATATATCTTGATGTTGCAAAAAGATGTGCCAGAAATTGGCTAGGAATACAGGTGCCCTGCTCTTTTAGCTGATATGAGAAACGGAGTTCATTATCTGTCATGTGGGCAGTGGGACTCAGCAGAGACTCTTGTCAGGAAAGTGTGAAAAGAGAAAGGGTAGCCAGTCTGGTATAAATCAGAAGGGAAATACAGGTTTAAGCTATTTTAGCATCAGGTTTGGTAGAAGAGTGGTTAAAAAAATATGAGATCTGTATTCAAGCCACCCATTTTTTTTAGATTTCTTGTTCAAGCCTTTACTAGCCATTTAATTTTGTGCTATAACCTCTCTAATCTTCAGTTTCTTCATCTGTAAAACGGAGTTACATTTAGAACAGAACCCTAACTTCTTCCTGTGGCTTACCAGGTTCTGCTTGGTCTGGTGCCTGCCTGAGTCTGAGCCCCGTCTCACACTGCTCACTGTGATTCTGCCGTATTGCCTCTTTCTAGATGCTCCAATGTAATATCTGCTTCCGCCTTCAGGATGTTTGGCCAAGCTGTTGCTTACTCTTTCATGAAATACTTCCACCGCCCATATGCTCACAGGGAATGCTGTTTCTCCTCCTTCATGGACCAGGTTAAATTTTACCTTCTCACAGGAGGTCCTGAACTTAGTGTAGGTTCCACAAAGGCAGACCCAAGTAGTTTATTTGGGAGGTGATCCCAGGGATCAAAGGAGTAAGGGAAGGGGAGAGTCAATTAAAGGTGATAGTAATGAGAAATTTTGTACTGTAGGCAACTCAAACTCAGTCCTGCCGGGGAGTCTTTAGGAGACTTTGTGAGACCTCTTCAGAGTAGTTCCAGTAATGGGACAGGAAACCGGGATAGTTATCCACCAACTCACATTCCTCATTGGCTGAGGGTCACCCCTGGAGGGGTTAATTATCTGGCACTTCCGGCCTTTTCTCTCATGGGACTGAGCATGATTCTGCATTAGAGAAAGCCATAGAATAATAGAGAGAGGCAGTTGCTAGAGGTAGAGAAGGCCCTTGATGTGTGCGGGAACTGCCCACCAGGCTGCATGTGGCACCATGAGTTGGCAGGGGAATATGGGGGAGGTTCTGACTGGCCTCTGCAGTCTTCAGTTTTTCCGTATTCCTCTGTCCTGTCTGCTATGGAATAAATGTTTGTCTCTTCCTGGAAATTCCTATGTTGAAGCCTTAATCCCCAAAACAATGATCTTTGTAGGTGGGGCTTTGGAGAGGTGATTAGGTTTAGTTAAAATCATGAAAGTAGAGCTTTTATGATAGAATTAGTGCCTTTATAAGAAGAGGAAAAGACCAGAGCCCTCTCTTTCTCCACCATTTTTGGAAATAGCAAAGAAGGGGGCTGTCTGAAATCCAGGAAGATGATTTTCACCAGAATCTGACCACACTGGCACCCTGATCTTGGACTTTCAGCTTCCAGAACTATAAGGAATCTATGTCTTGTTTAAGCCACCCAGTCTAGGTATTTTGTGAGAGCAGCCTAAGCAGATGAAGACACTGTCTGTTGCTTTGAATGCACTTATTATAACTGGTAGTCATATCCTTATTTGTTTGTATGTTTATTAAATTAACATGTTGTGGGGTACAAGAGCATAGGAGCTATGTTTGTTCGTTCTTGAATGTTTCTTTAGTGATCAGCAAAAAGGATGATATTCAAAGTATTTTTATCAGTAGGGTGGGGATGTGGGTCACTTAAAAGTTTGCTCTCCCTGTGTTGGAGCACTTTTCTAGCAGTGGAATAGCTTTGTCTAAGACATGAGGTATTTAAAATAGTCAGGCCACTCTTAGTAAAAATTTTGAGACTCTTCATAAACTGAAACAGTACAGGTTTGAAGTATATAATGAGGGCAAATTAAGTCCTGAGGACCTCAAATATGAGTGTCTTGGTAATGAGGATGAAAGGTCTTTTTTTAAAAAGCAGTATAAGCAAGATGATTTTGAACATTTAAAAAAATGACTCTGTGTGTGTTTCTATGTGGTGTATGTGTGTGTTTTGGGTTCCACTAAAAGCCCATTTAAAACCTACTTGAGTGCTTTTTCATTTGGTTTGTAAGTATTTCGAACAGCAGGATGAAACGTCAACTTCTGGCAAACCTACCAAGCCAGGATGTATGACTTAAAAATGGAAAGAGGAAAACTTCACTTTGACAAATATAACACCTGAATTGGGACTATGCAGACGAGTTTCTCCCTAAAAGGTTAACTAGAGACAATAATTACTTTCTCCAGGCATCACCCAGGTGACACACTGCTGTCTTGATTTCATTGCTGTTTGATGATGTGCATTTCTTGCCACTTATAAACGAAACAAATGAGGTTAGATGGCAAAGATTATGAAAGGAATTAGCAATAATGAGCCTGGTAACAAAAAACATTATTATAGAAAATTGAGTTGACCTTACTTTCATAATTATTCACCTTAATTGTTTTTTTTGTAGTGTAATTTGAATGAAATTAAATAATACTAATGTTCCCCCTGCCACTGACTAGGAATTTCATGTAAAGATTAATAACTTTCAAAACTAAAGATTTGGCAGCCATCTTTCGAGAGGTCGCTGCTGCTATTCCAGGAAGCTGCATGTCCTCAACATAGTCACAGGCCACCTATGTCAAGACTATAATTTAGTCCTCAAACACCTTGGGTCATGTGGCCCTGTGGTACAAGAGTCAGGGCCTCTACTTCCGGACTTTGTGGGATTCACTGCTCTCCTGATCCTGACCCTCATGAGCTTTTCCAAATTTGCCCACCAGAATGTTGGTTTTGGTGAATCAGCCAGGGTCAACACCCGAAAAGGAGTCAGACTTTCCATAAAGGGAACTAGAAGCGTGCACGCGCACACACAGACACAGACACACACACACACACGTACGTCTGGTGAATTCAGTTCTCCACTTAGCTTCCCTAGCTCAAATTTTCAAAGTTTTAGGTATTCATTTTCCAAAGTTGGGCATAAGCTACAAATTTACACTTACGTAATTTCTGGCAAAATTGAGACCCACCTCCCTACTCACCTGCCCCTCCACCCCCAACACACAAAATTTAGTAATTGAGTCAGTAATTTAAAAATAACAATTAAACTGAAGAACAATTAGTAATTCTATTCTTTAAAAAAAAATTATTAGCAAGGCTTAAAATTCCATACTCAGTTTAGTTCTTAAATTCATGTGAAGACTCCAGAATTAATAGAAGTAGGTCTTGCAGGGAAATGAGATTTAAAAGTGAGTAGTAGATAGGAGGTTATATTAATGTTAATGTAAACCATTTGGAAGTTGGAACTAGAGCAGTGATTCTCCACCCAGGTGACACATGACAGTATCTGGAGACGTTTTTGGTTGTCACAACTAGGGGTGGGTGGGTGCTACTGGCATCGAGTGGGTGGAAGCTTGGGGGGCTGGAAAACACCCTGCAGTGCACAGGACACCCCACAGCAAAGAGTTGTCTGGCCCAAAATGTCAGTAGTGCTAAGATTTTTAGACCCTGAACCAAAACCAAATCTTATAGTAAGTAACTAATTGGCTCATTAACTAAATAACTAAAATCAGTTAACTAGCCAACTGACTAATGCTGTGGACTTGTTTCAACTGAATTTGACCAAGACTTTTTTACCCCCAGTTAACTGGTCAATTTGTGGGTGGGAAAAGCCTGTGAATTTGTTTATTTTATAGGCCACTTTGTTCAGTTAAAATGGCACGGCAGTGTGTGTGTGTGTGTGCGCTCCTATGTGTGTGCGTGCGTGTATACAGTGATACTACATGGCAAAGTAATAACTTTTTTTCTTGACCTGAAACTTCCTGTGTGGTTATATATCAGGCAAAGATTATCCGGTCTAATCCTCACTACAACACTAGGAATGTGATTAACCCTATTCAGAGATGAGAACCTGTGACTTGTCCAAGTCTATGAGCCCTGGTGGGTGATAGGAGATTTCAGCCCAGAGCCCTGGCTCTTTCCTACGATCTCTGAAATATCAGTCACTCCACACCCTCTGTGGTGATTTTTTTTTTTTTGCTCCATCCATGGAACACCTGCATTATTATTTTCCTGATTTTTTAAAACTTAAATAAATGTAACCTCACCACTAGCAACAATATCCTGGAATCATGGGTTCAATGCATTAGTGACGTTATTTTTCTAATAAATGTTGAGGAAACACTGCTTTAAAAACCGCAATGTTAAGCTACCTCTCGGCAATACCAAAATGAAATTTTTAATGATCAAGCACTGTATAGGTGGAAATTATTGTAATAATTGATTAATTAATCCACGTGAGGGCCACAGAGCACCCTCTAGGAGAGGGCTGAATGGCCAAATTAAGATAAGATCAGCAAAATAAAGCATGATGGTCAAGAAAAAGATTAAAGGAAGATGCTTTTAAGGGGCTCTCGTGATTAAGTGCGATCAAAGAAGAGCTAATGGGTTAACTCGTTTCTGCCGAGCACAGTTACATAGTGTTCAATTTGATAAAGGACCCGGCAGTAACTTTCAAATGGAGAGATGGGAATTAGTGACATTCCCTTTCCAATTACTAATTTCACAGAAATGCAGACAGCTCAGCAAAGGGATGTATTGTCTGTTCCAAGGTTTTTTGTGAACAAATACATTTGATAGTTGAGATGACACCCTGAGTGAAATAGGCCCTGATTTTCAGTGTACCCTGGGGTTCTTTTATTTTGTTGTCAATAGATTTAATAATTGATTGGAGGGGAAAACACAATGGGGTAAGAACAATACCAGGGTTATCTCAAGAGTTCTAGAGGAATGATTTGTGTCAAATCAGGTGAGTTTTTTCTTTTAATTTATATACAGTGCTCTTCACAAGCTAAATTTTCATTGATTTAGGCTCCTCCCTCCCCACTCCATTTAGCTGGGATAAACCCTTGTGGCAAATCTTCTATGAATAAAATTGTCAACCTCTCCTAGGAATGACTCAATCTACGTATTTGTAGACTTCAGATATGAGCGTGGCTGGCATGGTGTAAGGAACGTAACTGCCAGAGTAAAAGAGGAGATGGATTCCTCCACTTCGTCATGATTAATACACTTTTGTGTTGTTTCTTGGCCAAGATTTGTAAATAGTGACTGTTATGGCTAATTGAAGTATTTCCTGTAATTCCCTCTCTGTGTTCAGCTTATATTGTGCCAACGTAAAGAAATGCTTTGGTGGAATAGATGCAGAGTAATCTCGTCTTTACAATCGTCATCACATTGATCGCTCCAGTACCCTTGTGAAGTAGGAAAGAAGTTTGTCTTGGGTTCCCACAGTGTCTTCCAGATCTACCCTGTGGCCCTTACTGCATCCTGCTGAAATTTATTGTTCATCATCTCCCTTCCCAACTGCACCGTGGCCTTGGGCAAAGCGACTGTCCATAGGGCTTTAAACATAATAGGTACCCTATAAAACTTCACTAAATAAACATATTATTCTCCTCTGAACTTTGTCTCTAGAGCAGTGGTTTTCAACAGAGGGCACTGTTGCCCTTCAGGGGACATCTGGCAATATCTGGCGATATTTTGGGTATCCCTACTGGGGTGGGGGGTGTAATAATACTGGTGTTGAGTGGGTAGAGGCCAGTGATGCTGCTAAAAAAATCCTTCAGTGCCCCCCACAACAAAGGATTATACAGCCCCGATTGTCAATAGGGCCAAAGCAGAGATGCCCTGCTCCAGAGGTACCTCATACAAACCTAGAATGGGAGATGAATTTTCTGCAAAGCTGATGAAACCGAAGACTCTCATTTACTCATATCAGAACTTTCAAGGACCTGGGAGGCACCATGGCAGTATGGTCACATGTCTGTGTGTTTCTGCAAACGCAGGTGACTACATACTGGCAGTTTTTGGATATCGCTAAGGGAAAGACCTGGGAATTCATTTAATTTGGGTCTAGTGGAATATACAGATGTGATTCTAGGTCACCATGTGTATAGTTAAGTCACTGCTCATCGTTCTGGTGTAGCAATGGCCACCAGCCTATTCCTAATGCCCATTTTGCCATCTCGCTCAGAATGGTGATGCAAAGGAAGAGGCTAGAGGCTCCACATAGGCATGAGTATTTCCTTGGCACCCAGGACTCGATGTGGGTAGTGGAGGAGATACAAGGTTTAAAACTCTGTGGAGCCAAAAACTAGTCTAAGGGAAAATTTTCCAATCATCAAATATATAAATTGAAGCAGAGGATTAATTTCTTACTGATGCTATGACAAAAATAGAATTTCTTTCCTGTCTGAAATACATTTGATGGTACAGGGTATACAATTATGAAGGCACCATACATTTTTATTATTTTTTTAAAAAAAGTGATGTCAAATAAAATTTGTCAGAATCCTTGAATTGTAGGGCATGAACCTGAAGCAGTAGTACAAAGGCAAATGTGTCTGTATGTGGAGTCACATGTTTTATGTGTCCCAGTTATCAATAATATGCGACCAATTTCAGTTAACCATGTTAGAGAAATTACACTACTTTTTAATGAAAAACACTATATTGCTATAAGAAAAGGCTATCAAGTTACATACAGACTAAAACTTGGAAGAGAGATTTTTTTTTTTTAAATTGAGAGGTGCATCAGGCAGCTAATTAGTAAGAACTATTAGGTCATTTTTCTGGATCTTGTGATGCTTGTGGAATTTTCAGCCTTGTAAAATTTGTAGTTTGTTATGATTTCTTAATTCATAAATATTTACTTCTGTGCCCAGTTTGATATTCTTGTATTACTGTTCTTAGAGTCCCCGAATTGTATATATTCCAGGCCCTACATAACCAGTTATCCTCCTTTGCTTACAGCTTCATTACTCCCTAAACTCAGATGACTCATACATTTATATGTCTGAACTAGACCTTTCCTGTGAGCTCTTTTGAGTGCTAGACTCACATTAAATCACACTGACATCAGCTTTGGGATACCTGGGATTTCAGAGTTATCTCCAAACTCAGTGTATCTTGAGTCAGTCTCACAACACGACTCTCTCTATCTCTGCCTCCAACCTAGTGTTCTTTCTTTTTTTTGGTAATTGAAATAAAGTCAGTTAACAATGTGTCAATTTCTTGTGTATACAGCATAATGTTTTAGTCATACATATACATGCATGTATTCCTTTTCATACTCTTTTTCATTATCGGTTACTATAAGATATTGAATATAGTTCCCTGTGCTGTACAGTAGAAACTTGCTGTTTATCTATTTTATATATAGTAGTTAGTATCTGCAATTCTTGAACTCCCAGTTTATCCCTTCCCACCCCCACTGGTGACCATAAGTTTGTTTACTATGTCTATGAGTCTGTTTCTATTTTGTAACATTTGTGTATGTATGTGTATATGTGTGTGGTTTTTTTTTTTTTAGATTCCACATGTGAGTCATATTGTATGGTCTTTTTCTTTCTCTTTCTGTCTCACTTCACTTAGAATGACAATCTCCAGTTCCATTCATGTTGTTGCAAATGGTGTTATTTTATTCTTTTTTTTGTGGCTGAGTAGTGTTCCATTGTATAAATATACCATAACGTCTTTATCCAAGTCATTTATCAATGGACATTCAGGTTGTTTCTATGTCTTGGCTACTATAAATAGTGCTGCTATGAACATTGGAATGCATATCTTTTCAAATTAGAGTTCCCTCCGGATATATGCCCAGCAGTGGGATTGCTAGATCATATAGTAAGTCTGTTTTTAGTTTTTGAGGAATCTGCATACTGTTTTCCGTAATGGCTGCACCAGACTACATTCCTACCAATAGTATAGGAGGGGTCCCTTTTCTCCACACCCTCTCCAGCATTTATCATTTGTGGACTTTTTAGTGATGGCCATTCTGACTCAGCCTAGTGTTCTCTCACTGTTCTTTTGCAAAGAACAGGAAATTATGTATTAGAAAACCTGGAAATCTAAGGCTTACTGTTGATACCTATCTCTCCCTGTCCCCTCTACCCATGGTATGCTGCCAGTTTTTTGTTATAAATGTCTCCTAAATCCATTTATCCTTTCCATCGCCACCATCTAGAGTTAGAAAGTGTAGTGGGCTGAATGGTGGCTCCAAAGATACCAGGTTTATATTCCTGGAACCTGTGAAATTTACCTTGTTTGGAAAAAAAGATCTTCATACATGTGATTACGTTAAGGATCTTGTATTGAGATGACCCTACATTATGCACTTGTAGGATATCACAAATGTCCTTGTAAGAGAGAGGTAGAGAGGATTTGACCCATATGTGTGTATGTACCTGCGTGCGTGCGCACGCACGCGCGCGCGCACACACACACACACACACACACACACAGACATGAGAAAACAATGTGAAGATGAAGGCACGGACTGAAGTTATGTGGCCACAAGCCACAGAATTGTTAGCAGCCACCAAAAACTGGAAGAGGTAAGGGAGTGGATTCTCACTTAGGGCCTCTGGAGGGACCCTGCTGACACCTTGATTTCAGACTTTTGGCCTCTAGAACTGTGAGAGAATAAATTTCTGTTGTCCTAAGATGTCAAGTTTGTGGTAATTTGTTATAACTGTCACAGGAAAGTAGTATAGAAAGAATTACGACTTTTTTCATTGCATTCTTTTTTTTTTTAAGACTTTTCTCATGCTTAAGGTTTAAGTACTTAGACAAGATCAGGATTAGCTATCGAGAAAAAGGGGCAAGGGTGAGTCTGTAGGCTTATCCCATCTTTGGTTTTTTTTTTTTTTGTCTAAAATCTTGGCTGGTAATAAAGATTACAGTTGCTTAGAGGATTGTGAGGTTAGTAGATATATCTTCTAAACCTAATACAATTTAGGTAGTTGGATTCAGGACTCTGATTACCTTTAATTTTTTTCCACAGCAATGAGACCTCTTTTATATAGAAGATCAGTTATTGAACAACTTGAAAGATTAGGATCTTAGGTGAAAAATCAGATAAAGTGGTCATCCATCACTAGGTGAGTGATATCTGGGCAGAGAATTGAGTAAGGTGGGAATACAAGCCCCAGAGGAAGTAAGTTCTAGGCAGAGGGGACTGTATCCTAAATTAGGAATTACTTTGGCTTATTTAAGGGATAGCAAGAAGGCCAGAAAAGCTGGGACTCAGTGAAGTTGTTATATTATTTGGTGCACATAGGTTTGTGATTATTGCATTTTCTTTGGAAAATACATCTTATATCATTATATTGCTTTTTATCCTGCTGTTACTTTAAGCATAAATTCCACCTTGTCTGGTGTTAACCTTGATTTTCCATGTTGGTTTATCTTTACCCATTCCTTTATTTTCAATTAAAAAAATCACTTTGTTTAAATTGTGTGGGTTTTTTTTGTAAATAACAGATGTCTGGAATAAATTATGTCCCATATTTTCTATTTAAGAAGTCAGGAAAATGTGAATTCCACTTAGAAAGATTTCTATCAAAATTTCTAATATAAAAATGTCTTGGTACTAAGGAGACACTTTCACTATCTGAACATAATTTACATGTACAAAATAACTCATTTCCTTATGAGTTTATGCAATTGGGGCACTACTGCACATGTCATTCAACATCTTGAAATTTTAGAATCTCTCTTAGTATACATGAGTTTTTTAAAATAAAATCACCACTCCATCAATCCATAAAAAGTGCAGTTAAAACTTATAGAATGTAGACAAAATTGTTAATTTATTCAACTAATAACAATGCTGGTCTTTGTTTATGTCTATAGTCACACTGTCATTACAGCCTGTGTTCTGAGTTGTTCTGGTGGTGTGGATGGAGTTACCATGATTCAGCAAGACTTTTTCAACTGCATTTATGACAAGTATGATGCTCCTGGGAGGGGACCAACTGTGGTGCAGGCCACAGCCCGTGATTCCAGGAAGGAAGCATCAAGTTTCAGACCCATGAGGGAATTGAACCTCTGACCTTGGTCTTATTAGCACCATGTTCTAGCCAACTGTGCTAATTGGTCACACATGGCAGAAAATTTGGAGACATAGAAAAGATGTCAGAGCATAGGATTCTTGATTTTAATGTGTCAGTTTTGATCTGTTGGAGAAACCTTAGACTGTGGAGTCGGATGGAGCTGAGTTTGAGTCTTAGCTCCCTCTCTTGATGGCAAGGTTATTTTGGTTTGCTCTCTGAACAGTGCAGTAATAATACCAACTTGAAAAAATATTTTAAATGTCTGTGTAAGTAAAATAATTTACATGGGAATACCTGGCATGGAGTGTGGCACACAGTCAATAAATATTCAGTGGATTGGTTTCAATCATTGTAGGGTGAATTGATGATGCAGACAACCACATCACTTTCCCCCTAGCTGGATTTTTCCCCTCTTTCTCCACCCTCTGTCACCTTCAGTGACACAACTAACATGTTTAGGACACCATTCAATTGCAAAGTGATAAAAATAAATGCTCGACAGAGTGGAGCCACATTATTCAAGCATTCTTAGTCTATTGAGCACGTTGGATGAAGATGAATTCAGCATCCCATCCCTCCGTATGTGTACTCAGGACAGTACAGTATAGGAACGAAGAGAACAAGTGGGCGACTGGGTATTATATCCCTGCTTAAGAGCTGTGCAGGCTTAGAGCATTGAACCTTTCAAAACCTTGGCCTCCTCATCTGGAAAGTGGGATCATAATTGCTGCTCTCTTAAAAGGTTGCTGTTGGGATTACATGGCATAAGACAAGTGAAAAAGTTAGCCTGACATATGGAAAGTGCTCAGAAATGCTCAGTAGATTCATATTACCAACATCATTGAAAGGACAGCTGAGTTTCTGCTGCCACCACCCAGGGGAAGGAGCACATGTCCCATTCATAGACTACACACATTTTCGTCAGGGTGGATGTGTAAATTCTCTGAGTGGCTCTTTTTTTCAAAGAGACTTTGAGGCCCAATAAACTTATTTACTCAGAATGTGGGGAACAACCGTATGACAGTGTATAGACTGCATATACACAAGATACTAATTTTGTTTCAGGAATGAGTATGCTGTGTTAGTGTCTTTATAGGCTGATAGTTGGGGTCTCAGCTCAACATCAGTGTTAGTCCTGTTCCAAGGATTCCTTAACCCTGGGCTCTATCCTTTAATTCCATTATCAAATTGCCCTGTCTCACCTGGAATCAATGGTGTTGACCTCTCGTGGAATCCACAGAACCACTTTCCTCATTTCCTTCCTCTGGTTTTCATATTCAGTCTCTGTTGACTCCTTCCAGGTGTTATGCAGATTGTGTCTACTCTAGGCTAAGCTGTTTTTTTACCCTTAGGAGTTTCCAATTTATTCATTCCACTGCCAAAATTGATTTTTTCCTCTGTATTGTTCATATCCCCTATGTTTCACATTCATCACATTCACCCACGTCAAGCCTTATGATTCCCCACCCTCATTCCCACTATCACTTCCTTTTCCTCACACTGAGCCCTTCTACATTTGGGTACAGATTTCTTGACATCATTGCTTTTTCATCAGCAATGGTAACATTTTAACTACTTTTGCTTCTGCCATGAAAAAAAAAACCAACTCAACATATCCATATAATCAGCAGAGAGCAGTGGTTCCCAGTCAGGGGTGATTTTGCCCACCAAGGGACACATGTAAATGTTTGGACACAACTGTGGAGTGTTTCTGGCATCTACTGGGTAGAGTTCAGGGACACTGCTAAACATCCTTCAAAGCACAGGAAATCCCCCACAACAAAGAGTCATTTGGCCCCAAATATCAATGGTTCTGAGGTTGAAAAAGTCTGGTATAGGTTATAAAGTGTATTCATTTAAAAAAGCTGAAAGAAAATAAAAGACAAAGCAGTCATGGGAGAGTTAATAATAAAATAACAATAATTAACATTTATTGGTAATTTATCACACGGCAGGCACTGTGTTAACAGCTTTCCCTGCCTTGTCTCATTTGATTATCATGATTACCTAATGGGGTGATAACTGTTATGATTCTTATTGCAAGTGGAAACACTGAGGCCCAGAAAAGTCAAGTAATGTAACCAAACCCACACAGCTGATTAAAGGCCCAGCTGGGATACAAACACAGGCAGCTGATGAGAAGAGCCTCTTTTCTTAAATTTTCTAATTTTAAGTTTTAAATTATTCTTTCTGGTTTTTTTTTTTTTTTGGTGGGGGTGGAGGTAATTAGGTTTATTTTAAAATTAAAAAATTTGTTTTTAATAAAGGGGGTTTTTAATAGAGGGGGTTTTAAAAACAAAATAATAGAGGGGGTTTTAAAAACAAAAAAAAATATTTTTAATAGAGGTACTGGGGGTTGAACCCAGGACCTCATGCCTGCTAAGCATATGCTCTACCACTGAGCTGTATCCTCTCCCTGAGAATCTTTATTTTGAATCACTGTGATGAGCATTGAAAAATCACACACTGCAAAGCAAGGATGGTTATTTTGGAGTCTCTTGGATAGGACTGAGGAGGTCTGTGAAACTCCTGGAAATGTGTATGATATTTTCATGAATGTGCATTTTTTTTCTGGGGTAAGGGAATATGGCTCAACTGGTCAAATTCTCTCAAAGGAATTTGTGGCAAGCAATTCATGGGAAGTCCAAGAACATCTTGTTCTTGACTTTGAGGGAAAGAAGAGGGTTTGGGTCCTGGATAAGGCTGTGTTCCGGAAAGGTATAATTCTTTGCTAATGGGCTCAGAGACTCTGACTAAGCCTATGGATCAGCATTGGTTGTACTTAAATTGTCAGCAGCATTGGACTTCAAAGACTTAAACAAAAGGCACAGTACAAGTTTGTTGAAATCTTAAGGAAAGGGGTGACCTCAGGTAATTCAGTTATATGTGATTAGGAAATGTAATGGTTTCACGTACTAACTAGTTTCACAGCAATGGCATATTTGAGAGTTATATCAGATACCTGTGTTGTGAGATAGGGTTTGTCTGGACTTCACTGATAATAGTCCTCTGTGATTCTCATTGTCCCTGAATTCGTGGCTTACCTAGTCCCCTAAGTGTCCACATGTTTGCTTATATGTGTTAATATCTTCAATCTGGTTACCTCCAGCTTTTCTGGCTTAGGAATCACATTGACATTTCCTTTAATTTTCTAAATTGATTATTTCTAGTGTCTAGGACATTTTCTATGTCCATCTGATGTCTAGCAACTTTGATATACCTTTTCCTTAGTTGTGATCATTTGCTGAAATCTCAGGTTTATTTATTGATGATCTTGTTGGCTGCAAATGTTGATGGTAATCACTTCCTTTCTAATCCTTACTCCTCTCTGCTTGCTCTTCCTCCTTGTACATCCTGGGACCGTTAGAACAGTGTTGAGGCATGCTTGTTTGTGTTGCTAGCTTTTTGCTAACAGTTCTTTTAAATTTTCAACATTACGAATGATGTTTGCTACTGGTGTTTACCTTGTTAAATAACTTCCTTCAGACTGCTATTTTGCCAAGTTCCTTGTGTTTAAAAAAGCCATGAAGAATTGTTGAATTTTGTCCATTTTGCATCTATTAAGAACATCAAATGGGTTTTAAAATCGCATTTCTAAGTTGACTTTGTATTTTTTTGCTCTGATCCATGAGGTTCTCCGTTTCCCAGTTTATGTCTTAAAAGAACAATCGTATTTACAAGACTTTGAGGTGGGGGATGCTCAGTGTCACCACCTATGTGCGTCCTCTAACTACATTTAACATGCTCTTGGAAATACGTTGGATGAAATGTAATAGGTACTCAAAATATTGCCAACATGACCTACTTAGACATAAGGTAGGGGAGAAAAAATATTTATCATTTTCCATAAATATATATGTCTCCAGATGTACCTATTCACAGGGAGTCTGAACAAAATAGCATTACAGCATGTTCCATGGGGTCTCCAGGGTCATAAATCAACTGAACTCAACTAACAGTGTGTCTTTTTTAGTAATCTATCTTTAGTCCTTGAGTCTGCCTGTGACCAAAAAGAAAAAAAAAAAAAAAAGGGAAGCACAGAATCATTCTCTTACAATAAAATTTAATTTTTTCAAACATTGAAGTACCTTGCTTTGTGCTTCTGCTATGCACTAATTTCAGTTACCATATCTTAATAATACCAGTTCCCCTAAAACATGATTCATCTTTTGAGTACCATGGTATATTAACTGAGTAATTGTGTAAAGTACAATCTTTGCATCTTACTCTTTGGCCCATGAATCACTATGTGAATAGCAGACGTGCTCCCCCAGCCTGACCTCTCATGTCCCTTCTGCTGTCTGTCAGCAGCTGGTACCTGTGCCTCTGTGTTCAGTCCACAAACAGACAGCAAAGTGTGTGGGTGTGTTGCCTTCTTGCCTCCCAGTGATAACCCCCCATGACAGTTCATAAAAAAATGAGCAGTCAAAGAAGGAATTGGTTAACAAAGATAACAGAGCCACAGAGGAACAAAAAGTGTTGCTGGAACTGAAATTCTCATTGAGCATAAATGTAATTATCAGAGAAATAGCAAACTATGGTAATGTTGATTCCACTGCTGCTGGAGAAACTCTAGATGTGCAGCCAGAGGAACTTAGTGGAGGCAAACTTATCAATAAATGAGGAAAACGGTCATGACAATGTCCCAGAGGAAGTGATGCTGGCAGAACAAACAAACAAACAAAAAACCCCATCACATTTAGGAACTCTCAGAGAGAGTTCACCACACTGAGGTACTGAAATGAAAACCTTAGAAGCTGATCTAAGCTTAGGATTAAGTAAGACAATTAATCAAGGCATGGAAAAGGTGTTCTTTTTCTATCGTAAATTATGCAGAGAAAAGAACAGCCATATTCAAACTGCTTAGTAAGTTTTCACAATGAAATAGTTTAATTCTCAGTGTTTCTAATGATGAACATATAGTGGACTAAATAAATTTTAGTTGTACTGTTTTTCATTTCCGTATGCATTTATAAGCGACAGTAAGACAGTTTTAATGTTTTGATCAACATTTTTAAAGGTCATGGTGCGACTGGAATTTTTACCACTGATTATTAATATCAGTTTGCACAGTTTCAACTTGCCTAGTCATTTTTAATAGTCCCACATTTCTGTGCAAAGTGAGGACTGCCTGTACCGTTTGCTCACTGAAGAAGGTCTGGAAAACAGACCAAGAGAAAAAACAAATACAGAGCCCCGCCCCTCAGAGGAACTCGTTAGTCTGTAAATGTATTCCTTTCCAATAGACACTGATTGGTATAACTTCATTCTTATTTGTTTTACACAGCAGTGATTATTCTTCTTAAAGAATTTTATTTCCTGTTTTTTTTAATAGATTTAATTTTTTAGAGCAGTTAAAGTTTCCTAGCAAAATGGAGTGAAGCCTACAGAGATTTCCCATGAACATGCTGCCACCACAGGCCCATAGCCTCCTGCATTATCAATGCATCAGAGAGGTATGTTTGCTGCAGTCAAGGAGCCTACACACTTCGTCACCCAGAGTCCATAGTTTGTATCAGTGTTCGGTAATGCTATTGTACCTGCCACAGGTTTTGACACGTATCCACCATTGCAGTCATCACACAGAATTGTTTCACGGCCCTAAACATCCTCAGTGCTCTGCCAATTCATCCTCCCTTCCTTCTGACCTCTGCAACCATTGATCTTTCTATTGTCTCCATAGTTTTGCTATTTCCTGATATTTTTTTCCCTTTAGGGTTGATTTCAGAAGTACAGCTACTAGATCATGAGTCTCAAACTGGTAGCCAGTGTAACGAATCCAGCCCACAGGTCAGTTTTGTTTGGCCAGCTCACTTGTTTAGGTATATTTTCTTTTTAATGGAATCAATAGGACACTTCACATACAGGTATAAATTTTGTATTTTTCTTGAAAAGTCAGAAGTTCTGTTAGCACAGTGTTCATGTTCCCACATGTCGACTGGAAGCTGCACCTGAATGGTAGCTGTTTCTTTAGAGGGATAGCATTCCCATGCCCCTCTGAGCACTTAAGTTTGGTTTTTCTTAGATACGATTATCAAATGATTTTTTAAAAAGGATGAACCACAGTTTTATCTGCAATAGCAGAGAAAATTTTAAAGCCTGTTTAATCAATTTAAAATTAAATAAGCTTTGGTATGCCCACTCAATGAATTATCATGCAGGCTAAAACAATTGTTAATATACATGGAAATAACATGGAATTATTCATATTTAAACCAATCAGCCAATTTCATTATGCTTTGTGGTAGGAGTTTCTGGAATGGCTCTCAAGATCCCCACCTCCTGATATTTCCTGCTTTGTGTAATTTCTTCCCCTTGAGTGTGAGCTGGGCTGCAACTTGCTACTAATGAATAAAATATAGCAAAAGTGATGGGATGTCCCTTCCAAGATTAGGATCAAAGACTGTGAATTCCATCTTTCTGTCTCTGTCGTTTGCTGGTTCTGATGAAGCTGGCTGCTCTATTATGAACTTCCCTAATGACAGACACGTAGCAAAGAACAGAGGGTGACCTCTACCAGACAGCCAGTGAAGAACCAAGGCCCTCAGTGCAGCAGCCCACAAGGAACTGAATCCTACCCACACCACTGAGTGAGTTTGGGAGTGGATCCTCCCCAGTTGAACCTCGAAATGACTGGAGCCTGGCTAACACCTTGACTGCAGCCTGTAAGAGACCCTGAGCTGGAGGACCTAGTCAAGCCTTGCTTGGATCATTGACCCACTGAAACTTTGAGATAATAAATGCATATCGTTTTAAGTTGCTGAATTTTGGAGTGTAATTTGTTATACAACAGTAGATAGCTAATACACTTTTGGTAACAATAATTGGTTTAGAAATGTGCATGTGAGCAATTTGAGCCAATGGTAGGCAGATCCTTGACTTTCTTCAACTGGTAATGGGTGGGAGGTAGGGAGAGAGCGAGCGAGAACGTGTGTGTGTGTGTGTGTGTGTGTTTTGGGGCTATTATTGTCTTGTGACTTTGTGGAGAGACTCCCTTTTAAAAGAAAGCTAACACAAATCAGAAAGCAAAGCTGAGAGGTGAAGGGATACCAGGTTCCAGTGACACTGAGTACCTTCATCCCACTGTGTCTGAAGCCAGCTCTCCACACTTACGTGGGCCAGTGGATTCCCTTTTTGATTAAGCCAGTTTCTATTTCTTATAACCCAAATAGATTGACCTGGTACCAGCTGTAATTAGCTAATGGCCAGAAGCTCAGCTATCCAAAGAAGGACTTGTCACTCTGAACAGATGCACCACATTTTGTTTCAACTGATACAATTTGGATCATCTGTTTATGGCTTTACAGGAATGAGGAAAAGTTATTTGTGAGTTTGTGAGCACAGGTTAAAAAAGTAATTGGAAACTAAGTAAGTACAAAAACATCTTCAATCGAAATGTTTCGTAAGCTGAAATATTGTTCGTTTTTATGATGGTGCATGTATATTTTCATATATAAAACTTTACTAGCATTAGGAAGTGTCACACAAAATAACAAACACACCTTTTTCATTGTGGTTATAAATATGTGGAATGGAGTTTATTTCACCAAAGCATTACACACTTCCAACTGATAATATATCAATAAAAGCTCTCACTCCAAGATGTCATTAAAGCCACATTTGTTCACTTCTATTTATTATTAGAAAAAAAAACAAAATGAAAAAAGTGGATTTGAGTCATATTTCCTGTGAGTTCATCATTTGCTGGCATATAACACTTGTGAATTTTATTCAATTCATTTAAAATGATTTCTAACAATCAGCCAGAAAGTTAAGGGCGACAAAGAATTCAAAATGATCAGCAGGCATCCAAGATTTCTCAGGAGACAGATTTAGAATCACAACTAAGGTATGTTTTCCTTAAGGAACTGTATCTTAGAAAAAAATTACCTCTAATGAATCAGAATTTTTTCTAATAAATTCAGCTCATTTGTGTTTTGAAATCAGTAGACTCAAATGACCTTCTTAAGATAAGGTGTTCTTTTTTTTTTTTTTTCTTTCTTTCTTATGAATAGGTCAGATATAGGCCAGGATCTATGATTCTCATTCAGATGCCCTCAGAATTCTTTCTCTTTTCTTATTTATTTTGTAACTATGTGATTACAAAGAAGTCAGCTGGGCTAAAGTGATGAGTACCGATGTAAATCTTCACCCAGAGTTGCAACAAAACCTTTCAGAGGTTGAGAATACCCAGATAATTTTCAGAAGAGGAATTAAGGGGGGAAAAAAAAAAAAGAAAACTCAATAATACCTAAAGCAAAACAAGGTGAAAAAACCAGCTTGTGTCTTCTTTAAAATCCCCCAATTGTCCCTGAAAGTTGAAATGCTACAAAACCCATTTTCTTTATAATGATTCTGCTCTTTTGAGAGTAGCCTTCTAGGAATCAGATGTCTTAGGAGGTAACCTGTTTGCCCATAGTTTTAGCTAAATTAGAGAGAGGGTTACCAGCCCAGGGATTAATAGTAGGTTATATGAATGAATCTACCTGAAGGAATCTGAGCATCACCACCATAGCTGATAACATTCCCCAAGAGCCATGTGTTCATGGAAGCCTTTGTGGTGGATATTTGGAGCCAGCCTCTCACACGCCATTTCTCCCTCCTCTTCTGGTCCATTTCTCCCTCCTCTTCTGGGAGGTTGGGAAGCTCAGTAGCGTGAAGTCCCAGATTCCCCTGTGGTCAGAGTTCCGGGTTAGAGTTAGGCTCTATTTATCAGTTGCCCTTGTGGGAGATCTGGAAGTCTGGTGCGGGGCAGAGATACTTCCTGTGACCATGACAGTTAACAAGCAAGCTCTCACAGTGTGACTTCCGGTCAACTAGACACCAGGTTCCATCCAGCGCTTGGTGGGGATAACAGCAGAAGTGGTAATAACAGCAAAATCAGTGCCATGACCTTCAAACCAACAGTCTCCCTTCCAGTCCTTCCAACGATTTGATAGGTGCTGTCTAAATCCTTTTTATAAGACTTTTATAAATCGCTTTCATAAGACCCTTGCTTTCATGTTCTTGCCCCGTAAAGGTACCAACAGAGTTACTGGTGCATCTCGGTTTGTCCAGGACTGCCCCAGTTTTAACTGAAAGTCCTGTATTCTGGGAACCTCTGGACGTTCTGGAAAACCAGAATGGTTGGTCACCCTAAGATCCAGCCACTCTGAGTTGGAGCGGTATTCTATCTACCCCAACCCTTGTCTGTAGGCTGAACATGAAACTTACTTTGATCAATGGGAAACTAGCAAATATGACCTAAGAAGCAGTTCCTTTGCTCTTCTCCCTCTGCCATAAAAATACCCAGACTATCCTGGAAAATCACACATTTGGCCCATAAGCACCAGCCAAGAGCAAGACATGGAGCGAAACTGTCATGCCTAGAAGAACTGCCCAGAGCAGCCCAGCCAAGCCCAAATCTCTGATCTGCAGACCCGTGATTTAAATAAATTCTCCTTGTTTTAAGCTTCTGTGTGTGCCTCTGTGCACATGCATGTGTGTATTTCAACAGTATTATAATAATAGATAACCGGTATGTACCTATTGCCCAGATTAACTTATTTTATGCTTGAATTATCTATAGTAGTTTCTTTTTCCTGCACTGAATCCTGACTGTACAGAATTTTACAAAGATTTGCTCCTTTCGTTATCGCAACCACCTGATGAGCAGGTGTGATGACTGCTCCCATTTTAAAGATGAGGTTCATGAATGGTGAGTAAATCATCCGAGTCCATTCAACTGGGAGATGTCAGAGCTGGAACGCAAGCCAGACCTGCTGTTACTGTGGAGCCCACATTCCTAACTGTCAGACCCCACTGAGAGACAAACTTAGTCACAACCTCGGGGACATGAAGTAGGAACACGTTTCTGCTGAAAGAATCTAGCAGAGGACAGGTTTACAAGGTCTACGTTGGCTGGGAACTGTAAAGGAGGTGCAGGTTTCACGCAGAGAATCTGAAGCTATAAGGGTGCTTGCATATTCCAGAGCTGAATTCTTTGAGGGTTGTGCAACCTCTTCATCTGATATGATTGGATTTGGCCGTATCTTCAGATTTACTCATCTCTTCCATGGCAGCATGTTAAACGACAATCTCAAATAAAGACCCACTCATCCGAACAAAGGGAACATGCCTCACTCAAGCCCTTCTTTGATTTATAACCAATTCTCTTTGAACATGTGGACCCAACAAACAGGAGATCGCTGACTAGCTTGAACAATGAACTTGTTAGTTAACAGAATTAACGGTGTGTTGTTTCACTGCAATGACAGTAATAAAACAGGAGACGTGAAGCCGATGTAGTCACAACTGAATCGTAATGGATGAGATATTTACAGCAAAGCTGTTAAAACATTGAATAAAATATGGGAAGAGCAAAAGCAGATGTGTTTTTATTCTTCTGAGTTGAAGCTTGTAAGGTAAAAAGATAGTTTGAGTAATAATCACAGGTTCTGATTCACAATGCATTAATAAATATTCATATGGTACCAGCCGCTGAAACTTTCCAGATACAGAAATAAAGTGAGAAAGCGTGTTCTTTCCTTACACTTTGCTAAGTTTAGATTTCCAGACACACATGTCAATATCTCCATTAGGTTCTTGTAAAAGTTCTCTTTTATTTTCTACAGCCTTCCAAGTCTTGCTGGTGAAACACTCATCTTTCCTTTTTTTCCTGGTGTCACAGTATTTCCCTCACTCAAACCAGAAGAAAGGAGAAAGAAACGATGGTCTATTAATAAAGAAGTGGCCTATAATTTAAATAGAAGATAGAGGTGGAAGGAAATGAGCGTTTCTCTTTTGAATTAGGCACAGGTAAATGAGCTTTATATCCCACTAGAAATCCACAATCCCAGAAGAATTCAGACGGTGGGATGCTTGATTTCGGAAGATCAAGCAAAATGCATTTATGTGCTCCCCCCCCCTTCTTTTGTTATTATCTTGTCTTTGTTTTCAAAGGAACAGGGGAGTTTTTGAGAACACAGGGGAAAGCTGCTTTACCCAGATCTGAAACAATTGGGGAAACACAATTGGGGACATGAGTGTGTCAGGATGCCGTGTCCAGATTATGTTTCCCTGCATTTCAGAAAAGCAGCTGTTGGGAGAGGGGAGGGGGAGGCTTGGCACAGACCTAGCTTGGATTTTATGGGGGGAAGAAGGAAGAAAGGGAGGCAAGAGTGCGCTGCAGGGGCCTGGACCCCTGTTACTAGGGCGGCCCCAGCCCTCCCCGTGTGAAAGCCAGGTTTGGATCTCGGAGGCTCCTTGATGGATGACCGGGAGCGCTGCAGTGGGTAGCATGACCGGGCTTGCCGAGGTTGCTATGACATCCTTTGTTCCCCACTTCCCTGCTTTTATTGGCGTGTGTATGTACCTTGGCTTGTATGTGGAACTGCAAGGCTTTGTGATGCGTTTTCATTGTCCCCGTTATATCAATGCCTGCGTCCTTTTGTCTCCTAGCACGTCACTGTGTCCTCTCCCTAGATTTGCTCGGAATCTTTCATTCGGGCTCCATTCTTTGCTTTTCCCTTAGATTATCTTTGTTGGCTCTAAATGAGGTTTTGTTGTTGTTTCTAACCCCCACCCTCCTCTCCCCTTCCCAGCCCTGCCCTTATTATTTTTTTTCCTTTCGATGAATGCTATCCCCACAGACTTACATTGTAGTTTTCATTTTCTTGCTCTGCTGTATCTTCCCTGAAAATCTGAGGTTGATGTTCTGGGCACTTGTCTGTGACCCAGAGTTGTAGGAAGTGAGAGGTTGGGGAGGGCAGCTTTTGAGTGCAGGGCCAGTCCGGGAGGAGAGGCCCATAGTGGGGGCTCAAGGCAGAAGCCTCTTCTTACCAAAAGTCTGCCACCTGCCTCCTAAGAGAGGATCATCCCTTGAAGAACTTTCCCTGGGCACAAGTACTGGAGCAGGCAGGCCCCTTAGGGGTCAAGAGCCCCAGGCCACTTCCATTTCGGGGTTTCCCGTGTATGTGACATCCACAAGGAAAACACACCAAAATTATAACAATTGTAATATATTTAAAATATTTACCCTCAGGAGACTAACGCTCCTCACACAAGTCTCAGGCTATGTAATTGTGCTACGTGTAGGAAAATTAGAGGATTTATAAACAATATTTACTCGGTATGAACTATTGATAGCCTTGCAAACAGGACTCACTAACAAAACCCAAGCACATAAGGTGATATTGTAGAAAGCGTGTGATATTTGAGAGCTAATATCAGTTGGTTTATTGGTTAAATCCTGCAGGAGCTGGTTGGTTCCCTGATCGTCCTCTGATTGTCTCTTTGCTCTATGCACGGTTAATAGGGCATTTATTCTCAATGGGGGGAAAACAGGAGTTTTAGAAGGCATGTTTTTTTCCCCCAGTAACTTTAGCAGAGGAATTAATTATTATTATGCAGTCATCTCTTTTGGAAGACTGTTTGGAATGTGGTTCTTGTCGCTTTTCCCTTCAGGTTTTTTTTTTTTCCCCTTTGAAATTGGACAGCCTAAATGTTAGCTTTACTGGAGCTGAACATACTGTAACACTTAACCCAGGTGAAAAATGACTGCTTGCCAATGACTTTTACGTCTATATTAAGACTATGCTGGTTATGCGGCACGGTTAAATATAATATGTTCCAATGCAGAGAGTGTGGTAGATCTAGGTGTCAATGACATGCTTTTGAAAATGCAAAGGTTGCAAAAAGTGAGCCAGGTCTGGCTATGTAGAAATTTGTGCAAATAAGAAAAATATAGTTATTACTTTGTTAGGCATCAGCCTGTACTTAACTTTACTCTGTGCTGGGATTTTTTATTCATTGGCTAGGAAAGATTTTCAGCTATAGGTAAGGGATTGTTTTTTTCCCTAGGTAATTGGTAAATGAATCGAGCCAGACTCTAATAAGTAAACGATGCATCTGGTAAATTGAATAAATAAATGATTCAATGTTGTTGGCATAAACTGTGCTAGAATTTTGTCCCAGTTTAAATCGTTAGCATACTGTACTCTTAGGACCTCCTTCTTAAGAGAAGGCTCTTTCTTTACGAATGAAATTAATTTACAGAAAATGAAGCATTTGGCTGAGTTTGTGGCTCATTCCAGATTGTACAGCAAGTCAGAATTAAGGCTGTGTAACAGGTTCTAATCCCACGGTCCAGCAACTGGACCATTCTGCCTTCGGTTCCTCGAGAATTAATTTCTCATTACAAATAAATGCATTCTGCACTACAGTCTGAACATACCAATGCTGGGCACATTTTCTAACATATATAAAAGACATAGACGAGCTCCTACATTTTCCTAAAAGCAGTACAAGGGACATTCACAGCAGGGATGGGAAATGTCCTTTTGGCCGGCAGAAGTTCTGCTAGATCAGGTTTTCTTGGCCAAGCTTGTCTGTGTAGCTCTGGTTAACATGCACACATCTACACTCTAAACTGGGTCCACAGCCCTGACAGTGAACGTGCCAACCTGACCAATCAGATCCAAGTCTACCATGTTGCCAGGGTAACTAATACACAGTCACAAAATCAGAATGATCACAGTGGGGAAAAACATACAAAATGCAGTATTTCCATGCTCCGAGAGAGAAATAGGGAATAAAACCCCAAGAGCTAGGTTGACCATAGGTAGCAGGAACTGGTACCTGTTTCTTAAGTATGCTCCATTGATTTAGGACAATATGCAAAACGTGTATGTTGACATGTATGTGTATATTCACATTCATGGAAAATATATGCATCACCTCTGGAACAGTATTAATGAGTTAAATTAGTATGGGTGAACAATTGGCAGATTACGGTTTGAGGTAGGAAGATCAGAAGGCGCAAGGACATATTCAGTATCTGACATGCTTTCTGAGCAAATCCTGGTTCTGCAGGATGCTTCTGGGCTCACTTAATGCTGATGATGGTCCCTCCTTTCAGCATATAAATGATGCTGCTTGCCTAAGGTATTAAAAGCCACTCCAAGCTCGTAACAGGGATAATTATCTCCAGGCTAATTGGTCCTCCTGCTTTGACAAGGTCTTGCCTGAGTGCCCCTTGCAACCCTGTTCTTTCTTCCTCCTCTGTAGTTCACCATCCTTGCTCTTCCTCTTTGTCTGCTGAATAAGAAGCATATTCCCACTGTATTCATTTAAAACTGCTGTAACCAACTACCACAAACTGGGTGGCTAAAGAACAACAGAAATTCTTTCCTCATGGTTCTGGAGGCTAGGAGTCTGAGATCAAGGTGTTGTCAGGGTCATGCTCCCTTTGAAGGTTCTAGGAGGGTAATCTATTCCATGTCTTTTCTTTAAGCTTCTGGTGTGCTGCCAATCTTAGGTGTTCCTTGGTTTGTAGACCCATCACTCCAATATCTGCCTCGATTGTCACATGGCAGTCTCCCTGTCTCTCCCTGTCTTTTTTCTTCTTAGAAGGACACTGTTGGATTAGAGCCTCACCCTAATCCAGTATGACCTCATCTGAATTTTATTACATCTTCAAAGACCCTATTTCCAAACAAGGTCTTATTCACAGGTACAGGGAGTTAGGATTTCTTTTTGGGGAGTGTACTTTGATCCATAACCCACCTCATGACTTCTACCTTAAGTTCTCTTCTATTAACTCTTTCCATGCTGGCTTCTTCCCAGCTTTCAGGAAGACCATCTCAAAAGCCACCTTCTCAGGATCTTTCCCTGACCACCCCTTCTCTATTACAAACCTCCCAACTTCCTGTCATCACTGGACTTTATTTCTTTCACAGACCTTATCAACCACCTGAAATGTAGTCCCCCTGCCTCTCTCCACAGGAATATAAACTCCAAGGAGAAGATGCTATGCATGTCTTGTTGACTGCTCTATTCCCAGAGTGTACTTTGGTATCTGAAATAAAATACGTGCTTGATAACTCTTCATTGAATAAAAAAAAAAATCCTGATCAGAGAATTTGGGAAAAGGTGAAAAGGCTAAGGACTGAGATAATATATTTCCAACAGAGGACAGGTATTTAACTGGTCATTTAACAAATATTTATTGAACATCTATCATGTGCCAGGCTCTGTTCTAAGTTATAGCAGCAACTAAGAGACAAAAATCCTGTCCTCACAGAACTTGTAACTGAGTGAGAGAAGAACCCCCCATAAGACCAGCAGCTATCATGTATTGAGCGCTTACTATCTGCCAGGAACAGTGTAGAGCACCTGTGATGTCAACCCTGTAAAAATGGTGGGAGGCAAGTGCTGTTACCAATTTTACTTCTTCCTGGTGAGGAAGCAGTTTTAGAGCTGTCAAATACATCACCCAAGTTTACTTAGCCATGAGCAGGGGAGCGGAGATTCCTCTCAAGCAACAGATTCCATTCCCCACCCTCTTAACTGTTCCCTTGTGCAACTCTAGAAGAAAATATAATCTCATTTAATGCCAGCTGGACGCTTATGCAGTTGGTGCTGTAATCAGCTCTATTTTCCTGAGGAGGAAATGAAGCACAGAGAACTTAAAGAGCTGCCGCACAGTCACACACCTACCCGGTCGTCGGGCAGGAGGGAGACCACTGTGATTTGGCTCCAGGTGTTTGTAAGCACTGCCTTTAGTGTTCTCTTCTCAAGCTTGTGGGCTTGTAGGGAGCTATAGCAGGAGCATCCCTTTTAACCAAGTTCACATCCCAAGGCTCTCAAACTCTAAAGGGTACAAGAATCACTCGTCCTTCTGAATCAGCAAGGCAGATATTTGCACTGTCCTTGAGTGACCTTCTGGCTTTCCACGACTCTTTGATGCCTCATTCATGTCTGTGTTCTTATGACAGACTTTGTTCTACAGGATGGGTCCTGGGACTCGGGGGCTCAGTGGACTGAATCACTCCCTCTCTGTATCCCCTGAAATAGACAGCTGTCCAGGCCTCCTTCTGGTAACAGCACCTAAATTTCCTTTTGGGGAATCATGCATCCCTCCTCCCAATCCATGAGCTTTGGAGAGGTATGACTCCTCCCCCTACTCCAGGTGTGACGACAACTGACCCGAATGTGGCCAGTTATAGTGGTGCTGGGCACTTTAATGGGTTTAATTGGGAATAAGTAACCATCTTTTCGCTAGGACCACAAAGTTCATAGGATGGAAGTTTGGTGCTTTGTTACTATGTAGGGAGAGTCAGCCAAATAATAAAGCCACATTAAGAGATGAAGAGATGAGAAATAGAGTCCTGATGAAATCTTGGGATTGCCAGATCTAGCTCTGCCCGAAGGTACAATATCATTTTAACTTTAATGGTATATAAGACTATAAAGGCCCCTTTTTGCTCAAGTCCAATTAAATTAGGTTTTTGACACTTGCTGCCAAAAGACTCCCAAGTGTAACATCTTCAGGCAAATTTCCCTTGTACTCCAGAAGAATTTCCCTGAGGAACCGAATTGGCTTATGATAGTATTTCACACTAAGGTGTGAATGACTGGAAGTGTTGACTTAACCATTGGGATGGTCTGAGGGGTAAAGCAATATTTGAAGGCAGCTGGAGGGTACTGGTAGGTACTTTGAAAATATTCTGAGTCTTTATCTAAATTGAATGTTTTCTTCGAGTGCTGGAAAATACTTACTTAGCCAATTGCAAGTACATTTCTAGTTTTAAACAAAAGATAGTTCCTGTGAGAAAAAGTTCTCATCATTGTTTCTTGCCTATTTGGTTCCTATAGCATGGGTTTGAAACATGAAAGTCCAAGAGTTTAATTTTTCTTTAATTGAGGTGTAGTTGATGTAAAATATTATGTAAGTTTCAGGTGTACAACATAGTGATTCACAATTTTTAAAGGTTATACTCCATTTATAGTTATTATAAAACATCAGCTATATTCTCTGTGCTGTACAGTATATCCTTGTATCTTACTTATTTTATAAATAGTAGTTTGTACCTCTTAATCCCCTACCCTTATCTTGCCCTTCCTCTTTCCTCTCCCCTCTGATAACCACATTTGTTTTCTTTATTTGTGAGTCTGTTTCTTTTTTGTTATATTCACTAGTTTGTTTATTTTTTAGATTCCACATGTAAGTTATATATATATATATATAAACACACAGTATTTGTCTTCCTGTCTGACTTATTTCACTAAGCATAATACACTCCACGTCCATCCATGTTGCTGCCAGTGGCAAAATTTTATTATTTTTATGGCTGAGTAGTATTCCATTGTATGTACATTTATGTGTGTGTATAGATATAGATACAGGTATATCATCTTCTTTATCCGTTCATCTGTTGATGGACACCTGGGGATGAGCACGTGGAAAAGAGGGAATACTTGTACACTGTTGGTGGGAATGTAAATTGCTGCAGTCCCTGTAGAAAACAACAGTGTTTAGCTTCTCAAAAAAACTGAAATAAAACTAACATGTGACCCAGCAATTCCATTCTGGGTATATAACTGAAAAAAACTAAAAACACTTATTAGAAAAGATACATGCACCCCAGTGTTCACAGCAGCATTATTTATAATAGCCAAGAAATGGAAGCAACCCAAGAGTTTTAATTTTTGCATGCCCCTCCTCCCTTTCCCGTCTCCTACCCTACCACACATACCCTTCCCATCCCCAAAGGTAAAAAGCACAAGGATCCACTCACTTTTAAAGACTACAAACTCCTCTCCATGAAAAGGAAGGGTGTGACTCATAGGTGATTTAAGATCATACAAAGAAATTGCAAGGTCTCTCTTTACTTTCTTAAGTTTTTAGAAATTACAAAACAAATACGACTTCATTATAGCAAGTGCAGCTGTGTAGTGTATGAGAAATTTTTTTCTCTACTCCCCTGCATCTCTCATATCTCTTAAAGTCACTGGTATTAAATATCTAATGCACATTCTTCTATTCCTTTTCCTATGGCCTTATAAGCAGATGCAAAAACATGTATGCACATGTATGTATGTGCTCCTCTGTGTCAGGTACACATACATACTCTTTACGTACTCTTGTACACTGTTGCTTTTGGATATATTTTCAAAGTTCAAAGAGCTAGTGAGAAGCAGAACAGAGATTTGAACCCAAGTGGTTTGATAACTGTAATACACATTGTGCTGAAGCACTATGCATGTTGTTTCTTCAAGTACTCAAGATGGGATTTCGGGCTTGGGTGACAGAATTCCAAGAACCCTCTGAAATTTTATGCAGAAAGTTGGACAAAGTTTAATTTATTTTGTTCATTTCTCAGTGGCTGGCAATTTAATCACGCACCCTGATTTTAAAATATTTTGAGCATGCTCCCCCATATTTGTATATTTATTTACAAATCATGTCTTTGTACTAAAGTACTGATATCTTATATCCACTGTAAAGCATAAATAAAAAGGAAGAACTTTAAACAAGATAAAAACTGAAATAAAAAAACTGTCATCTATTTTATTTATTAATAGTAAAAAACCTCTTTGCTCTCACTAAACAAAATTAGTATTAAATGCGAACTGCATGCTAACTTTTTTATGTTTCCTGACTTGTGATGGCTTCATGTTATTTCAAGCATACCAAGACCCAGCATGTACTTGGATGGGGGCTGCTGTTCTGGTTACCTTGGGCTGTGTATCCAGTTATCCCCAAATTTGGTGGTTTAAACCAACAATTTTACTTGCTCACATTTTCTGGGTCAGGAATTAGGAAAGGGCTCAGTTGGATGGTACTCATTTTGAGTCCCTCATTGGTGTAGCCCAATGTTGGCCAAGGCTACAGTCACATGAAGATCTGATGGGCTGGACGTCTGAGGGGTCCCATTCACATGTCTGGCAGCACAGGGACTCAGCTGGGGCTATTACCCGGATCACATTCATGTAGCCTCTCCACCTTGGTGGTCTCAGTGTAGTCGGACTTCTAACCTGGCAGCTTGCTTCCCCCAGGAAACAAGCATCCCAAGAAAACCAGATGGAGAGGCTGCACGGCTTTTCCTGACTTAGCCTCGTGAGTCACACGGTGTTCTTTCCTTCATAAGCTGTTCGTCAAAGCGGTTATAAGCCTGCCCAAATTTAAGAAGTAGGGAATTAGACTATGCCTCTTTAATAAGCAAATTAACAAGATCACATTGTAAGCCGCATGTGGGATGGGAGATATTGTTGGAGATATCCTTGGAAAATATAGTCTGCTCCGTTTATCTTTACAGATTGAGTGGCTTGTTAATACATATTTGTGGAATACCTACTATGCATCAGGCTAAAAATGAGGAAGCAGTGTTGAAAGAAAATGTCCCTGCCTTTCTGGAGTCTACATTCTAGTACAGAAAATATTGGACCATGGATATAAATGTAAATCTATGTTGAAAATAATCATCTTGATAACTCTGTGGGTTTTGGGTTTGATTTCCCAGCAGATCTGAGTTGATCATCACTATTTTCATCACAACATAACTGACAAAATGCTCATACTAGGAGTGGGAGAGGTTCTGCCGGTTTTCTTGTCGTATGTATGCAGTTACTTGCATTGTTGGTATTTCCTTCAACTCAGATTTCTTTGCAGGAATTTTTAAGCCACTCGTCCTGTCCTTTTTGTGAGAGCTGCTACAGTTAAGCGCAGATAGTGCAATCTGTGAATCCATATTACTGGACATGTGTAAATTGTGAAAAACCTCAGAAAGCTGTAGGCTAGAAGGAATAAGAATTCTGCTAGGTTGTAGGATTCCCATCTTCTTTTAGGACTCTCGCAACACCATATGCAACCGACTCAGATCAAATGAGACAAGTGCCAAGCTGCTTATTAAAATATAACAAAGCTTAATTTCTTTCTTATTTTTAGTACGAAATAAGCATAAATGGAAGGTCTAATGTTGTCTTTTTTTCTCCTGCCTATTTTCTACTTTGGAGGCTACTGCTCTAGACAAAATCTGAAAATGCTTCCTTGTCCTTAACCAGTTAAAAGAGGGTGATGCTTCCAGAAAGGACACGGTCCTCAAAATGCAACAGCCCCCACCTCATCTACTTTAGTGCCTTCCCTTGAGGGATGAAGCGAAAGGAGCTGGATTAAGTTGTATCTCGAAGGAAGTTGCCTGACATACAATGTTGTTTGAATTAAAGCAAATGCAAATGAGAAGCCTGTGATGGTTTAAATAGATAGAGGAGGGCATTTTTTATTTTTTCAGTTGCTTGTCTGCTTTGGGTGGAGATTATGTGCTTTGAGGAATCTTACAAATGTTTTTGTCTGTATATTAGAATATCTCAGGCTTTCCTGTCTGGAAGCCTTTGTGCTCTTGTTGTCTGAAGAATCTACAAAGAGCGATATGACTCTTGTAAATGGAGCTGGAATGTGAGATATTCTTGTTCCTTTCTTGCTAGGGGCCACTTGCTTTTATTCCTGAGTTGATGCATCAGTGACCAGGCTTATTGCTCCCAGAATCCATGTTAAAGCACACAAGCCACAGAGATTTTCTCAGATGTGCTGTGAACTCAGTCTAGGCTTATCTCAATTCTGGTGAAGTAATTCAGGCATGAATAGCATTAAAGATACTAACAGTAAAGCTAATATTAATTCTAATAGCTAAGAGCTACTCAAGTGCCTCTTCCTTGCCAGGTACTGTGCTAGGTAGTCACATAGAGTTAATCCTTACTCCTCATAACAACTCTTTGAGGTATATACTATTGTTTTTCCATCAATGAAAGGAAGTTCCCTGAGTTTCAGAGAACTCGAGCAACTTCAGTAACAGTGGCTGAGTGCAAGGAGTGTATACTGGCTTGAATAGTCTGAGGCCAGGGTTGCAAGGTTAGTGATTTCTAGGTATAGATTTTTAGCTCTTTGTTCATCCTATGTTAATGCCAGAAGTTGTAGGCAGAATTCTAACATGATCCATAGTGACCCTTGCCCTGGATAATCCCATCCCCTTGAGTGTAGGAGGAATCTGTGACTATGCTGAACTATTACTTCTATGGAAAAAAGGATTTTTGCTGATATAAATTAAGATGTGTAATCAATTGACCTTAAGATAGAGCAGTTGTCTTGGGTGGGCCTGACCGAATCAGGTGAAACCTTGAAGGAGAAACTGGGCTCTTCCTGAAGAAAGAGATTTAAAGAATGAGAGGGATTTGACATGAGGGAGAGTGTCCATTGCTGGCTGTGAAGGTGGAGAGTGGGTGGCATCTATGAGCTGTGAGTGGCCCCTGCCAACACCCATCAAGAAAATAAGGACTTAAGTTCCTACAATCTTAAGGAACTGGATTATGTCAAGAATCGGAATGAGGTAGGAAATGGATGTTTCTCCAGCGCCCCAGATATGATGATGCTCAGCCCATTCCTGGGTTTCAGCTTTGTAGGATCCTAAGCAGAAAACCCATCCAGGCCCTGCTGGGACTCTGGCCTATAGAACCAAGAGTTGATTAATGGATGGCATTGTAAGCTGTTAAACTGATGGTAATATGTCACACAGCAATAGAAAACTAATATACCATGCGTGCCTTTTTTATACTTAGATTAACTGAAGTGTCACAAAAGCGGTTCTTTCTTTTGATTTTTAAAAATCATCTTTGTCTTCTGCTTTACACATGCCAGGTGGAGCAGTTCTGAGACGGTTACGTTTTTACTGCTAGTTAAATAGGTGCCTACAGATTCTGATTATCACTCTCTCATTAGCAAAGCGATTGGGTTTGGCAGCATCTATTTTAGCTATTTTGAGGGTCATTTCTTGTGCTTTTTGCTGGCTTTTGGATTATTCTACATGTGGAAGTTGGCAGAGAAGTGAGCTCTGAGTGACTGAGGTATCGTGGAATATTTTGTTATCAGGGCATCCCACTCATCTCCATCTTATTTTGAAGCAAGTTCAGGTCTGAGTCCACTGAAACAAGAGAGCTGCCATGATGAAGGAGCAAACCCACAAATGACAATTTTTAAAGGTTGTTTGTTCATGTCTCTAGCGAAACAGAATTGTTCCTTGAATTCCGTTTTCTGCTGATTGTTTTGGGAACCTCTAGAAACGGAGAGTGCATTTGGCTCTGCTATGGTACACTTCTATTTTGCATACTGACATGCATATTAACAAGAAAAAGGTCAGTGATGAGGACAGCACCGCTTGTCGGTGTGACAGCCAAAATTTACCTGAGCCTTCTCGATACACTGCAGTTTAAAATAATTTAGTAAAATAATTGTCATGATTGGTTTTTATTTTCTTTTTGGACCCAGAGTTCACCCTTGTGACTCTGGGGCTAGGTAACTTTCAGACGCTTAAATTTCCTTTTGATGGAAATTCATTTCTTAAGTTCTGGGTGGATGACAAATTTTGATTAAAATCACAAACTCTTTTACAATTTGTTGGCAAAAGCTGGTGAACCCAATTGCTGTTGACATATCCTTTGAGCAACATCTGTTCACGGAGTGACATTAGAATGGCAGAAAATGAATCATTGGGATTTTTTTGAGCATAATCTTCTTGCTTGTAGATCACATATCTTCTGAAGATGTTGGTGGGAGCCCTGAGAGGAAGGTGGGCATTTAAACATTGCTGTCACAGTAGCAATAGCCATGTAGCTTTACCTGATAATTCTATGTCCACCAATAGTAAGATCACACTTTTGCAAAAAGAGAAGAGAAAATGGGTTCTACTTAGAATGGCTTACTGCTTTCACTGATGCGAAAACAGTGATGTGTTTGAAGAGCATGCATAATGACACTTAGACCAAAAGAAAAGAAGAGATGCCCACAGAGAGCCATAAAAACACCAGGAAAAAAATCCCGGTTCAATTTGAGAAACATTTATTGATCACCTACTATGTCTGATGATTCTGTGCTTCTCACAAAATCTAACAAGAATGATGTCATGTTTTACATCAACTCGCCTAGCATCTCCCAGGAAAGAGGAAACAGAAAATTATCTGCAGTAAATATCTGCTCTCTTTTCCATTTCAGCAACCATTCTTTCTTCTGATTTTCCACAGTGTCATTCTTCTCCATTCTTAGGCCAAGAATTGTAGAGAGAGCTGACCTCATTACTACTCCTAAATCCAGGCATGCCCACGTGACCAGGCTAAGCCAATTGCACAGCAATATGTTCAAGTGGCCCTCTGACCCAGTGTAGTACAATGATACTCAATCTTGCCAAATCTCAGAACTAGAGGAAGACAAGTTCATATCTGCCGTACTTCCTCCTAATAGAAATTCTGGGTAATGTAATTCTGTAATTTCTGGGGGCTACCACATAGAGAAAGCTCATCTGAAAATGAAGCCAAGCACAGTAGAAATCAGAGTTTAGAGACTGACAGAGATCAAGACCTTAGGGTGGCATTTGGGCTCCTGGATCCAGCTATGCCTGAAGCTACATTTACTTCTTGGTATGTCCAGGTGTGTAAACCAATACATTTTCCTTTTTTGTTTAAATCAGTATGTTAAGTTTCTCTCATTCTCTCTTCAAAGACTGGTATGTTTAATTGTTACTATGCTTATTGTTATGGGTTGTGTCCCTCTCAAAAGATATGTTGAAATCCTAACACATAGTACCTCAGAATATGACTTTATTTTAACATAGGGTTGTTGCAGATATAAGTGGTTAAGATGAGGTCCTACTGGAGTAGGGAAAGCCCTTAATCCAAAATGACCATTGTCCTTATAAGAAGAAGAGAAAAGAGGGATCACCATGGGAAAACAGAGGAGGAGACTGGAGCTGAGTTGTCACAAGTCAAAGAATACCTGGGGATTCCAGAAGCTGGAAGAGATAAGGAAGAATCCTCTCCCTAGAGTCTTCAGAGAGAGCATGACCTGGCTGACACCTTCATTTTGGACTGCTAGCCTCCAGAACTGTGAGGCAATGAATTCCTGCTGTTTTGAGCCATCTAATTTCTGGTACCTTTTTAACAGCAGCCCTGGAAAACTAATGAACCAGTAAATGCACCAGCTTCTAAAAATTATTTTAGAAAAAGTCTCCAAAAGGAAAATTACCCTTGCATTGGTTCTTTAAAGACATATAAAAATATAAACAGGCAAAAAAGGCGAAGTTCCCTGAGCAAAGGAGCTCATGGATGTAGAGGTATATCTGGTGACCTGCGAGGAGATGGTGTTTCTCCAGCAAGATGGACGTGGAGGTTTCAGGAGGCATGAGGCAAGATGTGCAGGTGTAGGCCACACTGCAAAGGGATTTCTGCTTCACATCACAGAAATTAAATTCTAATTTGAGGGCAGTGGGGATCCAGGTATTTTAGCAGACAGTTCTTGATAGACATTTTGATAGACATTTTAAAACACATTTGGAATTATTGAGGTCTATGAATTTTTGACACCCTTTCCTCAATACTATTTTCACTTGGGGCTGGATAATTCTCTGTTGTGAGGACTGTCCTGTTCTCTGTAGGATGTTGAGAAGCATCCATGTCTTCTACCCACTAGATGCCAGTAACTCCCCTATCACAGTAGTGACAACCACAAATGTCTTCAGGCATTGCCAAATGTCCCCTGGGGATCAAAATTAACTCTGACTGAGAACTTCTGCTCCAGACATTAAAGAGATAAGATTCATTCTTCAGTCAACAGATATCACAAGCTTATTGTGTGCCTGGCACTGTCCTAGGCACTTGGAGTAATAAATGAGTGTGAGAAATGAGGTTCTTACCTCCGAGGAGCTTGGCTTCCAGCGGGATGGCTTCACCCTGCGTTTTTGTAGCTGTTGTGCCTGCTGAGCCCCAGATGCTGCCCAAGCTTTATGGGAAAGAACAGCCACCAGAGACACAATTCCTGCCATTGTCACGCCTACATCCCAGTAGGGGTGTGTAGTATGGATTGCTTGGGTACCTCTACATATCTATCCTCACTTCATTCTCATAATGAACCTTTATTTTGAGCTGGGCACATACCCTTGGGATAAAACCTACGTTTCCTTGTCTCTCTTGTATTTCCTTTGAATGTACTGTGATTAAATTTAGCCAATGAGATGTAAGTAACAGAGGGGGGACCCTTGGAAAGGCTCCTCAAAGCAGATGGAGGCCGTGATGCTTTCCCCTCCTTCCTCTTCTACTGGCTGGAACGTGGATTTGATCTCTGGAGTTCTAGCTAACACCTTGGAGAATATGATATGTGGTAGACAGAAAGATCACCCTCCGAAGATGCCCATGTCCTATTTCCCAAAACTCGTGAATGTCACCTTACATGGCAAAGGGGACATTACAGATATGATTAAGTTAATGATATTGAGATGGAGAGATTATCTAGGTAGGCCACATGGAATTAGTAGGGTGATCAGATAAGAATGGGGTCAAGGGTCTTTTTGTGTCAGTGACCTGAACTTTTTTTGTGTGAAAAGAGAGGGACCTGTTCAACTATTTTAGGCAGAAGGAATAGTCAGGCAAATGTAGACGGGAGCTTCGTATATTAGAAGGCCATTGTGACTGGAGCATCAATAGAAATGGAGAAAGATACTGTCAGATGGTGCCAGACCAAGATAAGGAATTTGGCCTCTAGTCTAAGTGTTGTGGGGGTGAGGTCTTAAGTGGAAGTCATTGGCTCCAATGTGCATTTTAGAGAGATCTTTCTGGATAATGCCTTTTCGAGCATGTGGAATGTTGATCCACCATATGGCATGGTCCAATTTTGTCACGCCAGCTTTCATGGGTCCCTTTTGGGGCCTTAAAAATTGTATTATAGCTGATGACTAATGTTTATGTGAATTATGATCCAGGACACCAGAGTTAGTCTGCCTTTATTTATTTATTTATTCTTGTGTTTGCTGCATCAGATATAGCCTTCTATGAGGCTGATAAATATAAGTACTTGGGAGTATTTTATGGACCAATGAAATATTAATGGACCTGGAGGTGCTTTAAGTTTATTTATAAAGCGTAGGTCATCTATAGGTCAGATACCATTATAGCAAATTCAATTGTCATGAGTATCTCTGATAAATTTGTTTTGTAAGCTCCAAACCCATGTCTTATTTATTTCCAACAATATGTACTCTAGCCCCACAATTTGTTAAATGCAATTCCAAAATCGAAAAACCACCTGAAAACCAAACTTAGTTTATTTTAAACTTTTAAATAATTAATCTGATGACCAAAACTAAATTAAACTGACATGACTATATATATTTTGTTTACCCTGCTAAGTGGGAATATTCATATGGTTCACTGTAGAAATATTGAGTTCGATTACAGGGATCTGCCCCAGTCCCTTTAGGGAGTGTTACTTCTTATATCTTCTCTGAATTACCTAAGACCCAAGTAATACCTGAATTTAAAAAATATATTGGGCCTGAAGGGTTCCAGATGGAGGATTATGGACTGATGCAGCCATGCATGACCATTTCTTCAGAATGCATACGAAAATCATTTGAAATGTAATTGGTAATATTTGAAAGTTGGGGAAACATGTAAGAGATCACAGACAGAGAAATAGCACAAATAGTAATAACATTTGCATTTGCCTGACTCACTAATTTTATGAAATATTTATATCACAAACATCTATTTTGTTTGTGGATGGAGATGGGAAATTTTATCCTCCTATAAGCTCTGTGATGTCAGGGACTAGGATGATTGTTTTCAGCACTGTATCCTTAGTCTGCAACTGAGCCTGATAACTAGTAGATGCTCAGTAAATATTTGCAGAATGCAATTACTAAGTCAGTTGAGGAGCCTGGTGATCAGATTTTAGGTGACCTACCAGAGTTCTTGTGTCTTCCAATATCTGCACCAGTGTTATCAATGCCTTGCCAAAATAAACAGAAATTGAAGCTCTTTCTGGGGCCATCAAAGGAATTAGACTATAAAGGAGGACGAGGAATGCAAGGGTTTTTGTTTCAGTTGGACAAACCTAACCTATGTATGTAGCCAAGGGCCTTGTTTCTAGATAGAGACCCTGGTGGGTTCTAATCTGAGAGCATCACTGGCAGTGAGAGATTGTAAAAGCAAGCTATTCACTCTGAAAAATGAAACCTATTAAATTGGAGGTATTGTAATTTTCAGTGTGAAACTGTGGTACCAGCGATTAAATTCTATTGTGTGTCTACAGTCCTTGTTACCAATGATGTTTCGTATTATTAACTGAGATTCTAAGAATAAAAGCTCTTCATAGCTAAAGTGCTGTTCTCCTCAGGTTAAGTAATTTGCATACATCGAAGAATTTGTCCTTGATTCATGTCTCATGTATCCTATTTAGAAGCCAGTCCTGTAGACTATACCTCCAAATATATTCTATGTATATCCACTTCTCTGCCCATGTGGTTCCCATTTGGAAAACTCCAACAGCTTCTGAGCTGATCTACGTGCTCTCTGTCCTTAACACAGCAGGCAAACTGCTCTCTTAAAAGATGGAAACTGTCTTAAATTGTGTTCCTTGGCAGAAAACTCCAAGATGAGAATTTGTGTGAAAGTAATTTGTTAAGGAGTGCCCTCCCAGGAGAGACCAGAACAGGAGTAAGGAAATGAGGTAAGGAAGGAAAGGAGGCAGAGCAAGCATGCAAACTCAAGATATCCTGGGGAATCTGACTTAGACTTAGCCCACAGGAGAGACTTAGAGTATAGACACCACCTCAGACTGCCCCAATCAGGAGCAAGGGAGCTGGGGTATTGATACTTCTTGTACCTGTCAGTCATTTTTCAGAGCTGCAGCCAGGGCTTGTCCATTCCCAGACAACTCAGGCTCTGAGTATTCAGGAAGAAGACTATCCTTACACTAGCCCCAGGAAATAAGCATAGTGAATACTTTCATTCTACTGGGAAGGAAACTGAGGCACAGGATGTTTACATAAATTGCCCACATCCACACAGTCAGGAGTGATGGAGAATAGACTATGACCCCAGAGGTCTGTGTTACTGTCTGTCTTCTTACCCACAGCTTCAAATGATGCCAGAGTAGCTCACACACAGGAAGGGTGGGCAGCAGCAGGAGTGCCAGGGGAAATCTACAAAATTACTGGCTTATAATTTTCCAGAGTGTCAAGAAAATCAAGGAAAGACTAAGGGATTATTCCAGACTAAGAGGAAAAAGACATAAGAGCTAAATGCAACAGGAGAATCTGAACTTGATCCTTTTACTACAAAAGCCATTCCTAGGACAGTTGGAGAAACATGAATGGGATCTGAGGATTAGGGTGGTAGGAATATATCATGTTAGTTTCCTGATTTTGATGGTTGATCGGTTGATTGTGGTTATGTAAGACAATGTTTTTGTCTGTAGGAAATATACACTAAAGTGTTTGAGGACATCAGGTCAGCAACTTACTCTTACAGTTTAAGGAAAAATGTTTCTTTTTTTCCATACTTGTAAATTTTCTGCACTTTTGAGATGGCTTCAAAGTTAAAAAACAGTTAAAAATCCTCAAGCAACACTTGTTGAGTAATTATCTTAATTACAATTCTTAGCTTTGAATTTCAAAATAGATATTTAGTAAGAAAATAGTCTTAAAAGCTAGGCTTTTACAGGAAAGCACTGTTATTCTGGGTATTTCCCAAACTGGGCTTTTACATTCTCAGGAACCAAGGCTTGGTGGGCAGACCACAAAGTAAAACTTAGAGTGGGAAAGGTGAGGTTATGAATTCAGAGAAATTTCTGACCACATTGGATGGGGAAAGCCCTTAGGAGCCAGGAGGAGGAGCCCAGAAATGTGGCCAGGATTGAGGAGGGCAGAAATTCTGACAGGAGTATCCTGGTTTTAGATTTGGGGTCACCTATGACTTTGGGTCTAGAATGTAACTCTTTAGTTTGAAGTTTGGGAAGAATGTAAACCCTTCAGGGTAGTACTGTATTTGGCACAAGGGTGCCTCTGACCTGGTTCTAGGCACTAGTCAGCCTGAGCAGCCTCACAGGGTGCCCCATACCCAGGCACAACAGGGGAACAGTCAACTTCTCTACCAAGGAGAATGTGGAAATGTTTGTTCCATTTGCCTAGAAGACTGGATTCAGGAAAAGAAAGTTTAGGTAACTGGGACTTCACGTCATGTAGAGAGGAAGTGGTAATATCCATGGTCATTAATGCGAGATCCAACACAGAACCCAAATGAGGGGGTAGGTTCAACTCCATCTTGGTAGGCACCAGCCCAGAATACTCACTGAGCAGGGAGGCCACACTATATGACAGTCATTGTAGTAAGGATGGCGGGGTGGTGATGCCTGAAGACCATGAACAGAAGAAACCAATGTGGAAGGGGAGCTTGGGGGCTAGACAAACCTTCCCAGAACTATTAGGACATAATCTTTCCAGGGTACCCTGATGCATCTGAGAAAGGAGGCAAGAACCCTGAGACTGGAGAGAAACTCTGCAAGGTTGGAAAATTACTCCAAAAGAAAATTTAATAAAAAGATTAGTGATGTCTTCAATTGATAAATGCTATCAGTCCTAATGACACTTGAGAACAAAAAGATTGTATGTTAGAGAAAATGATTTATATACCATGATTCCCTCTTCCCCCTTTACTCACAGAGTCATAGTTTGAAATGTTAACTTTTTTAGAGAAATGATGAAGGTGATGAAACTAATTAGGAGGTATGAGAATGAGGTTAAAGGCATCCTTTGATAACATGTTCAGAGAAGCCTCTTCTAGAGCTGAGACCTGACCAGGAATGGGACATTGGGAGAAAAATGTGCCAGGAAAAAGAAATAGCCCAGGCAAAGGCCCTGAAATGTTATTAAGCTTGGTATGGTTTAGGTCACAAAAGGAGGCCAATGGGGCTGGAGTGTAGAAGGTTAGGGGTGGAGAGACTGATGATGAGGATGGAGAGGTAGCAGGGTCCAGACTATGTACGTAGACCACAGTAAGGAGGTCTGGATTTCATGTTAAGTGTAATGAGCACCCATGAAGGAGTTTTAAGGATGAGCACACTGTGATTGAAATTGTGTCTTGAAGTGATCATTATGGCCTATTGGGTAGAAAATGGAAGCTAAGAGAATGGGAAGGAGGCTATTGTGATGAATAGTCAGAGATGGAGTGAAGTGGGTGTCTTCAGGGTATAATCTGGACATGAAACTCCCAGAACTTGCTGAAGGATTGGCTGTAGGAAAGAGGGAAAGCGAGAAATTAATGATAATTCTCCAGGTTTCAGCTTGAGTAAGTCAGTAGTGGTGGAGTAGATAGAGCCACCCACTGAAATGGGAAGATTGGAACAGAGAAGTCTGGGATGGGTTGGGGTTGCTCTTCCAGGGCTAATTCTTGAGTACTTACTCATCTCTCAGTCAACACTAAAAAACAAAGATCTCTGTCACACCATAACCTCTGCTTCCAGCATCAGGGATGATGACAACACATACCATACAGCTGCTATGAAACCATTTCTGAGGCCATGTGTTTCCATATAAAGTTTTCATTTAGTTGATAATTTATAATGGTACTTTTTACGTTTGCACTTGGATGCCTTGCTGTAATTAAAATAACTCCTGAATTTATCACTTGAGCCCTAAATGAAAGAACCATTGAAGGCTTCACATGATGGAGTAAGTCTCCATATTCTGTTCTCTTTGATAGGAGCAAGCATATAAAGTTTTCTGACACATGTTATGTTTGACATCGGTCAAAAAAAAAAGTACAATAGAAATATTCCTTGTTTAAAACAGAGCTGGGAAAAAAAAGACTAAAAAATTCCATATTGCATAAAAGAAAGAGTTAGGTTGCCACCAAAGTGAAAGGAAATCAATGGGACGACTTTGGAGACCCATTTCAATCTGCTGTTGACATTGTTTTCTGGGAGTAATTTTCTCAAAATGTTAACAGTATTGAGTTTGCCTATTGATTCTATTATTTTTGACCTTGCATTAGTGTGGGCTAATCTTACATGCCATAAAATTTCCTTTCACAGCTAAAATTATTGTATGACTCTGGAGGAAACCTCCAATCAGGCCAGGCACCCCTCTCAGGATTTTGATGAGCGTATAAGCAGCAGTAATGAGTTATGTTGACTTTCAATACACTTTCATGTTGTTTACATTTTATTAAATGGTTTAAGCAGGGTCATCATGTAAATGATCAACGTATTGACTAAAACACTCAAGCCTGGATGAACTGAAGGCCAGAGACAGCCAACCTGATTGGTCAGCTTGAATTTGAGTCAATAGCATAAATATATATTTGGCTACAGAATCGAAGCCAACTACATATTTATTATTCTGAAAACCCTGCTAAATAAATAGCTACAAAGTATACTACTAGAAGACACCCTTTCTATTTACAGTGAAATTCCCCCAACTAGGATCTCTCCAAAAACAAAAACAAAAACAAATAATTCAAACTGAATGAATTTGGCAGAATTAAGGAGAGTTGATGAAGAAACAGTGAATGGGAAACCAAAAGCCTTTGAATGGTTTTCCAGGGAAAAGAATAGATTTATTGTTGGCTCTAGGAAGGGGAAATTTGGCAGCTGTATTTTCAAAGCGTTTATGAAAAAGTCACAACGTGCCAATAGCATCCCATGTGCTCCCCACCCTGCCCCTCCCACATATCTTCATAGGAGGTCAAACCACCTTTGGAGGGCACTCCCCACCCCACCCCTTGCCTTTGATGCGGTAGTTAGTCTGCCTGCAAAGGCATTTCAGGATTTACTGCCACAATTCTAATGGGTTTGCCCGCACATACTTAGAAGAGTATTGCTAGAGGAGTTAATTTGCCTCTTAATGATTTAATTATATGCTATAGCTCCGCTCTAAGAGAATAACAATGTTCCTTACTTTCCTGCCCTGGCTGGGGATGCTGATTTTGGAGACTTTTGGAAAAGAGTGATATTTGCTTTTCTTTAGAAAGATAGTAAATGAGCCACTGGGAAGGAAAGGAGCACTTTCCCATGCCACAAAATAACCTTTCCCCACTCATCCATAATCGAGTGAGGGGAGCCTGTCGGGGTAACAGTGATGACCATTATAAGATATGCTATGATTTTTATTTACATTGTCTTGACTGAGCCTGTGATGTAATATTTGCCTTTATTTTCATATAAGTTCAGTGAGGTTACCTGGCTTGCCTGACACACAAATAGAAAGAGGATGAGCGAGGAGTCCAGCTGAAGTCTTTTGACTCTAAAATCCAGTTTTTCTTTTCCCCTACTTGAGCCCACCTTTCTGTGGCTTAAAAAGGCTTCACTTCGCAGTACAGATTGGGTTCTTTGGAAGCAGACCCTGAAACAGAATTGGAGGTTCAAGATGTTTCCTGGGATCAATGCCTATCAAAAGAAGGGGAGGAAGCAGGACTGGAAAGACCCAGAAGTTGAGCTGAAAGGCAGGCTCAGGGTCTGGTATTGCTCATCACAGGGTCCTTCATTGACCAGAAATGGCCAGACCTTCGCCTTTGTGCCCCCAACTTACTCTGCCACTAAACCAGCTGCTCAGAGGGGGTGATCTGGGGCAGTTGGCATTTCATAACTTTGGCAGCCTCTGAATTCAAGGAGAGACAGTTGGGTAGAAAGGCTTTCCCTGAAGGAAGATCTGAGTGGGGCATCCGTGTCTACAACACACTGTTTGCAGGTATATCTATAGAAATACTAATCACTCGAGAGAGACACAGAATAGGAAGTAGAAAAATTGTAGGATTCTGGACCAGGATGTTTCGGTTTGTATCCCAAATTCCCCTCTTCCTGGCTAGGGCATGGTGGTAGGTTAGCTGAACCTTGAGATCAAGCGAATCTGTGAAACAGGCGTAATGGCAGTATTTTGTTGAATTATGATGAGGACTAGGGATAATTCCTGTAAAGCATCTTTGGTCAATGGAAGATACTGTTAGGGACCTCTGAAGAAAAGGCCCATGTTCTGGGCTACCCATCAGTTTACCAAATGCTGACCTGAACATGCCTTCTTCTGGTTATTAGCATCCTTTTTCTGCTCAAGGCTCCCTGAAGCATCATGAGAACCCCTGTCCCATAGCTGGATTGCCCCATAACTAGATCCATCATAGTGAAATCCCCTCCCAGAGAGTCTAGGAATGAAATAGGGGTCTCCCATGACCTTGGAGTCCTGTAAATAGTTGTATCATTAATAACAGTCCCTCCCTGGAACTCAATGCCAATGCCAGTTCCCAGAACAAGGGTTTTTCTCCTTTGCTCTGGACTGCAAGGGAAATCAAGCACCAGGACAGCTGGGTAGAGCTTGAGGCCAGAGGTGCCTGTGCACCTACCTTGCATGCTCAGGATTCAAATGAGGGCAGAAGGGTACTCCTGAATGTTTACTGAATGCCTACTATGTGCTGGCCACTAAATCATGCCTTTTGCATGAACTTCTCAATCAATCTTCACAACAACGTGAGGAAGGTATTATCTCTGGCCATATTTTAGTGAGAAAACTAAAGAAACATACAAAAGATGAGGGAACTTCTCTAGTCCCTACAGCTAGCAAGTGTTGGAGCTCAGAGTCGAACCAGGACAGCCTGACACCAGGCTCAAAGTGAGAGGCAGATGGGAAATGTAAGGAGAGTTAGCACGTTCCCTTCTGTGGAAGCTATGAGGTCTTACAGTCCCTATGTTGGTCTCACTGCTGTGAGCCATGGGGCCCTTTCTTTAGTGAAAGTTTCATTTTTCTGCTCTTTCAGTTTGTCCTGGTTTTAATATCCTTTTCCTACAGATGAGAGTCTTCCAAGATTCTGTTGTAGGCACATGCATGTTTGACATCCTTATGAGAAACAAGATGCAGAACCTTAGATGGAAAGTTTCACTGGCAGTCTTCCCTGTTCATTGGAATTTTCCCTCTGATGACTGTCAGTTTTTATATGTTCTCTGTCTTCATGCCTGATATCAAGTGGAATTATTATCAGCTTTACTTATATGATGTTTATCAGTTAAATTGTACTTAGCTTCACATAAGGTAATCACTGAATGTAGAATTCTCATGTCAGACTCTTCCTATGTTAAAAATCCTAGCTCTATTATCTATGCGAAGTGATTTTGCTCAATTTTTTTAAGCTTCGTTTCTCAAACTTTCCACCTGTAAAATGGGCATAGTATTACTCATGGAGTTGCTTATTGAGGTAATGAATTTAAATGCCTAGAACGCAGAAAATGCTCAACAAATTCTTACTACTGTTATACAGTTTTCTCTGAAGGGTAGGAAAACAGAATTGAGATTGTATTTTAATTACATAGCAGGATGGTTTTTTGTTGTTATTTATTTGACTTTTTTTTCCCTTCAGGTCGTGAGGAAAGGGCATAACAAAGAACAGTGATCACTGATACACTATCTGTTTCAACTCCCAAAAGGTTATTTTCAAAAGGAAATGATCTGAGGTTTTTAAGAGGTGGGGGTAGGGGTCGGTCGAAGAACTCTTAAATCTTCAAAGAGGTCCAGGTGGACTCAATTTCTCAGTAGAAATAAAGGGACTTCCTTCCTCAGTGGAAAAGAGACACCAAGTGATAAACCAAGCACCCTCTTTGAAAATTCCCCCGTATATTTGTCCCTAGAGGATGTGCCTTGAGGAGATTTATTGTTCGAAGCTTTTAGCCTCAAGCTTAATTTTAAAAGTATGTATTTCCCTAGAAACAGAGTAGCTCCATTTAGAAGTCACAGGTGCCTCCAAGCTCTGCTGGGAAGATTACCTCAAGTTTCATTTAATACCAGTCTCAGACCTGGAGGTGAATTATTTATTTCATCACTCTGAGAAAGGATTATCTTTCTTCCACTTCCTGTTTTAGTCCCTGTGGTCTTGTGGATGGGGACACATGCCCTGAGAGATGAAAAATGAGCAGGAGGAAAGCCTGAGCCCGACTAGTATGTAAAAATATTTAAGTCAGGGACATCACCTTCCTGGCAACTTGATCTATCCTGCTCTTACAGTGAGTGTTAGTTGGAGTTCCCCCAGGAACCAATTCTGAAATGAGGTTTGGAGTTTAGTAGTTCCTGTGGAGGTGAAGCCAAGAAACACTGGTAGGGGAGTGGAAAAGTGAGCCAAGGATGGGAAGTGTGTTACCCAGGGAGTTACCACTTTGGACACCTGGAGCTTACCCCTGCTAAGGAACCAGCAGAGACAGAGTAGAACACACACACCTCCGAGTTATCTATGCCAGGGGTGAGGGAGCTGGGGTGTTTATACACCAGTTTCCGTCAGTCATTGGTTGAAGGCTGCCCCAGGGGGCATTGATTCTCGGGTACTTCAGGACTACCTCATTTCAGACAGGGTGAACTGGGAGATTAGAGAAAGCCCTCAGGCACAAAGGACGTCGGGCTAGTGTGCCTTGAAGCATCAAGGGCTGAGCAGGTAGGGGTTGGCTCCAACGATAATGGCTATGTGTGCTGCCAGTGGTTTGAGTTTTTTGCTTTGCAATTTTTTGAAGTCTGTTTAGGCCCTGTGCTTGGTGTTAAGGTGACGCAGATGATTAAGATCAAGTTCTGCCCTTAGAATGCCCACAATTTAGTGAGGGAATTGAGGGAGACAGGCAAGTAACAAATAATTTTGAGCCAGTGAGTTTAGTATTATATTATGATATACTTAACAGTATGGGTATCATTTGTGCCAGGCTGTGCTCTAAGCACTTACCTAGATTAATTCATTTGATCCCCACACGAACCCTACAAGGTGGGGGCTTTTATTATCTATTTTAGAGATGAGGAAACAAATTTCAAAGTTGTCATCCAGACTGGGGCAGAGCCAGAATTTGAATGCAGGCTGTCTGGTTTCAGAACCCCATCTTTATCTGCCATACTGTATACATCAGGGTTTCTCAACTTTGTCAGCGTTGACATTCTGAACTGGATAATTCTTTGACCAGGAGCCTGGGCACTGTAGGATGTTTAGCATCATCTCTGGCCTCTACCTGCTAGAAGCCAGTACCACTTCCTGTTCCACTGTCCCCACCTTCTGAGGGGTGAGAATCAAAGGAGTCTCTAGACATTGCCAAATGCCCACCAAGGTGCAAATGTCCCCAGTGGAGAACCATTACTACCTGCTATTAAGCAATCAGTATTTTTTAGGAAGTGTTCATAGAATGCAGATAAAAATTCCCTCTTTCTCTATTGCTTAATCTTCCTTCCTACAAAATTAGAAAAGAAGCAGTATTTTGGAGCTAATCGCAGCTGTAAATCAATAGCCAAATATCTTTCAGTGCAAAGAAAATGGAAGAATCAAGTTATTGAAAAGTAAGGATTTTTTTGTGCATCTGAGTTGTAAACCAGGCATTCTTGCCCATGGAACTCTGTTTCATGCCCTTTGAACAGGCTGTTTCCATGGTAATTTAGTTTAAATGTTGTCTTGCAACTTGATTCACTGAGAAATTAGTGAAAAGACCATTAGATGAGAATGGACAGTGAGTTAATATGGAGCTGTTTGTTGTTTTCTATTTTTCTCCTTGGGCTGTTTCACTTGTGATTTTTTAGAGTTCTGCTGTGAGCCCCTCCTCACCCGAGTAAATAAATCCCTCTTCTTTCTGTTACAAGCCTGGAAATTCCAAGCTTTATTTTTCAAATCCTTCAAACTGCATTTTATCTGTGTGTCTTCTTAGAGCTGGTCAGGTTTGAAAACTGATCCTTTAGATTTTGGGGTGTTTTATGTGAGGACAATCGTCATCACTTTGGCATTAACATGTCCTTATTTGTCTCCCTTCTTTCTTCTGGCAAAAGCACTCTTTAATTCAATCTCTTCCAAATTTGGCTTTACAGATAATCTATGTGATTGGTGAAACTTCATTTTAGTGTTGGAAGCCCAAAGAACTCACTTTTTCAGTTGGTCGTGAAAGTATAATCCCGTGATGCTGAAGCATTCTTTATAACAAAGCATTTCCATATGGCTTTGGATAACTTATTAAACTCTGTTAATCTGCTTACAGTTCTTTAAGGCTGATGCTTTTGATGGTCCCTCCCTCTGCTCATGAAATAAAAACCCCTGTGACTTAAATTCTGTTTGTGTGCTATTTGTGAGAGGTGAAATGCCACCACAGTCCAGAGTGTAGATTCTGGGGTCAGAGAGAACCGGATCTGATTCCGGGCTCCACCAGCACTAGCTCTGTGAGATTGAGCAAGTATCCCCCCAAGGTGCCGGCATCCTAATTGCCGAAATCTGTGAATGTGTTACTTTACTTGGCAAAAGAGACTTTTCAGATATAATTAAGTTAAAGTTTTTGAGGTGGAGTATTATCCTGGATTATCTGGGTGGGCCCAGTATCATCACAAGAAGGGGATCAGAGTCAGAGAGATTGGAAGATGCTATGCTGTTGGCTCTGAAGATGGAGGAAGAGGCCACAAGCCAAGGATGCAAACAGACTCTTTAAGGAAAGACTCTATAAGCTGGAAAAGAAGGAAACAGGTTCTCCCCGATAGCCTCCCAAAGGAATGCAACCCTGCCAACACCTTGATTCTAGCCCATTCTGGACTTTTGACCCCCAGAGCTGTATGATAAATGAGTTTGTGTTGTTTTAAGGCACTCCATGTGTATTAATTTGTTCCAGTAATAGTAGGAAACTACTGTAGCAAGCAGCCTAATCTCTAAACCATTGTTTGGTCATGAACAAAATTGAATAAGAACAATATTTATCTCATTGGGCTATTGTGGGGTATAAGTGAGAGATGTGCTTGGCACTGGGCCTGGAGTAGAGTTCATGCTTAAAGATGCTGAATTAGTCATGGGCTTTTGATTCTACCACATAGTAGCATCTCCATTATCCTGCCTTCTGTTACGCTTCCAAAATACCCATCCGTGATGATTAATTTTATGTGTCAACTTGGCTAGGTTGGTCAAATACTAGTCTAGATATTGGTGTGAATTCCTAGCATCTATATTTGTGGGTGTGATTAAAATTTACAATTAGATGACTTTAAATAAAGCAGATTACCTTCCTTAATGTGGGTGGGTCATTCAGTCAATCAAAGACCTTAAGAGGAAAGTCTGGGGTTTCTAAGGGAAGAAGCCATTCTGTCTCAAGACTGAAACATAGAAACCCTGCCTCGATTCTCCACCTGCTGGCATACCCTGTAGATTTAGTCTGCAGACTGCACATCAACCCTTACCTGAACTTCCTGCCAGCCTGCCCTATAAATTTTGGAATTGCCAACCCCCATAATTGTGTGAGCAAATTTCTTAAAATAAATCTCTTTCTTTCTCTCTCTTTATATCCCATTTGTTCTGTTTCTCTGAAGAACCCTGACTAATACACCATCCAAACCAAATGCAGCCCACCAAAAGATTTAAGAGCTTGAAAGGGGAAGAGGTAGTACTGACAAGTACATGATATTAAACTTTCTCTCTAGGTTGCTAAGAACTTTGCATTTCCTCATTGACATTTAAAGGGACTGCACCTCAGTTGTTTCCTCCCCTTCACCTTTACACCAAAAGTGTGTAATTAGGATTATGGTAATATAGAATCACTTAAGACAAAATATCACAGCAAAAGAACTGGGATGGTTCTGTGACATCCTCTGTAATGAGGTTTGAACTTGAACTTAAAGTAGAGTTGATATTCAGCAAGGATGATTGGCATTGCCATACCAGCTTGTATGTAGGTCCTTTCCTAAGCCTCTCTGAATGCCCCTACCCTGTCCTGGCCACCTAACCCCTATCCTAGGACTCCCTAGTAGTCAAGGAGCTAAAGAGTTAACGCCTGCATAGGGAATGCCTGTTCTCATAGGTTGGTGCTGGTTCTATATAGATTGCTGATTATTTTGGTATTGCTGCTGCCTGAAAGTAATAGTTAATGAACAAAATTCAATGAAGAATTGTGCAGTTGTTCAACCTGCGTCTATAAAAGTGCAATTTCAACATATGTTGTCAGTTTGAAGAAAAAAGTAGGTGAAAATCTTCATATTTCATTCCCTTTCCTGGGGAAATTTGTAAATATTCATTTTCAGGTCATTCTTTTTAGGATTAATGTACTATGTCTCTTGTTTTACTTTTTTTTTTAATGGACAGGAGACAAGTGCGACTATTTTCAATTGGACAAATATTTAGATTTTTCTCCTGTGAAGATGTCTTACTGTCTTACTTGATGATTCACATTTAATTCTTCTGTATAAATTATTTTTTATTGGCCTTGGAAGAAAAGACTATCCCATTCATACTGTTGGGCTTTCTTCCCCCAATTTCGTAAAGTCATTTGCCAAACACAAGGATTTGATCAATAAACAACTTGCAATCCCTGGGAAGCCTTCAAAAGGATTTGGATTGTCAAACACTAACTCTGGATTTGTTCTGGTAGTTGTTAAAAATTACATAAACGTAAGTTCTTTTTTTTTTTTCTTTTTAAACTTCAATCAACCGAAGAGTCAGTAGTAGCAGAAGAGAAAATTTGGCTCTGTTATTGGTTAGTTGCTATAGATCCTCTTCCAAAGAAAGTTAATCAACAAGGTGTTGACAGTACCAGCAATGTCTTGCATCTCTCTTGGAAATTGTTGCTTACAATTGTGGAGTTGTTTAACATCCCTCCTTTCTGCCAGGAAACAGTAGAGGTAATCTTGTTTGCTCCACAGCAAGTTTTATCAGAGCCTGTGGACCATGCCTGTCCCTAAACTAAGTGCCACAGCGCTGGTGGGCAGGACTGTTAGGCCAGGAAAGGGAAGGTAGTCACTAAAACATATTTCAAACTCTTAGTTTGGAACTCTTCCTAATAGTCAAGATCACATCTGTCCATTCATTAACCTATATTCCCAGCACTTAGCACAGTACTGGCCCAGAGTACTCTGTAAAGATAGAAGATTTCAATATACGCCAAGTTTACGTTCTAGAAAAAATATGCAGAAAGTTATGTGGTCTCTCCTCTATGACAAAGTTACACTACAGGGAAATGCAATTTATAGTAAAGAAAAATATTACCAATGGGAATTCTTTAGTCCTTGATAGATGTTGAGGGTATGTAAGAAGAAACATGAGAATTATTTTCAGGGAAATTTAATAAAAGATGAAAAAAACATGATCATGAACCTAAAACATCAAATCCGTAAATATTACCTTATACATGTTAACTGATGATTAGATAAATTACGTAAATAATAATAAAAATTAAAGATGTTATATAAACACTCCTCCTTTAAAAGGTGGATGATCATAGAAGCCCTTAAACTCTAACATCAAAGGCAGAAACCATGTAAGGAGTCTCCCAGAACTAGGAGGTTACGTAGGTGGAGAGAAGAGAGTGGAAGGGAAACCCACAGCCAGCTCTCTCAAGTCCATATTGGCATTTGGGAGACCAGATGCAGATGGACAGAGAGCAGTTGCAGTCCACTGAAGGCCTGAGTTTTTGTTGCATCATCATTATTCTTCAGTTAGTAAGAAAGGGATAAAGCATGGACTGTATTCCATTATGAATCTTGACTTTGGGTATTTTGAGACACAATGCCTTCACTCTCTTCTAACCGAAGACATCACTTACCAAAAAATGTGAAATATGGTGTAAAGTGAAATATATCCTAAAAAACAAAAAGATAAGCAAGTAATACTTCATGTGATTTTCTAGTAGCTATTGCATTCATTAGCAAGGAAATAATCATTTCCCAATTCATCCTCACAACCCCACCTTCCTGAAGATTCCCCTTAATTTTATTTGAGATATAGTTTTTGAAAGGTGGTGTATTCTCTTATTCCTTTCCTTATTCTCGACAACATTCCCCTTCTGTCATTCTTTAGGTTTTTAGTGTCACATTCATGTTTCAAGCATGGTAATTACTTAATTACCTATTTAATCCTCCTGTCCTTCCATGCTCTGGGAGTAAGCCTCCTTAAATTTTGTGCTCTGGATGCCTCACTTTCTTCAACCTAGTCCAGGCCCTGGTTTATGTTGTACCATCCACAGGAAGGAAGAGAGAGAGCTACTTAATAGAATAAGTAAAGACATGACATGACTTTTTATTATAATAAAATGGAAAGATAAGTATTTTAACCTGATGGGTCCCTATTTCCAGAGATAAAATATTAACATTTTCTATTAAAAAATTAAAAACAATTTAAATTTGTTCTCTGTGTGGGCAAGGGCTGCCTAAACTTAAGAAAAAAATGATTCATATCATAAAGGAAACATCAACAATTTAAATAAAATTTCTATACTTTAAAAAGTAACATGAGGCATACTATTAAAAGGCATATCTTAAACATGGATATGTTTGTGCAATATATATGGCAAACCAATTCATAAAACTAAGACCTACAGGCAAAAATGAGCAAAAACCCAAATACTCCATTCATACAAGAGGAAATACACAGGGCCAAAAACATTTGAAAGTGTTCAGCCCTAGTAAGAAAGAAATTCATGTTTAAACAAGATATCTTTCTACCTATTATAAACAAATATAAATTTAAAAAAAATACCCAGTGCTGGGGAAAGTGTGGCGAATCTGCCCTAGGAGGGCCAGATATGGACAATTTCTATTTCTTACCATGTCCCCAAGATGGAAGTACTACTTGCTTTTATCTTTCTCCTAATTCAGCCTCTGTGGAGATGAGTTTACCACTTTTAATTTATAGAACCTTCATGTTAAATCTGTCTCTTGGACATCTTTGCCGTTTCTTGCCGCGGTGCCTTGGTTGAAGCCACCTAGTTCTACCCTGACAGTTGTAACTTTGACTCTCAGGAAGAGAAGTTTCCTGGTTCTTTATGCAAACTGGTCTACTTTCTCCCTGGAATTACACCTACAATAGGAGGAGGCTACCCTAGAAGGTGACCACTTTGTTCCCATTTCCCTGAGACTTTCCCAGCTTTAACACTGAAAGTTCCTGAGAAAAAAATATCCCTCAGTCCTGGGCAATCTGAGACAACTGGTCACCCTGCTGCTGTGTGAAATTAAACAAATAAACAAACAAAGAAACAAACAAACAAAATCCCATTGCACTGTTTCCCTGGTGTATTTTTCCTAGGGCGGCTGTAACAAAGTGCAGTCATTCCTCTGTATCCACGGTTCTATAACAGCCAGTTCAATCAACTATGGGTCAAAATTCAGAAGTAGATCTGGATATAGAAGGCCAGCTGTACTCTGCACTTAGTCTTGTGCTCTTTGGTTCTTGTACAATAAACTCTTCAGAGTAAATCATAGAAGATGGTAAGTGCAGGATTGAAACATTTGTACTTCCTCCAGTAGGCATCAATGAGTCATTCCTGGCTTCTGAACAAAGGAGTGACATGTTGTACATGTCATTTCAATAGCATTCATGTGAAAATAGTGTACATGATGAATTGACTCATGATGGAAGCTGGTTATTAGGACCATGAGAAATCCTCTGGGCCTGGTGCCCAGCTACATCCCTGACTCTTGCAAAGATCAGCCTTTTGTTCAAGAGACATCACACACCTTGCCACACCAGAAAAGGCATGTAAGACCAAGGCAGTGTGCTGACATCCTCTCTAGAGATCAGAGTTAGGTCCTCATCAAGCTGCTGCAAAGGGACCTTGTTCTGCCTACACTTTTCTGAAAGACTCCCTTATCAAGCAATACGTAAGAATTCCATTTCTTACCTATTTCCTCATACTCAACCCATATGCTTTAAGTCTTCATGCCTGTTTGAGTGTCAGTATTCCCTTCTCTCCCACAACCCATTCCCATGTATACACCCAACCACACTTCAGCCTAGGCCATGTCTGATTACAAGTTTGGACATACTTTCTGCTTGCTTTCTTGGTCTTTGAGAATAATTTACATTCTCCTCCTTAATGAGACTCCTTCAGCTTTGATCTTGGTATCTTTCTTTGATCTCAAGATTAAACCTCCCAAAAATGACCCTATGGTGGTGGTGGTGGGTTGGGGTTAGCACCTACTTGCCATGGTCTTTGCCACTTACCTCTGTATTACCTTAGCCACTCTGCCCTGCCAACATGACTCTGAGTTTCAGACTCTGTGAAGGAGCTTCGTTCCTTGGCTCCTTGAGAAAAGTTAGTGAGAAAGCTTTTAGAATAATGACAGTGGGGTGGTTAAAATACCCAATACCTAAGCTAATTCCACATCCTATTTCTTAGAGAATCTGCCCTTTTTATGGCTTAGAAGATTTATCCGTAGAGGCCTTGCTCTCTGACTCCAGCTGGTTAAACAAGGAGTGGGCATCCAAATGAAATACTCAGATCAGATGGTTTTCTATCCCTAAATTTAGAGTGATACAGACGCTGGATTAGTCAATTGGTATGGATCCCAAACTGGAGATTCTCACAAAGTCAGGGTCTTAAGCCGATATTTTGGAATATTCTTGATGAACTACCTCTAAGTTGAACATAGGAGTCCATCTTCAGAAAATGAAGAATGAGATATCTATCCATTTATTTAACAAATATTGATTGAGAACAAATACTGACTGAGAAATATATCCTCTGAGGTTCTAGGCTTTGAGGATGTGAGAATGAAATGGCCTCCCTCCTGGAGTTTGCTTATGGAAGTGAGAGAGAGACAATGAGCAAATAACAATGATTGAAATTATGTTACAGAGTTAAGAGCTATGAAGAAAGGATAACTGAGGACACAGAGAATAATGGGGGCAGTTGCTATTCTAGATACAATAGCCATGAAAGGCCTTTCTGGAAAGGTTGGAGCAGGGACTTGAATGCATTGATGGAGTAAGCCACATGGACATCTGGAGAAAGAACACTACAGGCAGAGGAACACATTCAAGAGCCATGAGGTGTAAGTGTACTTGGAGTGGCAAGAAGTCTTTTGTGGTTAGAGGAGAGGGAGAGAGGGAGGAAGTGGCAAGATAAGGTCAGAGACCAGATTAGGTGGGTCCTGTGATCATGATAGGAACTTGAGATTTTATTCCAAGCATAATGGAAAGCCATGGAATAACATGACCATGTTTGTATTTTAAAGGAATCACTCTTACTGTCCTGTGGAGGACAGATGATGGTGAGGGGAGAAATGAAAGGGAAAGAAGGAGAGAAGGAGGGAAGAAAGAGATTGACAGCTTGCATGTCCTGTAAGTCCTAGAAGTCTTCCCTCTCTTTTCTTTAGTCTGAGAAATTTTTCTGCATACTTAAGACATACACTTCTTTACTTGGTCAAACTGAGTTGGATTTCTATTTATTGCAATCCAGTTTCCCTCCTGATTAGGAAAGAGATCCTATGAGCCTGAATTATGGTGAAAGGAATACATAAGGGGAGGGAAGGATGGCTATCAAATGTACTATGGGAATACATTTATAGGACTTAACCATTTATTATTTTTAACTGTAGGTGGTGAAGTGATAATTTAGTTTATGGAAAGATAGTTCTACAGCAGTTATCAACTGAGAATGATTCTGACCTCTGGGGAACATTTGGCAATATCTGGAGACATTTTTGATTGTGAAGGGGTTATATTACTGGCATCGAGTGGGGAGAGGTCAGGGATGCTGATAAACATCCTTTAGTCCACAGGATAGCCCCCCACAACAAAGAATTCTCCAGCCCCAGATATCAACAATGCTGATGGTGAGTGCTATGGAGATACTGCGGAAGCAAACAGTGTGCTCAGTCACAAGCCTGATTATTTATCAGGAGGACTTTCTGAACCTTTAAAATATCTCCTCTAAGTTGAAGAAAGAAGGAAGGATAATGAAAATGATACTTATCGATTTAGCTGTATGGCTCTCTGAGGTGAGTCAGCTTATGTGCCCCCTCCTCCCTGGCCCATGTACCTATCTTGATGCAGAGATCTACCTCGTTAGAGGATCCGTTTCTCAAATGGAGGGGGAGGACTTGCCCAAATGTAGATACTACATTTTGAGAATGGACATTTTGCAAGTGCGTTATTGTCTAGTTCTTATCTCTTGTTCTTGTTATAGTTTTGCAGATAAGCATCAAAAATTGCCAAATTACCATTAATGGTTTTTTACAGAAGATGCAGGCAAATACAACACAGTCAGATTGATGCCTAATATTTATCATTGATCTTCACAAATAAGTGGAAGAAAAACTCCTTCCAAGACTAACTAACTTAACAGTTTTCCCTGCCACATTGAAGCCTTAACGTCCTTGCAAACTCAGTTCAGTAAATAAATGTCTGCTTAATGGAATTGCAAATCAATCCATTCTGATTCTTGGTGAAGAGGGAGGAGAGAGAGAGACTGCTGATTTTGGGCTAGGATTCACCATATAACTGCTGCAGAGGGGAAGGGGGTGAGGGTGGTCAGGATGCCACCATTCCAGGCCCAGTTTTTGCTCTGCAACCTCTGTTTTTACCGTCCACTTCAGAGAAGATGATTGTTGTTGCTCTACCTTCATATGTCCTCTTGAAAGGGGAGGGGCTGTTACACCTGGGCATATTTCCAGATGACAAATTTAACAAGTCCTTTTAACGTGTTGTTGTCATCATTCTCTTCCTACTTATCTCTGAATTATAGTCATGTATCTAAAAAATATTTATCGAGCACCTACTACCTTCCAGACACTCTTCTGGGACTTGGGATACAACAGAGAACAAAATAGGCAAAACTTCCTGATCTCCTGGAGTCTGCAGTCTTATCAGTGAGACAGGCAACAAACCAGATGCTTGCGTGAAATAACTGAGGGAGAGATATGCTAAGAAGAAAGTGAAAGAGGGAAGAAAGTAGGAAGTGTGTGTGGGAAGAGGGTTATAATTTCAGACAGGTTGGCTGCGGGGGAACTGTACTGAGAAGTGACCTTTAAGGGAAGACTGGAGCAAGTGAGGAAGAAGTTCTGAGGTTGCCTGAAAGAAACAAACTCCAGAGGAGGGAACAGTACCTGTCACTGCTCTGAGAAGGAACCACGATTTGTGTTTTACAAACTGTGTACTTGGAGTAAGTGAAGGGGAGATGGGTAATGGGGAGCCCAGTCACTCAAGTTTCTTGGGTCATGTGGGGATGTTGACTTTTATGAACAAGTGACACATATGCCAGCAGAAGATTCTGATTATAGGTGGGCCTTAACGTGAATTGCGTTCTAACAGGATTATTCTGGCTGCTGTGAGGATAACATACTGTAGGGAACAGGCAAGTTTGTAGTTCATTGTCATAATTCAGGAGAGAGAGACTGGGGGCTTGGACTAGGGAGGTAGCAATGGATGTGGTTGTTTCCTGACAATATTTCTTTGTCTGCTTACTCTTGTTTCTCCATTTCTAGCAACAGTTACTAATTCATGGTGATCACTGACATTTCCTACACTTTCAGGAGTTTCTTGAGCTCTGTCTGTTCCCCCAGTTTCATTGTTATCAAACAGCTTGGCTGTGATAGACTGCTGATCTTCATCTTCATATTGATTAATTTTATTTTCACATGCATCACCCGTATCTCCAACATCTTCAGCAGTTTTCACATGATGAGTCATTTGCGAACGACAGATTTTCATTATAGGAGTCATCTTCCGGGTAGCACGTGTTGGACTAGACTCAGGTGAATTGTTTGCTCAGTTCTGCCTAGTGCTCTCTCTCATGAAATGGAACTTGATGGGTTTTTTTTTTTCTTTCTAATTTTTGAATCCGACCACTGTCAAAATAATTACAAAACTGTTTTCTCTTATTTATTTGCTGATTGGCTGGGAATTGTGTTACTGTTTTACATGGGAAATATAATTCCAGCAGTCACTCCTTCTAAATGAAATGATGATGTGCTACATTTTGATTATATGACGTGTGCATTACGGACTGAGGGCCTCGGTCCTGTGAGTCTCGCTACTAGAGTGGGTAGGAAAGAGGAACCTCACTCCAGCTAGCCCTGAATTGGCTAGCAGTCTCTTATTTATGGCCTGGGTTGCAAATTCAAATAGCTCCCTGGGCCAGACAGCTGATATATGTGGGTGCATGAGGCAGGTGTAAGAAAATAGAGAGTGGAGGGGACAATGCCAAGTTGGAGTCTGCAGTGATGAACAGCGTAATTTGCTTGTCCCATTGGAATGTGGTCCCAGCATTGATAGACTTCCTTAAAAGAAGCAGGAAATTTGGGCTATTATGGACGTCTGACTTTTAGTTTCTTTTCACTTTCTGAGGAACAAAATAAGTCTTTGCGCTAGATCAAATCCAAGTTCTCTAGTTTACAAGAACACCTATGCCCCTCCTGTATTTATTATGCTGACTTTACTTGCTCCCAGTGATGATGACCATGTAGGGTTCAGCAGAGCAGATGCTTGTTATAAGTAACAGTAAAGAATCTGACTTGGGGAGGTTTACTAACCTATCTCCCCCCTCCTTTTTTTTGTATTTTTTTTTTTTTATTGAAGTATAGTCACTTTACTATGTTGTGCCAATTTCTGGTGTACAGCACAATGCTTCAGTCATACATATACATACACATATTCGTGTGTAACCTACCCATTTTTGAACAGCTGTTGCCTTCTGTGTGGACCGAATATTGAACCCAGGCTGAACGGACCCTTAAGCTCTTCCTTCTGTCCTTTGCTGTCCACCAGACGGTAGACGGTGTTAGTAGAATTTGAGCTCAGGCCTTGGACACCAAATCCTGTGCTCTTTCCATCGCACTGCCCAATGTCGCCACGTATGGGAAACTTTATAAGCAGAAAAGATAGTCTCACTCTCCCTGATTGGTTGCGGTGGGGGCGAGTGGGCGTGGCTCCCGGCTCCTGCTCGCCAAATCCTCACGCACGGGTGCGTCACAAGCCCCAGCGCATGCGTAACCGGCCTCCTCAGTTGCGGAGGCCAGCGGAAGAATTCACAGGGAGTGCCGGTTGGCTCCAGTCGGTGGGCTTGCTCTGCGGGCCACGAGCTGCACTTCCACCACCTGCTCCTTGCGCCTTTTCAGCTGCCCCGGGCCAGGGCCATACAGCAAGTGAGGGGGGACCTGCGGCAGGCAGGGCTCCCCAGGAATTGTGTGTGGCCTTAGTTGGGGGAGGGGGTCCTTAGGGGGCAAGGGCCCTAGGGCCTTCTGGTGCCGTGGGGGTGGGGCTGGATACGATACAGGCACTAGCTGGTGGGACGGCGGAGGAGGCCACTATCTTCAGGGTGGAGTCTGTGCCAGGAAGCGCGGCCCTGGAGGAGGGAGAGGTGGCTGCGGGGATCGGGGAGGAGGCGGCATTGGTGTTGGAGGACATCATGGAGGTGGTGGAGGTGGTGGCCGACGAGGAGCAGGACGAGCAGGAGGAAGAGGTGCAGGCAGAGGAGCGGGATGAGAAGCTCCAGGAACAGGTGCTAGCAGAGCCAGGGCAGGGACGCACGACCACTCGGTCCCTGCTGGAGGCACTGGAGGCCCTTCAGTTGGAGCTGGAGCCTGTGAATAAGCAAGCCAGCAGGGCTTACTCTCGACTGAAGCTCAGGATATGTCAGAGACGGAAGCCGCATCTCCAACACAGAAGTACCATCATCCAGGGCATCCTTGGCTTCTGGGTCAAAGCTTTTATGAACCACCCCCAGATGTCAGCCATGATGAGTGACCAAGATGAAGACATGCTTAGCTACATGACCAATTTGAAGGTGGAGGAACTCAGACATCCCACTGATTGCTGCAAGATCATGTTGTTCTTCCAGAACAACCCCTACTTCCAGAATGAAGTGATTGTTAAGGAGTATCTCATTAACATCGCTGGATATAGGGCATCTCATTCCTCTCCAATTCAGTGGTACCAGGGTTTTGAACGTGAGGCTTACAGCCGCAGGCACCACAACAGCAGCCTAAACTTCTTCAACTGGTTCTCTGACCACAACTTTGCAGGATCTAGTAAGATTGCTGAGATCATCTGTAAGGACCTGTGGCTCAATCCCCTGCAATACTACCTGAAGGGGAAGAAGAGGGAACTGAGAGGAGGAGAGGAAAGCCCAGATTTTGAGACGAATATGACGGAGCATCACCCTTGACCTAAGATAGTGGAAAACCGAAGAAGCTGCTTCAGATGAAGATGAATGGTCAACGTGGTTCTCATGCACAGGAAAAAAATGAAGAGAGGTCTGGTGGTGAAACGCACAGAGGGGGAGACGCCAGTAAACCTGGAATAATATTGGAAGATAAATAAACAACAGCATCGTGTTTAAAAAAAAAAAGCTACGAGTCTAGACTTGGACCCTAGATTGACCAATCCTGACTTATTGTTAGGCGGTTTATTTAGCCTCTCTGAATTCTAGTCCTCCATCTATATAATGGGTTTATATTACTGTTACTACTACTACTAATGTGCTAATAAAAATAATGAGTTAATATTGAGATAATTATAAGGGTTGTTTGGATGATTGAATGACTCTGTATGTACAAAGTGCGTAAGTGTACAAAGGGTATAAAATTAGTGTCCACAAGTCCATATGTTGACATCAGTATCATTCATCTCATGTGAGAAACACTGCACAGTGTCTGTCTGCACTGAGCGCATCACGGACATCATTTGCCTCTACTATTAAGACTCTGTGACAGGGAACATTTGCCCTTGATTTTCCTCACTAGTAGGACCTGCAGGTGAAGCTGACTCAAGGATTTGAAGACTTAGTCTTTTCTTTTAAGATCCAATACAAATAATCCAGCTGACTTAGGCTGGAAGCATCACCTGGCTTATAAGGAATCCTCCTTTTTGGATTATCTTTTCCTGACCACATGGAAATTACCTCCATAAAATTTAGAAGGCAGGACACAGGATCTGGATTAAATCCAATCTGATCTAAATCTCACCTTTACAGCTAGCCTGTTCTGCAGCCAGGGCCCAGGTATAGTGGCTTCTGAGACTTACGCTTCAGTAAACTCAGGAAAATCTGTCTTGATCTATTTTTCTGTCTCTTCCTCTCTCCTCACCACTGTTGTTTATTTCTGACTTAAAAAAAAATCCTTAATTGTTGCCAGTTAGTATGAAAGTTACGCCAGTGAGACACAGATATAGGAAAAGAGACTCCATCATTTTGGAAGTGAAAATTGACTTCATAAAAAGTGTGCCACCAGCTTTAAGCTCAGGATAATGCTCCAGAATGCATACTTTAAGGTGTGTGGGCGTTACTTTGAGATATTTAAAAATGCAGATTCTGACTCAGCAGATCTAGGGTGAGGCCTAGAAGTTTGCTTTTATTCAAAGTGCCCAGGTGTTGCTGGTACTACTGGTCTACCGACCACACTTTGGGTAGGAAGACCCTATAAAAGTGCCAAGTTCATCTTCTCATGTTTCTTTTCATCCTCAAATTACCCATTTTCCTTCAAGCATTAATGTTCAGAATGAGAGATTGTTTTATTCAATATATGCATTTTTCTGTTTTATTTAAAAGTGACCACAATTTTTGATGGATTTATTACTTAATGGGGGGAAATCCTTATGCAATGTAAATGTATATCAAATAGTCACATTGTTCACTTTAAACATCTTTAAATATCTCACAGTCACATTTTATTTGTTAATTCTAAGTTGGAAAAAAAGTAACCACATTTAAGCTATGAATTAAAAAGGCTTTTTGTGTGAGAAAGAGTGGTTTTCTCAGGTACCAAACTACCATTGAGAACACTGTTTTCATGTTCAAAGATCTAAATGACCAAAATAATGATGATAATATAATAATAATAATGGTAATGTTTGTTGAGCATATGCTTTGTCAAGCACCATGTTAGCATTTAATTTAGTGAATGTTTTTGATCATGATAACCATATGAGTTGGGAACTATTGCATTGATCTGAACTTTATACATGATAAACTAAAGGTAGGAAAGTCTGAGGAACTCATCCAGGATCACAGAGCAGGTACATAGTGGAGTCAAGGTTGAACCCAAGACCTGGGATCCTTCAAAGTTTATGACCCTGTAGAATTTGGGTACATGCCAGCCATGCAGGCTGGGTATAGTATCTGCTCAATGAAAATGACAGCAGGAAGAGCTTTGTCTGTATCAACCCTGAGGGTCATGGTCTTTTCTTATTGCTGGGTTTCCCAGAGAGTATCCAATCTCAACAGATCCTTCAGAGTATTGGGACAGGTATACGAGGACAGAAGTGACCACAATAGGATGTAGCAGGTGAGGCTCAGCCCCAGCTAGGAAGGAGATGAAGGTGTTGAGAGGAGGTTCTTAAAGGTGTGGGTGAATCAAAAGGAAAATCTGTAAGGCAGCATTTCCTTATCTTTCAATCTTGTGAAAAATGCAAAATGCTACTCAAATGTAGCTTGATTGTTGGGTTCCTCTTGTGCTAAGACAGGGATTGAAGAGAAAATCTAATCAAACTTCTGAAGATTTGGCCTTTTGAACGAGCTTCTAGATAATAGCTCACGAGTAGTGTCAGGTCTAGCGTATGGGCAGTATGAGTCCAGGGGATCCCAAGGATAGGACATTCAGAGAGTCAGTGCGAGGTATTAAAGAAACCTGAGGCTGCAACACCCACCACCATCAGCAATATTGGGAAGTGGTAAAGAGAGTGGGTTCTGGAGCTAGACTCAATTGTTAACTAGCCTGGGAATTTGGGCTCTTCTTAGACTTGGATACCCTCTTTACAAAATGATACAATGGTATCTTCCTTATAGAGCTGTTCTGAGGATTAAATGAGAGATTATTTGGTTATTGATTTTCTCCCTTCTTAGACGATAGATTCTAGTAGACTACAAATAATCCCTAATTTTGTTTACTCTAATATTCCCAGACCTTTTGCTTCTTAATAACAAAGAAGGAATTAAAGAAATATCTTTAAATGAATGAACAAATAAAAACCCAGCCCATAAAAACACTTAGTACAGGGCCTGGTATAGAATAGGAAATCAATAGATCTTAGCTAGTATAAATATTACCTTCCTTACTTGGATACAAGGAGGACTTGGATTGGTACAGCTTGGATTTAAAGCCAAGGGGTTTGGCTCCAGAGTCCATACTCTTTATTGATTGCTGTCTATCATTGATGTTCATTTAAGACTGATTTTTCCTTGTTCTTGCTTTAAGGCCTCCAGGTTGGGAAGATTTGCCTCTGAATTTATATCTCTTTGGACCAACCCTGATCTCTATTCCAGAGAGAGAACTATCTCAGCAGGGCCTAAGATGTCCATGGGTTTGGAAAAGACTTTGTGGACTGAGTAGGAATTGTACTTTTTAGTATCCTTGAATAACCCAAGCAAAGTTAACATTTATTAAAATTAAATTAAGGCTCTTGTTTCATCAGCTGGAAAGATGATATATAAAGAAATCAAAAGATGGGTAGCATTTAGCATCCCTGATCATAAAAAAATCATGAAATACAAAATAAGAATATGAAAATGAATATATGTGTGTGAATTTATGGCTGAACTATTATGCTGTACATCAGAAAGTGACATAGCATTGTAAACTGAATACTTCAATTAAAAAAAAGGAAAAAAGGAAATGAAAAAAGAGAAAAATATACTGTCAATCTTGCTAAATTATATGATGATATAAAAAATTCTATTAGATTGATTTTTAATTAATATAATAGTGAATGAAAGCTGAAAGATGATATTTTAGGAAGTTTTTGTATTTTCCTTTGCAATATCTGTCTTTTTTAAACTTCTTAATAATAAACATTCATTATTTTCTGATGAGAAAATGTATTATTATAAAGAACCCTCCCAATATGGTAGTACTAGAGGAATCTTGGTTAGTGACTCCAGTCACAACTTGTAAATCTGAATAATCTGGAAGTTTCTTTCTTCTTTGAGGGGAATCATTCCATCTGACTTTGGATCCAATCTCTCCTACCTTTCAGAGACATCAGTCTATGCATTATATCCTTTCTCATCTCATTTCTCTCTTATCAGTTCCTTTTCATCGGCATTTTAACTTGGCCAAAGTCTCTGACATTTTAAAAATATTTCTCATGGTCCTATGTTTGCTTATGTTGCCCTATTTTTCACCCATACTGAATATTATTATGTACTATTAAAATATTTATTATTTTAAGATATCTTTCTTTTTTATAAGTGGATTTAACCCATTCATATTTATTAAATTGATTATTTGTATGCCATTGTATTATATCTTTTACTTACACGTGTTTTTTCTTTTTTCAAACTTTGACTTCCATTTGTGGATTGGCTTTTCTTGGTTTCAATTTTTCTCTAGAGTAGTTTCACAGTTACGTATCTTATTTAAATTTTTATGATGTTTATCTATAAATTTTAACTCATACGTATGAAGATACATTTTTCCAGCCACATGTTGAGTTAATTGGAGTTTATATCTTTCCTCTGACCAAGAGAAAAACTTTAACATGCTTTACTCTATCCTCCAGCCCTACCTCTTAACCTGCCACATAGTTTTTTTTGAGGATTTCAGTTCTAGATTCTTATGAAAAATATTTAGGTAATTGATTAATTATTAAATCTTATGTTTTATTGTGACTTGTTTCCCTCTCCTTCTTGTATATCACCTTCCTCTGGCACAGATTCTTTAGTAATTTTCCTGTGGTGTATCTTCAAGACAATCGAAGGGACTCTGTGGATGGAAATGTTCCTGATTTCTTACATGTTAGAAAACATCTGAATGATAGTTTACTTAGCTACAATTTTCTAAGTTTAAAATATTTTCCCTTCTATATCCACTGTCTACAGTGTTATCAATTAAAACTAATGACAATCACAATTTTAATCTTTTTAGGTAAAACTATTTTAGCTGTTTTTCTTTTTAGGTAAAACTATTTTCGTATGATTTTTTTTGCCTTTTTTCTGAAATTTCACCATAATGTATATAGGAGTGGGTCGTATATTAGTGTTAGTTTTTATCTTGCTTGATGTTCAAAGGCCCATTCAATTTATTTTTCTTTCTTCAGCACTAAGAGATTTTGTTATTTTATTTTTAAAATTTCTGTCCTCCTTCTAGAATTTCTTCTTGAAGAACAGTAGAAATTCTGAATCTACATTCTGCAGTCTCTGCCTCTGGTCACACTGTCTTTTCTTCTGTTGGTGTGGTCAAATCTCCCTCTGCCTCTCTCTTAAAGGAAAACTTGTGATGCATTTAGAGAGCACCAGGATAATCCTAGATAATCTTCCCACCTAAAGATTCTTAATTTAACCATATTTACAAAGACCATTTTTTCCATATAAGGTAACATGTCCAAGTTCCAGGGACTCGGACCTAATATGTTTGGGGGCCTTTAATCAGTGTATTCAGGGTTCCTTCTGATCCTTCTAATTGTAGACCTTGGGGCTAGAATTCTGTAGCTCTTCCAGCAGTCAGAGTTGTTTCACCTCTCTTGTTCAAACACCTCCTCTGTCTTCTATCCCCACCCTTTCCCCTCTTCCCAGTCCTTCCTCTTTCAACCTTTCCAACTCTCCCCACACAAGCCTTTTACCTTTTCCATTCATCTTCCTCACTCTTTTTCCACTCCTCCTTCTTCCTTTACACTCTATCCTCCAGTCTAATATCTCCACAGCTCCAATCAAATCTTCTCACCCCCAGCACATCAGGAATTCTTCCACATTTCTGGTTTGCGGACATTATTTTTTCTACTTCCTTTCTAGTATCATGATTTATTTAATTGCAAACAAGCAAACAAAACCAAATCAGTTTCTGGAATTTTACTAAGTTCTTGGAGGGAGGAAGAACATACTTTACCATTTTAATCCCTGAAATAGCTCTTTATCAACCATACTTCTTTAGATTGTGAACTCCCAGTAGCAGAGACTCTGTCTTACATGTTTTTATTTACTTAATGCCCAGCACATGATGTTGCTCTTTCTTGTTTATTAAATGAATGTCATTGTGGATTTGATAAAATGAATTGTGTATGGTTGTTTTAACTGATTACACAAATTGATTTGACTGCCATTTTCCTGCACAGAGAGGGTTCTCAGAAACCCAGTGATTGGACGATAATTTGAAAACCACACTCAAGTTTCTTTTAGTCCTGGTGGGTTGAACTTGAGAGTGCCGTTAACCCTTTCTCAGAAGAGCTGTTTGGAGGTGGATAGTGGCTTTGTGGCTTTTTGGTATGCAGCTGTTCACTTTCAAAACTTAATTTAAAACAATAAAAAATGTACATTGAAATCATTTTTGTCTCCCAATTTATTTAATATGATTTATTCTAAATGCATTTCATATCAACATAATGTATTGGAGCTCCACCACCACCTGTTATTTTGTAGGGGAAATAAACAAGACCTCTCTTATCAGATGAGTTAATTACACTGACATATTCACTCCTCCCCAGAGATATCATAAACTAAAATGCTGCAAGCCTTTAATTCAAAAGAGCTGGATAGAAACAAGAAGTATGCAGTGGTGTATTTTCTTTGGAAGAATCAAAACTCAATACACTTGATCTTGGGGGGCAAGATGGCTTGAATTTATCAAATGGAGTCTAGTTAAGAGTCACATATGAAATCTGTAGGTGAGTTGAGCTTGAACCCATTTCTCAGTATTTGGCATTGTCTTTCGGTCTCTGTGCTTCTAAGCATCATGTGGTCATTTTCTTTACCTGCTTCTTCCTGTCATGTCTCCCTCCTCTCGGGTATCTGCCTGGTAATGGTAGTATATGCAAAAGGCCATTGGCACCAGGAAGAGTGCAGTGCAGTCTTACTTCAGTCTCGGGGGAACACAGCCACCACCAGCAGTAGTCACAGTGGCTTTCATCTCTTAGGGAACTTAGGTGGATATAGGGGAGGCTGCTGTGAGTGTCTTAGGTCAGAATCCCCAGAAGCAAAACCTGAGATGAGGATTCACATGCGAAAGATTTACTGAGCGTGTACTCCCAGAAGAATTGTATTAGCACATGAGGGAAGCAGGGCAGGGAAGGGAAAAAGACCAAGCAAGGTGTGAGCTCAGGCAAATCCCAGCCTCAGCCTGATCCTCTGGGGGGCTCTGGAGTATCAATCACACCTCAGAGCTTCTCCCAACCTCCCAACTGGTGGCAAAACAACTGGATTTTTATGCTTCCCTCCATTGGTCACTGGCTGAGAGCCATAAACTCCCAGGAACTTCTGGTTCTCCTTCCTGTGTCAAAGTGTCAGTGTTGGCAGCCCCCTAAGAAATTCACAGTTAGGGGCAAAGCTCACAGAAACTCGAGGAGGGGGCGGTGCACAGGGCACAGAGAGACTACGTAAGAGGAATTCAGGGGGATGCGAGAAGAGCACAGACAGTGTCTGCTGCCTTGGGCTAGGGGAACCGAGGGCTTTATGTCTGCAGGCTGGGGGCTGGGGGAGGAGGATCCCCCCTCATCCATGTATCCTTGCATTAGGCACACTGTGCACAGCACCCATGGCCTGTACACCTTTTAAGGATGTCTACAATATTTGAGACCAAAAAAAAAATGAATTTAACTTTAAAAAATTACCTAAAATTGATTAACTTATTAATTCAACAAATATGTAGTAAGCACATACTAATTTCTATTCTGTTCTGGGTGCTGATGTTATTTTTTTTAACATTTTTTTTGATTTATAATCATTTTACAATGTTGTGTCAAATTCCACTGTTCAGCACAATTTTTCAGTCATTCATGGACATATACACACTCATTGTCACATTTTTTTCCTCTGTGAGTTATCATAACATTTTGTGTATATTTCCCTGTGATATACAGTGTAATCTTGTTTATCTATTCTACAATTTTGAAATCCCAGTCTATCCCTTCCCACCCTCTACCCCCCTGGTAACCACAAGTCTGTATTCTCTGTCTGTGAGTCTATTTCTGTCCTGTATTTACACTTTGTTTTTGTTTGTTTGTTTGTTTTTTGTTTTTTTGTTTTTTAGATTCCACATATGAGCGATCTCATATGGTATTTTTCTTTCTCTTTCTGGCTTACTTCACTTAGAATGACATTCTCCAGGAGCATCCATGTTGCTGCAAATGGCATTATGTTGTCGGTTTTTATGGCTGAGTAGTATTCCATTGTATAAATATACCACATCTTCTTTATCCAGTCACCTGTTGATGGACATTTAGGCTGTCTCCATGTTTTGGCTATTGTAAATATTGCTGCTATGAACATTGGGGTGCAGGTGTCATCCTGAAGTAGATTTCCTTCTGGATACAAGCCCAGGAGTGGGATTCCTGGGTCATATGGTAAGTCTATTCCTAGTCTTTTGAGGAATCTCCACACTGTTTTCCATAGTGGCTGCACCAAACTGCATTCCCACCAGCAGTGTAGGAGGGTTCCCCTTTCTCCACAGCCTCTCCAGCATTTGTCATTTGTGGATTTTTGAATGACGGCCATTCTGACTGGTGTGAGGTGATACCTCATTGTAGTTTTGATTTGCATCTCTCTGATAATTAGTGATATTGAGCATTTTTTCATGTGCTTTTTGATCATTTGTATGTCTTCCTTGGAGAATTGCTTGTTTAGGTCTTCTGCCCATTTTTGGATTGGGTTGTTTATTTTTTTCTTATTAAGTCGTATGAGCTGCTTATATATTCTGGAGATCAAGCCTTTGTCGGTTTCACTTGCAAAAATTTTCTCCATTCCTTAGGTTTTCTTCTTGTTTTACTTCTGGTTTCCTTTGCTGTGCAGAAGCTTGTAAGTTTCATTAGGTCCCATTTGTTTATTCTTGCTTTTATTTCTTCTAGGAGAAAATTTTTGAAATGTATGTCAGATAATGTTTTGCCTATGTTTTCCTCTAGGAGGTTTATTGTATCTTGTCTTATGTTTAAGTCTTTAATCCATTTTGAGCTGATTTTTGTATATGGTGTAAGGGAGTTGGGTGCTGATGTTATTACAGTGAACAAGACACAAAAAGACCTGCCTTTGTGATGAAAGTAGAAAGATGATAAACAGAATAAATGAGATATAGAGGGGTCTTATGTTGATAAGTCCCACGAAGGAAATGAGGTGGGAAGTGGGAGAGCCATAAGGCACATGGTGGCGGGGAAAGTAATTGTACTTTTATATGGGGTGGTCAGGGAAGGCTTCACTGAGAAGGTGACATTTCAGTAAAAGCCTGAAGGAGGTGGGGAATTTGCCATGGAGTTTCACAGAGGAAGTATATTCACAGCGCAGGAGTGGCAAGTGCAAAGATCCTGAGGTAGGAGGATGCATCATGTGGAGAGAAGCAAGGAGCCCAGAGTAGCTGAGAATGTGTGATGGGGAGAGAAATAGGAAATGAGGTTAGAGAGGAGCACGGGGCTAGACAGTGTCAGGCTGGGAGACAACTGAAAAGATGCTGACTTTGTTTAACTTAACCATCATAAAATCTCCATTATGTTTTTTAAAATGTCTAATTTGATTCTCTCACTTCCCTAAAATCCCTGTTATTAGGGTAAGGACAAGCCCATGTAGCAGAGGGACCTCAAAATAAACTCTAATGAAATAGTTGTTTACGTCTCTCTTATGCAGCAGTGTGAGAGCAGGTGGGTGGTTCAGAGAGAGAGGCGGGATGAAGTCACGCAAGGGCCCAGGTTCCTTCCATCTCATTGCTCCACCAGCCTCTGAAGCATAGTCCTTGTATACATCATTGACCTTGACTGACTAGCTCCAGCTCATAACAAGAAGGAATGAGGGTAAAATAAATGAAGTCACTTCTGTCTAAGGAGCAGGATCTGGATGTTCATACGAGTCAGGCCTGCTCATACACAATTGACCAGATTTAAAAACATGGTTATAGTTAGAGGTACAGAAAAGCCTCCAGCTAGGTGACTTGTCTTCTAAAACTTGGGGTGGGGGGCAGTGAGAGTCTATTACTCAAATGAAGAATTGGAGAATGGAACTCGGGGGCAATTAGCATTCTCTGCCATACATAATGATGGCTGGGTACTTACAGCGAAAAGCAAATCAAATGAGTTACTTAAAGCTAAATAGGGATCTCTATAAAAATTCTTTTCACTCACTTTTAACAAAATAAATTATATATACAATGGAGTGGAAGTAGGGCCACATTTCAGGGAGCTCCATTCACAACTGGTTTTGTGCAATATGGCAGGCCTGGTAGTGTGTGTATTTTAATATACATGAGATAACTTGGGGTGGTGACTCCTACAATAAGTGTGCCCTGGGTTACAAGGTCTTAAAGCAGCCCTGCTCACTTTGGTCACACAGCGTTGCAGGTCTATGAGTCAAATGTCAGCTCACCCTAGGAAAAGTGGTGTTTGCAAACTGAACTCCTGGGAGGTGGCTTGATAAATCTGCAAACCAATTTATTCATTTACAGCAGGCAACATAGCCAGTACAATAACTCAACCAGTCTCTTTCCCGGTATTGACTTACCTGAGAAACCAAATTAATTATCAGAAGGTTGCTCTGCTAAGTATGGAATTAGAAATAAAGGAAATTGGATGGTCTTAAGGGATTGCTCTTACAGGCTTGGATAAGTCCTGATAAATTGCCTTTAAAGAAAAAAGAATGTACTGCTCGCTGAGAACCTGGCTCAGCTCTAAGCACCTTCTCCTTGAACTCTGATGTTGACCCAAGTTTATCATCCCAGGCTTTTAGTGTACACTTGTAATCATTATATTACCTATTTTTTTTTTTTAAATCTAAATTGTATTTTACATCAATGCAATTTTAAATGAGCTGTGTTCTGGCTGTGTCTAGGAAGGTCACTTCATCTCATGGATAAGCAGTAATCTTTCATCAGAGATAATTTCCTCTTTGTGATCTTTCTCTTTATTTTTTGGTCTGTCTCACTTTAGGTCCTCCCCCTCGCCCCACCGCCCTGCCCTTCTTTTCTCATAACTATAGCATATGTCTCAAAAAGCTGGGAATAATATGCAGCTAAAACCACACCCTCCTTTCCTCATAGTGGTTAGGCGCCCACAGTCCAGCTGAACCCTGCCCCTTCCTCTTAGTGGCTGTATGGTTTTAAATAAGCTCACCTTGCCTCAATTTTCTTATTTGTAAAATGGGCATAATAATAACACTCACGTCATAGAGTTCTTGTGATGATTGAGTGTGTGGGGACAGTTTAGAATAGCAGTTCTCAAAGTAAGTGTGTTTTGAGAATTCCTAAGGGTCCCAGAGACTTAGGATCCACAATCAAACATATTTCCATAGTAATTCTAAGAGGCTCTCTGTCTTTTTACTGAGTTGACATTTGCAGTGATGATACAGGCGCAGTGGTGGGTAGACCTGCTGGAGCCTTCGTATGAATCACAGCGGAGGCATTTGCTCTGCCAGCAGTCATGGGCTCCTCCACCACGACGCACTTACAGGGGAAAATAAAAACCCAGTTTCACTTGAGGGTCCTTGATGAAGTATAACATGTCAATTTTATTAGATCTTGACAGTTCTAATATTTTGTGTGATGAGATGGGACGTGGATGTAAAGCACTGCTGCTATATAAGGAATTATGATGGTTGTCTCTAAGGAAAACACCTCTGTGATTGAGATGGGAACTGAAGTAGCTGTTATTTTCATGAAACATCATTTTTAGGAAGGATGACAAAGGACGGTTATTCAGGACCTCAGGATCTGGCAGATTTTTTTTTTTTTTTTGAAAATGAACAAAATTGGCTATCACTTCAAGGAAAGTAAGTAGTGGTATTTGTTGCCAATGATAAAATTCTTATTTTCAAGCAAAAATTAGAATTTTGGAAAACTGAAATTCACCACTCTAAGCGTGACAGCTTTCCCACACTTAAATACTTTTCTGATGAGAATCATGGTGATAATTTGGTAAGTTGACATTTTCCAAATGACTGATGTGTCATGTTCTAAAATCGTGTGTGGGTAAAAGCCATTCAAATTGCAAAATAGACCACAGGGATGTTAATGTATCAGAGTATGAAAGCTTACTGATGTGGTCTCAGACTGCACACTGCAATCAGCCTTTAAGAAACCCTTACTTGTTGAGTTTTGGTGTGATATCAGAGGAGAATATCCATACTTGTCTGAAAATCTTGAAATACTCTTCTCTTGTCCCACCATATACGTTTGTGAGACTGGATTTTCCTCATATACTTATTTCAACCGGAAACACATAGCACACCAGTGTCTGTGCAGGAGAAGATGTGAGAATGTAGCTGTCTTCTGTCACCAGACATAAAAATGTGTATCTCATTACATATTTTTTGCTTGGAAACAATTGTTATGTTTTTGTAAGCATGTGGTGCTTATGTTAACATGTAATGGGCTTACTATTATTATTGTTACTAACTTATAACATGAATGAATACATATTTTAAAACTGTCCTGGTTTTAATTTCTATTATGAATATTGATTACTTTAAGCCATATAAGTAAAAGCTCTTTGGGAAGTTCAGTAATTTTTATGAGTGTAAAGACTTCCTGAGACTTTGAGAATCACTGGTTTAGAACATTGCTTAGCATAAAGTAAGAGACGTACAGCTGCTTATTCCCAAATTATGCTTAATAACAATGACAATAATAATAATTAATCATCATCATAATCATCATCTTTCATTGAATATTTACTGTGTGCCAGACACTGTGCTATTTGCTTTGTATACATTATCTAATGTGACTTTTAACAGAATGCTGTGAGATAAGAGTGGTTGTTAGTTTTATTTGATAGATGAGGAAAATGAGTATAGAGAGGTTTGGTAATTTGAACAGGATCCTACAGCTATGCAGTAGCAAAAATGAGGCCCCAGGCAGTCTAATTTCAGGGATTCTGCTCTGAATGAATTACATTTATATTATGCCTTCATTTAAGAATCTCTGAGTTCCCCATCAACGTGATTGTAGTTTCAGAGTCTACTCTTCCTTCCCAACCCAAGGCAACTGTTTCCCGTGTTTGCTACAAACCCCCCAGATAATGCCTTTCTTGGGATCACATTCCACCAGCAGCCACCCTCCATGCTCTTTTGTCTTCTCCTCACTCATGACACCACCAGCTGAAGGAGCTCAGCCACTCAGCTGATGGTGCCCTTTGTGTACAAGCCCCCACCTCTGTGTCTTTGGAATGTCAACAAGTGCTGGGCTCTATCAGAACCAGCTACATAATCTGTGAGGTCCAGTGCAAAGTAAAAATGTGAGGCTGAGGCCTCTTTTGTAAACATAATTAAAAATTCAAGGTTGCAACAGCAGAGCCTTTATCAAGTGGGGGGACCCCATGTGACCGCATAGGTTGCATGCCCAGGGGGGACTGGCCCTAGGTTCTGTGCAGAGAAGGGAAATATCATTGCCTCTCTGAATCTGCCCCCACAACCCCTTCATGCCCAAGGGGCATGATGGCCAGGAGGCAGAGGCCAAGAGCCCATGTTCTCATACATGTCCTCATGGGAATAGGTCCTTCAGCTTTTGGTCTTTATCCTTCGAACCAGAGCTAATCAAATCTAGTCCATAGGGTTGGGAGGCACTGATCTCCTTCCAGTATCAAAACCAAAGCCCTTGTGCTTGTCTGTGGTGATCGGTTGAAGAGAGGTTGGGGGGTGCAGTACCGTTCACTCTCCACAGCAGTACCAGGAACCCGTGATATTCCGTGGGCATTCCCTGGGTGAAAAATTTTGATATGTAGAGAAAACTGAGGTTTTTATTTTCTAAAGAGCATGAAGCGTATGATATATTCATCAGGACTCCTGCACAGCAAGCTATAGAAAATCAAACTATCTTAAGCCAAAGAGGGGCATATATTGACTTATTTAACGAAACCATAGGAAGGATGGGGCAGACTGGTTTCAGGCATAAGTAAATAAGTAACTTTCTGAACTTGCATTGTGAGAGTCTTGTTCCTGCTTCTCTGACTGGCCTTAACTCTAGACCCGGGGCCATTCCAGGACCGACCACTGTGGCCAGAGAAAATGATGGACTCAGTGGCCCAGACCGTGTCCACTCATGTGGTTGGGAAGAGGAGGGGGATGCTGTGACCAACACCCACCACCAGACCAAGAAGGGGGAGTAGGGGAGGAATCATTTTCCCCAAGAAGGAATAGCTGTTCTGGGTAGAACCCTGAACATGGCTAAAACACGGTTCCCCCAAAATAATCCTTTGCAGAAATTTGAACCTGAACGTTGGCAAACCCTCAGCATAATGAAGGCAAGGGGGTGGGATGCAGTTTGAGAATAATCTGTGGTTTATTAAGAAATGTCATGTATAACTGAAAAACTGTGCTCTACACTAGAAATTGACACAGCATTGTAAACTGACTATAACTCAATAATAATAAAAAAAAAGAAATAGCATCAGGTAAGTGCTGATGTTTCTATCTTAGCAAAATTAGGGGATGCAGAAAAGGAAAGGTGAAAGTCATTAGAGCCCTCCTGTCCTTTGAAAGACATACAGACTCATCCAATGGATCATGTTCACGTCTGTTTTAGGATTTCGGGGATCCTGGTAGTGTTTATCAGCGCCAGGGTGTGATAAGACAGTTTCTATTTCCAAACTTACAATTTCAGAATAAATTTTACCAAGATAAAGATAAGAAGAAACGATGACCTGGGAATTTTATCAGCCAAATCACTACATGGCATGTTCATCTATTGTGTAAACACATCAAATGAAAAATAGCAAATATGCAAAAGACACTCACTTGAGTAATGAAAATCAGCTCTCCTCCGTGAACTAGTGGCCTGCAAACGATAAACTCAAGGAAGAATTAACATACTTCTATTTATGTATGTCCTGTGTTTTGCATCAGAGGGAGAGTCTTTGCAGGAAGTCTATGTGTGTTCTCCCAATCCCCCCACCCCCATGGAGAGAGCAGATAAAATAGAGGTCTAACAGGAGACGGGAAGGGTCACTTTCTTAAGGGAGGGTGGAATAAATGAGAAGTCTGATTTGCTATGGTTCAGTGATTTCTTAAAGTTTGTTGCAAGGCTGACCTATTTCTAATTCCTTGAGCCTATAGTCTGAAAGTTCATAAATCTGGGCTAGGTTCATGACGCTGAGGCTTAAGACTTCTATTTCTTAAATGCCAAAGGTGTGTCAGATTGCCTTTCGGAATGTTGGTGTCTCTATTCAGGCGCGCAGTGGTTAGTGGAGAGGTACACTAGCGTTCCCTTTCTCATGGAAACATTCACTTCACCGAAAGAGCCACCCCTGTGGGTTTTTTTTTTTTTTTTTTTGACCCTTTGGATCTTTGCCATGGATTAAGAAGACAAACCGATCTCCCATGCACACTTTCTTTTTGTCAAGTACAGGGACAAAAAGGAAGGTTGACAGCATCACATGTACTTCCTAGGAGTGAAGCTGGAGGAAAACATGAAAATGCCAACTTTTTCTTGTCACTCTCCTCTAGATTCCGCACCCCCCCCCCAATTTTCTTTAGGATGAAGTCTGAGCTCTTTGTTGTCACATATAAGGTTCTGTTTGGTTGTCTCTCTGTTTACATCACTAGTCTTATTTCTCTCTTCTCCCCAAACTTTCCTTTGACCACTAAGAACCTTGGTTCACTTTAGGGTCTTTGTAAATGTCCTTTTCCACCCTCTTACCTGGCTGCTTCCTACCAGCTTTTCAGGTTTCAACTCAAATATTCCTTATTCAGGAGGCCTTACCTGATTCCTAAGACCGAGGGTGGGACTCCTCTTGGTGTGCCCATAGCTTTCTGTAAGGACACACTTCCTCCGAATTTAATTGCCTGTTTACTTGCCTTTCTTGACCTACTGTTGCCTTTTCTTACTTCTTTCATTTCTTCTCTCCCTCATCTCTTTCTCCCTCTCCTTCTTCACTTGAGTGAAGTGCGTTTTCTTTGCACAGCATCGAAACATCACACAGATAAAGAGTGTAGTCTTCTTGGACCACGTGTTACATCTCTCTCATTGGTTTCTCTAGATCCACATACTAGCCACCCGGCTCAGTGCCCTGGGAGGCTGACCGTAGCGTCTGCACTGATGAGCTCTTTGCCTTCCAGTTTCCTGTTGGATTTGGCCGTTAAGGCCACCAAGTAAGATCAGAGGGTGGGAGAGAAAGAGTATGGGGTACCGTTCCCTTACCTGCCCCACTGCTGCATGTCCGTGGGCTGATTGCCATTCTAACAAAGGCCACAGGTTCCTTCAGTGCCCCTCTTCATGCAGTCACCTCACTGGCTTCTGTTCTTGTGCCTTTAGGCCTGGGCTTGTTAATGGTTCCCCTGTCACTGTATCAGATGTACAGTTCTGTACTGTGTTGCTTTCCTTATACCTTGCTTTATTTAGTCTGTGTAAGCAGTCCCTTTATTAAATGCTCCTTGAACTATGCAGTTGGAATGTGCATCTCTTTCCTTTTGAGACCCTGCCTGATATGGACGATCACTTCCAATCCTGGTTCTTGCCGCTTTCCCCAGAGGTCACCGCAGTTATACCTGTGTCTCCCATACCACTGCAGCCCTAAATTGTAGCACAGGGCATCACACACACAGGAGAGCTTCAATAAATGTTGGCTAAATGCTATTGTTGAATTTTGAGCTCCCAGGAGAAGATGGGTCAAAAGTTCCTAATTCTAGGCAAACTCTTGTTTCCTCAGCACATCATGAAGATGAGACAGGATCAGTTATTAGATTGGAAAATTCCTTCGCAGTTGTGGCAGCAGATAGCCATTTTGTGTTCCAATGAAAAGACTCAGGAATGGGTATAAAAATAATCCACTGTATACCATCAAAAATTGAAAGCACATTCTTTTCCTTTGAAACAAGATCGGCTTTTGAAAGCTTTTACTCCAACACCCATCCATCTAAAGCTTCTCTCTAAGGACACGGGTAAGATGCAATTTGTTTCATAATAAGCCTCGGGAGTTTTCTTTAAAGACATGATTACCCAGAAGGCCATGAGAGCTGTCTACAATTTCTTCTGTTTCAAGAATATTTCTATCCTAAGGAGAGGCAGGATAAGCTCCAAAGTTTCACTGGAAACTCTGGCTTGTGAATTATACAGAAAACAGAAATTTTGCTTATTCATGATTTATCCTGGCTTGGACCTCATTCCCCCAGTTAGAATGTTCAAATATGGAGCATGAGGTCCTCTTGGAAGCCCACTTATCTGTTAGACCAGTAGTATCATCGTGAACTGTCAGCCTTTATTCTACCCTGGCTTCATTGCTGGGCTCAGTGCCTATTTTAAAACCAAGCTGGGACGTTTGTATCAAGCCATGATCATGGCTGCCATTAGTGACGTCCTCACCATGTCCTTTGCATGTGTTATTTCACCCCATCCGTCTATCCGCACCATGAGAAGAGGATGCTCTTTAGCACCTCTTCTTACAGATGCAGACATCGAGACTTAGTGAGAGAAAGGAACTTCTCCAGCATTGCTTCCTTTGCAGCCCAGGTTCTTTGTTCCTATGCCTGCTGCCGTCTAACCCCGTCCTCTCCGTCTGAGTGGAGGTAATCAGGATGAGGTCTGGCGTCCCTCTCCTCCTTGGCACTCACTTCGACTTTTGTACTTATCTCATTGTGTTGTAAGGATTTGCACTAAAAGGTCATGAACTGGGCATGAGCCCTATTTGGCCCATAGACTACCTCCCCTCCAAGGTCCTTAAAAGGTGTAACATTTTACTGAATCACACTTCAGGGTTACTCCTTAACATCTCTGATTATACGTAATCCCCTCTAGTTTAGGTCCCTACGTAGGACCTTACTGAAAGGAGCAACGCATTGCCAAAGAATCTGCTGACTGAATCCCCATCTGTCCTCTTTAGAGTCACGGAGTAGACACTCTAGTTAGCAGAGACTGTTTTCCAAAGTCCCACTTCTTCCCTCTCACGAACTTTCCCACATCTGATTCTTCTCTCCCTTTGAAATGTCCTTGTTTTCCCCACTGCATCAGCTGGTTGCATTAGGCCACAGGTGCCCTGACTTGCAAACACGAGGGATTTACTTCACTACCAGGCACTGCTTTGGTGCAGTTTACCTTATTTCAGAACACACACATTCCCCAAAAATGTCTCCAGACATTGCCAGATGTCCCCTGGGGCCAAAATGTTCCCTATTTGAGAACAAATGGGACAGGAAACATCAGCTTGTTCTTATATGCCACGACTCCCTGGAACATGCTCCAAGGTGACTGTGAGTCTTCTCCAGGAATGAGGCAGTTTGGAGCCCCCCAAGAAAGGATCTCAGTGAGCTTTTTTTTTTCCCTTTTTGCATTTTATGCCCATTAGGAGCTCAGAGTCTAAGCATGTTCATTTCTGCATGGTTGGGGTTTCAGGCTGCAATAAAATCTTGTAGGGCACTTGTCTCTGGCTCTCAGGTGGTATGGCTCAGTGCATTGGGTCATTCTGTCTTTAACTCCACAGATGGCTATCATTATTATTTTATAGATGAATACACTTAGAGGGGAAAGTCACATGTCAAGGTCATATAGATAGTGGGTGACAAAGTCAAGACCTTAGGCTAGGTCTTTTTGATTCCAGGCATCGCTGGTTTATCACTCTCTGGCATTGAGAGAGGGTTCTCTGACTCTTCTACTTGAGGAAGAAACACAGTAAGTAAAATGAGTGGTGAAACTCAGCTCCTGGTCAGCACATTCAGGAGGCTGGCTTCTCGATAACCAATAAACTAAGGGCAGTTACCTTGACTGTTGTCGCTCCCAGAAAACTGAAAGGGGCCAGATAACAATCCTTCCTTCTGCACGTCTGCCTGCCAGTCTAATCTCATCATTTCATTTTCCATCTAAAGAGTGGGCGGGCTTTAGATGCAATTGTTCCATTGCTGTTAGATGAACGTTGGCATCTAGTTTGCTGTCACACATCTTGTTTCGTAGGCTATGTGAGGGAAGGACAATGTCTATATGGCTCACCACTTAGGGCTCTCGGTGAGCACTCACAGAATGAATGAACGAATCAAGTAATTAATGGATAATCACATCTTGAAGACGAGTAGACTAATTTTGACTTTTATTGTTTTTCTCAGATTTTTAGTCCATGAGCAGGAATTAGAAAGGGGCTTCAAGATAAGTGATCTTAACATGGTTTCTAGGTAATTGATGTAGAACCTTAAGTGTCCTGCAGGTTAAGTCTGTGTTCCTAGCATACATCTCTTGACTGAGAGCAGAAGGTAATACGGTATTTCTTAAAAAAGAAAAAAAATGATAAATAAGTATTGTTTGGGGGTACATTCACTCATCATTAAATAGCACTGATACGCACTCCTAGTGGGAAAGAACTACCCACTGAACTCTCTTTAGGTTCTTCTGCTTGGGCTGGGGAGAAAGTCTCACTTGGTGCTAGTACAAAACTTCATATCGCTTTATCACTTGTTAATCTCCTTTTTTTTTAATAAAGCGAGAGCACACTTCAGGCTCAGACTCTTCAGTGGGTAAGTCTAGATAAAATTTAATAGCATTTTTATGTTTATATTGTGATATATTCAAGGTGGTTATGTATTGAAGGCAAATGATGCTTGGTGCTTTACCTTTATGGTTTTCATATAACATTTTCATTTAAATAAACTTAGCTAAGTAAAAACAAAAGGGAAATTGATTGAAAGAAAAGTATTTCGTATGTTTATAACAGTTGTTACACAGATACGACAAAAACTGTATATAAGGTACACTAATGGATAGAGTTTGAGAAATACTGTCATACGTGTTAAGAACAAAGATGGAACTGGTTTTGAATCCTGAATTTACACCTCACTAGTAAGTTGGTCTTCAGAAAGTTTTTTTTAAAAATCTTTTCCAAGTCTTGGTTCTCCCCAAATAGAAATGGGGATACTGTGCACATTATAGTTTTGTTATGAAATTGCAATGAGATAATACGTGTAGAACACTTGGCTTACTATCTGGCGTATAGGAAGCACTCAAAATGTGGTTGCCATTTGTTGTTATGATTATATTTTATTTCTCTATGAGCTGATATCATTATTAGTTGAGCTGTGGGCAAACCCTGGTATTATGGGGAATTGAAAAATAAGCCTTCTCTTATTCCTGAACTGGTCTGGCTTCATTATATCAACCCTGGAGTTGCCTGAATAGACAACAGCTCCTGCTAGTTAATTATTGTCAGATGGATGGGCAGCCGACCAGCTATTCTAAAACTATTATTTTTGGCAGACGTTCCTCAACATTTTCCTGGTGTATAAATAATGATCCCATACAAGAAGTCACTTCCTTTAGTTTCTTTGGTGTACCTTTCACAAACGGTTTGTTTTGGCGGATCCTCTGGGAAGTTGCATTATCACAGCTACAGGTAGTTTATTAAGATTTCATTTTGGTTGAGGAGGGCACCTGGTTACGTCTGCCTTAAATATTTTTGAGGCTGCAAAGATTTGGGAAATGCTAGATTCTCTTGGGTCTTGACTGTCTATTCTGTATCTTGGGACAGATTCAAAACACATTTCTGGGTTAAATCTTAGAATTCTGGCTTTGGGACTGGATTGTTCTAGCTTCTTTTTAGTTCCTGTCTTCGTCTCAGCTCCTCTAACACTCCAAGAATAGTGTCTGGTCGCCAGGGTTGTAATGGAACCAACTGGTGAGAGAGAGAATTTTAAAGTGCTATCAACAAGGAGAGTATCACAGAATGAGGACACCTGGAGAAAGGGAAGGTGGTGCTTGGGGGAGGGACCTTGGATGCTGGGGGCCCCCTCATCACTTTTATGGGGACAACAGATAAAAGGGTGGAGTCAGAGGGTTGCTTAATGGTTGGGTACGTGTCCTCAGGGGTCAAGAATTCCCTCCCAGCAGTGGGCTGTATCCATTAGCCTGGAGGTCTGCCTGGGTTTTCAGAGACCCAGTATGACTTTGGCTTAAACAAGAGAGCAATTCATTTTCCTCTAAGCCTGGGGCTGGTGTGGCAATCCCACAGTATCTGTCACCCACATACCTTCTTTCTTATTCTTCCTGCATTACTCGGGCAACTTCCTTGTCTTTCTGGCTCAAAATGGTTCACCGCCATGTCCACACTTCTGCCAGTGGGGAGAAGTAAATGGAAAGCAGTGGGCAAAGCCATTCCTTTCAAGGTCATGACCTAGAATTTGTACAAATCACTTCTACTCACAGCCCTTAACAGACTTTTATCAAGTACCTTGATCCTAGGCACCATGAGTAACACATATTGAATTTCCACCTCTGGTATGGAAGGTCAGCTAGCATTTTTCAGGGAGTATATTCTTGTTTCTTAGCCAATGAATGTTTATCACATTTTGAGAAAAACAACGTCATATATTCAGTGTTATGTGTGAAGAAATGAGCTGAGTGCTGAAGCGGCAGCAACAGACAGCTGGACAAGGTCCTCCCCTCATGGAACTTAGAGTCTTCTGATAAACAGCAGTGAGCAAGAAAATGAGAAAATTTAAAAAGAGATGACAAACTGTGGCAAGTGTTTTGAAAGAAAAAATCTGAATGTTTATACAGAAAATAATTGGAAAGGATATCCTTTCAACAGATGGCAGCCAACGCTCTCTGAGAAGGTGTCATTGTAGGTGTCATTGATCCCTCAGAAGGAGTGAGCCAAGTAAAATGAAGGGGAGAGAATAAGACAAAATGAGGACTAAATAAATCCTGCTGTTGGAGACTTATACAGCAGTGAAAAAGGAAAGAGCCACAGCTACATGCAACAATGTGGATGAATCCTACAACTGAGTGATAAAAACATATTGCTTACATACAGTAGGGTATTGTTTTTATTAAACACAATCAAAACTAAGTAACATGTCATTTAGAGATGCATATGTATGTGATAAAACTAAAAGCAAAAAGGAAAGGAGAATGATAAACACAAAATGCAGGACACTGTATATCTGAAAGGGAGAGGGAGAGAGGAAATAAGAGTATATTCAAGGTCATGTTTCAGCTTTAAAGTTAGGTGGCACATCCATGGAAGCTTTGTTATGCTTCCTAAATTATATATGTGTTGAATCTATTTTTAATATATCAAATATTGCCTAATATAAGACATTTTTAAAAACACAGGGTAGGGGCACAATTCAATAGCCTTCAGAATTCTGGCAGGCAGTGTAAAATGGTAAGGAGCTGGGAGGGTCTGTGGTGAACAGCAAAATACTTCCCTGCTGACCAGGGGCACCACCACTCAGCCCCAGCTCACAGTTACCACTCAGGCTTTCTGGCTTAATGCATCCGGGACTGCCGATTTTTCTAGGGAAGCATGACACCTGTATTTTTATGAGCAGGATCCCAATTTTTAAATGTTGGTAATGATTCCAAATTTTAACAACTCTGCAAGACACACAATACCTTTTGGGGAACATATCGATCCTCTGAAAGAGGTATGTGGAGTTGAGTACCGACTTAGTGTCCATTTTCAAAGAAAATGCCTAAATTTATTTCTACCATATTCCCTGCTCTGGGGGCAGGCAGGCAGGCAGGTGACCCATCCTCTCTGTGTCTTCAGGGCGTGCTATTTCCAGCCCGTCGCTCTGCTCTTTTCCTCTGCATCTCTCATCTGCGAGCTTTCACCTCTAAGTTTGGACCGTGTGAAGGTGGTGTGAGAGCAGCTGAGACGGATGGGAGCGCCTTGGTCTGCGCCTCTGCCCCCAGAGCTTTCGCTCTGCGTGGCGCCCTCCCTCTGGCTTCCAGACCCAGCATCGCAGAGTATTTGCAACATCCCCCACCTCTCTCTAAAGGCCGTGGGGAGGAATGGGCTTTCCTGAGCTAAGATCACTGCTGCTGGGAGATCTGTTTCATGCTGCACACTGTTGGGACTGAATGCTTTCCATGGAGGAATATATTTTTTTCTTTAGGAAATAAGAGTTTCAATTGTAAGGCACTATTTCTACTAACACCCACCCATGACATCGTTGGCTATTTGTTTTCTCATTAACACAGCAGTTCTTAACTGGGGGCGATTTTGTGCCCCCAGAGGATATTTGAAAATGGCTGGAGATATTTTTGGTTGTCACAGTTGGAGTGGGGGCACCTGGTAGAGACCAGGGATGCTATTAGACATCCTGCAATGAAAAGGGAATCCGCTCGCCTCAAATTATGCAGCCCCAAATGTCAATAGTGCTGAGGCTGAGAACTATACTCTCCACTTTTACAACCCCCCCCCCTAAAAAACAACGGTAGGTAAAGCCATAGTCTGGGCCATTCCCTGTGAATTATGGAATGTGTGTATATTTTTGGGGGTGGGGTGGTGGTGGTATGGTGAGGGGTATAAGCAACATGAATTTACCAGGCATGCCCTTTAGCTAGAGCTGGGATTTGTGGCCACTATTTTGGTTTTTATTAAAGCATAATGCTCACAAGCAGAAGGGGAGATTTGTTATTCTAAAGACAGTTGTACACCAAAGCATGCTATTGTATAATCTGGCATTTTCCCCACCAGGGAGCTATGGCACATTACTCACAAGTGACAGAACCAACGAGCTTCATTTCCCAAAGGGCTGGTGCATCCATTTAAAGGGAGCAAGCACTATGCAGACCCGCCCCAGCCCCACCCCTATGCAGAGAGCAGGGTGAAGGTGAGCATCTTTTCCATCATGGGCAGGATGAGCTAGGCCAGGATTTCATGCCCACCCCCACCCCAAAAAGGGATGAGTCAAGTCTAGTTGTGTTCTGATAGCAGGATCACAGTTGTAGGAAACAGGTGCCTGGATTTTATTCTAGGCTCCATCTCGATAAATGCTGTTAGGGAAGTCCTGGCTCTCTCTGTGCCTCAGTTTTCTGGAAGATCATGCCTCACGTGGCTAGAAGCCTGGGCTTTAGGGGTTCGTCAGGCTTGGTTCAGATGCAGGGTCAGCACTTAACAGTGCATCTCCTTGGATCCTGACTTCTCTCAAAACCTCAATTTTCTCATCTAAAAAGTGGGGATAGTCATGCTTGTCTCATAGGCACACTGTGAGGATAAAAGAGGCAAGGATTTTAAAATACTCAGCACTTGCCAGGCAGGGAGCAAGGATCCAATAAATGTTTGCTACCAATGTACCATTCTAGTGTTCAGATATCCAATGAAGTCAACATGTCTTCCTTCTGTACCTCACAGAACAGCAGTGATTTGAAATGAGATCATGGATGGGAAAGCACATGGAAAATTTTTAAATACCGTATCAATGTAATGTAATGAAATCAATGTAAATATCAGTGTTAATAGTTATATTGTTTATTGTGCTGATCCTAAGAAAATGGAACAGTTATCACCCACCATAATTATAACTGATTAGATGTAGAAGGATATTAGAGTTGCTTTAGTTAAAACCTTTCATTTTACAAAAATGGAAGAAATTGTTAGAGGTGAAAGTTCCACCAACTCCAGTCCAGTGCTCTTTACGCTCCTCATGAGGTTAATGCTGGTTATCGTTTGGCAACCCAGAGGAAATGTCCCTAGCTAATAGTCATAAGCCTTAGTTTATTCATCTCTAAAATGGGCATGATTGCAAAACCTAATTCCCAGAGCAGTATTGCAGAATGAGATCCTTCAGGTAAATGGCTGGTGCATTAAAACTCCTCCAGAAATGGGAATCATTGTCTTATTAATAATAGTAATGATGTATATACAAGCATCTCTCCCAGAATCTGACTTATTCTGGGGGCCGATATACATTCACTTATCTGTTGGTAGTAAGAGTACCTCAGGACTCAGAGAAGCATTAGGGTGGGGCAGGGGGACTCTAGATCCTCCTGAAGGATTCACCATCATACTGTCTGGTTCCTGCGCATCACAAGGAAGGTCCTGGACAAGCTAATGGCATCTTTTTGTAGCTTCAGAAACAAAGAAGGGTGTCCAGCTGGTCTAGAATGTTGATAGTTGTAGAATTCTACAAGCCAAAAGCCTTGATGCTCATTTTATTTTGGACTTTGAGGACTTGTGAGCATTTAGGGTGAGCGGTGGGTCTTGGATCACAGGTTCAGATGACCCTACAACAGTGGTTTTCAAACTTTGACCTGCATCAGAATCGTCTGGAGGACTTGTGAAAACACATGTTGTTAACCCCACCCCCTGGTGGATCTGGAGTGGAGCCCTGTATTTTGCATTTCTAGCAAGATCCCAGGTGAGGCTGATGCTGCTGGCTTAGGGAACACATTTCAGAGTCACTGTCCTAGAGCAGCATTTCCCAACCTAAGAGCGGTTGATATTTGGGGCTGGATGATTGTCCACTGCACTGTACGATGTTTAGCAGCATCTATGGCCTCTGCTTCCTGCATGCCAGTGGTGACAACCAAACATCACTGGTAGAGAACTGCTGCTCCAGAGTAAATAACCTGGAAATTGATCCCAGTCATTCCTTGTAATCGTGGTACGACCGCAGTCGTGTGATTGTGCCTCTGCAAGCATTGGCTTCTTCATCTACTTAACGGATACAGGAATGCCCACCTCATAATGTTCAAGTAAGGCTTAAGAGATAATACAGGTAGAGCATTTAACAGAGTGCCTGGGACACAGTGAGCAGTTAATACATGTTAGTTATTACTTTTAAGCCTTCTACATCTTATCCACTAAATGAAATGGTGTGGGTTTTTGTTTGGTTTTTTTGTTTGTTTGTTTTTTTTTGTTTGTTTGTTTTTTTTGCCTATCAAAAACTTTTCACATAGAAAACTAGAAAACATCAGTTTGGGTGGTGGTTGAAGTGAAGAGTTTGCAGGCTCTCATCTGGAGCCAAGCAGCTTCTAGAAAACTGTATTAAAAAACGTCCATTCAGGCAGAGGACTCCAGTGTTCTGAACTAACATCCAGCTTTCATCTAGGGTAAATAGCCCCCAGTCCTTAGCTCAGACGTGACTGGCAACAACACCTATTCCAGCTTTGAGTCTGTCTCCTATTTATTTAGCTAAGGTTGGTGCAAGAAAGACCTCTTTCCATTTTTTAATCACTCACATTTTATTTGCCAACTTTGCTCTAGAAGTGAACTTTAGAATCTGGAATGCTGCTGCATTATGAGCTTCCAAACAACTGCTGTTGAAGAGTGATATATGCTGGCACACACAGGGGATCATGGATTTTTCTTTGGCTGTCAGCTTTTGAAATTACCCAGCAATCCCAAAATGAATTTCCACTAATCTGACAGTTTTGCCTCTCCTGACGTGATGTACTGTATATTTAGTGGTCAGCAGGGACTACTTAATTGCAGTTAAGCCCATGCTGTTCACTGTGGCATTTAAAATAGAGCAGTATGTAATGTGGTTAAACTTTCTGACTCTCCAGGCCCAGATGGGTGGGTGGAACATAATGTTTTTTTGGAAACTTTCTACCTGGTAGCACTTACACTGAATTAAATTTAACTGGCTAGCAGCTTTAATTCATTTACTTTCAAGATTTATAAAGATTAGAATCAAAATGAAATTCAAATCCCCTTAGAAGGTAGAAGGGACTGGAATATCAGATAAAACTGATGTTGAGTTAAAGATGCATCAAAAACTCAAGAAAGGAAAAATACAATGATATAATACATAACACTTTTCGAGTACTTACCATATGCTTGACAGTTTTCAGGTATTATCTCATTTTATTCTTAAAGCATTCCAAAGAAGTGGGGACAGTTTTTTTGGCCCCCATTTTACAGATGTGGAAACTGAGACTTAGAGAAGTTAAGTAACTGCCCAAGATGTGTGCCCAGATCTGTTTAATAACAATTTATATTCTTTAGCACTACACTAAATTCCCTAAAGATTAGACATGTTGGGTTTAAACTGCTTATTTTACAGGTGAGTAAACTGAGGTTCAGATACTTTAAAAGTGATTTGCTCAGAACTGCTACCCCAGACTTGCAAAATTAGCCTGGGGTTATTCATAAGTCTTATTTCTAATAGTAATGTAGTGCTTTGCAGCTTTGAAGTGCTATAACATCCATTGTCTCATATTTAATTTTGGTTTTCAAACAATTTTGTTGTATGAACTGATAACTCAAAAAGAATTTTGGCCAGTACTTTTCTTTTCTTTTCTTTTTTTCTGTAGTTGAATCTAATGATATGTATCTGTAGTGTAGCCACAAAAATGCTCCTGCAAAGTAAAGACTTAAATGGATCAATACTATTTCAGCAGATACTATGAAGCTTCTGTTAAGTGCCAGGCATCATTTCAGGTGCTGGAAATACAACAGGGAGTAAAAGCAGTCAAAAATTCCCTGCTCTAAGAGAGCTTACATTCTAGAGGGCAGAGGAAGATGACTGACTAGATAAAAAGCAAAATATATATAGTATGTCAGATGTTAAGTGGGAAGCCATGAAATAAAGCTGAGGAGAGGGAAAAGGAGCACTGGGGGAAGGAATTAACTTTTTAAGTAGAGAAGGTGATATTTGAACAAAGACATAAATGTCGTGAAGAACAAGCTTTTAGAATATATGAGGAAGAGCGTTCTAGGCAGAGGGGATGACAAATGCAGAGCCTCTGAGCAGTAGGTATGGGAAGTACTATGTTTAAGGAACAGTAAGGAGACCAAATGCATGAGAAGTTTGAATATTTTTTGTTCTTGTTCTCAAAGTACATTTTAAAAAATTGAGATATAATTGATATTCAATTAATTGTACATATTAAAGTACATAATTTGATAAGTTTTTACACATGTATGTACTCATCAAACCATCATTAAAATCAGGATAATTTTATCATCCCCAGAAATTTCCTTGTGCCCCTTTGTACTCTCTCCTGTTTTCCTCATTGTTCCTTTACCCTCATCCCCATGAAACCATGACCTGCTTCTTGTTAATATAGTTTAGTTTGTATTTTATAGAATTTTATGTATATAGAATTATGCAGTGTGTACTCTTTTTTTTTTTTTTTTTTGGTCTTAACTTCTTTCACTCATCATGATAATTTTGAGATTCACTTGTGATATGTATCAGTAACTTCTTTTCATTGCCAAATAGTGTTTGAATATATGGATATTCCGTAGTTTATTCGTCCCATCATTTGTTTGGGCCATTTTCAGTTTTGGAGGGACTACAGACAAAGCTCCGTAAACATTCAGGGACAAGTCTTTGTGTTGGCATATGCTTTTATTTCTCTTGAGAAGATACCTAGGATTGGAATGGCTGGATCATATGGCAGATGTCTATTTGACTTTTTAAGAAAATGCCAAACTGTTTTTCCAAAGTGCCTAGATCATTTTACATTATCACCAGCTGTGTATGAGTTCTAAATATGGTCAGTTATATAATTTTAAAATAATTATGTAGTAGTCCTTCACTGAGGTCTTAATTTGTATTTTCCTAATGACTAGAGATATTGTACAATTTTTCATGTGCTTATTTGCCACCCTTCCATATATCTTCTTTGGTGACATATCTGTTCAAATCTTGTGCCCATTTTTTGTATTGGTCTGTTTATCTTCTGATTATTGAGTTTTGAATATTCTTAATGTAATCTGGATACAAGTCTTTTATTTGATGTACAATTTTCAAATATTTTCTCCCTATCAAAGGCTTGTCTTTTCAGTCTCCTGACAGCATTGTGCTTAATTCTGATCAAGGCAAATTTATCTGCTTTTTGTTTAATGTACTGTGCTTTTGGTATTGTATCTGAGAAATTTTTGCCTTTGATTATTTTCAAAAATTGATTTTCTCATCAAGTAAAAGAAATTGTCCTTTCAAGTTCCTGCAAGTATTTCCATATTACCTAGGCAACCAAGTTATTTATCAATAAAGTGACCACTTGTAATGATTTGTTGATGAAGACATAAAAATATTACTTTCAAAATCTGAATCTGCTTCCAAGACCTTACCCCTTTTATGACCAGCATAGCTGGGACCGATGGAAGAGGGAAGTTGTGATGTGGTGGGAAGGGCTCTGTGGCCTTGGCAGCAGAGACATGGATTTTCCTCTCTGCTGTGCTGCTGATCAGAAGGTCATCTATGGACCAGTCATGTGCCCTTTTGCAGTTAGGTTTCCAGTTGTAAAATTATGGCGCTGTGCTAGATTGTCCTGTCTTCACTTCTCATCCTAACACTAATAAATGAGACGTTGACACTCAATTAATACACTCCACAGGGCTTGGAACAGGGTAAGGCAAGAGATGTGTCTAGGGCATAAAGTCGAAGGAGAGGCTTACTATTCGGGTTGTATAAGTGTTAATCGTGCATTTTCAGAACCTGAGGAGGAAGCTCTTGCCTGATTCTGAGAATGAGGCCTCCTTAAGTCCTATACCCTAAGTACCTCCTCTGGTCTCAGCCCAGTCCTGGCGCTGACCTTCAGTGAGAGAGGTTGCACAAGCGGTGGAGCTGGGATTTGAACTTGTCAATCTTATATTATTATTATTATTATATCATACTGGCTGGGTGCACATAGCCTAGAACTGATGGCAGTCATTTTTGTAAACTCACAGAATGAGTCTCAGTGAGAAGGTATGGACTAAGAGTCAGTGTTTCAACAATGGAATTTGAAGCCCCAGATCTAACCTTACCCAAAACCTGGAGTTGCCCATTGGATATGCCAACTGTGGGAATAAAATTTACTCTCTTTTTGGTTTAAGTGAGTATGAATTGAGTGTTTTCATTTAATTTTTTTTGTATCAGAAATATTCCTGAAAAAACAAAACAAAACAGAAAGAAATATTTATGATTAGTATACAGTGTGACCTTGGGCAGGGCACTTCCGTTCTCTGGGACTCAATTTTCTTATCTATAAAATGAGGGGTCTGTCAGCATTCTTTGGTTTGAGGTTATCTATAACATTTTTTCCAGCCTTCATCAACCTTATCTAAGCCTTTGTTTCCACAGAACAAAGCCATTTGAGGAAGGAAGACAAAATGTCATGGAATCCTACTGTTCATAGTTCAAATCCTGACTGCATTATACTTACCTTGTTCGTTTCCTGTCTCTCACTACTAGAATGTAAACTCCATGAGGGGAGGCAGTTTTGTCTGATTTTCTCACTGCTATTTTCTCAGGATCTTGAACTATGTCTGACCCAGAGTGTGGTTTCAAAATATATAAATATATATATGTGTGTGTGTGTATATATGTATATATGTATATGTGTATATATACATGCACACATTCTTGTACTTTTTATGGGCAGCAAGCTGTTTTGGGCACAACTTTCAAGTACTAGTTCTTATTCTAGTGGGGAAGTGTTTAGGATTGGCACCTGTCTCTATCTGCTTCATGATTCTCTGCTTGGTTTTTGACTTTATGTTACAGAAAAAAAAAAAAACCCCAAAAAACAGAAGGAGCAAGCTGAATATTCTCCAGATAAAACACAGGCTTTTAATGCTTCTTAAAGCCTGTAACATATGATCACCTCTCGACTCACAGTAAGCAGTTAAGTTCTTATGATGGATGGATTTCCAGTTTGAGATGATAGAAGAAAGGGCTATGTCTTAACTTCCTTCCTATTTTACTTATATTTCGATATCTTAGTGGAGCTATTACACGAAATTGATCCCCCCAGCTTTAGGAAACAGGATATTGCTGACACTGTTATGTGCTATTATATAATGTACATTATTTGTCATTTTGTCATGACATCCAGCCCAAGCTTCTCTTTCGCTAATAAACCTCCATTTTGTTTTGGGTGGTAGTGGGCTTAGACTCAGGCAATAATCATGCCTATAATAGCTACAACTTAAGTATATCTTAACTGTTTCAGGCACTGTTGCAAGCCAGTAACTTGAATTTACTCATTAAAATGTGAAGGCAGTGGATTAGAATTAAGATCATCCAGCCCCACCATTGCTGCCTCTGGCCTTCCATACAGCTAAGTGTGTGGCCACGGTGCTCCCCTCTACCACAGTCAGACTGCTGGGAACTTTTGAATCCTATCACCTGCTCCTGGCTGCATGATCTTGAGTAATTAGTTGTGAGAGGGCTCAGTTTCTTCATTTATTGAGAAGGAGGCAAAAATAAAACAGACCTCACAGGGTTTGTGTCAGAATTAAATGAGATAATACATGTGAAATTATAATAAGCCCCAAATATGGTAAGCCTTCATCAAATGTTAGCCTTTGCAATTATTCAAAATTAGCTGAGGGAAAGGGGAGGAAAAGGGAGCAGGCACAGAGTATTTCATGATTTGGCAAATTTCTCTCTTGCATGTCACATGACTCTGGTAACTGGGGCCTTTGGATGCTCCTTGTTTTTCCAAGTGCTTGAACAAATCTGAAGCACTTTTGGAGCAAGATACAGACCCCATCTGTATGCTCTGTGAGTCTTTCTTTCAGATGGGTAAGCTTCTTTGAGGCTAAAATCAGAACAACCCAAATGTCTATCAACTGGTGAATGGATAGATAAAATGTGATATATCCATGCAGTGGAATACTAGTTGTCCATAAAAAGAAAGTAAGTCCTCATACAGGCCACAGCTTGGATGAATCTCGAATACGTTGTGCTACGTAAGACAAGCGAGACACAGGAGATAGTGTGTTGTATGATTCCATTTGTGTGGAGTATCTGGAAAAGGCAAATCCAAAAGAGACAGAAAGTAAGCTAGTTTTTGCTGAGGGTGGGAAAAGAGGTGAATTGTGAATGTGCGTTTGGGGTGTCAAAATATTCTATCAGTGGATTATGGGGAAAGTTGTGCAACTTGTTAAATTTATTAAACATCATTGAAATAGGTAAATTTCATGTTACATGAATTAGAACTCAGTAAACTTATTTTTACAAAGATGCTTTGTGGCTGCATTAAATAAATTTTTGAGCTCCTAAATTTTTATAGCAAGCAGTTAATCCTGAGTTTGAGACATTTGGTTCCTAGATCTGAGTCTTTGGCAAAGTCAAAGGGAACATTAGCAGCTTAGTTAAACTGAGAAGTAGCTTTGAATTAACTGGGAACACCTGGTATTTGAAAGGGATATTAGACATTTTGCATCACTCTACTCCAAGATTTCTGACATCTCCCCATGTTGCATACTTTGGACAGCATTATCTCATCTACCTACAGAAATCCCTTCTCTGAGTTACTGTTATGAAGATTGTTGAGACAGAAATCCATATTGCTATATTTTGTTTTTAGTATAGCTATATTTGAAGACATTGGCTGTTGGATTGCTTGAGGTCCCTAAAAAATAGATCCATGTGAACATTTCTTTGGGGCCATGAAAAATGAAAAACTTTTACTTCTGGTGCATTTGTATGTGTTGTCCTATGATGCAGTATGAGACATATATTTAAATATGTTTTCCTTCTTATCTTTGCTATGAGGATCAGCAAAGTTAAAGAATCAGTGTAGCTACTGCTCTGATGTATGGTCATGTCTGTCTTATTGCTCTTTTAACTGTTTTTTTCCCTTCATGATTGCATATATAATTGTCTTACCTACAGTATGCCTAGTTTAGTAAGCTTCCTTATATTTTAGGCAAAAGATGGATTACAAGTAAAAGTAATGAATGCATCATTTTGTACATTGTATATTATCCTTTTGTGGTTTTGAAATTGATCACCATGGGCAGCACTGTTTGCTGCTGTTGCTCTGACATACACATACATCTGTACCTGTGTGGATCTGTTTTGATGTCTAGATATAGATGTAAACATGAACCCTCAGCTGAAAAATTTGAGCGTATCGTCAAAAGTTGTGGCTAGATTGAAATCTGCAGAAACGGGTCTTTAGAAAGGAAACATTGATACAAGGTAAATTTTCCCAGGAAGAACTAGGCAATATTTCTTCTGTTATAAACCACAGAGCATTATAAGGGGGAGTTAAGTTTAGATTACTTTAAGATACTTGTAGCTGCGGTTCTGTGATTCAGAAACAATCGGTTCTTTAAAAATTATTTCTCATGACCTCAACAGAACTTCAAGGACATCTAATGCCTAAGGAATCAGATCAAAGATGCCACTTGAAATTTCAAAATACAATGCTGAGATATTCCACGGTAGCCTTCTGGCAGCAGATACACGAGTTGCGTTTCTGTCTTTGAAAATCGGTCTTGCTGCCTCATAAAGAACAGTGTGAAATTGAACTTGCAATTAAAAAATAAGCTTCAGCTGTACCCCTCTCCCCACAGACTGCTCCCCACAACCAAACTGAGGGTCATCAAGAAACAGAAGGAAGAGAATTTTGTGAGATTTCAAAGATGCCTGGCAGGAACATTTCTTAATTGAGCCATGCTTTCGAGCTGCGTGGAATTGTTCTTATTAAAAATTAAGTAAGAACAGCAGAGAAGAACATGGGCGGCTCTGTGAGATTAGAGCTTCATCAGATTTACTTAAAAGGCTTTCATTAGGCACTGGGGGCTCTGTAGCATATTAAAACCTCACCTGTACAAAATATGTGGTGCTCTGGCTTTTAACCCCCTTTCCTAAGAAGTACGAAACATTGGTACCTAAAACAAGAAGAGGAAGAGGCTGTGTTTACAGTGTTCATTGAGATAAAGTGTTTATTTTCAGACTGTGAAATAATTAGCCATTTCACTCTTTTCTTCCCTCCCTCCCTCCATCTCTCCCTCCTTCTTCCCTACCTTTGTTGATGCAGGTTTTTTCAGACCCCATCTGTGGGTTTTGTAGTTTATTTTGTTATTACTGTTTCTAAAAAAAAATCAATTTTCTGTCTTGGATGAATGGAGGAAAGGTTTTCAGCAGTGCTCCTCAAACTGTAAAGTGCACATGAATCACCTGGGAGCTTTTCGAAATGCAGATTTTGATTCAGTAAGTCTTGGGTGGGACCTGAGGTGCTGCATGCTGCTGGTCCTTGGGCCGTTCTCGGATAGCAAAGAGCAATAAGTAGTCCCTAAATTAAATTAGATGGATCAGATTCCTATACATGTAGGGGATGGACTGACTGGAGGAAGAGTGAGGATTAAAAAGAAGAAGAAAAAATGATAACAAGCAAAAAAAATATCCACCAAACACAAACAACCTAATTATCCACATCTATTCCACATCTGTTCAGTTTGGTGATTTATCGTTCTTGAGTGAATGATACCTATGATGCAAATTTTGTCATGTCTTTCTAATGCAACTTGGGTTTTGGCAAGTCAATTGGAGTTCAAATAAATGAGCCTTTGAGACACTGCATACACTCACTCTCTCTCTCTCACCCCTCAAGATGCTCCCAGTCAGAGCAACCTACTCTTTTATAACATACAAGGCTGTATAATTTTCTCCAAGAATACAAAGAATCTTGTCACTAAGCATAACAATTTTGCCATATACACAACAGGAGGTAGAGACTTGATACGCAACAGAAATTTCAGCCTTATGAAGCTCAACATATGCTAGGGCCATCTACCTTAATTTAAGACCCAGGGTTCAGGAGGAATTCCTTTGCCAATAAAACCAATAAGATTCATTTGAAAGTATTGGAAGTATTATGCAAACTGTACAGTTTTAGGTAAGTCCAATCTGCTATTTTTTTGGAAAAAGCAATACTTTCTTATCTTTTATTTCATTAAAAATATTATTTTGAATTGTTGATTCATGCAGTTCATTTTGATCATATGTCTCACAAGTTGATGTATGCACTAAAACTAAAAGTTAAAAGTGGTCATATACTCCAACCTAGCAAGTCCACTGTTCGAAATTAATTCTACAGAAATACTCATGCAAATGTGGAAAAATATATGCATGAGGATGGCCACTGCATTATTACTTGAATAGGAAAAAATCTGAAAATACCTAAGTACCTTTCAATAGGACTGTCTCAATGCATAATAACCCGTAGTGTGAGATATTCTGTAGCTGAAACTCGCCGAATGAAGTACATCTGAAATGTGGGCATAGAAGGGTATCCTGAATATAAATCTAGTTACAGTTGAAAAGAAAAAAAAGAAAAGAGAGGAAAATATAACATTTCCTAAAGTTATCTTTCAAGCTTTCTTTTATTAGCCTAGTAAAAACTTAAAAAAAAAAAACCACACTAAAAGCTTAACAACAGTGATTGAAGAAAGGATTATAAGAAACATTTCATTTCTATTTTCAATACTTTTGAGCTTTTTCGTGCAGTAATTCTGAAAGCAGAACATAGAAAAGAGGACAGAATAGGTGATTAGAAGACTTCGATTTGGGTTGCAGAGTGACTCTGGTCAAGTTACATAGTGACTCTGAGCATGTATGTCCTCAAACGTACAGTGCGGGTTGTGACAATACCATGTTACGGTTTTATTATTATTTTTTGAAGTCTGAATGAGGTGTGTAAAGCACTCTGCCCTCTGTAAAGAGCCAAGAATGTTGCGGTTTCTTTTGTTGCTCGAAACATCAGGATATGACGGCAGGGCCCCAGTACTCAGTGCTGATAGTGTATCTAGTTCAACACATTCGAAACCAGGGTAGAGGGGAAGTGCTTGGAGCTCAGTGCAGCTCTGCCCACCACTTCTCCTTGACCCCTAACCCCTTTCGAGACACTTTTCAGGCTTCCAGTGGCACCCCGTAAGTAAATGTCACAAGGCCTTCTGTTGTCCACTTTTATGCTTTTGTATAAGCATAAATCAATGTGTTCTTTCTCCCAGGAGCATTTGCAATTGTATGTTACTTGACAATATCTGCCAAAGGATGTTGTGATTTTATCCCAAATGAAAGGAGTCTCAGCCCCCAGCAGACAAACCAGGAGAAATTCAAGCAGGCAAGATTCTTCCTGGAATCCCTGGAATTATATAGAACAGTATTTCCCACTTGTTAGTCACTCGCCGTCAATGTTGCCCATCCATGTGCCACCTCTATTATTTCACTCTGTTCTCCAACTCTATTTCTGTTGTGTATCAAGTCTCTACCTCCTGTTGTGTATATAGTTAACTAGCTGAAAAATCTATTTTAAAAGGAAATAAAAACGAATACCCTTATAGAAAGTATGTATTGATAAAAAATATATATATATGACTAATAAAATTTTAAAAGTGTTCATCTGTGCCTCACCTAAAATGGTGCCATTACAAGAGGGGAACATTTACCACCCTTAGGGCAACAAAGGCATAAACTGTCTCTGTTTCATTACAACGAGTTCCTTTTAGCATTTCTCTGTGGACAAGAGACCAAAACCTATTAAGCACTTTATGGATTGTGGCAGCAAGACAGTCCTGATGGTCCAGAGTGGGACAGTCTCTTCCCAGAGGGGTGGGCAGCTGTGCCTTCTTCCCTGCTATGTCCCCAGTGCTTAAGTGTCTGGCGAAAAATAAGTGCTTAACAGATTCTGGATGAATGAACGGAAAAATGAATGAATGAATGAATGCAGTGTTTCTTGTTCAATGCTAGTGGCTTTAAAAACAAATTTCCTATTCATTTCTTTTTAAAACAAAAACAATTTTCATTTGTCATATATCAAACTCCTTTTGTCCATCTTGGAGTACCACATTTTTTAAAGAGCCGAATCCAGTTCCTCCACGATCACAAAGCTTGAGTTTGCACAAAGGATGAGAGAACGGAGACTATGCTTGGCTGTTAGTGGAGTTTGTAAAAGGAGAGAATTAACTGTACATCCTATATATATATTTGCAATAATGTCAGTACTAGACGCCTTTTGTTCTTATTTAATTGTAGAGTCTGCCTGACTGAAGTACCATGCAGAAGTTGTCAGTTATATAAAATCAAAGGACCTGAATCCTGGCATCCGAAGAGCTGTTTAATTTAAGACCGTTGGAACTCACATAATATCATTAAGTCCTGTCATGTCTCGACAATGGATTTTTTGCTAGATCCAAGTGGATCCCAGGCTAAAACCAGGGAGAACTGAAGAATATACACATACGTGTGTATATGTATGTATGCACACTGCTGTAAATCATACCAGAATATTCTAGTTTGCAACAAATATGCACAATATTAGGCTGTGAACTACCAAGTATTCCAAATTCGGAGTATTATAATCCTTTTCTTAGTATAACTGACATAATTATTGTTTTCAGTGAAATCAGAGATTTTCTTTATGCAATCTATTTTTAAGAAAGAGATAGATACGTGCAAGCTTACAGCACACACACACCTATCATATAATTATATTCTTTCTGAATTTTTATACTCTCTGCTGTGATTTCCTTTATGTCTTATTGGGGTTTTCATCCAGCCATTGAATGACTGGAGGAAAAGAAATAGAAATGCTTTTGTCATAAACATCAGTGTGCCTGGATTACACTACTGTATATAGAAGTAGGAGTTTTTCAATTTTTGCATTCCTGACATCCTGCCATTTCAGATCCCTACTGTCTTCCCATATCTGAGTGTTGCAGATATGCAGTTTGCACTTTCTATGACTGGCTGTTGTTTGAAAAATTAAATGTTTGGAGAGGACATCTGTTTGTGTGTATGTGTCCCACCCTTCCAAGTATCCATTCACCTGTTTTTGGTAAGACAGCCCCAGAATTTTCATTTAATGAATCACAGCTCCCACCACCCTCTCAGCTCAAATGTTTATGTGTGATAGGCCATAAGTAAGGTTGTCCTAAAATATAGGACACCTAGTTACATTTGAATTTCAGATAAACAATGCATTTTTTTAAGTGCAAGTATAGCATGGGAGACACATGGTACTAAAAAACAATTCATTTTTTATCTGAAATTCAAATTTTACTGGATATCCTATGTTTTTATTTGCTAAATCAGGTAACTTCTAGCCCCAACTCTTAGCTTCGGGCCTGGGCCCTAATTGATGTAGGCTAGATCAGCATTTCCCATCTCAAGTGACTGGAATTTTTATTGGATGCCCAAGGGAGAGACACACTTTCTTTCCTCTGGATTTGAGGCTGAGGATAGGATTGTCTGGAGCTGTTGCTGCAGCCACATTGAGCCATGGAGGGACAGTACATAATGGTAACCATAATATCTATGGTCTAGGCACTGTTCCAAGTAAAACACATTCGCTCATTGTTCGGTCTGTTGTTTTGTGCTTGACTATAAAAGTGAAGGTTAGGGTTAGATTTATTAGGTTGAACCATAGTTATTTTCTGGCTCAACCTACCAGTTTTCTCTCACAACCAGGTGTGATGGCTGAGTGATGACATCAGGGACCCGGGTTTCTTTGTTTTTGCTCATCTACAATCCTCAGCATGTGGTTTTCATCTTCATGGTCACAAGGTGGCTGCTACTCCTCCAGGCATCCTTTTGTCATGTCAGAACAGTGGGGGAAAAGTCAAATAGCTTTTTCCTGGTGAGGTTTATCTTCTATTCAGAAAACATTCCTGAATTTTGGGGCAAGAAACTACTTTCTTTACTTCAGTCTCTTTCCCCTTTTAGCAATGAAGCACCCAGAACACGGATAATGTAGGTAACCTGTTCAAGGCTACACAGCTAGTGTATTTTTCAGGGTTCTTCAGAGAAACACAATCAATAGGATATGTATGTTAAGGAATTTGTCCATGCAATGGTGGGGCTGTCAAGTCTGAAACATGCAGAGGAGACCGGCCAGCTGGAGACCCAGGGGAAGAGTTGATACTGCAGCTTAAGTCCAAAGGTCATGTGGAGGCAGAACTCCCTTTTCCAAAGGGGACAGCCGTCTTCTTTCTCTTAAGACCTTCAACTGATTGGATGAGGCCCACCCACATTATGGAAGGTCATCAGCTTCAGTCAAAGTCTACTGAGTTAAATGTTAAGAACATTTAAAAGATACCTTTACAGTGACATTTAGACAAGTGTTTGACCCTATATCTGGGTACTGTAACCTAGCCAAGTTGACACCTAAAACTAACCATCACATTCAGTACCAGGGGAACTAGAACCAAATCCTGGCAATGCTGTCATGGTCCAAACTCTTACCAGGCCACATTCTCAAGCCTCACTTGGCTTCTTTGAAGAAAAGTATTCAAGGAAGGGAAGGCAGTTGTTATCTCTCATGGGACAACTAGTCAGCAGATCTTTAGTCATTCTCTGTATGAATCACTTGATTTTACCTTTTCGTTTTAAGATAAAACACAGAAAACCACATGTAGGAATTATATAGCTTAATGCAATAATATAACCTGAACACTCCTTTTAATAAACCACTCAGCTCAAGAAACAGAACTCTTCACCTCAGAAACCCCTTCATGTATTCTGTTCCCAGTCCCAATTCACTTTCTCTCCTCCAAGATAACCATGATCTTGACTAGGGGCTGGTCTGCCCCTATTTTTGTAAGTAAAGTTTTATTGAACACAGCCATGCCCACTTATTTACTTATTGTCTATGGCTGCTTCCATGCTGTAATGGCAGAGTTGAGTAGTTATGACAGAGACTACCTGGTCCGCAATGCCTAAAAAATAGTCCTGGAAGAGTCCTAATCTCTACTCTCACAATGGTAATTTCCATGAGTTTTTAAATACTTGTATCACTCAGGTGTTCATCCCTAGCCCTTGCCTTTTTTTGGTATGTCTTTTAGGTCTTTTCATTGACAAGTTCCCCCTCTATTCCTTTATTTTCATTGCAGTTCATCTGTGAACGACCCAGGCGATTTAACCTGTGGTTTCAAACAATCTGGATTTTGGAATTGCATCCTCTTGGTGTAGCTCAGCATGTTCCTCTGTTTATTGTATTTCCTGCAAATTGACAGATGAATCCAGAGACTTGATCAGACTTGGATTGACTTTCTCTGGCAAGACTCTTGGTTGTGGTGTGTTCAGGAGGTATAGAATGTCTGGCCATCTCTCTGTCTATGACATCACACCTGTTGCTGCATGATACTTACATCAGATAATTCACTGTGGCTTGCGAAATGTTGATACTCTGATTAAATCAGTACATTTTTTATGTAATACTTTTTAGAAACAGATACTTTGCCTCATCTTCCATTTGAGTTCCTGGAAGTTCCTTAGGAAAGGCAGGATGAATACTGCATTCTTCCTCTTTATAAATTTTTTAGACACTAAATTTGTTCTCTAGCATCTTCCAAAGGGTACTGCTTAGTTTTATTATTGTGTTTATAATGATATTAATAATGAGATATGTGATGGGTTTCAGCCCATTGCAGTTATTGTCTTACTGAAGCACAAATCATTCCATTTGGGGAGCCTTTTTCAGTTGACTCCTGAGTCCTTCTGACATGACCCTGGTTAATCATTCACTTTCTGGTACAAGGTGTTCTAAACTCATCTACATTTTCTGCCCCAGATCTGGAGAGATCCTTCCAACCCTTTTTAAAATGGTATTTCAAGACCACAACGTGTATGCTAGGAATGCTCATTTTTGGTTGGCTGGTCACTGGTTTTAGGTTTTTACTGTATAGAGAGGCAAGAAGAAGATAAAACACCTTATGAATTCCTATTGATACTTCCAAGTCAGTATTACAGGGTTTTGCTGAACGTCTTCTACATTATATCTATATTTTCTTTTTTTCCTTGTTGAGAATTTTGCTTGGGTTCATTGGAGGTGATAAAATGAGAATTCTCATTTGCTTATATCAGATTACACACCAACCTTGGAATAACAATACCAAAGCCACTACCATCAATATGATTACTTAAAACTGCTAAAGTTATTTTCACCTTTTCCCTCCATTCCACACTCCCTCCCCTTTTTATGATTGCTGTACTGCATGATCTGAGCAGGTGGTCATTGTGGACTGTATTTCTCCTTTATCTTTCCTTTATCTTAAACCTGTAAGTAACAGTATGTTTTATCTCCACCCCTAGTTAGTCCTTGTAGATGTTTCTAGTCATTTTGATCATCTGAAGCTCACTCGCTGTTAGATTCTTCAGGAAATACTCAGGTTTGGCAGATGACCCATTTTTTTTCCTGCTTCTTCTGTGCAGAGTCAGATCCATGATTTGTAGTTTGTGGATGTTCTGAATTTTAGCCTGAGTTCTTGCATGTAGATAATGGTTCCCTTTATACTTGGAGGTCAGTTTTGCTGGATATAAAATCCTTGGCTCACATTTTCTTTCCTTGAATATCTTAAGTATGGGACTTCATTTTCTTCTGACATGAAGTGTTGCTGTCAAAAAGTCTGATATAATATTTTTTCCTTTATAAATAACTTTCTCTTTTTGCCTAAATGTCCAAATAATATTCTTTTTGCTTTTAAGTCCATTACATTTTACTTGAATACATATTGGAGATTATTGATCCAGGATGCTGTTCCACAGGTACAAGGTGTTTGCTTTCAACATTTAGTTTCAAATACATATTTTCTAATTTCAAGAAAGTTTTCCTAAATTACACATTTTGGCATTCGTTCTGTTCCCTTGCATTGGTATTCTTCTTTGCTAAGTCCTCTTTTCCATTGATTTTTGGATCTTCTCTGCCTATCTTTAATATTTGTCCTATTTTGTGAAATTTTTCATCTTTTTGTTTCTTTTTGATTTTAAAAATTTAAAGTCTTACTTGTCTTACAACACTATATATTTTGCTAATTCTTATATTTATTTTAGTCTTGTATTTTTTCTAGTTTAGCTTTCAATTTTAAATGACATTTTTCATTTGTAAATATTTCTTATGTTCTTTTACTTGATTTCTAAGTTATCTAATTCTGATCTGTGCTTGTTTTTTTTTCATGATCTGGTATAATTTTATTGTATAATGTTGTACACTACAGTTCTGATCTGTTTTGTGGGCATGTCTTTCTGGCATCCTTTAATCTCTGTAAGAATGTTATTGGTTCTTGGTTTTCTTTTTTCTCTTCTTATTTTGCAAGGGATCTGACCTCAGTACTTTTTTGTTGTCATTTTTGTGTGAAATTAGTTTTCCTGAACTTTTAGAAGGAAATGTGATTCAGGATAATTTTTCTAGTCTCATAGAGCTTCCTCATCTGTTGTTTTCATGTACATCAGAAGTATGGTGGCTTACTTTCTGAGATTTTTCTGGCTCTTATTCCAACTTCCTCCCCCGACACATACACACATACTCTCTTTTATCTGAACTTTCAGTTTTGATTCTCTTCCCATCAGTTTCTCCTCAGTGCAGGGCCAAGTCCTGGAAGGGAATTTTGGCTGGTCGCCACCGAGGGTTCATGGAGCCCAGATAGGTCCTGCCTCTTTCAGAACTCACACTGGCCTCTTGCACTCATTGGCTGTTAGAACAGTCATAGCATTCCCAGTTCTGTCTGCTGCCTCATACTGGCCCACTGTGCTTTCCAGTGAGTCCTTCTTGTCTGTTTAGAGTTTCTGCTATTCTCAGGTCTATAGACATCCCATTTTTTTCCTGTGCTTCCTCTGTGCAGTCTGACCCATTGAGAATTCAGGGCTGTTTCCTCCATCCTCACACTTGAAATTTGGGGTTTGTATAGATGCTTTGTTACCTGCTTTTGTTGTGTATGTTGTCAATGTTTTTGCTATTTAGTTGCTCTATTTCTTTTTATGTAATAATTTCAGGAGATTAAAATATTTTGCTGTTGCTGCTACTGACATCTTTCCCAAGTCTCCCTTGTGTTGGTTACCCATCATGTGTGACAAATAGTCACAAACTTAGTGGCTTAAAAGAACACCTGTGCATTATTTCATAGTTCTGTAAGTCAGAAGTCTGGGGGGGGGTGGGTTCAAGTGGGTTCTGCAATTAGGGTCTCACGAGATTGAAATTTAAGTGTTGTCCTGGCTTGGGGTCTTATCTGGGTTCTTATCTGGAGTCCTTGAGGAAAAATTCTCATACAGGCTCATTCAGAACTCAGTTCCTTGTGGCTGTAGAACTGGGGTCTCTGCTTTCCTGCTGGCTGTCAGCCGGTGGTCACTTTGAGTCCTAGGGACCACTCTCTGATTTTCTCCTGGCTTCCTCCATCGGTATAGACATACAATGGAATATTATTCAGCTTTAAAAATAAGGAAATCCTGCCATTTGCAATAACATAGATGCACCTGGAAGAAACTTATGAATTTCAATTTATGCTAAATAAGCCCATCACAAAAGGACAAACACTGCATGATTTCACTTATGTGAGGTATCTAGGGTAGTCAAATTCGTAGAAGCAAAGAATACAATAGTGGTTGCCAGAGGTTAGAGGTTGAGGTAATTCAGTTGTTCCATGGCTATAAAGTTTCAGTAATGCCAGATGTGTAAGTTCTAGATGTCTGCCTGCAGTTGACAATGTGATATTATGCACTTCAAACCTTGTGAGGAGGGTAGGTCTCATGTTAAGTGCGCTAAAAAGTGAAAAGCTCGAGGAAGATTTGGAAGGTATGAGTTATATCTATTACTTTGATTGTGGTGGTGGATCATGTTTGCATATGTCCAAGCTTATCAAATTTTATACTTTAAATTTGTGCCATTCTTTGTATATCAATTATACCTCAATAAAGCTATTAAAAAGTCAGTAAAGGGGTGCTTTGAATCATCGTTGTGCTTTGAAACTCTCTGACCTCCCATTCTACTCTCAGCTATGGAAAATTCTCTGCTTTTAAAGTTCTCGTGTGACTACATTAGGGTCGCCCCCCCACCCCCCAGATAATCATCCTATCTTAAGGTTGATGGATTATTAGCCTTAATTATATCTGCAAAATCCCTGTGTCACGTAAGGTGTCATGTAAGGTATCATAAGAGCAGGGGATGAAGGTCATGAGGGCCAACTCAGAATTTTGCCTACCACATTCTCATTCCCTTATTTTCTTTCAATCCCAGTAGTTTATTGAGGTCCTACTATGTTCTAGATCCAAAGCATACACCAGTGAACAAGACAGACGTGATCCTGGTTGTAAGAGGAGAAAATTAACGCTGAATGATTAATGAATGAGCAGGTGGATAGATAGATGTAGGAAGGTCTAAATGCACATTTAGAGAAAAGCAGCAGAAGACTGAGGCTCAATATTATTGAGTACGTTTTAAAGGTCCATGTATCATCTTGAATGGAAATGTTGCTCAACTTCTGATGAGGAGCCTAATACATCAATATCTCTGTTATCACTGACTGATGACCTCGCATAATAAAAGATCTTGACTTGCGTGTATGTTAACAATTAATGGATTGTGTAATGCATCACACAGAGTCTATGGAAGGTAATAAAGAGGTGTAAATGAGAATTACACGGGTTAGTTGGTGTCATTAATGGTTCTTTTGTTCTGCTAGAGCAGCAGTATCTTATTCAGGAGACAGGGCTGCAGTTCTGGTTGACACAATAACTTAAACATACCCATTCAACTATGATTGGTTCTTCCAGGATGCTCTCCATCGCAAAAGCCCCTCACTCAAATGTATTGGCCACACTGTCTACTTCTGACCTCCCCTTTTTCCTGAGCCTTGCAGGGGCTTTAGTCATGTGGAGACATGTACTTTGTCAGAGTATGGTTCCACTCCTATCATTCTGTGTATGCTCTTGACATGGTTCTTTATTTCCTAGAAAGTTTCTAATCTGGTATCCAGCCCCTAATGAAATAAAACCATAGTGATCAGTTTTACAATAGACGCTACTACACGTGGGACCCTGCTTATTTATTCAGAAATGTATGTCATAAAGATTGAATGAGAAGCTAATATTCAGAGCTGGGAAAAGCAATACTGTGTGTTAGGAAGAATCAGCATTTGTTAGCATAAGTAAGACTCTGAGTCTTGATTATAAGTGTCAGTATGTTAAAAAACATTGACTAAATCCAGTGTGAAATCACAAGCCTGTAATGCAAATATATTTGGGGATATGCAAACACATTTATCCACGGATTAATTCATTCACTCAACAGCAGTTTATTGAGTGCCTACCATGTGCAAGTGCTCTTCTAGGTGCCAGGAATGTAGTGGGAAAACACTCATAAACTTGTAATGCCCTTTGAGAGCTTATATTCTATTATAAGGGACTAGAAAATGCACAAAATAAAGACATCATTCCATTATCATTTATTGATAGACAGTAATAACTTTAATGTTAGCAAAGAAGTTTGGCTGAAACAAACTTGGAGAGTCTGTAATAGAAATATAAAGAGATTTGCTCTGTTTGCATATGTATTCGTGCTGTCTCATGTGGACATTGCTAAGAATTGTGTTATCTTGGTTGGCCCACACATTTTTCGCATTCATTTCAAGATACAAAGTCATCATTTAGCTGAATCTATTTATGTTGGTACTCAATAAGTGTTTATTGAATACATGGATATTACTGAGTTTAATTTTTATTAAAAATAGTTATTATAATTAAATTTCACAAATATTTTTGAATTATGTATTTTACACTAGCCTACATGAATGATGCTAGTGTCAGCACGACTAATAACTGCTACAATTTAATTTTTAGTTCTTAGCTTATTTGTCACCTATTTTAGAAAGATTTCCTTGGTCATTCTATCTACCAGGTATATGAACTATTACTTAATACTGCATCCTTCTAGTTTCCTTGATATTTGTTTTCTCAATGCACGCACACAGTTTTATTTTTATGTATAATTGCTTATCATCTCTTTTCCTTAGTAGGCTGTAAACATCAGAAGGGAGGGGTTAAATCAGTTTTATCTGTGAATTCCCTTCATGATAACTGCCACATAGTAGTCCTTCAAGAATATTTACTAAATGAATGAAATCTATTCCTCTCCTTTCTCCTCCTGCTCTTCCCTCCTCTATCCTCGCTCCTTTCCTTCCTTCCTCCTTCCTTCCTTCCTTCCGTTTTCTTCTATCCATTCACTTCTTATTTCGTCTTTTCTGCAAATACTTATAGAACAATAATGGCAGCTAGTTTATTTATTGAGAGTTTATGAGCTACCAGACACCTTGGAAACAGATTAGTGATAATGCCTTAAAAAATGAAAGAAAACTAAATCTTATTGAGTGCCTACCTTGTATCAGGCACCATGCCAGGCTCTTTCTGCACATTGTTCTCAATCCTTAAAAACCCCTGCACAACAATCATTTTCACTCCATTCGACAGGGAAGAATCTGAGATTCTGAGAGGGCAGGTTGAATGCCCAAGATCTCACCAGAGAGATCAGTAAAGGTCAAACTAAGATATAGAAAAATCTCTCTGAATCACAGCTGGTGCTCTTTGCTGTCTCAAAGTAAACAAGCAATTAAAAAAATTTTTGTATTATGAGCACTAAATGATATGTTTGGATAAACAGGAGTGCTGAGGTATAAATTGACATTGCTCTTATGAATAACACTGCAACTTTTGTTCTTATGTTCTCAGTGTAGCTTCAAACAAAAGAACATCATCTGATAATTGGAATTCCACCATCTGCTAATTGAGAGGGCTGAATGTTCCCAGAGGAGTTAGAGAATGAGACTTTGGGCTCCAAATGAATACAAGTGTTGGGACTACCTCCCACTTTAGGTCATTAAAGATCACATCTTTATGTCTCCACTTCTTTCCTTGTCTTCCAGCAACATGCAGGATTCCATTTGAGGACTCAGTTCTTCCTGGACTCAGTCCACTTGTCCTGAATGAGGCTTCTTCCTCAGCGGCAGGGTTGATGCCTCAGGCTGAAGCTGAGCAGGGCATTGTATTCCTTGAGACACTAGAATGACTCAGTTCAGAGTGAGCTGAGCTGGCCCAATCATAGTAAATCCTGAGGTCTGTGTAGGTATCACCAGAAAATAGATTTTCTACTGCTCTGGATTTTCCCATGGGAAGATGGGATCTGGAAGGGCTGCAGTTATTTTGTTACTGGAAGGAGCCTGGGGCTTCTCTGGACAAGAGCTGGAGAGAATGTGATTCCTGTTTACATTGTTTAAGCTCTGGATCCAGATGTGTCTGGATTCCCTTTTTGCTCAAGCCAGTTTAATCACTTTAATCTGATAGTATTCTAATTGGTTTGGCCAGAGTGGGATGATTAGCTCTGCTGGGGCAGTGCTGGCCAATGCTGAAGTCACCAGCCAACCCTGAAAATAGGCTAAATAACAAAAAGGTACATTTCTCACTCCTGTCACAGTCTGCTGGGGGTTGAGTGAGTCTCCTACAGGGCTGTTCTGAACATTAACTTAAGATTTGGGCTGCTTCCATGTTTTAGCTATACATCTTGAACATGAATCCTCTGGGGGCACCAGGGGCAAAGAGAGAGAGGGCAACAGAGGGTAGAATGGGTCATTATAAAGTGCCAGACTCCTGGGCAAACACAATGCCTGGAAAAGGCGAATTTTACTCATCTTAGCCCAGCCACATGGCCCCAACCTATCTGCCAAAGAGGCCGAGAAATGCTGAGGGTCACACAGATATCGGGTGAGCAATCACAGCTTTTGTAACAGCCACTTTCTCTAGAACTTTGGTGGTTTCTGTGTTTTATACTCTCTAGTCAGAAGAAAGGTTGTTTAGGAAAAGATTCACAAATCTACCCAGAGATGCTCCCAAGAGAAAATGCAGGAATCTCCTTACTTCTTGGATGGTCAGGCAGCTTTGTGATGCCATCCAGATGGTTCCCGCCTGCTACAGGAGGGTGCATCACCTGTGAGTCATTGTAACATCTCTACCACTCAAAGAGCTTCTTTGAAGATCTCCTACATGAGGATGCATTTAGCCCAGTATTCTTCCATATTAATTTGGTACAGTTTTTCTCTTACTATGTGTTCTGATTTCATGGGTTGCTCAGCTGCTTGTCTGTGCTGTCCTTCCTTCCTCCCTCCCACGCTGCTCTCCCTCCTTCTCTCTCAGCCCCGTTCTCTTTTTCTTTCTTTCTTTTTTTCCTTGCACAGTTTAAAGGTATAAAGGATTTCAATGTATATGGCTACTCTTAGGTGATGGCCTTTTTCTCCTTTCTCTCCTGATCTGTAGAGCTGATATCCATACATTAGGGCCATGAACTATGTTTCAAATCCACAGTCCTTTCCTGTGCCTCCATGGCTCTTTGTCCTCAATCATCCTCTTGAAGTTCTTCCCCCGACTTCCTTTTTGAGCTGGGTGCCTGCAGCAACCCTGTAATTCTCCTCCTCTCCTCCCTGCATTCTGTTTAGAGATATCTAACAGCAACTGACTGGGTTTATATTAGTTTTTTGGATACATTTTCCATTTCTCAAGGATCTTTCATCAGGGGTTCTTTGCCAGTAATTACCATGACACTGAAGACTTGAAGGAGCTTCCTCTCGGCATTGAGTGATGGGATTTGTTAATACAACTTCTTTTTATTTTTAGAGGGGAAAATGAAATTAAATGTGCTGCTGCATACTAGGCTTATTTAGTCTGCAAAGACACTGGAATAATTCTGTTTAAATGAGTTTCAGCCTTCTCAACCATTCTGTCCAGTCGCATGAAAATAAAAAAAAGGTCTTTAGTGGTGTGTATCATTTCTCTAAGGATATTTGTACAAAGTCAAATATAATCATAAAGACCATTGGTTTTGAGGATAAGCCACTCACTGGCATTTTATCTTGATCAGAGTTTGGCACATTAGGGCCTTTGGGCCAAATGCACCTGCTGCCTCTTTTTTGTAAATAAAGTTTTATTGAAACACAGTCATGCTCATTTGTTTACACATTTTTTAAACCAGGTTTTGCACTGCAACAGCAGAATTGAGTAGCTGCAACAGAGTCTCTGCAGCGCACAATCTCTAAAATACTTATATCTGGTTCTTCACAGAAAAAATTAGCCAGTCCTGAAGAATCCCACCTTGATGAACAGATGCATTTTTTTAGTAAGCATTTTAGGATTTTTGCATATCTAATTGTTTTTATAGGAAATACTGTTTACCTGAGCAATTTCACCACCCGTTGGCAGGCTTAACTATGAAGGTCACGTGTAAGGGAAAAGAAGTTTGTTTACAAGTTAAAGGCCTGTAAATAGTTCCTGGACCCAATTCTAGCATGTGCATGAAGGCTTCCTATCACCAATGAGCAATTCTTGGATGCCAGCAGGGTGTCCAAAGAGTTCAACTCAATTTTAACACTGTCTACCTGGAGGTAGAACCAGATTCCATAGGTAAAGAAAGGCTTTGTCCTACAAGACACCCTCCACTTCAGATGTCAGTTGCAAGCCCAGGTTGTCACATGTGCTTCTGAATGACTGACTGTAAATCATGCTCTCATGATCCTCTCCTTGGGTTTGATTTGTTGGTTAGAACCAACCACCAGATGAAGAGATACATCTGATGAGTTCTTGAACAAAGGAACTTCTGTCCTCCTGGAGCACAGGGCCTGGTGTGGTGGCACATGGAAATGTTCTGGTTCTTCAGTCAGAAGCTCTCTGAAAAAGAAGGACCAAAATGCTGTCCTTTGGGTTGTTATGGAGGCTTCATTATGTAGTCATGATTGACTAAATCATTGAACAGGGGTGATTGATTCAACCTCAAGTCCCTCCCCTCTTTAGAAATTGGAGGATGAGACAGCCAGCACCAATCCTCTAGTCACCTGATTGGTTCTCCTGGCAACCAGCCTCTGTTTTTAGGTGCTTATAAAAGTCATCTTATTCACATAATCAAAGACACCTTTATCACTCTGAACACTTCCAAGAGTTTTGGAAGCTGTGAGCCATAAATTGTAGGTGAAGACCAAATATATATTTCTTATAAATCACAATATTGTAGGACCCATTTATATTCTTTCATTCATAACTCTTCCTCAGTTTAAAAACAGTACAAAACAAAACCAATTATGGAAGAGCTAAAATTAAATAATTTTTTTTTCCTGTACTCCATCTCATTCCTTATTTCTGATTCTCCACAAGACTGCTAATTCTAGCATGCAAGTTGGAGATTACCCTAGGGCTGACACTGAGGACATGGTTTATTTTAATTAGAGTGATTTTTCCCTCTTCTAAAAGATGCCCAAGTAGTTTTTCTGGCTAAAACCTCTTTAATCTCTGGTATCTGGCACTCAGCAATCAGCCTAACAATCATGCTGAAAACTTACCACTTCATGACTATTTATGTCAAAAACATGGATGCTTTAAGTGAAGATCAGTTTCACAATTAGATAATTGGTATGCGTGACATTCATCTACTGTTTCATTTGGAAATTGACTTGAAGATGAGAAAAAAATGAACCTTTTTTTTTTTTTTTAAAAAGGGCAGATATTAGGAGATTTCCTTAACACCTAGATTATTTGTAGTGTAAGGTAGAAAGACTTCAGGGGCCTTGAGCTCACCTGTGAGAAATTATGTGGCGAGAGTTACCTTATTCTTTATGAGCAGGAGTGAGAAATAGTAGTAATCACATGGGGGGAAAATGGCCTTTTCTTTACCTCGCTGAAGAGAGTTAGAGCTAACATTCAGGGTGTGGATTTATCTGCCTGGATCATGGTGAGTAAATAATAATGACATTAGTGATGGCTACTATTTGTTGAGCCTTTACTGTGTGCCAGAACTGTGCTCGTGGTTTACATACCTTATCCATTAAATATTCCGCCAACGAACTCTTTAAGGTGGTTGATGTTTATCCCCATTTTAGAGATGAGGAAATGGCAGACCTGAAGTTTAAACCCAAGTCTGTCTGACTGTAGCCCAGAGGTTTTTAATTGGAGGTGATTGTGCCCCCTTCCTGCCAGGGGACACCTAGCAATGACTGGAGACATTTTTGGTTGCAATCTGGTTGGGGAGGTGCTATAGACATCGAGTGGGTGGAGGCCAGGGATGCTGTGAAACAGCCTACTGTCCACAGGACGGTCCCCCACAACATAGGGTTATCTGGTCCCTAATGTCAGTAATGCCGAGATTAAGAGAGCCTGCTCTAGAACTTGCACAACTAATACAGTCTTCCGAGTCTCTAGATTTAGAAGATGTCACCAGGGTTCTAGCTTCTCCATAATCCCAGGGAAGCAATTTGTGACTTTCTCTATCCATCTTTCCTGATTTGCCTCTTTCTCTTAGAAAAAAAAAAAAAAAAGCAGTATTTTCCAAATAGCCACCAGATCCACGTTCTGTATACAGTGGACTAGAGATCTCTTATCCTTCCTTCATGTGAATTCCACAATCCCTTTTAGGGACTTTCAGTATAATAAACACAGATAACTACCTTTAGAGAACAGAAGTGCCATTACTGTGTTTCAGTCAGTCATGCTTCTTTATCCTTCTATCAAGCCGCATTAAATGTCTTAACCTGTCAAATGAATTTTTTTTGCCCCAAAAAGTGAAGATACATTACAAAAAGTGAGAAACCAGAGGCCAGTGCTCCCCAAACATAATTCGTGGTTCTGACAGGGTAGATGGTCTCACGTGCAATGCACCAGTCTATGTTGATGTCTTTCTCTTTTTATCCAGGTTTACCTCCCTGTGGCTTCAATCTTTTATCCACAGTCCACCTTCAAACCTCACATTGTGTGAACATCTAATTTATCTAGGGCCACGCCAGGCAAGCAACCTTTTCCTTACTGGGCTTCTTTGAGCTGTTCCTTCAGAGGGGCTTAGTTCTAAATCTCTGATCTCAAGCCAGATTAGAATTTCGGAGCTAATGATCAACAGTACATCAAGCTTATTTCACATTCCATATCTGATTCTACTCAAAGTGTAGTGGTTTTTTTTTTTTTAATAGAAAAGAGGCTTCTAGAAAAGAAGCTATTAAAAAACAGAATCTTTTTTTTTAAGAAAAAGTCTCCTTTCAACTCCTCTACTTACCTAGCCATGAGGCAACTTTATGTTTCTCTCAGTTCTGACAAGTGCATTTAGGCTGCCTCCACAGCAGATCAACATATAGAGTGCCATGCTGTGGGTGTGGCGTGCTGCCAGGCACTATGGGGGATCCACAGAAACAGAAGGAAAGTCTCTGCCCTCAGGGGTTTTACACTGTGGTTGGGGAAATGGGACATATGTACACACATGGAAAATGAAATAACTAAACAAGAGGTAAACAATAATACAAAGCAATAATCCAGGAGGTAGCAAGAAGTATATCTGCTTTTAAAAAAAAAAAACAAAACAAAAGGTACAGCCCATTGTTCAGGAGGAAGAAAGTTCTCTATGGCCTGGAGCGTTCTGAAGTCTTCATGTAGAAAAGGGGATTTGAGGAAGAGAACATATTCTCAGGGAAATTAGAAAAAGAGGAAACCATATATAACAGAGGCTGGAGAGAAAACATGTAGGGTGGGTTCCAGGTGCCATGTGCCTACCAGATACAGTGCAGGACCATCCAGGACTATGTAGAAGTAAACCTAATGGGGTAGCAGAGGCCAGAATTTAGGAGACCTTAAACGTCATGTGATAGAATTTCAGTTTTATTCCATAGGCACTGGGGAGTCATTGAAGCTTGCATCCAAATTAAAACAGCTCCCTAACTACCTTGGCTTTTACTCGTGGCCCTCATCTAATCCACTTTCCAAAAGGCAGACAGACTTATTCTTTTAAGACAAAAATCTCATCATGTTGTTTCCTCACTTAAAGCCATCAGATGGTTTCCTATTGCAGTTGAATAAAACCCACATGCCACACTGCAGTTTCCATGGTCTTGTGTGATCTGGCCCCCACCTCATTTTAGGCATCTTTGCTCCTGAATCACAGTGCCCCAGCCATACTGTCTTTCTTGAAGACACAAATCTTGTTTCTACCAGAGGAACCATCTACTTGCTAGAACTCTGGCTTGAACTTGTCTTTTTTTTTGATCCTCCAATGGTCAGTTCCTTCTTGGCATTTAACCCTCAGCACACGCTCTACCTCCTTTGAAGTATCAGGTATGATTCTGGAGTATTTTCTTCATAGCTCTTACCACTGTCTAAAATTATATTATGTATATGCTTTGTTTGTTTGTACCCACTAGTAAATCTGTCTGTTTACTCCTAGCTTATCATGGGTTCATCCTGATGCTGAGTATGGTGCATGGCATAACTAAGTTTCAATACATATTTGTTGAGGGGATGGATGAGTGGGGTAGAGATTGACATAGAACGGTGAATTATAGAACTGTTATAATATTGATTCATCCATCAAATATCTATGGAGGTCTTCTTTACTAGTAGCTTGAGGATGCAGCACTGAGGTCCCTCCCACGATGGTGCTGACAGATGAGGGGACCAGGATTTAGCAAGTGATGTCAAGTGTGGTGAATGGTACCCGAGAAGAGATGAGGTTAAGACGGCACATCCCAAGGGAGGCTGTCCTAGACACTGGGGTCATGGACTTCTCCGAGACCCACATTATGGGAAGGATTTGGGTAAGAGAAGGAGGTAGGGGGAGAGGAAACCGTTCTGGGTGGAAGGAATAGCATTTGTGGAGACAGTGAAATGGGAGATTGTGGATGTACCTCAAGGACCAGAAGATGGCCAGGATGGCTGGAATGGACCAGGAGTGGAGAGAACAATATCATGAGGTCATAGAGTCCATCAGGGATCAAATTTTGAAGGAAGACATGAAGAGGATTTTAAATTTAATTAAAAAGTCACTGTGGAGGGGTTTGTAATCAGATCTGGCTTTTTCAAAGATCTTCTTGTATGGCTTTTGGATAAAAAAGGATGTGGGATAGTCAGTTAGGACGTCGTGTAACAGTCCAAGTGAGAAATTATTAAGGTGGTAGTGGTGGTAGTGCTGGAGAAGATACTCATATTTGGAGGCAGAATTTTTCTTGGTGATTATCTGGATGTGAGTGATGGGAGACATGGTGTTTCGCCCTTCTAGCTGGGTTTTTGGTTCTTAGGAAACAGATGGACAGGTAGTGTCATTCACTGAGATCAGCATTTTCCTGGGAGGAAAGTTAGTTCAGTTTTGGGTATGTTGAATTAAGATACCTCGAGATATTTGAGAGTTACCATTTAGAGAAATGCCAAAGAGGAAAACAATAATCTAGGAATAGAGTGATGGTGGTTGGCTCATGAGGTGGCAACAGGAATGGCAAACAAAAGACACAAGATTCACTTTCTATCCCAAATGCTTTAAAATATCCTTCTTCCCCATCCCCCCCCAAAGACTTAGCTGCAGTCTTAGATATTAAAAATATGGATAAAATCCCAATTGCGAGTTGGCTGCTGGAAGAAGGGAAGAAATTCTGAAAAGAGCCTTAATTCAGTGTTCACGTTTGCACCAAATTACTGTATTTAAAAGGAGAAAATGTGATTTTACAAATTATGAAAAACATCTCAAGTGTCCTTTTTAAACTGTAATAGATTCTCTACTCCAAAGACCATTTTTGCACTGCAGAAATTAGTATAAATGTTGCTCTGTTTTATGGCATGGGGAGACAAGGAGATGTGGCAGTACCAGGATTTTATTAAACTCTGGACAAATTGGGGAGGATGTTTCCTGCTATTTGAAAGAAGTGACTGATCTTTTTTTTTTTTTTTTTTTTGATTTGGAAATGCTAAGAGGAAAGGAAAGCTGCAGAAATGGCTTAAAACAGCTCTGTGGTGCATTTGGCAGGAAGTTTAGAGTGTGTGCGTGTGTGTGTGTGTGTGTGTGTGTGTGCGTGTGTGTTTATCCCAGGGAGAAATTAGGGGGAAAAGGTGACTTTTATTGCTGAAATTAATTTTATTGTCATACTAACTAACCCTCTTCCTCCTCACTCCTTGCTATCACACAGAGATAAAAAGGTGACGAGAAATGCTTTTTCAGACACCATGGTTTCTCACAGTGTTTGGGAATTCTGGCAGCCGAATGTTAGGTTTGTAAATATGTCCCAGAAAACTGCAAAGCTACAAACAGATACATAAAGAATGAGGAATCTGATTAAGAAATGAGCATTTATGTTTTTACTGGATTTTACTTTTAACATAAAACATCTTGGAAAAAGTTTTATGATTTAGCATTTATGAATGACTAGATTTTAAGAGAATTGTAATATTTTTTTAGGGTATTTCAGCTCTATGAGTTATTTCTTGTAGATTCAGATAATGACATTATAAATCTTTCTGTGGAGGCAATTACTAAGGCAGAAATGGCCTATTCCCCATTGGCTTTTAGGTTCAGCTTACTGACATATTACAAGCAGGCTTACCGTGGTCATTAAAAACTGATCTGGGATTTATTGTACCTCTTTAAACTCTCAGTACTTTGAAAAGTATTGAACAGAAAGGAATACAAAGTGAAGTTACAAAGAGGGCCAGCAAGGCAATCAGGAGAAAAGCAGATTTAATTTATCCATCCAAGACCACCAGAAGTATGAAAATACCTGAAATTGGAGCATGAGGTTCGTAACAGAGGCAAGGACACGCTTGCTGAGTGAGGATTTGAAACCCGAAATGGTTTCAAATACCATATTAGAGCTGAGAGTTAAAGAGACGTTGGTGTACGATACTGCACAAAAGGTGAAGTGGGTTTTTAACCTTTGTTGAGAAGTGGCCCACCTGGAGACATAGAACATTACAGAAGAAGAACAATGCTCTCTGGCTGGCAGTGCATCCACCTTTACCACAATGATAGCCACCTACAGTATGGGTGGAAGTAAACTAGAGCTTTCTAATACTCTGAATTCCCTCATTCTTTTTTTTTTTTTTTTTTTTTTTGAGTGGGTAAATTAGGTTTGTTTATTTGTTTAACCAGAGGTACTGGGGATTGAACCCAGGACCTTGTGCATGCTAAGCACATGCTCTACCACTGGGCTATACCCTCCCCCTCCCTCTTATATTATTCGCTGGTCTTGATCCTTCTGCTTTCCCACAAATGATATTGGAATACCTTTTGTAGGAAAACATATCCCCAGCAATATTCTAAGCAGATGTGTTATATCAGCACAAAGGCAGGAAGGTGAGAGAAATCATAATTGGAGACAAGGGAAAGCAAGGAGAAAGACTCCCTAAAGAAAGTAGGGATTTAGCTCTGACCTTTAACCAGAAAAGTCAGGGCAGTCATCCAGGAGTGGACCAATGCTTTCCTTCTTTGCAGATTTGCTTATTGAACGAGATGGAACTTGCTCCCTCTTCTGAAAGAGAATACAAGAGGACTTGAAAATGCTTTTATCACTTTGCGCAAGGAACAAGCTGAAAGTTTGTGTGTTTTTCTTTTACTATTTGAGGTTTTCTTAGTATTACAGCCCAGCAACTTGTTCATCACCTTTAAGGCGATACGTTACTAAAATAAAAGAAAATCAACCAAAATCACCGCACTGTTCTGTTTGTCTAAAACACTTTGTTTCCCATGGCTGGTTTTTTCTTATTATTCAGATTTCAACTCAAATGCCGCTGCTTTACTGAGCCCTCCCCAGACGTTATATTCAACTCCCCATCCCTGACACACGTCATCTGTCACCCTTTCTGTTTCTTCTTAGAGCCAGCAAACTTTTTCTGTAAAGACTCAGAGAGCAAATGTTTTAGAATTTATGGAGCACATGATGTATGCCCCAAGTGCTTAACACTCCACTGTAGCACCAAAGCAGCTACATGTGAACAAAGAAGAACAAAAGAGCACGGCTCATCAACCAGTTGTACAAGGGTTAAGTCAACCCCGTCTCCCCAGCAATCTCCCACCAACAGTGCACCCTGAGGGGGATTCAGGATGAAAAACAAGACGAAGTACTCTAGATAAAGGCGCCTCTAGGTAGTTAGGTGCATATCTCAGGAACAATTTTAATGACCCCAGATTCTTGCATCTTCCCATACATAGAAAAGTGCAAAAATCATTAACTTCAAATGTGTTCCTTGTGATTAACAGCAATTTTTTACCAAGATGTATGCTTGACTACAAGTATTTCCTAGCCAAAAAATTCTTATGTGTACTGGCTCCTCCTACCTCTTCGGAGCAGTTTCTCAGAGCTGTAGTCCCAGGCTATAGTTCTCAGAGACCCTCAGTAAAATGTAAACTCATAACTCTTGTGCGCGTTTTTCATTAAGTTGACGCACAGATAACATGTAAACGTTGTTCTGATTAATACTTTATTTACAGGAACAGCCTGTGAGCCATAGTTTGCCAACCTTTGTTTTAAGAGAAACTTTTGTTTGAAACTTTTGCGTGCATTTATGTATTTTCCAAGTCTGCACGTCTCTCTCCATTAGAATTTGAGATTCACAAGGCCAGCAATATAATCTCCTCTAAGTTTACCACTACATCGTGAACGCTAAAAGGGTAGCACATATTAGGTGTTCAGTAAATATACGATGAGAAAATGAGCCAAAATGTCTCTCTTAAGTAGTCATTGTGCTGTTTTATTCTACTGTTTTAAAGTACAAAGCAAACCTATAATTTCTTGGAAAATGGTACAAAGTAATTTTTTTAAGTGAAGAGTTTTGGTGTATTTGTAAAATGACATGTTGGAGTTAAAACATCTTGAATTAATTTGGGGTTTACCTTATGGATTTAGTTCAAGCCCTTAGTTCAGATTTCATTCAGACTAGACTGAATGTGATTTAATACACTTTACCCCACTCCACATTGTTGTTTGATGGATTCCATGAAAATATTATAGCTCATGAGTTTGCTGTCACCTGAGTATATAATCCATGCTGCAATCAAAGGGCACTCAGCACTGTAGAATATTATGAATTCTGGTGGACTCAGTCACTTATTAAAGAGTTCCACTTCATTCATTGTCAGTGTAATTTGCCAGCAAGTCCATAGTTTGACTGTGGGGCCTAACCTAGCCAATCAGTTTGAGTGGTTCTGTTTCCTGACACTTTGGGATGTTAAAATTCTTCCCACAGTTTCAGACATATTCTTTATTCCTAATCCTGGTACATTCGGAACTGGAAAGCAGATTTCCAGTGTCTGTGTAGTGGTTGTGGAGGGTTGGGGGAGTTGTTTGAAGCAAGTATCATTCCAACAGAATTAATTTGCAAAGTTCATTTTGCAAAGTTCCTTGGCTGAAAATCTTCATGTAAATGCAGCTATTTGTACAAATTGTGTTCTTTTCATTTGTGAGCTGGTTTGGAAACCAACATTTGGCATTTTTTTCACAACAGGTTTCCCAGACTCCTAATCTAGGTATCACTGAAAAGTTGTAGATTGTTTTTTAGCAGAAATCACATGAGATGTAATCAAATATCACCCTTTTCTTGGACTCAGTTCACCTTTAGGAAGCCTAAATTCACTAGAATGGAGGAGAGAGTTTTTACAGAGTTTCAGTGATGTGGAATGTTCAGATTTGCTGCCCTTCAAAAATCACTTCTAACTGAGGAAGGCTCTTGTGGATCTGAACTCTCCTCGGCAGCCCTCTAGGACAGGGTACTTGAGGAGTAGTAAGATTTTGCTACTGTTGGTAAGTATCAAATTAATTTCCTTTTTTATTGACTTTGGACATTTAGGAAGCCATTGACAGTTCATAAAGAATGAAGACTGAAGGAAGGTCTTTAGTATGAGCTCAACCTAGGCATGAATGCAGTGTTCATATGTTGATTTTTATCTTCCTATCTTCCCATTGCAAGGTATTCTGGTGAGACTTTTAATTATGATCATCCACTCTATGAAATGGGACCCCCCAATGGGACCTTCATAATAGGACTCATTATCTTTATCTCTCTGCTTGGTCTAGGCATGAACTCCTAACTAGATCAGCTGTTTAGAGTCTTCTCTGGAACTGACAAGTAGACAGTGAAGAGAAGAAATTCTTTTTCCACTGGGGTTGATAAACTTCAACAGTGGATCCTAGGGAGGAGAAGTATGGGGTCATTTCCTCTATGAAGAACATATCCAAGCAAAGGTTAGCAGTCCTAAAATGCAGGAAATGAAAGAGACCAGATGTTGTTGACAAGCTTTTCCTAAAGGCAACCATACCCTGGTCTTCCCAAATTTATGAGCCAATCAATCCTCCTTTTTTAACTTAACCATTTGATTTGGGTTTTCTGTCACTTGCAACCAAAAGAATTCTGGCTAATATGGCTATTTTCTATCATTCTTAATCTTCTCCCCAACCTACAGCTCTATGATACATACTTTTTACCCTAAGAAATACCTTTTAAGCAACTTAACAGTTGAATGAATGGATCTGTAGTTTTATTCTACATACTCATTTTGTGGGGTGGTCTGTATAAAATGTAAAAGCATAGTTTAATTCCCCAAAAGAATCTAGCATTTCTGTAAAACAGCTTCTTAATTAAAAAGATATGCCAGAGTCTTTTTGAGGTACTGATTATTTGATTTATTTGGAGTAGACCAGGCATGCCTGGTTGAGAACTACAGCTCTATAGCTTTGATGACTTAATTATTAAATGTATTTTTATTGATTCCTGGGCTTGGACCTTACAAATTATTTTCATTGAAGTCTTTTTTGATAGAAAAGTCTCAGGGGCAACTTAGCTTGGGGCACGTGCCAATTGAAATATATTCACTGTGGCCAGAGGAAAATAATGCTCTATTTGGTGGGACCTGGGTCACCCATCTTTGGAACAAAGAAAAGATGTCATCCCTATCCCCTCTCCCCCCATGAACTGAGTAAGATCTATCTGTAGTGTAGAGGAGAGCTGTCTCCAAAGAATGGGATATTGGGGAAACAAAGTAATAAAATCAGGAATAGCCAAATGGAAGGGATGCATAGGGCAAAATATGGGGGAGGGTGGCGGCTGAGCTTCCATAGCCTCTCCGGGCATGTCACTCTCCCAGTATCTCCATATGTTCACTAACCTGAAAACTCTCTCAACCCCTTCAGTTAAGGTTTTTATGGAGACTTCATTATGTAAACATGATTGATGAAACCGTTGGCCACTGGGGACTGAACTCAATCTCTAGGTCTTCTCCTATCCCCCAAACCAAGTAAATGGATGGGGGAAGCAGGCTGTGCGTTTGCAGAATTTCCTCTATTCTTTGTCTCACTTACGCCACCTTCCTCTCTTCCCTGTCCGTATGGTAGACATTTCTGCCTTAGATTCACGGTCTCAGCATTTAGAATGTAACTGTCTTGAGGCCCCCTCCTTCCTTGTGGTTGCAAACTAGTAAGTAAATACCTGACAGGTGTCCTGCATGAGTTCAGTCTGCCCCTGCTCCTTGAAAGCCAACTTTATATTTCTATCATCCCCTCCAGTATTCAGTTGTAAATACATAACTAGGCTTCCTTAAGATATAGGAAAGTTTTGCAAAGAAGTACATTCTGCAATGGGAGTAGATGGGGCTGTGACTCAGGTCATGTTCTTGGATTTTAATATGACTCTTCTGTTGATTGTTCATTTAAGAGAAAAGAGAATTGAGAGGGAGGGACTCTCGGTTACTAGACCAGCACTTGATATCTCAGTATCATAAGTCACATTTTCAGAAAAATCACATCGTTCATTTTTTCTAAAATATTTATTTGCACTTACATGTCACATTTCACTCGATATTACTTTGTGTAAGAGTAGCAGCATTCTTGCCCTTGTGGGGCTTGTAATCTAGCTGGGGAGACAGAGCAAAAACGGATGAACACAAGACAATTGATGAAATGGTTATAAATGGTGATTACTGCTATGAAGGAGGAAAAGAGGACACTGAGGAGGGTGGTCAGGGAAAGCCTGTTTGGGAAAGTGACCTCTGCACTGAGACCCCTCCATGGAGTAAGGGAGAGCTAAGTATTGCAGGCAACAGAAGAACATGTGAAAAGCATCCATCCAAATGACAGCCAGGAGAAAGTGAACGTTCTTCAAGTATATTATTCAACAGCAATTGCAATTATGTGATGTTGATTGGCTCCAAAAAGAAGTGGCAAGAAGTCTGGAAACTCATCCTGACAATTAGCTTCTCGGTGCCACGAATTGTGCATGTGTGTTTGTTCAAGCAGTTTTGTTTTTCCACTTCCTCATTTTCCTAATGCCGTCATGCAGCTGCCTCACCTGAATGCCAGTCGCTAAATGAGGCAGCAGCTATGGATCCAGGGAAACAAAGGGGAATGTTGCCATAGTAACAGAGGCCAAGGAGAACAGCTCCTCCTCCTGCTCTCCGGAGTCCCTCTCGCAAGGGGAGGCTGGGGAGACGTCCTCAGCTAGGTGCTCCCAGTTATGGGGCTGGCAGGGCCTTTCTCAGCCCTCAGTTAGTTTCCCAACCATCCCTTTGAGCATTTTAGAAAAGTTACTCAGTCCTTAGTTACCAAACATGGAAGAGAGAAATGAAATAGCTTAGATGTTTCATTTAGACTGGATTATAGGTTAGACTGGCTTTTATTCCTTTGGAATTATTTTGCATTTCTTCATTCCTACTGCCCCTTTCTCTTCCTATCAGTCTCCATGCACATAAAATATACATCAGCTGGTATTTGAGACACGGTACCCTGACTCCATTTACCAGGCAAAATTGTAGTGCTCCCTGCAGTATTGTAATATGAGTAGTTGCCCAAAGTTCTATGACATATCACTGTTCCCACTGTTGGAAAGAGTGATTTTTTGAAATATTCATCATGTTCTGATCAATTTTAACAGATCATGGTATCTGTAAAAAGATAATACTTGACAGCAAATGAATTGAAGCTGTTTTAATTGGACTGAAGTTCCCTTGTGAGAATTTAATGTTTTTTTTATTGACATTTCCAGGAATCTATCCCAGAGAAATTGGAATCTCCTTATGAAATGCCATCCTCACCTATCTTTTGCATGCTCAGAAATTGCTCCTATTTCCACATGAAATTGAAGTCTTAATTTATACAGTTTTACCATTCTACTCCTTGGTCATCTTGAATGCTCTTCTGCAATTTAGATACCACTTCTTGGTCCATCATTAATTATGTTTTCAGTTGTATCTGGAGACTAAGGAAAGAGGCACAGGTAAAGAGGATAGAATTTGGAGTCCGGTGGGATGGTGTTCTAATGCTAGCTCCATCGCTTACTGTTTGGAGTTGGATCTCAGTCAAGTTATTTACCTTCTCTCGGCCTCAGTTGTTGCGTCTGTAACATGGGTGTAAAAATAGTATCTATTTCCCGGGATTATGGTGAGGATTAAATGAGTCAGGTTGTCTAAAGTGTTCAGTGCATGGCCAGGTATAATAGTATCTGTTGCTAAGATGGTGATAAATGTAACAATGGTGGTAAAGATGTTCACCTTATCTGCCCAGCAGTATTGTAGGCTTCCCAAGGACAGTAGTCAGTACCTCTCTCTTCTTTCCCTCCTTTCCAAATAGCATGTGGCAACAATAGACAAGTAGATAACAACAAGGGATAAAAATGTTGTTTAACGTAATTAAATTAATTCCATTAATTAATCCATCTATTTCTTTATCCCAATTATCTGTCATATATATATGTATATGAGAGAGGGGGAGAGAGAACAAAAGATGAAAGATGAATACTTTAATTATGGAAGCAAATTTAGCTAGGAACAGTAGACCTACCACAGTCTCAACTTTGGTTATGATTGGAATTTTTTTTTTAAAGTACAATAATAGGAGTTGTGGTAGCCATGCTCCAGTGTCCTTTTAGGCTACAGTTAGCAAAGTGCTTTTTTATTTCTTGCCATCACCAATACCAGGGATTCTGTTGCTGGAAATAGTTGAGAACTCTCCACTCCTTGTGGAACTTTCCTCATGAGACTTCCTAATACTGCTGTGCTCAGCAGTTTTGAATTGCTGTTTCCATGGAGAGTATTCTTCAGCATGAGTGAAGAGTGATGCTAATATGTGCATAAATATATATGAACTTCCAGAAAATACTCTCAGTGTAATGTCTTACTCTTTGGAAAATGCTTCAAATTGTTACCTGGTGGATCTTAAATACAAGGAAATCTCTTTCAAAAACGTTCTCTTCTCAGTGCTGACATTGGTAAGAACTCTAATTAGGAAGGAAAATGTGAGGTACAATAATCAAAGACAAGATGGTTTTGTGAAAGGAAGGCTTTTTTCTACCCTGGTACCAGATGAGACAGACAGTTTGGTCCATGACAGATGCCTGTTTCTCTGACTAAGGGTTCAAAGACCCCTAGAGTTCTGAGAACGTAGCCTCTGGATTGAGTGTTCCCAGGTTTGAGATACTGCTCTAGTAAATCAAATTCTCTTTAGAGGAAGTGGTTGGAAATGTGTGTGTAGGCAGTGGTAAAGTGTTGAGGGAATCATAATGTAGGCCTTAAATATATTGCTTGAATTTATTTTACAATGTGGTAGAGCGATATTTTCTTTGTTATAACTAAAAATAAATAAGTATATCATTTATGTGAAGCTCAAATAATATTAACTGGTGTTTATTTGAGTATTAACTTCCAGGTGCTATTCCATATTTTATTGAAAAATACTTACATACAATAAAACATACAGGTCTTAAGTGTATTGTTCCATGAGTTCTGACAAATGTGTACATCCAATACCCATGTATAACCAATACCCTATGTAGAGCAGAGTTTGGCAAACTGCTACCCTTGGACCAAACCCAGGCTGTGGAGTGTTTTTGTGTGGCCTGTGAACTAAGAATGTTTTTTTTTTTTTTTAATATTTTTAAAGGGTGATTAAAACAAACAAACAAAGAACATTATACAATAAAGACTGTATGTGAACCTAAAAGACTAAAATAGTTACCATCTGGTCCTTCACAGAAACCTTTCCCAACTCTTACCAAGTACCACCATCACTCTATAAAGTTCCTCATGTTCTAACCCCCAGAGGCAGGGGCTATTCTGATCTCTATCATCATAGATTAGTTTGCCTGTTTTTGAAGTTCAAAAAAAAATGCTATCATGTAGCATGTTCTCTTTAGGGACTGGATTCTTTCTCTGAGCATTAAAAAAAAAAAAACCACGGGGAGGATATAGCTCAAGTGGTAGAGCACAAGCCTAGCATACAGTTGGTCCTGGGTTCAATCCCCAGTACTTCCTCCAGAAGTGAACAAACCTGGTTACCTCCCCCTGCCCAAATAGAGTAGTTAAATAATACAATGATAGATAAATTTAAAAAAAACACACATTAAAAAAAAAATCACCTGTGTTATTTTGTGTATCAGTAGTTCATGCCTTTTTATTGCTGAGTATGATTCCATTATGGGAACACAGAATTTGTTTATCTAGTTGACTGCTGATGGACACTTGGGATGATTTCCATTTATTTTTTCTACTACGAATAATCTGCAGTGAACATTCTTGTACAAGTCTCTCTGTAAACATAAGTTTTCATTTCTTTCGGGTAAAGACGTAGGAATGGAATTGCTGAATCATAAAGTAGGTACATTTAACTTTTTAAGAAACTGCTGAATGTTTTTCTGCAGTGGTGACATAGCTTATGTTGACATCCTCATCAGAGAGAAGTGTACAAAAGGCCCAGTTTTCCCACAACTTCCTCAGCATTTAGTGCTGCCAGTCTTTAATCTTAGCTGTTCTGGTGCATGCCAGAGACCGCTCTTCCTGTCTTAAAGTTACTTAACCTGCCCACCCCACTCCGAACAACTCTGGGAGACCGATGTTATTCTTGTCCCTGTTCTAATGGTAAGAAAAACAAGGGCACAGGGGTTAAGGAATGGCCTCAGGTCACACGACTGATAAGGGACCCAATTAGTCTGGCTCTTAAGCAGGCATATTGGGTTACTCCATTAATTACTATACCCAGTATTACTTAAGATTCATTGCAGTACCGGTGCTGTACAGCACATGGCATGTTGTAGGCAAGGGGTGCTGCCTACGAGAGCATAGCCTGGGACTGCCCACGGAGTGAGCGGGGCTCAGCTCATCATGCAGCCCCAGAAAGGACATCCGTTTCTAATCTGCGTTAAGGCTCTGCATAGCTACCTGTGACCCTTTTATGGGAGGCTCAGTTCATATTAATTGGGTTAATACCTTATACAGAAATGCATAAGTTGCAGCTAGTAAGCGTCATGGAAAATGGGAGGGTCTCCTTTTTGCTGTTGGTAATAAATTCGGAATAAATCCAAAGGGAGACTAGTGAGTCCTACCTTCTCATTAAGATCAGTGCTTTCTGTTTATTTACTCTTATTGAAGTGACATTCACATAACGTAAAATTGACCACTTTAAAGTGAACATTTCAGTGGCATTTAATACACTGACAATGCAGTGCAACCATTACCTCTATTTAGTTCTGAAATAGTTTATCACCCCAAAAGGAAACCTTGTACCCATTGGCAGTCACTCCCCTATCTGCCTGCTTCCAATGCCCACCTTCCTGGCTCTTGGCAACCATGAGTCTGTTGTATATCTCTATAGATGTACCTATTCTGGATGTTTCCTATAAATGGAATCATACAGTATATGACCTTGTGTCTGACTTCGTTCACTTAGCATACTGGTTTCAAGATTCATCCATGTTATAACAAGATTCATCCATGTTATAACATGCATCCCTTTTAATGGCTGAATAATATTCTATTGTATTTTATTATCTGTTCATTGGTTTGTGGCATTTTTGGTTGTTTCTGCCTTCTGGTTATTGTGAATAGTGCTGCTCTAGACATGCCTGTACTTGTATTTATTTGTCCAGATATTTGTTTGAATACTGTTTTCAATTCCTTTGGTTGTAGATAAGATCAATGTTTTTGAACCTGCATTTGATGGTGATATATGAAGATACTTGGTAGTGGTGGTGGTGGGAAGGCTCCAGAAGCCCCTAGCTTTGAGAAGCACTGTAAATTTCCTTTATACAAAATGCAGTAGTAGAAAAGCTTTTTGAGGTTAATGCGAAGGAAACATCATTTAAAACTTGCTTACCCATGTGGGAAAAAAGTGACCAACAGTTTATTTCAAAGCTCAGCGAAGCTTTTAGTAATCTGCTGAATAAAAATGTTCCACTGAGAAGCACAGACACCAGAAGGCTTCTACATATGGTCAGTTTCCCCAGGCTTTGTAGGGCATTTTCTCCTGACAGTTCATGTAATGCCCTCCCTGGGGTAAGTGCACCTTCTTCCCATTTTCTCTAGAGCTTCAGATGAAATGCAGGCTGCCTGTTTCCATTTGAATTTCAGATAGGCAACAGAAAATTTTAATATAAGTATGTCTGAAATGTTGCATTATTTGTTGTTTATCGGGTATTCAAATTGAACTGGGCATTTTGTATCTTTATGTGCTAAATCGAGCATTATTTTTGTTTCACTGAGAGAGAGGGTATCTGAAATGCAGTGAATTGTAGGGGATACTCTCTCTCAGCAGAGATGCTTTGCTCACTCATTTTCCTCTGAGAGAACCATTTCCCTTTTTGTATAAATAATGTAAAAATTTGGAGATAAAGTATGTGGGGCATAAGGAAGGTGAAATGGAGCCTTTACAATGTAAAGTGCTTTCTCCCTGGCCCTAGTTCATTAGTGAAATCTAGCGATTTAAATTACCCAGCTAACCTCTTCCGCCACTGTAGGATTATAAATCAAGTAGGTGGCTACTACCTGAAGGAGTTGTAGAATTTTTGCAGGAGGTTCTCCTCAAGCTAAGAGGGGGCAGAAATCTCCTATTACTGTGTCATGCGTAAGTGGTGATGCTTGCACCACCACTTACAGTGTATTACTATGCAATTCACTTGCTAAAATAAAAGAAACAGAATAGGAACATATTCAGTGCTTTCCCTAACAGAGGGATTAATAAGATGTCTGGGATCTCTGGGCAAATAGGTTGATGCTATGTAATGCTCCTAATACTGCCAAACAGGCAGACTCATTTGGATACAGAAAAAAATGTTAAAGATATTTATCTGTCTGTCTTTCTCCCTTTATTTTTGTCTGTCTCTGTGCCTGTATTTTGTGTGAAATTTTGAGAGATGAATTCCATTTTCTATTAATTCAATGGCTGTCATATTGCATTACATCATGCAGCTTGGATCACAACAATGAGATGTTAGGGTTTAAATTAATAATATTGCAACCCATCACTTGATAAAGCAGTGTGCTTAATCCTATCTAGACTGCTCAGGTAGCCTGACTTCTGCCTGGTGCCTCGAATCTGCAGATTGCAGTGGAATTACCCAAGTTTAATTGCAAACAACCTATAATTGTGAGCTGAGTCCTTGAGCTTTCATGGTAAAAAGCATTAAGTTAATATTCTGGTCAGATTTAACAAGCCATGTATATTTCTGTATGTGTATATATATATATATGTATATAGTAGTTGGGGGTGGAGGAACAGGGACTTTTGAAGTTTCTGAGTGCATCTTTAGTCCTAGAAATAGATCCAACAAATACCTGTTCTTTGTAGAGTTGCCTTATATCCTGTTAGTTAATATCACCAGGAAAATGGAAGCTAAGTGGGATGTATTTCAGAGAAGACCCTCTGAGATCTAGTGAACCATTCAGAACACATTTTCAGAGATGTTAACTTGAAAGCCACCCCCCACCAGACACCCCCCACAAAATTGAAGCTTGAAGACCCAACCCAAACCGTTAACGGGTTTGAAAGAGATTAATTTCAGATGCCCGAAGAGGAAAATGGGTCTAAAGCACATTAAAAAAAAAAATCCTTACCCAAAGCAGATTGTTCTCAGAGGGCTTTTTTTTCATGTGCAGATGCTTTCACTGTGAAAACAAAACAAAACAAAAAATAACTATTCATTTTAGGAAGTAAGAGAGGCATTTTGGAAACCCAGATAATTAGTCCGTGGGCACGAAGGGATAAGTGCGCAAAGAGCAGGCTCTCTGAGTTATTGTCTCGCTCTGTGCCTCTGGGAGTTTCCCCCAAGGCTCTTGGGAGGGAGCCCCTGCTACCGACTGTCCTCAGGACGTGTCCATTCCCAAACACCGCCAGCATTGGGTAAACAAATGGAGGATTTGTATGTGGCCTTCATTAAGGTGGGTTGCCAATTGTCAAATTAGTTGCTGCCCTACCTGCTGAGTGCGAATGCAAATTCACCACCCCTGGCGCTGCCTCATTTACAGCTATTGATTCATGTTTGCAAGTTCAAAAAAAGTTGTCTTTGAAGCTTCCCCATCTAAGCGTGGCTTCCTCGGTCCAGGTGCCTCCTGGATCCCTGGCAGTTATTTTGATCTTTGTATTCAGAATGCCAAGGAGGGTCATTCCAGGTAACTTAAAAGCAAGATACAATCAGAGAGGATTTGGAAATGAAGTCTTTGCCTTGTCACATTAATGTGGTCCTATCAAGTGGCAGTTTATCAAGAGCCACCTCACAAGGTTTTAATGAGCACGCTGCCTGTTCTTATACAATACTAATTAATCCCATTTTTTCACACTGCCGTGATTGCTTCATGAAACCCACATTGTTTTATACTCAGTAGCAAAGCGGCTCTTACTGATTAAATCTCCTTGCCTGCGATGGAGCCTGACAACTGAATTATACCTTGCTCAAAGTAATAATGGGTATCAGCTAATAAATACGGTTTAACACACACGAAACTATGCAGCCAAAATCACACCACAAAATAGGAGTTTGACTTATAGGCTCAGCAGTGTTTCATTAAACATCTGTATTATAATTCACTGGTTTTCCAACTGATGTAATAACTTAATTGATGAGAACAAAGACAAGCTTATTTATTCACCCAATTGCTTGCTTCTTGACTAACGTTTTTCCTGGGTGTTATTGTGGAAATAAATATGCGATATTCTTTTTATAGAAGTCTAATTTAGGTCCTTTTTTTCTCCTATTGAGAAGTCAGCATCACCATCTATAACTGACAATTTCCTGCTGTTTTGCAACAGAAGCGTTTTGATAAGGTGGATTCTGGTGTTACCCTGATGTCCAGACTGGCTAGCAGAGGTGAGAGGGAAAGGGCTGTCCAGCCACTCGCAGTGCATAATAACTGTTCACTGACTTCCTTCACCAAGGCGAGAATGCGCTCTCATTGAAAATAAGGGCACACACATACACTTCATCCAGTGCCCTCAATTCTACCAATGCTGAGATGATTCTGTACAGTGCTCATGAATGACACGGACACTCTCATCTCCGTTTTCTTCCCCCACCCCCATTTAAGTGGCACCAGGAACCAGTAACTTTGGTGACAAAATCATGTGTGGCATTTTTTTTCTTTGTGTAGGATGTATGTTAGCTGGAGACAGAAGTGAAAAATGATGGGAGTTTCATCATCCTTTCAGCTTTGGGTTGTGTGTCTTTCAGTACAATAATTTAACAAACACGCAAAGAGAATAAACTCTCTTGTTTCTCTCTGTGAGGTAGGGATTTTATAATGGCTCTTCTTTCAGTTGACACGTCAGGTGTCACCTCTGTGCTCTCCTAGCCTCTTGAAATACTCATGCTGGTCACAAGTATTGCTGATTTCCTGCTCCGAGTTCTGTTCACCCGAGGCTGTAAGCACTGTGAAGGTGGACACTTTCAAATAGTGTTTACTGGGGCTTATTAGAGTTCAGGAGCCATTCTAAGCCTTGAGGATACACTGGCTAACAAGAGATACTTGAATGGGTCTTGTATTCTCTTGGAGGAGATATACAAGAATCAAGCAAGTACAATATGAGATCTGGCATTGCCTGGCGTTCTGAGGAAGAATAAAGCAAACGGAGAGAGGTACTGTATATGCTTTTCACTTGGTAGAAACTCACCAAATGCTGGTTGGATCAGTGCAAACTTTGTTGTATTGATTGCACATTCTTGTGCGGTAGCTACTCTTCTTTCATGATATGGTTCAAGAAGAAGTGATACTTTCAAGAACATTTCCATGGACACACCGTTATTCCATTATTCCTTTGCTTTAGCTTCATCAGATCTACACTGGCCATGAGCCTCTAACTGCCTGTTATGTATCTGTTTTCTCTGATCTCATTGTAAAATTGTTCAGTGGAAGTTTATCTCTTCATCTTCTGAAGCAGTTTCTGCAGAACTGAACATTTTCCCAACATCTGCATCTCCTGCCTTTTAAACAAATCCTGTTCCCTTGTTTCTAAGTATCTACAAGACTACACTGTTGTCTAGTTTAAATAAATTTCTATGTTGATCTCTTGTGTCACCATCTCCTGAAAGATTACAACACAAAACTAACAACTTCCATGGTTTCTAATGATCCTTATACTGCAAGCCTCTCATCTTCCCGTCATGTAAGTTAGAAAATCTGGAGGAAATTATGATGTGGAATAAGTTACATATCTTTATTTCTTAAGTCCGTTCTACCAACAAATCCTGTTGCCCTTTTGTTCATGGATCTCACCCCTTTCTTTATGTCCCTTCTGCCTCTGAGTTGACAGTGACCTCATTATTTCAGTCCAGACTGAAAAAGTATTTGTGATTCTAGCATCTTCTCCCTTAAATGCAGTCTCCATGCTATTCTCCAAAATGTTACTTTCAGCAAGTCTCTCTCCTACTTCAGAACTTCTTCTTTTTTTTTTTTTTTGCTTCAGAACTTCTGACTATGTGTGAGCACGAGCTTAGCATTGCCAAAGCTTCCTTTTTTTTAAAGTCCAGAAATATATATTTATGTGTGAAGTTTTATGAGTTTTGAATGTTGGAAAGTCATTGAAAATATTTTAAATCTTATGCAGTTCAAATAAGAAGTTTGGCTGGACCACTGGTGATGAATCCTTGCTCTATGCTTTTGCTTGTCTTGTTTTCCTGTCTTAGACCTGTTCTTACACTCGTGTGAACTCAGCCATCCTCTCCAGTATTCAGTTCATCTAGGAAAACTTTTCCATCTCCTTCCCGTCTCTCTGTAGCCATTTGACTTAAGATCATTTCCCTGTAATGCATCTTATGAAAAGTAGGCTTATTCTCATTGGGAGTCACCTACCCTACCTGATCCATAAGGAAAGGTTCTAGATGGGAGGGGTCAAGAACTTGGGTTTTGACGTATGGAAGATCTGGTGTGGCCTTGGCTCTGCCACTTACCTTGTGCTCATGGGTAAAGTACCTCCATCCCACAAAGTTTCAGTTTATGTGTTGGTAGTTGCATCCCCATGGTGTCTTATAACATGTGCCTCATCTCATAAAGTTCTGCAAGAACTCCATGTAAACTAACATTCATAGTGGCAAGAAAGTAAGCATTCATTAATTATTAGCTATTATTAATATAATTATTGGTGTTACATTTAATACTGAATATATCAAAGTAACTGCTCTTCAGCTGATAAATTCACTGTTGAAAGTTTATATTATGACCAAAGGATGCACAAGCAAGAAAATCCAATCCAGGAAACAATGATTGGACACATGTTGTGACTGCATTTGATCCACAGATAGCAAAATTATGGTCAGAGTTTGCAATGTAGAGGAAACAGAAGAAACATAAAAGCTGCTTTTAACATACAGGGAATTATTAATTTTTAAGTTTGTTTTTGTAATTAAGACTTGTAAACACACTCACAGTAGAACAGTACCGTGAACTTGTATGTACCTATCACCCAACCTCAGCAATCTTCAACTCTTACTCTATTTTGTTTTATCTAAATTTCCACCCACCCAGGATTATTTTAAAGAAAATCTCAGACATATTACTGTTTCATCAGTATTTCAGTATATATACCTATAAAAGATGAGGACATTTCTTAAAATAACCATTATCAACTCTAAGGTAATTAATAATAATTCCTTTATATTATCAAGTATTTAGTCAGTGTTCAGTTTATTTTAAAAATTTGTTTGAATCAGCATTCAGGTATAGTCCACATGTCACAATTGACTGACTTGTCTCTTCAAGTCTCTGAATCTTCAGCTTTCTCCCTCTATTTTCACCCCCTGAAATTTACTTTGTCATTTATTTTGCAGAGTTTGCCCTGTAGAGGTTCTCACATTCTGAATTTCACTAATTTTATCATCATAGTGTCAGACAACGTGTTCCTCTGTCCACTGTATTTCCTGTACCTTGATTGATAAAGAGGCTTAATGTAATCCAGGCTTGCCTTTCTTGTGAAAAGGAGGACTATTTTAGGGGTAGCATTGGTACATCCAGCAGGAGACATAAAATATACGGTTGTATCTATTTTTTCCTGATGGACTAGCCTCTGATTGATCCTTGAGTAGATTCCTTCTTTTTATTCTTGCAAAATGGTGATAGTCTAATTCGAGTGAAGCTTTAGAGATGTTAAACCTAAGCAAAATGCTTTATTATTTCTGCATTTATGTCTTGAGCCAGCCTAAATTTTTTACCAGTAGATTTGCCACGAGCAAATTCATTCCTTCATTCACATGTGAAGGGAGATATGCTGGTACCTAGGGTGGATGCACAGAAGACACTATTTCTCCTTTGGAAAAATACCAACCAAAGGGGTAGACAGGAATCAGTGGGGAGATGAATGTGAGAGCAAATAATTAAAATCAAAATTACTTAAGAACTTGAAGAAGTATGGAAGTAGGGAAAAAGAAATGGCTGAATTTGCTTGTAGGAGTCAAGTAGGTTTCGCAGAGAAGGGCTTACACAGATGGATCCGGAAGTGCAAATGAAAGTTCACTAAAGGAAGAGATAACAACAACCCCAACAGTACTAGTGTTCAGCACCTACTAAATATTCCCCTAAGCACTATGCAAGTGTCAACTCACAGAGTGCTTCCTACAGCCCCATACTTTATCTGGTAAATTAATTGAGGCACAGAATGGTTAAGCTTCATGTTCAAGGTCACATAACTAATTGGAGACAAAGGTTCAGGGAACTATTTCTAGCTTAGAATGAGACACTCACAATTCACATACACAGTCTTCTCAGAGGCAGCCTTGTTATTTAGGGTCAACTTTTTAGAAGATTCCTAGTTGAATTTGGTTTCATCATGGTCAAAGAGATACTGTCAATTTTTGCCTGATCACCACAAGCCATATGAAATGGCATGAACAATAACGATAAAAAGTGAGACCAGCAAGGGGTCTGGACTTACTAATGGATTAGACATTGTTGCCCCAAATCACAGGCTGAAAAATAATTTGGACTTATGTGCATGGCAGTGTTTCAATAATCATGTGAACTGTAATTCATTGATTTTTATAACTGATATAAGAACTTAATTGATGAAAGTAAAGGTGAGCTTTAATAGCATTCATCCATTTGCTTAATTCCTAATTTAACTTTTCTCCACGGTTATGGGGGAAATTTATATGTACTATTGTTGAGGATGGGGAATTTAGATTATTACATGCCACAGATATACCTAAGAAGGTGTGTGGAATGAGAGCTTAAAAAGTTTAGCAACAACAAAGTCAAGAAATAATGGAAATTTGAGGTCATTTTGTCCAGTCTTCTGCCTCTAGGAAGCACCATTTACCTAAGATCCCTCAGACTGTAGAGCTGTTCTCATTAATCAGAAAATACATATTATATTTCTGTTGCCATGAACCCTGGGAAAAATAGTGTGTTCACCTAAATTTGCACTTAACCAAGTCAAAAATGTTAGAGAAATATGTGACAACATTTGATGAACTTCAGGGAGGCAGCAATAAGCTCCTTTTTCCCTACGGATATTCTTCTCATTTTTCAATTTAGGCATTAAAGTTATCTGTGCACTTAAAAAATCAGACTTAGAAGTCTTAAAGGTAAAAAGAGCTTTTTTTCCCCCTCTTTAGGTAGTTGGACCTGTTAAGAAAATCTGCAAAATGTAAAAGAGCTGCATAGGAATCACCCAAAGCACCCATCGCTATCGTTACACGTTTAATCACACAAAGTTGCACTGATGTTAAGGGAAAAAAATACCATTTCATTGTTCAGGTTCCTTTCCTTGAATTCTGTTCGTTGATTATAATTACAACGTGTGAAGTAATGAGCCCATACATGATGGACAAGAGAGAAAGAAGATTTATTGTTTGGGGAGTTTTATGCAGGAAAAATATGCAGACAACAGGGCATTAAGTCTCAGGATATAATTTATTAGGCAGGATGGGTGTCTAGTCCCTTGACTTGACAAGATGCGGTTGCCTCCTGAATGATATGGTTTGATTTAGGTATTTTGAGGCTAAGATATACATATATATATATATAAATATGTATAAATGTGTAGATATTCACTCCACTCACAGAAGTGCCAAGGACAACTTTAGACTTTACAAATCAAAGAAGTACTGAATAAAGCTTTGGGAAGCTATGGGGGTTAGGAAGTAGATTGAGGGAAGGTAATGTGTCTCAGCTTTATTGAGAAATAGTACTGAGGCCATGACTGTTGCTCTGTATTTGGAGGTACCGTCCAATAAGGGTCCACGTAGACAGTGCAGTCCATGTGATGGTCATCTCTTCTCATTATTAGATTTGACTACCTTTCAGTTTACCCACGTTCCGATCAGAGAACCTGATTTGGAATGATGGATTTCAAGCCTTCTCAGCAACCAGAAAGTACCCATTTCTGCCTCCCTTTTCCTCCCTTTGCACATCATTGAAGCATTTTGTCCTTTTCACCTGCCATACTTGTATGAACTTGAAAATAATAGTAAAAAAAGACTCCTATTCATGCTTTCTGAAAACGAGGTGAAACAAAGACGTTCAGTTTCATAATTAAGTGGGCTTGTGCTTTGTCGGTTACCTGTGGTCCCAGTGAGTGGTGTTCGCTGACATCCTCAACTCTGTAGTTTTCTGTTTCTACTATTCTCCATCCCACAGGAAATCAATCATAAAATCTTACAGACCCTTATACCAAAGCACATCACAGAACCTTCTCTCCTGCCCCTGCCCACTGTCACTGTCAGCACTTAACCCCAGCTGAGCTCTGCTTCCCCTCTTGCTGCTCGTAATCTACACACCGCAGGTGTCTCATCAAGGGTTACCCAGATCAGACGTAAGCGAGATCACGTCAGCCCCCTGCTCCGGATGCTCCAATTGCTTCCTGCTTCAGTTCAGATAAAATCCAAACACCTTTCTATGGCCTCCAAGATCCTGTAAACTCTAGTTTGCACCTCTCACAACTCTTCCCCTACCATTTCCCTCTTGGTCTTTCTGCTCCAGCTATTCTTTTATTTCTGTCCTTCCAACACCAAGCTCCTTTTTGTCTTGGGGATTTTATATTCCCTGGACACTTCCCTTAGAATAGTCTTCCCACGGCTGCCTTCATTTCTCCATTCTTGTTTCATGTCTTCCAAAAGAGGCCTTTCCTGAGCAATCAGTCTAGAGTTTCTCCCTCCTTTGGTTACCTGCGTTCTATTAATCTGACATTATTACATGTTCTTAGCTTTCTGAAGGCAGAGTTTTTGCTTATCTTGTATCCTGCTCCACCCCAGAGCTAGAAATGATACCTGTTATGTGGTAGGGACTCCGATGTGTGTTACAGAAAGAAAGTATAATTCTGATTGATTATGGAAATCATCATCCCTGGACTGTTCTGAGACATTGTGGCATACTGGAAACAGTATAAGGACATTCAGACCTGAATTTGATTCTAAACTCAGCTACTTGTTTGCCACATGCTACCTTGTTTAAGCGCTCTGTGACAGATTAAATATGGCCACAGATTCCTTGCCACAACTCTCATTAAGAGACAGAACCTAAGTCCCTGTCCAGATTAATTCTGGCCTTGGCCATGTGACCTGCTTTGGCCGATGGGGCATCATTGTCCATTGTGATGAGTTGTGCAAGCTGAGGCTTACCAAACACTAGCTCACTGGGGCTTGCCCTGTTGGAATTCTGCCCTGAGACCACCGTACTGCCAGAAAGCCTGTGCGGCTTACATAAGTGAACGTATGATGGAGAACCGAGGTGCTGTAGCTGATAGCCAGCAGGACCTGCTGAACATATGAGTCAGGGCAATTTGAACATCACAGCACACCTGCCTGCCTAGTTGAGTGCAGTGGTGTGAATGCCAGATAAAACCACCAGAGACACTACAGCCAACCTACCAAGTTGTGAAAATATTACATTGTTGTTTTTTCTTCTTTTTTTCCTTCTTATTTTTTATTGAAGTGTAGTTGATTTACAATGTTAGTTTCAGGTATGCAGCAAAGTGATTCAGTTATATATATGTATTCAGTTTCTTTTCCATTACAGCTCATTACAAGAAATTGAATATAGTTCCCTGTGCTGTACAGTAGGTCCTTGTTGTTTATCTATTTTATATATAGTAATGTGTATCTGTTAATCCCAAACTCTTAATCTATAGCTCAGCCCTCTGGTAACCACATTTTTTTTCTATGCCCATGAGTCTATCTCTGGTTTGTAAATAAAATTGTATATGTGTGTGTGTGTGTGTGTGTGTGTGTGTGTATTTAGATTCCACATATAAGCAACATCATATGATATTTGTCTTTCCCTGACTTACTTCACTTACTATGATAATCTCTAGGTCCATCCATGTTGCTGCAAATAGCATTATTTCATTCTTTTTATGGCTGAGTAGTATTCCGTTGTATATATACATATATATACATATTCCATGTATATATATATATATATATATATATATATATATATATATATATATATATATATCACATCTTTATCCATTCATCTGTCAGTGGACATTTAGGTTGTTTCCATGTTTTGTGGTGCATTGTGGTACATTTGTATTCTGTTTTCTGGGATGTTTTGTTATCCAGGATTGTTGGAAGAGCAATGAAATAATAAAATCAGTGCCTAGTGCATTTTCAGTTCATAATAGGAACCCAGTCCTTCACAGTTCACTTTCCTTAGCCCTATTCTGAAGTTGAGTGTTGAAGTTTTTTTAGTCAAGAATCTGAGTGTGCCTTCTGCCCTGATATGACCATGCAGACTAATGGTATTTGCCAAATATGTCTGGGGATTGATTCAGTCATGCATAGGAGAGGTCTTTAGATCAATTAAACTCATTCCATGACCATTTATTAGGATGATTAAGGTGGAGAACTGAAACAGGTTGAAAATACATGTAATATAAAGTATCGACTGCCATTTATTGAGCACCTACTATGTGTCTGGAATCATGCTGAAGTACTATGTATATATTGCCTTGTTTATCTTTAACATCAGCTTGTATTTTGCAGAGGAGAAAACTGAAGTTTATATAAATTAAATAATTTGTCCATAATCTCACAGCTAGTAAATGGTAAAGCTGGAACTTAGACCCTGGTCTGTCTGACTCCAGATCCATAGCCTTCAATAAGGGGTTAAAAATCCCAGTGTGAAAATGGGGACAACCTCTGCCATAGGGATGGGACTGCTGAGATGACAGGTTACCAATGCAGATGATGTATGCCTCAGAGCCAGTAAACACTATATCAGTTGTAAGTATTACAGAAGATTAAATAACGGCAGTTTTGGTCAGATTGTTCAGAGAAATTAGGGCTCTAGTCTTGGTTCTACTGCTTTATTTCAATGATGTGAAAAAAATAAAATTATTTGCTATGTGATTTGGGGCAAGTTACTTCACCTCTCTAACGTATAGTCTCTTCATTTGTAAAATTTTATTAGTTGTAATCACCTCATCATGAATGAAAGAATGAATGAATGATGTTTTGAGTCCTGTTTTGCCTTTTGGAAAGAGAAGATCATTTGGGAAAATGTATCTACTTTGAAAGGGATGATTGGGAAACAAACATACCTGGGTCCAGGGGTATAAGCACTCTCCTGTCTGCAAAGGCCAGCTCTGATCAACTTTGAAGGTCATTTCCACATGTGCAAGATTGGTTAGGATACAGAAAAGACTGTTGTTATAGCAGATCCAAAGTTACACTGGCTTAATCAAGCAGTCACTGACCTCTCTCTCATGGAACATTCCAGAAGGTCATCCAAGGTTGATATGACAGCTGGAAGGTATCAAGGGTGTGGCTCTTTTTATCTTATTGCTCTGCCATGTCTAGGGTGCAGCTCACATTCATGTGATACGAATCTCATCCTCATAGCCAAAGACAGCTTATGACCATGCTGCTCTTAGGAAGACAGAAAGGGAGATAAAGGAGGGAACCCACCTTTCTTGCTAAAGACATGAAATGGAATTTGGAAATTTACATTCTGCTCATGTCTCATTGGCCAGAACCCAGTTATATGGTTACTGTGAGGTGCAAGGGAGGCTGGGGAACATAGTCTTTTGCTGAGTGACCTTGTGCCTAACAAAAACTACTGTCATTATTGAAGAGGGGGAGAGGGGACAGCCACAGATTCTGCCACATTTATCATCCCGTATTAGAAGGAAGTAACACACATTCATTAGCTCCAGATCTGTTCTTAGTTCTGGGTTTCAGCCATTCCTTGGGCAGCCAAGTGGGCCCGCTTCCATCTGGCCTCTGCTGAAAATCCTCTTCCCTTTGCAAAGAGCATTTCATGCATGTGAAGCCCAGAAAGCCAGGGCCATTGGCCTCTCCTGGGTGTGTGTGTGTGTGTGTGTGTGTGTCCCCAAAATCATTCTTTGGTGGAAGGCTACCTCTTTGCAAATAACAGTCCCACTTATACTTTGTATTAGTTTCTGCCTTATTTCATAATTTTTTTAAGGAAAATTCTCCTCTCATGCAGGAAAATCTAATTATGCAGTGACAGCAGTTGGCTGACTCGGGCACAACACAACATGTCAATTTTCAGTTGCTTACACGGTCTCACAGAAACTGTTAGAAATTGTTTTGAAATCTGGCATACATTTCAGTCATGTTAATTCCTACAACTGTGCCAAACTTGATGAAATTTGGCTCCTTCATACTCCAGGGAAGGTGGGGGATTGGGAAAGGAGAGCTTTTTTTTTTTTTTTCCTGGCAGTGACATCATCTCCTCATCCTCCCCTTATGATGAACGGTGTCCTCAAACAAGCCAAGTAATATAACTTTATATTTACAAGACTGTGTGACAAAATGACTACAGGAGACTGGAGCTGTGCTATAAAACGACTGAAGAAATACAGATGGCATCGTCGGTTTTTTTCTTTTTTCTTCCAACAGATTTGTGCCAGATGTGTGAATATTGATAATTTCTCTGGGGCTCAACTCAAGGCACAATATAGATTTCTGTTTGATGAGGGAATGAGAGAGTGAGAATCCATCCCAGCGATGGTATTTACAGGAAATGTTTTGCCTCTTCTTCCAAATCTGTCAAAGCAGAACCAGAAATCCCAAATTTCCAAATGAGCCTCTGAGTCACCCTTTGTTCTGGACCCAATTTTTATCTCCCCACTAATTGACAGACTGGAAAATTCATTTGTGAAAACATGTGGCAGAATTCTAAAAGTGGAGTCTCTTGACTAGCTGAATCTGTCTTGGTGCGTCAATGCAGAGCATGGGTGGTAGCAAAATCTTAGAAAAACATCTTAGATAGGTGTGCATTTTATCAGAGCGTCTTTTCCTTCTAAACTTAGTAATAAAAATAGTTTAATGAAATAGTAATTTTCAGTATTTGCAATGAGAAAACTTGAAAAAAAAACATTTTCAAATCTTCTCTAATTCCTTTTTTTAAAAAGAAATTATTATCTCTAAAATTATGCCTGAACCCATTTTAAAATAAGATTCTGGGAGCCAGAAAATTTCAATAAGTTTCAATTTCTTAATCCAACTTTGATTTTTCAGTATCAGAGAGAATTATTGAAAAGATTTAAAAGGAGAACAGGAATATTCATCATTCCTAGAAAGGTTCAGCTTTGATCAAATAATTAAGCAAGCTGATTTCAAAATCAGTATAAAAATGTTTTTTTGTTGTTATTTGTTTATACCTTGGATCTTCTATGAAGTATTTCAAACAACTTCAAATAGAGAAAGACATAGTATAATGGGGAAAAGTGTGAGTAGAGCAACAGAGAAGGCAGGAGAAAAGGCAGAATAGGTCAAGGATTAGAAAGGGTTAAACGGAAATGGCTCAGGACTTGGGGAATACTTACCTGCTAGAGTTGAAATTTAAATTTGTCTTTGAGCTTCTTGGTAGCCACAGTGAAAACACGTATGTAATTTGTTTTTAATCAGAAAGAAGGTACTGCCTCAGTTCCTTAGGGGATGAAAATCTACTCCTAACATTAGGTTATGATGCTGGTTTTTAGCTGAGGGTGATATTGTCCCTCAGGGATATTTTGCAATGTCCAAAGACATTTCTGGTTGGTACAGCTCAGGGTTGTCCTATTGGCATCTAGTGGGTAGAGACCAGGGACGCTGTTAAACTTTCTTCAATGCACAAGAGGACCCCCTACAACAAAGAATTACCTGGCCACAAAGCTGAGGTTGAGAAACCCTGGGTTGTAAAGTCAGTTTTGTGTGGATGTTCCTAATGTTCCTTGGGAGGTTCCCACAGCACATGGGATTGTAGCAAGGCAAATTCGAGCTTAAATCCATGTTGCTCCGCTTACCAGCTATGTAACTTCTGGCACATTATTTAACCTCCCTAAGTCTCATGTCCTGGAGATAATTATGTATATCCCTCAGGGTTGTCATAAGGATTAGCAGGAATAATGTTTACAGAACATCTAGCACAGTACTTGGCACATTGTAAAAACTCAATGAACGTTAACCTTTAAAATAGTCCCAGAGGCAGAGAGGGTAACAGTGGAGCGTTATTCCCGACAATAATGGTTTGGGTTGTGGATGTGGGATGAAGCTCTATTGTAAGCTGTTTAATCTATTGGTGAACTTGAGGAAGCCTAGACGTGTGGGTGAAATGCATGTAATGACCTACCATAAAAACCCCCAATGTGTGGGTGTGAGGCTGAACTCTGTGGTAAGAGTTCAGAGTGCTGTCACTGGGAATTATTGATTGAAGGCTGTACTTACTTCTCTAGAAATCAGGCAAGCAGGTGGTAGAATGACATATTAAATACCTATCTGCTTGCTGCCTTTGCAAGGTGTCGGTGTCACACAGACAGTCTCAGTAGACTCATAATTTAATACAAACAAAACAGAACCAAGTCATATTCCACCTTTTGGAAACATAGTCAGGGGTCATTATTTCAGAATGTAGGAGATTTCTTGTGAAAACAACAACAGCAAAGAAATCTGGAATTCCAAAGGGAGAACAAAAAAAAAATCAATAGTTTTGCTACTATTTTACTCACTTACAATAAGTCATGTTATTGGTTGAGGTATGACTAGCTGCTGAAACCAATTTCAAAATGTCCATAGCTGAACACAGTAGAAGAGCATTTTCACGCATGCAACAGACCAACCTTGGTGGTTATGGTTAGCGTGTGGATTACTTTATTCGAGGAAGTGGTTCAAGATCGAACGATAACTTTTTGCTTATGGCTCCATCATTCAGTGCCTCAGAATCCTCAGTTTCTAGCAAGAAAAAGAGACAACAGAGAAGACATATGGCCTCCATAAAGCTCCTGTATGGATGTGACTCTGCTCACATTTCACTGGTCAGAACATGTCATCTGGCTGTTTCTAGATGCAAGTCTAGGGAACAGAGAGCCCTGGCTGGCCAGATACCACCGCATGGAAGGGGAGAGCCAATTTCAGTGGACAATACACCCTCCACCACTACCAGGTGCTGGCATGGTTTTGTTAATCAACTTCTGCTTGGCAAAGCATTTCCATTTTGAAAGCAAGAATAAAATACTCATGTCTAGAAACCATCCATACGATTCAGTTCAGCCCTTTTCTTTTCAGCAATAGGAAAAATGTAAAAAGTGGACATGTGACAAGTTTGATAGACTGGTAAAACTCTAAAAGGGCCATTATTCAAATATTTATGGATCCTTTTAGCTAATGGATTCAAATTTATAATGCTGCACTTGTCAACAAGATAATTTTGCAAAAACATTAAAGGCTGAGCAGTTCCGTCCCTTCTAACCCTGAGGCCTCTTCTTCCACAGCAAATGAGCAGCTGTTCTCAATGAAAATGGAACGCTCGTCTCACTGGGTACTTCTGAGACCCACTGCATGTTGTGCGGCAGCGTCTCAGCTGTGCTTCAGGGAGGAAGCTGACGTGTTGTGAGATGTCCAGGGCTAGGCTAAGGCGTGCATTTTATCAAAAGAAGAAAGAGCAGCAATCCGGCGTGGCCACAGATACCCTGAGCTGCAGGTAGACTCTTACAATTAACGTGGAAGAGTAAACCACTATTTATGACAAAAAGCACCGCCTCTTATCCCCCAGGGCATGTAGGTCGATAGTAAAGAGTATCTGTTACAATTTTGGTTGCTAGCATGTTCACAAAATATACTCTATATTGGAGTAGTGGTAATGAAGTGACAGTTAAGAGAGTTAAATAGCATTTGTGAAAAAACAGACCTTGCAGAGAGGTTCCGTAAGGAAGCACATATGTTTGGGAATGTTTTATATTTGGCTTGAATAAAATGTATTGAGTTAATGGCATTAAATAAAGCCTCAGTGGGTGTGATATTTTGGGATGCAGGACTTTCAAAAGGGAAGAGACTCTATAGTTGTGATACTCTGATAATAAAAAGAGATGGGGAGAAACAAAGGTAGCTTGAGGAGAGTTTGTTCAGAGAGCACAGAATAAAATTGTCTGTGTTTTGTGCTGGGAAGAGTGGGAGAGCATTACAGACATCTAAGAAAGACTTTAAAGATGGGATTTTCATATTTGTGTAGTGATAGAAGATGAGGTCTCAGTTTTGTACAGTGGGCAGGCATTGGAAATAAGCTTCTTGCATAAAGTTAGAATCCACCAATTGGTGAAAAGAGAAATCAAGAAGCTCCCCCACCTTCCAAGGTCACTTTAAGGAAACTCATTATTTATCCAGGGTCATGGATGGATAGAGCCAACCATGAGAGATCTGTATCCCAAGACTTCTTCATGGATGGATGTGGAGACCACTGTGTATCTGATAGGAACCCTCATAACAGATCAACACAGAAAAAGGGACAGAATTAGTTCTACTGATAATGGAATAATCTAAAAGAGATTCAAAATAATGTTAAAATATTCAAAGTGATGAAGCCACATATAGAAATTATAATCAAAATTTATGAAAACAGATTGAGCCTAGTTGAAAAAAAACTAACAGAATTTTTAGAAATTATACATGACTATTGATAGTCATTGTATAAGTTATCCAGTGCTGTGGAATGAATTACTACAAAAAGAAACATGTATTGCCTCGTGGTTTTCTGGGTCAGGAAGTTGCAAGTGGCTTAGCTGAGAGATTCCAGCTCTGGGCCGCTCATGAAGTTACAGTCAAGATGTGAGGGGGGCTGAATCTTGGGGCTGTAGCAATGCTGGGTCACTCACCTGACTGGCAAGTTGGTTCTGGTTGTTTGTAGGAGGGCTCGGTCCCTCTTCACAGGGGCCTCTCCACAGACTGCTGGAGTGTCCTCGTGATATGGTGACCTGTTTCCCTCAGAGTGACAATCCAAATGAATAACCCAGAAGGAGCAATGATCTAGCCTTCCTTGGAAGTCACACACCATCACGTCCTCCACTTCTCATTGGTTACAAGGAAATCACTAAGTGTGGGCCTCGTTCAAGACGAAGAAAATTGGGCTCCATCTTTTGAAGCAAGAAATGTTAAAGAATTGGTACACATTTTAGAACCACTACTTTTACTGCAATAAAGAGATGTTTGTAATCGCAGCAGTTATCTCTGGTGAAGGGTTCAGTGTGAATTTTTACTCTTTTCTGTTTTTTCCAAAATTTTAACAATAAAACTATTGAATTTTTATCAATATTTTTACAATTATAAAACATTTAACTCTACAATAAAAATTTTTTAACTTTGTAATGAAAGATAATTTTAAAAGTATATTTTAATATATTTATATATTATATAACTATATAATTATATATTTATATATGTAATTATATTTTTACTTAATGTATTTTTATAGGTATATAATTATATTACTATATAACTACATATATTTATATATAATTACATATTATATAACATAATATTAGATATATAATAATGAGGAATAATAACATATATGAAGTATATTAGGGGCAGAATTACTAATATTTTAGGGAACTTACTCTGTGCCAGGAAATGTTCTTAGTCCTTTAAGTTATTAATTAATTTACCTACTATTACAATAACTTTATGAGATAGGTACTTTTTTTATTCTTATTTTCAAAGGTGGAAGTACAGCACAATTGGTAAATATGTCTGGGAAAGATCCACAGTTGTTTTACGTCTGGAGTCCTGTGTATAAAACTTGCGTCATGCACTGAAGTTTACAAAGCATCTGACAGATTTCATTGCAGTGTCCGACGTTTAATGTTGTCATCTAATTCTGCTTTCTGTTTTTTGTAAGACTGCTGCCTGTCTTCTCCTTTGTGGAATAATAAAGTGTTCAGGTGCACAATGGGGATGGTATTAATCACCATAAGCCCAATGTGAAGAAGTCTTAGAATTGCCCAAAAGGCAATTGAGAAAGCTTACCGTGTTTACGAGGGCTCCCTGACCAGGCCCAAGCTTTCAGAGGTTAAACGTATTGACATTCACAAAAGGATCTGTAATTCTTTCTTTCTCTAAACAGGCAGAATAATTAAAAAACAACAATGCTGCATTAGACGGGAATCCCTCTTTCCTCTTGTTATGTTGACTACAGGATGGAACATCCTTGTTTTCTTAGTCTCTGAGTCTAATACCAGTGCCACTTCCTGAGGATGAGACAGGAAAAGAGATAAATAATTTATTCATTTGACACGCGCGTCCTTAGCTCTACCATGTGCCTGGCACCGTGCTAGGCTCGGGATACATACAGAGGAAATAAGACAAGTGCAGACAAAATATTGAAGGATATTGTTAACCAGACAGAATAAGTGTGAGTAATTAGGACACCCTCAGCTCTTCAAACAATCCAGAACAAACCAGATCTATTATATCTGAGCCTAGGAAGAAATGCTGTTTGACCAGTGATCAAGCTGTGGTACACCAGAGTAGAATTCTACCCTTTTTTAATGTTATTTTCCTTGTGTTTTAATAAGCACACCCTCTTTGGGCTGCTTCTTTTAAGGCTGATTAGTAAACATTTTTACTGGTATGTGAAAATCTTATATTTTAGTGTTAAGAGGAGAATTTACAATGTGATGTATAGTATAATCTAAACAGTGCAAAAAAAAAATGCTTAGACAAAGGCCATTAGGGACACACCAATATATTTAAAATTGTTATTTTGAGGTGAGAGTATTTGTCATGACAGTTAAATTTTCTTCCTCATAGTTCTCTGTGTGTTTATCCTTGAGGTGAATTTGTGAGTTTCTCTAAACCCTAGTGTGCCCTTATACGTAGAACTCTGTGTTTCACAAAAAATCATTTTGAACAAGCCCTTGCATACTTGACTTACTTTTCAGTAAAGTGTGTTGTTGCATAGATGCCAGGTAACAAACACACTTGTGGTTCTATCACTTTCGATAAAAGAGTTCTGTTTGGAGAATGTGTGCATGTGTTAAGGATGATTTTCTGCGTTCACGCACGATTCCAGGGCAGACATTAAGGCAGAATCAGCGGCAAATGGAACGATGTGCTGAATTAAGCTATGAATATGAAGTAGAACTTGGGCCAATGCAAAGGTGATTGCAAAGAGGCGAGAGAGGATGATGGTATCTGAGAGAGGGTGGTTCAGTGTTTGACATGTTGAAAGATCATTGTGTGAGTTCAGAGCGTGGTCATGATATGGAGAGAAGTTTGGATAGGGAGCTTAATAAATAAGTAATGGCCACCGAGGGTTTCGACAGTTTCATATTTAAAGAGATATTTATGAACTATTGCAGGACTTGGAGCGGTTCTCTGCTTCTCTCTTCGCTTCTCATTACAGCCGAAGGGAAGAAATGAGGTCTAAAGAAAAATGCAGACTGCATGCAGTCCTTAGAACTGCATACGACCTGTTCATTAAAAGTGAATGTGAGAGTTAGCACAAGTTTTTACGGAAAAAGTTCATTCTTTATCTCTGCCTCCAATAACTGCTTCAGAAAAGTATCCCAAACGGGGTGCAGCTAAATGTAATGTATCCTGTCACGAAGTGCTTTTGATATGGAAGCTGTGTGAGGCATTTCGATGAGGACTGCACACACCCAAGCACCAAACCTGTCTTTGTTTCGGGATTCGGAGTTGTTTGTGAAAGAGACGAAGGGTAATTCTGCCATTACCGTATTTGCATGTTTTGTTTCACGTTGTTTATTTTTAAGTTAAGGCTTGTTGAAAGCCACCCCAGGATTATCACAGTGCACAATTTTTCAATCTCACTATTTCTGCATCCATGCATCATCTAAGGCTTCCCAGCGTGCAATTTGCAGACATACATGAGAATCTGGGAGTGTGAATACAGACACCCATGTGTATGCACACTTGTGTGTGTGAAATGAGACTGCATAGCATAAACTTAAGAGTATAAACCTTAAAGTCAGAGAGAACTGACCTTAGTTTTCCTGTCCGCAAAATGCAAATAGTGATTGCCTCCACACTGGATCGTTGTCAGGATGAAATAAGATAGGATATGTAAACAACTTACAGTGTTACCTGGTGTATAGTAAGCATTCAATACATAATATCGGTTATTACACTTGACTTAAAGTGTACATCAATACATGCAATTGCTAGTAACTATGAAAATTGTAAGATCTGGATTTTAAATGTATTCTATTTATCCAAATTCTAATTCTGAAACAAACAGATCACTTGTCAATGTTTGTATGAATTTCTCTCCACAAGTTTCCTTAAACCCATTTTATAGAATGAGAATTCTCTCTCCCATTTTCCTGACACGTGATTCAGATTCCATGTTGGGGAAGGCAAGGGAGTCCAGAGGAAGAAGACCCTCTTTCTTGGACCTGACAGCCTTTCTTTATTCCCTTAAAGAGGGGAGAATTTGCCTAACACAGGTGTTCACACATCCATCTCTGCCCCAGCCTAGAGTAGCGGATGCATCGCAATCCTTCTTCTCGGGCGTTCAAGACACTTGTATTTCATGATCAGTTATCTGCAGACAGGTGTCTTAGAAAAGTGCCTTGGCTTGAAATTGTCTGTTCCATCATCCTGTCCATGGAATAGTACACAAAAAGATTGTTGAAGGGGCACATACACTTTTCTTTAAGTAAATTAGGTTTTCTTCAAAAGGGGTTTTCAGTCTTTCCCATGACAGGTGTAACTCCCAAAAGACACAAAGTCCTCAGAGATAACTGAGTTTATTCATTGATAAATGTGGGTCACCCTCTGGGCATCCGCTGGACCACCTGCGTGTGAGGTTTCCACGAGTTCAGGAGTGGCAGAGTGAGAAGACCCGTGACCTCATGCTTGCCCTGCCGTGCCGGTACTCCAGGCAAAGGATTAGGTGGTACCACAGTGGGAAAATCTGGATATTTTTCTTCCAATGATAGTTTTAAGGCGAATAGTTTTATCTACAGAATCTAATAATGGTAACGTATGACTTGAGACCCCGGAGAAATTTCCAGCCCAAATCCACTCCCACTGGTAATCAACTCTAAGCTTTCAGTCTATTTACAAAATCAGTGCAATATATGCAGTTACACAGAAAGTCTCACTTCCAACATGAGGTGATCTTATTACAGGCAAAGGTGCCATGATGGGCCCCAGACATTCAATTTAGACGGGAACAAACTCCAACATTTATGTTAGGATTATATTTGCTGTCTGCATGTGAATGGGTGAGAGAACATGGACTTAAATAATAAGAATGGTTTCTCCAACAAAAAGAATTAAAAAGAAGTTCTTAGGAGGAAGGCTTTGGCCTAACACAGAAGCATGCAGAATTAGGCCACAGTTAAATAATTGAACAAAGAGATTTTACTATTAGTTGAGAAAAAGGGATAAGAAGGAGGTGATGCTTAGGACTCAGACATTAATGTATGTAAAGAGTAAGACAGAGCATATGATGATCACTTACTATGTGTTACACGTTAGGGATGCATATTTAATACGTAAATACCTGATCTCACTTGGTGATCACAAAACCCCAACCCAGAAGTGCAGAGTAGGGGTGGAAGCGCAAAATCTAAGGCAGCCTGAGTTCACATCCTAAAGTCACAACTTACTAGCTGCGTTTTCCCGAGCATTTTGATAACATTGTTAAACTTCCCTTTTTGCTCATGAACATATGTGCCTGCACCTTGTAGGTATTACAAGATTACATCAAATGATGCTTGAAAACTACATACTTTGTCTGCTGAGGGGTTCTCAATAAAGGTTAACTGGGATGAAGTCATGGTCACAGTTTTGCAGATGAGGAGACGGAGGCTTGGGAAGTTGAGTAACTTGTTCAAGACTGCGCAGCTAATAAGTGGCATTGCTGGGACTTGACCTCAGATCTCTGTCACTTCAAAGCCTATATATGTGGGCCTGTGTCACCAGGGGCTGCTGGTAGAGAAAGAGATGTGATCAGTTCTTTGCTTCCGTAACTTAGGACTCAGGACTGGCCAGCCTGCATGTGGACATGCTCCATCAATCAGTGAGTTAATACATTGAGAAAAGACCAATAATAAGGGCAGTAAATTTTCACAAGTCTGACTTTACAATCTAAGTTATCCTTACTAGTGGTCTTATAACAGATTCCTTTGTCTTTAACATCAGAGCCAGATTAATTTGCAGACTCTGAAAGCCACAACCGGTATAATGAGATTCTACAACTTGAGGAACAAAAGCAGCGACACCTCTTTTATTAGTTCTAGTTAATTACTTGAGGCCCCACAAATACTCATAAGTAGACATTTTAGTATTTCCCTCATGCATCTGCCCTGACCTCATACCCTGCCTCCCATCCCCACATGAATTATTCCTGAGTCCCAGGAGCTACAGTCATTTCATAGAATCCCCTTTGCTTCAAAAGCCAGGTGGAGAGAGACACGGAGGGTTGGGAAGGCTGGAAACCCACCTCAGGTCCCAGCTGCTGCTGCTTCTGGTGCTTCCACCTGGTGTCGCTGTTGAGAACAAGTCCCATGCACCTGTGTGGCTTTACCCACACCTACAGGGAGGCCTTTCTGCTGCTTAAGGTCTTAGCTTTGACCAGAGTGATATCCTAACCTTAGAATTTCTCTTGGATTTTATTCTGTGCTCAACAATTTCTAGGAAGTGTGCCTGCTGGGTTGGAGTGGCAGGATCTGAGGTCTCTCCATCCTTAGTCACAGTGTGTGCCCTGGACATGTTTCTCAAACAGACCTTTAGGGACTGAGGTTGATTCTGGGTCACCAGCCAGCATGCCCTCTTTCTCAGTGAGCCCCTCTTTGGGACCTGTCAAGAGATTTTAGGAATACCCCAGTGAGTCAGAGAGAGTCTAAACATAATGAGTCACTAAAGGAAAAAGTTGGGAAACTTTTCTTTGCGCCAGGCACCTTGTCCCCTATTTACCATCTCTTCTCCAGTAACCAGCTCTGATAGTAAGGTAGCTGCTGGACTTTCTTTGGTGCCTCCGTGGTGCCCCTCCAGTAACTCTTCCCAGAGTAGAGAAAGTCTGCAAGTTTCCTTCTGTGTCTTCGTAGAGTTGCAGCCAGTAGCTTATCAGGCAGGAGAAGCAGGAAGGCATCACTCCCCTGTCATTGTTCTACACTATTGCTTGTCTTCAAACCAGAAGTCAATATCCAGAATATAACAAATAGGACTTAGGATTCGACACCTTTGAGCACTGAAAGCAGAACTGCACAGTCATAAGGAAAGGCGCTCGCTTGTCAAGTCTGTGCGGCCCGAGTCACTGATAGCTTCACTGGCCAGGAATAGTGATGCTGTGACTTTTTCCCTCAAAGCCATCCAGGAGACTGGATTAGTGACCCATTGCTGGCGAGGCCTAGTTAACCTTACAGTGGATGGTGAAATGCTGGATTGGTTATTCCAATAATATTTATAGTAGCCTTTATTTTCATGCTGCTTTTAATCTAGCCACTAAACAAACAAGCAAAAACCCCTGCAACATATAGTATAGCAGAGAGTCAGGGAGGGTGAATTAGAGTGATCAGGGTGGGCCTCTTGGAGGATGGGACATTGAGGATGAAGATAGAGGGGGGACAAGATAGACCAGTGGTTCCCAACCAAGGGTGACTTTGTCCTCTAGGGGACCCTTGGCAGTGCCTGAAGACATTTTTGTTTATCATACTGAAGGATAGAAGAGGTTGCTACTGGTAACTCATGGGTAGAGCCTTAACCTCCTCTGATGTACAGGACAGATTCCACAGTAGAGAATTAGCTGACCCCATATGTCAGCAGTGCTGTGACTGAGATGCAGGCTAACACCTGGGAGGTGCATTCCAGCCATGTGACAAGGGTACATTGTTTTAGCCAAGATTTAACCCAAAGAAAATACCTTTGGAAACAGCATAGTTTGTTCAAACTGATAAGCCTGTGGTTGAGCACAGGTGTTGGTATCTGGGAAGGTCTGGAGTTGTGTTTGGAGGGAGGCCGATGTTATGTTGGGTAAAGAGAAAGAGTCAATTGCACGGGCCTTGAGGGGTCAGGTGGCAAAGGAAAGGAGCAAAGCTGACCTGGTGTGGACCTGGGGGATGGTGGTAAAACTGGAGAGGGCCACCAGCTCTCAAGTGATGTAGGTCATGGCCCTGAGGAGCAGTAGCCAGGTTTGCTAAATATTCCAAGTTTTAAAGAAAAACTTGCATCCTGAAATTTTATACCTTGGCAAATACTTTAATCATTTTTAACACTGTGCCTTCTAAGAAAAAAAAAATACCTGCAGATGAAATTTTGGCCTGCAGAGCTTAAATTTGCAAAATCTGGGTCAAAGGCATGTGGGACTGACTCACTTCCTCACCCAGGAAGAGAGGCGTTGGACAGTAGTCCAGTGCTACACGCTGTGACTGTAAAGAGTAGGTCTCCCAGGCCACCCCAGGTGATAGGTCGTTGATATGCCACATTTTTAAGTAAGGGAGGACCTTTTCTTCTACCTCTGCACCTTTCACTCCCTCTTTCTCTGCACCTTCTAAACCCAATAGTCAAGTCCCAGTGCAGCGTCGCCAAGACTCGCTTCGACAAGATGGAAGGAAGAGACAAAAATTCTCCTTAATCCCAGTTGATATGTGACTTTGCTTAGCAGTTTGAATATTATTAAGTGTTTGAATTTCTTCCTGTGTCTTTTTCACCGAGATGACTGTCTTTCTGTTCCGTTGACAGCCTCTGCAGGACCAAATTGACAGCTCTTTAAAGGCGTCTGACGAAAAGCAGCATTAATTAAGTCATTGCCGGACTGTAATTGTGTTAAGAAGTAAAAATCTAATATGAGAAAAGGTTAGTGAGTCCTCTCTCGTGTCAGATTTTCTACTCCCTATGAATATTAATGTTCTTAATGAAGACAATCTTTGCCTCATCAAGCCGTTGTTCTGCATTCAGGTGCCAAATCCCGGTGCCATTGATTTGTTTTTAAAGAACAAATATGTCAGGAGAGAGTGACTGTCCTGTTTCTTATCAACATCCTAGAGGGTGCTTTTGTATTCTTGGAAGGAGTTTATAGATTTCGTGTGCGTGTGCAAGCTCTTGCGAAGGGGAGGGGGATAATGGTAATGGTGCGCGGGTACGTTAAATGAGTTACAGTAATTTAATATTAGCGTTGCGTTTGATCGCATTACCTCCTTTTCTGTGTGTGAGCAATAGTCATGTATTAGCAGAGTTACAATCAGCAGTTTTAATGATAAAATAGGAATTCTCTCCAGAAAAAAAGGAGAGGCCTGCAGTTTGAGCATTGAAATGAGCTCCGTGAGGGAATCTGATCCTCCTCTGGTGGAGCAGATGATGCTGCTGCTGCTGAAGGGTGTTTCTTAAGGTCGTTGGAGGCCCCAAGGATCCTGCTGCACAGAGGAGTGCCCTGTGCATTCCTCCACCCTCTTCCTCTTCCCCTGCCTCTGCCTCTCTCCTGATTGACTCCTACCTCCTCCAAACAAAGATGATATCTCAACTCTCTTCTCCAGAACTCGTAGCTAACAAGTGAAATAGCCCTTTTTTATGGTATCACTTGAATTCCTCTGTACTAGAGAGTCCAGGGTACCCTGCTTTTATGGGTAAGGTCAGCACTGTCAGTATTTTTGCTGGCGAGAGCATTGAGTTACTGATTAGCATCTGGTTAACAAAACTGAGTTAGGCTGGGAGTAATAGGAAAACGCCAAAAGAGTGACTCAGTCATGGAAGGTGTGGCTTGCAGACACGAGTCCAACCTGATACGGTTTTTCTGTGATGGTCGAGGGCCCCAGGCTCCCTCTGCCTTTTCACTCATCATCTCTAGTGTGGCTCATGTCCTCATGGGCCTAGGTGGGTCTTGAAACTCCAGCTATCCCATTCGCTTTCCCAGCGGTATGTGGGTAGCTTCACATCCCCCAAGAAGAGGGGGCAAAAATTTACCATCATCGCACATGTGCTAGGCAATTTGCCTCTATTCTTTTATTTAATTTTTATGTTACTATATGACACATCACTGTCTGTATTAGTTTTCTATTGCTGTGTAAAAAGTCAGCCCAAACTCTGTGGCTTAAAACAACATAAATTTATTATCTCACAGTTTCATGGGTCAAGAGTCAAGGAATGGGTTAGCTGGGTCTTCTGCTCAGAGTCTGACCAGGCTGAAATCGGGTGTTGGTGCTGGCTGTGATTCTCATCTGAGTCTCTGAGTCCTCTTCTGAGCTCACCGGCTGTTGTTGGCTTAGTGCATTTCCCGAAAGCTGTATGACTGACAGGTCCCCTTTCTTACTAGTTGTCAACCAGGGACTGCTCTCACCTCCTGGAGGTCACCTGCGGTGCCCTGCCACGTGGCCCCAGAGGCGCTTCACGACATGGCAGTTTGCTTTTTTGAGGCCAGCATCATGATCTCTCTGAAGCTTTATCTTCTTCCAAAGGCTCTTTTGACCAGGTCAGGCCCACCCAGGGGAGTCTCTATTTGATTAATTCCAAGTCAGCTGATGAGGACGTCACCCCAGTGACAGGGGTGATATAGCATCCTATCCCCAGGTTGTAGCCATAGTCAAGGGGAGGCGATCATAGAGGGTGAAACACCAGGGGCTGAGAGTCTTGGGGGCCATCTTAGAATCCTGTCTATCACACTTCACTTCTTCTACAAATACGGAAATTGAGGCTTACAAAGACTAAGGAGCTTACCCAAGTTTGTAAGTGGAGTAGTCGAGGATTGTGGCCCTGTCTTTATGACTCCACATGCCGTGATTATTACTGCTCGTTGTCAGTATACCTAGAGGGGTTAGCCATGCCTTTGGTTTTGCACGATGTCCTTTAATCAGGTGTCTGCCAGTTGTAAAATATGCATTAATTCACTCAAGAAGTGTTTATTGAGACTCTTCTGTTTGCTAAGCACTGAGTAGGAGAGGCTGTGACATGAGATGATATAGAAAGACGTTAAGTGGTACTGGGTCTCTCTGGGTTTAGAAGGCCAGTGTTTGAACTGGATTCTGTCACATACTTGGTATGTAACCCTCTGCAATTAACTTAACCTCAGTTTACTCAGTTTGTTACATGGGGTTGTGATAATCGTAGAAATTAGTTTATAGAGTTGTTGAGATATATATGTCCCTTTCAACATTTGTCATTATGATGAAACATTTGTGTCCATGTGGTCTGTTTTTGATTGCAAACTTTTGGAAGGAAAGGGTGGAGTCTGGAGGCTTTTTTGTTGTACTATCAAGCCTCCCATCAAACAGCAAGAGATCTCAAAAAAATTAGTTCCTCATACAGAGGATGCTGATAGCACACTTCTGCCATGAGGCAGATTTTCCCCATCCTAACACACACGCTTGGGCATTTGGAATAGAGGGGAAAATGGCACATTTTACTAGTTCTCTCCAAACAGAGTGCAGACTGCTAAGCTTTTTCTTCGGAGGGGGAGAATCGAGCTGGCTCCAGACTCTTTCCAGTCTGCCAGACCGTGGGAAGTGAGAGAGAATGTCAAAGCTGGCAGTTGACAAACAATGAGATTGTTCCAAAATGAGAAGGATTGGCCTGAGCAATATCCCTCACAAATGTTTTTCTCAGCTCTTAATGAGGAAGGAGAAGGGAAAAAAAAATCCCACAGATCCTACCAAGATATTCTGGGGCATTGGGATCACAATTTGCAAACATTTCAAGTCTAGGGATGAACCAACTTTTACTGGATAAGAGGAAGAACTGTTTACATGTGCAAGTAATACATGTAATTAAAGAACTCTCCTTCTAAATCAAAATGAGCAATAAGAATTGTCCTAGAGGCCCCTTCGACACCCTCGCCTCCTTCTCTTCCCTTCCCCTAAAGAAACCACTGTTATTGTTTGAAATACGACCTTCTGACCATTTCTGTCTTTAAATAAATTGCAACTATGTTACATTCTCTGAGAATTTTATTATATAAATAATATATATTATATACATATAAATATGTATATTTGCTATTTATACTCAAAACATATAGAATTGCTTGGAGTTCTTTTTACTTTTATATAAAAGTATCATATGTACATCTTCTGCAGTTTGCTCTTTTCCCTTAACTACCTTTCTGAGGTCTTCTCATGTTGAAACATATTGGTCTTGCTCACTCTTTTTAAACTGTTAAATATCCTACATTTAATTTATTTATTCCCATGTTGATGGAATAGGTTGTTTCCAGCTTCTCAGCATCATAAACAGGGCTGCAATAAACATCTTTTTGTAAAAACATGGTGAGGGCTTGCCTGTCATTCTTCATTTTGCTCATATGGTATCAAATATTGTCTCTTAAAGATTTTCTGCTTCTGGTCCCCACCCCCCAAAATTGACCAGTTGAGAGCAGATTTGTAACTTCCTTCAAATACTTATACATGATAAATATGTCAGGCATTTTGCTAGGTATTGGGGATAACTCCCAGTTATGACAATTCCCCCCTGCCCTCAGATAATGAAGTCTGTGAGAGGGACAAGCACAGGGGACTTTGATGGCACATAGTAGGGCATCTAACCCAGGCAGTGGAGATGGAGAGTCAGAGAAAGTTCCCTAGAAGAGGGTTGTCAATTTGATTAAACTCTTAGGAATTACCCTTTGAAAAGAACAGATCCTTCCTTTAAACCTTGGCGAAGACAGTCTGTAGAAGGTAATAACTATTGTGTATGGTGACTTCAACACACTGTAGATGACACTGAGAGTGTCGGCTGGATTACGGTTTAAGACGGTGAATGGAGAACTTAGAAGAGGAACCACAGAGAGAGAATGCAGTTGAGAATTATGTCAACCTAAGATGTGTCTTGGAAATTTTTAAAAAATCATGACATGAATGTGCATATATTTACATGTGTGCATATTTCAAGAGGGGATTAATCTGCTCCTCGTTAATCTAGTGACTCCGTGAGCTAGGTGTGTAGTAACTGAGGATTCCAATTGTGACTTTTATGATTAAAAGTTGTTTTCAGTCTCCAGCCCCCCATCTCCTGTCATAACCTGAGGGCCTCACTTTTTGTCTACTATGTCCTAAGACTGTAACCTAAGTTCTCGTCACTAATTACTTCTGGTTCTCTCATGAGGAGCTGTATGTTTCTCCTGTGGGACCGCCGTAGGTCGGGCCCATGCCTCTGCTGATGATCAAGTCAAACCCCCGGCACGGAAGTGGGAAAAATCAAAACATCTTCCACGTAGGACTTCCTTCCACAGCCATCGTTGTTCCTGCTCTGACCCCAACGCCTGGCACATCAAACCCTCATGTGGGCTAAAACCCCCATGTGATAAAATAAAATTACTTCCCAAATGAGAGAATGTCAAACATGGATCTGTGATTTGAAAAGCCCTTCCCTATTTCGAAAGGGCTTCAGTGATTTCTAACATTTGTGAAGGTTCTTGAGAGAAAAAGCATGTTTTCAGGGAAAAAAAATAGAGAAAATACATTCTGTAGTGTTGTTTTGTGAACTCTAGCTAAATAGAGTGGAAGTAAAATCAAGACAGATGTCTCTAACTGGAGGTTTTTGAACTTCCTTTTCTTTTATGTTCTGAAAAGTTAATTCAAGGTAAACTACTTGCCGTTAAGAGGTGGTACGGTCACCAAAATGTAAATATGTACATTTTATGCATGCAAGTAAAAAAGTCGGGATGAGTGGAAATTTGTTTTTGAAATAGAGGTTGTCTTATATATTAAATTGACTCTGGTGTTCACCAGTTAGAGACTGACTCACCAGGTCGATGCTGACTCACCGGGTAGGTTTCAACTAATACTGCTTGTAGATGGACAAGCACTAAAATAGTATTTTAATTAAGTGCCCAATTAGATAAAAAAAAAAAACACATTGAATCTTCAAGAGGAATATTGAAATGTATTACGAGTTGGGAGATTTAAAAAATTTTCCACCTTTCAAATGTAAAATGAGGACTTGCATTTCCAAAAAGATGGAATATATGTAATTTTCCCTATTCCTCCCACTAAGTTACAACTAAAGACCCTGGACATTATATATATAGAACAAACCTAAGAAGACTCTGAAAAGTGAGGAGAAGAAAGCAGAGCAGGTAGGAACCTCGGGACCCGAGATATGATGTGGTGCTGACTGAGTTCCTTGGTTTTCTTTTGCTTCATACATCCCAGACTTGGAGCTGAAGAAGCCAGAAACCCAGAAACACCAACAGGTGCAGGGAAAAAAGCACCAACAAAACCCTGCTTTCTCTAGCCGAAGGATCAAGAAAGGGGCAGCCTAACAAGACAGAAAACTTAAATAATAACCACAGAAAGCAATGAGGCAGCAGCTCGACCTACCCCAGCAAAGGCCAGTGGGAAGCTGGATTGTCCCTTCAGGAGGCTGTAATGAGGCGCCCCCTGGTTGGTGTCAGAGGAGGCCCAGGGGAGAGTCAGGACTGCCCGCCAGTAACAGTTGCATCCTTCTCCCCCTGGGATGCTGTGAGGCCCAGTGGGGAGCTAGAACTCCTGCCCGGCCAGCTGCAATGAGGAGCCCCAGCTCCCCCTTCCTGGTACCAACAGAGGCTGAGCAGGGAACCTGGACTTTTACTTGGTGGCAGGAGGAAAGTAGGTACAAACGATCCTGGTGATGTTGGAAATGTTCCGTGTTTGGCTGCACCCCGGTCAGTATCCGGGTTGCGATACTGTGCCACAGTTTTACAGGGTGTTGCCATTAGCAGAAACTGGGCCGGGGCACTTGAGATCCCTCTGTATTATTTCTTGTAACCACATGTGAGTCTACAATTATCTCAAACTAAGAGGTTTAATTTAAAACATGCAAAATGAAAAAGTAAAATAATGCTGTCTTCTGGTGTTCATTCATCACCTATTTTCACATTCCTTTATTTATTCACAAAGGCATCGAGCAAGAATTTACTAGGCACCAGGCAGTGAGAATCCTAAAATGTGTAGTTTCAGTTTCTGCCCTCAAGGATTTATTAACATCTACCGTAGAAACCAGTATGTAGAGCAATAAAAAAATCTTTCTTAAAATAAAAATGGATTATTTGGAGGCTCCAAATATTTTATCACCCCAATCAACTGGTGAGGGTCAAATGGCAAAAAAAAAAAAAAAAAAAAAAAGACTTTATAAAATACATTAGGACTTTCATAAAGTTCCTAAAGTATAACTCTAGGAATTTGCTCCAGTGAGTAATAACCATCCACCAGTCATAGGGCAAAACCTTCCATATGGTGAATAACTGGGACATATTTGTGTTCTATTCCTTAAAATCGTCTTAAGCATCATCATCTTTTTTCATCTTGAAATGGTTTAAATAACGTATTTTCCAGGTTTTAGACTACATTGGCTCATTTCACAAAGTACCACTACTATTTCTTCTTGTTCTGACTCAAACTGTTAAGGTCATCCACTCTGCATCCTGATCATCACTCTTTCCCATCAGTGCCAGGCCATATGGGGCAGCCCCTGCACCTCAGCCAAGATTGCAAAGCCTCCCCAGTGTGACTTCAATGGAAGATCAGGATAAGGGAAGGGAATGTGCAAAAGCCACTCCAAGGGAAAGTCCACGTCCATCTCATCCTTGCCTTCTCTCCCTGGTGCCTCAGTGTGTTTCCGCAGCTCACAGCAATCCCTGACTTGGAAACTTAGCATCTCTTCCCTCATGTGGGAACTATTTTTACAGTGGTTTTTGAGTTTGTGTTGTTGCCAGATTTAGCGTAATGTAGACCAATGTTTCCCAAATTCAGTTTTGCACGTTGGTGACAGTCTGTGACAAAGTTTTTACAGAACTTCTATGAAATAAAGGCAATAAGAAAAACACAGCATACATTTTACAAGCCAAATGTATTTGGTGGAAAGGGTGGCCCTTGACAGAGAAATTGTTTTTCTTCCTTTGGGGGGGGTGTTTTAAATGATGTCTCTTCTATGCAAAGGTGTTTATGTTGATGGTGATTACTTTTTGCTTTTGAAAGATCTTTGTGAAATCAAAAATTGTTCCTGTTTCTACCTCCCTCCCTAGCTCTGTTGATAGCCTACCCCTCCCTTCTCTGCAACTTACCTGTGGTTGAAAACAATTAGCAAAAACATTGGAGACTATGAATACACATTTTGAAAAGGCAAGAAAGTATGATAATAGAGTTTTCTGAAGCTCTATAGAAAACTAGAAAATGCTCATATACCGTGCCCTCTTCTTAGGAAGTCACAGAGCACACTTGCAATTACAGAGTCCAAAAACTACTGCTGCAAAGACGCTCTTTGAACTTTATGTACTACTGAATTTTCTTAAGTCATTCAACCATAGCATCCTTACATTTTCTGTACACAATGTGTATTTGGTACCACAGGGTACGTTTGGGGAAGTGCTACCATAAATGAAGTATGGTATATTCGGGTGGAGAAAATAGTGGGAGGGAAAAAATGCGGATAAGATTGTCAGACAAACTTCCATGGAGGCAATGCATTTGGGGCAAGCTTATTTGAAAGTGAAAAGGAACTTGGTTTGGCTGCAGGAAGTGGCCAAAGATAAAGATAAAATTTACCTACACAAGCAGCTGCAAGCAGACATGCCAAACATTTCTAGGTAGCTAACCTGAACGTGTGAAATAGGCAAGGATCAGATACTGGGGAGTGGTGGGGAGTGTGGTAAACTAGGAAGCACATGCCCTGCTGCTCATCTCCAGTGAACTGTCATTGTTTAAGAAGGTGGGTGTGGTGGTGTCGGCAGATCTTGCAGATTTTGAAGAGAAGCCAGATGCAAATTTTTTCATGAAAATCTCTCCTTTCAAATGTTGAGAAATCAAAGCTAAAAGCAAAATGTGAGCTAAATATATATATGTATATGTGTGTGTATATATATACATATATACAATATATATTTATGGATTGCTCGTGAGTCCTGTGATCCATTCTTTGTTAGGAAAATATTGCTGAAATTATTTGCTATATAATAATACATGTAATAAAACGTACTATATCAAAAATTACACTGGTGTATAAAGCATCCTAAGCAACCACGGAAGTTCAAGCTCAGTATCTGTTTTACGTTTAGGCTAACATGGCACTCTTTTGAGTTTCCCCTTCCCAAGGAGGTCATGTTAATGCTGTTTCCTTTTTTGTTGAAAACAATGGATTCCACCTAGCTGCCTGCCACACTCTCTACTTCCCTGTGTCTTTCTTTTGTTCTGGGCTCACTTCCTGGATTCTCCTCAGAGAGTGTCATCCATGTGTGCATCACCTCTTGGTGCTGCAGCTGGTGGAGCATTAGCCCTGGGCAGGCAGGCAGATTTAGTTCAGATTTTGTGAAGAGCGGAGAGAGAGTTCTGAGATTTCTTATCATGCCTGATCATGAGCTTTGTAGGAATCACAGCACCTGGCTGCATTTGCACCTGAGAGTTTTTTTTAAAACAAACACAACAACACCCCAAGTCCAAAGAGGGTGCACAACTCTCAGCCTTGGATCAAATTAAACGGTTTTTCAAAAGTTATGCCCCAGTAGGGAGAATTAATCCCCATAATGTTACTGGGAGTTACCAAATTTGTCATTTTTTACTGGCACCTACTCCCCACCTAGGTGGATGTGAAAATATACACAAAGTGATTGAAAGGTTGGCTGTTGAATGTTACAGCTCTCTAAACGTACATTTTTGAGACTGCTTTCAACTTCTAGGAGGTTTTCAGAGTATGCCAGTACTCCTAATCTGAGGGTGATTTCATTTACTCCCTTCATTTGCCCAGCCCCCCGCCCCAGCCATTTGGTAAAGTCTGGAGATAGTTTTGATTGTCAGATCCGGAGGAGCGATGCTACTGGCATCTAGTAGGTGGAGACCAGGGATGCTGATAGACAGCCCACAGTGCACAGGACGCCCCACAGCAGAGACTTCTCTAGCTTCAAATGTTGATGGTGTCAAGGTTGACAAACCCTGGCACACGCCAAGCTGAAGGAATGCTTTGAATTAACGTCATACACATAGTGAGCTACCTACAAAGCTGGCATGGGGTGGTTTCCTTATATTTCCACCCTTGCCAGAACAGCTGGCACCCTGCAGAACCACTGTTTTGTTCCAGGCTGGAGCCAAAAATCTTGCAGGAAATTCATACGGTGAGATAAATATGCAGCCATTACCTGGGCCACCACTTCACACTGCTTCTTCCGTGTGTACGGAGGGACCAACGATGTCCTCCTGAAGGAAAAACCGTGTGTTTGGAAATGGTCATTTCAAAGGTTTCATCTTAAATAAAGTCTTTGAAAACATCGGCACAGGCACACATATCTTGCGTTTATTCCCTCCTTAGCTGTTTACGCGGATCTACTAGGTCAGACAGAACTAGGATGGAAGGGACAGCAGTGCACGGACAGGCAGATGTGGCCTTTGCCCTCATGGGTCTCGTGGTCTAGACGAGGGGTCAGCACATATTTTCTAGAAAGGGCCAGATAGTAAATAGTTTGGATTTGTGGGCCATATGACTCCTTCACAGCTACTCAACTCTACCTTTGTAGCATGCACGCAGCCACAGACCACAGATAAACAAGCGGGTGTGTCTGTGTCCTGATGAACCTTCATTGTCAAAAACAGGTGACTGGCCAGACTTGTCCCAGGTGCTGTAGTGTCCTGATCTCTGGTCTACTTTAGTGAGATAGGCATTATTCAGGTAAATACTTGATTAATCCTGTCCTTTCCATCTGTCTGATATTCTATTCTTCTGTCTTTTTGAATGTTAATTCCTTTGTTATACTCAGATCCCAGTTTGAATGTCACCTTCTCAGAGAACCCCTCCCTAATCACTTATCAAAAAGTATCTGTCTATTAGATTTCTATCACATCATCCTGAATCATGAGCTTCATGCTACACATAAACCAAATTATCTTATTTATGTAAGTTTATTAAATCTTTTTTTTCCACTTGCAGAAAAACAGGTACCTGGTCTGTCTTGATACCTATATCCCTACCCGGTAGGACAGTGCTTGGTGTGTAGCAGGTGTCCTCCCTGCCCCCCGCCCCATACACACACCGAACCTATAAAGGAAGCTTACAAGAGCATACTTAATAGTAAGAGTTAACCTAGGCTTGGAGGTGGGGGAATCAAGTTGTATACTTGGTTACTACCAACTATAATTTGAAGTAACTGCTAATATCAGTAGCTAATTGATGAGTATTATGTGCAGGCAATATTCTAACCATTTATGTAACAATTTCATGAATAGTTAGTATTATCATGCATTTTTATAGGTAAGAAAAGGACTAAGAGATCAATAACTAGCCTGAGGTTGCTAAGGAGTCTGGGTTGCACCCCAGGAAGTCCAGTTCCTCCTCTTAGACGCTGTCATATGCGGCCTCCTCTGTTTGCTCCACCAACAATATAAAAATTAAAAAAAAGAAAACCCAAACCCCAAACCTGACTATACTAAAAAGTTTCCTTTGTTTGATCCCAGTGTTCTAGTGCGGTAGAAAGAGAAACCTAGTGAAAATTAGCAAAAGTTCAAAACCGTGAATTTCCCCTTTTGGATTGATTTTGGGCAACTAAAATCTGAAATCTCCCAATACCTAGGGTGGAATTGCGTCTGGTGGTCTTCGAGCTGTGGGGAACGGGTGTTGACATCCTTTTGCATGGGGCTGGTTTTTGTAGCGGGGACAACAGCTCAAGATACAGCTACTTTGCAGACCTGCCTTCCTTTGAGTGAGGAATGAATTGAGTGAGGATGCAGCCTTATGGCGCAGAGCAACAAATGCACCAATTATTTACTGCCAGGAAATATGTATTGTATTTATTTCGAACTACATGTGCATGAAACAAGTTGTCCCTGACCTAAAGAGCTATCAAGCCAGAAAAGGGGTGAAAGCAGGCGCCTTGAGGTACAGCAGAGCAACTCCAGGGAGCGGGAGGATTCAGGGGATCAGGGACTGGAGCTTCTGTGTCAGCAAATGTGGCAGTTCAGGGTCACAGTATGACTTTATCAGAGGCAGGTGGTGTTAGGAGGAGGTGATCTTCCAGGACCTGAATGCCCCTCCTGAGTTGCCAACTGGATGAGCCCTAGTGTGACCGCATCTCATCTTAATACTCGTGATCTAATAATCACCGAACGCTCACTCGGCATGGGGCAACATCCTAAGTGTTTTCCACATATCTCACTGTTCTCACAACAAACCTACTATCCCCACTTTCAGGATAAGGAAACTGAGGTTTGTAGGGATTAAATGATTTTTCCAAAATCACACAAGAGAGCCACGAATGGGACTCAGGCAGATAGGCTCCAGGTTGCAGGCTCGAAACAATTGCTGCCTGTGCAGCCCCAACATGGCCCCACTCCCATTTTCTAGATGAAGAAACCAAGGCTTAGAGAAGGACAGCGACTTCTCTGAAATATGAACCTGGGCTTGAGCCCAGATCCCTCTGACAGAGGAGACTATGGTCTTCTCATCACCTTAGGAGAGTAGCTGATCTGGGTTTGTTGGCTTGAGAAGGGAGGGGAGGAGATAGAGCTTGTTGGATGGATCCAACAAGACTCAAAGACTACCTGGGTATGGCCAGGTAGGCATAGGAAAGGGAAGGTTTCTTTGGTGAGTGCCTGGTATCTTGGACAGCCATCTTACAGAGAGAAAGGAGAGAAGCAGAGCAGTTTGGAGAATCAAGGCAATTTGATTAGTAGTAGTATTCATCATAGACAATCTCAAGCAGGCATTTGCCTCCCCCAGAACTAGCTACCAACTTCTGGGAGGCCATCCTTCTTCTGGTCTCAGGTCATATACAGTATTTCAAGTCTGAGTGCATGGTATTTGACCGCAGACTCTGACCTCTAGTCTTGAAGACATATGCTCTGAAGTTTAAAAGCCTTCTTCCGGAAATGTTTAAAGCCAACCATTTCATTAAATAAGTCCCAGATATCCAGACAGTATGACTGGGATAATATGGAATTATTTATAAAGATGACTTGTTATGAGCAGCTTATTGTACTAAGGAGATGGAAATCCCACCTTCTCTCCTCATTCACTCACTGTGATTAGAACCAGTATATTTCAAATACATCAGAGAGGGATAAAAGGTAAAGTGAATCTGGGGCCACAGCTCCCCTGTGGGTCATGCTGATTAGGTGATGTGTCTCTTGGTTGCTTTTATGTGAGATACAGCTTTTGGATAGGCTGTAGCACATTCTTTTCTCATGAGTGCTGAATTCTGGGATTTAAAACTGGCTTGATTCATCTTGTGTAACTGAAACCTCTTTTATTTGGGGCTGCTTAATTGTTATCATTTTTTGGATGTAATTGTTTATCTAATGATAAAAAAAATAATGCTAAAGGAGATCAGGATAGAATCCATTTTGTTTTCCAAACCAAGAATTCTTTTTAATCTTACCTTAAAACAGGAGGGTTTGATGAACCATGCTTTGTACTGATCTTGGAATTAAAACATTCGTATATATTTACCATCTTTCCAGACCTTGAAAGTCTGGTCCCTATTTACCTCTATAGCATTATCTCTTTCCTTCTCTAGATTCCAGCAGCCCCATTTCCATTCCAGATTCCAGCCAGAAAGCTTTCTTCCATTTCTTTGAATCAGCAAAATTACTTCCTGCGTATTCTATTTTGGGGGGCTGGAATACTGTTTCTGCCTGCCTCATCCTGATCTGTCCCAAAGGCTTTCAGGGATAACCTAATGTTACCTCCTCCAGGAAGCCCTCCCTGACATCTTCCTCCTCCCCAAAGCTAGATCATTTTCTTCTGTTACACATGATCACTACACTAATTTCTTCTCCTCTATAGAACCTACATGGACCAAAAGTAAATATGTGTTTGTGTTACTATTTGTAAATGTTTATTTTTTCCAGTAGGCTACAAATTTCTGTGGGTATGTTATCCATGGTATCTTAGTGCCTATATGAGTGCTGGGTACATAGTAGTTGTTCAATAAATAGGAATAAATAAGTGAACAATGAATGAGTAAATGAATGCTTGGTTATTCAGTTGCCTAATCTCGTTAATTATGATTTGGGGGATGTTGCTTAAAGGCAACTCAAGGTCTTTAGAACTCGGACTGAATTCTGATACTTAATTCTGAGGTTTATATAACACTTATACATTATTTTATGCAAGCATATCTATTTTTTAATCTCAAAAAAGAGTTTAAACAAATGATCTGAAACCTATTGAGATGTTCCTCTATTGCATAAAATCTATTCATTAAAAGCATCACGTCATCGAAAAATCAGAAAAAATTAATGAAGCTGCATTACCCAATGTGTGCTTTGTAGAGCATTTGTTTTGGTGGATGTTAGAGGAAAGAGTCATGCGATCAAGTGCAATTGGGAAACTTTTTTTAAAAGTTAGAATTAGATTTTGTTTGTTTTAGCAAAGGACTTCTAGAGACTTAAATACATTAATTTGCATTATGAAAACCAAAGAGGAAGATTTAAAACGAAGTGTTTTCTAAATATATTTGACCACAGAGAATTGCCTGGTCATAGACCATCTTTTGTAAATGCTGATTAGTGTAAAGAAAGGCAGGTTATATTTCACGTTTATGCCTGCTTTGGGAGAAAGAAGTGTATTGATTTTTTTTAAAAGAAACTCTACCTCTCCTACAAACCAAATTTTAAGAACTATGCTCCCTTCCTTGCATTGGCAAGCAACTTCCAATTAAACACCAAGTCTGTTTTATGGATTGAGCATCAATATTAGCCATCTTTGGAAGGGAGGCCTGGAGTTTCCATTGTCACATTCCACACTGAGCTTTCAGTGGGAGTAGGGAAGGGCAGTGGGCTTAGGGATATTTAAGAAATGAAATCAGTGTTTTAAATGACACTATTGATGGGGGAATAGAAGCAAGGAGGAGCAACACTCAGATCTGGGAAAATAATCAGGCTTCGAAGTAAAGCCTCAAAACTGGACAATTGAGAAAAACTTTCAAGTGTTAGCTTCTAGTGGATACAAGTAATTCCGAAGATCACATAGCGAGCGTATGTTAGCATGGGTTCTGAAAAAAAACACAAATAACTTCAAAATAGTTCATGTCCAAAACCCAGAAGGACATGGGATCTGCCAATATGCACTTGTTAAACCCCCCTGTGAATAATATTTCTGTTATATTTAGTGACTAGAGGGAGTGACTCATGAATTTGATGGTAAAAAGAATAGTCTTGTAGCCTCAGGTATTTTTACCCATCTAAGCAGAAAGGGGGAATATTTAGGGTATAAAAAGGAAACATGAATTCATAATAAAAATAGCATGCGGGTTTGGTGGATGGGGTATCTCTGTGGAATACAGAGTTAAACAGATTACCATATGTTCCCTTCAGGAGCATTTGAGAAATGAAGACCAAATGTGTTTTATAGAATGATGTTCTTCATAATGCAGATAGCCACTGATTTGAAGCTGCAGCTAAAATAAATATGATACCTTTTGAGTGCTTTTCACAGACACTAGTGACCTATCAATTTCCCTATCTCGGGAAAAGCGAACTGGAGGATGACAGCTCACTCCCAGAAGAGTGGTTGATATACGTTAAGTGGCTGTGTCTCTGCTTCTGATTATTAATTGTGGCTAATATAAAGCGAGCAGATGTCCCCAGACTATTCAGACACTTCTTGGAACAGGGAGGTCTTCAGGCTTTGTGGAAAGAGGCCCCATTACAGAGTTAGAAGCTCCAGATCTGGGTTTCTGGCTGCGCTGATACACCTTGAGGCCAAGCATGCTTAAGCTTCAGAGACTCTCACGTTTCGGGTCCTGGGAGGAGTCCTTCTAGTGTGTTGCCATGGTGATATGTACTATAACATCTGTGGAAGTAAAATGTGTTAAGCACAGTTGGTTAAGATGTGGTCTTTTCCCACTCCTACTTCCCTTTGAGTTAGGTGGCATTAGAATGGCCGTTGTCATTTTAAGATCTACTTATACGAAATGTGAATAGGTGATTGATTTATTGGGGGGTTAATATGATATCTTTATGAGCTCCTCTGTCACTTTTATTTATGGTTAAGGTACTGCTAGTATCCTGGTGTAGGAGTGACTTCCAGGAACACTCCTACACTCACAGTGCCAATTAACCTAATGCTAATGCAGGAAGGCACAGAGCCAATGGCAGCCCTCTAACGTGAATGTATCCTAAGGTGTCCGCACCACCAATGGGCAATAGAAGAGAAACGTGGTTTAGAATGGAAGGTGTCGGAAGCTAGTGTGTGGAGTGTGCTTCTGAGCATCAGCTGTGTACGTGGAGGATTTGATTCTTATCAACACTTAGTCCAGCTGGAAGTTCTGTGCTGTCAGGAGCACACTCACTAACGTAACACACATACTTACAAATGCACCATATAATGTTTTTTCTTTTTTTTGATGGAAATTTTAAAAATTATCATGATCTCACTGTTTAAATTTCTTGCTGACTTGACACAGAACTCTAGCATAGGTGAGATAATGTAAAACTCAGAATACATCACTAAATAAAAATATCATTGACAAACTGGTAACTGGGAGTCCTTAATACAGAAAAACTTTAAGATTAGTCACTACACACACACATACACACACACAAACTTTAAATTTCTGTGAAATTCTACAGCTCATCTAGGGAAGAAACTTCCCCAAATTTGACAACTATCCTAATATTTGTAGGGCATTACCAATAATGAGTTATAAGACTTTCATAAATATTTGTATACTGCCAATAATATAAAAGATCTTGATCAACCATGCTAAGGGAAAGACTAAGTAATTTTTCTATTTTCTCTATAGAAAAATGTTTTATAAAATCTTTGTCATGACAAGACAGTCAAAGAGCATGAAACAAAAAATGTAAGAAAAATATTTCACAGATGTCAGACAGTTAATAAAATATTATTATTTGTCTAGATTTTGTGATGTTTGTGGTTTGTTAGCTTTTTAAAATTCATAATTTGTCTTGATTTATTTTCTTTCAAATAAATATTCACTTTTAAAAAAATCTAATTGTGTATCAGTAATCCAAGTTGAATAAGTTTTAGGATCAAAAAATCCTGACTCTGAGGCACTGAATACTTCATCCATGTCATCCTCAGTTCCCTCACCTGTAAAATGAGGAGGTAACATTGCCAGCGGAGTGGTTGTGAAGAGAGCATTGAGAGGATAAGGCATTGGAAAGGGTTTGCATAACACAATTTGTGAACCCAGAGTTTGTGCAGAGCCTACAAAGGTTGGGAAAAAGACCTAGTTTCTTTCCAGGTATCTTAGGAACTCCTTGGTAGTTGCCTTCAAGTTCTGCTTTCCTTCCTCATCCTTGCCACACCTTGCATTTCCCTAAGGAGCAGAAGGTTGGAGTGAGGTTGAATGCACTTCTGGGGTCTTTTCTGCAATGTGGAGTCGTGGAAGATGCAGTTTTCATGGCAGCATTGAAAGCAGTCCAAGCATCCAGATGCTGCTTCTGTGGGTGTCAGGAGGCAGAGTATGCAGCGTCTATGTTATTGCTAGTACAAATATAGCAGGGGTGGCTCTGGAGCCAGTGTTGGGAACAGCCTGAATCAATTAATCCTGAATCAAGAAGTAGTCCTGAAGCCAATAGTTCCAGGGGCAGCTTCCTGATTCTTCATACTTGTGATGTTTGCAGAGGCTGCAGCTCCCTGGCAAGTCAGTTCTGCAGTGTGGTTTCAGAAGCACACCTAGAAGTGACGCTACATTCCTTCCAACAGCTGTTAAGTGCCCTCAGTATTAATATTCTCTGCAACCAAATCTGGACTGTTAAAGGATAATAGGCAGATCGTTCTACTGCAGCATCCAGCCTTCCCTTACATAGTGCAAAGTGGGAAGAATTAGAAAGTTACTTCATTCCAGACCTGGCCTGAAAGTGGCAGGGACTGCTGATCAAGCTTTGTGTTTTGTGGTGAGAAGAGGCAGCTTTGACTCTTTTGACCAAGTCTAAATGAGGACATATCCTTGCATATCCATACAGAAAAGTAACCATGACCAATGACCTGAAACCCAGTCTCTGGAATTTAGGACTCAGTCTCAAAGAAAGGAAGGAGGTGAGACCCCAAATCAATTAAGTTGCTACCACCTGGTGAAAGAAGGCTTGACAATGAAATTAAATTAAGGAGAATGTAGAAAAATAAATATGCCGCTTGCACTCCTGAGTGTACGGATTGAGATCAACCCACTGTGGGATAAAAGCCACCCCATGCTGCATGTTAACATGTGCTTCACTTGCGTGACGTGCAGTCACCCCACTTACTCCTCACAACAACCCGAGGCAGTGGGGGTTGCTATTATTTCTGTTTGACACCTGAAGGGAAGGGAGATAGAGAGCAGGAAGGTTGTAAGGGGCCTAGTCAGAGTTCAGACTTGGGATTTGTACAAAGGGTATTAGAGACAGCATTTCAGGTGGAAGAAGAAGTATGAGAAAAAAGATTTGGAAGGGGAAGGAGAGTTGATTGGTTCTTGAATGGTCGCATACAACACGACCCTATTGCCTGGGGAAGGTTGTTGAACTCTTTTTAAGAGAACCATAGAGTGAGAAGAGACTGCAAAATGTTTTCACTCACAGGGCTATTAGGAAGGTTCTACAGGTTAATATGCGTCAAGCGCTTAAAACAGAGCCTGGAATATAATGAAAGCTCATGAAATCTTAGGGCATTTTCCCCCATTCATTTTCAAATGATGTGTTCCCAAGCCTCACTCATTTATACATGAATTTCATGATACTTTCTATATCTAAGTACCTTCTTGTAATAGTGTTATATTTACTTAATATTTTTATTTAACTCAACTTGTCCTAATAATATCAATGATACGAAGGATTTAATGTGCAAGCTAATTTTTTTTTTGACATCTATTTTGTTGTCCCTTAGCAACTAAAATTCAAAAAGTTAGTTAATATATTCCTTAAAATGATCTGTGTATCACTAATGGGGTAGGCACTGCACCTGAGGAAATACTGGGGTGAATAATTGTTTTCACATTCAGTTTCACCTATTTTATTATTAACTCCCTAATTTACTAATTCCTCTAGTTACTCGTTCAATTACTCATTGAGTCATTCCCTAATGAAATCGTTTTTCAGCAGCCATTTACTGAGTACGGCATGTGCTCAGGCCCTGTGCTGGAGGCTGAAAAGTTAGGGATACCTACCGTGTGAGTTCTCACCCTGGGGAGCTCATAGTCTGTGAGGGAGGGAGCCCGCCGTGCAAACAAGCAATTACAGCATAGTGTTACAACTACCTAAGAGAAGTGTGCCCTAGAAGTTTCAGGAGCCTGGGGGAGTCAGCGCTTCTGTGGCCTGATGATTCTCCAAGGACATGAAAGCAGCCTCCCCTCTCCCGACAAAACAACAGTGCTCATGATGCAACCACCCCTGGCTGTTGCCAAGGGTGTGAACGTCAGCAAGGAAAGGCTTCTGTGTTGAGTTAAGGCAACAGAGAAAGTGCAGGAGGAAAGGATTCTAGCTGAAAATGAAGATACTTCATCCAGCCTTTCCTTCATACCTCCCTTCTGTCAGCACATTTATTGAGCACCAACTGTCTGCCTGACCCTGAGAACATAGTCTCCGCCATCGTGGAGCTTCATTAAAAATCTCTCGTGGGGGCTGGACACTATGCCATGAGCAATCACACAAAGAACAGTTCACTTGCAATTGTGGCAGTTGTCAGGGAGAACATAGATAGGATTCCAGAAGCTAGAAAACCCAAAGTAGACGAAGGAGTAAAGGGTGTCAATTCTGAGAATATGAAATTTGAGGGAAGGAAGATCCAAAGAATGAGAACACATTAGCCAAGGTATGGGCCCGGGGGCAGTAGTGTGGGAAAAGCAGGGGTGTCTTAGTCACATGGGAGAGTTTGAGATGGGATGAGGTTGATGGCTTTGAGGAACACAGAGACCTTCTCTGCTGGCTGTTAGTTATAGATCTAGAAAGAGGGGTACATCAGATGAAGGGGGAACCAGAGGATGTTCAAGATCACCTGGGATGTTGTAGGCAATGTGTTGTCCAGTTTTATCCTAAGTGAAGTGAGGATTTTAGGCAGGGGAGCTCCCCAGCTTTGTTTACACTGGGCGGCTCCCTCAGGCTGCAGTGCGGAGAACGAATCGGCAAGTGCAGGAACTTGAGCTACATGCTCACATGGAGGGTGGGAAAGGTGAAGCGGAGGAGAAAACATTCCGAATGATTCTCTAAATGAATTGATTTCCAGGGTGATCCCCCAGAGTCCCAGGATGGTGAGGGCTCTGTGGAAACCAATGTCATGGTAATATTTAGGGAGTTCCCTTTGAACTCCATGCTGGCAAGAGCATGGGCTGTGGAGCAAAGCAGACTGAGGTTCAGATCCTGCCTTTATTTCTTGGACAGCATGACCCTAACCTCTCAATCTTCCATTTCTTCATTTATAAAATGGAAATAATAACACTGCCTTCATAGTGACATTGTAAAGCTTAAGCAAAGAATACGTGGAATTTCTGGCCCATAGTAGGTGCTCAGAATAGGACAGAATTAGAATTGCATCATGTTCTATTTTCCATGTATGCTGCGGGAACCAGGCTTTTGCATCATTTTGACAATGTATTCTAGAAGAACAGCCATACTGTAAAAATATTCTTTCTGATTTGCTGCACATTATAGTAAGTGGCATTATTCATGGGTGTGTCAAAGCCATAAAATAGGAGATTTTGAGGCGATCACAGCTGTGAATGATTAATATTTTCATCCCAAGATGCCACCGAGGTAGCAAGGCTATGTTAATTATTACATGCCTGAGTCTCGTACTGTGGGCTTCCTCCCTGAGTGCCTGTTAATTTGCTCATATGCTGTGCAGCTGATGGGACTAGAAAATTCTCCACTCAGAAAACACAGTGGATCTCTGGCAGTTCCTTAGGTCCTTAATAATTGCTTTATACTTCTGCAGGAGGAAAGAAAAAAACCCAAATCCAACGACAATGATGAGATTTAAGCAGGAATATTAGTAGAGAAATGCTTTATTAAAGATGGCTTTAAGCTTTCCTTTTTGCTTGCAATTTATTGATCTTTTCTTAAATTTCTCTTGGAATTTTCTCTTGCTGCACTGAAATCATGAATGCCCTCATCTGCAAATACTATCATTTAAATTGTTTTCATTGGTATTAAATTTTAAATTTCCCTGAATCAGCTCCCTATTATTATTTAAAATCTATTTTTACATATATCAGTTGTTTTCTTTGAAAAGCAGCTGCATTTTAGATGTAAGGAAAGCAACTCTATAAATATTTGTTTAGCCTTTGGTGGTGTATCTCTTTTGAGGAGGTTGATTTTATATCTTTAACTCTAAAACCTCCTTAAAAATATAGGTAGATTTAAAAACAAAAAACAAAAAAAGAGCAAGGGCCAAGACCTGTGTGTTCATCCTCAAGGTGAATTTGTGAATTTCTCTAAATCCTAGTGCGCCCTTGTACATGGAACCAATTTCTCCTGCAATTTCCGTAAATCTCTCTTATTCATATGATTTCACTAGGATCAGCCTCTGTTGAAAAATCTAGTTTAAGCTGCCTGGCAGTCTGAAAAGAGGAAGATCTATTAATTTAATCATTTGTATGAATCTTGTCTCAATGATCTCAGCAGAGAAAATGTGTTAGCCATTTAAATCCCATCATTACATATTATATAATAATTACTGCTAATTCTAGTTTGGATGGGCCACGGTTTGGCTTCCCATCCCCTAAGAGTGGAGGGTGGGATGACCTCACTGAATTTAGCTTCTCTAGGCTTCAGGCTTTCGTGTGCCTTCCTCATTATGGACCTAATAGCCACATTCAGCACCCAGCGTCGGGCCAACTTAAAGTCTGTTTTGTGCTTCGTAATTAGTATTCATTTTGTGAACGTGGAGTTCACCCTCAGCACAGAACGGAGCCTGATGTTAATCACTGCTGTGTCTTCCTCCCTCTGACTCTGATCTGTCAGCATCGTGCAGCTTGTCCTATACCTCGTGTTTTGCCCTTACCAGCCGACTAGCACCTCCACGTCGCGCAGTGTCAGAATTAGAAACTTTTGACAGATCTGTAATCAGGCAGTTCTCATCAACTCTGTGCATGCTACTCATTTCATTTCCACATTCTAACAGTTAATATGCCTTAATTTCTCTCACTTTGTGAATATTTAATTCCTCCCTTTTCAACATCATTTTTAGGTTGTGTGAATCATTTTCAAAGCCTTCGCTCTTCTCCCCGCACCATCATCTGCATATTTTATGAAATGGCACGGTTGAGTCTCCGAGGGCCCTTGATAAAAATGGAACTGGCAGCCTGCTCATTAGCTGTTTACCTGGAGCTGTGTGAGTCCCCGATAATGGCGAGCTCCCATATGGATTCGAGTTAGGATTCTCTGACAAATAACATCCAGAAGCTTTCTTGGGGACGTCCGCTCGCCTTCCGGCGCCCACCCTTCCTCATAGAGTTTCTCTGAAACTTGCTTTGGGGGCTGTCCTAGGGAATGTTATGTTGTGGCTTTAGAGGAAGTTTAATTTTTGAAGTGGAGACACAAAAGCTTTAGCAAATTAGCACCTCCAAGGAGAGTGAAATTCCCCCGAAAGGACACATTCTAAAGGTCGAGTTATTTGACCTTCTGGAGTTCTACAGATGCCAGAAGCCAATTCTCTGCTTTAACTGGGTGACCATCCGGCCCACTTTGCCTGGGGCTGGGGTTTCCCCGGGCCTGGGACTTACAGTTTTGAAATCAGGAAAGTCCCAGGCAAATAAGGATGGGTTGGTTCCCCTTGCTATGACTAACTCCAGGGCCTTGGTGATGGTGACATTCAAAGGATTGTAGAAGTGAGCGTTCTCTGTTTACCAAGGTGCTAAGACAAGAGCACAAGCCACAGACGTGTGGACTGTGAGCTTAGCTTGAACACCGAAACTATTTTTATTGGGTGATGACTTGCACTTAAAAATCAGGACACTCATTATATAAAAATTCAGGATTTCCACTTCTCTTGAAAAACCAGACATGGCTACACTGTGTTCTCATTCCTTTTGGAAATGACTGATCAGCTGGAGCTGGATGGTGATCAGCCCTTCCGGTGGGGCGTCTGCTTTCTGGTTTTATAACCCTCTCTTTATTGCCCCCAGCTGGCACCATCAATTCTGCGTACCTACCTGGTCTCAGGTTGCATTTGATTTTGTACCTCTGTTAGAACGTGAGTGCTGGCTTCGCAGTAGATTGATGTCTCAGTTCTGTTGTCGCCTAGCTGTCTGACCTTGGGCAAGACAAACACACTGGGTCCTGGTTTTCTCATCTTTAACTTGGGGTTCTAATAGAAGTATACTGGTGTAATAATGCATTGTTGTAAATATTAAGAAAGATACATATGTTGAGGAAATGCATATAGGTGGCTTATGACGGGCCATGTTTAAAAGAAGGAAAACAGAACTTAGCAAGTGTTCACAAAAAACACTTGTTCTTCTACTCTTATTATATTGTCATTAGTTTTACAGAAAAATAAACTGGAACCCAGAATTGCCTGATGAGCTAGTTAGTATATAAATAGGAACTATATGGATAAAAACAATAGAAGAAGATGATTGGTATTAAGGAAAGTTATTTTATAATGTCTGTTGGATCCAAATATTGAGGTGCCCAGAGCAGTTCCAGGTGACCACCTGCGCAATTAATGATACCACTGACTAATGCCACAGGAAACGGAACATTCCATTCTCAAGGTACAGATAATCTTGTGTGCTTCCTTGCGTTAGTAAATCCTCTGACACCTTTCTGAATTCAACAAACCTATACTTTTTATACAAAGTGAATTCCTTTGTAGTAGAATCTGTTTCCTAAGGATTTTCTCATGTTGAAATCGTTTTATCCTGTAGTAGCCTTGTGTCCCTGGGGCTTTTATCTCCAGGCAAAAATGATATTATAGGAATACCTTGGATTTCATAACATTTTTCTTTTAAATAAGTTGTTAGACAGTTCTCAAAAAAAAAAAAAAGGTATTTAGTACTAATGAAGATGTTATGCCACAGGAAACAACTATCTGTATTTTTAAATGATTTCTTCCCCCTTTTAAAAACACACTGCTGTGGTACCACATGCTCATGATTTTTCTAAGGAGATACTTGGGAAGCTCTGTGATTTGGGGAAAAGAATTTTTGATTCTGAGTTGTTGGGACCTAAAGTTAAATCTTTAATTGGTCCCTGAAACTGTCTCAGCCTGGCACTCATAATATACGTATTTATTAAGAGAGTTAAAAAAGGGGGCTATTTACAAAGCTGTGGGCAGATTATAGGGAAACATCCAGAAATAGTGGGGTACCTTAGGGCTGTTACCCCGATGCCTAAAGAGGCTAGAGGAAGGGCAGGTGGCCAGACTGAGGGGACAAGGGCTATGTGGGGAGGGCCACCTGATTGTAAGAGGGTCCCCATCAGCTTGTCTGACCACTCAGGAAGGGAGCTGGGGAACAGTATACTGAGATCCCTCTCTCCTCCTTCCAAATCCCTGGTCACGTCCCCCATTGGCCAAACCCAACCAGAAGCTTTGGGAAGAAGAATGCTTTGTGCTACTGTGCTACTTAGTTTCCCAGGGTGCAGAGAGCATGATGATGGCCAGAGGTGTAAGAAGGGGCCAGACGTTATCAGCTGTGGCTCGGGGCAAGTTTTGTAACTTCTTAAGAGTTAGTTTCACCAGGAAGAGAAAGAAAAATACCGTATGATATCACTCGTATGTGGAATCTTAAAAAAAAAAAAAGGACACTATGGACTCATCTACAAAATGGAAACAGACTCACAGACATAGTAAACAATCTTATGGTTACCGAGGAAAGGGGTTGGGAAGGGATAAATTTGGGAGTTTGAGATTTACAAATGTTAGCCACTATATGTAAAAACAGATGAAAAAAAAAGTTTCTGCTGTATAGCTCAGGGAACTATGTTCAATATTTTGTAATAACCGTTAATGAAAAAAATATGAGAACGATTATATGTATGTATATGCATGACTGGGACATTGTGCTGTACACCAGAAATTGACACATTGTAACTGATGGTACTTAAGTTAAAAAATAAATAAATAAATAAATAAATAAATAAATAAATAAATAAATAAATAAAAATTAATTTTAAAAGTCAGTTTCCTTCTAAGTAAGACAGCTGCATAATACCTACCCCAGAGTGTTATGTGAGAAAGAAATGATGTAATATATACAGTCTTCTGGCATCTGACACATAGTAGGTCCTCACTTGAAGAGTAAAATAGACCAGTGCTTTGTAGGGAGCCTATGAGGCAACATAAGACAAGGGATAGGGAGGTAGAAATGTTGTGAAGCTCCATGAAGTGTTTAAGCCCTGAAAATACAAATCATGGTTTCAAAATACCAAGTTGGACTCAGTAACAGTAGATAAATTCTTAATAAATTTTATATGAAGCATAATATGTCAATGAATCAAACTGGGGCTAACTCTTACTTAGTTCTATAGAAGTTTATTTAAAGCGGGGTGTGTTTGCTGTATCTTATAAAGCGCTTACTAAGTCCTTAGTTAATGTGTTTCAAATACTGGTTTTCGTGAAGATGGTTACATTGTAAAAGGTTTTTGTTTACTATGATTTCAATGTTGCCAACTGAGTACAACAATCAAATCGTAGAGCTAAAAGGGCTATTGGAGAACCTGCAGACAAGGCATGTAAAAGAATGTTAAAAAAAAAAAAAGTGTCCCATAGCTCATACTCAGTCCCATAATCCTTTTACATACAAATCAAAATTTTATAAAGCAAAACTTATGAAGTATTTTGAAAGACATAAAGCTACTCTATGTCATTGGTTCTAGAAAGAGGTTTTAAAAAAATTTAACTTCTGAGAAATTAAGATGCATCTTAAATGATGGCATCTTAGAGGTGATGGATACAGATCTGGCCGATATTTAAACATCACGAGATTTCACATAGAATCTAGGATTTCCTGTTTCTAACTTAAAGTTGAAAGGTCTTGCAACCCTAAGGCCCTGCGCACTCATTTGGCAACCGTGGTGGAATGGAGTTCTTGAAAGACGACCTTGGAAGAGGCTCTCAGGTTTACCTTGTCCTTCATCATCCCTTCTTTGTTCATTGGAGTTTGAGGAACCTAGTCTAGTGCTTGGCATGGGGCTCCTGGACCTGTAAAACCCCTGATAGAGAGGAACGGAGCTGCATGGGCTGGTTTTAATATTCCAGTTTACTAATGGGCATTTAACCTAGAGCAGTTCACAGATCAGGTTGTTGATTCACTTGGGTGTAATAATAATGGTTACTCCTAACCAAAAGTTCTTACTGGCAGGTGATGAGCAAATAGCAATAATAATAAATAAGGAGTGAGGGGCAATAGGTCCACTGTGTGGTAAATGAAGTGTGACAGAGAAGCATGGATCTCCTGGGATGGGAGAGGAAGTGGGAGGGAAGAAAGGAGTCCTTGGCAGTGGAAACATAAAGGAAATGTCACTCCAGGGACATGTAGTAACGTGACTGAAAAAAAAATCACATGTCTCGCCAGGGAGAAGCAAGTCTCCTGTCTCTCCGTCCCGTGTCCTTCGCTTTCAAACTGCATTCTGACTCTGCAGCCAAACTTATGGACTAAATATATCCAAACTGCATAAGCCAATCCTCTCTAGCAAAATGACTCTCAGGGAAAAGGTGTTTTCCCTTTTGTCCGGGTACATGCCAGCAAAAGGTCTGAATAAAAATAGTTGTACTATATTGTTTACATTGAACACTACTCATATATGTTTGGGGACATAAGAATTTTGCACCAGATATTTCTCATATAGGATCCTTCCTATATTGTATTTCGTTTTATATATGATAATATATCTGGCATATTGGAGATGATAGATCACTGTTGTCTTAGCTTCTGTATCTGAAAGTTTGAGATTACAATAAACTATTTTGTCATGATGACCAGCGATACAAACATAATATATGTGAATATTCTTTAAGCTCCTTGAGTGAGAGATGCATTCATTGTAAAGGTGAGCAATTATTTAATATTATTTTTGAAAAAGAAAACAGACCATCCGATCTTGCAAATAAAAGATGAATTCCTCAGAAGATGTTCTCTCTATCACCCTCCTAGTCTTCAGTACTTCAAGTGAAGAAGCTTCTTGGCCTCTGCTTGTATGACGGTTCACAATCTCATTGATCTCACTGTCTGAATTGTCCTTTCTTAATTTCACCGCATTACTCATTTACCGTGCTGGCTGTTCAGTTATCTGCGAGAGGTCGCAGGCCTCCTCCCAACCTGAGTCGATTAGACAAGCTATTGTTTCTGATTGAGATATCACATCCCGGAGAATAATAGCAATTAGAGTTGGAACGGAGACCCTGTGGGTTGCACAGTCCACTTCCCTGCCGGCGCAGGAGAATGCCTTACATTACACTGTAGTGGTGTGGTTTTCCTGATGTTGGTTTTTGAAAAATCCAAGCGCCCGTCAGTGTTAATTATACCCCTGTTCAACATCCTTAACATGACTTAATTTTCCACTTTGCATTGCTGATTCTCATAAATTGGCATTGAATAACGGCATCTTGATGATATGGATCTTATCAAAAGACAGGGAAATGGGGCATTCTTTTGGAGCAGAGAAAGCAAGTGTTATTGTTTGGCTTGGTTCTGGTTTGGATTTTGTCAGGAGTTGAAAATGCATTTTACCCAAGTATATTCATTTGCGAGGGTTTGTGAGCTTCAAAATGTCTAGAAAATTGTAGGCCAATTTTTTTTTTATTATCTATTATTTTTAAAATCAGGCATCTCTGCTTTCCAGAAGGGTTAATCTGTAGGTGTAGAGATTGATGTCCTTAAGAAAGAAGCCTGAATTTTTCAGAAGCTTTTCTTTGAATCAGTTCTTCCTTTGCATGGGGTTCAGGAGAATGGTCTTCGTAGGGGGAAATGCTGCCGAGTGTGGTTAATATATGATGATGGTGGTAAAATTATTATTGTTACTATGCACTTTAGGGCCCTTACTAGACACTAGTACGACACCAGACCAGCAGTAGCCAGACACTGTGCAAACTGCTTGCCAAGCATTGTCTCATTTAATCCACACTGCTCTCCAGATGTAAGAATGATGATTACACTGAAATAAGAAAAAGAGTTCAAAGAAATTATAAAACCAGGGTCACTATGCTAGTAACTTATGGGGCTAAAGTGGTAATGATAATATACATATGATACCATATGACAATAGAATAATATTTTTAAATTACTAATAATATTTAATAATGTTGATGATAATAATCGGAAGCCATTTTCACCTTGAACGTGGCAATCTGGGAAATGGGGCTGTGGTCATTTCCTTTTAGTTTGAGAATTTCCAAGCCTGGTGCTGCATCACGACCTGTACACTTCAGTCTTCCACTGAATGTTTTATTTGTTGAACTCATGTAGATCAACCTCAAAGTGGTTGAGTAAATAAATGTTTCAAACATTATCATTAATTTCGTTATTGGCATTTTGGGGGATCATTTTACAAATAACGCAAGCACTTTATTTGTTTTAAATTACGAACAGTACAGATGGGAATAAAATGATAAAATGTCCCCTTTCCCTGCCAGACTTTGGCCTCTATTCCAACTTTATAGATGTATCACCTGCCAACAGTTTCTTGTGTCTTCTTTCAGAAAGGTATTAAAATATTTAAGTCACATAAGTTTCATGTAAATTTTTTTAACACAGATGAGACAACACATGCATATTGTGCTATGTCATTTTTTTCTGTCTTAATGCATAATAACACGCGTGCATAAATATCGTGTTTAATATGCGTTAGACATTGTTTTAAGCTCTTGATACGTATCTACTCATTTAATCCTCACGAGATGTGCCTGTTTCTATCCCTGTATTACTCATGAGGAAACAGAGGCACAGAGAGGTTAAATAAACTTCTCTAGGACATAAGTTATTAGAGATGAAGCTGGAATTTAATTATACCTCGGAGATCTTTCAATTCTAGGGAATAGTAATGAATCTTATTCCTTTTAACATCTCTATAATATTTCACCCTTTACCGCATCAGTCCCCTAAAATGAACATTTTAACTATTTAGTTTTTCTCCTATTTTAAGCTCTGTTGCAGTAATAATTTTTAGGTACACACAGCTTTGTGTATGTGGGCAAACAGTCGTTTCTGATTCAAATTCCTAGAAGCAGAATTGCTTGGTCAAGGCCATGTGCTTTTAAACCTTGAGAGATAAAGCCAAACTATCCTTTAGGAAGTTGCTAGGTTTCCCTCCCCCCATCACAGAGGGCTCTGATTTTCTTCTCCATCTTTAAAAACTTAACGTTTTCAAAGGCTGCAGATCGAGTCCACGTTCCTCAGTTTAGCCTCATTCTTTTGGAAAGCCCTGTGCTGTGGCTGCTCCGCTCTTTCTTTCCACTGGTTGGACTGGGCTCTTTCATTCTCTTTTCCTGAGCACCTGCTGTTCCCTCTACCTAGGATTCCCTTCCTGTCACCTTCAGTTGGCACACTCATGTTTCTTGACCCAACCAAATACCTTCTTTCTCTTCACCCACAGGCAGACCTAGTCATTCCTTTCTTTAGCTCTCATAGCAACTTGTACTGTAGCAGCTTCAAATGTTGACAGTCACAGACTCTGGACTGCCAAAATGTAGATTTATTTTCCTACGACTAAAATAAAGTTTTAACTCAAGGGCTCTTGTTTATGACTAAAAACTCTTCTCTCATTACCTCCATCACTTCCAAAGCAAATCTTCGTAATGCTCAAGATTCTCTACCCATCACCCTCCTCACTTGGTTCTATAATTTTTAGAGCTTTGCACTATGATGAGAAAGTCATCCTGGCATTAGGTGAGGACTTCCAGGGTCACACCACCCTCTGGCCCTGCTGGCCTCCACTACAGATAGGTTATTCCATCTGGTGATTGGGGATCATGTCCCAGAATCTCTTTCTCATGTCTGGCATCTCTGCAGTCTTTGTCCATTCTCTGCATCTTAGCATATACCCTCTGCAGCTGGGAGTACAGGAACTCTCGGCTGGACTCCGCATACTACACTGGCACAATCAGTATCCTGTGACACTGTCCTTAGGACTCTGCATCTAGAGATGTCCTTGCTAATAGAGTATTTGGAGGCCGTGTTTCTCTGGCGCCATGTTGCTGCAGCACTGTGCTGAATGGGGGAGGGCCTCCTTTTAAAGACTTGCAGGCTGACTGGGCTATGCCAGTGGAGGTGAGTTGCAAGTCCTCTTCATCCAGTTTTCCCACACCTATCTAGGCTTTGTCTCACATCCCATTTCTCCCACCAAAGGTTGTTCCTCACGTGGGAAGAAAGGCAAGAACTTCTTGGATACTCAACAATGGCGTTCCTGTTGTCCAAAACTCTTCCTCCAACCATTGTAAATTTTTTTTTCCTTTTTAGCTTCCTTCTCAGGTTGGAATAAGACTAATACCTCATCGTATATCTGATCCTATTTTTCTGTTTATTTATGAAACATAGTGTTTACCCCAATCTTTTAAGCTCTAGCATTGATGTTTAGAATTCTGATATAACCTCTTTTCTTCCTTTGCAAAAAAAAAAAAAAAAAAAAAAAAGCCTGGTTCTTGAAAATCAAAGGCACTTTGGCATTCATGGTATTATTTGTTCTACAAGTTCAGTGAGTTGCAAACTGGCTTTTAAAAAAAATATCCTGGTCTGTATCTACTGTCTCTTTGAAGTTGTTTGTGGGGGCTACAGAAATGTGGTAAAGGTACTGAAAACCCACATATTTGAATATCAACATTTTACCCATGGCAAGACCTGCATTGTATTATAAATGTATTGCACTGCATTGTCATCCTTTGTTTACCCTTCACGCCTTACCTGTGAGCTCCTCTGGGACTATTTATTTCATCATCTCAGGAGCAACCCTCTTGGCGACATATGTAAGTGCCCTATTTATCAATAAACAAATACTTATTAAGCACCACTTCATGTAAGACACTGGGCCTGGCACTGAGCATCAGCACTGATCAAAACAGAGTCGCAGCTTTCATTGAGTGTACCTGCTAACAAGGAAGGTGGGTATTGAACAAATCATTACATAATTAATTTATTAATTACAACTACGATCATCGTTCTTTGCTAATTGCTTCTCCTTCTAGTTGTGAAGGGATACCATGGGGTTTCCTTGTTTATTTTATGAGAAGGGGACACTTGAGTTGAGATGTGAAAGATGAGTAAAAGTTAAGTAGGCAAGAGCTGGTCAGATAAAATGGGAGAGAGAGCACTGATTTAGGGAACATGGCAGAAGTCTTTGAGGGAGGGACCTCAGCTTGTCTAAAACACTTAAGAAGAAAGCCCATTTGGCCGTAGGACAAAGAGAGAGAGGGGATTGCCTTCATGATGATCTGATGAGTGGATAGGGGCCAGTGCAGGCGTTTTAATGTTTATTGGATGAAAAAATGAATGAATGAGCTCAGAGCAGGCGGAGGCTTAAACTTCAGCTCCAGGCGGAAAAGCACCGTCGCCTTGAAGCTGTGACATGAACTGGTACAATTACACGTGATGTAATCACAGCACAAACCAGAGATCAGTCCAGAAGCAGAGCCTATGAAAGTATCCCACTCCTTAAGTACAAATCTCAACTGGTTGAGTCTCCTCTGCAGCAGCATCTTTAGAGCTGAGACGATGAAGAGCATTTCTCCCTCACCTCTTCCACCTGGTGGTGTCCGGTGGAGTGGAGAAATGCTTGAGAAGTCAGCCTTCCAACGCTTCATGTCCAGTGTCAGATGGTAGCAAGGTGTCTGAGAGAACAGGGTATTGACTAAAGCCCCAGATGAAGAGAGGTTGATAAGCCCTCTGATCTGTCCTTATCAGTGAAAGCTGGAACAGAAGGGAAGTCCAGGAGGTGAAGGCATCCTCAGTGAATGGAGAACCAGAATAAGTGTGAGCAGAATTAATTCAGGTCCAGTAGGTGCCAGGCTGAAAGGCGAAACTTCAGAAGGATCAACCCAGTAACCACGACTATGAATTAGTAACCTGGAGATGTCAAGGGAAACATGGCGTTTACCCTGTGGGTTTGGCTCGTGGCAATCAGCCAATTGGAACAAGGGTTTTGCCCTCACTATATTATCTGATAACTCTAATAAAAGTCAGATGGGAGAGCTAATCAGATCGTTCTCTTGGCCTGGACCCCTTTAAATCAAGGAGAGGTCTATTTTGGCTCTCCATGTTAAGTAGACCCAGAGACCTGACATTTTGTGTTTATTTGAAATGATAAACTTAATCATGAGCGAAATGTTAAGAGATGACAGAACTGGCCACAGTAAGGTCACATCGTGTCCCTGCCAAACATAATACAAGCTCTCGCCTTCACCGGGTTGCCAATCCCGGCTACAAAGGGCCTGAGGAGCTTGCAAATGGGGACCGGAGTCTGTCTATGTGATAATTAATCCGTGGCGCTCAGCAAAGGCTGCCAAATCTGCCATATGGTAGTTTTATGACCTGGATCTCTGTTATCTCTGGAGAAAGCTAACATCATAATCTCATTTACTTGCTATCTGTGATTCAAACTTGTACTTCTACAGGGTAAAACGTAAGTATGGTGAGGAGACCTGGGATTCCAGAGCCCTGAGATGAGTATTACTGAATTCCTGCAGCAAAAATGTGCAGGAAAAGGCACGAAACTCTGACCTGGGCACCTGCATGTGTGCTGACCTCATGGTGCCTGAGCCTCATAAAGAAATCTGACGTATGTTTTATAAGGACTTTACTGTATGTGTAAATAGATACACCTGACCTGAGAAGGCAGGAGGAACTGCCACCCAGAAACATCACATGTCTCTGTCTCTTGTATTTGTTTGGAACATCTGGGCCAGATTTCTTGATCCTTTTTTTCACGATGACATCTTGTTTGGGTGGCGGAGTCATTTAAAGGACACCAAGTGGTCCATGTAGACTTTCATGAAATCTCAGAAGAATTATATTGAGAAATAGAGCTTGAAAGTAATCCATAATTGCTAGAACTACAAATGACTTGTAATAGTTGCTCACTGGGGCTCCACCCTGGAAAAGAAAGACTGCAGACTGTTCCCAAATTCCTGTGCTCTGTTTGTGACTGCATCCATTTCTCTCCTACTCAAAGGGAGACATTGTCCATGATGGGACTGGTACAGATCTCAGGGCACAAACTCACACTGGTAAGAAGAAACATAGCACCTCCGATGTTCTCTACATCAGCTTAACTTCTACTAGTGGGGACTACTGGTGGGAGATTGTGAACTGCTTTCCTAATATCTGCTCCTTTCTTCCTTTATGGCAAATACCCAGTTTTATTCATGGTGATAGAGAGCCCAGATACAAACAACATTCCACAGCCACATGTGAAGCCAGCGGCAGTCACGCAACACATTCTGGCCAGTGAGATGAAAGTGCAAATTGATATGCAAAAAGTAAAAATGGGACATCTAACAGTTCTTAGCCTTTCTCCTGCTTCCTCTCCCCCCCCCCCCCCGGAATGCTGATGCGATGGCTGGAGCTCTAGCAGTCATATTGAACTCCCAAAGAGAACTTGAAGTTGGAAACCTCATCTAAGGATGAAAAAACAGAAAGGAAGGAGCCTGAGCTCCTGGTGATATATTGAATCCATCATACTAGCCCTGGAATGCCTACCAACTGGTATTGATGACATAAAGGATAAATACTTCTTCATCTCATTAGGTCACTGTTGTTGGAATTTTCTGTTATGTGCTTCTAGACCTAATTTTGCAACTCAGACAAGTCCCTATTATGTCAAATGTTGGAATAAAATTTTCAATTCAGGGTTCTCTCTTCTTTCTCAGGATTGTTCTTAAGTTCAAGAAGACTGCATAGACATTAGAAGTGAGTGTGTGTTAGGGTGTGGGATCTGGTCTTTGGTCTCGTCCACTAGTCATGTGGCTGTACTAACTTTTCTTTGCTATCATCTGGTCCTCAGTTGTTAGCCATGCAGATTACACCTGTATCCCCTTTGTTCTGACCACAGGATGGTTTTTCCTCTCTTGGTGCTATGTTTACCCTGAGTTGCACAAGGAACACTCTACTACTCCCCAGACTTTCTTGTTTGAAGGAAAATTCATAAAATTGCCTCAGACCATCTACCTGGGTCTTACTCAAAGACACACTCTTCCTTCCACATAAATTGAGGCATCAAAAGCAGGGAGTCCCATGATCCCACCATGTTGATGTGGTCCTGAGCCTACCATGAATGTGGTGGCCCAGGTTATATGTAGGCAGACATAAGCTTGTATCTATTCTAATTCATGATTGTATTTTAGATCATTACAAATTTTTTTTTGTCAACACATGCCTTTATTTTTTTTAACAAAAGAACATTTTTTTGATTTATAATCATTTTACAGTGTTGTGTCAAATTCCAGTGTAGAGCACAATTTTTCAGTTATACATGAACATATATATATTCATTGTCACATTTTTTTCTCTGTGCGCTACCATAAGATCTTGTGTATATTCCCTGTGCTATACAGTATAATCTTGTTTATCTATTCTACAATTTTGAAATCCCTTCCCACCCTCCGCCCCCTTGGCAACCACAAGTTTGTATTCTATGTCTATGAGATAGATCATTACAAATTTAAGCAACTTTTTATTGGCAATGATTAGCCTGCAACCCATTTCATAACAAACTGTAATGTGCCCACACATAGAAACACTGTGGTTGATAACTGCTGGGAAGACATTCTTGTTGCAGTAGCCTGCCCATCACCCCCTCAGAGCTGCCTCACCATCACTCAGTGCAGAGAATAGAGGATGCTTTTCTGGTGCATCAAAGTCAGAGGCGATGAGGGTCTGCCAGCCTCACAGTCAACTTGTAGAACTCCCAGGGGCTGGATCATTTAAGTCCCAAGAAAGTCTCAGACCTGGAAGCTACCATTCCTCCTTTTAGCAAGTTTGTATCCATGTGCACTTCAGGTCTACTTTTGAGAACAAGAAACAGGAGGATGTACCTGTCATAGGCATTATACACACACACACACACACACACACACACACACACACACACACACGTATGTATATACACACATACACAGTTATAGATAACTTTATATATACACATACATATTTATATATACATATGTCATTATATTACATTTTAGACATACGTACATTGTATTGAATTCTCTTCTTATCTCCTACAAGCTCTTTTTTTCAACATATGAATTAAGGTCAAATTGATATACAGTGAAATGCACAGGTCTTAAGGGTACGATTCCATGAATTTTGCCCAATGTTACCCCAGTCAAGATACAGAATGTCTCCATGGCTCTAGGTAATTTTGGGGTAATGTCTTAAAGGGACTGTCCAGAAGCCTTAAAAATGTGTGCACGCCTGCAGCCCTTAGGTTGGATAATGTCCCACTGTTGACAGGGACTTGGATTGGGTGTGTCTGGGAAGGGAGGTCAGGGAGTGGTGGCTGATGGGAAGATCTCAGACCCCTGACCTTTCTCCTGTTGATCTTTTGTGCGGTCACTCTTATCACGAAATCATGTCAGGCTGTTTTCCACAGAAATATTCTGATTATGTGAACTAGATCACGTGTTCTACGATAAATCACCCTCACTGTCCCTTGGTATTTTGAAAACTGATGAAACTGCTGATTCTTGGCTCCTTGCTTTGTATGCAAATGATGAATTATAGATGGGAAATAGGAAAAAGAAGGTTTTCCCTGGTTTGCTGGTTTGAAGGGAAGTGGATTAGAGAAAGAACACTGCTAGTCTTGACTATTTATGTTGACATTGCTTAGAAAAATTCAAACCCCAAAGACTCCAAATCTCCAGGGACATTGTTAGCCTTCTGCAGGAATTATTAAAATGTACAGAAATGTAGGCGCCGCACTTTATAATAATTAATCAGGGTCTGTTGATTAATAAAGCTCATTTTTTAGTCTCAATGATTCCGAGTATCATACAAAGGACAGTGTCCTTGTCATTTTGATTAAGAAACCAGACTTTGCAGTGGAAAGAAGTACAGGGAACGGTCGTGCTTCCTCCGTCTCCCCATAAAATAAATATTGAATGAGAATATTAACTCGTTAACCTTGACAACAATTTGTAATTTTCATAAGGGGGAAAAAAACTCGCATATTCAGCAAATAAATCGCTGCGGGGATTTCAGGAAAACAAATTGGAGAGAATGAAGAATGCTACCATATGAATTCTGTCATTTTTATGGGCCAAGGTGATTAATTTGTTTGTTTAGGTCCCTCAATTAAGGCCACAAATAGTGTAAGGTGTCGGGAGCAAGTTAACCGTTACATCTGGTACAGAACAGTCAACTGCGAGTGAGAAAGAAAGGTCATTTGGGGGAAGTGAACAACTTGGCCCCCAATCCTGAGTCTTAATACCCTACCAGAGCCACATTACCTGGGGTTAGCTGCTGAAGCTGTAATTTCACTCTATTAATAGTTTAAAGCTTGTTTTAACAGATAACCCCTTTCACTGGGCAACTACCCGGGAAAATCATTAGGCAGGATTAGCAGTCCCAGCCACAGCTTTTCTAGGGTTATCTAATTATTTTGAACTCAATTTAACCAGGAATAGAGATAAAATAAATAACCCATGAACTATTTACCTTGCCAGTTAGAAGTCTTCTTTTGTCCATTAAAAAAAAAAAGAAAGAAAGAAAAGAAATCAAAAGAATTTGAGGCCGGAATCAAAGCCCTGTTTTCTTAATTTTGCATTCTTCCTGGGGACCCAGGATACATTTCTTCCCACCAGTGACCTTTCACACTACTACCCTGAAGGAGTCAGTTGTTCAGGTATTTGCTATTATGTGTGTGCTTGGTGTATTGTTTTCCCCCAGCTCCCTTGGCTTAGAACTTACTGCCTGGGGACACCAGATAATCCACATTTTGGTTTGTAAGGTTTGTTTGTTCTCCTTGTTGGCTCCACTACCATCCCCTCTGGCGGGGTTGAAGTTTAATGTGGTTATTTTTAATTTTACTTGGACATGGACCTTTTGAAGGAGAGACAGTATTTGTCATATATTTGTGGCATGGTAGAGGGGAAAATTCAGGGAAGTGTGCTTCATATTTTGCTCAGAACAAAGTGAAAAAGGGGTAGAGAAAAAAATCCTTCAGATCAGTGGGAAGACTGGAAAATTTCTGAAGCACCTTGCTATCATGTCCACCCTGCCTTTGCCACCTTCTAGTGAGAAGATCTGGGTCAAATTCCTTTATCTGTAGAGCCTATTTCCTGTTTTGTAAAATGGGGCTAATGATATTACCTGCATTCTGGAGTTGATGTTAGGATGAAGTGAAACACATCACAATATTTGGCACATAGTTAAGTATTCAAAAAATGTTTGCATTGATAATGATGAAGATGGGTGTGTTTGCAGGTCAAGAATGCCAGGGACTAAAAAGACAAGAAGAGCCACTGGGCAGTTAATCAACTTGGTCTTTAGGGGAACAGGAAGAGTAGCAAGAATGGAGGTGAAGAAAATGGCTTTGGATTAAAGGAGGCAGAATAAAAGAGAGTAGTGGTGGAAATAGGTGTGTAAGTTTGGAACTGAAGGAGAAAGATGAATGAATTCATGCATTAAAATGTTCTTTCCAATTGTTATTTAGCGAACAAAGGGGAAGACACTTAAGGAATAGGTGAAAGATAAGAAGTGGACATGGGCAAGAGTGAGAAAGGCAGCTGGCCTGGAGTACTGGACAGCAGACCAGGACAAGCTTTTGATCTCACCAAGTGAATCAGTGAATGAATGTGTGGTAGAGACCTCACCATGAAGATGTCTTTATGGGAAGGGTTATGGAAGCCCGTCATTGAGCAGATTGGTTCATGATGATATCAAAAGCTTGCTCCTGAACAAAGAATACTAAAAAGGTTAATGGCCGATTGCATTATAGTATCTGCTCAAGAAAACTGTCTCCTTGTGGTATACAGTAGGTGCTCCGTAAAAGTTTGTTGGGTGTTGACTCGTAGCAGTCCTTAGGTGTCTTTGGGTTGGGGCTGAACAACGATTTTACTTACTGTTGTTATTGGTGTTCAAGAACAAACAATATGAGCATTAAAATACACAAAGTAATATTAGCCCAAAGTATGAAATAAATATCTGTAAGTCCCTACTGATATAAAAATGATTGAATAAACACATAAATGGGGGGGGGTGAATAGACAATATTCACCCCCAAAGTATGAAATAAATATCTGTAAGTCCCTACTGATATAAAAATGATTGAATAAACACATAAATGGGGGGGGGGTGAATATCCCATGTGGAAGAATTTCAAACAATTTATGCAGATATTCTGTTCTCAAGGAGGTGGAACCGAACTCCCAGTTCCTTAGGTGTAGAGTGTGTGCAGTAAGTTTCTTTCAAAGATTACAGTGTGGGAAAAGGGAAAAAAGAGTGGCTTTACAGTGGAAACATCTGACCAGTGCTCCTCAGCCAGGTGACCCAGATTAATATTAACAGTGATGCGTTGTGTTGATAGTATGTACCCTTGATACAATGTGATGAAAATGGGACTTAACTCTTTGCTGTTCCTCCCCAACATTCATAACCCCAGTCTTTTCATGAGAAAAACATCAGGCAGATCTCATTTGGGGAACATTCTACAAAATACCTGACCAGGACTTCTTAAAACTGTCAAGGTTATCAAAAATAGTGAAAGTCTGAGTAATTATCACAACCAAGAGGAACCCAAGGAGACATGACCATTAAGTGTCACGTCGTATTTTGGACTCGATCCTGGAACAGCAAATAGACATTAGGGACAAATCAGGGAAAACTGAATAAAGTATGAACTTTAGTTAATAATAGTGGTTTACTATTGGTTCATTAATTGTGATAAATGCACCACACCAATGGAAGATGTTAAACTGGGTGTGCAGTATATGGAATACTCTATAATCTACATTTTTTTCTGTTAATCTAAAACTATTCTAACATTTTTAAAAATTGTTTTTTTAAAAAGAGAAAACAATAATAAACCTTTACAGAGGGTGATGAGTGAGGCTCATGATTAAAATAAATATTTTCTGTTTAGCATATGGGAAGGAACAAGTCCAGTTTCTAAAGGGAGATCAGAAATATCAGTATTTCACAGCAGCAGATAGCAACTCTACTTTCTGCTGCTGAAATAACAATATACTTTGGGAAGATTCTCAAACACAGTAAGAGAGATGCACCTACCATTTTAAAAAATTCTAGGCTGCCAACAAGACACTTACTAATACCTCTCTTTTTTCTCCTCTTCCTCTTTCCTTGAAACAATTTACTGAAATTCCCCTTGAAAATAGCACTTAACTTCTGTGGTTCATAGAATTGTGATGGATGATTTGGTGAGACAGTTCACATAAAGTCTTAGAACAGGGTGTAAGTTGGGGAGGGTATAGCTCAAGTGGTAAGAGTGCATGTTTAGCATGCTTGAGATGCTGGGTTCAATCCCTAGTACCTCCTCTGAGAATAAATAAATAAGTAAACCTAAGTACCTCCCCCCACCAAAAAAACCCCCAAAAAACAAAAGCCAGCATCTAGCTCACAATCACATTGCAAGTGTAAGTTTTCATTGTTCCCACTTTTTCTCTTAATATAATTCAACTAATGTTTACAAAACACACCTTTGTCAAGTCATCTTTTAATTGTTAAAAATTTAGAATATTGTCAGCTTTTGGGGATTAATATATAAGGCTTTGGCTAACATTCTTCTACATGAGTATTTGCTTCTCTGATAACCTCTTTTGGATAAATTACCAGGGTATTATATATAATATATATTTTATATGATTATTATTATATATTATATATAATTATTATTATAAAGTCAAAGGATATGGATGATTTTAAGCCTTTGTAGCATATTGTGAAATTGCTTTCAGATAAAGAATGAACTATACTCTCACAGGTGATATAAGATGCTGAAGATACTGTCCTTCGGCAGTGTGTACATCTTTGTTCTTTTTTTCCCCCGTTTACCATGAACTGTTTTCCGCGTTTGGGAAATCCCCTTAGTTTTGAGGCCAAGGCCGCCTCCCCCAAAAGCTGCTGAAAGGTCATATGCTCACTTCTCCATGCTGCCTTGAAGCCAGGATGTCATCCAGGTTCTTCCAATGAGATGCTCAGGCTTGCCCAGAATTTAAAAGGGAGCTAGCTGGTGGTGCAAAGAAGCAAGGGGCTGCAGGGACATCCCCCTGGCAGCTGTGGGGCTCTGAGCTCCTGAGAAGGTCTCTGTGGGAGCACTGGCAGGGTGCCGAAGCAGCAGCCCAGTACATGGGATACTGTTCAGCCATGTGGCAGCACCGAGTGCTGGACCAGTTCTCTTTGTCATCTGAGTCTGTGCACGTGGCTGCTAGCCCTGGACTTGATTCTCCAGCTTTCCCAGAAACGCTGTGAGTGGCCCAGAAACACGGTAACAAATTACCGTCCTGCTAAAGTCAGCCTAAGTAGGTCACTACTGCTTGCAAGGAAGACCTCTAGTATTTATATACATCCTTTTACCGTCCTTCAGCAGCGCTGAGTGTTAGAATAGTTTTCACCGCTCTTCATATGCTGAATGAAAATCTGATACTCCTTTGTTTCAATGATCGCTGTTGAGCTTGAGAATCTTTTTCATATATTTACTTGTCAACTGGATTTTGCATCCTACTTTTTCCCCCATAGAATATGCTCTATGAAGCGATCCCGGCAAAGGAAGAGCAAAACTAGTAGACTGTAGCTCTTTGACAGGGAGAGTGTTTTTTTCCTCCCACTTCTCTGTATTTTCTTTTTTCTCCCCCTTTAATAGTAGGAATAGGTAACATTTCTTGTATAATTTCTATGAGCTAACAAATTTTCTAAGGGCTTTCCATACATTAGTTTACATAATCCTTCAAAAATACAATGAGATAGATAGTATCCCTGTTCCCATTTCATGGATGAGAAAACTGAGCCATAGAGAGGTTATTAACTCCTGTGAGGTTACCTATCTGGTAAGAAGACTGCAACCCAGGCAGCCTAATCACAGAGGTGGAAATCTTTCCCCTTTCACTAGGCTGTATATTATTTCTATGTTGACTAAAAATTACTAACTATCATAAAACCCTAAGAATGGCCATATAAGCAGATCATCAAAATCACTAACAAATCATTACCAGAACCCATTTGTTATTAGGGGCAGTTGTTTTAACATTATCTTTTGCCAAAGGATTTCAGGTTTGGCATTTTAGTTGAAATTTAAGGTTTTCTGGAGATCAATGGAATCTGCAACTTGTTATATGAACCCTTGTGATAGTTTATTAAAACGAGGCAGTGGGCAACTGCTGGGGGAGGTAGTCATTCATTTACGGCAGGTTTCATTGACTAATACCACTGACAGTTTCTGTTCTGCTTGTGTTTCTCAAAGTGCTAATAGCAAGATTCTGTCCCTGCAATCCTATTACTGGTGGCAATGGAATATAATCAGGCAGTACCTGCAGGATAAGTCAAAAGATTAAATTAAGTTGGGATTTGAATCCCCACTAAACACAGAATCAAACAAAGATTAGATTTCTGGACCCTAGTCTCAGAATGGCTTTCCAGGGCTTCTCTTAAACAACAACAAAAATATATCATTATTCACTTCGACCACCGGCATGTTAAAGGAAATGCAAACAAACAGGAGAGAGAGAGAGAGAGAGAGAGAGAGAGAGAGAGAAAGAACGGCAGCCACGGGGAATCCCATGCTGTATTCCCTAAGTAAGGACAGTGCGACTTTGCAGGCTTTGTTCATTTCCTGACTGGCCCTGGAGGAGTCCCGTGTTGAATTCACATTGGGCTCCATGAAAGATTCCACATGGAAGAATGCGTAGTTCCACCCCTAGAATCCTGGCAGTCCCATCTTGATCCGCTGTTCTGCTCTTGTGAGGTCAAATTAGCACAAAGCTCATCTTGGTTTGGAAAAGCCACTGAGAAAAAATTCTAAAACAGCTGCAATTTAGGTTAAGTATTGGAACAAAACGTGTGGAAACTCAAAAACCTGGAGGGGAAGAGAGGATTTTTCCTTCCTTGCCTTTCCCTTTGTCCATTTTCTGTGTTGTTGGTGGTGGTCTTCCTGTTCCTAAGTATACTACATACTCACCTGTATTAAGAAAAACCTAATGATACACAGTTGAGTACTGATAGTGAATCTTGAAATTGAAAATGTGTGTTCATACTCCTGGCTTTCTCCTTGACGTACTTCCATCGAGAGCTATGACATGCTTCCTGAAGGCATCCTGACTCCAAACTACCTTGTGCAGTTCTTCTAGAGATTTCACTCTTTTTGCAGTCCTTTTTATACAGAAAGAAAGGTTTAAGCACTTTATAATACTAGAGAAGAAAACCACACTGAAGTGAAGTTAATCTTTAGAACCTCTTTTGAATCTGACAACAGCAGGAGCCTATTTGCTGTATAATATGTAGAATTCAATAATATCAATTACTGTAAGAATAACTGAAATTTATCGATTACTTAATGCTTGTTGGGCACTCTTCTCAGATCTTTACATGTATTAACTCATTTAATTCTAACAACAGCCTTATGAGGCAGGTTCAATTATTAGATTAAATTGATATGGAGGGATCACTTGCCCAAACTCATATCCCTAGCAAGCAGAAGAGCTGATGTTCAAACCCCAGTGGTTGTGCTTCTAATAATTATACAGCACTACCTCTGCTAAGGATGCTAAAAACCAGTTTATACCAGATATCCCCATTTTCTGTCCCTGAACCATATTTACAACTTAAATAGGAAAACCAAACAATTTTCCCCCTTGGTAATGAAAGTCCACATACATTTATTAGAGAGTCAATCTGCTCATGGTAGTGGCCATTATGTCTTTTTGTCTGCTCAGAATCTTGACTACTTCTGCTTTACATTTGGGATGCCATTCCTTTCCCTTTAATTACAGGGTTAGAGGGACTGACAACCAAACCTCCCCATCACCTATTGGCCAATTGATGGGCATATGACCCAAGTTAAACCAGATGGTTCCATTTCCTTGCAGTTTGATTCTTGGAAAGAGTGACTCACACACTAGTTTATCTTGGCCCTACCTGTCATTTCCTCTGCAGGTTCATGGAGCAGTCTTGGATCCTATATTTTTTGAGACCTGATTTTAAACTTTTGATTTTTGTGGCCTTTTGCATTCTCTTCCAATACGTTCTCTTTCCCTCTCTTCCTGTCTCCCCGTCTCTCTCCCCATCTCTCATTCTTTTCTTTTTTTTGGCTTAACATAGATAGTTTTCTGTTGTTAGCAGCCAAAGAATCTTAACAGATATACCTATCAAGATGAACAAATATCAAAGGAAAAAGAACATTTTCCCACAGGAGTCCTTCTTATGCATTCTCCAAATTAAATGTAATGGTGGAGAATTATTTATTGAGTGCTTATTGTATGCAGGCACTGTGCGAAACACCTACGTGCATTCTTTAGAGATGAGGAAACTGGCTTTAAGAAATGAAGTGCCACAAAAAGGAGATGAATGGTGTTGGAAGACCTCAAAACAAACTGAGCCTCATTCCAGGAGCCTAACCCCTAGGAAGAGTTTTGGGGTGGTGGGTCGCTGGCTTCTGACTCAAAATGAAGACTGATCAAAATGAGTGATTGTATAGTCTTTATAATTTGCCAAGTGCCTCACTATGCAAGCTTTCATCTAATCTAAGTGACACACACTGCAGGTAGGTATTCCAACCACCTGCCAGGAACACTTTCCCCCAGTCCATGCTTTGGTCTCTTCCCTCTCATCACTCTGGTCTCCATTCCAACGTCACCTCCTCAGAGAGGCCATCCTGACAAACTCATGTAAAACGTTCAACCCTCTCCAGTCACTGACTATCCCCTTCATTGTCCTCCTGGCTCTTACAGCTGCCAGAAGTGATATTCCTGTGGTTTCCTATGTATTATGTCACCCCTTTAGAATGCAAATCCCTGTGACTATCTTGTTCACCTCAATATTTTCAGCACATTTTGTTTCTGACACAGAGCAGGCACTTACGAACATTTGCATAATGCACAAATAAAAGAATATTTTTTTTTATTATTCTATGATTCTGCTCTGTTTACAGCTCTGAAACTGCTGGCTGTTTGATGGTGATTATGTTGCTTCACCTTAGGAAGCTTCTGTTTTTCCATCTGTTAAATGGGGACAATAAGAGTACCTCCTGTTAGGGTTGTTGTTAGACTTAAGTGAAGGGACAGTATGCACTGTTTGGTTACAGCAGGTGTTCAGTGGTAAGGGGAGAGGAGCAGGCACTTGTGCAGAAGAAACTACTCTTTACCCAGCCACTATTTAGACAGACTACATTTGACTCTTAGGTACAAAGGTGCAAAATTATATGGTCATGGGTAGAAGGGAGATTTTTTAATATTGGAAATTTAAGGCAGTTTCAGAAACTGGTAAATGAAAGATATTAAATCTGATTTTTAACATCCTGTACTGCTGTAAATTTACTATGTGAGAACCCTTTGGTTCCAAGTTTGGTTCTATATTAAAAGAACTAAAGCACAAAATTATATTCCTGTCACGAAAACCGACGGGGCCAATCTGGCAGGGCTGGATCCAGCGGCTCAGGAATACTGGTACGATGTGTTTCTCTCTCCATCCCTCAGCTTTGCTTCCCTCTGGGTTGGCTCAAGCAGGCCACTTCTTTACGTGGCTGCCGTCTACGTCATCAGACTTGCAGCCTATCCGATAAAAGCCCTGGTGAAATAAGAGCACATCTTCCTCTGTATTTCCAGTGAAGTTCTCAGAATTATGTCTCCTTGGCTCGGCTAGGGTCTCCCTGATCGTGTCCAAACTAATCATGGTAGCCAAGAGGATGGATCCCTCTGATTGGCCCAGCCTGGGTTATGTGTCCAGGCTTGGAGCCATGGGTGGCGTCAACTACTTGGACTAAGATTGAAGAAGGAATGTCCGCCTACAGGAGAGGTAGGTGCTGTTTCCAGAATGGAACAATGGAAGACTGGGCAGAGGCAGTCAACAGCCAGCTACTGTAGGTAGCACTAAGTAATAGCCCTGAAGATGATCATCCTGATGACCATTCTGATGATAGAAGAAAGTGGGACACAGGTTGATCAGATAACTTGTGCAAGATTCCTTGTCTAGAAATAGGGTTACCAACCATCCTGGTTTGCCTGGGGGTTTCATTGCTGAAACTGGGAAAGTCCCAGGCAAACTAGGATGAGCTAGTCACCCTTTCCAGCAAGCACTAGCAGAACCATGCCTCAAACTCTGTTTGGCATTGCCTTTTCTTCTTTCTCTGACCTTTGTTCCTCAATCATTCACCAAGATTTTCCTGAGCACCTTCCACAGCCTTGAACTAAGCTGATCATGGAGATTCACAGATAAAAGACTGAGTGTTTTCTGCCAAAGAAAGGCAAAAGGCAGTAAGAAGTCTAATACAGTAGGTCCATCATAACAGGCAAGTGTATTTGAAAGTGACCTAATTCTGTTGGGGGTTGTGTACGAGGTTGGATCTAAGAACATTCCCAGAGGAGACCATTCTGATTGATGTCAGTTTTGAAGGAGAAATAGGATCAATTTCATGACTCCTTATTCCAAGTAAATGATCTTTCCATTAAGCTGGACTATGAAGTGTGGGTTACATCAACAGAAACATGGAAACATACCTGGTTCTCCCCAGGAGTAAGCTTCTCTTGACTGATGGCTTAATATATGCAATAGGAATGGGGACGCGGATACAATAACCCCATAGAAATGTGCGTGTTCATCTGAATTTTAGAAGACTGATGTCTGGCTATGTCTGATCTTCCCCGGGAAAGATAACAAGTATCCTTGTAAATTTTGGTCCTATTTGCCTCTTGTTGTACCTCCCACCTGTCCACATCCACATGGTACTGTAGCACCCACACCATAAGGGCTCAGAAGCTCTCCTGCTGCCAAGAACCTCCCCTCCCACCACGGTCTTAGCTCCCATCAGAGAGCAGATGAAGGATGGCTCTCAACACAAGCCTCAAGTAACTTAGCCCTGAAACAAATACATAAATGCACACGCACAGACACACTCATACATGTGCACACACACTGTGTGAAAATTATTCTAAACACTCTGCTATTTTAAAGAGATTGTACACAAAGGAGGATTTGAGTCAGGGAAAAAGCAAAGCATTTTGTTTCATAAATAGAACTGGTGTTGGAGTTGATTGTTTCCTCTCCTGAGGGATAAACATTTTAATTTAATAACAGTCAGAAAGCGCCTAAATGTTCTTGAGGAAAAGATATGGCGTTCCTAGAAGGGCAGAATCTATTTGCTTGCTGAATACTTGGAATCAGGCATTTCAGTGTAGTGTTACTCAAAAATTTAAGCAAAATTTTCTGTATCAAATTTTACTCATATCAATAACTATAGTTACCACTTACTGGGAAAATTCTATACGTGGCAGGTGGTGCATATATATTATCTGACTTATTCCCCAGTGTCAAGCCTGTGATCATTATAATCCCCATTTGTCAGGTGGGTAAGCTGAGGCTAAGAAAAGTTAGTCAACATGCAAGTAAGGGACAGAGCAGGAATTCAAACTCAAGTGTGCCTGTCTGTCTGACTTCAAAGTTATATTTGTATTCATCACCATTTATAAAGCAGGTCTGTTTGTCATGCCTTCCAACAGAGACATCTAAGGTGGGACACAGATTTGTAAGAGGAGAAAGGACTGAAAAAGGAAACAAAAATGAAAAATGAGTTTACACAGTATTTATTAAGAGAATGTCACCACAGCTGATGCAACAGACAGGGAGGTGGCCAGGCCAAGGAATTGAAATTATATGTGTGTGGGAAAAAAAATGACAGGCTATCTGCACATAAATAGAATTTTGCCATATTTGGAGTAGATTACTTTTTTTTGCCAGACCTTTGTGAAGAGTCTGGTTGCTTTTCTGTGCATATATATAAAATAATAGAGACTTAGAAGGGCACAATCAGAGCTGTGTGAGTTTGTAACTCTCTCGGTTCAGCTGTAGCAGACCTGTTTTGCCTTCGTCTTAGCCTCAGTGGAGATCCTGAGATTCCCGAACCAAACCAGTTTTCATAAACCATTCAAATTCAGCCAACAAACAAGGACTTAGCCTTTGTTAATAATAATAGTGTCTAATATTTATGGAATGCTTATTCTCTACCAGGCTCTCATCTAAAAAATCTACATGCATTGATTAATTGAACTTCTCATAACACCTCCATGAGGAAGGTGCCTCTGTTATCCCTATTTTTCAGAAGAAGAAATTGAGGTACAAGGAGGTTGAGTCTCCTGCCCAAGGTCTCATAATTATAAAAGTATCTCATAAGTGTCAAAGCTGGGATTCAAACCCAAGGCATCTGGCTCCAGAACCCACACCCCTCCCCATGATGCCATACTTCCTCCAGACCAGGGGGGTCAAAACACTTTTTTCTGTCAAGAGCCAGATAGTATTTCAGTCTTCCTAGGCCATATGATCTCTGTCACAACTGCTCATCTCTACTGTACAACTACAGCTTCCATCATAGAGCAAAAGCAGCCATAGGCAATATGAAAATGAATGGGCAAAGCTGCATGCCAGTAAAACTTTATTTACAAAAAGAGGCAGTGGGCCAGATTTACTGACCTTTGGTCTAGGCTACGTTGCACTATACACAATGAGCAGGATTCTTGTTCTTTTAGGTGAGGCATTCCAACCATAGTTACAGTAAATTTTCTCACATGCCTTTTGGCTTTTCCACATTTTGGTTTTTTTGCTTGTAACATATCACTTTCCTTTGTTAGGTTGATGGTGATGATGATGATGGTAATACTTACAAATGTTGGCTGAATGTTTCTAGACAGATGAGGGAGCCGAGGCAAGAGAGAGAAAGAAACCTGACCATAGTCAGAGTGTGTGAGCAAAGCTGAGACTCAAAACAAAAGGCCCAACTCCAGAGAACTTCATCCTACTCACTAAGCATAGTTTCTCCAGGTGTGATTCACAGATCACTTGCATGAGGATCCTGGGGAGAGGACCGTAAGTCTGCATTTTACCAAGCCTCCTAGGTTACTCTTGAGTGTGTTAAAATGTGGTGAGCACAGCACTAACACTGCATGGCCAACCATTTCTTCTGAGTTGCTCTCCTAGACCTTCAAGCTTGGATGAGAGCTTCTTCTGGAACTTTCCAAGCCCTGTTGATTATCCATCCTACTACTAATGACTGTATATTGTAATTATCTGAACACTTGTCTGTCTCCTCTATTAGTCAATCATCTTCAAGGTCATGAACAGTGTCTCTAGTTAACTGTTTTACAGCTAGAGCCCATCATGTGGTTGGACCTCTATGTGTGGTTTCTCAATGAGTGAGTAAGTTAATTATTAGAAATCTTAACTTCATGGGTTTTATGATGACTCTCATAACTACATTTTCTATCTGTACTGGACAATTTGTGTGGTTTTCTCTTGGATTCCCTTTTTTCCTTTCTTTTGCAGTGAATCACTTTGTTCAATTTTGTATATTTTGAGTATGCATTGGCTCCCCGCTTAAGAAAAGTTTTCATTTTATTTTCAGTTTGCCTTATGTTGACTATAACTGTCCTTAAGGAATACTATCCTAAAAGATGGCTTTATTTATATGTCAATTTTTAATAAGCAATTATTAGTACCTATAATGATCTTAGTGAAGAATTGCCAGAGTCCTTACCTTCAAGGAGTTTTTAATTTAGTTGAGGAAGACTCAAACCTCTGTAAAATGGCGAAGAATGTAATTCTGTGCTAAACTGCATTATACAGATATATCCATTTGTTTAACACATAAGTGTTTATTATGCACTTACACCTTGTAGTCATTGGTCCAATTGTCAGAGATACAGGAGTGAACAAGACAGGGTCCAGGGAACTTATATTTTATCTCAGGTGGACAAGACCATAAATCAGAAAGATAATACATGAACAAGACAATTGCAGATGGTGCTAAGCGATGAAATAAATTGAAGCAGGGTAAATGATAGCGACTAGGCGTGGGATACTCTGGATAGGGTAGTCGAGCTCTTTGAAGTGCAACTTGAAGGGTAAGAAGGAGGAGGATATGTGAAGAATTAGGGCAGAGAAAAAAAATGCAAGAGCCCTTAGGAGGAGCAAGCTGGGCCTGTTGTAGGACACCTCTAGAGCATCCGAAGGGAAGGGGACTGGCAGGAGATGGACACTGAGAGGCAGGTGAGGCTCAGTACTGCAAGATGACATGGTAAGGAGCTGAGATTTTGTTCTACATATGTTGTGAAGCCATTGAGGGGTTTTAGGTAGGAAATTAGCATGATCTGCTGAATTTGTTTTTAAAAATAACTTTTGCTGCTAAGAAAAGTGGATTGTTGAGGGACAAGAATAGAATTAAAGAGACACAAAATAGGATGGCAGTTGCAGTAATTCAAGTAAGAAATTTTGATTGGTGGTAGTTGAGATGGAGAGGTGAAAACAGATGAGGGATATTTTGCGGGCAGAAGACTTGCTGACGGATGGCATGTGGGAAGTGAGGTAAAAAGAGAACTCAACCAAGATTCCCAGTCCTTCAGCGTGAAAAACTGGGTAGGTGGTACTGCCAGTTACCAAGACGTGGAAGACTGTAGAAGTCACGTTTTTGCAAAATATTTAGAAAGTTCTTTTAAAGATATGTTAAGTTTGAGATGTATATGTGGTCATCCATGTGGAGAAATCAAGTATGTAGCTGGGTATATGAATGGAATTCAGTGAAAAAATCAGAGCATGGGATAAATTTTGGAAGTTACTGACCATGAATAAAATTTAAAACCATAGCACTCGATGAAGTTGCCTGAGGAAAGAGTGCTGATAGGAAAAAGTAGAGAACTTGAGAGACCCACCCTGGAATAGGCCAACATATTGAGGGAAAGCCAACAATGGAGAACCAGCAAAAGAGACTGAAAAGCTAGACAGGAAGAAAATGGACAAACGCACAAACTAGAACAAGTACAGTAGGAAGAGAGGTCAAAGAGGGTTAGGGGGATGAGTAGCTAACTGTATAATGCTACTGGTGGGTTGGGTGAAACGAGGCCAGAGGCTCAAGTTATGTATCTGGAAACACGTTAGAATTAGTGAGGCTTGAGTAGGATGATAGGAATGGGAGCCTCCATGGAAATCTGAGGAGACACGGGGCCTTCTCTTAAACAAGAACACAGAAGGGTGTGTTGGGAGTTGACCTACAATAACTCAACAGCCTGCACAGGTGGTCAGGAAGTAGGGAGTGATTGTGCAACTCGACTGAGAAATTTTGCTGCAAAGAGGAGCATTTGGAAGGTGCTGTGGGGGGAAAGGGGCACATTTTAGAGGGAGCTGCGGTGGGAAAAGCATTTTGGGTTGCCTCTCATACTCAGGAAGTAGTTAGATCTTTGCAAAATTTCTCCTGTTTGAGTGTCAATGACTGTCATAGGTAGAGAACTGTGATAGCCCTCAAAAGCCAAGATGTGAACTGATACTCGATGTGCTGTTTGTTTCTTTTTTTTTTTTTTTTACATTTTTTATTGATTTATAATCATTTTACAATGTGTCAAATTCCAGTGTAGAGCACAATTTTTCAGTTATACATGAACATGTGTATATTCATTGTTACATTTTTTTCTCTGTGAGCTACCTTAAGATCTTGTATATATTTCCCTGCGCTATACAGTATAATCTTGTTTATCTATTTTTTTTTACATTTTTTTATTGTGTTTGTTTCTAAGGAGTCAAAACTTTCAGTTACTATCAATGAAGTTAACTAATGTTCAACTTTCCTAAATTTATATTTTGAGGTAGCACATCCTCTACTCTTGGCTACGTGTGCAAGAAGGAATCATATTGCCAATACCCACCACATACACTTATATACACATGCTTCATAGCTATAGGCACACACCACTTAAAACATATCTACCAATTAATTCAGATCTTTTCCAAGAAAGAAGTTAGTAACAAAGGGATACCCAGTTTTGTACATTTACCAGTCCCCAAAATACTCACTGGATGTGCTAAGATTCCCTAATGAGGATGGCAGCCATCTGGCAAACGACCCATTAGATTGAAACAAAAATGTCAACACGAGCAAAATATGTGAAGTTGTTGACCATTGACAGACAGCCTGTTGATGGGCATCTATTTAGCTTTCAAAGCAGTCTGGCAGATAGATTAAAAAAATCCATCAGACCTGAAAAGCCTTAACAGGCCAAATTTCCCCGGGGGGCCTTTCTATATGGTACTTATCATTTTCAGAGCAGTGATAGCTCTGATTGTCTCAGGCATCATTAGCCTAAATAGAGTAATGATGCCAATGTGGGGAGTCATGTTAAACACATAATCTGGGGCACGTGAGAGCACGTGCGCCAGTGTGTGCACATTGCATGGTTTTGTTTTGCCCTGCAACTTGTAGGGCTTGTGTTAATTTCCACGGCTTCATTAGAGCTTTGCAATTGGTAATTAATTTCCTGTCCTCACCAAGTCCCTTCAGGTGATCACACAGAGGGAATAGGTGACCTCAGTGTCCATTTTCATGTGTTCATTGTCCAGAATCTCACCCCAGCCTCCATCAGTGACCACTTTCCACTGAGAAAGTGATCCTTGTGCAGTTTCTTTGCCTGATGAAACTGTTTCCATATTCACTTGGCTTCCTAATTGGGCCTTGTACCTTTTGGAGGAAAAAAAAAAAATCTGAGTTGCCTCCAGCTTGGCAGAAACTAAAGTGAGAAGCTATACAGATGTGATTTCTGAAGGAGCAATTGATTTGTTTCACACACCACCTACCTTCCTTGAAAATTAAAAAAGCTCACCAACAAAGTGGCAATTGGTCAGGACCTCAGGGGGGCGAAAACACAGAAAAAAATTAATTTCAAACTGTGAAACTCAGCCAGTGAGAGCTAATAGCCCCACTCCTGACACACAGCATTCACCTTCTGGTAAATGCAACAATCTGAGTGTGTTTGTTTGCTGATTTTTCCTTTTTTTAAGTGGGGGAAGTATGTGAAGGCATACATCTCTTACTCTGATTTCATCAGTTTTGCTACATTCACTTAACGTCACCGCCATCTTCCTAAAGGAGAGTTTGCAAACCCAGTCCCTCATTATTTCCAGCACCAACAATTCCACCATGGAGCAGGTAACATCACTCCCACAGTTCTCTCTAATGGTGGAAACATAATAATTAACCACGTCCCCCTGAGATGTGGGCTGAATGGCTGGCCCCTAATTTGTATACTTTCTGCAGAGATTTCAGTGTCTCATTAAATTTATTGCCATACTAAAGTCACCTTTTAAATTATGGATCACGATATTGGTATGCTGCTAAAAATGTTCACAGCATTGTAATTTTATGCACTGGCAATAAACATGAAAAATGCATTTTGGGGTTGTTTAACATTAAAAATAATGTTTTGGAAAATAAATTTTAGGAGAAATTTAGTGCTCAGGAAAAGGACCATATTCACAGTCCCAGAGACACAGATCCATAATCCAAAGAGCACATTGGATGGGGACCAAATTTGCAGCCCAGATAGGTCAACAGCCAGGCACCGCAAGGACAATTAACTTCACCTAAGTTGGATTTAGATGGTGGTGGGATCCATGACTTCCTGCCAACTCACAGCCATCAAGGGCTCCTCCTTATTGCTCTCTAAATGGTAGCAAGGTTTATTTCTGAAGCTGGCAGTTGATTGCTAGGCAATTGGCAGCATTACAACACATCACCTTGTTCAGGAACGAAAATGATACGGCACCAGCTGGCTTTCTGAAGAGCACTTTAACTTGGTCAAGCGGGGGCAGTTGTTCATGGACTTAACTTTACTTGAAAAGTTAATTCAATGACAGATGTCACAGCTAAGGCACTTGGCTCTATCAATAGATGTATATCTCGTGAGTGGGGTCAGGGACAGTCGTCTTGAGAGTGTCCTGCGTCCAAATACCTAGATCTTATGAGCTGTGTGACCTTGGGCAAGTTACTTACACCTTCTATTCTTCTATTCCCTGTCTGTCAAATAGGGGTAGTGACAGAACATAATCCCAGGGTGGTTTTGACAATTAAATTAGAAAATACATTTAAAAGTATATGTGCAAGACACATAGTCAAGAACTAAAAGTATTGTTGGTGGTGGTGGTGGTGGTGGTGGTGATGATAGTATGAACCCATCCCACATTGCATGATATGAAAATTCTATAAAATAGATGATTGAGAAGCAGCAGGAATGGGTATGAGCCTAGAAATAGTGAATTTCCTTTCTATTTCACTACTGGTAAAATTTGACTCTTTAAGGCTAGCCTAGCAAGTGCAAATCTTTGCTGTGTATCTTTACTTCTCTCACTACCTTGCTGATGTGGAAAGAATACCTTTTCTCATTGAGTACTCTCATTGATTTTTCCCAGATTTCAATTTTTTTTTTCATTTTACACATTGTAATATATTTAATTGGTTATTGGACTCTTTCATATCCTACATCGAAAGGTTCAGAAGCCTAGATACCAACAAATCATTTTTTTTAATTGAAGTATAGTTGATTTACATTGTGTTAGTTTCTGGTGTACAGTATAATGATTCAGTTATACATATGTGTATATATATATATTCTTTTTCAGATTATTTTTCATTATAGGTTATTAAAAGATATTGAGGAGCTCTCTGTGCTATACAGTAGGACCTTGTTGTTTATCTATTTTATATATGTAGTTTGTATCTGCTAATCTCAAACTCCTAATTTATGCCTCCCCCGCAACTTTCCCCTTTGGTAACCATCAGTTTGTTTTCTATGTCTGTGAGTCTGTTTCTATTTTATAAATAAGTTCATTTGTATCATTCTTTAGATTCCACATATAAGTGATACCATATATTTGTCTTTCTCTGTCTGACATACTTCACTTAGTATGATCATCTATGGTTCCATCTATGTTGTGACAGATGGCATTATTTCATTCTTTTTTATGACTGAGTAGCATTCCATTGTATGTATAAACGACATCTTCTTTATCCATTCATCTGTCGATGGACGTTTAGATTGGTTCCATGTCTTGGCTATTGTAAATATGGCTGCTATGAACATTGGGGTGCATGTAGTTTTTTGAATTAGCATTTTCTCGGGATATATGCCCAGGAGTGGGATTGCTGGATCATATGGTAACTCTACCTTTAATTTTTAAAGGAAACGCCATACTGTTTTCCATAATGGCTGCACCAAATTGCATTCTCACCAACAGGGTAGGGTTCCCTTTTCTCCACATCCTCTCCAGCATTTAATGTTTGTGGACTTTTTAATGATGATCATTCTGACTGGTGTGAGGTGATAACTCACTGTATGATTGACTTGTATTTCTCTGATAATTAAGGATGAGCATTTTTTCATGTGCCCATTGGCCATCTGCATGTCTGCTTTGTAGAAATGTCTGTTTAGGTCTTCTGCCCATTTTCAATTTTGTTGTTGTTGTTGTTATTGGGTTGTATGAGCTGTTTGTATCTTTTGGAAATTAAGCCTTTGTTGGTTGCTTTGTTTGCAAATATTTTCTGCTGTTCCATAGGTTGTCTTTTTGTTTGTTTATGTTTTCATTTGCTGTGAAAAAGCTAGTAATTTTGATTAGGTCCCATTTGTTTATTTTTGCTTTTATTTCTATTGCCTTGGGAAACTGACCTAGGATAATATTGCTATGATTTATGTCAGAGAATGTTTTGCTTATGTTCTTTTCTAGGAGTTTTATGATGTCCTGTCTTATATTTATGTCTTTAAGCCATTTTGAGTTTATTTTTCTGTATGATGTGAGGGAGTGTTCTAACTTCATTGATTTACATGCACCTGTCCAGTTTTCCACACCACTTGCCAAAGAGACTGTCTTTTCTCCACTGTACATTCTTGCCTCCTTTGTCAAAGGTTGATTTACCTTTGTGTGTAAGTTTATTTCTGGGCTCTTTATTCTGTTCCATTGATCGTGTGTCTGTTTTGTGCCAATACCATGCTCTTTTGATTATTGTAGCTCTATAGTGTTGTCTGAAGTCTGGGAGAGTTATGCCTCCAGCTTTGTTCATTTTCCTCAGTATTGCTTTGTCAATTCTGGGGTTTTTTTTGTGATTGAATATAAATTTTAGGATTGTTTGTTCTAGTTTTATGAAAAGTGTCCTGGGTAATTCAATAAGGACTGCATGGAATTTGTAGATTGCTTTGGTATTCTGGCCATTTTAACAATATTTTTCCCAATTCAAGAGCAAGGGATATCTTTTCATTTCTTTAAATCATCTTCAGTTTCCTTTATCAATGTTTTATAGTTCTCAGGATATAAGTCCTTCACCCCCTTGGTCAGGTTTATTCCTATGTATGTTTTGATGCAATTTTAATAGAGATTGTTTTTCTTTCCCTTTCTGATATTTCACTGTTAGTGTAAAGAAATGCAACACATTTCTATAAGTTAACCTTGTATCCTGTTACCTTGCTGAATTCATTTATCAGTGCTAATAGATTTTATGTGGAATCTTTAGTGTTTTCTCTATATAATGTCATGACATCTGCTTATAGTGACAGTTTTACCTCATGCCTTCCAGTTCAGATCCCTTCAATTTCTTTTCTTTCTTCTTCTTTTTTTTTTTTTTTTTTTGTCTGATTGCTGTGGCTAGGACTTCCAATACTGTATTAAATAGAAGTGGTGAGAGTGGGCATCCTTGTCTTGTTCCAGATTTTAGCAGGAAGGCTTTCAACGTTTCACTTTTGAGTGTTATGCTGGCTGTGAGTTTGTCATGAACAGCTTTTATTATGTTGAGATATGTTCCCTCTATACCCACTTTGGTAAGTTTTGATCATGAATGAATTGAATTTCATCAAATGCTTTTTCTGTATCTATTGAGATGATCATGTGGTTTTTGTCCTTTCTTTTGTTTATGTAGCATTTCATATTGATTGACTGAACCATCCTTGTAACCCTGGGATGGATCAAACTTGATCGTAGTATATGATCTTTTTATGTGTTGTTGGATTTGGTTTGCTAATATTTTGTTGAGAATGTTTGCATCTATTTTCATCAAAGATACTGACCTGTAATTTTCTTTTTGGTAGCATCTTTGTCTGGTTTGGTATTAGGGTGATGAAGCTTCATAGAATGTGTTTGGGAGGGTCCACTCCTCTTTAGTCTTTTGGGAGAGTTTGAGAAAGATTTGTGTAAGTTCTTCTTTGTATGTTTGATAGAATTCCCCAGTGAAGAAATATGGTCCTGGCCTTTGGTTTATAGGGAGTGTTTTATTTTTTTATTACAGATTCTATTTCACTTCTAGTGATTGGTTTGTTCAAATTATCTATTTCTTTTTTATTAAGTTTTGTTGGACTGTATGTTTCTAGAAATATGTCCATTTCTTCTAGGTTGTCAAAGTTGTTGGTGTATAATTACTCATAGTATTCTTACGTTTTTAAAAAATTTCTGTGGTATTGGTTGTAATTAGCCTTTTATTTCCTTCAGTATTTTTTTTTTAACCTCCTTTTTTAACTTGTAGACTGGAGTGGTTTTTTCATTGTTTGTGCTTTCAGGGGATTTCTTCAGTTCTTTTAATTGGGGGTGATTCTTCTGCTTCTTCATCTTACTTATATTTCTCTGACTGTATGAATTTAAGAGTAGCAGTTACCATCTCCTATGATCTTGAAGGATGGTTTTAATGTAGGAGTGTATCTTTGTAGCCTATATGAGTCTGATATTTTTGCTGTGAGGGCCGTTTTTAGTGTGGATGGCTGTCATGTTTTTCTTCTGTGTGTGCTGGCTGTTATTCCCTTGATAGGGGGTGTGATTGGTGTTGTGGTGATCAGGGTCTGCATTGGATATTGAGTGGGGCCTCCTCTTTGCTCTGTGGTTGTCACAGCCTTGTTGGGGGCTGGATCTGCTTCCCAGTTGTTGGAGTAGAAGCCTCCAGATTGGTTTCTGAGCTGGAGTGTGAAGTAGGCAGGACTGGAGCACTTCCACGGGGAGAGGAGCCACTGGGTATTTCCCTGCAATAGTTGTCCGCCAGGAGGTGCACTCCGGTGTTGCCTCTTGCCCGTTGTGTGGGCTCACAAAGTACACTATTGTTGTTGCTGCCTTCGGTCCAGCCTCAGGCAAGCAGTCTGGATGTCCCTCAGCACTGTGCTCACAAAGCCACCAGGACTTGCCATAGTCTCCTGTAGTCGCTCACCTAGACCCTCCCTGGGAGCTACAGAGTCAGCCCAGACCCCAGACCTGACTTTGCATGCTTGCATCCAGAAAGCCCGCAGCTGCTAACACCAGACCTGCCCCAGCTGCATGCTACCAGCTGCACACCAGTAATCTGCTTGGATGTCCTGCCTGCACCGAGCTTACAAAGGTACCAGCAGGGTAAAGTCCCCAAAGCTGCTAGAACATGGCTCAGATTTCAGCTCTGCCTTCAGCTGGAGGCAACTCACTTGCTTGCACCCGGAGCACTTAGAGGCAGAGCCGTGCCCGCTGCGACCACGCCCCAGAATAAGGCTGCTATGGCGGTATCCCACCCCTCCCTTCAGGCACGTTAACAATGGGGCTTTTTATGGTGGACCTGGGCTGTTGCACACATTCCCAGTTGCGGCCTGTACCATACTCCAGCCCCTTCAGGCTGTCTTCACACAGCCAACCCTAGTCTTCTCCCCAGGTCCGTCCTCTGAAGCCTGAGTTGCAGCACTCAGCCCCCTAACACATTAGCAGACATGTGTCTTGGGTGAGGGAGTGTAGTGCGGTGGCACAGACCCTCTGCGCTAGTCTCTCTTCATCCTGCTTACTGTGCACTGACTGCTTTACTCTCCGCCAAGCCTCTGAAGCTCCCTCTCTGTCCTGGCTGATCTCCCAGCTGTTTAAGGGGGCTCCCAGGGTGAAGGAACCTTTCCTCTTTCACAGCTCCTTCCTAGGGGCACAGGTCTCATCCTGACTTTTTTCATCCTACCTGGTTACATGGTAATATTTCTTGTGTTTTTGATTATATGAGACCTTCTTCCCGAGTTCAGTAGGTGTTTCTGTGCAAATTGTTACATGTAGATGTAATTTGATGTATTTATGGCAGGAGGTGAGCTCCATGTCCAGCTATTCCACCATCTTGAACTCCACCCACTCAACTAACTCTAGAGAAGGAAGGTTTGTAGAAATATGCTTGGGTTTTTTGTTGTTGTTGTTCATGACACATATCTAGAGAGCATATTCTAAAGTCATAGTAGTAGAATTTTTATTAACTCATATAATGAAATGGTATAAAGATATACAAATGATATAAATGTCATAAAGTGACATAATCAAAATCTTGCTGATTGGGTGTTGGGCCACGTGAAAAACAGTGGATATGGTAATTATGTTTTGCAAATGAACAGCATCTAATGGCTTACTCCAAACGAAGCAGGTGGAAGGTGGTCTAACACAGTGGCTCTCAGATGTGGGCATGAAGCAGAATGTTCCATGAACATGCTTTGGAGTGCAGATTTCTGCTGCCAACCCCAGAGACTGTTACAGTGGGTCAGGGTGGAGCCCAGGGAAAATTTTGAGCATGCACAACCAATATGTATTATTTATAACTTTTATGCATGTACTACTATGCAATATTATGCATATTATTAAGTCACAAAATAAAAATTATACAAGTATAGAAAGATAAATAAGTTGTTACTGCTTTTTATATTCCTCAAGGGACCTTCTTGGACACACCTTGGGGGAAAGGTACCCCACTTTGGAGATGAGTGCTCCATGCTAATGTTTTCCAATTTTACTGTGCATATAAATAGCTTGGAGATTGTGTTTAAATGTAGACTCTGACTCGACAGGTCTGGGGTGAGGTCTGAGATTCTGTTTGTCTAACAATCTCCCAGGTGATGTTGGTATTACTGGTCTGGGAGCTACACTTTAAGTAGTGAGGATCCATGCAGTAGTTTCTCTATTACTGACCCAAATCTCAATGCAAATTGAAGTTTTCATTGTTCCAGGCAATGTGTAGGTGGTTCAGAGAGGTTCTAGATGATCAGCCATCTCCCCCCAGTCCCCCCCCCCTCAAAAAACACTTTAATTTACAAGACTTTCTGTAAGTCTTGTTTTAAATTTCACTGATGTGGAACGAGTAAAAAGCACCCTAAATCAGCCCTCCCTACCCCTAGCCCTTTATGTACTTTTCTGGAACGGTTCTCTTTCAGCTTATCTGTTGAATTAACAAGATAGTGCTCCCTGAAGTCATACACAGTGACTTTCCCGGATGCAACAGTGGGCAAGATTATTCTCCCTGATTAAGCCTTTGACAGGCAGCATCTTTGCAGCAAGCATCATGCCAGGTTTGATTAGTAAATTGGCCCTACAAAGTTTTTTTCTTACCTACTGTTGCCCTAGCTCAGCAATCCTTCCCATGGATTGGAATGAACACATTTAAGAATGTCATGCTTGGCGGTACCAAGAACAATAATTAGACAAATTACAAATCATAAAAGGATAAGTGTAATGCACTAATCTGTAGAGATTATTAAGTAGAAATAGGAAACTTAAATAATTAATTCTTAAAATCATCCCAAGAAGGCTGCATTCTTACTGATGCACAGGCACTGCTATTAGGTTACCGTGACAAGCCCATTTCAGATGAAACAGGAGTTCTTCAATGTGCTTATTTAATAGACCTGAAACATGTTGTAAGGAGTGATTTCATTACTGCATCCCTCCCATCTGAATGAAATCGGAACTCCAGAATATGCTGCCTTCTGATTAATTCCACAGCATCCTATGGACCAAAGACTTGGGGGGTATAGTCCAGAAGATCTGATGTACATAAAAATCAACATCAGAAATCCTCTTAATGTGTTTTAGTAAAACAGGAAAGCACTATCATTTTGCATTAGTCACTGGCATGTCACATAAATCAGGCCTAAGAAGCAGCAACATACTTTGAGAATGTTAGAAATCATGGAGTGATATAAGTTATGTACGTAATATTTAGATATATATGTATTTCTTTTTTAAAAAATTAACATGTATTAATTGCCCCACCCAGTTTGAAAGGTCCTGTTCTACCCACATGCTGTCTGGTGGAACCTCCCAGAGAAGCGTACCTGAGCATCCACAGGGAGGCAGCTGTTTTTGGTGTCTAAGGACCTGAGTTTAATACAGCTTGATCACATTGGCTAGTCTTGCAGACTTCTTTTAGACTCATGTCCTCCTATACAATGAGGAAGATAATAATTATTGCTCTAAAAGATGGGATTCAAATCCACTTTATTTTAAAGTGTTTAGCACAAGAGCTTTCAATAAAATAGTAATTTATCAGTTTACTTCTAGATTCTGCATTAGGTTTTCCGTGTTATTTATATACGGAAATATTTCCATTCTCTCTCTCTGCAACTCGATTGTGTTGAGGATGCAACGTTGATCAAAAGAGAAATCACTTTTGCTTGATGAAATTTCCAATGTCCATTAAAAAATAGTAAGTTATTCAGTGTAGGTGGGATGAAACTCTTGAAAAGTTAGTGACTGGGGGTGGGAAGGGGTGAGAAACAGATCAAATAGGGAGATTATGATATCACAGGAAGCCTGCCATATTGTGATTGCAGACTTGCAGGGAGTCAAAAGTACAGCTGGGCCCTGACTAAGGAGGGAGAGAAGTCTCAGCACTGTGCAACCCTCATTGTCTGTTTTACCATTCCTGGTTTCATTGGTAAAACAACCTTGGTACAGAAAGTGAGGGGCTATGGGGAAGAGTGTTCGATGTAGAAGGAACAGTATATGCAAAGGCTCAGAGAAAAGAGTCCATATGACTCTTTGGCGAAACTAAAAAGTTGCCAAAGGATGGTGCTAGTGTAGTAGGGAGAGACTAATTTGTAGATCTTTTTAAACCACGTTTAAAATTTAGGCTTATTCTGGAGGCATCCGCATGTCACTTATAGATTTTAATCAAGGAAATTGGAATGGCCTTGATTGACCTGTGACAACAAAGGTCAGCAAACTTTTCCTGTGAAGGACCAGATAGAAAATGTTTTCGGCTTTGTGGATCATAAGTTCTATGCCCAACTATTCAACTCTGCTGTTGAGGGATGAAAGTAGCTGTGAACATTGTGCAAGTGACTGAGCATGGATATGTTCCCCAAAACTATTCATAAAAACAGGTGGTAGGCCAGCTTTGGTCCCTGGGCCGCAGTTTGCTAATCTGTGATACAGAAATAAGAAAATCAGAAAAAAATAAAAAATAAAAAAGGATACATTTCTTAACTCAGTTGTTTTAACTTACTTAACTGATAAGACAGAAACCTTTTTTTTTGTTGTTAATTTTTTTTAAACTGATCTGAAAAGACTAGCATCAAAAAGATTGGAACTGTGTTTGTAATTTTTCTTTATTTCTTATGCTGACGGGTTTAAAACCAGGAAATCTTGCATTCTGTATCTTAGCCTTATTGTCTTCTGTCACCTGGGTCACACCTCTCTCACTGCTGCCAAAGTGGCTACTTCGCTACTGGGTCAGACCAATTATTTCCTAAATGGTTTGTACTCATCTACACTTCAAATGCGCATCTTTGTGCGAGGGGGGGATAAATAGTGCCTGGCACTCACCATACTCCTCACTTCCATTATGTGGGCAACACATCAGTCTGCTCCATTGAAGAGCCCGTGACTGCAAAGCAGCCGTAGATCATGCATGTCCCCGCTCTTCCACAGACACTATTCAGATATCTGACTTTGAGGGTCCTTTTCTGCTTAGCTCGGTGCTTTATCCTAGTTTGAAAATAAATTACAAAAAGCATCAACAATATTATTAAAGTAAATCTTTCTGTGCCCACTCACCTTACTACTTTATAGAAAATGTTTTGAAATAACATCTCTCTCTCTCTCTCCCTCCAGTTTCATTTTTAAATCACCATAGAGACCTCTGAGTGTTAGGAGGTAGTCCGATCTGGGGAAACTGCACACTCAGTTTTAGAGCCTCCCTCTGAAAGCTCTCCTGGTCTCTCCCAGTTCTTTTAGAAAGTTACCAAAATGATTATAAAAATGACGATGATGATGATAATGCTAATTTAATATTTATTAAATGTTTGTTCAGAACTTACCTTCAAGCATTGCATTTAATTCTCACAACAAACCTATCAAGGAGTTACTATTAAAATCCCTAATTTATACCTAAGGAACGTGAGGAATGGGCAGAGCCAGGCTCTGGTCCCTGGGTCTCCAGCTGTAAAACTCATGCTGTGCTCTGTTGACGGTGACACCCCGCATTTCCACACCTCACGCTCTCCCCACCTGTTTTGGCCCACTCGCCAGGTGATCTTTATTGTTGGTGGGATAATTAGAAAATAACTGCAAAAGTGATGCTTTGTTTCTGTATCAGACTTTTCAGGGTCACACACATTGTCACATTCAGTCAGATGAATCAGGCTCAAAGAGAGGTAAGAAGAAACTGAAAAGAGAATCATGATTTTTAAAGATGAGGGAAACAAGGATTCATGGGCTCACAGATTGAAACCAGAAGGCCTGGGGCCTGAAGGCAGGCTTTCTAACACGGGGCAGAATGCTCCTTCCTGGGGCCACCTCTTCTAACACGGTCTTCCTCAAGAGTTCCCTTTCCCCAGGTCATTTGATGCCTTCCTGTGATTAAAACAAATGATTTCATAAAGCCCTGGAGAGTGAGTCTAAAGGTGGGCCTAGTGACGTAGCCCTGTGGTGGGTATTTTGGGCTGTGGAAACTTTCTGGACTCCAAAACCATAGGGCCGACTTACATGAAGACCTGATCCTAGCTTGGGAACTAACTTTAACGTATATCTGAATATTCTTAATGAAACATCTAGAAGTATTTTTGTATATTGATTATATATATATATATATATATATATATATATATATATATTTAATATGTCAAATCTGCCTAGGATTTCTTTCTGGAATCCTTAAAAAGTTATGCCATGACACTAAGAGGGGTAGACAAAAGCCATTTAAATTAAAAATAATTTACTGTATTATATTAATTAGTTAGAACCATGCCATTTGTGCAGCAATTCCATTGTGGTTATTTCACAGGAAGGATGCACCTGTCACCCCAAATTTGATTTGTATCTTGAAACTAATTATGCCTCACACATGCCACATAGGAGGGGGTCATGAAAGGATCTATCACTCACGTAACGAGACTTTCTTGGAGAGCAGCGCAGCCTCCTGATTGGGTCCTAAGTGGCTCGAGAGAGCAGAGAGGGGCAGCTGGCTTCGGATGTGATGGTGGTTAGGAGTATGGGGTTGGGTGAGGGCTCCCTCTCCAAGATTGGCCTTATATGGTTTGAACTTCCTGCCAGCATGAAATAAGGGGGCACCCAAACTTTCTCACTGGTTTGCTAATATGTGTCAAGGGAAGAAGGGAGAACTGTGGGGCTTGAATGCTGCCAATGTTCAAACATCTCAAGTGGTGTCAAACTGTTCTATAAGCCCCCTTCTGAATTCTGTTTATGTCCTTTATATGCTAGTCAGAATTTGTCATTATATGTTGTTTCATCGTTTGTTGTTCTTTTCTTTCTCCACTCAATTGTGAACTCCGAGAGACCATTATTTTGCCTATTTTCTTCATTAGTAGATATCCAGAACTGATCATAACACCCGGCACGTACTAGATGATCACAAATAGTCGTTGGAAGCCAACAGGTACCTGAAACGGTGCTCAGCATCACTATTCATCAGGGAAATACAAATCAAAACCACAGTAAGGTATCAATTCACACCTGCCAGGATGGCTGTTGTCAAAAACAAGAGACAACAAGCATTGACAAGGATATAGAGGAAAGGCAACCCTCATGCACCGTGGATGAGATTGTAAATTGGTATAGCCTCTATGGAAAATAATATGGAAGTTCCTCAAAAAATTTTAATATAGAATTACTGTATGATAGAATGAATAAAACCCACTGCTGTGTATACATGCAAGGAAAATGAAAACAGGGTATTGAAGATACACACACCCCTACATTTACTGCAGCATTACTCACAATGGTCAAGATATGGAAACAACCTATGTATCCATGACTGAACGGATGAAGATGTGGTGGAACATTAGTCAACCATGAGAAAGAAGGAAGGCCTGTCATTTGCGACAACATGAATGCACACTGAGGGCATTATGCTAAGTGAAATAAGTCAGACAGAAAGACAAATCCTACATGGTATTGTTTATATGTGAAATCTTAAAATACAAAATGTCAAACTCATGTAAACAGAGAGTACGAAAGTCACTGTCTGGGGGTTAGGAGAGGTAGGGATAGGTTGGAAAAGGGTACAAACTTCCAGTTATAAGATGAATGAGGGCTGAGGATCGGATGTAAAACATGGTGACTATAACTGATGGCACTGTATTGCATAACTGAAATTTGCTAATAGTAGAACTTGAATGCTTTCACCAAAAAAATAAAAAAAGATAAATATGTGAGGTGATTAATGTGTTAATTAACTAAATAGAGGGACTCCTTTCACAATGTATACATAGATTAAATCACCACAATGTACACTTAATGTTTTTTAGCATACATTTATTTTTATTGAAGTATAGTCAGTTTACAATGTTGGGTCAATTTCTTGTGTACAGCACGATACGTCAGTCATACATGAACATACATATATTCATTTTCACATCCTTTTTCACCATAAGTTACTACAAGATATTGAATATAGTTTCTGTGCTATATAGTATAAACTTCTTGTTTATCTATTTTATATATAGTAGTTAGTATCTGCAAATCTCCAACTCCCAATTTATCCCTTCCCACCTTCTTCCTCCACTGGTAACCATAAATTTCTTTTCTGTGTCTGTGAGTCTGTTTCCATTTTGTAAATAAGTTAGTCTATCTTTTTTTTTTTTTAAAGATTCCACATGTAAGTGACATTAAATGGTATTTTTCTTTCTCTTTCTGGCTTAGTTTACTTAGAATGACATTCTCCAGGTCCATCCATGTTGCTGCAAATGGCATTATCTTATTTTTTGTGGCTGAGTAGTATTCTATTGTGTAAATATACCACAACTTCTTTATCCAGTCATCTGTCAGTGGACACTTAGGTTGTTTCCATGTCTTGGCTAATGTAAACAGTGCTGCTATGAATATTGGGGTGGAACACAATGTACACTTTAAATACCTTACAATTTTATGTGTCAGTTACACCTCCAAGCTAAAATAAATAAAGCCATTGGATAAATGAAGTGAGGAACAGCTCTATGCTAGACGCAAAGTATGTAGAGATGTCAAGTCTCGGTGCTTCCACTGATGTCCCCGCATTTTCTTAACCATGAGGTGAAGTATTTTAGCCAAAGCTATATGACCAGGAGACAGATAGGAAGGATAAACAAATAAACAAATTGCAATATGGCATGACAAGTGCTATAAAAATGTACGTTCCCTTCCATCATGGGGCCACAGGTGGACAGCCTAACTTGTCCCCGGCACTGTGGTCCTGCACAGTAAGGAAATCAATCTTGTGATTCATGCATGAGGGAGGCACGAGTGAGTGCATAACACATTTGAATTCAAGTCTGTATTTGACATCTCTCTATAGTGGGAAAACAAACTAGCAAACAGGTAAAGAAATTTCAGTCTCCATAGAGCCTCCCAGGAATTTCTGAAGCTTTGCAAACCCTTTCCTCTTTCCCCAACCACTTCACACAATCTCTTTTCAGACACTTACTGCAAAGAGTAGGTGTAAAACACTACAGCAAACTAGGGGAAAAGGGGGAAAATGCTGACAAAATCAGATTTTTAAGCCAAATTCTAATTTTTTCTCAAGTAACTCTCATCATTCTCACTTCCCATTTCATATCTTCACTTAAAACTGTCCTTCCCAGCAGCTCTACCTAACCTGGTGTTGTCTAGAATGTGAGTTCCACGTAGGTCCCGAGAGGACACGGACTCGCTGGTCAGGTCAGGTTGAGGAGCTGCCGTGTATGCCAGCTCGCCCTCAGACAGTCATAATGTCCACTGCACATTTCAAGCTCTGGGATTCCCAGCATTTTTTTTTTTTTTCAAATCTTCATGACCCCTGGAGACCTTCACAGAACACTTAGTAAATTCCAAGGTAACGAGTATTTGCAGAACATGCTCTGAGAAATACTAGAATGAAAGATAAAAGTCCACGCTACTGAAGCTAGGCATCAGGTGACTTACGTATCTGGACTCTGAGCCTCTTCAGCCTCATCGCTAGCATGCCTTTCCCTTTCTCCCGTGTGTGTACTTTGGTCGTGAGCTGCTAGCAGATGCCAGGTGCACAGAATTCCATTTTATGCCTCTGATTCTTGCCCATGGCTGCCTCTCCTGCCTTCTTGTTATAGAAACTTGGCTAAGTCACTTAGCCTCATGGGGACCTCAGTTGCCTTTCCTATAATAGTAGAGGGTTTGGCAAACAAATGATCTTTGGGATCCTTTTATACTCCATCCTTCCCAATTTGTGATTTTCTTCTCCCCAGTGGTGCTTGAGGGTGTTATTTCCTTTCTGTAAGCCTCACTTTTTAAATGTGCAAAATAAGAAGAGTAACAGAACATACCTCATTAGATTCTGTGATGATTGTGTGGCATGAGGAGGGTGAAGACTTACAATTACAGTCTAATCAGTATGACTCAATGGAAAATTAATGATAAGTCTTATCTACCACTTTTAAGAAAACTATTCCAGCATTACCTAGGGTCAGTCTTCCTTGAGAATGATACATCCTGTGTGTTCCCTGGCTTTGAAAGCCTTTTACTGATGTAAAAATAACCCTTAAAGTGTTCTTAACATTGTAGTTCAAAAAAATGTTAATGTGCTCTGAGACTAAATAAAGGGAAGCTCAATAGCTATAAACTTAATTTTTAAACACCCTAAATAAATACATGTTTTTCCTAATGGCAGGGAGTCAACTACCATCAGAATCTTGAAGGGCAGAATATGACAGGACATACATTATGGTTTCCCAGGAAATTGGATAGAGGAGCCTAAAGACCTGCTAAGTAATATGACTTTGAAAGTAACTTCAGCGTGTGAGAAACTTTAACTTCACAATGTGGTTTTCCTCCATGTTCTTGGTGGTACTCAAAGAGACAGTTGAAGGAGATGGAATCGCTATTATCAATACCTTTGGACATGCCTCAGCTCAGTATGTCTGAGCCAAGCCTGCCACCTTCTAGGTGCAGACTGTCACCTCTCCTTGGCTGGGTGCATGACTCCACTACCTGACCAGCAGCCCAGGCCGTATACCTGGAGTCTTTTCTCCACTGCTCTTTCTTCTTTACTTCTCACTTTCGACCAATCTTCAAGTCCCCTTGAATCCCTCTCTAAAATTTCTACTATTCAGACTCCTAATGTTCTCCCCAAACCTCCTTTTTAACTGGCCCCTATCCACGTCAATGGGAAGTCCATCTTCCAAGGTGCTTGGACCTCAAACATGGAAGTCAACCTTGATTCCTTTCTTTCTCTTGTGTTCCTTCAGTCCATCATCAAATTCTCATACCGCTGCATCTTCAAAATCCATGCAGAATCTGACTACTGATCTTCACGTCCACCAACCCCACCTGGGTCCAAAGAACCACTTCTCAAGCCTAGGTTTTTCTTTCCAGCAAATTCTTAGGGGGTCTTCCGGTTACTTTTCTTGCCTTCTTATAGAGCAAGCTTTCTCAATCTTGACACTACCGACACTTGAGTACAGATAGTTATTTGTTATTAGGGGTTGTTCCGGACATTATTGGGTATTTGGAAGCACCCCTGGACCCTACCCACTAGATACCAGTACGATCCCCCTACCCCAACCACTCGCGACACTGAAAACCCTACACCAGCTTCCCTTGTTCCTCAGAGGAAAGCACCACGATCACTGCACTGTCTGGCCTCCCATTACTGCTCTGACCTGGTTTTCTGCATCTTTACACCTTGCTTTTTCACATTCAGCCATTTTGGCGTGCTGGGCGTGTTCCTACCCTCTGAGCCTTTGAACTTGTTCTTTTCTCTACCGATAAAAATCTTCCCCCAGATATCCACTTTGTTCCTTCATTTCATGGCACCTCCATGTAGTCAAATGATGCTGTATGTTGCATCCAGCAAAATTATGCTTTAAAATAATATTTGATGGCTTGAGTGTTTATTACCAACTATTGTTAAATAACAAAGGATGATTTGAAAAAAGCATGTATATTATGACCCCAATTTTGCTAAAAAGGAGAATCAAATGTGTATTGATACACATATTATGACTAATAGAGAAAATACAGCAGAAGGACAGACATACAAGTGTCAACTGTGTCATCTCTGTGTGGTAGCTATACAAGCACCTTGTTTACTGAGTACTTTTCTGTACTGTCCAAATTTCTATTAAGAAGATACTTCACATCAAAGAAAAACAGTGAACACTATTTTAAAAATGAAACAGTATCACAATCCTAAATGTCTCCAAGATCCAAAGACCAAATGGGAAAATGTAAAAAAGTTGAGCATGGTAAATTGGAGTGTACTCTGGCCTTAAAACACAGTGAAAGTCAAGGGCATGTGTTTAGATACTTGAAGCGAGAGACAGAGAGAGAGAGAGAGAACTGAATTAAGTGACCTAGAATGTTTACATTTATGAAGACCTTGGCAATCATAGAATATGACATCCTCTTCTTTAATAAGGTAGGAGCTCCAGAGAAATCAACTAACCCAAAGTCACACGATTAAACTGTGGCAGAGATGAGATTGCTCAATTATGTTTTCATCAAGCATTTATTAAGTTTCCACCATGTGCTGGGTGCTAAGGGGACAATGGTGGAAGATAAATGTAATATCCACTCTTGAGTGCAATGAGAAGGAAACACAAATGCACATCCAAATACTATAGAAATGTGTCACCCAGTGGAGAAGTGACGTCACCAGCCACATGTGGCTGTCAAGCACTTGAAATGTGGCTGGTTTGAATTGAGAGGTGTTGTAAGTCTTGAAACACACACTGGATTTACATAAAGGAAGTATAATGCCCCATCTGTATTTTTATATTGACTGCATATCAAAATGATATTATTTGGATATACTCAGTTAAAAAATACATTATTAAAATTAGTTTTGCCTGTTTCTTTTTACTCTTTTTTAAGTATGGCTACTAAACATTTCCAAATTACATATGTGTCTTCCATTCTAGTGCTTTTGGACAGCACTGCATAGGCAGTGAGATTCATACTTGATGGGTTGTTAGAAATGAGAGAGAGGGCTACGAGGTTTAGACAAAGTTCTTTTCTTAGTCTTGGGGACATGGAAAGCCTATGAAAGAAAGTGATATATAAATTGTGACCTGGATAGTAAGTGAGACTTAAGCCAGGAGTAGGGTTGGGGATGGAATCAAAGGCAAAAATAACTAAATATTTAGAGAAGCCACCATTTGCAACGTCAGACTCTTTCATGATTTTTAAAAAAGTTAAATAGCAAGTTACAATCATTTTTCTTAAAAAATGGGTTCTCCCTTCTAATGGAAAACATTGACAGCTTCTTAATTCCAGGCCTGGGAGTGGATGTGTGGACTTCGGTGACTTGAACTCCACCAGCACTGCCCTTCCTCCTCCAATGTCTTATTGCGAGATAAGCTCATTTCAGGGAAGGGGGAATTCTGCCTAGACCAGAGAGAAATAATGACATTGAATTAGCTAGATAGATGGCAATGAGTAATCCGCATGAAATTCTTAAATTTGGGTTGGGAAGGGAGAGCCAGCATTGGTTAGCATGCCTCTGATTATACAATTTATTCTTGGCCAGGAAAATGAATGTGCTCTATGAAATATTTCTGGAATAACCTTTTAGTGAAAAACAATAGAAATTGTAAGACAGATTAAGGTTTAGTGTCGCAAGAGATTATAGTGTGAACAGACTGTCCTCACAGGGTCTGTTTAACTGGTGACAAGCTGGAGGAGGGGAGAACCGTAAGGATATTTGACATGAAAAATGTGAATTCGCTCTCTGAGTGTTTACTAGCATTCACAAGGAGCAGGAAATGAGCCGTGAAATGTATTGTCAAACATTCAGGGTTCAAAATATAATGCATTACTTCAAGTTGGGCTTCTTGCTTTCTGAGATCCTCATTCTCAATTTGTCCACCTCGAGGACAGATGAACCGGTCTTTTACTGTGTCCTTCCCTGGCCATAATGTTCACCTGCAGCAGAAGCTGGGAACTGGCTTTCCAAAAGCCATTTACAGCTCCCGTTTTTCCCTTGCCTGCCTTGATTATAGAGGTTTGGAAAACTCAGCTGATTGCCCCTTACAGTTTGGCCATGATCACGTGGCTTGCTTTTACCCGGTGAGAGCTGGGTATTAGTCTCCAGGGAGAATGTTACTTCCCAAAGGAAAAAAAAAAACCCCACAAAGACCGGCCAAAAGAAGACCCTACACCCTTCTCCTTTCGTCCTCCTTCTGCCTGAGTTCTAGAGGCAGCTCTGCCATTTGGCTGCTCCCATAGATAGGGAGGTACAGTCATAAAGATGCTGAAATACTTCCATGTTGGTTGTGAAATCACAACTTCCCCGTGTCCCCCATGTGCCTCTCTTGCCCTGGTGCCTTGCCCAAGCCTACCAGACATTCGTAAAACAACAACAATCACAACAGAACCTGGAATGGCAGGGGCCTCTGGGTCTGTACCACTGAAAAAATACTTTGGATGTCACTCCTACATTAAGTGCAGTGGCCACCACCTTGTAACCATGAGATCTCAAGCTACAAACCAAGAGGAGAATAGAATATTAGAAGAAGCTAGTTCACCGTGACTTGGCAAAGCTGCAGTACCAGCCCAAGACTTTTTTTTTTCCCTTCAATTTTTTATTATGGCAAAATACATTTACATTTTTTACTGTTTTAACCATATTAAGCATACAGCTCTGTGGAATTAAATACGTTCATAATATCATTCAACTGTCACCACCACATCCATTTCTACACTCTATACCTTGTAAAACTGCAACTGTCTACCCATTAAACAATAACTCCCCCTCGCCAGTCCCTGACAACCACCGTTCTACTTTGTCTCTATGAATTTGACTACTCTAAATATCTCATACAGATGGAATCATATAGCACTTGTCTTTTTGTAACTGACTTACTTCATTTGGCATAATGTCCTCAAGTGTCAACCACGTAGTAGCGTACTGTAGAAGTCCCTTCCTTTTTAAGGCTACATAATACTCCATGTCATGTATGTACCACGTTTTCCTTAGATGTCTGTGGATGGTCACTTGCATTGTTTCTACATTTCAGCAATATGAATAATATTGCTGTTAACATGGGTGTACAATTATCTCTTGGACACCTTGCTTTCAGTTCTTTTGGTTATATATGTAGGAGTGGAATTTCTGGATTGTATGTATGTTAATCCTATTTTTTTTCAGGAAATACCATATTGTTCTTCACAGTGGCTGTACCATTCCAGGACATTAGTGTTTCATGACATAAGCCACTGTGGTGGCTTGCTCTCTTTCTCACACTCAAAAAAAAAAAAATACTGTTAGTTTTGATACGTAAGCAAAAATACTGCTCACTCCAGAAATGCTCAGACACACACAATGTGTGAGAATTTCTTAACTGTTTCTATTGTGGATTTTTCCCTTTGGTCTAACTATCTTCTCTTTGAAGTCTTCACCTTCTCCAGTCATGTCAGAATATGAGCTTTTCTTCAGGCAGTAAATATTTATTAAGGGAGTGAATTAATTAATTAATAAAACAAACCAAAGAAATCAATTTAAAACATAAAATACAGAGAGACTTTTTTCTCCAATTTACATATTCAGTTTTAGTAATCAATTTTTTGCTTCTTTAACTAGAGACTTGATATTTTATTCCCCCTTCTTTTCCTCTCTCCTTCTTCATTCATTCATTCATTCATTCATTCATGTAATTAATATTTCTGGAGCACCTACTCTTTCCTGGGAGTGATTCCAGGCTTCGAGAAAGCAGTCCTTTGAGAACTAAACCGTCCTTAACCTTCGTTGAGCTTCTGTCCCAGTGTAGGCACAGGAAGACAAAGGACAATCAATCAATCAAATGTCAGGTGGTGATAAAATGCTACAAAGGATAAAAAATAAAGCAGGGTTAAGGGACAAAAAGTGGTAGAGCTGCCATTCTGGATGGCATGGTCAGAAAAGGCCCCTTGGAAGAGATGATGCTAGAGCAGAGATTTGAGTTCATGGGGACTCAAGTCATGCGAGGGTGGGAGGGAAGATCAGCTCAGGCTCAAGGAGCAGATTCAAGGGGCCCGAGGTGCAGACTCATCTGGCAACAGGGAGACGGCGAGAGGGGCCAGAGCAGAGAAGAGAAGCGAGGAGAGGGAGGGGATGAGTTTGCAGAGGTAATAAGAGCCTTCTCCCTCTTCTGTCTTGCTTCTCTTCCCATCTGCTAGCATTCTTATTACACAGCAGAAATCTAACCAACTATGCCAGCAGGTGGTCTCAGAGATGGGCCACCTGCTCCCATGCCTTGTTCTCTAACTCCTGCTCCTGCGTTGGGCTCTTTGAATCACCATTAATACTTGACAGGCTCAAACTCTTGACCCGGTTCAGAGTCTGCCAAGTGTCTCCAGACATATTCTGTCTATGGGCAGTGGTGCCCGTTTTTCTAGTATCCATGCTTCTCACCATTCCTCAAGACATCTCACTGATTCTCTGCCACTTTTGGGTCCATTTTCTTATAGTTAGAATGCAGGTGCAAGCAACAGAAACTACTCAACCTATTCTAGGAAATAAAGAGGCGGATTCATAGTAAGGATCCAGAGCGGTCTGTCTGGAGTTGGGCTCCTGGCTGAAGACTTACGTGTGGCCTTCCAGACCTGAGCAGAAGCAGCTGCAAAGACTTTGTCTAGCAGGGGTCAGGGAGAAAGCTGCCCTCCTTACACCAGACTTGGGGCATTGCCTTCTCTTAAGGGATTTGCAGTAAAGGACCCAGCCTCCCTGGAGGGCCATGCTCTTATGCATAGCTGCATTCCTAGCTCAGACGCCTCCACGTGGAGGCCTCTTTAATGGGGGCCTTCAGCAGAGGCTTTCCTTAGGAGCCTCTACCAAGATCACCTTACTGGGGGGAAGGAGCGGGGAAACTTGCAGACGTTTTTCTGCATTCTGACTCAGTGCTCAGCACTTTTCCCCTGATAGCCCAACCTCCTCTCCCTCCTCACAGCCCCAGATCCATCACACTGCGGGAGCCTTTTGTTCAGTGCTCTCCCAGCAGTGAGAGACTCAGGTCCCCTGACATCTGCACTGATCCACCTGACCCTTCATGAGTGCCATTGCTTCAGGGAAAATGGAACAGACAGGAGTTGGTGCTTTCTCTGGTTTAGCCTTTTGTTTATATTATTGCCGTGAGTTAAAAAAAAAAAAAAAAGTCTCCACTGTTATGTTCATTTTGGCTTACTGTCTTCATCAGCTACTCCTACATCTGGCCGGTCAGCTCTCTCCAGCTCAGCTGAGCTCCTGACTCCTGGGTGGAAATCTAAGACAAGCATTCACCTGAGACTAAGGAGAGAGAAGAACCCAGGAGGCCACTTCTCAATCCTCTTGGCATAATATGGCTGCCTCAAACCTCCGGGCTATATATGTTATAGTATTGCCCCATGAAGAGACTGCCTGAATGTTGGCTGATGCTTTGTTCCTAAACACAGTTCCTCAGAGACGAGAAACACTGGGTGAGATGACCACCTCTGTTTCTATCAGCTATGGCCCTGGGCTGGGCAGAGTGTTCCTCTAATCTCTAAACAACAGCCAGGGGGATAGATTTCAAGTGCAAAACAGACTGCATAACTCCCATGATTAAAACTTTCCAGTGTCTTCTCGTTGCATTTATTTAAAAAACTAACATTCTTTTCCATGTTCTGGAAAACCTGGCCTGACTGAGTCCTGCAGCTTTCTCCTGCCCAATCCCCCACGCGTCTCCTCTTCCTTGTCATTTTTCAGCCACGCTAGCCTTTTTGTTTCTCCCTTGACCCAAGCTAGTCTTGTTCCCAGCTCAGAGGCTTTGTACAACTGTTTCTCTTGTGTGAAACACGTTGCCATGTAATCTTGGTATTGTTGGTTTCTTCTCATAATTCACATCACGGCTCCTATGAATGTCTCCTCCTGGAGACGCTACCCTGTCCAGCCACTCAAAATGAGGCTCCCTACCCAATACCCCAAACTCCTTCTCTGTCACATGACCTTAAAAAAATTCTCATTTACTTTGTTTTCATGTTTAACATCTATCATGACCTCCTTGATCCCCACCACCCTTGAGTAGAAGTCAGCTCCACCAGGGCAGGGATCTGGGATTGCCTTGTTCATTGCCATATCCTGGTGCCCAGAACTGTGACTGGAACATAGCATGTGCTTAATACCTATATGTTGAATTAATAGCTCTTTGCTAGATCCCCACTCCTGTCCATGAGGGTCAGTGGAAAGCCAAGTCATAGAGAGAGAAATCTTAAGTTCTTGGGTGGGGTGAAACCACATGTGTGGAGGGCAGGTGTGCGTGACTTTAGATACCATTAACTATGTTAGTATTTCTAGAAGATCTGATAAGAGTGGACTCTAGGAAGACACATAAATGTTCTTTGAGTGGTTTGGTTCACCTTCACACTGCCTTGTTTTGCCTCCAACCTGGAGACATTCACCTGCTAAATAGGACAGATACATAGTTTGCACACAAAGCTGAAAGCTGTGAGAATTCTACAATTAGTTCTTGTGATTTAAGTTTGTATTTAAGCAGAAACTTCCTTGAAATGTGACTCCTTCCTCTGTCCCATCCTCATTTTAAAATCAGTTATTCAGGTAGAAGTGCTAATATTTTAATAATCATTACTTTTTGGGGTACAAACTGAAAATGGTTTGTTAAGTGAGTTTATCAAAATCCATAGTTAGGTTGGATTAGATTAGATTAGATTGGTTATTTAGGTAAGAGTCAGACCAGATAAGCTAAAATACTGGGTTTTAATAATCATCTGCAATTTCTTCTTTTAAATTTGAAAATTATTCCACTGAATCGCTCTCTACACAACCTGGATGCATTGCTAATTTCTGCCTGCTCTTCATTTAGTATCTGAAAAATGTCAATCTAAATATATACATGTGTGTAACATGTACAGTATTTATTATATGTGTATAATACATGATTTTATATAAATGGATATTTATATAAATCTGGGTTCTTATATATGTTTATGTATGTCGTATATAACATCTGCACATAGGCTATGTTAGGTATATTTTGCATATACACAATAGGTGTTTTTAATTTTTTAATCTTACATTTCCAACCTCACAATGGATTTCTCTTCTGTGTGTGGAAATTGGTCAGAGTACCACCTACATTTTGCTGGTGATCTCTGGCCATTATTTATAGTTTGACATCACAAATGTTTCACATGCACAAATGTGACAAGAAGAATGCCCCCGTTTCCCTGGGTGATGTTATTCCCCAGGCAATATTATTCCCCATTTGCTAAACAGCTTTTACTCATTGGGCCCTACAACTGATCTCTTTCCTAAGTCATTGCCATGCTCCTGGGATAGGTGGTTTCGGGATGGAGACAATGGAGCGGGGAGCTTTTGTGGATTCGCTTTCCTCCCTCTTTCCCTTGTGAGGACACTACGTTCTGTTGTTCTACTACTGTCTTCTGAAATGAGGAACAGAAAACAAAATGTAACCCGGTAGATAATAGTATCTTATGTTCATATAAAGCTTTTTGACTCAGAAGGCATTTTTGTATACATGAATTTATTTGATCCTCATAAAAATCCTGTGATATAGGCAGAAAAACAAGCATAATCCGTGTGGTATAGGTGTATAGGAGAGATTCAGAGAAGTCAAGTAACTTGCTTAAGGTCACACAGCTAGTGAGATGCAGAACCAGGAAGGGAAATTCAGCCTTTCACGAGCTCTTCACCCACCATGTATTTTATTTATTTATTTTTTTTTACACTCTACATTTCATGGTGGTTTTTGTTTAAGCAAAGGACATACTATTTTCCAATCATTACCCTATAGCAAGTTTGCTAGCCTCATTGAATGTTCTGAAACCTGATAAAGTACCTTTTCATAATGGTTGTGGAATTTTAGCTTCTGGAAGTTATCTAGCCCTACCTGCTTGTTTTGGTCTCAAAAGGCCAGTTGGAAGGGGAGATACAGTCCATTCATTATCCTTCCTCTTCTAGGAATGCCAGTACCAAAATGAAGCTGCAAATGAAAACAAAACATTGACTTCCATCTCGTCCTGGGCTCTGTGCAACCCAGCTTACTTAGCTATGCTCCCTGCTGCACATTATCCATCAGCAAGTGCACTTGCCTCTCTTCGGCAAGAAAGTGTTTATGCTACCTCAGTGCATTGCCTCCTCTTTCCCTGTGAGGCCACTTGGGACCCGGGGGTGTCTGTATGTAGCTAGCGCTGGAGCATCATGGGTGCTCCTGGCTTTCTCTGTTTTTAGATTTTCATACATTTCTTTCCTACCGAGGCTTAGAGACAAACATCCAACTTGGGAAACAGAACTCAATGTGAAGTTAGGAAAACGTGAGAAGGAGCAGGAACCAGGAGCGAGCGAGAGCAGAATTCTTTGAGGGGCCGCGGTAGCGACCAGTACAATTTTAGACACTTAAAAAAGTCCATGTCAACTGAATATCAGAAATGAATTTTAAAAACCTCAGCCTGTCCAGGGTTGCAATAGCAAAGAGTCCCTCAGGGCCAAAGGAGTTTAGCCTACAGTGCTCCCTAAGCTAAAAAAGTCAAGTGTCTAAATCTATATCTTCACCTTCCCTAAAAATGGAAAGATACGTTAAGCCAATTTCTATTTTTGGTCGACCTGCAGAAGTTGGCCAAATATGAGCTCTAGTTTTAATGTAAGATTTCTCCCAATTAAAAAAAAAAAGTGCTCCTATTGTTACCAGATTTATGTGAGCATGGTAATATTAATAATACTGAGCATTACTTGTTTGAGGCCTAGCTCCTCAAAAATAAATTTGGAAAGTCAGGCTCTGTCTTTTTTGGAGAGAATTCATTAAAGTTACTTTCAAAAGTGAAGTGAGCCGTGCTCCTTTAGAATGAAAATTTAAGATGCAAGATAATTCATGTTGACTTCATCCCTGGTGAATGTTTTGTTAAGTAACTGCTTGTTGGCTATTTCCATTTTGAAGGAGGAATTATAAGGTTCTCCCCTCTCACCTAGACTCTTTAATATTGGAAAACTACTGGGGATGGAGAGGTTTGTGTTGGTGTCACTGATAGCTTCGTCCTGGAAGAAGCTCAGATGTGGATGGTTGAGATCGGGTTAGGGTTCCACCTCGAAGGGGGAAAATACAAGTTTTCTTTTTTTCATATGTAAGGTAGTCTCTAACACAATCCATACTCCTGGCTCCTGGTTTAAATAGGTCTTGACCTTCTTGGCAAAATCAGTTAAGAATCATCCCGTCAGGAAAAGGAAGTGAATAACTCCTTTATTCCAATGAATGACTAATGATGGAAATTTCAAACAAATTCCAGATTATTTTTCTCTGGCAAATTCCTATGTATCTACAATTGCAAAATCTGTATTTTTTTCTCCCCTTTCTTCCCGCCTACCTTTCTGCCTTCTTCCCTTCCTCATTTTCTCTCTTTTTCCTTCCCTCCCTCCCTCTGTTTTTCTCAAGATTCGCATCATTTGTGAATTTGCAGCAAGTTCTCTATGTGGTTAGAAAAAATAGCACGGCAGTTAACAAGTCAGAAGAGCTAGAAACTCAAAGTCCCCTGCTTGTGAATGACCTTGGACAAGTCATGTAAACTCTCTGTGTATCCTTGGTAATTATCTCCATCTCACAGATATGGAACTAATATACAAAGAGGTTAAGTAGTTTGCTAAATGTGGCCCGGCTAATAAGTGGCAGAGCTAGACTCTGAGCACAGGCCTTCTGGCACCAAATTCCACCTCTTGATCACTATTCTGTAATGAGAATTAAGTAAGGGTAACAAATTCTAAAGACCTGGACTCTTAACAAAGATCACCCCATCCGCATTGGAATCCAAATGCCTTCCCCGCTTTGGCGTGTTTCTAGGTATGTTTTCAGTCCACCCTTCTTGTCCTTTCCCACCCTTGGCGTTGCCGGAGCATTTTTATCCTTCCCTCTTTACATCTCTCTGGATCGGATGCGTCTCCAGCCTCCACGCGCTGTCCTTGAGGGCTGCATGTACAGCAAAGAAAACAGAGTCCATGGAACTCTGGAGCTACCCCTTGGTTTCAGCTGGGATGTTCTCATTTTCAGCTCTTTTATCTAGTGGGTTTCTACCCAAAATTTAACTTGAAGAAAACCATCTGCTGCTTGTCACCCAAACACATACACATTTGAAAATCACAACCTTTGGCCAACCTTTCCATGTTAGTCAGCAAGAGTCTGAGGTCTTAAAGGTAACTATGGAAAGAGAGTAGGATTTGGGAACTGGAAGGCTTATGACCATGATGTATCCAGGGAACTCGCACCAGGGCCAGAACTGATGCCATTTGGGAGTGGGCAGGCAAAAGCAGGCTGAATAAATTGTCCTGTGGTCTGGACCACAGTTCCAGAAGGCAGGACCTTGAATAATAACATGCTTCCTTTACGCCAGGCAGAGGTTAACATTTTCTCTTTGGGAGGGGTGTTTCTTCTTTGCTAATCTGGCTCTATCAGTGGCTCCCACCTTTTATTATTATTATTTGAATTCTTTAGATTACTGGAAGATTCCTTGTATTCTCGAGAAGTATAAAAAACTCAAAACTGTGCTAAAATAGTAACAATTACAACTTGATCATCACTCCAATATCACCATGCCTCACTGTCATCATGACTCAGTTCCCCAGGCCATCCTGGTGCTGGACCAGTGCTTGAAGAGAACTGTCTGCTGCCCTAAGTTCTCTTATAAACTCATGAGACAAAGCTCTCACATTTTCAGTAATTACTTGCTCTTGCTCTGGCAAGCTGAACCCTATTCTAGATTCTTACTTACCACGTTATTTTTGAACAAGTCAGATTTCCCCCTCACATCACAAGAAATATGGAGCTGGGTGGTTGCTGACCCTGGCTCAGTTATTCAAGGATACCTGAGGCTGGGGTCAGAGTTTCTGAGAAGATCTTCCCTTCTTCAGTCTTGATTTTAAGATGGCAGCCCCTATTTTGTGCAGCATACCCTCATTCAAGGGAGTGAGGAGAGGCAGGGGGCTTTCTTACTTATTATCAATGTAAGTTATTCTCTGCTCCATACTTAGTGGGCATCCTTTATAGTCCCCTGTTGCAGCTGACAGACTTGGCCATAAGTGTATGTGTCCCTCGGTGTGATAAAAGTAAATTTTACACATCGATCAGCATTTAGCATTATGCTCCGGAACATCGCTGGAGAATCACTTGCTTATATTGCAGTGGTATTTCTTATTGTCCTGAATGGAGAGTGAGTGATATATGGGGCTCACTCTAAAAAAAAAAACCCAAAAGGCCAGGCAAGCCAGGGGTTGCATCCTAAGTTTGAAAGTCTTGCACAAGTTGGGCCTCTGTTAACCATTCTGGTCTCAACTCTTAGTCTTCCCTGTAGTTCAAGGTCATCTTGCAACACTGGACTGCTTCCTGCCCAGGCTCATTCCTAATGTAAGGTCTTTTTACCCCATTCCCTGAAAGGTGAAAGGTGCTCTGCCAGACTGCAGTATGATTGGCACTCCAGCCAACGTTCATTCTCAGATCAAATGTTACCTCCTCTTGGGAGCCCTCCATGACTACACCATCTGTATTACATACCCACTCCTAACTCACTCTCCATCACACTGCTCTGTGTGATCACCTCTTCATAGCACTTTTCACCATCTGAAATTGTCTCTCTCATTTGCTTGTTCTCTTGCAATCATTCCTGCTGGGATCTAAGCTCAACGACCACAGGAATGGTGTCTGTCTTCTTCTCTAGTCAGCTTGAGCATTTAAATGAACACCTAAACAGGTGTTGACTGCCAGAAAAAAAGCTGCCCGGGAGAAGCCCAGGGTTTTGGGTGACTTCAAGGAAGGCGAATGACTCATTGAAGCGCAGAATTTCTTCATGAAAATATAGATGATACCCAGGTCTTCACAGTGTGACAAAGATCTTAGATTTATGTGTGGCAATCAGAACATGCATAACGTGATCTCTTTTGCAGATAAGGGTGGAGCCAGCCCTTTATTTCAGGGTCCTTGCTGCAGCCATTTGAGCTGTTCTTGGCAGCTGTTTTATGCATTCATGATTTAGGACAGAATGACAAAGCCATCTATATATAAAGGGGGAAAAAAGCCTCCAATGCTCTTCAGTGTATTGTCTTCCAAGAGAACCCTGAGTTCTCACTACCTGCCAAATAAGAGGCCGTGCCAAAGAGACATAGAAATAAAAGTCTCAAAAGAAGCAATGGAAAGAAAGGGTCAGCATGGAGCAGCATTTCCTGAGCGCAGCAGTGCAGGCACAGGCTTTGGGCCACGTTGCACTTTTTGATGAAGACAACGCAGGGACTAAACAAAGATGCTGTCATTCACTTCAGATCCAGATTAAATGGCAAATGATTTCATCCACAGAGCGGATTGTCTGAGAGTGGTATCTTTCCATTCACGAAACTTTTAAGCATTCCCCACAAGCCAAATGAGCCCCTGACAGTTTTGTTCCCTGAGCCGTTGTCCATTTACGAGTCCCTGTCCATGAAGAGCATGTTCTTTGTGCCCCTGCCAACGTGCCAGAAGTGACGCAACCTGCCCCCTCTGTTGGAGCAAAAGCAAAGATTACTGGCCATCTTGGCAGGCGTGGGGTCATTGTCTATAAATCCAGGAGCTTATTAGTGTTCGGTGCCTTCTCGTTTTAAAATGATTGAGCCACAGGTGAGTGGCCTTCCAAATATGCACATGTAATAAAATAAAAGAACTCCATGTTCCTTGATTTTATTTTCAACCTCTCCCCAACTCAATCAATCAGCTGTCGCCCGAGTGTTTTACAACAAAAGAAGGTTCTACACCAAAGTGATAACAGCATGTCATAAACAGGGAGCTAAAACATGTAAGAAGCTAGCTGACGTGAAAGGAAAACAATTAAAAGGAAAGGAAAACAAAAGCCAAACCAAGTCAGGGTGGAGAATCCCTAAACAAGAGTGTTTCTTAGGTAAAAGACCCAGTAGAAGTGACTAGGTTGAGACATGTGGCCTTTTTCTTGCTCCCACAAAGAAAAGGGGGGGGGGGAATGTCCAGAGGAGAGAAAACAAAAGGAAACAAAAGAAAATCACTCAAATATGGTTGTAGGAAGGTCCTTATTGGAATTGGACAGTTGTGTTGCTGGGGTGGGAGTCCGCAAGTGGTCGAAGGAAACAGCAGGTGAGAACAGGCTTCTGCAAAAATCCTCAAACACTTGAGGTCATATGGATTTGAACTGTGAAAGCTTAAAAAACATATAGTTCTCAGAATGTAACTTTTAACACTCTTTCAAAGATCTCTACATGAGATTTTATAGCCTGGGGGCAGGGGGAAGAAGAAGAAATGGTTACTTTACCAACTGCAGCGTCTTCTGGTAATTTGGTGACGTAAATGGAATGCTTTTTGTATGCTCTTTTTCCTTTAAAAGAGAAGAAAGAATAAAATTTGATCTCCCAGTAAGTGCTAGTGGAAAAAAGTGGTTCAGGAAGGGGCAAAGGAGTACAGGCCATTTTATTTTCTTAGCCACCTGTTCTCAATTCCCATTTTTCTTCTCAATAAAAACTCCAGTCAGGTTGCATTTTGATGCCGTCACTCCACATTCATCAGGTGACAAGACTGTTCTAAACTAATACATTTAGCTCTGGACGTGTAGCTTGAGGAATGTGCTAGACTCAGAGCTCTGTTCCTCTTCAGGCTGGAACTGGGGCTCCGAACCTCACTTGCTGGTGCCCCGTTTCTGTATGCTCCAGTCTGCTTGCATTATTTCATCTGGCAAAGTCAATATAAGAATTAATAATAGCTTTCCAATCTACAAATAAAAGTATGCCACTTTAAATTTTTGGCAGTGAGCCGGCATTTTGTCATTTAATCATTTCACATCATTACACTGCAATATGGAATGTAATGACATGACACTCGTAAATGACAAACACTTGGTCTCTCCTGTACAGGAAGAAATAATGTAATAGGAAGCAAATTATATCCTTAAAGGTTGCCAGCATTTCACTCCCACAATTTGGGATTAAGATACGGAGCAGATGCAAGGTGAGGAGAAGGAGAATCTCACCTACAGATGTCCTGGGTAAGACACAACGTGATGAGTGGATTGTCTTCATCCAGCCGTGGACCGAGCATGCCTAATATTGTCAATATCTTTCCTTGCTGGGGACCCGAACAGAAAGCTGTGCAATAGATGGTTTCTTGTATCGAAGGCCTAGCTGAAATGGGAGAGAGAAGGGAAATTGTGGTTGATAAACATAATTCTTTTTTTTTTTACAATTCTGTTGTTATTTGCTAAAGGTAATTAGCCCCAACTCAAGAATTGTTCGAATTTCACATTAGGTACTAAATAGCTAATGGATGTTCTACAAAATGACGAACCTTGATTAATTCTTCTTGTCCCTGGGACCTCAAACCAGATCTCTTCTCTCTGTAATATCGGAAAGGCGCCTCAGATTCTAAACGTCCAATACAAAGCTCATGATTTTCTAGCACAGAGGTGTTCCTCCCCTTGAGTTCACTCTCTGGACAGGTGACAAAACCAGCCATCCAAAAACTTACAGGGCATCTTGACCACCCTCCTCTCTGATCCTTCCAAGGATTATATGTAGCGTGTTGCACGCTGGCTCAGCCAGGACTTTGAGCCATCAGAACACCAGCTCTAACTATTCCGCGTCCATTGGGCCCTCTGCTTGAATCCCTCATCTCTTGTTGGCTCACTTTCCAGGTAACACTTCTCCCCATCTCCTTCTTTATTGGCCCCTCCTGGCTTAATCACCCTCCTGGCTTACCTGGCCATCCACCTGCATTTACTATCCCCCACTCCACTTCCATACAGTGCTCCCTCCGCCCCCATTCATTCTCCACGCTGGAACCGGAGGTCTCGGCAAGACTCAGACACCATCTTCCGCCTGACCACTTAAAGTGCATTTCTGAGTGTCCGCCATTGGGGGAAAGGGCAGTTGGCTTCCGAGAAGTACGTACCGCATGTGACAACTTGGCCTCCTCTTGTACAGTCTCATTCCGTGTCTTCTGTGCTCCAGCCCCACTGCCCTTCTGGGTTTGCCCAGTTTCTTCTCCTCGTCTTGATCGCTCTCTCTAGTATAGGCTTTTGTACCTACTGGTCCATTTGTCTGAAATACCCTCCCCTCAGTTCACCCAGTTGACTTGTATTTGTGTTTCAGTTCCCAGCTCATGTGTCGCCCCTGGGGGCACATGACATGAGTCATGTACCTTGGCTGTCACTCTCTCAGGACCTTTGAAGCATATAATCTCAGTCTGTGGTTACACGTCCATTGATAGAATCAGTGTCATTTTCCCCACCAGACTGCATGTGCCAAGGTGGCAGGGACCGTGCGTAGTTTTGCTCTTACTGTGTTTTCAGCTTTGGCAGAGAACCTGATATACAGCAGTTACTCACTCATTCAGTCAACCAATCTGAAATAGCTGTTAAAGGGCTAAATCAGCAGAGAGTCAGAGGTTTTACCCACACCGTCTGGGCACCTCCCTCTGCTGTGCAATTGGAAACATGATTTGCAGAAAATTCTAAGCTGAAAAGGGATTTCTTCACCCTAAAGAAGACATTATGACACTAAATCCATCATCTTGTTAAAGAAATTTTCTGGTCATCTCAACTTCAAGCTTTGCGACTAACGACTTCACACCAGGGACAAGCAGAGTCTGAATGCACAGGTATTGTTGACCCTTTGTGTGTGATGAGGGAAAAGCAGCCAGTATTCCTGAACCTTGAAAATATAAGGCAACTCTGAAAGTAATTCTTTGAGGAAGGCAGTTCTTACTTAGTAGTGGAACACCTTCGCCTGTGTCCTTGTCATCTGTATCACGGTGGTAATTTAGGGCCAGCAGTGACGGCCATCAATGAACAGGTAGCCACACACTGAGATTATATGCTTCAAAGGTCCCAAGAGTGACAAGCACAGAACTTGACCCATATCATGAGCTGAGGACTGACACATAATGCGAGTTGCCTAGGGAAGTCGAGGAGGGTATTGCCACCCCCAGGGGACATTTGGTAATAGATGAGGATATTTTTGGTTGTCATCACCAGGTAAGGGAGTGCTACTGGCATATCATGGGTCAAAGCCAGGGATGCTGCTAAACCTCCCGCAGTCCACAGAACAGCACCCACAGCAGACTGTGTGACTCAAAACGCTAATACAGCTGAGACTGGGAAACCCAGGTGTAGGACATGTAGAAATCTCTCAACTTCTTAAGGACCAACAGAACCTGTTTCGGAGGAGACCCTCTGTAGGGAGACTATAGAGGCATTTTCTGTCAGTGTAGACTTGGCCTCTTCTAATCTTCAATATGAACAGGCCTTCAGAAAGGTAGGAACCACAGGAGAAGAGGCATAAGAAAAGGGCTGGGGGCAGAAGAGTGCTTTGTAAATATTAACCCAGCTGTGGAGGCCACATGCATCTTTGAGTTATGACCTGATAAGGATTTTGAGAGCTTGCCAACTGCATGTTCAAGAAAAACATAGAAAAAATGGGGCTGATGATAACCTTGATGCAATTTTCCTTTAAGCACAGCCTCATAAATACCAACTATAGAGTCCAACTGAACTTATTGGAAATATCCCCCAAACCTTGGAAAATAGACAAGATGCAGGTGGTAAGATATTTACTGAAATGAACTGTCTGTGAATGAAAAATATGTGAGCAAAATAGATATTTTATCTGTCACTTTATTCACTGAAAGAGATCCGTTAAGTTTCTCCGTTTCATTCTGCTTCTGTTTGGTGTGAAAGCACTTTAAAGTAGATCTTCATTTTCCTTCAAGAAACCAGTATGGAAAACAGGGGACTCGATGCCTCCCTCTGCCCCTACCCTCTCCAAGAAGTAATATTTTTAAAACCTTGGAGGCAACTTCTGAAAACACCAAAACATGTCTTATTACTGACACTCAGTCTTGTATGTAGAAGGAAAACAAGAGGCAAGTTTCTGGTCAGATGGAGTTTTAAAGTCCTTTGCCCCTTTTCAGACAAATCGAGTTAGTCACTGAATATCCACATTTTTAATAAGCTAGAATGTCCTGCAGTGGATCAGTATCAAATAATAACCTATAGATTTTTACTGAGCAAACCTTTATCCACAAAGTGCTCTGCCTACACTAAGGAGGATAGTCTTTGGTCTCTGTCCTCAAATAACTTCACGGTGTTTTTGAAGAAGGAGCATTTGCAGATAGAAACTTCAGTTACAATACTGGTAATTCAGTTTTATATTTTGGTGCAACTAAAATGAAAATCAAACATTTAGTTCTTCAGTTACACTGGCCCCATTTCAAGTGCTTGGTGTCCACGTGTGGCTCATGACTGCCAGACTATATCACACAGACACAGTGACAGTGCCAGTGCCATCTCCACACAAAGTTCTATTGGACAGCACTAGAGTGCAACTTCACCTCCCCTTAAAAAAAAAAAAAATTGGTTGTCTAACCAACCCTGGGCTTTAATACTGGTCAGACCTGATTTGAAGCTCTGGCTCTGCCATCTGTTATCCATTTGACCTCAGTCATATCTCTTGACTCATCTAAGCTCCACTGTGCTAGTCTTTGAGAGAGAGAGAGAGAGATAGCACTCTCCTCACACGGCTGCTGTGAGAACTAAATGAGATACACACAGGGCACTCAGTCCCAGGCAATGGATTCTCATCTTGCTATTTTTGTTGTTGTCAATTATCTTAACTCACTGGCATGGCAGAGACAAGAATGCTCACCCTCTAGTCCACGTGCTCCCATCCTCTCCCACTTCCTTTGCAAGGAGGCAAAGATGTGACTAGTGGTGCTGTGGAGGGTGAGACGTGTGTATAGAGTCGGTTCTGGACTGAGGAAAAGGCAAACCCCTGCAGAAAAATCCATGCTCAGTCGTTCCCTTTGGCGGCACGTGTAAAGGCCATGGTGCTCAGTGGCCGGGATCAGAAGGATAAAGCAACTTGGACCGCTGAGTCATGGCGTGGAGTTGCTCTGCAGAGTTGCTGGATCTTCAGAAGACTCTGTGCGAGTGAGGAATAAACTTCATGGGCTAAGCCACTGAGATTTAGAGATGGTCATTTGTCTACACGGGAAGGTTGAAACTCATCTGAGGCAATTAAATTGACTCTAATCCATGCCTTCATCTATGTGGACCTTCTCAGTTAGAACTATGGAGGCTGGATAATATTTTGTTATATTAATTGATGTGCTTTTTATTAAGGAATTTTCCTTTCTATCTTCATCCAAACTAGACCGAGGGGCTAGCATTCTTCAGAGAAGTCTGGTCATAGAAATGCAGAGAATAAGCTTTTTTGAGTTTCAAAATTCTGGACCTTTGAGTATCTGAAAACCTCCATAGAAGAAGGCATAAAGTTTATACTGTATCTAACATAACAATGTGGTTACTTTATTCTCTGGCTAGTTTCAGATTCCCTGGACTTGTTATAGGGAACAGAGGGAAGTGGCAAAAGAGTTATAGGCGCCCCAGGAAGAAATCGGAGTTGCAGTTTGGCTACGTAGAATCTGAGTGACTGTAGGCAAGTTACATAGGCTCTCTGAGTCTCAGTTTCCGTGGCTGAAATACAGACAATGAGGACATCTCAGAAAATCCTTAACATGCTAGATGATGGCAGTGTAGACCAGGTATGGTCAATAGAAATCCTGGTGGTGGTAAAAATGTTCTCTGTATCCCTGTGGTCCAGTGTGATAGCCACTAGCACAGGTGCCTATGGGAAACTCGAAATATGGTTGGTGCAACTGAGGAACTGGATTTCAAATTTTAGCTAATTTTAGTTTATTCTAGTGGCCATATATGGCTAGCGGCTACCATCTTGAGCTGTGCAGGTCCAGATGGAATTCTCTCATCCCCACCCCAAGGTCTTTGCTCTGTGCACGTGCCTGAACTTAGACACACAGCTATGCGTTGACTGAGGAACCATGAATTGACTGAGATTGTTTCTTCCAGACAGCAGCAATAAGGCTTGATATAAACATTAGATTGTTATTGAAAAATAACATTTCTTTCACACTTGGTTTGTGAATCTTCTATAATGCCTTAAGATAGAGACCTGTTTCCTTCTGAGTGTGATCCGGAGCCTGGATAAGTTAAACTGCTGGTCTTACCCCTTAGCATCCGGCTTCACACTGGTAACTTTCCCACGAGCCAGGAAATCTATTTGTAAGGCTGCACAATTGGTTGTTAAGAAAGGGTCACTCCTGCGATACCGTGGCCTCATCGGTCCCCGAGCGCTGGTGTGGAAGCTTTTGCTCACACCTACCAGCAGCTACCCAGTGGGGGCTCTGGCTCTCTGATTTAATTGTCGTCCTCCTCTTTCTGCATTTTAATCTTCCTTCCATTGGCTCATTCCCTCCTGCAGATCTAAGGCAGAAAGCAGTTGTCTACCATGAGTCTGCCTTACAGGAAAGGGAGAAAGATAAAGCAGCCAAGACAGAGAGAGAGAGACAGAGAGGGAGAGAGAGAGAGAGGGAGAGAGAGGTGCACATGTGCTCATGTTTCTTAGTTCTCTATGATTTGATTAAAATGGTTCACGGAACAGAAGATGTTGCCTCTACCAGCTGTCTTCACTAAACGTGTCTCTCTGTAACGGGGCACATTAGAGCAGGCAGGATAATGGCGTCCCTCCCAGGCCTGGAATTCCCTGTGACCCTGGACTTGGCACACTCTTCCCCTTTCATCAGTCACTGTTCCTGAGGCCCTGCCTCTTCCAGGAAGTCTTCCCCCAGCAAAGAAGAAGAGAAATAACCACCCGCCCGCGCCCCCGTCTGTGTTTGTGGTAGATAAAAGCAATTAACTCTCTTATCTACCAATTGAATTAGGTCCCTGTGGCATTTGTCTCCATCCACGCCCTTTGAAGGCTCCCAGAGAGGAGCATGTTCGTAAACTCTCTGTAAAGCACCCCTTTAGATAAGTGAACTATGTCATCGTTTTTCTTACCCCAGCACCCCTGACGGATTACATACATGCGCAGTGATACACTTTGATTTCTGATGCCCGTCCCTGCCCTACACACCCACAGGAAAGGTAACCCGCAGCTGAATAAAAAAGACTGTTCTTCTAGCATGGTATTCATGAAAGTGCATTATGGCAGCTAAGAATACGGCGCAGGAATGAAAGACTTTGGCTTTCATCATGTCCCTGTTCTAACTCTAACTGCTTCCCTTTTTCTACCGTTGAAGAGAGCACATCAAGCTAATTGATATAATATGTAAACTTTCTCAATCAAGCTGTAAGAAAGAGGGGAAGGGAGGCAGAGAGGAAGGAAGGAAGGAAGGAAAAGAATGATAGTGTCACGTGCATAACCTTTAAAGCCCTCAAATTTGTAAAAATTGAAAACCATGTAAAAACTTTACCATTTTAGTGGCAGTGACACATTATTTGCAACAGGCCTGACGACTGTGATAATGGTGGTACGTCTCAGACAATCAAGTGCAAAGAAATAGAATAGATAGCTGTGTCCAGACTGTAAGATCTGGAGGCCCGAGGTGGATTTCATTACTCTTTCGTCCCCCAGAGTGCAGTTAGTCCATGGTAAAACATGACTTCTTCATAAACGTTAATTGAACTGGTATGAATGCCGCTACTTTGATAACACCGGTCATTGACTGTTGTGTGAGGTGTCGAATTTTAAGAGAGATGAGTGTTGTTCCATTTTAAAGACAAGGAAAATGAGATGTGGAGAGATGAAGGCACTTGCCCCGTGTTTAAAAACTTGTATCTGAAGGGACTGAGATGGGTTCCAGCCCTAACAACACCCCAACCTGCACATTCCTGCTTCGCCTTGGGAGCTCAGCGAGAGCGCATGTGCAGGCTACTCCTACAAGCCTTTCTGAGGCTTTCTGGTCCCTAACGGGCCATCAGGTATTTGCATCTTTAGGAGGGGAATGTCGCAAGAAGAGTCACAATACCCTGTTCATCTCCGTTTGAAAGACGGTCTTTGTTGATCCCGTTTTCTTCAAACCAGGGTGTGTGTTTACCCGAGGGCTGCTGCCTGTATGAACTGTCAGCCTATAAAGATGAGTGTACTGACCTCACAAAGGGCTCAATTTACCTGAGTTACTTGCTCTTTTACTTCCAACGTTCCTTTTACATATTTAATCACCATTTTGATGTGTTAAATGCCCTGAATGAAAATAGTTAATCAGGCAAGTGAAGAAAATAAAATGAGTGAAGGACCAGAAGCATTGATGCCTGTGAAGCTGGCTAATTTCTTCAGTACTGGCAGTAATTAAATGGCTGGTATGCCACTGCTGTAGTGAAACTTGCGTGTCGTGTGCCTTTTTATCCTCTTTTCCTCCAAGTGTAAATAGCTTTATTTGGGAGACACTGATTGCACAATCAATTTGTGCTTATTATTTTTCAAAAAATACATATGCAGAGTAGAAAGATAACATCTTTACCTATAAACTCCCCTCCCTGCCCCATCTGGAAAAAATAACTGTGAGCAGCATATAAATATATATGTCCTTCTTGGCTTTTTATTAATATTCATTTTAATAAAGCATGTGAACTAGCATTTTAATAATTTTAATAAACTTGCTCTTTAAAATATATCTTGAATACCTGAAATATACCTCCTACATGATGTGTGTGTGTATATATACATACACATTTGTGCACGTGTGAGGTGTGTAGATATGTGTATCTATGTGTGTGCATGCGTGTGTATACACTCATACATACACATAAGCATACACATACCTGCACACACACTTATAAACACAGATACACACATCTCCAGTTAATGGGCATATAGGTAGGTTATTTTTCAATTTTTCTATGTTACCAACTTTGCTGCAGTGCTTATCCTGGATACATTGTCTTTTTACATTTGTCTGATTATTCCTTTAGGAAAAGTTCCTGGCAGTTGAATTGCAAGGTTGCATTTTTATTAATTTTAATGTTTAAAAAGAAACATCTACCTCTGTGTAGCACAGTAAGGATAAACCATGAACCCTTGCTTCAAACATTTAAATCGCAATGTCCACACTTCGTGAGAAAGTCTGTTTCCACTCCAGAGATAACATAGAAAACACAGAGCAGAATGCGAACGTATAGGGAGCACTGGGAAAATGTTCGTTGTAAATACAAACGAGCGATTGTCAGGATGTGATGGAACTCCTTGTTCTCTTTACTGCAAATTAACTCTGGGGGAGGACTCACCAGGCAGCCGGGCTCAGCGGAAGCCATGAGATAAACTGGATGCCATCCATCACAGCCCCACCCTGCCCAGGAGCTGCTGGCGTCTCTGGATCCCCCACCCACCCCCAAACGGACCCATCCATCAAGTGCCACGCAGAGTTTATTTTCGGTGCCAGGACGGCAGCAGCAAGGGGCAGAGTCTCTGGATGAGGGATCTTGAATTTACATCTGTCTACGTGGCGAGTGGACTGGAAGCTTCGTATTATATTTGTCTTGACTTTTCCGAGCAACCAGCAGGCAGACGCACTGGACGTGGCACTTACGAAGTAAGGGCATCTGGCACGTGCCATCCAAGGCTATTCTCGAAGTGCTTTCTACCCCTTTATTTCAGGTCCAAGGAGAATAAACTCTTTTCAGCCACCTGAAATAGGAAGGAGTTTATCTCCACGAACACTTCATCCCTTGTTTTGCTTTCCATCTTTGCTTTCACTGATACCACAACACCTGCATCCCAGACTCCAGACCTTGTTGCCCTGCAGCCCTAAATGCAATGGTCCTGTGTATTTGAATGGGGTCCTTATAGGGGCCAGGCTACGCTGACAAATCCACTCAAGATGTGGCCCTATGAGCAGACAGCAGTTCCGTAGGTTTGCCCTTCCCAGACAAAAGGTCCTTGCTCTCAGGTCCCTAAAGGGAGAAACAGCAGGCTCTGAGGTGCGGCTGGCAGAGGGCAAGATTTAGAAAAGAAGTACGCTTTTTGGTATCCCTAAAATCCTGCAGTTCACACGATGTCACAATCTGTCCCTGAGCCCAGGGGCCCTGCGATGCGAGTGTTCTGTGTCCTGCAAGGTATTGAAATGTAGACGGAAAAGTCCTCGTTTCTAAAGTCCTTGCTAATATTTTGGTTCTCTGCTGTAATTTCAGACACAGTTTATCCCAAAACTTCCCTGGGGGAAACTTCAGTGACAAACTCAGGATGGAATCTTAGAGACAGGAGTGAGGTTCTTGATCACTGAGATACCCTGTGAGCATTCCTGTGCCCTTCTTCTCCGTTTCCCAGTTCAGGGCTCCTCTGCAGAACTGTGCAGAGAAACATGCACAGGATGGGAAGTCAGGGGGCACAAGGGTGGGGGCTGCCACTGCCCTCTTTTCCTTGGGAGCCTCAGCCAAATCTTCAGGTTTTTTAAAGCCTCCTCAGTTTCCTCTTTCTATCTTTGTCTGGTCAGGGTGCCTGGGTGGGAGATGGCTCAAATAAGAGAATGAATGTGAACTAATGTGGTTAACATCGAATGATTGAGAAATGCTCATTTTATCATTACTGTTATGAAAGTTGTTATTATTACATCATTGGTTAAAAAGAACCAGTAACTCATATCAACAGTTTTATTTGTTTAACCTATTAGAAGAAAACACTGGTAAATGAACATCTAAACCATAGTTCTGTTAAGAACCAATGAGGTACAAGCTGTGAGTATGAGAAGGGATCATGTGTGGGACATGACTGGATGTCAGGGCAGGTTACTTCTTTCCTGGGTCTTTGAAGTGATATTTAATGGAATCTTTAATACACCATGTGCATTTCATGAGTTATTTTCATGCATTTATCATTGAGCCCTCCCATCAGCCTTAGGAAAGAGATAAGCAGCTTATCCCCATTTTATGGATGAGGACAGAGAGGCCCAGAGAGGTGAGATTCCTGATTGAGGTCCTTCAACTTGTGAATGTTCTACAGAGATGACGTGTGGCTCTTGGTACAGCACAGAGCTTGATGTGATGTCACTCATGCCACGTATGCATTTATTTCATACGCGTTTTGGGGAAATCTTTGCGCCGGACGCTAGCGCTGAGACCACGTTTGCTTCGGACCCTCCCAGGAAGTTCCTGTTTCTAGGCTGAGAGATAACCTGCCTCACCTCTTGTGCAGGGTTGGGAAGAATGCCTTGTCCTGAGCGAATAAATGAATGAGCTTATCTTACGGGGCTCTGCTTTCATTCCCAGCTCCATCCCAGAGAGAGTTCACGCAGTTCTCTCCCATCAGTCTTGTAGAATTGCAACTTTAAGCAGAGCTGACACTATAGAAACAGTAATTGGCATAATATTCTCAAGGAGCAAAAGACGGTCATTTCCTCAGGCACCAAAAAAAGCATAACCCAGTTCTGAGGTTCCAGAAAACGATGGCTGGAATGGCCCTGAAGCCTGCACCACCATAGCACAAATGCAGCCCCGATGCACTCCCTTTGATAGCTATAATTCTCCACATGAAAGCAGGCACAACTCTTAACTATTATTTTAGATGACATCCCCTTTTTAACTTTAAGCAGTGTTCTTTAAACATTTCTAAACTTTCCCAGTTCCTCCCCAATACCATGCTATGAATTTGCTTGTCACTGTAAGCTGTACACAAAGAGAGACACATGCAGGAAGCACAAAGAGATCAGGAAGTGGTTTTCCTAGCAACAGTAATCATCTGAAAGATCCCAGAACATCCTTTCTATTCATACAGCATTTCATGTTTTGAATAGTGCTGACAGGTGAAGTGGATTCATAGTATTTAATACAAAAAAAAAAAAATATATATTGCTAGGGATTGGTACTGCACAAAAGCTCAAATATCCATACTATTCACAAGAAGCTGAATTCACTGTTTTTACATCTATCTAGATTATTTAGGGAGGCACAATTGCAAAAGCAAATATTCGCCTGCTCACCGACTGACTAATCCGGGGTGTATTATGGAAAGTCTGATTCCCTAGACCTCATTCAGGCAACTGGGGCACAGTCCTAAATCAGCCTGGCTCTCTCTGTGCAAGCCCGTCTTGAGGACAGTGTTGAATGATAAAAGAGACACCCCACCCACCCCCACCGCCAGGTCCCTCAGCAGATGCGCCCAGTTGAAAATAAAAATGAGTCAATACAGTTGACAAAATCATCCACCCCCAAGGAACTCTATCTGGTTATTGCCTTAACTCTGTCAGAAACACTCTCATATTACTCCTCCATCCTCTCACAAGTAATATCTAAAGAAAATTTATCCCTGAAGGTCAAAGGAAGAAAAAAAAGAAAAACCGCAAACAAACAACTTAAAAATAAACCCTCAAAAATCTGTCAGAAATTGAGAAAGAGCAAAGAGACGAGAGAGAGGGAGAGAGGCTGAGATTTGATGGAGGGGAAAGGAGAGGAGGAGAGGAGAGAGAGAGAGTTCCAGCTTGCAAGGACTCTAGGAGAATGTGGGATAACAGCATTCACAAGATTCTGACCAGTACGGTGCTTAATTCCATAAAGAGAGAAAGAATTTAGGCCTTCCAATCACTGTGAAATTCGCTAGGGTTTTATTTCCACCGTTATTGTCTTAGTTATTTAAAAAACACACACACATACGGTAAGCCTCCAGGCACTAGGGGGAAGAGGAGCCTCCTTGGGCTTATCAGCTACTTAAAGTGATGGGACAAGAAGAGAAAGCACTAAGTCACGGTTGATGGCTGCCCATACTGAGTTTCAATCTTTAGTAATAAGGGAGGGCCTGCGTGTGGACGTTGGAAGGAGGGAAAAGAGCGTAGTTAAGTGTATGCTTTAAAATAGCCTGCATTTGAATATTGGCGGTGGGGTTGAAAGCAAAGTTGTAAAATGTGGCAGAGTCATAGTTACCTTACAAGGCTGTTGGACAGACTGATTATGACCATGTCCATAACACACCAAAAGCACTGATGGGCAGCTACAATTCTCAGGAATTACCCATCAGAGATGTCCAACTTAAAACTATGACCTTCTACCATTTCAAACCCCCCAAACTGGCAAAATTTAAAAGTCTGACCATATCAAAGATTGTCAAGGATGTGGAACATTAGCCAATCTTCTATACTGCCAGCGGGAGTATAAATGGTACAAGCACTGTGGGGAGAATTTGCCTATATCTGATGCAGTTTACGATGCAGATCCTCCATGACCTAGAAATTCTACTCTGGGGTATATTCATTAGCGAAATTCTCATAAGTGTACCCAAGGAGATTCATGCGGTAATGAATGTGTTCTGGAAAAACCTAAATGCCTATCCACAGGGAAATGGATAAACAAAAAGTGATATATTCATACAGCAATGTAAGCGAGGGAACAAGGTTTGCCTTCGTTTACATCAGGAAATACTTGATCTATAAGCAACCCTTCATCCAAAGCAACTGCTTTAATTCCGTACCTATTCCAGGGTCGTGTTTTCTTCCTCCTACTCCTCCTTCCAACAAAGGTACTTGTGAAACAAACCCACGGGCAAATAGCACAGACATAAACCATGATCAGCCAGTGTCCGTCGCTCTGGCTGCCTGAGTGGAGACAGGAGGAGCAGCAGGTTCGAGGCTCTGCCCGTGTTTCTGATCCCAAACACTCAAGTTGGGAGCCTCTGGTGCCACAGAATCTTGGCTCACTTCTGCTGGGTGGGATGAACGCAAGTGAATGTGCTGTCTTTGGGATTCTGTTTAAAAATTATTCACATTCCAAAGAACATATGTGTCCCTAGTTTCTTGGTGACTGATGAAAAGAAGGCAAGTTTTGTGATTTATGAAATGCGTGTCATCATTCCTGCTCGTGGAGCGTGTTTCAGAGTCAGTCCGTGCATGCGCAATTGTGTGAACCCTGACCCGTGGACCCACCAAGGAGGACTTGCGGGGGGGGGGGTTGAAAGGCAAAGCGAACAGGTTACACAGAAGCCCAGGCCCCATGTGACATGAAAGTAAGAGCAGAGATGGCACTTGTGTGAAAGGGGAGGAAATGAAATTCAGTTCTATTTTTAAAGAATCCACTGAGTACAAAACTACATCCTGGCCCCTGCATAGGTAAACACTGGCGATGCGGAGAGCTAGATCAGACGTAACCCTTGCCCTTGGAAAAAACTCCCAATCAAAAGTGTATGAGAGAAAGGCAGATAATTAAATTGACAATTTCAGGAAGAACTAGGTCAGGAGGAAGTACTTCATGGTATGAGTGTGCCGAAGAGAGAGAATCAACCCAATGGGTTTACAAAGAGTGAGCATGAATGATTATCTGATGGAGATGAAAACTGACCTGAGTTTTAAAGTTGCAAAGCACTGAGTGAAGGCTACTTAGTTAAGCACACAATGGAATCTCTTTCTTGCTTCCCATTTGTCCTTCAACAGCTTTTTATTGAGTGCTTACTACATCCTCAATATTGGGGATATGACTTAACAGTAAGCAAAATCAGACAAGACCATCCTTCCAGAGCTTATAATAAAGTAAAGAATTCAAACATAAATTCAGGCTTTCCAAAGGGGATGGGGATCTGTGAACTTGAATGAAGGAAAAAAAAAAAACTTTACTTTTAGAGACCCTTAACTGATGTTTCGTTCTCCCTTCCATTATAAATTTAAGCAACAAAATGAGTAGAATTAATCATATCTGTGACTTTGTTCACCATATAAATTTCATATTTTTATATCTCATTACAATTGTTGCAGATGCTCTAAAATATCACTTGTACTTATCACCACTTCAAAATTACAGTAGTTATTAGACTTTCCACTAGATCTTGTTATTTAATATCTTAATAAAGAAGCACATTTATTACTATGCTACAGTTAAGAAAATATTTTGATAACCAATTATACTGAAATGCAAGTTTCTTTGTAATCCTATGCATTTTATATCGTGCCTTTGATAACATTATTCTGGTTTTCTCACACTAACATAGGGATCCATGGAACAAAATTATTAAGAACCCCTGCACTGATTAAATAAACCACCCAAACTGATAAAACTTGCAATTGTGCCAAGAGCTACAGAGGAAAGTTAAACAATGCAAAGAGAAGCTAGTGAGGGAGGCAATGGAAGACTTCCCTGAGGAAGTGACGTGTGAGCTAGGTTATGGAGGAGGAGTAAGTTTTAAGTAGCGAAGAGTGGGGGAAAGAACATTCTAGGAGAAGGAAACAGCATGGAAAAACATGCCTTGAGGTGGACTGGGCTACAGAAACCAGGAATGCTGATGCAGAGATGAAGGTGTAGGCATGCTGGTGTAGGGGTGCTGCCTCTGGAATGCTAGTGCAGAAATGCAGGCATTGGGATGCTTGTACAGGGCAAGTGAAGGTAAGATGGCTGTGAAATGTGGCTGAAGTGGTGGGTAGAGGTCTCACAATGCAAAGTGAGAAAGCAGGTTAATAAAACATGGAAGAGGACAATGAGGTGGTGCATACAAATTTAGCTGAAACTTGTATGTGGTCAAGTTCAGCTGAAAATCAGACGTCTTGTCAGAGAGAGGAAAGGTAAGGCTGCACAGGTCTGCAGGGCTCAGATCACGGCTGGCCTTGAGTGCTCAGTGATAGCAAGTGCAGGCCTTATCCTGAGGAGAACAGGAGCCACGGGACAGGGGCCGTCCTGATTGATCCGCCCTTAAAGGGCCCACACTTGGTGAGCTGCTGTGTCAGTCAGGGTTCTCCAGAAAAACAGACCCTGTGTGTGTGCATATGTATACATACATGTATTTATTTGATGCTCAGATTCTCATTATTTGTGATAGTTACATTCTGTAAAGTAGCCCTAAACACTGAATCAGCAGCATTGTTCCTAGGGGAAATACAGGGTTAGGTTCCTGTGAGCCTCTGGTCACAATATTTTTATTAACTGGTCAGTACATAACCTGGTTTTACAGTGTTTCTATTTAAAGACACTCTATTGAAAGTATATTGTTGATTTATTAACATTGAACTCACAGCTAGTGGCACTATAACTCAGGCTCAAACAAAGATTATCTAACATGCATATTTTTCCCAAAGGCACATCGCAGACTTTCCGCACTTGGGAACACGAGGCGGCACTTTGGCACCGTGCTGGAGGGCCATTTTAAACAGTGAAATCACTGACAAAAAGCATCAAAAAAAAAAAAAAAACCCACAAAAAATATAGTACCAAATAGATTGCAGAGGGACACATTTCCAGCAGGAGAGCTGGAACGGAACAAGAAGGCAGCATATCGCCTTGCTGCCTGTCAGCTGGGAACGCGCACACAGGCAGCTCCAGCCTCTTGGCAGCTGCTCATGTCTGTGAGTGACCCAAAGCACCACGAGTCTTGATTTGGGGGGTCGGGGGGTTGGGGGTTACAGATGCATTTTAGTCAATCGGCGAACTCATCAATACAGAATCCATGAATAGTGAGTATCGACTGTGTATATATATATGCTCTTTCAAGGAACTGGCTCACAGGATTGTAGAGGCTTGCAAGTCTGAAATCCAGAAGGCAGGTAGGCAGGCTGGAAACTCAGGCAGGAGCAGATGCTTCGGTCTTAGGGGAGAAATCCTCCTTCATGAAGGAAACCTTGGTTTTGCTCTTAGAGACTTTCCACTGATGAGAGGAGGCCCACCCATATTATCTGGGATTGTTTCCTGTATTTTAGGTCGACTGATTGTAGATGTTAACCCACATCCACAAAATACGTCCACAGCAACCCCTAGATGAGTGTTGGATTAATAACTGGGGACTGGAGCCTAGTGGAGTTGACATCAGTGGTGCTGAAAGGACTGAAATGCAAGCTGCAAACCATGTGGGAAGTTCAGATGGAAAAATACTGCTACTTGGGCTTGATCTTGGAGTTTTTAGAAACTTTTTTTTTTCCTCTTACCATTTCAAAGCGCTCCGTCGCCCCAGCGCTTGGTCCTCGTCCTCCACAGCCGTCGGTTCCTCCAGCCAGTCTGGTCCCTCCAAGGCAGTGGTAGCCACTACAGTTTAAGAAGAAAGTTCTAGTATACATTGTGGCAATTTCTCTTTGGCCTCTCAAATACTTCCTTCACTATTACTCCTTTTTCTTTAAGATGTGGATTAAGTCTGAGAAAGTTGGTGCACTGCAATATCATTGGGGTATTTTTTTATTTCCACATAACAGAATATCTAACTTACAGTAACTTAAGAAACAGTTTGTTTGCTTTTAAATCACATTCCTTAATAAGAACCCTGGAGATAGGCAGTTGCTGGGTTGGTTTAGAGAAAAGGTCAGCAAACTCTGGTCTGTGAGTCAGATCTACCGCACAGTCTGTTTTTGTGCAACCCCAAAACAAGAAAGTTTGCTAACAAAGAAAAAGAAGAATACGCAATAAAGACTGTGTGTGGCCTGCAAAGCCTAAAATACTTCCTGTTTGCCTATTCACAACACGACTCTCCTGACCCCTAGCTGGGGGATGTGACCCTGTTGTCAAGCACTCAGCTTCCATCTTCCCGCTCTCCTCTGCAGGTTCGCATCTTGTTTCCTCATGGACAGCTACCCCAGCTCCAAGCACCATGTCTACAGATGCCTGGCTGAAACGGGTAGAAATTTTCCCTCACCTGTCACTTTCTTATCAGAAGGGAGGATCTTTTCCAGAAGGTCGCAGCAGATGTCCCCTCAGTTCCCATTGGCTGGAACCCACTCACAAAGACTAGCTGCAAGGGAGGCTGGGGAAGGGCAGGCTGGCGTTTTCAGACCCTCTTGCAGGAGGACGCCTTCCCTTCAGAAAGCAAGGGTCTGGTGTTGCCTGTTGGATTGACATCTGCCAGCATCTGCTCACTGGGAGTTTTCCTCCTCCTCAGAGCTATTTGTAATAGTACCAACCATTGAAGATGTTAGGGCAGGGACACCCCGCCTCTGGTTAGATGCTGGTCAGTGCTAATGGTCCCACTGCCTCTCTGTGGGACAGAGGAAAGAACTGCTTTGAGCTGGTGAGCTTAGATTTAAATCTTTGCTCTTAGTTTTATATCTTAATCTGCATGATGGTTAGCCATGTATGAACATGTAAAAATATATTACACTGTACCCCTAAAATTCTGTTCACTTTACTATATGTATTCGATATCTTAATAAAAGAGAAAAAGGTATTAAAATTGCACTCCCCTAAAAAAGGACAGAGGTCTTTATATCCTCAGTTAGATATCTACATACATAGACACACAGACACACATGCACATACGTTTATGTACATATGTATATATGTATGTTTATATACTATATCCTACACCTTATATGTACATCTATACACACACACACACACACACACAGCAATAAGATAGCACATATTGAATCCTGTTAAGAGCAGCTGTTGTATTATGAGGGTCAGCAAAATATATTAGCAACTTGCAGTGTCTTTCTCAGGCAACCACGTCGTAAAAGAAACTTTTCTCTTTCATCTCACATCCCTTGTCCACCTTCCTGCATCCCCTAGATTTGCAAGTCCTAGAAAAAACACAGAATTAACTTTCACCAGAGAAAATACTTAAACCTAGAGACAGAGGAATGCCCACTTCTTCATGACATCTTTTAATAATCAGCAGAGCTAAAACATTAAAAATCCTTGTAACGGTAACTTTAAATAAAAGATTTTTTTTTTTTTATAACTTTTGCCCTTGCTTTTCTTCTCAGAACACAAGGGGCTAATTAAAAGTGGGAAAGTTCTTGTTTGATCAGAAATTCTTGTGTTTTGGAAAAAGCAGAGAAAACTACTCGAATATTCAAAAAGGCCTTAATTGGCTTTAAAGTCACCGCATCCCCCTTCCCTGTTTGGGATAGTGTAGACAAGCTTTTCTTTCTGAGCCCACGAAGGAAAGGTTACGTAAGGGGACCATAGAAATTAGGGCTCCCAGTTGTAAGATGGTCTTTTGATTTGAATCTATGGGATTCTCTTTCAACCTAACTCCGTATGATTCCTCCCTGAGAACCTCTCATAAGTCCTGGTCTTTTGACTGACTTCTCTCCATAAATGACTTTATTACTTGAGCAGTAAGCTTGTTTATTGAGGAAGATGTGTGTGGTGGTCCCTAATGGAGCATGTCAGTATAAAAGCCCCATTATACTGAGGCAGGCCTGGGTCCATCCATTTCCCACTGCACTCTCTCCCGGATTTATTAGAATTAGTGCAGGAAAAGTGAGTACTCTATGTAGCACAGCCTGTTTGAAACGGATGTGTTTCCACCACTAGAGTGGGCTAGAAAAAGAATTCCCTGGGCTTCTACCAAGAGGAACCATGAAGTTCATCAAAAGATGAACACCGTTGGAAGCAGGTCCAAAACAGCAAAATGGTGTGTGTATGGAAAATTCACAAATGTTCTTTCAAGGGCAGTGACCCTAAAAGTCGACATGTCTGTTGGTTCACAGACTGCTTCCATGTCTCATTTGTTGATAAGTGGGGTGATGAAAGTAACTGAGTTAGGAGAACATTACATCCAATTCAATTTAGTATAGGACATTTTTTTGTCTTGTATGACTTGTAAGACTCTTGCTAATTCTTGTTTAATAATTAAAGCAAGGACTCCTTTATCCACTAGTTGGGGCAGGACAGGCTTGCATGAGGCTGTTTGTTGATGTGGTATATCATTGCAGACAGCACAGTCTTCCTACTGTCTTCTCCTCACTTCCTTCAGACGGTTACTGACATTGCCTCCTGAAAGTAAGGCTGGTGAGTTTGGAGTGAGGTGGTGGTCGTGACGGTGGGGTGCGAGGGTAAGGAAGGCACATGGGACGAAGGAAATGAAACACAACAGGTGAAGTGAAGCACTGGCTCCCTGGAGGATATTTGCACTGACCCTGGTTCCATCTTTGGAAGGTCTGTTTGATCACCTGCTGCATCTTTGGAACTAGCTGTGAATAATAGATGAGGCATCTGTGTTGTCTTAAGTATGTGGTGCCTGGGCCTCTCTTAAAAAGAGTTTGGCTGTATGTTACTTACTACCCATCAACACACTGCATACTCCCCAGGCTTACCTAAAATGTGTCAGTATTTTTGCTGCGTTGTTGCCCAGTGCAAAGATTATAAAGCATCACCTTAATAACTAAGATTCTGGGTTAAGTGTGAGAGGTGTCTGGCTATAAGTGCTGGTGGAATTACTACAACTAAATAATTCAGGAGGATCTTATGGTTCCATAAAAGGAATGGCTACAACTCTTGTGCCTTTATCCCCTTCTGTTGAACATCAGGAGTGGATGTGGATACATAAGGATTCTATTTGGTTGCAAGTGATAAAAATCTGCTGGACGTGGCTTAATCAAAACAAAAGGGATTCATTTTAAGGGTATTCAATGTTTCATTGAAGGGTGCAAGGGGCAGTAATAAAGCAACTGGGTCTTAGGAAAAGTTTGGAATGAGGTACTAAAATACCCATGAATTTTTTTTCTTTTTCTCAGCTCTCAATTCTGTCCCTCTCAGGGCATCTTCTACCAAGTGATCTAAGCAAATTGGGCTTCACAGTTAGGTTCTTCTTGGTCAGTTTCATTAACTCCCAACAGTTAGAGAGAAGGAGGTCAACTCTGAGTCTGCTCCCAAAATTCACAACCAGATTCCAATGAAAGCAAACCTCAGGTCAAAATTTTTTATATTTATTAACAAGCATGCCCAAAGGAGGCATAGCCTCTTATTTAAGTTTGATGAAGACCAGGCTTTTTCCTTTTACATACCCCAACATCTTGCTAGAAAAGTCTTCCGGGGCAAAGGTAACAATACTCAGGCAGAGATGGGCACCCTTGTTTCTGCAAAGAGCCAGACAGTAAAATTTTTAGGCTTTGCTGGCTATACAGTTTCTGTTGCCCAACTGTTTGGGTCTGTTTCAGTGGAAATGCAGCCACAGACAATATGAAAACAGATTGTTGGTCTATTCCAAAAATTTTTATCTATGGATTAAGACTGGGATTTTGTATAAAGTTCACATGTTGAGAAATAATCTTCTGATTTTTTTTTCAACTATTTAAAAATAGAACTATTCTTAGTTCATGGGCTGTGCAAAAGCAGGTAGTGGGCTAGAACGGACCCATGGACCTTAGTTTGCTGACCTCTGCTCTAACAGCATGCTTCTAGTGACCGTGAGGTGACCAAATTATGCCCAAGCAGCATATAATCAGAACTATTTACAAATCAAGCTTGGAAAAACTTTGTGACAAGATGATTCTGTGGCTATTTTTTCACACTGCTGTAAAAGGGAGTGCTGTGTTAATGGCTTCTACAGACCACTGTGTAGGTACCAGAATGTTCTTTGATCTTCATGATGGCTTCCTGACATGCTTGAGAGCCTTCTCAACTCCCAGCCAATGTCTAGATCTCTTTCAACTGTCAACCAGTATCCATTTATGGTCACAGCTTGATCCTCCAAAAATGTGTCTTTACCATTTTGATCTCAAACAATAAGCATCTCTCCAACCATCTCAGCGTTTGCTTTTCCATCCATTGGTGTGGCAACTACTGTCTAATTTTTCACCTTTCCTATTGTACTCAGGTTCTGAGAAACTGTTTCAGCAGACTCTTTTAGCTGCTACAAGGCCTCACTTTGCTTTGAGGGTTAGCTTTTAGCTGACTTCTAATTGATCTTTAATTAGAACAAACATTTCAGAACAAAAAAATTAAACCACCACAGAAAACTTCTTTGGCTAGCCAAGCCCTCTTCCAAGGCCAAATTGATGATTCTACCTTCCTCGGATATGTCGTGGTCCTGTTGATACTCATATCAAAGAAAAAGGATTCACAATTTGTGTGAAGGAAGATACCATAATGTTTACCTCTTCAGGAAAAATACTTAACAAGAACAAATCAATGATAGAGAAAATTGAAAAGGACAATACCATTGTCAATCCTAAATCACACAATTAGAACTATACGTCATGTCAATTTTATTAATTATAGCCTATTTTAAAATGGTCAGACATTGGCAATTTCATACTGAACATTGGTTCAATATAATTTGAAGTAAATTATAGAGAATTTAATGGCAAAAATTCTTTTACTGCAGCTTATCATGTTCAGTTTCCTAATGTCTAGACTGTATGGTATGACTACTGACACCACCTAAGTTTTTGTGTTATAAAGAGAGATAGAAAAAGAGAGTTACAGAGAGATAGAAACAGAGTGAGACTAAATGAGCGAGATGGAGAGACTGAATTTCTCCTTGGCCTGAACCTCGTTCCTAGAGAAGAGACTTTGAACTGCTCCCGCTCCCGGACCAATCAGTATAGGAAGGGTAGGGGTGGTGCCAATGTCACTGTGTGGACTTTCTAAGAGTTCATCCCTGCAAATCAGAAGAGAGTGGTAACCAGGGCAGTAATCTTTGATAGCTTGACAGACAACCCAACAAGGATGTGAGTCTTAGAGCTGCTATTCCATTGCTGGGTTAGGGTTCTGTATGAACCTTGAGTTAAAGAAGTAATCCTGGAAATATTTAACATCAGGTACCAATCAATCAGAGACTAAGGTTGTGAACAGGTGGCTGAGCCACTGCAGTGCATACGCTGGTAGGAGAGTATGTGGTCCTCTCATAAATATGAATATCACTGTTCCCTCCAGAGTTGGTTCTTTTGTGGACCCGGGCAATAAACTAGCACTCTTACAATACAGAGGTCTATATAATACTGGCTGAATGGACAGACAGGTAAGTAGCCAGTCTACCTTCTCATGGATTTGCAATTTGTTGCTCTGATCTTTTGGTGAGCTAGCAAGCTTCTGTGTTCATCAAGGGTTCTTACCAATCTCTGGGGAGGAAAAAGCTTGAAAAGGTACATGGTTTGAATGCTGTCTTATGTGTCTTCTTTGAGAAGGGGTTTCCAAAAATACCTTTGAGCTAAAAGCAAGGATACACTGGGCAGAAATTGCAGTGTCAAGGTTTCAAATTATTCACTGCGTGAATGACATTCCTTGGTCTGTTCTCTTCTCAGCCCACGAAGTAGAGAAAGTTGATCTGCACTGTGACTCTGACTCATCCATCTGCCTTACTGTCCCGACCCCCAGCAACAGCAACGGGTGACACCACCTGAGCCCCCTTGACCCTGCTGATCAGAATGAGGAGACCTCACCTGAACAGGTACAGCACATAAGAGAGAGTCAAAATACTTGCTGAAATTTTTCTCTTCTCCACCCCAAAATTTCCTGAGCATTTGGGTCTCTTCTAGGTACCAATCAATTTGATTATTCTCGACTCGTGGGAGAGCAGAACAAAACCTCTGCTGTGGGGATAGGCATTGTCCAAATCTGTTCCGTCATTGGTGTTGTGCTATGGAGGAGGGATGGGGATGGGATGTAAGCCACATGGGACAGAAGGACAGGTTGGGACCCACTGAACTAGCTAAGCCAACAGACAAATGTGTGCTATCATGTTAAAGCATATGGCGGCGTTCTACTTTTGTGGCTTCCTGCTAGGTCTGCTATAGGTTTGCTAAACCAAATTGTGTATGAGAAACTGGTGATGTTTGGAAGAAGACAGGGAAGAAGAGGATGGGCATTGGGTCTGGGAACAGTATGCAAGGGCCGCTCTCAAATATCCGAAGGATCATACTGCAAAGAGGTGGTGCTTCCCAGTGAGCTGAGTAAGGTGCTCGATAGCTTTCCATTGCCTAGAGAATACATCCCAAGCTTACTAGCCCTACAGTGCTTGGGTCTCAAAATCTTTAAAAATATATCAACGTCTGAGTCTACCGCATGCCCATCCATCCCTGGGATGGGGGCCCAAGCATCCGCATTTTATTGCCTTTATAGCCTAGAGTGATGGGGAACCTCTGCCGTAATTTAGCCCCAGCCTGCTTCTCCAGGCTCAGCTTCTACCACTTCCCTCCTTGTTCAGAAGTCATGTCCCCTTTGGCCTCCTTTCGGTTCCCGGAACATTCCAAGCTCATTCCAACTTGAGGGCTATTGCTCGTCCTGGTTTCTGTGCTCAGAAGAGTCTTCTTCCTGGTTGAAGCTGGCTCGTCAACTCAAAAAGCCACCTCTTGACCCTCCCTGACCCTCTGCATTCGTTTCCTGGGGCTGACCTAACAAAGTACCACAGATGGTGTTCTTGAAACAACAGAAGCCTATCCTCTCACAGTTCTGGAAGCTGGAAGTCCAAATCAAGGTGTTGGCAGGGCTGTGCTCTCTCTGAGGGCTCTAAGGGAGCCCCTGTTCCTTGTCCTCCTCCCGGTATTGCCAGCAATCCGCCGTGTTCCTTGGCTTGTAGACACATCACTTCAATCTCGCCCTCCAGCCTCATGGCATCGTCTGTGTGTGTCTTCACCTTGTCTTCTCTTGGTCAGTGTCTCTCCTCCTCCTATATGGACACAAGTTACTGGCCCATCTTAATGACCTCATTTTAATTTGATGACATCCACAAAGACCCTGTTTCCAAATGAGGTCACATTCACAGGTGCCAAGCTTAGGACTTCAACATATTTTTTGGGGTGAGAGGACAGAATTCAACCCATAATGCCCTTTGTCCCACCCTACTTTCTCTGGCTGTTACCACTTTATCTTGTCTTGACCACATCTAGAATGATCTTGCTTATTTATCATTTTATTTGTGTGCTGGCTGTTTTCCTCACTGTATGTAAACTCTGTGAGAGAAGGAACTTGGATCATCTGGAATGCCACTATGTCAACCACGCCTTAAAGGGTACTTATTAAATACTTGTTTGAGTGAGTGACACAAAACTGATGATCAAAGAATAAAAATTACTGGGAGGGCAGATTTTAGTTCACCACAAAGAATGGTTTTGTATAAATAAAGCCCACTCAAAATGAAATAGTTGTTCTTTTTTGAGGTAATGGGTTCCTGTTCATGGAAGGAGATCATATGAAGGCTAGAAAATGTTGTAGAGGGGAGGGGATTTGCATATCAGTTCAGGGATGGATTTATGACCTCTAAGGACCCTTTAAATCCAAAAGTCCAATAATTCTATATTTGAACAGAGCCTTTTAAAAAACAGTGTGCCTCTAAGAAATGACTCTAACAGTGGAAACTTCAGGCGGGCGGAAGTTTCCTGTTACTGTCTCTGACAAGTGAAATCTTGTGACAGCCCTCAAATCACATTACATTTATAACCTTCTTTATGTCTCATGAGCCTATTCTTAAGCATAGCTTGAATTTCTCCTTCTTTTATTTATTTATGATTTGGTGGGGGGGGGTGGCAGTCCCATTCTATCTAAGGGGAAAAAAAGAAAGATTTAAAATTCTTGTTTGGGATCCCTTTAATGTCTTAACTAAACCTGTTACAAGGATATATTGTATTAAGTTGGTCCTGTCTTAAGAAAGGAACACCTTCTCTGTTGAAAGCTCTTGCTGCCAGGGGACTCAATGTTACCAGAGCAGTCAACTTTGATTTGTGTATCAATAATGTCGTGTCAGTAGCCAGAGGGGATGGCATCAGGGCGTTCCAGATGCTTTTATTGGTGCTTTTGCTGGAGGATTATTTCAAATTAACTTCAGTCTCTTGGAAGACACTGAACAGTAGAATGCTATTTCCCATTTGTAAACAAAACGGTGAATAATTATGGGAGAAACCAAGACAGGCTGATTTCTAGGAAATGTCACGTCTGCAGATCTTAATTTTCTCTAAGCACGATTGCCCTGTTCCTCTTTTCCTGCTGCTCATATCCTCCCAGGTATAATGCTGAGTAGAACCTGGTTACGGGGCAATCGGTGGCTTTTCAGCCACTCAGCAAAATAACCAGACTCTTCTGCTATTACCATAACCAGGAGAAGAGAGTAGGGGACTGGGAGGAAATAGAATGGGGTTTTTTAAATACTATTATTAAAATTTTAAAAATGCATTGTATGTGATGGCACAAGTAATAGTTATTGAATAAATTTTGGAAAAGACTGAAAAGCAAAAGGATAAAAATAAATATTAGTGGTTATTCTATCATTCAGGATAACCACTGCTTTTCATTTCAGTATGTTTACTTTGACTATTTTCTCTCTTTGAAATAATACTATTTTATCACTTAATGATATAGAACAGAGGTCAGCAAACCTTTTCTGTAACGGGCCAGAGAGTAATTATTTTCAGCTTTCTGGCCATGAGATCTCTGTTGCAGCTACTCAGCTCTGCAGCTGTGGAACAAAATCACAGACAATAAGAAAAGGAATGAATGTGGCTGTGGTCCAGCAAAACTATTTACAAAAACAGGTGATGGGCAGGATTTGTCCCATGGCCATAGTTTGCTGACTCCTGTTATAGGATGGTATTTTTTACATATCATAATATTTTTCAAGACCATTTTTAAAGAAATCATAGTATACCATTGCATTGACAGACTGTAATTTTTTTTTTTGGTAATTCATTATTGCTGAACATATAAATGATTTCAGTTTTTCATTGTTGTAAATAATACAGTGATCAACATTCTTGTGGCTAAATTTTTCAACACATTCATGATCATTTCCTTAGTGTGCGTTAATTAAAGTATCATTGATAAAGCTAAGGTATACGAAGCCCTCACCAATTTCAGTTTCACTGATGGTATGTAGTTGTTGTCTGCTCCTCACATTTAAGCAATTCCTTCTTGAAGCCTTGACTTAAGTAGTAGACTCACTCGGCCGTGGAAGAACAAGTGTTCAGACTTACAAGCTAAATCTAAAAATTCAGATTTTTAAAGTAAAATCTCCCAACATTAATTTGCTGGCAATCATCTTATTTTCCTTTAATTTAGAGTTATGAAGAGCAAAAGGGATATACCTATGGGCCTTTAGGTGTAGCCCATGGAAGAAGGTTTTGTGATCTCTGCATTAAACAGATGTTTTATGATGTTGTAGCTGACAGTCACTCTCAGCGCCGTATCGGTGTCCACTCTTCCTGTCTAGTCCTCAACTTCTGACTATTCTCTCAAATCTGGTTGTATCCTAAGGAATATCTTTTTCTTGGTTGTTTTCTTCAAGCAGTTAAACACAGTATGCTAAGAGAGTACACAGAGGATGATTCCAAACAAGTTGGCTTCTCTGTGAAGCACTTTTCCATCTCTGTCAACTTTATCAGGGTATGATATACATACAGTAAAATGTGCCCATTTTACGTGTGCCCTTTGAGGAGTTTTCAAGAATTTATGTGCCTGGTTAAACCCCACAACAATAAAGGCATAGGACACTTCCATCCTACCAGGAAACTCCTTGTGCCTCTTTGTAGTTAATTCTCTTCACATCACAGCTCCTTTGACAACCCAGGCAAACGATGATCTGTTTTCTTTCACTGTAATTTTTCCTGTATTGGAATTTATCTTAATTCAGTATGTATTCTTTTGAATCTAGCTTTTTCACTTAGTATAATGTTTTAGAGATTCATCTGTATATCGTTACGTTGCTTCTTTTTTAATACCAAGTAATGTGGATTTACTCTCTGTCTGGATACACCACTGTTTTAAAACCCACTCATCTGTGGGTAGACAGTTCGACTGTTTCCAGTTTGTAAGTTATTGTGAGCAAAACTGCTGTGAACATTTGTGTACACATCTTTGTGTGGATATGTATTTTCATTTCTCTTTGGGAAATACTGGGAAATGGAATTGCTAGATTGTGCATTAAGTATGTATTATACAGCCTCAGCCATGTGGGCAAGGGCAACATTAACTTAATCAAATAAGAGAATCAAGTACTGCTTTGATTGGCCCAACTATTTTGAAAGGCAGCATTCCCCGGGGGAAATGTACTTGAGAAACAGGTGCACTGCTTGGCATTGCAGACACTTGGGACAGCATCTTGGGGATCCTCTAGGCCAGAGCTTGCACCTGGACAGGCCACATAAAATCCACAGATATCTTTCATTTGGCCCACATCAAATTATTAAAAAAATTGATGCCAACATTTAAAAATATGAAAAAACATAAAGCTAGACATCTCTTGAAAATTTATAAGATCTTACAGTAATGAGTCCATATTCCTTCTTAGCAACAGTCAGCTGGAGCTGGATAGTGGCCACCGCCATTAGACAAGGTGTATGCCTTCTATATGAAACAGGCACCATGGCTCACATAATCAAAGTCTAGGCTTCATTCATTTATACAAGTGGTTCCCAACTGTGGCTGTTACACACTTCAGAAGATATCTAGCAATGTCTAGAGACATTTTTGATTGTCACACAGGGGTACTGGGAGGCAGGTGCTACTGATATCTAGTGGGTAGAGGCCAGAGATGCTACTAAACATCCTGCAAAGCATAGCACAAAACCCTACAACCATTAATTACTCATCCCATAATGTCCATAGTACCAAAGCTGAGAAACCTTGATTGACACCAACTTCCTGGTCCCTCTAAGAATGTGAGTTTGCAATTCCAGTTGAAGTCTATTTATCTCCACCCAGGAAAGAGAATATAAATTGCTCCCAAAAGATTACAGCCTTAACCTCTGCACCCAAAGGAAAAGGGCATGCTGCTTCACAAAGAAGGAGAATGGATCTGACCAGGCAAAAAGGACAGCAGTAAAAGTATTCACATTGGACAGAAAATTGTCTCAGCAAGATAAAGTAATTTTCCCAAGGAGACCAACTCACTATGTATAGGAATAAGAATTCAAACCCTGATGACTTCTTAACATTTGGAAATAATTCAGTATTAGGAAAATCTATATTAATAGATCAAAAGAAAGATGATGTCATCACAGATGCTGAACGTGACTCCTGATAAAAGTCAGTATCCTTTCTTGATAGATAATTTCTACTAGCATTAAACTTAGAGAGGCAACGGGAGAGACTTTTAAGAAGATGACTTTAAATTGCTGCTAAGAGACTTAGAAGAAGACTTCTAAAAGTGTTGATTTTGGCATGATTTTCACTTTTCACAAGTAAATCTATGTATTTAAATTGATTTTGGTAGAAATGCTATCACTTTTTTGAATAGAATATCTAATTTGAAAGTTCAATTAAAATACAGTAATAAGAAGAATCAAGAAAATTCTGCAACATATTCTAATCCAACAATGATTAAAACATGCTGGTTCTGGTGCAGAATAAACAGATTAATGGAACAGAATAGAATTAGTAATACTTATAAATACATATGGACATTTTATATGACAAAAATGGTATTTAAAATCGGTTTGGAAAAGATTGATTATTCAATACATAATATTAAAACATCTGAATAGCTATCTGAAAAAAAGATGGAATCCTACCTCACACACTACACTAAAACTTACTATGCCGGATGTTCAAAGATTTAACCATAACCAATAAAATGAACTTTCATTTCTTAGAAAATACAGAGGGATTTTTTTCATAGTCACAGAATGAAAAGTCTCATCTAAAAGAATGACACAGAATTCAAAAGCTATACAAGAAAAAAAGTAATAAATTCATCTATATAAACATCATGGTGGGTCAAATTGTGTCCCCCCCCAAAGGATTTGCTCAAGTCCTAACCCCTAGTATTTCTGAATGCGACCTTATTTAGAAAGAGGGTCTTGGAAGATGTAAATAGGTTAATATGAGGTTATAAGGAATTAGGGTGGGGTCTAAATGAATGACTAGTGTCGTATAAGAGGAGAGAGATTTGGACACGCAGACACTCAGGAAAGTTCATGTGAAAACCAAGGCAGAGATTGGAGGAAAGCTAACACCAGCCCAGGAGCACCAAGGATGGCCAGTAACCACCAAAGCTGTAGGAGTTAAGGAAGGATTTCCCCTAGAGCCTTTGCAGGAGCATGTTCCTGCTAACACCTTGATTTTAAACTTGAACCCTCCAGAAATATAGAGAATAAATTTTTGTTGTTTTAAGTCATGCAATTTGTGGAAATTTGTTATGGTAGCCCTTGCAGCTAATGCAAATATAAAAAAGAAAGAATTCACATGAGGAAAAATACTCCCAAAACAAAACTAAAAGGCAATGGAGAAAATATTTGTAACCCATGTAACAAAGAACTAGTCCCATTAACAAGTAAAGAACGTCTTTAAATCAATGTTTTTTAAAAAGCCAACCACTTAACAGAAAATGGGCACATGACATTCTGTGACTTCTATGAAGAAATTTCTGTAGCTTTGTTGGGAAAATTAAAAGAAATAATTTAGGTGTAACCCAAATACAGCGATTATCCGATGGGTAGCCTTATCTCTCTCCCTTCACCCACTGTGAGACCACATGCAGAATCTTATCACACTGTCCTCATTTGTTTTGTCACTAAAGTAGATTTCACTGAAGATTTTGAGGGGAGAGGAGGAAGAGGACTTATGTCAAGTACCATTTGGCAAAGCATCATTTAAAAAAATTGTCTATAACACATATCTGTTCTTTCCTTAAAGAACTCCGGGTACCAATATCTTCTAGTTGTCTTTTTTTTTTTCCTTGCCTGTAATTCCCAATCCTGCCCCTCAAATATCTTCTGTTTCCCCTAGTAATTCAGCCCCCAACTTGTATATACTCCAGCCAGCAAAACGAAAGTCAAGCATTGGCCGGTCCACCCTCAGAAAGCGTGCAGGGGCCCACCATAGTAAATCTCATGCAGTCTCATCAGCCTGGTCACTTTTTGTCTTCCTGGAGCAGGGAAAGGGGGAAATGAGCTCTTCCCCACACGGCCATGAATCAGGGCTGTCATCATGCATGTGCAACTTGGGCAGCGCTATGGGGCCTGCGCTCAGAAGGGCCTCCTACTTGGTTTAATGCTCTCCTATTACTGCCTTGAATTTTGAACACAGGACTCCATGTTTTCTTATGCAGTGGACCCTACAAAGTATATAGCCAATCTGGACAAAGAAACTATTCAATAAATGGGTATTATTATCAATACTCAAAGCACAAATGCTCTATGAATGGTCCAAGAGATAGAGTGTCTAAGAGCTTGCTACTCCAAAAAAAAAAAAAAAAAAGCAAATTCCAAAGAAAAAAAAGCAAATGGGGAAGAGAGAAAAAAAATTAGCTGCATGAACTCCGAAGCCAGGAAAGCTGGCACCATTGCCTTTAGCAAGATGCTATCTGACATCTTTTGGCTGAATGCGTCCTTTCATGGGGTGATTAAACAGCAAATATCTTTGAGTAGCATAATGTTTATTAGACGTTACTCTGTTAGGGCAGCTTGTGTTTTCGCTGTATTCTGTTTCCGTGTTCAAGTGTGTACAATTTGTTGATTTAAATAAAATTTAAAATAAGCCGTGCTGCTTGAAGAGCTGCTGACAGGGCCTCGCGGAAAACTTTGAGAGATTTTTTATTAGGAAACAGTTCTGTTTCTGTGTCATGTTTCTCTGCATCATGCCTCTCACCCAGCCCCCTCCTTGCACTTAGCAATATAGTGCAGCAGCCTAAAAACAACATTTTTTACTTTTTGGAGTGTTCACCAGGCTCTCTGACATAAGTCTATCCAAGAGGCAAGGATTCTATCAGTCCACCCCCGACCCCCAGGTTGTTAGAGAAAGGGGATAAGCCTGTTCAGGACAAGGGTCATGTGCATTTAAATACCAGGAGTCACGTGCAGTCTGAGTGCTAATCACTCGTTTGTTTGTTCATTCAATGTTTTTATTAAAATTTAATGGATGGCAAAGTATAGAGAAATGAACATTCCTTAGAATGGCAATGCCTCTTTAAGATAAAAATACCTGTGATTTTTGACTAAGGCATTTGCTCCTCTGCATGTGTCCTAGAGAAATCTTAAGGTGTGGGCACTGGGGGACATGTGCAAGGATTTACATCACATTCTTTGGAGGAAATGTAATAACTGAAAGGAACCTGCATGTCCATTACCAAGGGGATGGCTAAATAAAGTGTGAAAGAGCGAAATGCAGTGTAGTGGTTGGAAAAGAATCAAATGAATCTCTATGTGCCTATATAAACAAATCCTCGAGACATTACTTTTGGAAGGAAGAAAAGAAGGTTTCAGAAACATCATGCACCATATGAGGACGTTTTTAACAACCAAAAGGGGGTATAAGCACAAAACAATATTGTATGTTTTCCATAGGTACATTCATATGTGTGAAAATCCATAGAAAGCAATTCAGAAGAGAAAACAGCTACTTGAGACAGAGGTTCCCAAATTAGGGGAGGGACATCATGGAGGGGAGATGCCAAAAGGGACTTTAGTTGCATTTGTAACATCACACTTTGTGAAATTTTGTGCATTAATTATTGTTCAATGACAAGTGAATATTTTAAAATTTTTATTAAATCTATTATTTTGGGAGGTAATTGGGTATTTATTTACTCATATGGTGGTACTGGGGATTGAACCCAGGACCTCGTGCATGCTAAAGACATGCTCTACCACTGAGTTATAGCCTCTCCCCTCACAAATTAATATTTTAACAGATACAAAGAATGTGCTATAAAAATTCAAGGAGTTACTATTACCTCAGTGGTTCTCTAAATTTAATATCTTACATATCAAATACATGTTATGGCAGATAGGGTATATATGTGATACGATATCCTTGTATTTCTTCATATAGAATTTCTGAAGATTCTCAGAAAGTATTCCATAAACTTGAAACTGTTGAAACAAATGGCTACTTTAGGACAGAACTTGTACTGGGCCAGAGAACACAGCCATAACCAAGCAGGAAGGTCCTTAGTCTAAAAGAGCTTCTAACCCTGTGCAATTCTTGACAAAATGTGACCCAAAGACCACTGCATTAGACCCAGAGAAACAGAATTTGCAAATATGGGGCACAGAAATCAGTGATTTTATTAAGCTCCCGGGAAATTGCTATGCATACCAGGAATTCTAAAGCCATCCCTGGTGGGTAGAATTCCCATCTCAAATGTCATTTCCCCACTCCCTCACATGTGATCCTATTTTGTTTCTCCACAGTGTTGCCCTTTTCTTACTAATTTGTTTAGTTGTGTGTCTTTTTGCTGCATTGGACTCTTCACATGGGCAGGGTCGTGTCTAGATTGTTGTTGTCATAACCTCAGCACCTAACAGCATGCTTGGCGCACTGCTATCCAGTAAACATCCAATATCCAACTGGTTTCCAGTAAATATCAGCCACGTGTGTGGACGAGTGAACAGAAGCTCAGTGGCTTCATTCCCTTCCATCTCTTCGAGGTGAAGGTCCCTGTGTTGATATTTCGCTCCCTTCCCTTATGCTAAATTTTAATTCAGAGAGGAAGATAATGTAAATAACTAGCACTGCCTCTTATTAACGGTTCTATGTGCCACCTGCTGTGTAGGATTTTATTTTCCTAGCATTCTTCTCCTGTTACTCCTGCTGTGTAACAAATCACCCCAAGATTTAGTGACACAAAGCAACCATTTTCACATGCTCTCAGAGAGTGGGAGTGAGGAAGTTGGACAGGGCAGAAGGGGTGGGCAGCCTCTGCTCCACAGTGTCTGGGGGTTCAGCTGGGAAGGCTGGAACACTGCAGATGACTTGATGGTTGGGAGCTGAAATGACTTGGAGTGTCTTCTCTCACATGGCTGTTGTCTAATGCTGGCAGTTGGCTGCGACCTCAGCTGCATTTGTCGCCAGTAACACCCACGTGGGCTCCTCCACCAAGCTACTCGGCTTCCTCTCAGCACGGCAGCCCTGGGGTACTTGGACTTCTTACTTAGGATCCCAGTGCGAAAGCCTCATCTCACAGACAGGAGCTGCGTTACCTGTTAGGCCCTATATTCCAAATGCATACAGAAGCACTCCCACCACGTTCGTTTGGTTACACATGAGCCACCGGCCAGCCCAGATTCAAGGGAAGGAACATTAGACTTTACTCCTGGACGAGGCAGGGTCTGCGTTATAGAAATCATGGGACGGGGATATTTTCATTGCCATCTTTGGAAGACACAGTCCTCCCCACCTTCATAACAATCCTACGAATAGGATTCAATCCTGTGAATAATCTGTTTCATAGATGAGGGAGCAGGTGCAGAGAGAGTATATAATCTGCTCAAAGTCAAAGATAGTAAGGGGCTGGACAAAGATTCAAACTCAGGTCTGTTTGTCCTCAAAGCTTCTTTTTCCCCGCACCTGACTGCTGCCACATCTGGTGGAGATGGTATTTATGCGTTTCATCCTTCCTTCATTGTTTAACAGGGAGACATATTCAGATCCCAAGTGTTGCTTTACGTACAGGTTGTGTCTTCTCGCAATTTACAGACAGCATTACTGGTGCAATAACCTGACCCTCTGTAGTTAATAGGCAGGCATTGAAATGAGTCCCTTCTGAAGGTCCAGAGAAATTGCTAGTCAGAGACTGGAGTTTAAGCAGAGTTTGCAACTTCCGGATGGCAGCTGATCCACAGCGATCGTTGACTCCGGTGAAAAATGATCTTCCGTCTTTGTGACACAATTATTTGAGTATTTACCACAAAGGCCCTTAAATGGGCCCTTTTTTGATCAGAAAATAAGAAATAAGCTGGGAAAGAGGGTGTGTGGAGTGGGGAAATAGCTAAATTTAAATGTAACTGCTCACATTGTTTTGCCCTTAGATGGATGGTAGGTCTTTCTCATTATTCACCAAGCACAGACATGCTACCAAGAGTGATTTGGCAACTTGTGAAGATAAATCACAACCAGAATGGCTGCAGCCACTGTCACACTGAGAGCGTGGCTCTGGGGGCTGACAGAGTTGGGGAACAAGTACATGTACCGGCCCCACTGGTGCAAAGTCGGGGAGAAAAAGGAGGACCCGGAGAAAGGAAAACAGAAGAAAAGCAGTAAAAATTCCATGTCTCCCCACCATTGTTCCCAAGTGCCATGCTTTCGAGAGAACTAATGTTTTTGTGAGTCCCCAGCAGGTCCGAAAGAAGACAGATGTCAGGTTTATCACAGCAGGAGGGTGGGAGGTTATGAATTTAACCATCTCAACGAGAAGAAAACATAGATTCAATATGGGCAGCTCTGAAGAAGATGGAAGAAAGCATCCTGACAGTCTAAGAATCTGAAGGGAGCTGTATTTTCAAGGCATTTTGGGATGAAATCTCTTATACCTGGTGCAAAGCTGAGATCCTCCCAAATTATTTTTGTTTATTCCATTTTGATAACCTATGTTTTTGTGCTGGTCACAAAAATATCACAAAATATCACAAAAGCAGCATCTTCTAATAATAGAAATTTTAGCAAATATAGGAAAATATATAAAACTCTATGATCTTTTCATCCAGGAATAACCAACGTAAATATTTTGTTATGCAGCCTTCTGGCGCTTCCTTGTATGTATAGACAGACACATAACTGTGTGTATTGCAAAAGTGGGCTCACATGAAACCTAATATTTTGTGACCTACAGTTGTTCTTTCATGTATCATCAGTACCTTTATGTGTCAATAAATGGTTTACATAATCATTTGTAGTGGATACATAATTTTCCATTGTAATGCTGTTTAGTCAATCCACTCTGCACTGGATGTTTAGGGTTGTGAATTTTCCCTTATTTTAAATGATAGTACAGGAGCATCCTTGCACATATGTTTTTATACGTTTAATTTGCCTTGGGTACACTTTCCAAGTGTATTTCTTAATAAAAGTGAGGCACATTATTAAATAATTTTATGCACATTGTTAAATTGTTATCTTGGTAACTTGGTAATAACAGTTTATCTAAAGTCCAAGCTAAAAGTTAATGCAATGTGCATATTTTTTTTTCTTTCTTCTTCTGTCCTTCCTTTTTCTTCCTCCCGTTCTTCCCCTTACCAAATCTTTTTCCCTTTCCTAGTTGGGGCAGAGAACGTACAGCTCACAAAGTAGAAAACTTTTACTGACACCTGTGCAGAAAAAGTTTGTGAATCTGTGGATTAGTATAAATAATGTTTCAAATGGGCAGTGCAAGCTGGGTGCTCCCCCAGGAGGGCATCATAGCAGTGGCGAAGAGTGGGCGGTCAACAGGCTTCTTGGGTTGAAATTCTAGCTCAGCCACTTGCCAACTGTGGGGCGTCATCCTGGTTGTTAAAACGCTGAACATTACACCTTCCTCATCTGCAGAATGGAAATAATACACCCGTCAAAAGCCAGTGTTGTCATTGGGATCAAATAAAATAAGACGTGGAAGTGATTAGCATAGATGCCTAGTACGTCGTAAAAAATGTTATTATTATTTGCTTTTCCCTTCTGGAAATGCAACCTACAATTTGTTTCAGTGTCTTCAATCCTGGAGTTTTAATTTCTTCTGGTATTCTTTTTCATCTTCGAGTAATTTCTGGTTCCAGACACAAGTGGTGCCAACATCAACAAAATAAGGTTTGTAGACTTCCTCACCCTATTATTTTTTTATCTTCTGTGTTTCAAGTCCATCATTGTCTACTTATTCATATATAAGGCATGTAAGGAAAAACCTGCTTTCAGGTCTCAGAAGTGGGGAAGCCACTGATGGTGCGTGTTGGAAGGCAGCTAGCCAGGTGTCCTCCAGAGTTAGGGTTGAAAGACCCTCTAGTCTAGCAGGTCTGTGACCTGGTCCCAGCCCAGTGCCCGCAGGAGTCAGCTTGCAGCACTGGGCTGAATTTCCCAGCTTTTTTCATTTATGATCTTCTTCCTCATTTGCTGCTCTGCATACAGCCCTGGCTTGGGCATTCTGTGGACGTGGAAGTAAGAGGAGGTGGTCTCTCTGGGAATACACATAAATATCTTAAAATCGTTTCACAGATTTGAGACAAAGCTTGTTTGTGTCTAAATAAGCTCCCTCTGAACATAAATTAAGCTCATTCCTTCTTAGAGAAAAAGCATTAAAGTGAACATCCCTTAGGTGGGTACTGAGCACCAGACCTGCACCGGGGATACTGAAGGGCGTAGAGATGGAAACCAGCTTTTCCGCTCCGCTCTTTGCCTCCTTGTTTCTTCTCGGTCTGTCCTAGCTTGAAGGTCACCCCCTCAGAGATGCCCCTTGTGAACACCCCTTGTGGAAACTCGGATGTTATTTTCCAAAACAGCCTCATGTATTTCTTTCATAGCACTAAAAATGAGGATTACTCCTTTGTTTATTTATTTGTTTACTGACTCTGCCCGCTCCAACTCCCTGATAAAAATTCAAGCTCCATGAAGGAAGGGCCTTGTCTATCTCATTCATCAATGTCCCCAGTACTCGCACAGCGTCCATGTGAAAAAGCATTCGTCCTGGCTCTCAAAATACTCCCGATTTTGTCCCTCCTCGTTAGAGCTAGCGCTACTCTCTCTCAACCCTCATTTCTGCATCTGTCACACTGAATTTTTGTCACTTCCTTTGACACACAGACATTTTTTCTCTCTCTTTCACACAAGCCATTTCTTGGCTGAAAACACCCCTCATTTTCCCCACGCCCAGCTTTACTGCTTGCGTGACCACCTCTTGCCCTTCGGTTTCTAAGCTATATCCATCAGGAAGCCTTGCACGATACCCCCACCCCGGGAGGAAGGGTGGTTGCCTTTCCTTGGTGGCCCGGTGCCTCATACTTCTGCTCACCCCAGATGGTTGTCCTTGCCTGCTTAATCGTCTCCCCCGTTAGAACCAGCAGCAGAGCATCCAACACAGTGGCCGTCGTGGAGGGTGCACTCAGCTGATGTGTTTCATCAATGAACGAATCAACATCAAAGAATTTTTATCCTTTACCCGTAGTAATAACCCACGTCTTCTACCGTTCAACAACATGAGTTACCCACTAAACAGAACATGCGCTCATCTTCCCTATACACGAAGCTTTTCCGTGAGAAAAGACAAATGGGAAAAGAAGCACAGGCTATGCAGGGACAGTTCACGAGGAGTAGGTACATTTTATAAATAAATATATTGCACGATATTTAATACCTGACTTGAGAGGACTGTGAATTGAAATTTGAGTGGGAGACCATTTTTCTTTTTCCAATTTTCAAAAATCAAAAATATCCTTGGTGAGTGAGAGTATAGGAAACAGGCCCTCTCGTTTACGAGTGACGGCAGTGCAAACTCTGCAACCTCTGTGAAGGACAATTTGGCGATATTTATCAAAATTACAAATGCACTTAGCCTTTGCCCCAGCAAGTCCCCTTCTAGGTATTTATTCCACAGACACCCTCCCACACGTGTAGAATGACATGCATTCAAGGTTATTTACTGCAGGGTTGTTGGTAAGAGCAAAAATTTGGAAATTCCCTAAATGCCTCTGGATTCAGAAACCTTAATGAGTAATTTACGCTATAGCCATTTACTGGCGTGCATTACATTTTTTTAAAAAAAGTTCTTTATTAACTGATATGAAACATCTTCAAGATAAAAGACTTTAGGTTAGAAAAAAACCAAGGTGAAAAACAATGTGTATAATATATTATCATTTGTGCAGAGAAGAAGGAAGAGAGCGAGTGTGTGTGTACATGCATGTGCTTAGATGTATGTGCATTTATTTGTACAGGCAAAGTGGATTTGATGAATAAGAGACTTGAGAGAAGGGCTGCAGGACAGCTAAGGGGCAAGGTTGGAGGGAGGCTTTTTACTCTGAATAACTTTGAATAATTTTGAGTTTAGAACAACTGTGTGACTAAATTATCCATTCAAATACTGGGGGAAAAAAAGAGGTCAGGAGAGAAAGAAAGGGAAGGAGAAAGAGAAAGAGAGGGAGAAAAGTCAGTCTTGGGCCAGATAGAATAACTAAGCTGCTCACGGTAACAAGACTAAAAATCTTCAACATCATGTGTTCTTTTAAAAAAATGAAAAAATTAGAGAGGCAACCCCGAGCCTCTAGCCTGTTTCATGAGTTTCTTGGTTTCTCTGATGATTCTGCAATAATTAGAGAGCTGACTTAAGCCTCTAAGCATCACATATCTGATGCCCCAAGAGACAGACCCCACCGCCTGCATAGCCACCTAGAAAGAGCCGGCTGGATCCTCCTTTCTGGCATATGGTGAGACACAGCCCCTGCTCCTGGGGAGGGCTCTGTGATGTTGATTGCTGTAGCAGCTACTGTCATAGCTCACTTCAGCAGAAAGGATTAGACTGTCCTGAATATGTCAATCAGATATCAAAGATAAATGAAGTTTGAAAAAATAAAATGTGCGATTTATTTTTAAAAAATAGTCTTTGGGAGACACCCAGAATGCACTTTGAAAAATCTAAGGGAAATATGTCATGAAAACAAATCCGCACTCTGCTGTCCAACTTTAATTTTTCACTGATAACACTCAAGCGGCTGCAGCCCAGCCAATAAATAAAGATTCTCCATCCTTAATCGTCTCCAATTTCCATTTGCTGTGACGGAGGACCTGCTCCCAAAGATGCACTTGCCCCCTCATTTTAGCTCTGTCCACCTCCCCTTTCCAGGTGCCCTGGGTGCTAATGAGCTGGCACAGCCTCAGTGATTTACCCCCAAGGACATCCTACCCCTGCCACTCCAGGAAAGGCATTCGCCAAGGCGTCAGCTAAGCTGCCTTGGCATTGCTCGCTGGTTGGGCTTGGCGATGTTTGGGGTTTTAATTCACTTTACTAAAATTGCCTTTCATTCACTGGGTGACAGGTAGTTATTTGTTTTCAGGGTTCCATTTGACATTTATTGTTAGCGCAAAACACTAATAATAATAATTAGTGCCTTTTTAGAGTTGTCTGGGGTTTTCGTGCTGCCGCATTGTTACTATAAAACATCCCGATGCTTTGCTGTATATAAGATAGTATGATGGTATTTAAATGTAACAAAGGGGTTTATTATACTCAGGCCAGATTGCAGTATCTCTGAGCCCCCCCTCCCCCGTGAGCAAGCCAAGACTTAATATCCTCTAAATTTGTCTGTAATGCTAATACCTAGCTTTTTTTTTTTTTTTTAAATAGGAAGAAAACTTCAGCCAGCCATGCATGGTTTGGCTTTTTCATAGAAATAAGCAAAGCAAATGTACGATTTATTCTCTAGAAGGATAGTGTCCAATAAGGTAGCCACTAGCCACATGTGACTATTCAAATTTAAAATATTTGAAATTAAACTAAGGATTCATTTTCTCAGTTGCATTAGCCACTTTTCAAATAGCCACACGGGCTAGTGGCTACCATACTGAACAGTGCAGCTGCAGAACCTGCCCATCTTTGCAGAAAGTTCTTCTGAACAGCACTGCTCTAGACCCTTGCTGCTCAAAATGCGATCTAAGAGCCAGCAGCATTGGCATTACCTGGGAGTTTGTTTAGAAATGTCTCTCCTAATTCCTACTTCTTGACCTAGTGACAAGATCCTCAAGTAATTCATTTGCACATTAGAGTTTGAAAAACACTGGAAGTCTAAAACAAGGGTCAGAAAATTTTTTTCTATAAAGAATCAGATAGTAATTATTTGGGGCTTTGAAGACCAGACAGTCTGTGTCCCAGTTACTCAGCTCTGGTATCGTGGTTGCAAAGCATACGGCATGTAAATGAGTGGGTGTGACTGTGTTCCAATAAAGCTTTATTTGCAAAGCAGGTGGCAGGCTATATTTGGCCCATGGCACATCATTTGCTGAATCCTGTTCTAGAATACTTTTTGGATGTCCCTGTGAATGCTGTTTGTATTATTTAATTCCCATTGTTGGATCTCAAAGATGGAGCATCTCTGATGGAACATCTAGGTCTATGATACTGGGAAAGATTTGTTTCCTCGAATGTCTCCGCCACTCATTTCTAAAGGAGGCAGACCAATCTGAGCCAAGGAGGATTATTCATGAAAAGAACAAGCACGCTGGACAAATCAATAAGGAAAGGGGGAGGGTTGCGCTGCTGCTTCTTTTTACCAAATCCTTCCCAGTTAAACAATATGCAGAGAAGCTCCTGGGCTTTAAAGACTGACAGTGTCAGTGTCAATGTCAGTTCCGAGCTCTGAAATGCTTGTTGTCCATCTGAGAGAGTTCAAGAGACCAGTGATGAGCAGGCCCCCAGGTTTGTCTTCTAGATGGAAGATGTGTCCACATAAAAGAGAACACAACTGCTAAGGTGCAGGCTGAACAGCCTGGAAAGGGTGTGAGCCATGTGCGCTAATACTTCTAATCACACCAGTCAGATCCGTGGCTTCCCCCACATGTGGGATGGAGTAAATGGCAAAAGTTCTCTTCTCTACTTCTCTGAAAGACCTGCAGCTCCTTTTCTATGAGTCAAAGTGGGAAGGCAAGAGAAGAGAGGATGTCTCTGAATCACTGACCAATGGGTTATCTCAAATCTGCCATCAGATACAGAACCCCTGCCATGGGTATGATAAACTCTAATGGATCATTTTAAACTCTTAGAGCCAGGAATATCTGTGTAGGAAGAAGGTAGATAAAATCAAGGAAAAAGGTACCTTGGTCTCTTTCAGTTTCTACCAAGTTCTGGATGAAAAATAAGTCTCCCCTATACCCCCTACCAGATTCTATCAAGGGTAAAATTAAAATCAGGTGCCGAGAATGTGCTTTGGACAAGTCAGTCCTTTGCAATCCACGCCCTGCATTCATATTCCAGACTAACCACTTGTTAGCTCTGTGAATTTCAGCAAGTCACAAAATGTCTCAAAACTCAACTTGCTTCATCTGAAATCTGAAATAGAAATAGTATCCACCTTGGTGCTATTGTGAGGAATAAACGAAATAATAGGTATCAAGCAGCTGGTGCACGAGCTGTCACATAGTATGTGTCTGGCAAACAGCTGCTACAAAAATGTTACCACCCGTATATTGAATGTATGTGACAAACACCCTTATGTATGTTAAGCATGTAAGGTAGGGGTTAACATCGCACTTTATAGAGTGTAGAAGGGAGGTTCAGAGTAGTGAAACAACCTTGGTAAGAACACAGAGGTAGTAAGCAGCAGTGCTCAGATCTGACTGTGGACATTTTTGCCTGCTTCAAATTCTTTTTCTCTAGCTGAGCCATTTATTCTGGGGAACCACTTAAAAGGTGGTTTTTAAATTTGTTTTTTCTTTTTAGTATCTTTTTCTCCCATACACCCCCCCCCCAAAACATCCTACCTGCCTTTTAAAGATTGATCTGATGCTAAGTCTGGACAGGTGCATACCCCCTTAAGACAGGTGCACAGACTGGTCTTGCTCGAGGGCGCTTGCTATGAGCTGTAAGTGGCAGCCGGGAGTGACCAAGAGTCAGGTGGCAGCGGAAAGCCTGGCCATGTACCCTAAGGAACAAAATCCTCTAATCCAAAGACCATCTTCTCTTCAAAATCACTCAGAAAATTTCCTTCTCCTTACCTGCTGCTGTCTAAAAGTTCATCATTTTATCCAGAAAAGTCATTGCTTAAGAGAATAAACAAGCCCAAATGGCATTTGCTGCTGGAAATTATGAAACTGAGCCTTAGCACCACACGACTGCCTTAAAGTAAAGAAGAGAGGACCAAACTGTGCACCAGATCTTAAAGGTGAGGCACTCTTTGATCCAACAATTCAGTTTTTAGCAGTGCCTTCTGGAAATAAGCTGACATGGATACAGTTATATGAACAAAAATGTTTCTAAATCAAAAAGCAATCTAAGTGTTCCTCACATGGAGATGGGAGAAATAAACCACAACGTGGTGGTTTATAGAACACCGTGTGGCCAGGAGGAAGGTTGGGCAGATGTCTACCGCTGGCTCGACCACAGTCTCTTAAGTGAAAGGAGTGGTGTAATAACAGCTTTTCAGTCTGACGTCTTCACTCCACTCCCAACCTGGGAAGCATCATCAAACCCCGTCAGCCAGATCCCCACAGTAATCTTCCGCATGACCACTTCTCACGGTGGCCGCTGCTTCCGTCCTAATCCAAGACATTTCACCTCTCACGTGGACTAGTCAAACCATTCCCTAACTGGTCCTTCTGTTTCTTTTATTGCTTCTCTAAAGTCTTCACACAACCACCACCAAACTGAGCTTGTGGAAACACAGATCAGTTCAGATTAGAACCACTTCCTGTGGCCGGTGAAGCCAGATCCTAACTGGCTGCTCCTGTCACTGAACTTCATCTCTTTCCGCTCTCCATCCCCCACGCGGGCTGGCTTTTCCTTGAACCACCTATGACACTTAGCACTTGCTGTCTGCTGGGGTGACTTTTCCCAGCTCCTAAAAGCTTCATCCGTTCTAGCATCTGCTCACATGTCCCCTCCTCAGAGAATCCTTGTGTGATTTAAACCACCCTCCCACCACTGCACCATCATTCTCCATCTCATGAACCTTTTTTAAAAATGGCACATATTAGTCTCTGTCTTTATGTCATTTATCAACAAATTTACTTCTTTACTCTGTCTCTCCCACCAGACTGTAAGCTATATGAAGGCAGCATCTTACAGATGCCTCTATTCCTAGGATCTAGAAAAGCACCTATGACAGAAAATCAGTAAATGTTTTTGCTTGTTTTGTTTAAACATTTATTTGTTAAATAAACAGATATTAATCTGTCGATTCACATACCTTTTAGTAATTGTGATTCTAGGCAGGCAGGTAGAATTGTGAATGTTTTCTCTTTTCTTTTCTATTACCAATATCTTCTGATCTCAAAAGAGCAAAAGTTATTCATATAATTATGAAAAGCAATTAAATTTATTTTATAGTAGATAATAATACATTAAGAGATCAAAGTGGAATATAACCCTTTAAGGAACGAAGAAGCACCTTTTGTAGAAGATTTTTTTCAGTGGAATCTCAATTGATAACAGGTCTTTTTTTCCCCCTTTCAGTCAATTTTGGACCCCTCTCCTGAAGCTATTGTAACTCAACGTTTAGAAAAAGAAAATAAAGTTAAGTTTACAAGAGTCAGATGCATAATTTCTTGTGCTGGAGTTCTCCAGAAGGACTTGGAGGGAAAATTTGCATTGCCAGTGCTTGACATATATTAATTTTTTTTTTTTTTTACTAAAAATCTTGATCTTAAGAAAGTGTCTTACAATGTAGACTCCTTCTTTTATTATTAGGCTGTCATTTTAAGTTCACTGTTGACATTTAAATCTCTGTTTACCTCCAAAGTAATATTGACTGCAAGACTAAGAATGACTTTGGCATTTGCACATATTTCTGAGTATGTAAATCTGTGCAGGAAGGAGCTATCTGATAAATAGTCCTTTGTACTTAGCTGGACCTAAAGGAGAGTCTTAGAAGAATTCCAAAGCCCCAGGGGGGAAAAATGATAATGACTTCATCCTGGCAATGTCACTTAGGAGCAGGGATTTATTGCAGAACTTTGACCAAGAGTGAGAGAGGTTCCCAAGTAAGCCTAGAGCAATTCTCAACGAAGTCTGACCAAAGTCAGAATCTGTGACACCAGAGAAAAGTCCTGTATTTTACCCACGTGACCATATTTTTTTTCCTGAAGTGTCTAAACTTGTAAGGATTAGTGGCAAATATTACCTCTGCTTACTTTCAGAACAAGATGTCAATTTAAGGAAATGCTTTAAACCAGGTCTGTTGAATATCACTCTCATGAAAGATTATGATTCTATGGAACCATTTCATGTGGAAAATAGCCAATTTTATGCAGGCATCCGAAATCATCTTCTACATCCTTTTGAGGATTTTCCAGAAGAAAATATGTGTAATATTCTAATTGACATGTCGGTGGAAGCATTGTAGACTTTATGGGTAACTTGAAAAATATATTTTTCAACGTATCTTGGAAACCTTACCAGCACTACAGTTAAGGAATGAATTCAAATGCTTCAAAAATATTCATTTGTTTTCTTCCCAAGTTTCCTGAAACAGAGTGATCAGATGAAATATTTGACTACATGAAACCATTTATTTTGGTAGCATTTCCACCATTAACCTTAGATCATCTCCTAAAGACAGCCCAGGAAAGAAACAAATAAACACAGCTCATTCATCACGAAGCACGATAATAGGACATTTTACAAACAGAGTATTTTCCATCCAGAAAGAAACCATGCAATTTTAACAAGGCACACAGTGAGCATTACCCAGCCAAGAACAAAGCATTTGCCTCAAAATATTTGTCAATATTATTGACACTATATTTATCGGCAAAGAAGCCTGAAACTTTTATAATTGACCCAGAACAGAGGGATACTTGCCTGATCTTTAATGATAATTCCTCAGCCTTGACATTTACCAAATGTGTAGGTGGAAATACTGGAATTAAGCAACCCATAAGACTGTCTTGAATACCTACTATGTTCCTAGCCAGTCCTAAGTAATTCAGTTGATTTACATACAAGACATTGTTTTTATCATTTGATAGAGAATAAAAAAAAAACTATTTCCTCTCTTGTCTCCATGGGAAGTTTCTGTTCCCTGAAGAAAATGGTATTAGAACAACGCTTCTAGAATCTTTTTCTATGCCTTCAATTATATCAACATGTAAACTGATTAAAAACAAGGTAAGGACATTGATAAGCATGGCTTAGACTCTGTCCTTCTCTACCCTAGACTGTCCAGCCCCCAGAATGAAAGCATTCTTTTTTTAATTCTCCTTTCACGTGGGCTTGTCCATGGGTGAGGAGCTAGTCGTGTCTTCTAGGGTCAGATCCACAGGCTCATCTCTCTTCACCAGCACCGGTGCTCATCAGGTGTGAGGGGGTCTTTCCTTCAGACAGCTGAGAACCCACCTTACTACGGGTGGATTCTAAGGTGCAGATTGAGTAGGTACGGTGAGTCCAGATTACATTAGAATGTAAGGTCCATGAAGGCAGAGATTTTGTCCTTTTTTTCATCTCTGTATTCTCAGGATCCAGAACAAGTCCTATCACAAAGTAGGTGCTTAGTAATTATCCGTTCAACAGATAATCCATCGTTGCAGGTCCGTGCCAAATCCTTCACTACCTTCTATCGTATGTTAATCTTTGTATCTCTGAATCTAGTGTCACTTTCTTAACTGGCTATGAGTTTGGTGGAAATAGATGTGATTTATTGTCCACTTAAATGCCACCATTATCAGTGGACCATGAACTGACTGAAAAACAGAACTTTACATGAAACAATCATTAGACCAGGAAGTTCCATTCTATATGCTTTCGACCACTGGTACAGCTGGGATTAAATTAGAAAATAGAGATATCGCTGAAAACTGTAGCGTCCCAGAACCTGACCTAAGGGCTGAGATAATGACAGATTTAGATATTCAGGTAATTAAACATACCGGAAACCCAATGTCACTGGCCAATGGAAGAGTTCCCTTGTATCTTAACTTTTTGTGGTATCATGATGTCTAGCACATAGCAGGCATTCACTCAATAGTAGTTGAGTGAATGAATGATTGAATGAAGAGCCTTGGATGGTAAAATTAAGCCAACCAGCTGGATAGGAGGAACAGAATATTATTGGAGCACAGTAGATCTTCATTTAAACCTTAGCTTCACTATTTACTAGCTTTATGATTTAGGACAAAGCAAGCTTTAGTCTCTGTTTTCTCATCTGGAAAATGGGCATAATGAGAGCATCTTCCTCATAGCAAAGCTATGAGGATTTTAATGGATGCTATGCTGTACCACCCAGATTTCTGCCGGGCGTGCTGCTAGCTGCCAGCTTCAGTTCTCAGTTGTGTGGGAATTGACCTCAGCCAATGCCGTGTGCTGCAACTGACTCATACTGGCTTCTGAGGGCTAATTGTGGGCACCACTTTCCAACTCTGAGTTCAGTTGATAGCTTGAAATCAGACTTGGTAGGAGCATTTTCACAAGAGGATCAGCAAATGTTTTTCTTAAAAGGCCAGATAGTAAAAATGTCTGGCTTTGTAATAGTCTCTGTTACAATGACTGGACTCTGCCATTGTAGCAAAAAAAAAAAAAAAAAAAAAAAAAAAAAGCGACCATAGGCAATATGTAAAAAGAAACTGGAGATGGCTGTCTTTTAATAAAATGTTATTTACAAAATCAGATGGTAGGCCAGCAGCCTGTAGTTTTCCAACCCTGTATGTATATAATGAAAATCAGCAAACACTAAAAATCAGAGTTCTTCTTCTTTTCAGATTGTCAGTTGTTAAACATTTACCAGTTCACCACTGAAGCTACCTTGAAACCAATTTGTGTTTAATGTGGGACAATATAAAGCAACCCCTTTGCCCATCTTGGAGCCTTTCTACCCTGGGTAACATTTCACTTTCACTGGAATAAACAGTGCAGCGGTATGTTTGGCTGTCCTACTTGCAGGCCCTTTGCCGGGGACACTAACTGAGTGTTACATAGTGTCTGGTACACAGTCTGACCAGAGGATGTAGCAAGAGTCCCTTCAGCGTTAGGCCTTGCTTTCCACTTGGGCACTTGAAGCCTCTCGTGTCAAGGGTCTGATCGTCAAGAAGAGGAGTCATTATCCTGGCAGAGAAGGTCATGGAGACCAGGGGCTTAGGTCTAACCCTCCAACATGGGAGTCTGGATCATGCCACTAGATAAGCTGCCTAGATGGGCAGAGATGCTGTCTGAAAGCGAGGGAATCCAAGAATGAATAGGAGACAATGAGGATCAGTTGTGACCTTACAAGTGGCTACAGTGGCAGCTGGTTCGTTCCACTAATCTTCCTCTTATAAATTTTGCCAAAGCAGAGAAGCCTACCAGAATCCTAGAGCTGCTTCTCCCAGAACTTAGATAAAGAAGTGGACCTGAACGCAAGGGGTGGGCTGCAGTGGACACTACTGCACCACCCAGAACCCACAGTTAGGACTGAAGGTCCAGTCTCACCAATTGCAAGTAGTATCAATGCTGGTAGGTCTAAACTCTCACTGGGAACTGGCCTCAGCTGAAGAGAGAACCCTTCCCCTAGGTCACACCCCATTTTGGGCAGTAACCTGAGTTCAGTAACTATTTGATGAGGGCAAGAAAAAAACAGCCCCTCTCTTGTCCAAATGCGTGACAACTCTGAAAGACCGTCTCAGTTCAGAGCTTTCTGGTTGTGGCTGCAGCCAGCTCAGATTCTCTGCCTAGCCAGTCCTACCTCCTTGTCTTCTCCCACAGATGTTAAAATCAGGAGCACCCCATAATAAGCATCCACACTACTTTCAGTTGCTGAGTTGGCTTCTTGGGGAAACTGATCTGAAACAGGATTAAGTGAAATGATGTTTCTAAAGTGCCTGACATCAAAAAAGATTTCATCATAGGTGGCTTGATCCCCTAGCACACCTAAGACAACGTGCATTTTGGTCTGCAGTACTAATAATAGCAATAATAACAATACTGTTATAACTAAGTGCTTAAGCAACAGTAAGCTGAGTGCTTTACATACATTAACTCATCTTCTCCTTTCAACAAGTGCATTATAATCCATATTTTGCAGAAAAGTAAAGGAGGCACAGGGGAGCTAATTAACTTCTCCAAGTTCACATGCTTATCTATTGTGCTTTACCAGCCTTGGTTTGGGTATGGCTATAAAAGAGACATATTTGTAAGGGAAGTTTAAGAATAATCCCTCTGCTTTTTAACTCCTGTCAACCTAAAATTTAAACTTCTTAGCATGGCTAAGGTTTTTTTTTTTTGTACCTGAACTCCCTCAGTTCACTGAAAATTTTCATCTGAAGTTATTCTGAGAAGGGGAGAGGAGCTCTCCATTTAAAGAAGCGAATTACAAACAATAACCAGTGTCTGTAAAATTTCTCCTGCTTGGAGAACACGTATATCATAGGCATAAAGTGCTTCTGAGAAATAAAGTTGTCTAGTAACTTGGCATTGAACTGAGACCCCAAATTTCATTATACTCTTCCCAAATAACAGCTGGCAGATGTCTGGCCATTATGGCTGTGCTTGGCTGAATTTCAGTAATGATGAGAGGATCAATATTCCTGCTATTTCACATAATTCACTGGGCTAAATTCAGCTGAGGCCTGTCAGTCCTGTATTTTATGTTGCCAGTAACCAAATCAATACAAAATGATTTGGCAAGTGTTTAGTAAGTGTCTGCTATGTGCTGGACACTGTGCTGGGCACTGCCACTAAGGACACACAGACACAGCATATTCCTCAAAGAAGTTACCAGCTAAGCACATGGGTTTCAAACTTCATTTATTTCTGTGCCACCTCCAAAATTTTTGATATATTTATGCTATGTGTACTCCTCTAATATTTCATTGAAGTATAACTGACTTAGAATATTATATTCATTTCAAGTGTACAACAGAGTGATTCAATATTTTTGTAAATTACAAAATGTTCACCACAATAACTCTAGTTACCATCTGTCCCCACACAAAGTTATTATAATATTATTGACTACATTCCTTATGCCATATAGCACATCCCCATGTCTTATTTACTTTGTAACTGGAAGTTTTGTTCTTTCCATATTTTAACCAGCTTCTTTTATTTAAATGAATTTACCCAAGAAGAAAAGTGTATATCACCTCTGGAAAAAACAAAACAAAACAGGATTCTCTTGCCATAAAGAGAGGATGCTCATAAAAACCAATATATAATATGTAACTACTAATAGTTTTCCAAGATTAAATGTTTAAAATCTAAAATCATTGTGGCATTTACCAGTGTTACATGTTCCATGTTTGAGGATCACTGGTCTCATAAAAGGAGACAGACAGGAGGAAAATGAACTGCTTGATACAATACCATGAACATGGACTCTGGAGCTAAGCTGAGTTGATTTGAATCTCAGCCCTGGCACTTAGTACCTACTAGCTAAGGAATTTGGCTTCAGGAAAGTTACTTGACCTCTCTGATCCTCAATTTCCTCACCTGTAAATCGGGGTAATGGCGTGTTTACCTCATTGGGTTATTATCAGGATTACATGAGTTGAACAGCTTAGAACCATGGCAAGCACACCGTAAGCACTGTAGAAAGGTTAATTACTGTTGTTACTACTGCAACGTGCCCTGTTATGGGAGGGGGGTTTGTGCGGGCAATTCCCAGTTCTATGAGAGGCACTCAGGAAGGGTTTCACAGAAGAGATGCTCATACACATGCCTGACGAGCTAGGGGTTTATTAGGTAAGTAGAAAAGGGGATGGTGATTATTCAGGCAAAGACTCTGAGCTATATAATAACCTCATTTTCCCTCTTTTCTGATGATATTTTTTGGCTGCCTTCCTTGCTCTGGTAGAACTTTGATCTTTCTTTGGAGAACTACCCTTTGCCCACACTTGGTCCACGTACATAGGGTAGGACTGATTCCCAGCTCTGGGAGTGGACATGTGAGTCAGATCTGCCCAACCACCCATCCACCTGGCCACCAAAATTGCCGTGGCCACCAAATCAAACCAGTTGTGAATCTCAGGATACTGTATGGAACCATTGGGAAGGAGAGTATACACATTTCTCGGGGCTGCTGTAAAACTGAGTGGCTTAAAAACCAGAAATGTATTATCTCACACACCTGGAGGCTAGATGCCGAAAAACAAGTTGTCGGCAGCGCCGTGCTCCCTTGGAAAGTGTGAGGGCAGGATCTGTCCCAGGCCTCTCTCCAGCTTCTGGTTAGTTCCTTGGCTTATGGCAGCAAAACTCAGTCTTTATGCGGCGTTCTCCTCATGTGCAGATCTGTGCCTAAGTTACCCCTTTTTTTATAAAGTTACCAATCATATTGAGTTAGGGACCCTGCCTACTCCTGCATGACCTCACATTACCTACTTACATTTGTAACGCTTTCCAAATAAGGTAACATTCTGAAATACTGAGGGTTAGGACTCCAATGTATTAATTTTGGGAGGACAAGTCAACTCGTAACACAGAGGTTCCTATCCAATGGAATTTACAGTTGATAATAGGTAAATGTGATGCTTCTGGGGGTTACATACGGGGAAGAAATACCCTTCCTCAGAACAGAGCCAATTCTGAAGAGAGAAGAGTTGAGAGACAGAAATACAGGTTCCCAGTGTCATTTGAGCACCTGTATCAACCCACGCCTGAAGGTTGTTTCCTGAACTTTTCAGGCACACAAGGCAATAATGCCCCCATTTTTTTAAGCTAAAACGAATGTGAGTTGAGCTTCCATAACACTGAATCAAAATAGTCCTGAATAAAATAAACCTTAATGATTTAGATTAAAACAATTTTTTTTTGTAAATGAACTCTGTGTCCTATATGGAAACGGGGTGGATTTCTTATTTATTTATTTATTTAATTTATTTAACTTTTTTTTTATTGAGTTATAGTCATTTTACAATGTTGTGTCAAATTCCAGTGTAGAGCACAATTTTTCAGTTATGCATCAACATACATATGTTCATTGTCACATTTTTTTTTGCTGTGAGCTACCACAAGATCTTGTATATACTTCCCTGTGCTATACAGTATAATCTTGTTTATCTATTCTGCATGTGCCTATTGGTATCTACAAATTTTGAAATCCCAGTCTGTCCCTTGGATTTCTTAAAGAAATAGGAACTTCTAAACAGGTTTAAGCCAGTTTTGAAGAGCCACCCCCTTTTAGACGGATGCTTTTATATCTTGTGTAGTAACTGTTAGTAGTTTGTGACATTTCTAGTCTGTCCTGGGTGTTACTAGTACCTGACAGGTCAGGCCTGTCACCTCCATAAAAGCAATGAGCCTCCACACCAGCACACTCCCGGGTGTGAGGTCCCTTTGAGAATTACTGGTGTCACACTAGATCTCATCAGCTCTATTTATTCTCTCTTCATCTCTGCCATTTGAGGCTCTTCCAAAAAAAAAAAAAAAGAAAAGTCTGATTATTTTTACATGAAGATAGCTTCTCCTTGCTCCTGTGATTTGAAAACTGTAAACCAAAGCTTAATTCTGGGGGAGTTAATTTGTCCTTCTGGCAAGTAAAATCAAGATGTAAATCTCTAGGGGGACTACCTGGAAATTGAGGTTATTGTTGACAATATTATTAATTAGTAATTATCAAATACTCACTTTTAAAAAAAATGATTAGCCTTTAGATTTTGATGGTCTCCATTATACTCATTAGGTGATGATAAAATAAAGATGACTGAATCTTCAGGAAGATGAATTAATGATTAAGGCAGTCCAGAAGAATTCAACCTAGATTCTGCATCCCGCCGGTTTCCGTGTCAGCCTGTAGCACTCTCTTAGCTGGCTAGATTCTGACTAAGTGTTCAAATGAGAATAACTCATAGAGCAACGATTTCATCGGGAGATAAAGTCTGATAAATAAAAACAGAAAAAGGCAAAGCTGAATTAAATCCTTCCAGCAATATCCCATGGAGGGTCCCTGGAAGGTGATACCAGAATACATTCTGTCCTAATGAAGTTTCAGAAACATTCTGCTAATTTTATCACACGCAAGAGACTTTTCTAAGGACTCATCTAATGATACCAATAAGAACCAGGTACACGAATCAGTGAGGAACCTAGACCTCTTGGTTTAGATTCGGTATGACAGTATTGTGTGTTAAATAAATACCAGTAAATTATTAAAACATATTGGTTGTATCGTAACACAGAGGCTTAACAATGTATTATGTCAGCATGTACAGCACTCGCTCAGGGAAATTCTCCATATCTTTAATTCAGGCGTTGACATCCTGTGCCAGCACAAAGCCCTTTTTATTCGAGATTGACACATGTCTAAAATTGCTTAGATTTTGTGTTGTGCTCTTAATACTTGAAACCCGGCAAACGAAATTCTATGCCACTGTGCATGAACAATGCCTTACAAAAAAAAAAAAAAAACAAAAAAACCAAAAAAAACCTTAGCCTGGGGGTTCGACTGGAGAATTGGAGAAACAAAAAGTGCTTTCACTACTGTTGCTTCAAGTGGGGGAATAATTACTTTGGTTGAGGAAAAGGGAGAGCCATTTCCAGCCCCTTGGAAAAACGGTATGTTTGTCAGCCCTTAAATTAGATCATTAAATTCAAGAAGGGTGTCAGATGTGGATCCTGGGTCATGTCAGCTGCGTGGCCGCCTATGTCATGGTAAGGGCGTGGTAGTCATCACCTGCTACCCAGGCAGGAAGGTTTTTTTGTTTTGTTTTGTTTTGTTTTTGCTCCTATTTTATCTTGATACGCCTGGGTAATTGTGGTAACCCTGTTGAACTCTCCCTTCCATACCCGAGGATAAACTTCTCCAGTTTACTTTCCAAAAAACATCATTGTGCCTTCTGCTTTGGCTACAAACACAGTTATGTTTTCTCGAGATTTTCTCAAAATAGTGATTTCAGTCATCAAACATTGCTTGATGCACTTGGATGTCACCATGTTACTGATGGGGATGGGGATGGTCTGGCCAAAGCTCGGACTCCCTGGACTGGCATGAAAATCACATCTCATGTGGTGCTTTGGCATTTAACATCTGATAGCCACAAAGACATCCTATATAGCCAGCTTTGGACATAACATCTTTGTTTCAATCTCAACTGTTGGGAAGAAAAGAAAAAGAGTTTGCATAAGACTGAAAATCTTTTTGGACAGTGACCTAGATGCAGGACAGTTTGGGTACCATGAACATAATGAGCACACATTTGTTAGGACAAGCTTTTCTGCCTTACTTCTCAATATCCATTGTTCCATCCTCTAATGCACAAAACAGCTGTTTCAGGTTACTTAGCATTTCCCCAATAAGCCGTTTTGTTTCAAGCTTCCATGCCTTGGTCCACGGTGTTTTTTGCTGCCTGGGGTGTCTCCTTCCATCTAGCCAGAAAATTCCTATTCATACTTTCAGAACCAGCTCCAGAATCTCTTTGAGTTTTTTCCTGGGTGGGGGGCAGGGATGAGCACCCCTCACTATGCTTACCTTACAATGAACCCCATTTAATTGTTTATCTGTTGTTTCCACCTCCGCAAATCATTGCTTCTTGAAGGCTGAGGCCAGTATGCCTGGCAGTCTGGAGCTGTGACTATGCTCCAGGTTCTGGAGTCAGTGCCTCCAGGCACCACACCATCGAATGCACATCAAAGTAGCGCTGGGTGGCTATTACCGTCCCCACTGGTAGAGGTGACTTCAGGTGTGAAGCCTGAGACCCCGAGATGTTAAGGGGCCTGCTGGTATCACACGGTTAATACACCACAGATCTAGGACTCCATCCCCTGGCTCTGACAATGAGCATGACTCCATCAAGCATGACTTTAAAATTTTTTGCTCTCCCCAAACCTAGGACCAAACTTGAAATACAGCTGGTATTGTGATAAATGAGCAAGTGTTTGGATCATAAAGCCATTTGTTATGCTCCAGCCCCCTTCGATATTGGTAGGTGAAATGTAAAATGATGCACAAATAGTCTGCTATAATGGAGACTATTAAGACGGAGGCAGAGAGGATGTTGACAAAATAATAAAGATAATAATATTGATGATAGTCGACATTTTTGCATGTTTTCTCGGTGCCAGATGCTGGTCTAAACACCGCCTGGTCACCTGTGTAAAGCTCATGGCAGCTCAGTGAGGGTCTTTAGACGAGGCTCCAGAAAGATGAGGGACACGCTAAGGACCAAAGGTGAGTAAGAGTTGGGGTCAGGTCTTGAACCTCAGGTTACCCCAGAGCCAGCAAACTGAAAAAGCTATGTAGACACACCTGGAAGCAAGCCGCAGGCATGTGTCATTTGTGCACATGTGCTCCGTTTTGACCACGCAGAAGCAAGGTTCTTTGCCAGGAGGTCAGATGCTTTGGGTTCCCCTGTGCCTTTGCTACCCAAGACTTGGGTGATTTGAGACAAGCACTATTATTATTATTAATATTCTTTTGGCTATGATTTTCTTACAAATTCCATTCTGGTTTTGTGGGTCAACAAGCTCATAGTAAGTATTGTAGCAGCCTGCCTTAGCCACTGGACTCCTTCCGGCTTCTCCAGTTCAGGCCATCTCAGGGATTTGGCAAGCCTGTCGCTCTCTGCCTGGACTGCTCCTCCCCCGGCTTTTCCCATGCTGGCTCACCCTTCAGGTCTCAGCTCCAGTGTTGCTTCCTGGAGCCATCTTCCCTGACCTCAAGTTAACCTCTATGGCCCCACCCACCTCTCCCCCAGGAAATTTTGTTTCCTCTATAGGATTTCAAGAAGTCGAAGCTACCATAATTATTCATTCATCTGTTTGTTTCTTTCCTATTTCAACCGCTAGACCCTAAGACTGTGTGGGCAGGCAGGGCTCTGGCTGCCTTCTTTACCATTGCAATTTCTTGCCTCTGACAATATTTGGAACATAGTAGGCGTTCAGTAAATATTTTTATTGTTATTGCTTTCAGCTATTCTAAATAAAAACACCCAAATTTTAGTGCTTCAAACATCCTTATCAATTTTCATTTGTACACTTTTACCCAAGTATCTCTAATTACCTTTCCACCCCACCCTTTTCCCAGTCCTGAAAACATAGCCCTGTTATTCCTTTTTAAGGGAAAAAAGGCGAATGGCTGACTGATTAAGCAATTAGCCGGGAGAACAATTCTTTCGTGGGCAAGTGAGTCATTGCAGATTCAGAACCTGTGCTTTCAGACTGGAAACCACCCAGGCAACTTTGTTCCTGAATATCCTTGCCTAATGCGGTTTAGTGCAAACCTTTGCATCGCGTTTAATTCCCTTTTACAGTAATGCATACCATTTAATCAGGGTTCCCTTCCTTGCTGTTGTGAGAGCTGTGGGCTGTTTTATAAAACATGAAGACAAGAAATAGCAGTTGACTCAAGACCTACCGTAAGGTTTTGCTTACCCAGCCGGGTCTCCTTTGTTTGTGGGACTGCACTGTTTTGTTTCTGTGGTTATATTTAGAGCCGTGCACAAAGAAGGAAAAGGGAGGGGGGAATTAATGACTTTACAAAAACATTGATGATATAATTAAAAGAGCAGAAAGATAACATATAAATAAACAGTGACGGAGGAGGTGGGGAAAACCCACCTGAGAAAAGACAGAGAATTCAGGAAGTGTAAGGGCTTCCCTAATACAAGGATGCCGCTTTGCATCTCCCATCATCCTGTCACCAGCACTGCCAAGAGTTCAAGGCTCAAGGTCCTAGACTATAGATGATTATTGCAAGAGGACCCACCTAGAATTTTCTCTCTTAACTAGAAGAAAAGAGTTTTTCAAGGATACTCTAAACAAAACCTTTTCTTTATTTTTTTTTTTTAATTTCAAAGGTAATAGGTGCTTTAAAAAAGTAATAGCAACCATTTATTGAAGATGTATACCGGCACAGTTATAAGTATTTAACAGGTAATTGATTTAATTCACATAATGGCACTCTGTGCTAAGTATTATTATTATCCCCATTTTTCAAATGGAAAAACTGAGGCACGGGGTTGTGATGCAGTTTGCCCAAGGTTAAACAGATAGGGAGAAGCACAGCTGGCCCTTGAGAGCATTCTGCCTGGTTCCAGAGCCCATTGTTTTAGCAGCCTCTCTACCCCGCCTCTGCAAAACTTCAAACCATTTTAGAATTTATAAGAAATAGCCAGCCTTGAGTTGGTTTCTACTTATAAAAACTGACGATTTCGCATGATTCAACCTTATACAGATTTATAGAAAGGAAGATACAAAATTCTTCTTCCCCAATTCCACTGATCTGAAACTTGGACTTCTTGAGTTTTCCTATGCACACACCTACGTTGACACATCTAGGCAGATGCATATAATTCTATATTATGTTGTATACAAGACTGGGAAAATACAATCAAAAATCTTCCCTGGACGTCTCCACACAAGTGTCCTGTGCATTTGTGTTCCTACTTCTTCTGGAGGCTGGATGTCTGGAAGTGGAGTGCTAAACCATAAACATACCCTGAGAGAGTGGCAGTTCTTACACTCCGCTCTCTTTGAGTCCCCCGTTCAAATGTCCACGTGCTAGGTTTACAGTTTGTGGACCAAGTCAGCTGAGCCAATGAAGCACAGATGCCGGACGCCACGCTACAAACAGCATGGGCGGGGGGGGGGGGGTTGACCCAGCAAGACTTTTGAAGATGTGGCCCCAGCACTGACCTTCAGCCTGACCAGAAAGCACAGCTTTCTCAGATTTATGAATATTATTTCCTGCCTCAAAGAGGCCAGTGATCACTATGAAGCCCTGGCTTGTTTCTTTAAGCCCAGAGAGAAGATGTTGAAGGGGTGGAGCTGACCTCAAAGGTCTCTGCTGCCCAGAGATGAAAGGCCTGCGAAGGTCAGAGACCTCCGTTAAGCCAGTATCCTGCGAGGTGCTCTCTGTGGTACTCTGCGCCTTAACGCCTCAGCCGCCGGAGGGGCCCATGCTCCTCAGACCCGCACGATGTTGGCTCTTGGCCGTGTGGTGCTGCCTTTGCCTTCGCCTTCTGGTTCTGTTTCACCTGGCTGATTTGCCCCTGAGGCTTTGAGTCCACTGGACATTTATTTCTGGGACTCAGAGCTGCACTGCCTGGATTTGTGGACCCACCCGCATTGACGGAGGTTCTCTTGTCTGGACACCGTGGACAGTCTGCGCCCTGGCTTCCCATTCTCCCCCAGGTAGTTCCCACCCTGGAAGAGAGTGATCGTTTCCAAAGTCTACATTAGATTTTGTCACTCTCCTGGTCAAACCCCTTTAGTGGCTTCTCATAACACTTAATAAAATACCAGCTTCTTCCCTATGAGGTCCACGTGAAATAGCCCTTGCTCCCCCCCAGCTCCCACGGGGACCACTTTCCCTTCAGCTCGTGAAGAGCCAGCCCTCTTCCTTCAATGGGCCATGTTTGTTTCCCCTCAGAGACATTACCCTGCTGTTTCTTTTTTTTGGGAAAACTCTTCCCCTTAATTTCCCATGGTTGGCTTCATCTTGCTGCTGCTAACATTTTCTTTTTTTTTTTTTTTTACCCCTGGCGGGTGGAGTTATTTGTTAATTTCTGTTTCCCCCAATAAAACATTTCATCCATAAGAGCAGAGACCTCTTTCATATATTTCATCACAATGTTTAGAATGATACTTGGCACTTTTTAGAAGCAAACTGAATGATGAACAATCGAATGAACAAGTGAATGATTCTTGGGTTTCCACATCCAAAGAACCAGTGGTAATTGTTAGGGAAAGAATTTCCTTTGGCTGTGACTTCAGCTAGTCTTCAGTAGGTACATTTCTTTACAGAGGGAAGAAAAAGTGGACAGGTTTCTTGAGTGAACAAAGCTACATGCTCAAAGATGTTCATCATCACTTTATATTAAAGTGAAATATTTTAAAATAATGTCACTGACATTCCTAGGAAAAACATCTGATACAGTCTGACATAACATGGAGTTACCTATAAGAACTGACATGAAATGGCAAGTAAGGGTGTGACAATAAAAAGTTAATTCCAAAACAATGTATCTGGCATTACAACGTTTGCTATAAAAATACTGCTGCCATTACTACTAAGAGATTTGTATCTGCATTAACACTGTGGAAAGATGTAGGTGAAAAGCTAGTTATCCCTGAAAGGTGAATTACAGAAACATTTTTATTTTCTACTTTAGATGTTTATAGTTGCTTGAAATGAACACGTATTCTTTTCATTAAGCAGATAAAAAAAACTAAATGGGTATATAAAAAGCCAGCACAAGTTCAATCTGGAGAAGGAAAAGCAGAGAATGACTGTTTCTAAAGCAAGTAGAAACAATGATTCATAAACTGGGCAATGACTAAAAAAACAAACAAACAAACTGGGCTTAAAGGTGACAGACTCTGATCAGACAGTCCAAATCCCTCAACCCCTGGCTCTACACAACAGCCTTTGTGGCTTACATGGAGCTAAAGAAATGCTTCCTCAAGCTAGGGTAAATGTTCCCCTTCAAAAAAAGAAAACTGAGCAAGCCAGTATTTTAATAACAACAACAAAAGAAGCCTCACTCACTCTGAGATCATCACTCTGTGTCTGATTAATGCTCTGGGGTCTGCCTTCCTCCCATTGTATTGCAGATTTCCAGAAGGATCTCACCCCAGTTGCCTCTTTCAGAACTACTTGTATTATTATTATTACTTCTTGCTTCTCCTTTTCCCCCTGTGGGAAGCTTACTCTTGCCCAGTCTTTCATTCTCCACCTCTGAAGTAGGGGGCAGAAGAGGTAAGGCATCAGAGAATCCTAAAATAGGAGTGGGTACTTCAAATGATAAAAGCACACTCCAGATTTAAAACTGGACTAGAAGAATGAAAGGATACAGAAATAAAGACAGTGCCTATACTTGGTTTCCTCACTCACGTAATGATGATGTAGTTTGGATGGGGAAAGGTGCCCATATTCACTTCTCATTTACTCATTCAACAAGTATTTATTAAGAGAGTAGATCTTAAAAGTTCTCACTGCAAGAAAAAGAACTGTAATTGTGTGAGGTGACAGATGTTAACTAAGTTTACTGTGGTGATCATTTTGCCACATACACATATATCAAAGCATTATGTTGTCCACCTAAAACTAATACAATATTATACATCAGTTATATCTCAGTAAAACTGGAAAAATATATTACCTCTTTGAAAAAAAAAACAAGTATTTGCTGAGCACAGGATATAGGCAACAATTTTAAAAATCATAGTATGACCTACAGATACGGGGCTGTGAGTTGGGGCTACAATAAAAATGAGGGTCCTCACCCTCATTAAGCTTGGGGTCCAATTGGGAAGGTGAACATTAAGTACAAAACAGGAAAGCTTAATTTCAGACGGTGGAGGGCTGTGAAGAAAGGAGTCTGTTCTATGTGAGCGTGTGATTGCTGGTTGGCGTTTCTGACTCAGGTCAGGAGCCAGGCGACAGGAGTCTTTTCTGGAGGAATTTAAGCTAATAAAGCACTTTCAGAGACACCATTTCCTTCAACTTTTTGATTTATTTATTTGAATCTTAAAATATGAACTATTTCAAATGTATAGAAAATAAAGCAACAATGATTAACCAGATGTCAAATTGTTCCCATGGCTTTCCATACGGGCGTTTGTAGGCACTCTCCCTGTTTGTCATGGGCGTAATACCTGTGACTTTGTCTCTTCCATAAAAATAATAGCACCAGCTGCCACCTATCTGGGCTGCACTGTGTGCCCAGCTTTGTGCCAACAACATATGCAGTGTGTTACTCTTCTCTGCAGTCCTGTGGGACAGAACAAATTACTTGACTCATGTTAACAAGGAAACTGAGCGTCAGGGAAGACGAGTCGCACAGTTGAGAAGTGCAGAGCAGCACTGAGTCCGGGTGTGACTCCAGGGCTCACACTGTTAACCTGGCTCTATACTACCTCTCGATCCTCACTGCCAAGAGGAGTGAAATTTAAAATATTCCTTGCCCCAAATGACCTTTTCTATAATTTTGACTCAATTAACCAAATAAATTGCATATGAAGAGCCCATCTTACTAGACACATTTATCTCACTTTATTAAAACTGTGTGTGTGTGTGTGTGTGTGTGTGTATATATGTATAAATTTTTGTAGAAATAGTGCTTATAACGTTTCTGAATATTCATGAAATTGTGTTTGGGTGGAAGTGGCCCTCCTCCACTTAAATTAAATGTCAGTTTACAGATCATTTACTGTTTAACAGAAAGGTGGGAGCTGGAAGCCACTGCTAATTGGGATCAATCAGAAAGATAAAGCAACTTCGATAATATAATGGAAGTCAATGGAAAGATGGTTTGATTTGCTAAAAATTTGATTAACTTGCAGCCTTTCAATATATACGTTGCATAGAGTAAGATTCACCTAGAATAGATCAAGTTTAACCCAAGGTCGCTTCCATTCGATTTGATTGAGTGAAACAAGACATTATAATAGCATTCCTTCTTTCACTCGCTCAGTAAATCTTGCCTTCCAAGTTGGGGAGAGATTTTCCAGGAGTACCTACATTAGTCAAAGAATGCACCTTCTTGGAAGCCTGTCTACCTTCATTAAATGGCTTTCAGAGCACACAATGCAACTGAATAACGTGCATTATTCAAATGGTTTTCAGTGAGCGTGAGGAGGAAGAGGTGTACTCAGACGGGAGCGAATTTAAGTAGCTCATCTGCACCACAGGAAATTCATTTCTCCTTTGATTTGTATGCCATTTCACAGGATGTATATGTGTTCCAGTCCCTGTGTAGTTTCTTGGGGGGTTTTTCAGCCACCTAAACCAGAGACTGGTGAAAAGTCATCACACTCTTGGAAACACACACCAAATGCCTTGTAATTTCCCCAGGAACAATAGTTCTTATGTTCCTCCACTCTGACTCAAAGGTACAGTGAGGTGTTTTTACTAAGTGGGATTGTTTTCTCCCACGTGGAGTTTTAGACCCTGTGACAAATGTAATGAAATCTGTCAGTCTTTCCAGCTAGACTCAGAAAACCAGGTGCAGTGTTCCTGTCTTATTTGCCAATATCAGGTGGAAAGGGCGGGGGTGGAGGTGTTTCTAAAATGGCTTGTAACTTGGGATCTTGGATTGAAGGCATCTGCAGTCTCCAAAGAGATGGATGGAGTTCAGAGCGCAGAAGAGAGGAAGCCTTCCTTCGCACAAAGAGCTCCCGGAATCCTTCTTGACAAGCGTTTTGCATGCAGTTAAATAGACAAATGTATTCTGCTGCCAGGATTTTACAGGAATCATATTTGATGCCTGTCACCAAAAAGATTCTTGGGCACTGGTGGAGTGACAAACTATTATGCCTTAGAGCAGTGGTTCTCAAACTTGAGCGTGCGTCAGAATCACCTGGAGGGCTTGTTACAACGCAGGCGGCTGGGCCCCTCCTGCACTGTTTCTGATTGAGGAGATCTGGGTGGGGTCCAAGTGATGCTGATGCTCCTGGTCCAGGGGCCACTTCTCCAGAACCACAGCCTTAGAGTGATCAGAGGGGTCAGCCTGAAGGTGAGGGTAACGTTCACCAGCTGTGGAAGTGCTACCCAAGGCCATGTGCTCTTGAGAACAGAACTTGTGCTGCAGTTTCCGTCTGCCATGGCACCCCCAGAAGCAACCCTCTTAGGGAGAAATAGGGTAAAAAAAAGTTTTTTTTTCTCTCTCATTTCTCCTCGACTGCTAGCTTTCTGGACATGCCTAATCAGCATCGTTCTTTCCAGTCCTCGTTTGTGAAACTATGCTCTCTGTACCTCCCATCTTGTTTTTCATCTGATGGAAAAGCCAGCAGCTCACAGAGTGCATTACGCGAGCTAATGCTTTCGGCTAGAGGTACCAGAGGTGATTCAAGTCGATGAGCAGAGCCTCCATTTATGATACCTATGTACATTCTCAACCGATACATTTGTGGCGCTGGCAACTATTAACATTTTCTCAGCATTTCAGGGATTTAGATTTGACCCCCAAAGTGAGGCAGCTTTGAGCTCCACGGATCCATAACGTGCATTGTGTACCATTGCTAATAAACATTTACAACGTGGCAGGCACAGACCTCGCTCCATAAGGCCCATTTGCGAGAGCACAGCGACTGATCTTGTATTTAGGCCAGCATCTCACCACATTAAATAGATTGGTTTGTTCTTATTACATTGCTCTGTCACTTGCATTTGCATCTCCAACAGTTCCCACACCCCAGCACAATAGTCAGGGACGCTGAGGTGACCAGAACTTTTCCCAGCCCTCGGGAGCAATATTTGGAGAGTACCGAGGCCTGCTTTCCCAACAAAGTCAGGGCGGCGAGTGCATGTTCCTTTCCATCCAGCCACACAACAGCCTTCCTGTTTCCACACCTAGAAACAGCTACTGGGGCTGAAGATGCAGGTTCAGTCTTGTTGGAGTCTGCGTAGGCAGAGAACTGTCCTTTGAAATCTTGGCCCTTTCCTATCTGCTCTGCCAAGAATTGGCATTGCTTGGTTTAAATTTTGGCTGTTGTACTTCATGGCACAGAAGCGTCTCCACATATGTAGAAAGGGTGTGTGTATGAATCTACACCCCCTGTGCATTTGTCTATTTTTATATATGCATATTGCATAGTAATAGAGATTTCATGCATCGAATAAAACTATTTTCCCCAATTTCACTCGGTTTATTGTTCTGCTGAATAATTCAGCTACTATATGGACTTCATGGACTTTTGCTTGATAAATTCACTACTCTGAGCTTTCCCTTCCATTGGAATTTTTAATCAGATTGAAACCCATCACGTTGAGATCAAAGCTGGGAATAATGATGTTACCGATCTATGTTGTAGCCAAAGGATGTTCCTTAGACTGCACGTCCTCAAATCGCTTAGTTGCTTGCTAAAGTGTAAGAGAATTTATGATGCTAAATAAAACCAGAAAAAAAAGATGTTTTAATAAGATGAAAATCCAAATGTTAAAATAATGAGCCATCTGCATGGGTGGCCCTCTCTTGAGAGAGATGCCAAGAGCTTTGCCATCTGTGAAACATTTACCAGCTGTTTCCTTCCTTTTTTGTGAGAACATAAGAAATCCTTGCAGTTGGTGTTTCTAAGTGATACATCACGGGGAAGAAAACCGGTTTGCCCAACTTCAGGAAGGCTGGACCGAGCTGAATTAACCAAATAATACTTTTGGCAACTGCAGAGGTGCACTGCAGTGTGCCACCTTTTTTCCTGCATCCCCAGCCCTTTTCTGAGCCTCCATAGAGGGCACTGGGTGGATGAGAAGGAAATGGGAAATGAATAACATCCCATGAGGTCATTTAAACCGAACATTTTCAGAGAAAGTCTGTGCCTGCTCACTCGAATGCCTGCAAGCTGGTTTCACCTTCTGAGTATTCAAGGAAGGTTTGGGCTAAATTGCAATCCGATGGAAATGGTGAAAGGTGTCTAAAGCAGTCCAAATATTTTTGAACATGTCTTTCCTTTTTCTTTCTCTTCTCTGATCACTGTTTCACGTATCTGCCAGTCAGCCCCGTATCCCTGCTGCTTTTGCCCTGACAAACCTTATCTAGGTTCCCTGACTTATGTATGGTCTTAGGATCTGAGCAGCGTGTCAGGCAGGAATTTAACTTTGCAGCCGGCTCTGATCCAAGGCGATGTAGCCAGCAATAAAATACTCACAGTGTGGGGTACTGATCTATTGATGCCTCCCCGGGTTCCTGCTTTTCCACCTCCCTGTTCTATCTCCAGAATCTGACAGAATTTTATTTTTTTCTCCGACTGCCATCTTTTCTAGTTCATTAACTGTCAAATGCATTTCGGAGAAGATAACCTAACGAGAAGGTTTAGTTAATCAATGTGAAGTCTTTCAGATGCTCCCCTCAGGTGTCATTCCTGAGGATTTTAGGAAAGCTTTAGGTCATTTTTCAAAAAAATAATTTTTCCAAGGCCATGTGCAATGAAACTGGGGAGCAATGAATCTGTGGGCTACGGCCGTTCTCGCTCCAGTGCCTCGATGTTAAGCCAGATCTTAGGGGGAAAAAAATCAAGACTCATGGCTTCTTTCTAGAAAGCCCAAGAGCCGCCACAGAATCACTGGCTGTTCTCTCTAATGGGTGATTTCACATATCAGACTGCAGGGATGTGCGCTGTGAGGATCACATTTCACATAAAGTAAGGGCATAAAGGAGTCTTTCTAGGACACTCAGCAAAGCAAAGTTATCCTTGCTTTCCAAGCCAGAAGAAATCCCCCCGTGCTTCGTCCTCCACCACCCAGCCACTCACTGAGAGCCTGCGGGACCCCAAGGCAGTACATGCCGACTTCTGACACCCAGCTCTGAGCGCAGCTGCAGGCTCCCTGTGTGAATGCAGCTCACCGGGGAATGGAGCTTACGAAGTGAAACAAGACTTCCAGTAAAAGCCAATGATCCTCGCCGTAGTTCTCAGCCAGGGGCTGTTTTGCCCCCTGCCTTCCCCGCCCCGGGGGGACATTTGGCAATGTCTCTAGACATTTTTGGTTGTCACAGCTGGGAAGACAAGTGCTACCACATCTGGAGGGTAGACGCTATCATGCTGCTAGACATCCTACAAGGCACAGGAGAGGCCCCCGACCCCAATAACAAAGAGTTGTCCGGCTCCGCAAGTTAGAGCGTCGCCGTTGAGAATCCCGGTACAAGGATGATGCCTGAAGGAGGGATGGGGATGAGCCAAGTGAAAGGGATGGAGAGAGGCCAGGGACTGGCCTGTGTGACGGCACGAGGGGAGCTGTGCCGCAGTCAAGGAATTCTGTGGATTTCCAGGACGAACATCCGGTTTCTGATTTGGAGGGCTGGGTGACTGAGAGAGAATCATCCAGAAAAAGCATCTCCACCTTGGACCACTGCCATTCACTCCATGTCAGAAGATTTGTACAGCACTTAGCTCTCCAAGCAACACCGTCACAATCGCCAGCTGTGTATCTGATCACATTTCCCAGCAACTTTTATTCTAGATTAAATTACGTCCATTTTTCAGTTGAGGAGATAGCAGACAGCTTGATCTTACCTACAAAACTGCAGCAACTACCTGCACAGAAAACCACAGGATTTACCTGCCGACCTCTGTTCCCAGGCAGGTACATGTAGATGCACAGACATGTAAATGCAAGTAGGTTGTATACGGGTTATCTATTTCTATGTGATTATTCTCCTTACATAGTACTCATAGTTGGGGGTGTACTTCTATTTTATTATGTTTACAAATGGAAATGAGCCCGAGCACAGAGCGTCTGAAGTTATTTTTAAACCCCAAGTTGTTTATTGTAGGCTCAGGAGTGCTTTCCGTGGTATTACCACCCACCTCTCCTAGGAAATACACCTTTCTAATTATGTTTGGGTTACCTAGTATTTTTAATCACTGCTTACACTGTGGTAGGAGTAATCCTGAGAATAAATAAGAATAATACTCTGGATATTCAGGATCTCTTCTGTATTCTTTCGTCTTCTCCCCACAGTAGGAACAGCAGGCATTTCCTATTATAAAGGGAAGGGAGTAAAAGTTAGGGATCAGCTGACAGGAGCTCACCTAGTGGCCATCATACTGACTGGGTGGTGTTTGCAAGTTACTTAACCTCTCTGAGCTGCAGCTTCAATCTCTAGAGAGTTGGGCAGCAGTATATTTCTTACAAGTTTTTTAGTAAAGAGTCAATGCAGTAAGGCATAGAAAGCACTGAGCTCCGTGCCTGGCATACATAGAACTGTGCAAAATGTTGCTTATTTTCATATGCTGTCAGGCCTCTAGACGATACCTTAGGAAACAGGATGCAGACAGCTAGCACTATCCTGGTTTAGCCTCTTTAAGGTGGGTGATCTTTATTCTTGTAATAATGTATGTAAACATTTTAATTCAACCTTTTATAACTACCTGGGAAAAGGGGAGTGTCATTAAAAATAGTGGAGAAAAAATTAGAGTAAAATCTGATTTCAAATCTTGGGTCACCATCTTGGTATTTGTGCCAACTGGGCAACTTGTATTTGAGTGTCAGCTGCCTTTACTATACAGTGACGTGTATGATTATTATACAAGTGATAATACAGGAGAGGACACAGTAGAGGAACGCGTGTCATGCTTCCCTGGGAGAATATGACACTCTGCTGTCAGGCTCGGTCGTGTGACTTGCTTTATCCAATCAAATGTGAGCAATAATGACAACTGTCACTTGGACAACATATTTTAAGAGCTGGCTCTTTCATCCCCCTACTTCTCCATCAGCCTGGGTCCCAGAGTGGAGGGAGCAGGGAACAGAGCTGTCGCTGATCTGTGGCAATACACAGCATGAGCAAGAACTCAGCCTTTGTAGTGGCCGTGGGGATTGCAGCATCGTGTGCGACTGCCTTCTAACGTGGACTTTCAGAGACGGGGAGTGTGGCTGAGCACAATAGCCAGGAAGCCAGTAAGATTGCCTTCTTCTTTGCTGCTTGTCAGAAGGACAAAAAGTAAACCATTTCCAGCACTCTGCTTCTTTCTGACCTTGTGCTTTCTTTATTTGAATAATATTTACAGTCTTTGCCTGTCGCTTCCCCCGCCCCAGGTCCTCTTGGATTCACAGTCCAGGTGCTGAGGCGATGGGAAGTGTGTTTTCCGCACACGCTGGTCTCCCTGCCCTGCAGGCCCCTGGGAGTGCGAACCGCCTTCTTTCTGCACCCGTGTCCCTTCAGACACTTCAATCTGTGCCGACTTGGGAAAGCAGTTTGGAGTCATGAACCTCCTTCGCACTCACAAACTTCTGCAAAATCTGATAACATTGTGATTTTCCTCCAAACAGGAATAAGTCCTTTATGCCACGTAGACAAGAAGCAAAAATTCGGGTAGCTCCATAAAGCCCACTGGGCTTTTCCATCTGAAATCCCAGTGCCAAGGGTCATGCCCAGGAGTGAGAGAAAACTACTCCCATTTGGCGTTACATCTGGCCTCACTTCTACTCCCTCCTTCATTCACACGAGGTCAAAAATAACAAATTTCTCCAAAAGATATTTTGCCAAAAGAAAATAGTAAAGCAAGAGCAGCAACCCACTTACAAAAATTCTGGCAGATTTTCACATTTAAGCAATAAATATAATAAGTACCATTGAAAGGTGCATCACATCTAAATGGGAAAATACCTGGAGCTTATCTGGGCTTCCAGCAGCAAGCATCACATTCCTGGCAATATCTATTAATTGTAAGGATAAGCAAACCTTTTCTAGAAAAGGCTAGATAGATAGTAAAGTTGAGGCTTTGTGGGCCACTCAGTCTCTGTTGAAAGTACTCAATTCTGCCCTTGTAGCAGAAAGCAGCCATTGGCAATATGCAAACAAGTGGGCGTAGCTGTGTTTCAATAAAACTTTACAAAAACAGGTGGTGGCCAGATTTGTTTGCTGATACTTGGTCTTTAGACCCCCTGTTTATGTGTGTAATTTGCTGAACTTTGTTCTATTAGGTCTACCTAGGACAGAGAGGAAATTAATGTTTCAGAATGATTCTTTAACTCAAGTCTTTATAAAAAATAACACGAAGAATGCATAGAGAAAAACAAAAATTACATAGAAATGTCTAAACTCTTAAACATTACTGTATTTAATATATACATATGTGTTTATATCAAACTATAAGAAGTATTAAACAGGCTTTGATAAGAACCTGTAGTTTCTTATAAGAAAATGACAAAATCCTTGGAGAGATATCGTACTATGTATCAGTTAGGATATTGCCTAAGCTGCTGTAACAAAGAGACCTCAAATCTTAGTGGCTTTACAAAATAGAATTATATTTATCTCTTTCACCATACTCAACACAAGGTACTTATCTTTGGCTTGTCCATCCTCTCCAGCTGCAGCCATTAAGAAAAGACAAAGAGGCAAGGGAAAATCGCACCTAATCCTTAGGTGAAGCGGCATACATCACTTCTGCTCACATCCCATTGATCAGAATTCACTCAATTGGCCATAAGCAACCTACACTGAAAAATGTAGTCTCAAGCTGGGCAACCATGTGCTCCACTAAAATCGAGGCATTCCATTGTCATAAAGCAAGGCATGGATGGGGAAGAACATGCATTGCTAGACCACTGACAGTTTTTTGTATACACCATAGCAGAAAAGACCTTGGGCAGTAGAGTCAGACTGACCTGGTTTTAAATCCTGGCTCCACTGCTTACTGGCTGTGTATTATTGAGGAGTCTATAAACTTTCTGAGGGTTAGTCTTCTCATCTATAAAATGAGATTAATAGTAACATTTTCTCTTGACTTCCCTTTTTATAAGTTCTGCCTACCTCCCAACCATCCTCATTAGGGAGAGAAATCTGAACAATCAACTATACGTGTGGCTCCACATCCAGGCTGATCTATCCAGGAGCACCAAGGGAGTGAGTGTTCAACCTTGCCCATTTCTGGGTTCTGATCAGTGACACGAGCAGGGAAAACAGGCCACACAACATGGTTTTGTGGCCAACACTGCTTTGAATTAGAGTCAGTGGGGAAAGTAACAGTTCTATTACAGAGACAGTTTCTTGAGCGTGCAGCCTCCAAGTTTTCACAAGTAGAATTATTTTCTCGTGAGGTCATCCCTTTTTATCTTGCACAAGATTTTGTCAAATACCTGTGGACCCTTGCCCAATGAGGAAATAAGTAGATCATGTGTGGCTCTGTCCCTTATTACTGTTTTCCTCATTTGAGTATTTGTTTTCCTTGCTGCAATGTTATTAACATGAGGAGAGAGCCTTGGGGCGATGATGTTGGAAATGGACCAAAGGAATGCAACCCTAGCTGAACTCTGGGCTCCATGCTGTCATGCTTTTTCCTTGGCTTAAGCCATTCTGCAATCGCTGGAATATAAATTTTGTTGAGTTTATCCCCCTCGTTTTGTCTTTCTTTCCGTAAGGTCTTAGTGACTTCAGACATTCCACTTTTACTAATAAGACCTAATGCCTTCTCCAAAACAATAGATTTCCTCCTCTGATCAATACTTCCCATTCAACACCTACCTTTGCAAGTTGTTATGAGGATTTAATGAGACAATGCATGTAATGTCCTTAGAACAAAGCCTAATTCATAGTAAACAATGCAATAAAATTTGGCTATACCACATGCAACATAGAGAGGATTCTGATACTAATTTCTCATCTCTCCCTACTAAGAAATGGGTCAAACCATTATCCAACTGTATCTAATGAAATTCTCTCTGTTTTTGGCTTAAATTCTCCATTATCATCCTGCTTTGATGCCAAAGTATTCTACACTGAAATATCAGAAGACCAATTACTAATATCAGGGAATTCTCTGACTACACTTGCTCAAAGGACACACCTTAAATTAAAGTCCAAAACAGCTGTGCAGCTGAAGAAGTAAGCATCCCACAGCATGCTCTGCAAAATGCCTACCACCAGTTCCTTGTTGTGCATGAATGGCTCCTCTCTGTTTGCTAGACAGAACATCATCTCTCTCTCTCCCTGAGCATTTTCTCTCCCTGCTCAATTGTATCTCTTATGGTAGTCAAAAGGAGCTTTACAGCCAGCTCCTTTTAGTATAGAAAAAATCTAGATTGAGACTATCTCCCATTGGTCAAGACCACAAGCATGATGACTCATCCACTGATGTACTGGATGTGCTCCGTCTCTGCAGGATTCTGGAATGCTGTAATGTAACATTTTATGTGTAACGGTGTATATCCTACATTATAATATGCTGAAAATTGATATAAAAATTAGAAAGAGCCACTGTCAATATTTAGGCCCTTTACAGTCATTCCCCAAGCTAATGTTAGAGCCTGATTTCTTACCAACCTACTAGGAGTCTCCAGCTTAGCCAAATTCATCAAGGCATCTTCTTTTCTTTGTCATTCATTTATTCATTCAGCATTTTACTAAATGCTTTTGTTTGCCAGTCACTGTGTTGTTTTTTGAAGAAAATATGATGAGGATGATAAACAAAGCCTTTTCTTTATCAATTTAAATTTTGTTTTCAGTGTACTAGACTTTTTCTGCTTCTCTGAACCAGGAGTTCAGCACAGAACAGCTGCTCCCTTGCTCTCTACTTGTGGAAAGAGTCCTTAAGGTCCATATTCTCCGTGGATCCCCAAATTATTGCTGCTCAGAGTGAGCAGAGAATCCTTATCTCATGCATAAACTGATTAAAAATTTCAGGGTGATAGTTTACAGACAACAGAAACCAATTCCAAATGTCATAAATTAAAAAAAAATTATTGAAGAATATCAGAAACACCCAAAATTACCAAGTGCTCGAGAGTCTGGTTAGAGCCTTGGCAACTCAGGAGTAGCCAGGAGACAAGAATCTGAACATTCTTCTTCCAGCAGGAACAGTCTACCCAAGTTACCACCACCAGTGCCTGTGGACACAGGCGCAGCTACTGTGAGCTATTTCAAACGTTCTCACCGCTGTAGATTCAAAACTGCTGGGTGAGCACATCTGATTGGCCAAACTTCGATCTTGTGGCTGCCAGAGGGTTGGTGGAGTGAGGGTCCAACCCTTGAGTTTCCATAATAGGAGGTAAGGGCACAATCTCTCCCCTAAGCTCCAGGCAACAGAGGATTCCTCCAAAATGAGGAAGAGAAATTAGAAACTGAGCCACCAAAGAAAAAGCAAGGTCCTCTGTACCAATCGTGACTATGTTTTGATGCCTTTTAAACGTTATTATTATCGCCTCTATTATGCTCTCATGTTTACACTGTTTATACTCTTTAAATGGATTTAGAATTTGTTGCCAACTCTCTCTCCCAGCTACGCTCCTTCAGGATGAGAACACTTGCTCTGTTCTGTACAAAGCCTCCTAGTTACTTCCTCACAGCAGGTGCTGGTGAAGTAATTTACAACCTAATAAACTCTGAGTATTTATCTTTTTGGCCTCTTCTAATATTTAGTGCCACCAAAAACGGAGAATTTGAGACTTTGGAACAAAATTCCAAGACATTCTATAATTATTGAAAGTTATGTCTATTTGACAACATAGCGTGTGTTTACTTTTAAGCAGAAGGAGAGTGCTTATAATTAGAAACAATGGAACAACTCAGTATTAAATAAATCTTACATCTGCTGTTTAGCCACTTGAGGGGAAACAATTTTCTAACAAGTGGCAATGGTCAAGAAAGCTATGAAATTTAGGCCAGTTGTCGTGGAAAATAACTTATTAGTTGCTAAGCTACCAGTCCTAAAAGGAACTCAATTAGGGGATGCAAACAAGCTTAACTAGACCCACTCCATTTGAGAGTAGAAGGTTGTAGCTGTCAGGTGATTCTGGTGGATGTGTGGCAGACAAAGTGATTGACAAACTGGTCTTTGCTTGGCATGAAATTTGGCTTTGATTTACTGAGTGACTGACAGGCTGGTGTCATCGGAAAATGTGGATTATGCGTTGGAGGGGCTATTTTGCAACAGAATGATTGACACATTACAGAAATTGCCCCATAGATGGAGAAGAACCAAATAGAGATCTGTTTTGACAAGCATTTCCTTTTTACCTGTTCGTTTTTTATACAGAGAAGAGAGAACGGGGAGGCCCTCATGGGCGCTACTTGATTTATCCAGTGGATATCAGAATGGCGATGACCACAGGGATGCAGGGAAAGAGCCCTGGATGGTGAGGAGGTGGGAGGTGTGTGTCCCAGTCCAGAATTCACCCATGACTGTGCGGTCTGGGGAAGTTAAAGGTGCTCTTTAGGCTCCATTTTTGCATCTGCTAAATGAAGAGCTTGACCCCAAATTATGTCTGTATTCACTTCCAACCAATTATAAGTCTAGGTAATTTTTTTTTCGTGGCCAGCTATTATTTTGCCTTGTATTCTCTACTGTCATGCCACAGACCATGCCTGGCCCATCAGATTATTCCACTTCTTAAGCCACAGTGATTGGTTCATGGATCATTTCAATGGGACACACCCCTGGGACTTCCATATATTAGAATTTTAGAAAGTAAGCTCCCTTTTCACTGCTACATTAATAGAACATAAATCTAGAAGTGCTGGCAACCACCTTTTCCCCCTCACGTGGGGATACAGAGGATACAAAATGCCTCATTAAATTTGAATTTCAAATAAATGAATAACTTCATAGCATAAATGTGCCCCAAATATTGCATGGGATATGCTTCTAAAAAATATATTTGTTGTTTATCTGAAGTTCAAATTTATCTAGGGGTCATGCATTCTTATTTGCTAAATCTGGCAACCCTGCATGTGAAAAACCTGCTGGGGAGTGAAGCCAGCACAAGCAAAAGTGGGACCAAGAGGTACGAAGAATGGTTCCTGGTGGCATCATTCAAGTGCGCGGGCGCAGCCACGCCTAACGCTTGCGCCAGCCACGCTCTTCCCAGGTCCAAGCTGGAGAAGAAAAACAAACAAAACCAAAAAACGTTTTCTTTTTAAACTCTTTTATTAGACAGGCCTGTTGAGTTCGGTTTCTCTCCTCTCTGACAGCCAGAGAACTTCCTTTTCTTCTCCCACTCCACACTCTCCCTGTCACTGTAGCTGCTGGGTTAGGTTATTGTTGGAGGCGGAATTACTGTAGCCCGTACAAGGTAAGATATTTCTTGCGAGTGTGTCTCACTCTCGTCAAAATGGCCATTTGTCTTCCTGGCTTACAGTTAGTTTTTCTCGTGATTTCTAACTTTCTTCCTCCTCTAATTTCCTTGACCACTACCCTTATTTTTCTTCAAATTACCAATTACAAGTTGTAAGGAAACGTTTAAAAGGAAATTAGAAGCTGAGAGACAGCCTAGAAATGTTTATTATCACTTATTGTTGCTAAAAACATTGAATAAATAGCTTTGCCCATTTCTTGCCTCTTTTCAAGGAAGTTAGCCAACCATCTTTTTTTGACCAATAAATTATTTGTGTGTTGTTTGTAAGCTACATTGTCTCAAAAAGTATTTGAATCTGCTCTGAGCTGTAAAAAGATTTGGTTGTCCTATTAATCTGTGCTTTTAAGGTTATAAGTAATAGAAACCAACTTACTTAGCTGGTGCAAAGTGTCCAGTCGTGTTTCATGAGGGTAGGAGGATCTCAGAGAACATGAAAGACTGGAATACAGCCAGGTCTCAGAAGGAGACTGAATTCAAGAACTAGAAAGCCATCTAGGTTCTCCCTCTCTCTCTCTCTCCTTTCATTTCAATTCTACTTTCTTTACTCTCGACTGTGATCACTAAAGACGATTTTTCCTCTGTGCTTAATCTGTTTGGTGGACTATGGCTGCCCCAGATGGCATACGATTTGTGTTCAGCGGCAGAATCCAACATCACTGCCTCTCAGTGCCAGTTCCGGGGAAACAATATGATTGGTTCATTTGACCCAGGTGTTCTTGTGCAGTGCAATGGAGCACAAGTCTGCATAATACAAACATGGCTGCCCCGGACCCATCCCTGTGGACTGCAGCCTATTCCCAGAGTTCAGAGAGCTTCTGTGAGTTTACCAGTGTGTTAGTTATCAAGATGCTGTTTCTCAGCTCCAAATTCCGTCTCCAAAATCTGCTCTGAGAAGCTGAGGGCTGGGACCCTGTAAATGGCCTAGCTTCTTGGCCAGCTTGACATAAAAAGGTGTCTAAAACAGAATTTCAGCCAAAGCCAGCTCGGCCAAACTTGGCCGTGGGACCAGACTGGGAGTTCAGATGCCTTGCACCAAGAATGCTGTGTGGCCCCTTGAAGTGCAAACCCAAACAGGAATCCAAGTGCCTATCTAGTGGCTATTAAGGATCAATGCAATAAGAGATGGGAAAAAATTTTTTAACTCTTTTCAAATAAATCTATAAATATGAGCTCTTAAAATTATCTCAAGTTGTCTCTAATGTTCCTGCATTTGAGGAATTTTATTTCAGAGAACCCAATGCTGTAGAATTCATTGTCGAGGATTCTGAAGGACGCAGAAGGACAACTAAGTTTATAGCTTCAAATGCTATAGGGGTTGACACGAGGTAGAGCCTAGTGAAGTCTAAAGCCCTCTGGACAGGGGTTCCAGATATGATCTGCCTGGGTTAAAGCCCTGTTGGTGCCACTTCATAGCCCTGTAATATTGAACGTGTAGCATAACACAGTTCAGATGTATCTCTGTTACTGCATCAGTGAAGTTGAGCTACTGAGTGTAGCTGCCATCTGCCATTGTAAAGGTTGGTTGAGTTGGTCCATTCACGATGGTGAGCTCTCTTGGCCCGGCCAAGTCTTCAGACCTGGACTAAAGTAAGTTCTCAGTAAACGGCCATATCATCCTACTTATTTTTACTGGTCTCTTGGTTCTTGAGGTTCTTTGGCTTTAATCTTAGAGGCTACAGGGAGCCATTAGAAGGAATTAAGTCATCTGTGCTACGTTCCATCTGTGCACTGAGTGACTAGGACCCAGAGAAGATGTAGATGCCCTATGCACAGAGCTCAGCAGAAGATGATGACTCTGGCCATAAGTGCTGGTTTATGGCTGCCTGTAAAGCTGCCCATCAAAGAGCTCCCGACAGATGACCTGCAGTAATGAAAGTATAAAGGGAGCAGCACTGCAGAACATTCCACCTGGTGGGGACACAGATCACGGGAAAGGCATTCCCATAAAGCACAAGAGTGTCTTTCTACTCTTTGCTCCTCCTTCCTATCTTCTGGCCCAGTCCCTCTACTTGTGGCCTTGCTTCTCAGTTCCCAGCTCCCGTTTCATTCATTTATTCTTTCATTCATTTTTTTTCATTGAATTATATTTTAATTTACTCACATGTTCATTCAACCATCTTTTCATCAATTTTTAAAATTATTCACATAGCAAATATTTATTAGGCTAATAAATGCAGATTAAATTTACTGGGCTCTCTCTATATAGCAGGTTCCTTGATGAGTGTGACAACACTAACAACAATAGCGTTGGCATTTATTGAGCATTTATTCTGTGTCACACACCATGATAAGTGTTAGACATGAATTATCTCATTTCATCTTCACAGGAGTTGTCTGAGATAAGACGCTATTATGAACAGTATTTTTACAGACTGGGAGAAGTGTTTTAGAGAGTTCAGGTAAACTGTCCAAAGTCACACGGCTAGTAAATTACAGAGCCAGCGTTCATGTCCATCTAATGTGGTAACTCACGTGTTCTTAACCACGACTTCTGGCAGCCTCAACAGATCTGAAACTCCAGTGTTTCTAATTCTTGCTCAGTAATGAATGTATAGGGAAGGTGGTACCTGATCTGTGTTGTAAAGTGTGGACAGGAGGCTGGTAAGAAAATGATTTAAGAACGTATCCATTCCAATCGGAAACAACATAACTTAACAGAACAGTGAAGCAGAAACGCATAGTATGTCCCCATTTTCCCAGCATAACTGATTGAAAGGGTATTAACATATCATCATAAATTTGACAAAAACCAAAGGGTGAATTAGGAGTCTTTCCATTCAAAGTGGCCAGAAATCAAACTCTTATTGGCTAGAAGGATGAAGGAATGCATAAACTTGCATCACTGAAAAGGCTAGGGGCAGAGCTAGCTTCAGGTACAGTTTAATCTAGTGCCATCAAGGACCAGCTTTGTTCCCTTCCATATTTACTCTCTGCCTTCTACAGAATCAGCTACTTCTCCAGGCCTCAAATGAGTTCCCGTTGGCAGTTCCATGGTCTTCCATTTTAGTAGGAAAGAAGTTGTTCAAGTCTTCACATCTTCACATCACACAGACCACAGAATGAGTGGGTCTTTATCCCAAAGGAGAAAGAAACTTATTTTGTCCCAGAAGCCCTAGAAAACTTCTCCATGGGTTTCACTGGTTTTGACTGGGTTTCTTCCATCATGGACCAAATCATGGTAGTCAGAGGGAAGAGATAGGATAGGATTATGGCTTTAGCCAGTCAGAGTCTACCTAAAGCTGGGACAAGGGTCAATATCACAAAAATGGATAGCTGATCACGGGAGAGAGTTAAATTCCAAGTGGTGTTATCTGAAAGAGAAAGTAGTGGAAGTTAGACAGGGACAGAGGGGTCCACTACACTAAATAATTCAGTTTGTTTAACTACCGAGTGCCCAAAAGTATCTTCCTGACACATATAGGAGCTCAGTTTTGAACTGCACCAAATTGGCAGTAGAGTCAGCCCTCTGGTCCGTGGATGCCCCATCCAATTCCCCTCATTTGTTTGAATCCATGGGTGCAGAATATGCAGCTGCAAGGGCTGATTGTACCATGCCATTTTGAATAAGGGACCTGAGCATTTTTTGATTTTGGTGACTGCTGGAGTCCCGGAACCAGTCCCCCATGGATACTGAGGGATGACTGTATTGCCTTATTCATTACCATCCTGGGAGCACTCTCTCCATTAAATGCAATCACATTTCTTTAATATAAATGAGCGTAGGATTCTTTTCCTTCCCAAAGTGCCTCAGTAGTCCCAATGTTCAAAATGTCTTGAGTAGGATTACCGCCACTACCCTCCTTTATATCAGCTTGGTTTCCTGCCCAAACAAAAGGTATCAACTTGCAACATTAAAATCAGATCGAATACTGTTTCTTTATAGGGGTGGTACTTCGACTGCAGTTCTTCCCATGTTGTTTATTCAGCAAGTGTGTTTGGCATGTGTGAAGTGTTGTGATCGCTTTTCTTTCTGTGACATTTTGAGAAGGGGAAAAACTGCATGGCTCAGTGGATGACACAGTTTGTTATAAGTGGCAATATAAAAATTTGAAATTCTTAAACGATTTAGCATTTCCCCTCCCAGACACATTATTTATCGCAGAGAAGTGATATTCTGGGGGACTCAAGCCAATCAGAGGATGGGAGTATAATTTTTACAAAACAAATGTATGTATAAATTATCACTCTCTCCTCTCCTCTCCATAAATAGCGGCACTAATAGATCCATAGCCTGAGATACGGGAAGAGATGCCATGTTCTACGACAATCCATCTTGTCTGGGAAGGCAGAGTTGAGAAATCTGATCAGCTAAGATGCACAGCTATACTTCAGCACTGCCCAGCATCTCCTGACTATTGTGGTTGAAGGAGTGTGTTTACTGTCTAGGGTGCCTCTGTGTGTATGTGTGTGTGTGTGTGTGTGTGTGTGTGTAAGAACAAGAGAGAGAGGCTTGCAGTCTAAGGCATCATGGAACCACAAATATGTGTTACTTGGCACAAAATTTAAAAGACAGGGAACTTTTTACATACAAGTTTAGATTACTATCTTCTTATAAAGGTCTTGAGATCTCTCCTAAGGGGGAAAGCAACACACTGAAGCCCATAGTGTTTTTGTGCAGAGGCCGCCACCTTTAGACAGGCCATCAGCTCTCCCGCCTGCCTCAGTCTCTTCCAATCCCTGTTGCCTCAGACCCCATACATTCCATCTTGTTAACTTCTTGGACATAACAGGCACTTGTGTTTGTGGGCCTTAATATAATGAGAGCCACATGGACTAATAATAATCCAATGACTTATCAATCCAATGTCCTTTCAAAGTTTGCCCAACACACAGTCATTGAGAGTGGAGAGAATCTGATTTTCTTGTAAGACTTTTTTTTCCCCCCAAATCAGCACTACTTACAATTTACTTCCATTAGTTGAAACAGAGTCAATATTCTCTGAAAAAGTAGGACAAAATATTTCCAACTTTTCGGCAGTTTGAGTGTTTCTTTGGCCTTCTTTTGTGACTTTTCTGAACCAAGCAACTTCTTGGGAGGTATATTAAAAGGCTTAATATTCACAATATAAATCACATCCCTTGTAAATCACAGCACACCACACATTATGTGGTTCTGGAATTTCTGCTAACCACAACTGCCATCTTTGAGCTGCCTGCAAATGCTGTGTATGTCAGTTGCAAAGATCCTCAGCAAAAATATCTTAGGACTAATAAATGTTATGTTTTTGTATCTTTGCCCCTTTTACTCTACAGCGGTATATCTTTTTATCAGAGAAGGCCAAATGTATATTTTCCCAACTTCTTCCATTAGTGTTTCTAAGCTTGTTGGCAATTACTGCACTTTGGGCAGCTGTCCAGCTGACCCACCCTTCAGTTCACTTCTGTGGGAGGAGGGGAAGGCATGCTAGAGGAATTACTGAGTCACGGAATGTGTGAGTTTAAAGACTTGGCACTGGGAATCTGTAAAGCAGAATTTTGAGAAATTTGCCATATTTTAATAAGTGTGCTACAAACTATTTTCAGTCGCCTCTTTTTATTGCATACTCAGTGTGCGCACCTAATTCAGGAGCTGGTACAGTATGGACCAAGGGCCAGTCTTGCCAGCTGCCTATTTTTGTAAATAAAGTTTTACTGGTGCAAGGCCAGGCCTGCTCCTTTACATACCACTTGTGTCTTCTTTCGTGCTGCGGCAGCAGAGGCCAATATGGTCTGCAAAGCAGAAATACTTACTGTGTGGCCCTTTAAGAAAAATTTTGCCAAATTCTGATCTAATTCTCTAACATGGTCAAAAAATGTTATTGCTTGTTAAATGCATTTTAAAAAATTATTATTTCACCCAGATTTAAGCTCCTGTACTCCTCTTCAGGCCTCCTGTGACACTTGTAATTAGCTACTCAGCGAATAGCTTTATACTATAAGCTGCATAGGGAGCTTCCGTTTCATCTGACTCTTATCAATTAGGAATGCTTTTAACTGCAAGTAACAGAATACTTTAAACTGTGGCTTAAACAATGAAATTTGAATTATCTTATCTAATTTGAAGCCTGGATGCTGATGAGTCTAGGTTTGATACAGAGGCTCCTGGATTGTGCAAAAACCCCCACAATTGCTGTCATCCCAGTGCTAGAACGAGATGGGAAGCTAGTGTATATTGAATAAAAAATATGTCACATCCTGGATGGCTATATTGATGGATGAATGAATAAATGGTAGACAAAATCTTTCAAATTTAGTTTAATTTGGTCCCCACAGTGGGCAACAGAAGACAGCAAGTAAGGGATCTTTAGTAGCAAAAATGTTGTGGACTCATGTTTATCTCCACCTCTTCATTTTACAGACGAGGAAAGTGAGGCACAAAAATAGAAAGTCAGATATTACTGTGAATTTTTATGGTTTTTGATTGTCCATCATCCATGTGCCACCTTTCTGGTAGCAACTCCTTAATTTTTCTTGGAAGAACTAACTCTCTAAAACAATGTGATTGAAGTGAGGCCGGTGGCAGCCCTGCCCCCAAAGAGAGCATCTGTCCCAGGATCAGCAGCATTTCATCCCCCTAACTTCAGCGACTGGTCCAGAGCTGGGTGCAAGTCCTGAGGTCAGGCAACCAGAATGAGCGCGAGGCTTCAGCAGGTGCTTCCAGAAAGAAAGAACACACGTCTGTCTCTAACGGCACCGGGTCCATACTGTGTGCTCAGCAAATACTTATTGAGTGAATGAGTAAGTGAGTGAGTGAATATGTGAATAAACAGCACCTTCCTGTATCAGGAAGGGTCTTCATGGACCAGCTGGCCCGTTCTCTACAGAGCCAGCACTGGAAACCCAGTTTCCTGATAGCAAGTCCAACGTGTTCTCCGTTCCTCCTTCCTGAGCCCAGCAGTAGGAATTCCCCGTCTTCCAGCAGCCAGCTTCTGCCTGTCAGTGGCACCACTTATTTCCCTCAGATCTTCTGTTTTCTCAAGTCCTTGAGTGTTTCCATTTCTTGAAGTGCATCTGTCCTAAGCATTTAAATTCCAGATCTTTTCATTTGCAACTGAATGAGAAAGATACCAAGGACCCTTTGCTGGATTACTGTGCGCACTAAGGGACTTAGGGCTTTATCCTGGCTCTACACCTGCAATCCTGTGTCTCCATTCATGTCTCTCACCAGATGCTTTTGGGGGTCTCTCTCCTGTATTCCCAAACCCTCCAGTACGGGCCAGAGCACATCCCAGTTCTTATTCCAGAATGCAGCTTGTACTAATGGTCCCCAGGGCTGACTGGTTTTAAGAGGCTCACATGGGCAATGGAGAAATCTAGATCTTAGACATTCAGTGGAGACATCTCCAGGGCACTCAGATGTCTGGTGGGCTGTGTTTTGAGAGTCCTCCCAGGGTGGGGACCAAGGAAATACTGTGCCTCTCAGAAACAGATGGCATCCAGGTGTGGCTAGCTCGACTGGGCTCCGTCTTGGAACTTGTAATGAATTCCCCAGCTGGGGTGTGGGTCACAGCTCTTGCATTCTCTTCCACCCCCGCAGGACTGCGGTGGATCTCAGCAGTGGTTGTGTGGGGATGATGTAAGGACTACCCATTTTGAAAATGTTCCTGAAATCTTCCTCTTCTAGGGAGTCACAGATTATTCTGTACTATATGGAGAGAATCATGGAAGAGAATATTTAATTCAACTAAGTAGCCATCCAAACCACTGTGCTCCTTGTATTCAACCATCCACCATTAATTCAAAAGTTTGATGTTAGGAACTTTTAAGTAATATAGGTATTTGTTGAGAGTATGTTTTTAAAATATTCCAATTTTTAAATAGGAAAACTCACTTTGCCACTTACTCTGTAACCTTGAACATGTCACTGGAACGAACGGTTTCAGTGGTCCTTAGATCAGCAGCAGCAACACCACCTGGGAACTTTTTAGAACGATAATCCTGACACCTTCACCTCAGACCTGTTTAATCAGAGAGCCCGAGGAAGGGAGTCAGCAATCTGCGTTTTAATTAGTCTTACAGGTAATTCCGATGCGCACTAAAACTTGAGAACCCATGGTTCGAACTATCCAGTCTGTCTCTTTATATGTAAAATGGGAGTAATATTATTTGGCTTCATAAGGTTGCTGTAAGGATTAAATTCAATAGGTTTTGTATATAAAGCATTTAGCACAGTGTCTGACACAGCATGCACTCAATATGTGACTGCCACAATCAATGTTATTGTTGTTACTGGATTTCCTTTCTGCGTGGCCAATGAATTAATAGTCCATGTCTCTGCATGTCTACCTGTGAAACAGTGAAGAGGGAAGATATTTTGACATTAATCATGATAACAATAGCTAATTTATTGAGCTCCTAACCTGGGCCAGGCACTTGGCTAATCACTTCATGAACTTGCATTTGATCTTCATTTAAAAAATTGCTAAGAGAATGGTGCTATTATTGTCCATTTTTTTTTCCGGTGACAAAGCAGATTAAGTAATTTGCCCAGAATAACACAGATAGTGAGTAAAAGAGCCAGAAAAAGAATTCAGAGCATGAGTCTTCAGAGCCCGGGTTTTAGGCAAACTACCATACCACGCCTCCAAAGTCGTTTGCAAAAGAGACCATGGGGTGGCCATTTTCATACCTACAGTGTTATTGCAAAAATTACAGATTCACTACAACATATGCATTAACATCACAGCTATTGATTAATTATAGAAGTCTCTGGATCAAGTTTTTTCTTGAAATGAGCTTTTTGTTTTGTTTTGTTTTTTTAAGAGGCCAGGGGCAAAGAAGACCCTGGAGCTGTCCTCCATGAAGTCCTCCATGATTCCTAATTTCTGCCAAGGTGCATGGGTCATGTGGTCACAATGGGGGACGATTTGCTGATGACAGGACTAAAGGACAACCCAGAGTTGTTCTTTCTGGGTTGCAGTTTGAGGCACTGATTACTTGAGCTCACAGATACATTCACGTGTCCATTAAATGAGAGAATCAACTAGGAAAAAAAAATGCTTCCTTTACCTACAGAAGGTAAATCTTCAGGCAAGGATTAGAAAGAGGAAATGTGGAAATGTGACCTGTAATTATTGTTAAGTAAGTAATAAGCACTTGTACCTATTAATGTGGGTTTGGGGGCCCAGTGATAAATGCCAAATGTATACTATTTTTCAATACCACAAAAAAAATTCTGGCACATAAAACACCAAGTGACATCCTATAAAACAATTTTAAAATGGGTAACATTATATGTAGATCAAAAGAATTTCAGAGCAGGCTGCTGAATTTGTAAAATAAATATATTTTATTATACAGAGTAAAATATGTTTATTCAGTACAGCATTCACTTCATCCTAGAGAACTTTTAAGGTACACATAGGCCAGGAACAAAACCCTGCAGGGTTTTTTTTTTCTTATTTGAGTAAAGCTAATAAGTTTGTCCTTTAATTGAGAGTTTTTGCCTTAATCTTCGAAGCTGGGCCTCAGAGATATTACAGGGCATTCGGTTTAATGTAAAACTTCCCCGTGTCCCTAAAAATGACAGTATCAACAATAGCACCAGTGAGCAAACAGTACTTTTGGCTTCTGCCTTTTATTTAATTTTTTTCCCCCTCTTCTTAGCTCCACCCCAGCGAGCTCTTGAAAGGCCTTCTGTTCTGTCGGCCATAATGACATCTGCTGGCGGAGACAGGAAGTCATAAATCTGTAGGTCCCCTCTCAACCAAACCTGGTTAATGCTGTCATTTATCACAGGGGCTGGGGTGCCATCTCTGGAGGGCTGGGCGCGGAGAGTCCATTTTCTCCCATACCCCTTTCCCAAGAGAGCAACCATTTTACAAACAGCCCCTTTTTCATCTCGCATTTGCAGACCTGAAAGTCAGGCAGATGCAACGTGCCGCTCTTGGAAAGAAGCCACGATTCCAGGCAACAATAGGCTCGACTTGATGTCTCAGAACTGAAGGAAGGCAGCTCTCACCGAGCTCTGTCCTTCCTCATTTTAAATTGGCCCCTAGCTGCGCCCAGGAGAGGAGCAGTGATTTCCTCTCTCTGCCTCCCTGTCCTGCTTTAAGGGCAAAGCTTGGTGCAGGGGGAGCAGAAGGAGGACTCTTAAATCTCAGAGTTACTTGTGTTCTTAACTAGTTCAGGACGATGTTTGTTTCTCAGGAGCTCACTGTGTGCTAAGCCTTGATTCAAGACTCGTGCCTGTGCGAGATCTAGTTGAGCGTTTGCCGCTCAAAGTGTGGTCCCCCAGCAGAGGTGTCGGCGTGTTCCAGCTTGTTAGAAGTGCAGCATCCCAGGCGCACTCTGGACCTGCCCGATCAGAATCCGCATCTGGAACCGGATCCCCAGCCAATTCCTCTGCCCGGGGCTCTCAGCCTCAGCCCTATTAGCATGTAGGGCCAGATCAGTCTTTGTTTAAGAAGGCCTTTCCGGTGCACTCCAGGGTGTTTGCCAGCGTCCTGGCCTCTACCCACTGGATGCTAATAGCACGCCCCTGAGTTGTGACAATCAAAAAGTCTCCAGACATTGTCGAGAGTTCCCTGGAAGGAAAAATCTCCCCTATTGGAACCCACACAATTCAAAGTGTGGTCTGTGAACTCACAGGATCTTGTTAGAAATACACCTCAGTGGGGAGGATGTAGCTCAGTGGTAGAGTGTGTGCTTTGCATCCACAAGGTCCTGGGTTCAATCCCCAGTACCTCCTGTTAAAGTAAATAAAGTAAACCTAATTACCTTCCCCCCAAAAAACATAAACAAAGAAATACACCTTCTCAGACCACACCCCAGACCTGCTACATCAGGATTTCTAGAGATGGGGCCCAGGAATCAGTTTTAACTCTGTAGGAGACAATACACAGGCTAAAGGTTTGAATTGTTAAGCTGTGGGGTATACAAAGGGAAAAGCAGTACAGTTGCTGGACACTTGGTGACATACAAGCCACCCGGCTGCAGCGCTGCTGAGAAGGAGTAACGCGCGGTGGCTGAATAAACGCGCTAGAGCCACAACAGGAGGGTTTGAGTCCAGGCTTCGCCATTTGCTATAGGTTGGGTCAGTTACCTAACCTCTCTGTGCCTCAGTTTCCTCATGAGTACAATGGGGACACCAAAGCATCTTACCTCATCAAATTGTTTTGAGGATTAATGAGTTCATATTGGAAAGTACTTAGAAAAGTGTGTGGCGCCAAGTGCTTCATAGATGTTAACTATTATGATGACCATTTCTATGCTTTGCCTGTCTTTCCCTGGATGTTTAAGTTCCCTAAGAACCAGGCCGGTGCTCTATTCCCTGCTGCTTCCCCAGAACCTGGCCCCATACCTGGCAAGGAGCAGGTACTTAATAAACAACAGTGGAAAGAGAGGACACACCGAAGGAGAGGCGAGGGCCTGGCAGGAGCTCTCTGCTGCCCGTGGCATGGGTTTGTGCCGTGCTGCCTTTGTACTTTGCACATGAGGAGCTCAGCTTCTCTGATTGGCTCCTCTAAATCGGTACCCTTGCAAATGGAGAGGATGGAGCTGACATTCGTTTTATCCCTTAGTACAGATTAGATTAAACCTCAGATACAGCCAGAAGTGCTCTGTAAATAACAGTCAATCAACAAATGCTTATAAAATAATGAAAAAGCTAAAAATGTGGGAGTACCTTCTGTGTGTCAGGTGTCGTGTGCTATATATTTTACATTAGGTCACACAATCCTCTGTGAGCCCCTAATGGAATCAGTGATATAATTATCCCCATTTTGCAGATGGGAAAACCGAGGCTCAGAGAGGTTACAGTCTTAGTATATAGTGAAAGCATTTATTCTTATGCATGTCTATCTGATTCCAAACCTTTCTTCTTTGGTACTTACCTGGTCTGCACGTAGTGACCCTACATCCTAGGTTTTTTTGAGACAATCCTAATTTCAAACATTCTGCTCCCATTTTATGCTTAAGAAAACACCCATAAGTGTCAAATCATGTCTTTCATTTTGTTTAAAAGTTTGAGCTATGGTGATAACCCTACTCTACACCTCTACAAGAGATACAATGAGAAGAGACACCCCTGCCCCCAGTGGGCACACTCGTGAGGAGAGAGGACACGACAAAAATCAGTGAATAAAAAAGACACACACATAAGTACTAAACACAGTATAAATAGGACCAAAACAGAGAGAGAAACTAAAAGAGGCATGGTGTGAAGATTTCAAGTACAATGCGCATTCAGTAGATAATTACGGAAAGTCTGCTGTGTACCCGGAACTATGCTAAAAAGTGGAGACGGTGCAATGAGTAAGACAGTCTTGGTCTTTGCCTGTGTGACGCTTACAGTTTGAGAGATTCCAGTCTTGCAGACATTGCCTGGTACTCTGCCCACTTCTTCATACTTCAAGTTAACTGTCAGCACCCATGGTTCTTTGCCTGCTGGGACAGCCAAGAGAGGACCTCACCCCAGGTCTCAGGATAGAGTTGGTGGATAAATACCCCCACTCCCTCAGCGCTGACTTCCAGGGTTCCCCCAGCAGGATGAAGCTCTGGTTGCCCACAGGGAGAGCCTGCTTGATAACACAGCCCTCCTGGCTGCATCCTTTTCCTTATTCACTCCCCCTCTTCCCTTCCGGAGTTTTCTAGCGTTATCTCCCAAGTAGACTACTTGTTCTCAGATCTTTCTCTTGGGGTCTGCTTTGTGGGAAGCCAAAAGCAAGACAGGCGAGCCTTTAACACACGCAAGAGGATTTGCAACGGTCCCGAACTATTTGACCATTTTAAGCCTGTGGGTTCTCTAGCTGTGTTGGCCTTCCCAGCAGTGGTTAAGGAGAAGAGACAGCATCCAGGACAAGTCACTTTGACATAATCCTAGCCAGCAGGGGTAGAATCTCATGAAATTTTCAGGACAATAGGACGCTTAATGCCTAATCATAATAGATAAGACAGAAAGGTGTTCTCAGAGCGAATTATATCATTCTCTATTTGCTTCTGAAAGTTGAGGGGCACCTTTGGGCTCACAGTTCTAATGAGTCCAGGGAGGAGCGCTTGATGCACAGTTGAGGTGGCATAAAATACACCAGAGCCCAGAACTTACAGGCTGCTCGTCATATGGTTTCCAGGCTGTTCTGGTCCTTACATTCACTTAATGTCTCCCTGTGGTTAATGAAGTTGAGCAATGGATTACTGGGCCAGCGACTTGGTCTGGAGCCTTCAGCAGCAGCAAAACACTGTCACCAGCTGCAAGGAATCAACTCCAAGGGAGAAATGGGATATATGTTAAATCAAACAGCTCCCACACCCGACCCTGGCCACTCAGCAGTTGTCCTGTTTAAAATATACCTTATGCTTCATTGTGGTTGCAAAATTCTACACCTAATCAAATCAAAATAGTTTTATAAAAGAGAGAGGCCAACGACTTTTGGAGGATGTATCCTTAGAAGCAAGCTTGCCAATGCCCCAGAGTCCCCAGACTTTATTGTCACCCACCTTAACTGTTTTCAGAGAGCAAATTTCCAAGTAGAATAAGACGTTGTCTTCTGTGTTGGTTGAGCAAAACCTCTCTAATGGACTAGGTGTTTCAGGATGTAAGTAAATGAATTAATTAGCATTTATCAACGGCTGAAAGGAGAAAATTCAAACTCCGTATTACGACCGGTGATGTCCCCTGTGATCTCGCCCTGACTCACCTCTCCTGCCTCATTTCTGCTCTCCTCTCCCCCACCGGCTTTCTCAGCCTGGGACCCAGCAGCAGCATCCTTTGTGTTCTGGAAGCACAGAAGTCTCTTCCAATTTCAGACCGTGGCTCCTGGTCGGCTGCGTCATGTCTTCCAGATCTCAGTTTAAATGTTATCTTCTCAGAAAGGCTTTCCAAGATCCCCACCCTGAAGTGGGCCCTGACACCCCCACCCCAACTCTGTACCGCAGCACCCTGCTGTCCCTTCCTATCACTCTCCAAGATCCATCTGTGGTGTCCTCTCGTCTGGCTCTCCCCTCCAACACCATGCTGTACCAGGCATCTTGAGTGGATAGGAAATAACCAGAGATTTCTACCTTAAAGTTTTCACAAAACAGTTACTGGAAGAGAGATCCTGAATGAGTTAAATGACAGAAGAGGAAGGCAATGAATTACATCCTCAAGGGCATAATCGTATGGTACACTGGCTCTCAAACTTGGCTGCATATTGAAATCATCTGGGGGCTTTAAAAAATACTAATGGCTGGATCCCGCCCTCACAGACTGATGTAATGAGTCTGGGGTAAGACCTGGGCATTGGGATTTTTAAAATCACCCCAGTTGATTATAATATGCAGCAAAGTTTGAGAACACTGTTTTTTTTTTAATTGAAGCATTATGTACAAATAAGGAAGTGCACAAATCAAACGCAGGCAGCTGAATTAATTTTCACAGACTGAACACACTGGCAGAACCAGCATCCCAGTTATGAACAAACCAGCCCCCCCCAGAAGTTCCTCGGACCCACTTTTAAAGATAACCTACCCGATATTCAAGATTTCTGTCTGCTTATATACTCATATATTTGGAATCATAATCTATATTGAGTCTCTTTGTTTTGGGAAATATGTGGACCAGAGAAGATAGAGTCACATGGGATCCACTCTGGAAGGCTTCCTGAAAGAGGCAGTATTTAAGGGAGTATTCAAAGGAGGCAACAGATTAAAGAGAGGAAAGGCTTTAAAGGCAGGGAAGTTGGGGAAGGGAGGACAGCATCAATGCAGCCCTATTTATTGAAAGCCCCAAGATATATTTAAAGTTCATCCTTCCTTTCAAGTATGCTCAGCTCAGAATTCAATCACTCCACAAATTTTTACTGAACACCAGTCCTGCACTGGACTTGGATATACAGGTAAATGGAACTTAAGTTTTAATTAGGGGAGACAGATAATAAACAGGCAAGCACATGAAGATACTTACATGTGCCCTGTAATTGCCATGAAGGATGAGAGAAAGAGTGGGACAGATCAGATGGGCAGAAGGAGGTGACATCTGAGTTGAGAGTGAAGAGGAAAAACAGATCTAGGGGAGGAGTCTTGCTGGAGGAAATAGTAAACGCAAAAGCCTTGAAACCTGTACAGGAGGAATGACAGGAATGAGTACGCTTGGGAATGTCACAGGCTACCCCAGTGTCCAGCAGTTAAGGCAGTGCCTGGTGTACGGTAGGCACCCAATGAATACTTGTTTTAATTGCACTGGGTTGGAGTCCAGTGGTAAGACACGCAAACTATGCCCCCAAAAAGTACTGCGATAGATGCTCTAATGGGGCATTCACCTGGGTACGCTGAAAACGCTCTTTTGAGTGAATCCAAGAATAGACGCCCTGCCTGTCCATTGCATGCAGCAACTTCTACTAACTTGATTTGCTCGTTACAAAATTCAGCCCTTGCACAGGGCACTTCCTGTGTCTGGCACCTTATCAGTCACCTGGGAACTTCCAAAATTTTAGATTTTCTGGCCCCACCTTGGGATCTAATTTAATAACTCTGGGGTGCGGCCCATTCTTCTTTATCTTACCAAAAAAAAAAAAAAAAAAAACCCGCCCCTGGTTATTCTGATGTTGAGCCAGTGTGGTAATAAGTGTTCTGGAAGATACGGTTGAGTCATTCCAATCAGTTCATGCTGTTACACATCCCAGAGTCTGAGTGTGGGATCCTAGGATGCTAAGTTCCCTGCAGACTTAACCATTATCCCAAGCCACAAACTCTTGGAAGAAGTTCCCCAAAGTGTCAGAGTCTGTGGTTTAGCGTAGTGTTCTGTAAATTCTAGTCATGCCTCCGTTACCTTCCTGACATTTTACCGTCTTCACATCCCACCTGAACCGCGACTTATTCTCTGTCGTTCCTTAAGTATATTTATTTTTAAAACCCATAAATTATATTAAACTTCGCATTGCTACCATAATTGGAGAACAGTATCTTTCTCCAAGAGAGAGGTAACCTTAAAGTGGATTCACTGAAAAACAAACCGTCTTTTAGAAGTCCAGCCAGGGATTCTTGCCCCTCCCAAACTTCTGAGCCAGAGATCTGTGGTTTCTCGGTAGAAAATAAAAGTTAGCCTGAAGTGGTAGGCATAAAAGATATCCCAGCACCAACTGGAGACTTTCTCAGATTGAACAGGAAACATAGCCTTCGCGCTACGCGGTTCGATGTTTTTCAGTGTTACGCCTACACTGCCGAACAACATCTCGGTACCATTGTGTCGTGAACCCCACTGGCATAGCCCAAATCTTCTTTGTTGATAACCAGCCTATATACTCTACAATAGTAGCAGTAGAGAAAAAAAAAATTAATGAAAGAACACTCCAGAAGTGTGGGTCCAAGAATAAGTGAGTAGCCAGCTGAAAGGAAGCTTTTGCAGAAGGTATTACAAGCTCCCTCCGCCCCATATATAACCAGCTGTTGAGAAAGAGGAAGGAGTGGAGGTCACACTTGGAGAAGAACCCCAGAGAGAGGCTTGGCGAGATTCTGTAGCGCCGAGTCAACGACTCCAGCCCATTTTCCTCCTGATTCACTGCAGCGCTGGGTCCAGCCTCTGAACTCCCTCTTTGCTAGTTCCCAGCCTTTTGGATGTCATTTTACAGAAGTTTTCTGACGGCAAGGATCCTGTCTGAGGCATTCCAGCATCTCCTGTACTCAGGGCAACACCTGGCACCCAGCACAGTAGACGTTTGTTTGTTAAGTGGTTTAATGGAATACAAATGCCAAGTCAACAGGCATGGGGCTTCGACAGGATGTGGAAGATTCGAGGTGAGCGCGCTGCAGCCTTGGTCTTCTTTCTGTTCAGGTGTGAAGGCCTGAGCCTCTGACTGTGGTTCCTGAATGAGACGACTGGGGTTTTTACTTGATAAGCTGCGGTTCCTACCACAGGGCTCCGTAAATGTGTGTTGGGTAATTAGAATTAATTAGTAGTAATACCCTTTTTGCTGACATGACCAGCTATGAATTGGGGTTTTCTCTGCCTCAGTTGCCTGAGGACTAGGCTGGGATTGGGTGGGGTTGGTCATGGGTGGAGGCCACTTGGGTGATTTAGAGTAAATGAATTAATAATTTGCACCATATACGTGAGAAGGCGAGATGAACATTTGCCTCCCGTACAGGGATGTTAAAAATGATTAAACAGCACTTTGCAAACACTGACAATAACATCTTGCGCTGACTGGTAGGATGAGTAAAGCTCTATTTCCTATGGCCCAAAAGAACTGTTCAGAAAAAATTTGCGGTACAGGGCACCCTTGGTAATTCCCCGTGAGCAAGGGAAAGTGACAGGCAGGTGGGTTGTAGGCGGAAGGTGGCCTGAAACATACTGGTCAGACCTTAGTTGCAGCAGGTACGTGGCAGGGGTCAGGAGTGAAGAGTGGGCACAGGTCGACCATCACAATGACTGCAGTAACACTGTCACCCCTTGAACTCCTAAATTATTTTAATTATTATTTAAAACTAAGCCTGAGTTGGCTTTATATTAGCAATTTTGGGTACGTCTGATTCCAAAAGAACACAGGCTTTTTAAGCAGAAGTTCTCAAACTGGAGTGAACAGGGAATTCACTTGTGGGTTTGGGAGTTGCTTGTTCAAGTTGCAGATTCCACAGCCCTTACCCAGAAGTTTGTGATTTAGAAGTTCTAGTGACAGGAGCCCTAGAAGTTTCTGATTCAGAGATCAAGGTGTGATTTTTGCCCACTCCCCCCACCCCAGGGGACACTGAGCAATGTCTGGATACAATTTTGGTTGACACAACTTGGGGGTTAGAGTCTGGCAAGTAGTGGGCAGACCAGAGATGCAGCTAAACACCATACAATGCACAGAACAGCCTCCACAGCAGAGAATTATGGCCCCCAAATGTCAAGCGTGCCAGGGTTAGAACACCTTCTGGAGTGATGCCTAGGAATGTGCATCTTAACAAGGGCCTCAGGGTATCTTAATGCGGGAAGAAGCAGCCCTGAATTGGAAAGACTTAGACAATGCCTGGCTGTTTATTCTAAGGATATGCTGTCAGAGTTCCCTTTCCACCTAACTCCTCCATTTTTTAGGATTCAGCTTTGACTTGACTCTCCCCATGAACCCTGCTGGTCACTAACCATCCTCCAGTCCTCTAAGTCCAGGTTAGCTGTCCCTCCTAAGTACACCCCTTGTCCCAGCAGGCCTCACTTGCTCTTTTAATTGTTTGTCTCTCTCACTGGAACAAGAATGCCTTGAGGGCAGGGTCCAGGTTCAGATCTGTCCCCACCACCTCAAAAGCTACCTGGCCCATAGCAATGCTCCCTAATCACATGTTGGCTTGAATCTGCCTCAGTTCGAATGACATCTCTTGCACTGAGGCTAGAGCTACCCCCTCTTTCATACACTGTCACCCTACCCTCTTTTAACACCTTCACATAGCTTATCACTCTGACATTATCTTATTTGTTTGCTTACTTTTCATTCATTCAAGAAATATTTTATCGGGCACTGACTATATGTCGTGGCCTTTGCAGTCACTGGGGATAAACAGTAGAGAGTCAAAAACCCCTCCTTCCAACAGAACTTAAATTCTAGAGGGGAAGTTTGGACAATAAACAAAGTAGAAACATCGTATGTAATATATGTGATAGTATGTGTGACATTGATAAGACCAGTGGAGAAAAATAAAATAGAGAAGTGGGGTGGGGGTGATGTGTGTGTGAAATTTTAAGTAAGGTAGTCCTCTGGGAGACGGTGACATTTAAGCAAAGATGAGGTATCTGGGGGCTGCTTGTCTGCTCCCCCATTAGAATATAAACACTAAAAGGGCCAGGAGCTTCCCTTTCTCTATGGCTGCAGTGTCTCCAGAGTAGGCACCTAGTAGGTGCTCAATAAATATTATTGTTTAAATAATAACAAAGAGGATTGTTTGATTAAATTATCACAGAAGCAGATGGGAGATTCTTGATTTTATGACCAAGTATTAGCAAGAACGTGAGAGATACAGGGGCACTACATTTAAGGGGTGGGGAGGACATCTCTGCAGTTAGGAGATTTAGAGGATGGTGGTCATCACTCTAAGGTGTCCACCCACTTCCCTACCAAAAATTAACCTAAGTTCTCATGCTCCTAATATTGTTAATGGTCCCATTAATGGTCCCTGCGGGTCAGCCTACCTGGCCCCCTGCGTCTGCCTCCATCACCCTGCCCGCTTGCCTCCCACATCCCCTACCTTCTCGTTCCTTCCGCGAGAGGTGTCCCCGCGCGCAGTGGGCACGTCCTCGCCTCAGCGAAGAGGGCGCACGAAGGAGCCGGCCCGGGTGGTTCGCCCGGGTCCCCGCCCCCAGCCCTGCTCCCCGGCAGGACACTGTCCCTTTAATAGACTCCCTCTGCCTGGCGCTCTGCGGCTGGGGAGTAAATTTCTCCCTGTCATCAGGTCGCGGGGAGAGGAGGAGGAGGAGGAGTTTGTTAATGTTCAGTTTGTTCAGCGGGATCGATGTTTGCTGGCATCGCCTCGCCCTGTCTTGTGTGTGTGTGAGAGTGTGTGTGCGTGTGCGTGTTTGTGTGTGTGCGTATGTGGGGGGTGTGAGTGTGTGTGTGTGTGAGAGGAAGCGAGAGTGCGTGCGTGTGTGAGTGTGTGTGTGTGTGTGTGTGTGAGTGTGTGTGAGTGTGTGAGTGAGTGAATTCCAGATTTTCTGTCTTTCCCAAACCCGCTCCTGTCCTCTCGCATATCACTCACAGGCGGGGATCTGACAGCAGCCACAAACCTACAGTGAGTGATCTCTCTCTGCCCCGGCACGAATCCGCCATAGAGATCGGCGAGGAGGAGGAGGAAGAGGAGAAGGAGGAGGTGGAGGAGGAGGAGGAGGAGGGAAAGAGGAGAAGGAAGAAGAAAAAGAAGAAGAAACCACTACCTTCCCAGGATTGCCTTTTTTTTCCTTATCTTTACGCGCGCGTGTGCGTCCCTCGCCCCTTCCATCCGAACCCGGTCTTGGATGTTTAATAAAGAAATCAAGTGTCTCAACAGTCACCAAAAAAAAAAAAAAAAAAAAAACCAAACCAAAAAAAAAAAATTTCCAAAAAGCAAAAACAAAAAGAGAGAAAAGAGAGAGGAAAAAAAAAATCCAAAACAAACAAACAAACAAACAAGGCAGAACCAACCTCTACTTCAAACCAGCCGGCACAGCCACCCGTTTCTGCCACCCAGAGAGGGGGGTCTCTGGCCCGTGGTGGAGGAGTTGCAGGGGGGATCGTCAGGGGGACAGAGGCCGAGTGACGCCCTAGGAGCCACCGGGCAGGAGGCGGAGGAGACCCAGAGAGGCGAGAGAGACAGCGGGCCCCCGCGCGCGGCTCGGGGCTGGGGCGCCAGAAGTGGGACTGGAGCGAAGTAGAGCGATGCCAAGGAGGAAACAGCAGGCACCCAAGCGGGCGGCAGGTAAGAGAAACGGCTCCGCTTCGGGGCCGCCCTGCCGGGCTGCCCGGTGCGCCGAGCTCCTCGCCAGCCCCTTTCGCCCTGGGTGCCCCAGGACGCCACCCCCCTTAGCTTTCGGGGGAGTTCGCTCCGGGTGCCCCTCTCTGCCCCGATAATAACCCCATCCTCTCTCGTCTTCTCCAACCTCCCAAATCCTCCCCTTTCCAGGCTCGGGTTGGGAGGGTGGGGAGAAGCTATCCCACCAAGCCTTCCCTCCTTAAACTTTTTTTTCCTCCACCCTCTACCCCACCCCTAACTTTCTCCCAGTCTGCTTCTTGCCTCTCGGGCCAAAGTTGGGTTGAAGATTTGGGGTGCAGAGTGGGGAGACAGTCCTTCCACCCCCGCATCCCTCAGCGTGGTCAGTGTCAGTGGCTTCTGGCCTCGAGGGACAGTCTCTTCTCGCTGGGCTTTGGGGCGCTGAAGTGTGAGCCATGCCCCAGCCCTGGGCTGCAGGCTGGCTTTGGGGCAAGCAATAGAAGTTTAGCTTTAATCGCCAAGGTGGAAAAAAAATCACCCCAGGAAACCAACAAACCTTTGAATATGTTTTCTAAAAGGATCCACGTTTGGAAATCTAATCAACACCCTTCCTTCTCTTAAAAAAGGAAAAAAAAAATTCCCCATGAACATTGAAACAGCTCTGGATTTTCTTTGCACAAAGTGAGTTGCAAACTTTGTAAATTGCTTTGCATGGTAGGAACCATCCCATCTGAATTTTTACTTACCATCCCCTCCTCCAAAAAAAAAAAAAAAAGAAGGAATGGTTAATGGATCAGTACATTAGATCTTGTAAAGGATTTTTTTTTCTTTTGGGTTACTTAATTGCTTTTTTAATAGTATGCTGGGGTTTTGTTTCTCGGAAGTGTAATATGAAAGTTCATTTTTCTCCTGCCAGACCCACCCACTGAAAAATCAGCTTTCCACTTGATTGCTAGTTTTGATTTGACATTTGATTGATCACCTGTCATCTCGCTGCCTTTGATCTATTCATTCTTGATATATATCAATAAATCACTCACCATGGTAACTCAGAGTGCCAGTGACGCAAGCCTTGCCCTCTGGATTCAGAGCCAGACATGCACAATTATTATCTTGTTTGGCTTTTAATGTGGGCGTTTTTATTTCTTTGTGTCCTTCAGTTGAATTGGGGCTTTAGCAAAAAGCTTGTTTTTTTTCCCCCTTCTTTCTGTGTTTACCTTCATGCTTTACGCAGCATCAGTTGAGGCTGGTCTTCTGCAGACCCACCATAATATTTCCTTATGTTCCAACTATAGCGAAACATTAAGGAGAAGTTCAGTGGAACACTTTCATAAACTTTGCAAAGCCACCCTCAGAACAAATCCAAAGTTAGTCACAAATCTGGGCAAAGTGGGTGTTTGTGTCTGAACATGCTGGACCACCAAGCTCATCCTCCATCGTGGCCTGATTCCAGCACGAATGGCAGTACATGTGCTTTGAGATATCCACAATTATCTTCCCTTCTGAGTGCAGAATTGCTTCCGTAACCGTGTATAGATTGCTTCAGATGGCGTGGGGAAATATCATTTATAAAGCTTCGATTCATATGTTTTCCAATTGTTTCTCCAAGAGCGAAATAATTAAAATATTTTTAGTACCGTGTATATTTAGAACTTGCCTAGTCAGGGAAGTGTTCTTTTTTTTTTTTTCGACTCTAGCTACCTCTTTTGCAAACAGTTTCTTCCTCCTACCCCCGTCCCTCTCTGCATTTAACTCACTTATCTTTTAAAACTTAGATTGCTTTGCAGTCTGAACAGCATGGGGGGTGTGCACTGGCCTTTCAGACTCAGAAAGACGAAGCCCACTTCGTCTGGTTCTAGCAACATAAGTTTAAGTGTAGCTAGATTATTAGAGATAATGTCCTTATTGTCCCAAAAGAGAACCCTGGGCAAGAGTCCAGCAAGAAGTGATATTGCCCTGAAAATTACTCTTTTTTTCCCCCCTTGTTGTTCCGGTAAAGGCCATCAACAGCTAGGCAGTAATTTAAATTACCAGAATGACTGGACATGTCTCCTTTGGTAAGCTCATTACAAAAAGTGCATTGCTCAGAATCGCACTACTTTGATTATAATTACCCTCTGATCAATGAGGATCCAGGTGTATGTAACATAATGCTGTATCACATTATTTAAATTAGACCCTTTTCATTAAGCTGGTATCTGTTGGAGCTAGCTTGTCTGTTTACTGTAGCGTGTGTGTGTGTTAGAAAGTTCTGACTGTAGTTTCAGTTTTCTGGGCCTATTGTATTCCTGGTGTCTTTATATGTTTGTTTTCATGGCTTTTGTTTTTTTCACTGGAAGAAGTGGAAACCTGTGTCAAGCTGAAAGGGAATAATTCATTTTGTACACAGTGAGGTCCCTCTTAATGGTATTTATTTGTCCACATGTTACTAAAGCAGATATTTTTTTCACGTAATGGTTCTTTTCCTCTGAAGTCATCGGTGCTGTACTCTGCTTTAGCTAAGGTGGTTATTCACAAGTAAAGTTAGCCACTTTGAGAATTCTTTAGCCAGTTAACATCCAGGGAGAGGAACAAGGTGGATTCTAGGATTGTGGCCATACTAACTTTTATCACTGCTTAAAATTAAACATGATACACAACTGTAAGTAATTATTCCCATGGGCTGATGTTGAAAGCTTGATTTCTAGCTTGATTAATGAATAATGTAAGATAAAAAAGCCTGTGAGTGAATCAGAACTGAGACTCTCTTTCCCAAGAACTATTTGCTGTTCGAGGCAATTTGATTCCTTTGCATTATTAGTTGTAAGTTCCATGATTCAAGAATCAATTACGGAACTTTCTAATAAAGCAGGTATGTGGATAGGATGGGGGAGATGATGTTATAAGTGACGGAGAACGTTAGTCTTTATTGGTTATATTCCTCCCCCCTTTAAAGGTCGGGCTGTGAGGTAGGCAGTTCTCTTTAAGGAAAAAGCTAAGTCAGAACATTTCCCTCCGAAATGTCATTCTTCCTGGCTTTCTAAAGCTATGCTATTCCACCGTACTATTACTTCGGGCAAGGAAAAAAAGTTTAGAAAGCAGCCTGCAGTACCCTAGGGATCTGTGTATGTGTGAGTGTGTATGCCTGCTTCCTTGGATATATATTTCACTCAACACTAAAATGTATCTACTTTTACCTGGAAATATTGCAGGATTCTGTACCAGCATCTTTCCCCTCATCCATTGTAGGGAAGATAGCAGAAAGGTAAAATAAAACAGAACCGTGTTTTGATTTGTTTGTATTTTGCAGGATGCTGAGTAGTTAAAAATTTAAAACTGTAGGCTTACACTCCGACCCTTCTATTTTCTAAAATCTACCGCAGCCTCTGTGCACACACGTGTGTAATACATATTTTATTTCACCATCCTGAACTCTCTTTTTTATATAATGCCAGCCAATTGCAATAGGACGCAAAATCTTTGGGGATCACATACACATGACTGTCTCATGTATGTATAAATTATAGGCTTCTGCTCCTGCCCATCCAAAGAGATTAAATGTTTTCTTCTTGCAGACTCTCAAAAGCTATCTGATAATCCAGATCTGAGAAAAGTCTTGAAGGAAAGAACAGCTCCCTCAATTTATTTTGTTTATTTAATATGGAGATGAATAATGCAGATTTTGTTTTCATGAATGTCCTTGTGTGGCAGTAAACATTAGACTATTAGCAATCATTACTTAAAAGTTGCAATTTGCACCTTAATAGCACAGGTTATTTACATGGGAAACATATTCAGCAGGGACAGTTCAGAATACTGCAGTGGAGTATAGAGATGACCCAAACCATCGCCTTTTCAACCTCCCGATGGCAATGACTGGATTCGTGGGTGAGGTCTTAGCTATCTAAACCAGCAGGGCAGGGAGGGGCGGACAGCTCAGAGTGAAGTTTACCTTTAATTCATCGGCAAGTGGAACCAGAAGGGGTTCAAGAGGATAGGAATCTGATGGAGTCTGGACCCTGGCACTCTCACTTTGTTTAAGCATATTTCGAAAAGACCAGTTGACATCTTGAAGATTTAAATACCTCATGCTATAGACCCCTCCACTTACCCAAACTGTATGATTTTTAACAGATGAATGGAAAAAATAAACACATATCCCCAACCCCAAAGGGGCTCACAGCATGAACTGTTCAGGCTATTCTTATTATTTAAGGCAGATCCCTGAGAAAAGGAAGGATAAGTACCTTGAAATCACATCCTCCACATGGTGTTTTGGATGGAAATTGATTGCTTAACTGGTCCTTTTCCCACTCCCCTCCTGATTCCCTTCTCCCCCTCCTCACCTCGGCCTTAAAAACCCAGATTGAATGGGACATCTCAAAAGCCCATTTGTTTTAGGCATTTATTGATTTCATTTTTAATCTGCCATATCAGGACACAATACATGAACCCTAATCAGCAGATTGCAAGTGACAGGGAGTTCTAGTGGAAGCCAGGTAAGGAAGAGGGGGCCTGAGAAACTTCTTGACAATGAAAATCTTCTTGAAGCTTTGGGGCTGGAGATCAGCGGCTACTTTTGAGGAGGGTAGAAGCAATCCTCAGAAATACCCTGCACTTGTTTTTCTCCCACCTTACATTTATTTTCTCCCAGATTTCACCTAGATTCTATTGCTACCATTCGGGAAAACTTCACACCCAACAAATCCCTCCTAGGCGTCTTCAGCAGGTCTGTCCCTGGAAGCATCTTGCCTTTTGTCACCTTCTCCAACAGAGGCTTATCCTTTCATTTCATCCCAGCTGACTTCTCACTCATTTGACGGAATTTCTCCAACTGGATAATACCTGGGTTGATCTATTTATCTTTCCAGTGGCTTGGGAATTGTACTCTCAATTGAGCAGGTTTTAAAGGGGCACTGAGCCTGGCATTATTTAAGGCCATTGAAATGATGCACTTCTGCTCATTGCTGCCGCTGAGCTTAGGGAAATCATCCAGGAAGAAAACCTAGGCCCTGTTCATGTTTACGCTGGGTCTGTAATTAGCTGACTTGAGTTAAATGTCCAGAGTGGAGCTTCCCTTCCATCACTGTATTTGTACCATCAATTTTATTTACATATGTCATGGGCTGGGAAGCCTCAGCCGCTGTTTCAAAGGTAATGTCTGTGTCCACCCAAGTCCCCTTTAAAAAACACAAAAAGTACCTAACAAATTCTATATTAAGATCAGGCATACCCAGAGTATCATTTTCATTTGATGCAAAGTCAGTTGGAAATACATTAAACTAACAGTTAGAAAGTGTCTTGCATCGCTTCCCTGAAGCAGTGCTTTTTCATTACATATTTAATTACAATCAAATTGAGCGATTTTTATAAAAAAAAAATCACAGTGGTATTAAAAGAAGCTCGGCACACAAATAGTTTCTTTTTTGCTTTGCAAGTTGAATACGCTGCTTTATTTTTATTTCTTTGGAAGAAATTTATTTTCGTTTTCTAATGTTGGGATAAATACAGAATGTCTTGTCCTGGTGTTTGTATCAGGGAGACCTCATCCTTCTTCCTTCCTAAAGCCTGCTCACTCTGGAAGAGGTTTTTATATCCATTTTTCAGTCATTGGTAACCATTTTTATTTAAAAAATTGTTTTACGTTTTCTAAGTTCCATTTAAAGTTAGAAATTCTCCTGTTCCTTAGGGTGACCTTTGGCAAGCAGCTCTTCGATTATGAATGAGCTTAGTCATTCTAACTACATAAGAAATAACCTCGTTGAGAGTGTTTGCTTGATTACCTGGATACTTCAGGAAGAAAAAAAAAAACACCTTGTATTTACAGGCCTCTATCACACAACACTGTTCTCACTGGATTTTTAATTTCTTTTTTATTTCCTGCTGCTGACCTGTCAGTCACTTTTTTTTAGGAAAATTTTTTTTTTTCAGACAGGATAGGGATAGCATTTAAAGTCGGTTTCCAGATATGCTGGGTCTTTAAGAAATGATAATAAAAATTAGACACTTCAGAGCCCACGAGTCCACTTTGGGACTATGTCTGCAAACTCGGAGGATTTGCGTCTAACTTGGACATTCGTTTGGAGCGTCTTCAGCAGTGTGGCCGTATCTGTGTTATTCATTTTGTCAGAGAAACCATCATGAGGGTTATCTATCGGACTCAAGTCCCTTCCGAAGATATTGTATACATACACAGACGTGCAGAAAAGAAACCTGAGATGCACGTGGGAATCGCGGGTATATTTATTTCCAAAGCAAACTCCGTGGGTGAAATGATTTAATAATTTGGAGGGATTCGGAAGTCATTAAAACAACCATGTGGAATTTCCAATTGTTGCCTCTCTCAGTCTTCTGCATTCCCTCTACAGAAGAAGATGTCCTCTGGGCATCCTCCAACATTTTTTGATGCCAAAACGATGCCTAAAGTTGTTTAAATTTTAGAAATTAAAATTCAGGAGGCATAGCTAGCTAATCCTATTATTAATATATCAGTATTATTTAGCTATGCTTAACAACAGGGAATGCACAATGAAAAAGTTTTAGAGATAATGAGCTTAGAGAAATTACATGGGGGAAAAATACCTGGATCATATTCGAAAGGATTTGTCTTGAATTTTGCTCATCTAAATGAGAGTTTCCTTTCCACCTGTGTTATTTTAAAAAGTAGTTTCAGTGTCCCTGCACCTACTACCCGACCTGAAACAGGGTCTAACAAAGCTCTCTCTGGATGTACAAAGATATAGGACATTATAATGTACATCTCTGTTTTAAAAATAGTTTTAGAAAACCAAATGTCGGTTTTAAAACTAAAAGCAAAGCCTCAACAAGCTCTATAATATAGCTAACTCAGGGTTCAAGATCGAAAACTTTCTTTCGGCAGGGTAAAAAGAAAATAACATTGCATTTTAACTACACATCTCCCCTTGGCACAGGAGAAGCAGTAAAGCAGGGAAGATTTTTAAGGAGCTTTTTAGCTCTTTTGCATCTCCCTCCAAAGACTAATTTAATTGAAAAGCTGTAGTGTCCATTTATGCTAAAGGAAAATCTTGTGTTTCTGTAAGGCTGCTAGATGCTAAGGTGAGTTTTAAAAAGCAGCATTCTGCAGTTTCTTTTAGTACAGAAATTAAGATCACTGGTCTTAATTAGTTGAGTGCTTGCAGAACTGAATGAATAGTCTGAAGTCACCCCCTGAGCTTACTTCTTCAAGCTCCGTCTGAGTCATTTCTAGGGAAATTATACAGTTCAGATATTAAGGTGAGCAGAACACAGTTATTGTTTTTAATGAAAATAGTTACGAAGGGTGGAATGAGAAAAAAACAGAGTAGGCAACGGCCATTCTGTTTGTAATGAATTTGGAAGAAACTTCCCTAAATGTTTTACTGTGTCATGAAAAAAATTTCATGAAATCTGGTGACATGGGAAGATCCCCAAAGAAGACAGAAGGTCCAGGTCTTCTATAGGGGACCTTAGTGAGCGAGAGCAACAACATACACATATTTCTATATAAATGTCAGCAAGGGGCTGACTTTAAATCCTTTCAATTTATCAGGTCCTTAGAATTTTCTGTGTATCGGGAAGCCTGTCTCTTATACCCTCGGGAGATCTGAGTAGCTTCTGGGCCAAGATGATGCTGTAGAGAAGAGTTAACCCTATTCTGTGTGTTCATTGCCTCTTGGTACAGAAAAAAAAAATGCCAAAATGAAAAGCTATATGAGCACGTTTTGTGTTAGAATTGCCTTTAGCTATTTTCCTTTATTAGAAGGTTGGGTGTGTGGCTGTGGCCTTCTTCTTGTTTTCTCCCTGGGGATTAGGTTTCAGACTGTGGAGGGGGCTGTCAAAGAGGAGGAAATGACTTGGGTTCTGGTCACAGATCTGCCACCCCGGTTATGTGGCCCTGGGCAAGCTCGAGGAATAAACTTTACTCAGAGGATAAAAATGTGAGTTCAGGAGTCTGACTGACCCAGGTTCAGATCCCTAGGTCTACTTCTTTCTTGGCTGCATATGCGTGCATGGGCCAGCTGCTCCAATCCCCTTGTTTTCCAGCCTACAAGATGTGGGTAATCATCGTTCTTCTTAAGCCTCAGGATTTTGGAAAGGCTGATATATGATACCAGGGCTGAGAGAATGCACTAAAATGCTAGGGGCCACCCCTAACAGAGTTAGCGTATCTTTGCCCCAAATAACCAGACCATGAAAAATTTATACCAGAAGGGACGCAAGCAACCTGCCAATTACCATGGGACCAGGGTGTTCAAGGCTGAAGAGAAATCAGACATGGGTGCATTTTGATTTTTGAAACTGGAAATACAGTCATTGAATAGTGTTTTAGCTTCTTCTGAGAATGACTCATGTTGGGCCCTGCCCCAGCTCCAAAAAATGTTTCTTTCCCAAGGAACAGTAATTGTAGCTCCAGCAACAAATGTAACAACACCAGTAATAACGGTATCTGCTCCTACCTGAGTGCTAAAATTATATGCCAGGTACTTTACCAAGTGCTTTATGTATTTTACGTTCATTCACCTAAACTGCAGTCATTTCCTGAGTTCCTCCAGTGTGCCGCATCCTGTGCTGGTCAGCTGGATCCAAGGGGTTAATAGGATGGATATGATCAATCCCTGGGGATCTGACCCTCCAGTTGGGGGAAGCAGAAGAACATATAAGTAATTTAATAAAGAAAAATATAACTTGCATATAGGAAAAAAGCTCTGTGTTGACAGTTGTTTTATAAAAGCAAACATACGAGAGCAGGATTGGGGAACATCAGTGTGAATGGTCGGAGGAGACCTGTCAGAGGAGGGGACGTTTGAGCAGAGTCTTATTACATTCCTATGAGTTAGATGCTGGTATCATGTTTGTTTTACTGATGGGGACCTGAGTAACTTGCAGGGCAATTCATCCAAGGTCATGCAGTGGCTGAGCTTGGTTTGAAACTTCCTGTTTCCAAGACCCATGCACTTAATATATGGTGATAGTTTAGCTGGAAGAGCCATAGTGATTTTCAAGGAAAGCCCCTCAGTTCCTGTTATCCTTCCCTTGCATCTGGTGTGATGTCTAAACCTGGGGGGAGGGTTCTGAGAGCATTGGCAGAGGATGCTGCTTTAGTGGCACTTCCACCTGGAATCTTTGGGCCATCTCTTGCATGTGAAGTGGGCTCTTCCTCTTCATTGTGTATGTATGTGCCTTCATGCATTCATTTCCCTCGACGAATGGTGACTCTTAGCCTATTATGTGCGAGGTACTGAGCTGAGTGCTGAAATATTGCAGTCGGAAAGGTCCCTGCCCTCACACAGCTAATATTCTTATAGGTGAGACCAAAAAGCTATTGAACAAATAAGTAAGTAATATAATATTGAAGAGTTCTAATGGCATTTCATAAAAGTGAATGAGATTGGTGAGGTAGAGAGGGATGGAGGGCTGCCATTTTATGTAGCATGGTTGGGGCTGGTGTTACTCAGGTGGTGACATTTGATCAGACCTGAACAGGAAGTGCCAAGCACAGATCTGGGAGAAGTGCTCCAGGCAGATGAAGCGGTGAACACCTTGAGGCCAGAGCTGACTTGCATGCTGGAGGACTATGTAGGAGGCCAGCGTGGCTGGAGCAGGTGAAGACAGGAAAGCATGATAGGAAGGGGGGTAGGAGAAAGAGGGAGAGGCAGATAACGTGTAGCCTTCTAGATTTGACTCTAAGTGTGATGGGAGGCCCTTGGAGGGGTTCAAGCAGAGAAGTGATGTCATCTGATTGGGTTACTAAGAGAATGGGGCACATGTTTGTATTTCAGAGGCGGTGGGGGACTTGGGTGTGCTCGCCCAGTCAGTCTACCTACGTGGCCGCTCAGTGATGGTGACTAGCATGCTTAGAATGATGGAGGTGATACCTGGAGGCAAAAACACGTGCCCAGGTTTTATGGAGGAATTGGCGGGTGTTGGGGTGGATGACATCCATGAGGCTGTGGAAAGGCAAATGTTAAGAACCAACCAAATCTGGGATCCAACTGCAGCTCCTCCCTGCTTACCTAGCCAGGAGTGTGCTTTAAGGGGAATCCGTTAGGCTTTCTGCACCTCAGTTTCCTCACCTGTCAAATGGAGCTGTGATATCGCTCACCTCGCATTGTGGTTGTGATGATTAGATAATGTGATGTGAGTGAAACCCTCGGTGTCGTCTCTGGCACTTAGGTAGCGTCTTCTCTGTAAGTGAATTTATGTCCTTTCTATTGTTTTGTTTTCTGTAGGAATTCCAGGAGAAATCTAGGCACTTGAATTAGTCCTTGCTACCAATTAGGCACTAAATAAATATTTCCTGACAAATGAATAAGTGAGGCTATTAATAAATAAATGAATAAATACTTTAATTAGTGTATTACTTTAATCCTAATTAATTTTCAGTTACACATCTAAAATTGTTTTGGCAGACCTCCGTACCAATCATGGTCATAGCTGCATTTTGAATATTTATCAATTTAGGAAATATTAATGACAAAAAGATGGTGATTTTAGTTAGAAGCTTGTATTTTGTTTATCATGACATCATTCACTTTTTTTGCAGTAAATGTTGTTTCTTCACCTCATAGACAGTGCTTGCTGATACTATGGATTTGTAAATTTTCTCCTTAAGCCCAGACCTTGACTGAGCATCACTGATGGAGGTGAAGGGGTTGGGGATCCTCATCTCTGACCCCAGAGGTCGACCTCTCTCCCTCTCTGCTCTCCAGGTGCTGTGCCTTCCTGCCGGTAGCCTCCAGATGCTCCCAGCCTCCCAGGGTTTGGCAACTCCCCCTCCCCCACCACAACCCCGTGCTCATCCCCTCAGGCCCAAGGCGGCAAAGCTTAGGGGTTGTTAAGCTAATAGGGGAAGGCTACAGGCTGTTTCCTGGTAACGCCTTCTTCACTTTTTAATTGTCACCTTCAGATAAGTGCCTGGGAGAAGAAAAAAGGGAGATTGGCTGATGCCTGTTAAGGAATATTTTAGGACAAAGAGATTGGGGATAGCGGAGAGTGTTGGGGAATTTTTGCTGCCTGCCTTAGGACCTTTATTGAACCAATATTATTGAAGGTCAGCTGTGTACCAGGTACTGTGAGAGGTGCTGAAACTAGAGGCTTGAATAAAAAATGACAAAAGGCCTGCCTTCTTGAAGCTTACTTTTGTGTGGCAGTCAAGTCCCAATCAAGCAAGCAGATGCACATCCCCTCCAGGCAGGGAGTGATGTGTGAAACAGAAAATGAAAGGAGGGTGAGGAGGATGTGCTGTTTTAGGTAAGACAGTCAGGAAAGGCCTCTTTGTGGAGGTGAGATTGAAACTGGGTTCTGAGTAGGGTGCAAAAAGCACAGTGCAACTCTCTGGGGAAGATGGTTCCGGGCATGCCCGAAAGCCTGGGGCTGGAGCTGCCTAGGGAACTGGAGGAGCAGCAAGGTGACCACGGTGGCTGGAGCCAAGGGAGGGAGGGTGAGCAATGAGGACAGAGGGATAAACAGACCCCAGACCTCTAGGATTGAGATGCTGCAGTAAGGAGCCAGGGTCTTACTAAACTGGGGAGCCTTGGAGGGTGAGGGAGCAGGAAGAGATAGCATTTGATTTAGGTTTTTACAGGATCGTTCTGGCTGCCATGTTATTTATCAGGGACCAGGGTTGCAAGCACATTGACCACTTCGGAGGCTCCTGTATCAATCCTGTCCAAGTCCTAGTAATGACTTGGACCAGACTGATAGGGGAGGAGATGGGAGACTTGGTCCAAAGGTAGACAAGATGCACAGAAAATTGCAGGCGGGTGTGAGTGAAAAAGGAGAGTATACTGAAAGCTGTATATGAAAAACCTGACTCTATTTATCCTATTATTTTCTCAAATTCTTTCTTTTGCATCTTTCCTCTACTTGTACATAAGGTTCTGAAAATTTTCAGTCTACCGTTTTCTGAGCCAAAGTGTGAGCGAGGGAAAGTGTTTGGAGCTGCCTTGATTCTAGAATTGACTGTACAGGGAGAAGCTACTCTATTTCAAGCACATTCGTAGGGTCTTGGATTTGCCTCTTCACACGTCTCTCTACCCCCATTGGAGAATACGGTGTCAGGGCAACAGGGTGGACCCTGGAGTTAACAGATGGGGGGCTGCCATTGCCCTCCAGTAGGTCATTTATTTGCAGTGCGATCTAAGCCATCTTTACCTCCCAGACTTTAAATTTTCTTATTCACAGAATGGACCTACTGAAAGGACTCATCTCACTGGGGTTTTACAAGGATTCATTGAGATAAATCAAGTAACCTGCTTCATACATGGTGGTACATGGAAAGTGGTCAAGAAAATTTAGTCATTATGTGAACAAATTAATAATCCTCTCCAGGCCTAGATTTCCTTTTGGGCAAAGATAATGAAAACTCCCTCTTGGGTGCTTGGGAGCCAAGTAAGAACACCTGCAAAGCACTTAGAACTGCACCTTGTCCACAGTGAGTGCTCCATAAATGTTAAATTATTAAAATTATCACCATGACTCTAAGCTTATGACCTTGAAGGGATCTTATATCTCGTTTGCTTTGTGTCCACAAAGCCTGGCACAGAGTTGGGGGTCAATAAATGTCATTTGAAAGAATGAATGATGATATTGTGATTATTAGGTGTTCAAGGGAGAAGGCCCAAGGAGATGGAGGTGCATGTCTGGGGAAGCGGGGCAGGAAGTGAGAAACTAACTGGTATCGTCGTTTCCTCCAATAGGAACCCCTAGTGGCTGTCTCCTCTGCGCAGGCCTAGCAGTGCTCTAATGTTTTAATGAGGGAAGCACGCCCATCTCTGAATGCGTTTAAAGCCACAGTTGCCTCATTATGGGCTGTCAGAGCATTGGTGGTAGATAGTTTTAAGTAGCAGGCAGGCACAAAGTGCAAACAGTATCCCCTTTTCAACATTGGTTCAGATCCTCTGATTTAGTCAAGAAGAAAGTCTCGTTTTGCATTAGCCTGTCTTAAACACCTCCCTCGTGTTTATTTTCAGAAAGAGCAGGCCACAAATTCAGAGACTTTTTGCAAGCAACAATGGGTAATAAAATACTAACACCTGGATTTTCCATTGTCTGATTACTATCACTTAAGGCAAATGTGACTGGTTTTCCGCTGACTATAATAACATAAATTTTTCATTTTAAAATAAAATTATTTAAGTAAATTAAAAAGGGGATTATTGTAAGGAAATGTATAAAGCAAGCAGTGGTTTGGGGAAGGGTATTGCATTCAAACCGCGAGGATGGGGCAGAATGACTAAACATGAGGACTCTATAGACTCCCAGAGTCTGGGCAGGGCAAGGGATTCGTGAACCAGCTGTGAGCAATGGCTGTCAAGTCACACTCAGGTCAAAGAAACAGTCAGAAAGCAGAGGCTTTCATGGAAACTTCAAGTAAACTTTGAAAACCAGAAGGAACTTCCTCCCAGGATATCAGAGAAAAACTGGAAAGTCTTTACTGACCCAGGAAATTTTGCAAATGTGGAGGCACTGGGAATAATGTTCCGGTTTTACATCTGGAATAGAGAAATGGTTCTCAGCCTTTATTTGGTATCCTCATTACTTGGAAAACTTGTTAAAATGCCAGTTTACAAATACCCAGGCCAGAATCTGAGGGTTCTGATTTCATAGGATGGGGTTGAAGCCCATGAATCTGAATTTTAGGCATACACTAAGGCTTTGAATTATAGGATAGAGGGGGAAATGCCTAAGTTCCCTCTTCCTCCTCCTCCTTCTTCTTTTTCTTCTTTGTGCAATCTCTCTCTCTCTCTCTGTCTCTCTCTGTCTCTGTCTCTCTCTCTCTCTCTCTCTGTCTCTCTCTCAATTCCAAATGCCAAAGCATTTAAACATTTAAGAAATTATTTCCAGGGTCCATTTTCCCTTTTAGCTTTTAGTCAACAGAAAAAAATATAAGTAGTCTCTCTTTTCACTCTCACTTTCTCATGGCAATTGCCTATGTTTTTTAAAATGGTGGGGACCATTTTCCCGAATCTATTTCAACAGGGAAACACATCCATTTATGCAGTGGTCTCCCTGGTCACAGCACGAAACATCGGTGTCCAGAGAGCCCCTCAGTTAGAAGGAGAAGGACAGACAATCCAGCACGTATACAGTGGGGACTCCATCTGCTTGGAAGCTGGCTGGCACCCTGGGTACCAGGGTCAAGAGACAAGAAAGAAACAAAAGGAACCTCCCAGACCTGGTCCTATGTCTTACACTGTCTAAAATTTTAGAAACTATTGGATTAGAGGGCAGAAAACCCAGTTTTATTCTTTGGAAACTCCTTCACTTCCTTGTTACTTTAATCGTATTTTCTCATCCTCTCTTCAGTGTTTCCTTCCCCCCTCCCCGATCCATTTCCTCTCTATTCTTTCCTGATTCTTCCCAGTAATCAAACTTCCAAGTTCTTTGCGTCTAGTGGTAAAAATGAGGATGGCAGCAATGATGAAGGTGATGTTAACCATAATGGCCATCATCGTAACTGCTACTGTTTACTGACCTGGGGAAGACTCCACCAGAAATCTGCACTACGTGGTGAACGTTTACCCAGCATTGACAACATGCAAGTCATTTACAAAAAGTCTCTCCCCACAACAGCCCAAGAGCTGGATTTTCTTATTGTTGGCCCGCCGAATAGAGAAGGAAATTAAGGTTTGGGAATTTCAAGTAGCTTGAAGATCACACAAGATCTTAAAGATGATGCTAAAACTTGAGTCTGCATATCAGGGCCCAGGTGCCCAGGCACCATGTTTTGTTGCTTCTCACAGTATTTAATACTTAATAGCAAAGAGTCACATAAATAAATACCCATCGTCTATTGTGAATATGTCCAGACCGAGGGCATGAACTGGAACTGAGTGTTTCCTTTAGGTCGAAGTAAGTCAATTGTGGCAAAATGAGAGAGAGAGAGAGAGAGAGAGAATCATCCTGATCTAAAGCTTTAGACACCACTTTTAAAAGTTGAGCCTATGAAGATTAAAAAAAAAAAAATGTAGAACCCCTTGACCTTTTCACAACAGCATTTTCGTAAGTCCATTCCTGTTTTATTAAACAGAAGTGAAAGAAAAAAAAGAAAGAAAGAAAGAAAGGAGAAAAGAAAATTCCCCAACAGTCCATCTGGAGTGGCTCAGCAAGTAATTGTGCTCACCCACTTCCTACAGCATCCTTGAGGATGTGTCCTGAAGTCAGACACTGCTCATCTGTTCCCCATAAATCTCTTGTAGACTCCATGACTCTTCCTGGCCATCAAAAATATGGAACACATGCCATGACGCTACCCCATTATTTATTTTAGCAAACGAAAATCTACCCTCGCAGATTTCCCCTTTAGAGTCCCTCATACTATTTATGTTCAGGGTCTCTCAAGGTGTTTCTTACTTGTAAGTATTTAATTATAGGTGACATTTAAATGAGTACTCTGAATAATATGAAAAAAAACAGATGATCACAAAATTCAAGGGGTCATATCTCAGAGGGAAAATGTTGCTTACAACAGAAATCATGATGAGATCTTTTTTGAAAAAAAAATCAGCAATTATTTTTAGTTGTTGGTAATGGGCGTTTTTATTTTATTTTATTTTATTTTTAAATATGGGTGACATTTTGAAACAAACGTTTGTAATAATATAAAGTTTGGCAAACTGCCTAGCCATTTGATTTCAAGTTATTCTAATGAGAAATGGAATGAAATTTTCATCCTATTGTATTGTCTTTAATGTAAATCTTTTCTTTATGGATATTGGATGGGAATAATCAATCAGATGGAATAGAAGAGAGAGCTGTCGATAGCAGGGTGAGCTTATTTCACTTGATCAGAAAATTCAGGTATAAAGGAATTAAACTGTACAGATAAAGCTGCCCCCTTTGAAAAGCTAACTTAAAATCTCTGCACCTCAGTCCTGTAAAATATGTGTAAGGAGAGTGCTTACTTCTAAGCACAGTTAAGAGGGTTTTAAAAGTTGGTACTTAGTAAGTGCTTAGAACAGTGGTTGGTGTGTAGTAAGTGTTTAGCACAGGTGATTACTTCTCATCTCACTCTCTCCAGAGACAGGCACTATTAAGAATTTGATATGTGTGTCTTGAATTATTTATAATTTTACCTGCATGTATACATAGTTAGGAGCATTCTTCGCGTATATATGTTTAAAATGGTTTTTGTTTGTTTGCTTTTGTTTTTAATGATTCATTAATTGCGAGTTTATATAATTTACTTTTTTCTTCCAATTTTATTGAGATATAGTTGTAAGTAATTTCACAGTATATTTTATAAAATTTTTTTTTTTTACTCTGCTTGGGACTCTATCCAAGTATGCAAGTAGGTAGAGAAAAGAGAGAAAGAGATGATAGATTTAAGAAAATAGACATAGCTAATTCCTTTTTATATGCTTCATAATATTCCATGTACATTTTGACTCATTTATCAATTCCTCTGTTAATAGACATTTAGTGTATTTTAAAGTTTCACTATTGCACACAATCCTGTAATGAATATTCTTGGGAATTTTTGCAATTGTCACATAAGTAATTTGCATAGAGAATAACAGTTGTGAGAATTTCACTGCATTTAGCAAGAGAATCAGTTGAGGGAAATAAACATCATTTAAACAGCTAATATTTCATACTTTGAACATTCTTGTTGTCTTTACTGAGATGTACACTTCTCTAACCAAAAATTTATCTAGATAATTTGCACCTAGTATATACTTGTTAAATGTCTGCTTGAAGTAAGTAAACTTAACATAAGTTTACAAAGTGAACATAAAAGATGTCAATAATCCCAAAACTGAATGAGACAGCCATCAACATGGCTAGAATCCTAGTCTGTCAAGAAAACTGTCACTGGCTGCCTTGGGGTGGGATGGGGTGGGGTAAGTTACAGAGAGATGTTTTTAAAAAAAGAGTAGAATAACATAAAAGAAATGGCATTTGTCCCCAGAGTATATAATGATCAACCTTCATAGCTGGACAGCTGCTGCCTTCCTGATGCTGGAGCTCTGCGGGGCGTTAGACGTGCATGGGTGGGGTCAGGGAAGGATTTTGTTTGTCTGCGTTATAAGCTGAATTATTAACAGTAGTCAGTCCTGAAATTTAACATGTTATAACGGTTACACTGAAGTGTAATGCAGTTTAGCAAATACATACTGAGGCATACTGGTCATTCCTGGGGGTAGATATATTAATAAGACAGAAAGATGGAGCCCCAGAGTTTAGAGGGCCCATGTGGTGTTAGATGCTTTTCACAGCAAGGCCAGCATTGTCCTTAGACCGTGTGTGTGTGTGTGTGTGTGTTTGTGTGTGTTGGGGATCTGCTCTCCACACGTATTGGGTACACTGTATTTAAGGTCTGCGTGTGTGTGCGCGCACACTGTGGATCTGTCTTACTGCGGGTCTGAATTGTAAATCTGTGCATATTATATGTGTTTGGGATGTATGTTTCATGTACGGCTGAATGAGGTATGCTCTGGGTGTTGGTGTGTGTGTCTGGTGGGGCGAGAGTTAAGAGCCCTTATTATGCATGAATTGTGTGTCTGTGGTGGACATCGTATATGAGTATGTCTACGCCAAGGCCAGGCTACTAATGGAACCACCACGGAGCTCTTCAGGACTTTCCCTGTGAACACAAGGCCATGTCCTGGTGTGTTTCCCCAGGAGAGCCTCTAGGGCACTGCCCTGCCCTCCTGGTTAAGGGCCTGGGTGAGAGGAAAGCAGAGCCATGGTCACTCCGGGTGTGCCCTGCACAGGGCAGTCAGCTGTAGATGAGGAGGGTGTCAGAGACGGGTAACACCAGGAAGCAGGCACTATGCTAGTTGTCCTGTCTGTTTCCTTGTCAGGGATGGACAAATCTTTCAAATCGAGGGGACCATTTCATCTGCTGTACCTGGAACACAGTAGGTGTTTTAGTTGAATCCATGAATGAGCGAATGAAGGAAGGAATGAACGGACGGTGATCCGAGGTTCCTGGAGTCTTTGGGATATTTAGATAACCAGGTTATTTATGCCCACGGGGCTGAATAGAGTAGGTTCTTAGGGAATGTTGTTGGGTGAATAAATGAATGCACGCCCATCACACATGTGAACGTTTGCTTATCTCAGAAGCAGGCTTGCAATCATAAGAAAACAGTTCCCTGGTGAGGTTTTTATTCTTCCTCTGTAGATCCCACAGGAGCGCCTTGTCTGCTGTCCCTTTGGTTTAATTATTGTTCTTTGAGATCAGCATGGCAGCCTTTCTGTTTACTGTCAAACTGCAGCCGCAAACGGAGAAATAAAGGATGGGGGGGGAGGGGGATCTTCATAATCCAGGTACTGGAACTTCCTCAAAGATATTTTTCTTTCAGAGAGGTGAAAGGAAGGTGGGAAAGTTGGGGATATGAGTTTCCAAACTTGCCAAAGACATAAACCAACCAAATTGTGTTGCTGCTTCCATAAATGTTTAATAAGTTTTATCATCTTGTGACTAAGGTTAAACAAATGTGAGTCCTTTGAGGAATTATTTACTGGAAGCAAAGTTATAGCATCAACATCTGTGTTTCCAATCACTTAGATGAGGAATAGACGAAATAAATCATACGTTCAGTTCCACAAAATAACTTCTGTATTATCATCTCTGGAGAAGAAAAATGTAACTCTTTTAGGTGCCCTCTCTGTTGGAATTTGGACTCCTTTTTTCTTGGTTAGACTTCTTTCTTTTTATTTGTTTCATTATCTTGGAAGAATAAATAAGTCTTCACCTTTTTTTTGTGGAAAGTTACGATAAAAAACATCCACAATAGAAGGTCTTAGAAATTTCTCCCAGGGAATCTGGCTATTTCGTCCAACATTCTCATTTGGGAATGGGCTAACAGTTCCAATATATAACATCCATATAATTTAACCTCATAAATTTCTTTTTTTTCACAGTGATGTAATGGGGAGACTGACCTGGAGTTTGTAAATGTTCCCTGCTCACTGCATTCCCCCGGGCAACATAACATTCTAGACAGTGTTTTATGTGCCCTGATTAAAATATAACGTATTCTTGCATTTCCTGTGAACTGACCTGTTAGTACTCTTAGCAGCAGAACATTTAAGGAACACGGAGATGTTTTCAAATGTGTTATAATGCACTGTGTAAGGGGGTTTTTTTTCTTCTCTTTTTTGAACAATGATCTGATTTTCATTTTAGTCCACAGTCCCCTGGGCACCTACTCCACAAGAAGAGTTTTGTGCTTTGGTTTAACTTTTGAATCTGCCACTGCACTCTGGCAAATAAACAGGAATACTGGTTTGTAACTCCAATTTGAATTCTCAGGCACGTACTTTGAACTGCTCTCCTGCAGTGGAGGGAAGGATTGGACAAGTTCACAGGGAATCCCCCCCAAGCTGAAACAGTAGCAGTGGAAACTTACAGCTTTCTTTATGAAAAGACATTTTTAAAAAAAAAAAAATTAAAATGAGGGAAGGGCTTCCTATAGTTTTTGCATCACAAAAACAAGAGCTGCGACAAATAATCCACTCGGCAAACCCGTCTGTGGACTGAGATGTATTAGTTTTCAGTGGGAGAAGCACATAGCAAAAATAAGAAGCTTGACTTCCAGAGGAGCAAAGGGAAATCTGTGGGGCGAGGGGCTTGGGCTTGAAACTCCATTGAGCCAACTCTGATGGGGCTGTGTAGACCTTCCAGGGTGCAGATCTCATTCCAGGAATAATATAAAAGAGGCATGGAAACTGTGGGAGGGAAAGATGGCTAGAAGGACCAAACTGACTCATGCAAGATGAATTCCCTGAAAGGACTGTCTGTCTTTAAGAGTCATCCTTTTGTCCTTTCATCAGTTATTTACTAATTTCTATTATTCTCAAGAGCTCATGCTGTGTGCCACGACTACAGGGATAAACGGGGCATGGCTCCCTGTCTTAAGAGGTTAGCAATGGAGTCCCTAGAATGGATGGATGGAAGGATGGATGGAAGGATGGATGGATGGGTGGATGAGAGAATGATGATCTGTGACTCACTAGGAACTCAAGTTCATTTCTGCTTGTACATTGGTTTCTGGGTCTCGTTGATCTGCCCAAAGTTTATCCCTGGCGGCCCCTGACATTTTGATTAGTGGTCGTTCCCTGACTTCCTTTCCAATAATCCTTCCTGAACCCAGATCCCTTCTTTCCTGCAGACTCTAGCCCCTTCTCAGTTCTTACGAGCAAATAACTTGCTGTGAAGGTTTCCAGATTTGCCCCTGGTTGGCCTGCTCACTGCAGCTCTGAATGGAATTAACCTTTTCTCTCTTTTGTTCCCTGAAGTGATGATGATCAGACTTGTTAACATGTGCTGAGAGTCCACTCCCTGCTAGGCACTGTCCCAGATGCTTTCCATGCACCTGACTTCATGACAGACTGAGGTTCAAGTCCAGGCAATTATTTACATTCTGTCTGACCTTACTCAAGTTATGGAAACTTCTAAACCCTAGTCTCTTAATTTTGAAGAAAAAAAAAAAATCCCCTAATACCACAAGAGGCCCCCACATGGATTCAATCCATGGTGTATATGGTGTGCTTCATGCATGCTTGGTACATGGTGGGTGCTCAGTAAATGCTAGATAATGTGGTTGTGGGGGTGAGAGCCAACAGTTTGAGGACTACTGGAATAGCAACGTGTAACATCTTTGGAGAGAGACTTATTCTTTTGAGGTCTTCGTTTATGCTTCTGGGCGCACAGTTTAACAAACAGGCTTCTGTAGCGGGAAGCGGACATGAACCAGGACTCGGATGAGCCGGCAGGACTGGAAGATCCACACTCTCCGGCAGCTCCCCACGGCTTCTTTTCGGTGAGGGCCAAAAGTTCTCAACTTTCGTTTCCTTTTAGGTTCTGATTTATTTATTAATTAGGCAAAATGGGAATTGACGAGCCTGAAATGATAAAGATGCTTGTGATGTAAAAAAATGTTTTCCTATGTCAGGAATGAAAGATGTGGCAGGGATGAATGGGAGAAAAATGACTGTGTCAAAGCCAGCCAGAGTGTCACTTCCCTGCTCTCCGGGGGTAAGAAAGGTAGTGAAATATGGGTACTCGGTGGATGAGAAAGTCAGAGTTTGTCTGATTTCCTCATTGGACTTGGGACTTGTTCACAGACTAACTGGTTGGATGGCAATTTGCTTTCTTGCGGAAAAACTGACAGAGCAACGCGCATTTTACAATCGAGGCTTAGAGAAACCTGTTTTCTCTTGTAGTTTATTCTTCTGCAGAGTGGTGTTTCCAGGCCGCTGACACACGTGAAGGAAACGCTGTGTTTATGTGTGTGCACACCTCTCTGTCTGCAGTATGCATTTGCTCCTGGCTGCGTTATATGTGTAGCTGAGGCTGTGGGTCCTGGTGATTTAGTCCAAGGCATATGTAGTGCTCTGTAGAAGGCATTCCTGGTTAGTAGCCCCTCACTTCCTGTGTTATTCAAGCTGTTGGCAAAGGTAATTATACTTAATAGGAGCCACCTTTGATTTAAAACGGCAAAGGTGAGCAATTAGATTGAGCTTCAAGCATAGGGTGGGGGTGGCCTGCACCTTTTATTTGGGGACATTTGTTGAGAGCAGCTGGGATTGCTTACAAGGGCAGTGTTTCTTGCACCCGTATTTGTCACCCAGATTGTCTTAGAAAGACAATTAGCAGACCTGGGAGAGAGACACCAACGGCATCGTGCAGGCAGCTGCCTTCCTCATCCCGCCCTCCCGAATGTCACCGGAAGGGAATCACTCCTCAGCTCCATCTGCCCCTGAGCATGTGCCCAGCTCTCCCGGGTGGGTTCAGCATTGCCCTGCTCACTTCTTACCGATCACCTCCACGGACAGTTGCAGCCCCTACAAGATCAGTCCTGCCCAGTAGACGGGCAGTCCAGAGATGTCTAGTCCCGTGGCCTCAGACAGAGGAGTCTGGGTCTGCTTAGGCCTCAGCAGCAACAACAAAAGCATCCCAGTCCCTAATCCTTTAATGATTAAATTTGAGATGATTTAATATTTGTAAGATTTCATTTCAATTCTATGCTTGGCTATTACTGCATTTCCAAGATTATCCATCTAGGTACGTGCGCATGTATGTAATATAAATATATACTTCTTTTTAGCAGGCCTAGCTTGGTTTTTCAGAATACACATGGGCTGCCCTTCCCCAGAGTTTCTGGATTGCAACACCCAAGCAAGGGAGTTTCCGCTGGGCAGAAGCAGCCTGTTTCACGGCAGTGTCCCCAGAACTGTGACTGACACAGGGTCTGACGGACAGACTCCTAAGAAAAGGAGTTGTAAAGGCTTCCAAAGGGTTCCCAAGCTCCAGGCAGGGCTTTCGTTCCCTGACAGCTGCAAGATGGATTCATACAGTCTAGAGGGATCTTGGGAAAATCTTCTCACCTAAACCTCCCTGCTCTTAGGTTAAAGTCATGGCCTGAAACCTTCTTACTCACAGTGTGGTCTGTGGGCCGGCAGCTTCCTCATCTCCTGGGCGCTTGTGAGAAATGCAGACTCTCAGGCCCTGGTCCAGACCTGCTGAATTAGAGTCAGCATTTTAAGGAGATGCCCGGGGATTTGCAAGCAGATTGGGACTGAGGAGAATTAGCTTCCAGGTCCCTGAATGGTTGGCTCCCACTCAGCTTTCTGATGTGAGGTTCTCCTGTTCTGTACCCTGTACCCTGGCCTTATTCTGTCCTCCTTACTGCCCAGCTGTGCCCTCTTCTTAGTCTTGCTAAGTCCAGGTAGCAGTTACCCTGAGTATCGCTTGCTCAGGAAAACTTTTTCTGACCCTTTTGATAATGTCAAATCCCACCCCCTTCCCCCATATTAGCCTGAAAGCACCGTGTTACTGCTTTGCCCTTTTCAGCGTTGACATTTTATGACTCTTGGTTTATTTGATTCCCATCCGTCTCTTCCTGCACCCCCTACCCACAGACAGTAAATTCCATGAGGGCAGGTGCTGTGACTGGCTTCATCGCCCACCCCCAAGTCCTGAGGCCCCAGCATTGCATCCAGTGCATGCTAGAAGCTCAAGAAGTATTTGTCCAACAGACAGATGCGTGTTATCAGGCTATAGAAAGAGGACTGTTGGAGGCCTATCACTTATTACTCAGCTTCTCTCTTTCGGAATTATCAGGAAATTTCTAGAACTGTCTTTTGTTTATTCAGTTCCATTGATGAGAAAACCGACACAGCATTGTCCACACATCGAGCACTATTCCATATGATGCTCACAACATCTTATACATTTTATAAAAGAATAAATTGAGGCTTAATTAAACAGATTAAACAGCAGGTTGCAGGACCACAAAACATGTTTCACTCTTAAATCAGACACCAAGGAGGCTGGGGACTTGCTCCGCTTGGGTTGGCTGTCAGCTTGGCTTCCTAAGAGGTGTGGAGTTCCCTGTTCACCCTGCTAGAACAAATCTTTACTGAACACACCTGCCGTGGGGTAAGCTCTCTTCCAGGCTGTGGAAACTACAGTGAACAAAATGTATCAGGCTCCTGCTGTCATGGGGCAGAGCCCGACATACATTTAAGATGCAAGATAGTGAAAAGGGCTAAGAAGAAAGTCAGGCATGGCAAAGGGATGGAGGGTGGGGAAGACAGACTGTTGTGTTGTAGGTTTTTTTTTCTTCGCTGCTGTGTCTCCAGCACTTTGCTCAAGGGTTGGCATACTATAGGTGCTCAGTTAACATCGGTTGTTGATTGACTGGCGGATGGAGTTCAGTATTTACAAAGGAGCTGAGCACTAGCTGAGTGGTGTGTGACCATAAAATGGAGCAGACAAAAATGGGACTATCTGGGGACAGGAATTTCTGACCCTGGCCTCCAGATTATGCTCTAAGTCACAGGTTTGTGATTAGAATAATCAGAATTGTTGTAGAGTTTTCAAAAAAAAAAAAAAAAAACAAAAACCCTGCAGGTACCCAGCTTCTTCCTTAGGCAAATTTTAGAATCAAAATTTCTGGAGGTGAGACTCAGCATGCGTTTATAAAAAAACAACCCCACAGTTGAGTCTGATCTGCAGAGAAGGTTGAGAAGTACTGCTCCAACCAGCTGAAATGATAACACTATCTATCATATACTGAGCGCCTACTGTGTGCCAGGCAACGTACTCAGTGACTAACGAGCCCCGTCAAGAAAGAGAAGAAGACGATGATGATAATGTCGATGACAAAGATGAAAACGGCAGTACTAATCGAATAATGGCTTTGTGCTAGCAGGTGGTACATTAAGCGCTTGACATCTTCCAACTGTTTCTTCTTTACGCCCATCCTATGAGATAAGTTCTTTTATTACGCCCTGTTACCGACTTCAGAGAATAGTCAAACAAGTATCAGATGACGTGATTTTGAGCAGAGACGAACGAATTATGGCCTATGAGCCAAATTCAGCCCACCTCCAGTTTCTGTGTGATTTGCGAGTGAGACGGGCTTTCGCATTTTTGAATGTTGGGAGTGGGTGAGGCGGGTGGGGAATGTGGAGACTTGTGTCCTGTCACGTTGTGTAAGCACCTCCGTGAGGTCTTTGATTTTGCCTCTTGGCCTGCGAAGCCAAGAATGTTTACTGTTTGGCCTTTCACAAGAAAAT